>NW_020874373.1:35297692-36714359 GCF_003935025.1 Abrus precatorius
GTTAAGTCATGTGGTGCAGCATTGAGGAGATAGCTGAATTGTTTATTGTTGGAAGACCAGACATGACGATTGTGGCTTTTGGATCTGATGTTCTGGATATATTTGAAGTCAATGATGTTATGTCATCCAAAGGGTGGCACTTAAATGCATTGCAGAGACCCAACAGGTTGTACTTTTACAAAGATTTCTTTCTTTCCTTTTTTATGCGGGAAGGGGGAGGGGGGTGGCGCACACTATATTTTCAAGATTAAACTGCTAGTGCTTGATGGATTATGGCTCACTTTTAAGAAACTGAAAATAGTTTCTTCTTTGTGCTTGAACCAGCATCCATATCTGTGTGACACTACAACATGTACCAATTGTTGACGACTTTCTCAAGGATTTGAAGGAATCTGTGAAAACTGTAAGTTGTTTACTGATGTGGAATCCTAGTTATAAATGGATCATTTATTATGTGACTATGGAGTTTGTGATACTTTTCCTGGGCCTCCAACAGAGGGTTGTTGCAGGGATGTCTGATAATGTAACAGTTCACTGCTTGATACAATGCATGCTACTGTCTTAATTTGATTTGTATTTTCTGTTTCACTCTTTTTTTTCTATCTTTTCAATTTCAGGTGAAAGAGAATCCAGGTCCAATAAGTGGAGGCCTAGCACCTATATATGGCGCCGCAGGGAAGATGCCAGATAGAGGCATGGTCCAGGAATTGCTGGTAGATTTTATGGACGGTACCTGCTAGCGTTTGTACCAGATTTTTCTGGTAACCTGTACTGTAGTGGTCCTTTAGTTAATAATATTCGATTTTACTGTGCAATGCATTCTTTCATATTGGGTTAAAAACTAAATATAGAACTGAAAAATAAAGCCCGCTTGTTTGTGTGCCGTTGTACATTTAAGAGGCCACATCATTTGGATTCACATCCGAGCATAATCATGGGAGAAAGTTCGTTGCTATTTCGTTATCTTGACGTTAAATCCGGGGGTACTGAAACTCCCAGAGCCAGAAACAATGTACATGTGATTGATTGTACGAAAACAAAATTCATAATCATTAACACGGGTAAAAATCAAGGTTACAGACAAATGTAAGAATTTATTTTGAATATATTGATCGTATATTCACATTGTTATCTTATTATGAATTATTGACGAGAATTTTTTACTTTTGTAATAATGTTATATTTATTGTATATTTAATTGGCTGATAGTGTAAGAAGTTTTGTAATGGTGATGAATCATAATTAAACTCCAAACATGATGTGGAGCTAACATGAGGACTAGGCATGGATACGACAGCTATTTTTTTGTCGCAAGTAAATATTAAAACTATACTCTTTTTTAAATTTTAAAAAATTCAAGAGATATGAATATGTTAAATTTTATGCTATTTTAATATAGCTTTTTTAATGATTACGTATAATTGTAAATGGGTTTGGTGAGTTTCCTATAACTTTCGGTACGATCAGTAATTAATATTCATTTTTATTTAAGAAGATGAAATAAAGTTTTAACTTTAAAACAACCCTAACTATCGGTATGTGAATTATATTTGATTTTTTTAAAAATCTTTTAAAGTCTTAGATGATAATAGCATTTGAAAAATTAGTCAGCAATTATGTTGAGACTTGAGAGTTATGACGAGGAAAAAAGAATTGTTCTAGGTAAAACATATTCAGGTCTAATCTGCTAAAGCTTTTCTTACCCTTTTGTCCGGATGAGAGGACAGAAAACGAGTGAGGAGCAAAAAAAAATTGAAATTTCAATTGACAGGAAATTTCAAAAGTATATGGGTTAATTTATTTAAAAAATTAATTTTTTTCATTTTTTTTAACTTTTAATTACAAAAATTTATATATTTCATATTTTCAAAGGTTTTATAGGAAACAGGAAAAACAATAAAAACTCATTTTCACTATTTCCTATATAAGCTTTTGAAAGCAAGAAATAAAATAAAATAAATAAATAAAATTGACATTTTTGTAAGTAAAAAAAATAAGGAAAATACTTTCTCAGCCTAAATGGTTTCTTATTTCCTTTTCTTTTTTTCATCCGAACATAGGGTGAGAGTACTGATTTCATGATTGATTTTCTTAAATTATAAGTGAAGTTCACCTACGTTTCACTTTTAATGTGTTGAGCTATTATTAGATGTTTGGTCTCTTTTTAAAAAAGCAATGATATATATAATACAGATTTGTTTGACAAATGCTGTACGAATTCACGTGTTAACATATATATAGTTTTGGTAAACACGAATTGATACTAAAAAAAATTGACTGAAAAATTCGTGGAAGTTTGCTCTTGTAATTTTGAATTAGGCGAGTTTGATGTTTGCTTTTTTGCTTGCACAAAAAATGAATCGATAAGTAGAAAAATTATTTAATTTTTTATAAAGACTAAAAAAATGATATATTTAGATATACATAGAGAAGCGGTTTGTTTAGTTACAAAAGCAAAGAGTGTGATGCAAAATTTGAGTATTGTATTCCCCATGAGCAGTTGTGACACGTGATCAATCAAACATATAGTCAATCGTTTCATTCGATTCTTAAAAATAAAAAAGAACATTGTGGAGACTATTTTGATGGGTAGTGCTACATTCCCACTGTTACCATTATCACCCACATGCCCTACTTGCATTTCCACTTTTCTAGATCCACTCACTTCAACTGAATCTGTAGGTCAATTTGCATTACTTTAAAAGGCAATAACCCTGTTTTTGATAAGAATAGATATGCCCCTCACTGTTAAGATTTCATATTCGTTTCCTATTTAACTTATTACACTTTCCTGCAGTTGAAACTTAACATGATGGCAAATGATAGCACAACGAGTTGGATAAAAATCAGCTATAATAATAATAACATGTATTCTATCTTTTGATCTACTGCACGATAAAACAACCAATAATTTAACATTTAAGATAAATTTAAACTTCAATTTTCTTGTAATTGTTTTTTTGTCAGAAAATCATAATTAAAAAAATAAATTATTAAATATTAAATTTTATTTTATAAAATGATTTAAATATTTTTATTAAAAATTGTTTGTATAATATTTTTTACAAAAATTATTAAAATCATATTTTTGAATAATTATTTTTATAAAATATTAAAAAGTGCATAAAATGATTAAAAAGATAGTAGAAAAAATGTTCTCCGATATTTCCTTACCCTATGTTATTAACAAGATAAATTATCTTATAATATCTTTATATCTTGATCATCCAATGAACCATGTTGTTAATAAAACTATTTGTTGAATAGTATTTTAACAGATCTTATAATATTATTTATAAAGTATATTTGAATAATATAAATTATAGCTGTATGTAAACAGGTGAAATTATTGCCACTCTTCATGAATGGATAGAGTACGAACCGAAAATGAGGAAAAAAAAATCCTATCCCAATTAAAAAAAATACAATGCATTTTAGTGAAGATTAAAGGCTCTCAAAGAAGGTATATGATAATAGTTTTTGAGAGTGTGTTTTTCTTTTCTAAATCCTTTACATTTTGTTATTCTAAATACATGTAACTATGATCCTAGCCATGTAGTTTATCCTTGATGAATATGATATATGATGATCTAGATTTTTAACATAAGTTAGAATAAGTCCCTTCTGAATTGAGCTTGGTTTTGGAGTTTGAGTTAAACAGTGTCGGTACTCAATTCTAACAGTTACTAAATCATTATAACAATGTTGTCAGCAGAAAGAATCAAAGATGTGAATCACAGTTTAGAACAATGGGAAAGTACATTTAACTTTCTTCAAAAAGATAAGTACTTAGTAAATCTGAAAAACCATATGGCAACATTGCTAACGACAGATATAACACACCATATTCCTTCTACGGTGGAAGGGGGTCGCATGACCTACCAATTGGTGCATAGTTTATGAATCATGAATTCATTTGAAAAAACACAGTAGAAACTGATGCCAAGTGTCTGGTAGACCTAAAAAAATGTTAAGCATGCAATTGCTTTAAATTTTTTCCTTAAGAATAAGTTGGCGATGTTATTAATTTTGGAATACATGTGTGATTATAGCCATTCTAACTTAATCAAAAATCATCCAACCAAAATTTTCTAATTATGCAACATTGTTCAATAGACAATTACTAATAACTGATATCAAAATTATAGCACATAGAAAGAAAATAATTGAAGAAAAAACGGAGACACAACATATCATTTACAGGGGTCTAATTTGTCTAGGCAGTTTTTCAGTCACCACTTGCTCTAAGCTGCAGCAATGGGCCCTGGATTCTACCATGGTCTAGACTATTCTAACTTATTGTCTGAAGGTGAAAAGATACACTTGTTGGTCAATTGTGGCATACAACCAATGATTTGGACTACCCAATCACAAGAATCAATAGTTCATCACTACTCATACTAAATTGCTGAAATGCACGAGGCATAATATGTTGCTTACACACGTTGTGGTACTTGACTACCAAACTAGTGTATATATACTCAATATGCATGCTTAAGTACAAACCAGAAGGTGTGAGAAATTCGAGGCATGGTATCTAAATTCTTAACAATGGACAAAAGAATACTGATGAGTAATATTTTCTATACCAAAACATGCATAAAAATTTTAAGACTTACTGTTAGTCGACCTTGCACATGATCAGATTAGCGTGTTTAGGACCCACTTGATTTAATGTTTGGATATAACAGCAAACAATGTTTGTAAGTATCTCCATGTTTTTCTTGCTGTATCCTCTCTATAAGACATCACTGATTCTCACCAGTTTTTTATATGCACTTTATAAGCTTTCATAATTTAAACACGATAGACAGTTCCTTCAATTACCTTATCTTCTCAATCTAGGCAATCAAAACTCAAGATTTTCTTTGAATATCAAAAGATGAAGGTAAGATCCATTGTGAATCATGTCTTGCTGAAAATAAAAGTTGGCTATACATACTTTTCTAATTTGATTTCTTCATTTCTTTGCTGTAGTTACTTGGCTGGATGCATAGGAAATTTCGCCAGAATAGTACTGAACCATTCAAAGACTTGGTCATTGGTAAGTCATATGCTGTTCTTAGAAAGCCACATATTTTATGTTCCTCCATGCATGCATGAACTATGTGATGGCCATCAAATTAGTAAACAACCAGTGGTAGTACATGAAAGCAAAATTAACCATACTAAATAATTGATGACTTGATTTTTTACGACCTTGAAACTGCAGCAGGTAGCTAAGGAGAAATCAAATAATCACTTGCATGCACAGAAGTAAGACCACAAATATACAGCCCATAAAGACACAGCAATAAACTACCTATCTACAACCATGGAAAAGCTACGAAGAATGAATCAAATTTGAATTATTCATTAAAATAAATTAGATTGACTGAATAGAATTGAAAGTCGGAACATAAAAAGTAGACTATTTAAAATGTTGTTAAAGGGTAATAAGACCCATAATATCTCTCCTTTTGCTTAGTCTATAAAAATAAAAGTTTTATGTTCTCTCAGTTGTTGAATACGAGCATGAGATCAGTATTATATAGTCTTGCCAAATGCTCTTAAGGAATTCCACTTCATGTATTGCCTCTCACTTACCTTAGTTCTTTAAATTTGTTTGTGACAGGGAATTCTTGCAATTGTCTTTCAGGGCAGCCATCACTTGATGATGAACAAAACTATCAGAAACCAACCCTTGGGATCAAACTTTCCAAACAAACCCAGAAAGGTCACAACCTTAGAAAATCTTTTGCTGGTCTAGAAGCAACAACAGTCGATGAAGACTATGAGGGAGTATCTATGTGTGATCTCTTCCCTGGCTTCCTGGCAATTGGAACTCTTGGTTCAGAACAACTATCTGACCCATCAACACCAACATTCGCCATTTCTGTTGAGAGTATAACTGAAAAAGAAGATGAAGTCACTGAGAATGATCTGAAGCTCATCAATGATGAGCTAGAGAAAGTGCTAGGGGCTGAAACCAAGGATGATATTAGCCTTGATTCATCTAGGAGGACTAGTCATGTTAGCACTGGAAGAAGTAGCCATGTTAGTGCTGGAAGAAGTAGCCATGGTAGCATAATAACACTCGGTGGAAAGCCAATAGAAGGCACAGAACCAAATGCAAATGGAGCTACAACTTGTCCACTTCAGGGATATCTCTTTGGAACAGCTGTTGAACTATCTGAAACAACTACAGCAGCCAAAAAAGAACATAGGACATCACTTGGAGAGCTGTTTCAGAGAAGCAAATCAGCTGAGGAAAATTTCTGTGGAAAATATGAAAAGGATGACAAAAGAACTGAGAAGGAAGCAGACAAATCTACCATGAACCTGATGAAAGAAAAGCTGAAAAGAAGAATGTTCCATGCTTGTTCAAAGAGTTCCACATCAATAAGTGGTGGGCCTATTGATTCTGCTTCAGCAGAGACAAAACTGAATAAGGTACACACATACGGATTCTACAGCTAGCCAACCATAATTTTCTATTTGCTCTAGTTTATCTAACTAGAATAAATGTATTATACATTACCATAATCTTTAGTAAGAGTAATGATAACCAACACGTTACATTAAAATTGTATAAAAAGATAATATTGGTTAAGTACTGTCATATAAAGTAACTAAGCTTTTCACCTTTTCCTTTTTTGCCTTAATTAATATATTATTTATTGATGGTCTTAGTCTTAGGATATAATATTATTCTGGTCTTGACTTTAGCTATGTTTGTGGCTTTTAGATTCTCCATATGTTCCGCAAAAAGGTTCACCCTGAAAGTTCAGCAGCTGCACATAAGTCTGCTAAACACCAAAAGAAGAAGAAAATATCCACTGATGGAGGCCATATCAAAGCGGACCTGGTGCATCCAGAAGATGATTTATTTGCCAACAGGGAGCATTGGATCAAAACAGATGCAGATTGTAAGTACAACACCATTATTGTACTTGAGTCTTAAAATAATTTATGAAAAATATTTAGGACTTTCGTTAGTTATTTTAAATGTACTTCAATAAACTTAGTATAACTTATTATTTTTAACTTATTCAATAAAGTTTATTGTATAAGTTATTGTTTACTTATTGAATACTGCTTAAATAAATTATGTATCCAAACATACTTTTAGCATCCAACATGAGAAATAAAAAAAAATACAAATTTTTAATAAAAATATTATTAATGTACTTATACCATTTTCTTTAATGTATTTTAACCTATTTTTAATAAAAAAATATTTTATTACTTTTATAAGCACTGTTTAGCAAGAGCCTTGTTAGTTACATAGCAAATTTTTTGTTTCAGACATTAATATCTGACAAGCCTATTATATTAGCATGGCAATTTTTAGTTTCAAACATATGTGATGCTTCTTCTACTGACTCACTTTGTTGTGTGCATTGCAGACTTAGTTCTAGAGCTCTGAAAGACATAGAAGAAAGGGTGTTGTTTATAAGCTGTGATTCTCTATTAGTAATCAATCTGTGATGTTGTGTTGTGCTATGAGAAAAACTTATTATTATCTAATAAACAGCTTGGATGGTACAAACGAATAATTGAGGTAGTCATTTTCAATGTCTACCTAATCGTTGTCAGTGTGAAATGTAAGATTTTTCTAGCAATCATAAAAAGGAAAAAAATCGTAGCTATTGAGTTGACAATATCAATTATGGTTAATCACAGAATCAATAGTCAAATCGTGGAGGTTCATTGCATCCACACTTGATTAATAAGCAAGTAAATCATGCAAGCATAGGCATACGTAACCAGTGCTAGTTTGTGGAAATGGATCTTTGCATGACACGTTTTATTCATATCTATCTCTATTTTCATAAATATCAAATATATAAACATAATTTGAACGTGATTTTATCATGTTGAAATTTCATGATAGATAATGAATAAAGGTTTTATTAAAAAACTTACATTGATATTTTGGGTGTGCTTATTATTACTCTTAAATATTTATTGAAATTTTATTTAAATAATTTGTTTAAAATGTTTTTTATTTCTTAATCAAATTAATAAAAAGAGCACTTTTCACAGTCTTTTTTTAATAAAAATAGTAATAAAAACATAAGAATGATACTAAACACTTCATAATATTTTAGAATAAGTATTGATATCTTTTGTATTTGCTGTTGTGCCGAAACAAGAATCAAAAGAGTATTCTAAGATAAATTTTCCAGATTATATAAAAATAAATAAATCATTAAATTGTTCCATCATACCCTTGAATTATTTTCCCTCCCACAAAATGCACACAAGCTTTCTATGCAAACGTCGACAAGAACAAAGCCATTAGCTAAATATTCAAAATTATCAAGTTTATGTTTGGTTTATCTAACTTATTAACTTGATATTTAATAGATAAATATCTTCATGCTATAAGATAAAAGAAAAAGAAAATTTGATAGTAAAAAAAAAAAATACAAAATTATAGGTTCTGTGGCGTTAAGTGATTGGTATTTAAACAAAGCAGACACTTTGATTTTTACAGTTCAGTGACATAAGTTTCAGTTGTGAATACCAACATGAAATAAGGAGTTCAAGCCTAAAAGCTAAAACCTATAAGCTAGAACATTGAATGGTCAAGCCTAAAAGTTTATGTTTGGGGTGTGTTTGAGGAAATGTTTCAAAACATAGGATAGCCCCTATCATGTCATAATTTTTTGGTATGAATCAAATCATGACTTTGAGATATAAAACTTAATTACTTCACTTTTATCCTAAAGTTAATAATAAAGAAGGACTTTTCTTTGAAATTTAATCACCCTATACTATTTGCTGAATTATTCACTTAATCATTCACCTTCTTCTTCTTTTTTAATCTCAATCATCCTCATCCATTTCCTTTCAATAATGATACAAAAGATAATGGGTAAACAAACCCAAAATGGGAGAAGTTGATAGGTGTTTATAAAGTATTATTGCTTTTGATTATCACATTATTGCCATCAATGAAAGCTGTCAATTATATAAATTTTTATTATGCGTTTTGAATATATAGTAAAATATAAATATCGTCAAAGTGTTCTTTTGTTAATTGTCTTGTTCTGGAATTTGTAAAGATCAAAGAACGAAAAACAAAATCCCCTTGATGGGGTAGAAGATTCTTGGGATATATAGGTTGGAAAATAATTAAGCTTATGAGATTATCAATAGACTAAAGCTATGGGCCAAAAAGTATTTCAAAACACTTTTTCTGTTTTTCAAAAGATTAAAACAGTTTATTTATTTATGTTTTAATCTGATTTAAAACTTGACTCGTTTAGTTTTTTTTTATTAAATATCAATTCATATTTTTACTCCTTTAAATTTTTGGTCCTTTCCATTAAATTATTATTATTTTTACTTGTGATTTTTAGTTAGGAGTGTAATTAATTGAATTGGTTTGAAATTAGATAATAAATATGACTAAATGAATTAAAAGTCTTTAGTATGAATTGGGTCAGTTCAGGTGTGATTTTAAGTAATCCAACCCAAACTAATCTGATTATAGTTGAGTTAGTTTAGTTCTTGTGATCAAAACTGTTATTTCTTTTAAAATAGCAAAAAACTGAAGTTTTAGGGAAAAAAATTAAAAATAAAAAAATTGTTAGAAAATAGAGAGAAATTGAAAAATTGAGTGAGTTTTATCTATTAAAACTTTGTAAATTATGATACTTAGTTTAAAGTTCATCAAATAACAATGCTTAAAGTTTATCGAATAAGAATTATAAAAATATTTATATGTTCTTACTTTTTATCTTTGAACTAACATGTTTAGTAACTATTCATGTAGTATTTTAGTTTCATTCTTATAAGTTATAAGTTTAAAAATTATTGTTAGATACTTCAAGTTTTTAAAGATGATTGTTTATTTTAATAAAAGTAATTAGCAAATAAATTTTACTTTAGGGTTTAAGGTACTGAAAAAATTATACTAATGTGCATAAAAATTTATCTTATAATCTTGTTAGTAACTTGTGAATAATTAATAAAATAATAAAAAATAAGACTGGATAATTTGTAAATTTATTTATTTTATGAATTTGAAATGAAATTGTTTCTTAGTTTAGAAATAATGTCATGATAATTTAAGATAAATTAAGCTTAAAAATTTCTTGCAAATTCTTATTTTGATGCGATCTTTTCACCCTGCTTCCTTTTTTATTTTGATGCTCTTGGCATTAGGATATCCACTAATTTTTGGTAGTTTCTTTTGGGTGATTTAGACCTCTTGAATAGGGAAAAAAAAGTTATTTTAGTTTGTTTAATTAACACCATTTTGATATATTTAGTACTTGTTTAATTATGGCTACTTACAGTTACTTAAAATTATTTTTAAATATTAATATTAAAAAAATTGTTGATTTATAAAGTAAACTTAGTTAAACAGATTTAATGGTATAAATAGTTTTAATTTGCAATAAAGTAATAAAATTATTTAATTTAATTGAATAAAATATTATCATTTATTACAAATAAGTTTTAACATAGTTGAGGGACAGTTGGGTCTCTTAAACATTTTTAACTATATACATGAAAAATATATTGAAAGAGATAAAAAAAATTACCTTTATAATATTTATTTCTAAAAAAAATTGAAGTGTTTTTGACAAAAATAAACAAATCAACTTCTAACTTATATTTTATTGTAGTTTCTGTTTCCTTATTTTCTCATGTAACAAAAAAAAAACTTCTCACTTATATTTGAATAAATTAAGAACTTTTTTTTTTTTATCAAAATAGAGTTGTTTGGTTAAAAAAAACTTATTTCACCAGTTTGTAGTGTTTTCTACAAACACTGCTTCATATAATATTTAAACTCAAAATATTAATTTATTATCTTTTTCTCACTTTTATACTTATTATTTTATTAAGTTTTTCTTACCTTATTTTTTTAGAAACACTTGGCATCACTTGCTCCCATTCTCATCAAATATAATTTCTTTTAAATTATCAAAATTACCATACAATTATATTTATACTGTTTCATTTTATTCAATAAAAAATTAAAATTGAGAATAAAATTAAAACGTTTATCCTAATTTTTAATACAATAAACTATATACAAAATTTCAAGTTATATATATATATAAGTCAGTTATTAATACAATGTGTAATGGCTCTTAAATGAGGTGGGAGATGTTTTAGAGTAACAATTCTAACGGATAAATAAAATATATGTATTGTTATTTTTTACATGTTTTCAGTATTATCTATCAATTAAAATTAAAATTTTCAAAAAATATTTATATTTAATATTACAATAAGCCATTGAAATAAATTTATAAATTTCCATTATTTTATTCAATCATAAATTTTCATCCATAAAATATTAACATACTTAATTAAATGTTTGTTTAACCTTTTTATACTACGCCTAAAGTTTTAATTTTGATTATATATTTTTTAAAATAAATTAAAAAAAATCTAAAAAGTTTTGATTAAAAAAAACAAGCTTAAAAAAAATTATAAATTGGTTTTATAAACTCTTCTAAATATACCTTTGAAAGAGGGGGAAAAAAAAAGCAAAACATGCATACAAACTATAAATTACTAGGCTTTAAATATATGAATAAGGGTTTAAATATACCCACCTTGATCGCAAAGTTTGACAATAAAAATATTTTAATTTAATCAGCAGTTTGTTATTTTTATAATTTTTACACAATTTTTTATATGTTTCAATTAATTTATCTATTAAATTAGTCACCAAGTAAAATCAATAAAAAATATAAAATTGCAAGTGTAGGCTATAGAGATTAACAATAACCTGGAGACAAAGTAGTTGGCGATAATTTTAATTTTATATGTTGTGATGGCATTATTTTATTCCAAGTAAACCAGAGAAAGATGAGTTGTCCGAATCCTATAGGATACTTCTAGAAATCACAAATAATAATAATAATTTAAAATACATAACACATTTTTCAACACACTTTTAAATATTAATTAAAATTTATAAAAATATTAATTTAAAAATGAAATTCATGTTATTTTTATAATTTTAAATTAATAATAAAGATTATATTAAAAAATTTGTAGTGATGATTTTTTTTAAAATTAATAATATTCGCTTTTCCTCTGGACCACCAACGCAGAATATGCCCTTCATACTTTCTTATTTCCCTCGATTGTTTTATGCCACCCAACAGCCACTTTTTGTGGCCAATATATAAAAACATATTTTAAAATTATAATTTCCTTATTTTCTCTTTATTTCTTATTGATTTTTTTTAAAAGTAAAATCGTCTGTTAAATATAATTATTTTATTTTAAAAAACGTTTTTCGAACATTTTGAGAAAAATGAAGAAAATATTTAATTTCTTCACTAATACATTGATAACAAAAATATGTATTTTAAAATTAAAATATGACAATATATTTTCTAACATACTACTTTAAATATAACATTAACAATTAAAACTTATTAAAACTTACCAAATAATATAATTTTTATTTAGTTAGTGTTATTCGTAATGACACATTTTCAACAATTGTGATTAAATTTTAAAAATATTATTAAGGTATTTATTAATATTCATTTGTAAATTTATAAAAAATAACGTTAACATGCCGATTTTAATACCAGCTCATAAATGAATAATTATAACAGTATATTGAAAAATAATATTAAATATTAATAGAATATTGAATATTTATTGGGGGAGAAAGTCGCAGAATAATAACGTTAACGTTCACATTCATCCACGTGTCTAATTCTCCCGCTCCGTCCATCTATCCGTTAACCCTACTCTCTCTCATCCCTTCTCTCTCTCTCTCTCTCTCTTCTGCAACACTTCGCCATTGAACACAAGAAACAACCAAAAATTTTCTTCTCGAAATAACAAGAAAAATAGAAAATACGAAAACGCTAACCACACATTCGTTCATTCATCACAATGGGGAAGCTACTATGCGATTCAACCACCGTCGCCGAACCATTTCAAGGTTCGCCGCCGGCAGCGCTTCCTTGGCGGGATACTAAATCCGAATCCATCGGAGCCGTAGATCTCGTCGTTCCGGCGAACGTCGCTGGTGCAACCTTTTCCGGCGGCTGGGAAGACGTCGTAGGATTGGAGGAGGCGCAGCGGCGCCATCTCCAGAGGCTCCACGCCAAGGGAGTGCTCTGGAAGCCACCAGAGGAGGAGGAGGACTCGTCCTCCTCGTCACCGTCCTCCTCCGGTCTCAGATCCGTCGTCTTCCACCTCTCTCACGGCGGTGAGGTCTCCGCTGACGGAAACTGCCTCTTCACTGCGTCGCGGAAGGCGATGGGCGGCGAGGACGTGGACGCGCGCGAGCTGAGGCGGAGGACGGTGGCGAGGTTCCTTGAGGATCTCGGATCTGCGAGTTTTGAGGAGAGAGAAGCGATCGACGACGCGATTCGGCACATGTACTCGCCGGATCTGAAGAACGGGTGGGGGATTCATGTCGTTCAGGAGGTGAAGGTGTTGGCCAAGAAGGAGGATCGATTCGCTCTTGATTCGGCCATCGACGAGCTCGTTCACCTCGGCATGCAAAGGTATTGATTACTTTCTCTTGTGCTCTTTCTTTTCTTTTCTCATTTCTTTGGTTTTGAATTGCTTAAAATTTTCATTCGTGGATTTTGCAGAATCTGAAATCTATTTGTTGGAATTGAAAGGAAGAAATGCAAGACTGAGTTGTTCTTTGTTTGAATTGTTTCATTTCATGATACTTTGCATTAGTAGATTCGTATTTTTCTTTTTTTAGGGTTTGAGAAATGTTTTGAAAAAATTGATGTAGAAGTTTACATTGTTCGTTACATTAGTGGATTCACTGTTGCCATTGTATAGAATAAAGTAATTAAGGAATAAAAGTTGTTTTTTGATTTGTTTCTGAACTGCATTTTTTTTTCCTGCTAAAAAATGAGGTGTTTGTGACGGATACAAGTTTTGATCATATTTTGGTTCCAGAAGTTTTGGAATGGGGCATGAAAGTTTCATCATAATGATGTTTGTTGCGTTTGGTTTTGCTTGTTTTCTTTACTATCTGCTTGTTTTTGATTGAAGAGAAACGGCGGCGGAGTCTATTTACAAAGAGAGATGTATTCCCGTGAATGATGGTCCAAGTTGGGCCAAATACATGTTGATCTCTGGTTCTCCTGATGATGAATATGATATCATCACTTTGCAATATACTGAGGAGGGTTTATTATCTGTAGATGATAATAGAGAGGGTCGTGCTGCAGCTTTTGGCGACGATATTGCAATTGAATGCCTTGCTACAGAGTTCAAGCGAGAGATATATGTGGTAAGAAATCCATGAGCCTTCGGTGGAAACTTGGAGTTTATTCTTTATGGAATCCCTATTGTTCTTTACATTCCTACCAGCAGTGCAATGTTTAGTAAGTTTACTTTCTTTGTGCTGCTGCATGCCATTTTTCAGTGAACTTGTTTATTGAGAGGTCATAATATTCTATAGATCTAGGGATTTGTTCAACTGAATTCCAGGAACTAATTGGCGGATTGATGGGATCAAAATTCAAAAGAGCCACCACTAAAAATGAATCACTGCATGAAGTTGAAGTCCTTGGTCTGCAATTGCAGATAGACTTGTACATTGATAAAGTAGTACACTGTGATGCAGTCTGTTATGTGAGTGTAAAGTTATTGTAGTTTGGTGAAATTTCATACTGCTCCTTCTAGGTTTGATTATGACTTTATGTGTCTCACTGTTACGAGTCCTTATAATTTCGAATTCTTTGGTGGTAGTCCAAGTTTCTTGTTTTCCCATTTTTATACGGTCATTTGATGTAAGTTCTCCTGAAATTTACGTGTATATTGACGGTTCAATGATTTGATCTGGAATCTTAAAAAAACGAAAAATAATGCAAATACATAATTCATCTCTTTGTGCCGTTCAGTTTTGCACATATTTGTAAGTAATCTCTATATCATGCTTCCATATGAAATTGTTCATCTTTTTCAGGTGCAAGCGCATGGTTCAGATGCTATGGTTGACGAAGAAAATTGTGTTTTCTTCCTTCCACATCGTCCAAGGAGCCAAATTACTGAACCTCCGTTTTTCCTTTTCATGAAAGGAACAGGTAACGGTGAACAAAATTTTATATAATTTTGCTCAAGCTTTCAGTTTATTTTGCAGTCAGGTTATGTTTTCTAAAATTAGTATTCGTTTCATTCTGGAGAAAGGTTCAAAACCATTCAAACAGTAAATTGAGATAATTTTTGTTGTCTTGGTTTTTTCTTTTTAAATTTGGAAAGGCTTGAATATTTTTTGTCATTTTCTAAGCAATTTTCAACGTACAGGTTGGTGCGGTGCTGGAGCTGACCACTACGAGCCCCTGATTGCTCAACCTTCAGCCTTTGTTTCCCAAGAAAAGGTTGCTGTGGTACTGTGAGGTCTCCCGGCCTTCAATTTTGTGGAGTAGAGATTGAGTAGAATTAGAATTTCTTCACCCTATTTATATGGGCCACTCTTAGAATGTTTGGCCTGCAATGTGGTTCACCCTATTCTTCACTCTTGTGTTGGTCCCAAGGTTGAACCTCATTGGGTAGCGTTTATTTTGTTACTGACATTTAGAATCAATCATCTTTGACTCTCTTGACATTGGACAAGCAGGTTTGGCATTGCCTGCAGTTTGAGCAACCCTAGGGTATTATTGTATTAGTTCACCGGCTTCTGTTTTGTTGTTCCTGTTGTTGAGTTCATTAGAGGGTTATACCGTCTAGGTAGTGTGTTGTTCAAATTGGAAGAATTGTATCTCAGTGGATTTCGTCACATTAATGAAGTGGCTTCTTTTCTGGGCTTCTGCACGTGTCATTTTACCCTGCATTCCAAAACGTCACATGTTATCAGTTTCCTCTGTCCAGTGGCTAAATGGTAACTGCGAGCAGCTTGTTCCTTTTACGCTTCTGAAACGTGTTTCTGTCGCTGTTTCAGTTTGTGAATAATCAATTATTCTGTTGCAATTTCAGTAAGTTTTTATTCGAAATGGCTATTTTCGGAAAGGGTCTCAGAAAACACTTGGGAAGCTCTAATTACGCACGGAAAGCACATAACATCATGATAAATTTTGAAAATTATTTGTGAATATATAAATTATCTAAAAATTTAAAATTTGATATATATATATATATATATATATATATATATATATCTATCTATATGTATATATAGATATATATTATAGAAGAGAATGTGTATAATTAAATTTTAAAATAGACAAAAATAAACAATTTAAATAATAAACAATTTTTTATTAAAAAAAAAAAAAACTCTACCAATCATGCAATTAGTAAGTGAATGACTTAACGAGTTAAGATATAGGTCTTTAAGTAATGATCTAACCTACTTTTCATTTACATTTTTATATTTATAAGAACTTGGAAGTTAAAAAGGTGACCTCTTATTTTTTTTTTCAAAAAAAGAAAAAACAGTAAGCATATGTAACTTAAACTATTCATCCATGCTCTAATGTAAATATTCTTTAACAAGTGAAAAAATAATAGTAATAAAGCACTATACTAATTATCTGCTTTTTCCAATAGTAATAAACAATACAACTTTTTTCCTTCTAAATCGTCCTTGTTAAATCCTAACACGGTAATTTATTTTTAGCCATACAAGTATACAACACAGTAAATTAATTAAAGTTCGAAAAACTGAATCCAAATATCACCTCATCGAGATATAACCCAAAAAAGATAACCCGTGAAAAAAAGAATACATATTAATCATTAATATGCTGACCCATTTTAACATGTGTGGTACGTTCATTAAAACCAATGTTAATGGATGCAATACGAGTTTTAAAAAAAATAAATAATAAAGAACTAGAAATGGTGAATAAAATGGAGAACTATTAGGTTAGGTGCAATGCAAAAGCAAAACTGAATTAGCAAACCTAACATGTTTTTGGTTTGGGGCCAAGTAAACAAAAAAAAATACCTAATAAATCGGAGGAATCAAACAACGTATTGTCCTCTACCATCAAGCAAGGGAAAGGGACAAGCAGCCCTTCGGAGATCTCAAGGGCCTTCTAATCTTTTCCTCGTTCTCTCCGAACTCACTGCTTTCCCTTCTCTTCTCTTCTTATTACCCATTCTCTCTCTCTCTCTCGTTCACCCGTTTCCTTTATTCCCATTTCCTTTTGCTTCTTAAAAGAAACGCATGGCCACGCTTTACTCAACGCATTGTCATTCATTCGCATCTTCACCCTCTTCTTCCTCCTCCTCGCAACCGTGTCCTTTGTCGTCTAATCTTGCTTATCTTCAACGCGTGACCTTCTCTCAGCGTTTTCTCGCTGCCAAGGTTTCTCTGAAATCTCAACCCCAATCGCATCAGACTCCTGTACTCACCCAGCAACAAGAAGGTTTTTCCTTTTTCTTTGTCTTTTTTCATACCCTTTTGTTCATTTCATTTCAATTTTGAATCTTTGTTGAAGGGCACTTCATAAATGCTATATTATGCATGAAATTCTGTTTTTGGAGTGTGGAAGTTTTGTTATGTGTTAGGGAGAAATTTGAGCGCAGGGAATGTGTGTTTGTGTTATAATATATGGTTTGGAAAGTCCTTAGTTATGTGCAGATGGCATGTGAATGTAGGTACAGTAGAAGCTGCTGTTACACCTGTTGAAAATGGCACTTCTCATAAGCAGTTGAAAGCTGAATTGTTGTCTGTTACGACTCCGGAAGAGTCTCAAGGTGAAGTAAGTTTTGAAAAGGATGGAAATGAGTCCAGTGTTAGTATTACTGTTGTTGGAGCCTCTGGAGACCTTGCTAAGAAGAAGATTTTTCCGGCCCTCTTTGCGCTTTACTATGAGGATTGTCTCCCTAAGGTTGGATTTTTGGTGGATAGTGTTGTTATTTGTTCGTCTATTTTGGAAGTTTCGGTTCTATCTGTATGCTTTGGATTGAACTAATGGTTTGGTTTATGGCAGCATTTCACCATCTATGGTTATGCGCGGAGTAAGATGACTGATGCAGAATTGAGAATTATGGTTAGCAAGACCCTCACTTGTAGAATTGATAAGAGGTAATTATTATATCTCCAACGTGTTAGAGGCTACAGTCTCATGGGGTTTAGATGATGATGCTTGCTTTTGTTGGGGTTGGTGTCAATGCCATTTATGTTGCTAATGATATAATTTGAGTTGATATGATTTATTATGCTTAGGTGATATATTTAACGCTTCAAAACTCATGTGGAATTTCAGAGAGAACTGTAGTGAAAAGATGGAGCAATTTCTTAAAAGATGTTTCTACCATTCTGGACAATATGATTCTCAGGAAAACTTTGCAGCACTAGACAAAAAGCTGAAGGGACATGAGGTAATTGAGAAAGGGATAAGCTTATATGTCTGTAATCTATAACTTACTATAGTTCAGATTCCTTCTTGATTTTATATTTTTGCTATGAAAGTATGCTTCCTTGTAGTGAGCATAATTTCAAACCAAGTTAGGTGGAGTTTGCAAGCTAATAATGCGTGGATCATGAAGCAAATGTACTCTCTTGACTAATATAACAGTGAAAACAATAATCTGATTAAGAATCTATCTTTAAACAGAAAGATAAATTTGGGTTCTATAAACTTTTATAGGCTCTGCATAAACAGTATTTTTAATGGATAGTGATGGAATTGTTGCTGTATTAAAGTGTTGCTGAAGGATTTCTCCTGTTATTCATGAATAAAACTTTTATGCTGTCTTCTATCACGCCTTGCATTTGGGGCTGGTCCTTGTAAAGTAGTAAGACCTTTGAATGTAGTTTTAAACATTAGGTCACCTACATGCAGGGTTTGGATCCTAAACCCAGCAATATGTTTTAGTTTTCTGCTTGATGCCTCCTGTAAAAAGCACGCACTGTCTCCTAAATATAGTTTTCTGAGATAGTAGTATTTTACTAGTGGAAAAGAAATACAAATCTTCAATTGAAAAGAAAATCAATATATAGTATGAATGAAGGAACTTACTCTTGTTTCTTTTTCTTCTTTGAATAATTGAAACTAATGTGAGCATTTTATAACCATTCTGATTGAATAGAAAAATTGTTTTTGTAGGGTGGGAGAACTTCTAATCGCCTGTTTTATCTTTCAATTCCTCCTAATATATTCATAGATGCTGTAAAATGTGCAAGCTTGTCAGCTTCTTCTGGTAATGGATGGACCAGGGTCATTGTTGAAAAGCCTTTTGGTCGTGATTCAGATTCTTCAGCTGCATTAACAAAATCACTCAAGCAGTATCTGACAGAAGATCAAATTTTCAGGTTTTCCAACTAAAACTAATCTTCTGCAATTTTAAGATTGTAAAGTACATTTTATAAAATGAGAAGTATTATGCAGGATCGACCACTATCTTGGAAAAGAGCTTGTGGAAAATCTTTCTGTTCTCCGATTCTCAAATCTCATTTTCGAACCGTTATGGTCGAGGCAGTATATAAGAAATGTACAGTTGATATTCTCAGAAGATTTTGGCACTGAAGGACGTGGCGGGTAACCTTTCTTCCTTAGTAGCTTCCACACTTTCTGTTCTTATAATGGGGATTCTTATCCGTTTTCATATTTATACCACGTGTAGGTACTTTGACCATTATGGCATAATACGAGACATTATGCAGAATCATTTACTTCAGATATTAGCCCTCTTTGCTATGGAAACCCCTGTTAGTTTGGATGCGGAGGATATTAGAAATGAAAAGGTCTGACATGGTTATATACCGTGAATGAAGTTGTTTTAAATAATTGTGATTTTTTTCTTTACCAGAATTTCAATTACTTAATGATTTTCAGGTCAAAGTTCTTCGTTCAATGAGACCCCTGCAACTTGAGGATGTGGTTATAGGTCAGTATAAGAGCCACACAAGAGGAGGCGTTACATATCCAGCCTATGTCGATGACAAAACTGTACCAAAAGACAGTTTAACTCCAACATTTGCTGCAGCTGCCCTCTTCATAGATAATGCAAGATGGGATGGAGTACCTTTTCTGATGAAGGCTGGGAAAGCATTACACAACAAGAGGCAAGTTTGGATGAAATTTTTTTTTCGCATTTATATCTTGTGTTGGTTTAATGCCACCTTTGATTTATATTTCTAGATCATTCCCCCCCCCCCCCCCCCTTCCCAACAGATATATTTAACTGGTGTTTTGTTTTGGGTTCAGAGCTGAGATACGGGTACAGTTCAGGCATGTGCCAGGCAATTTGTACAACCGAAATTTTGGGACTGATCTTGATCGAGCTACAAATGAACTTGTTATAAGAGTTCAGCCTGATGAAGCTATTTATTTGAAGATAAACAACAAAGTACCTGGTCTGGGAATGAAGTTGGACCGCAGTAATCTAAATCTTCACTATGCAGCAAGGTATTTTTTTCACTCAAAATCAACTTTGTGGGGTCCCTGAAATACATTGCACATTAGATGGAAATTCACCTTAGAGAACCTTTGTTAAACTGGTGGCACAATGGCATTGATTAAATGCCCATATAATTGTTGTGGCTTGTTTGCACTCCATAAATGCCGGTTCTTTCTTGTTCCATAAATGAAGTTTGGCTAATTGACCGATAGTAAAACCGCTCCCGCCACCACCCCCATTTGTAAATGACATATTATGTGATCACTTAAGCTAAAATTTTCATGTGTATTTCAGATATTCAAAGGAGATTCCAGATGCTTATGAGAGGCTACTTCTGGATGCCATTGAAGGAGAAAGAAGACTCTTTATACGTAGTGATGAACTGGATGCTGCTTGGTCACTCTTTACACCTGTACTGAATGAGCTAGAAGACAAAAAGATAATTCCAGAGTACTATCCTTATGGTAGTAGAGGTCCTGTTGGTGCTCACTATCTTGCAGCCAGATACAACGTACGGTGGGGTGACCTTGGGACTGACATAGACCAATAACCCTCACATGTTACAATTGTGATCAGCCTCGGATGTTAGCCATGCTAGTTTTGTGGTTTCTTGTTGGAGTGGCAGGTCTTTTTCATCATACTATTGGCATGGTTACATCCTTGGTGAGAAGACAGGTACTAGGCGCACACGAAATCATGTAAAGCAATATTGCATCAAATTTCAAAGTAGAGTAATAAAGCACGTAGATCATAATGCATTTTTTAGAGTTTTTGTTGCTATTTGAGAGGTGGGATTGGGACGGTTTGAATGGAGAAGATGTTTCCTATAGTTGGCCAAATGCCAATCAATTTAGTTAGATAATGTATTTTGATTTTGAATTTATATGCTTATTGCATTTTGCTACAAAATGGGAAATATGAAGAGAGTTACAAAGTTGGTATGAATCAGTCATACTCACTTGTAATCAGTCCAATTGAAGGTATTGTACTATTATAAAAAGAGTTTACTTTAATTCAGTCACTACATTATAGAATATCATTGAATTGTGTTACATGTAACTAGCAGGAGTCATGCATATTACTAATGTGGAACACTTTTATTTACGATATGAAGTGCGATACATAATTTCTGCCAAGCGAAATATAAGTGTTCGAACAGTGAAAAATCACGCTATGTTCATGAAAGTTATAGCTTGTAACCTTAAAATTAATTTATGTTTAAGAAGATTTAATGTTAATCTAAACACCTGAGAAAGTCAGATTAGTCTCTTTGAGGATAAACCATTTTTAAAGATTGTCTGGACTGATGAAATATGCATTCAAGAACTTGTAATAATTGTTTTGGCTATTATACCTATTTGGAAAGTAAAAGAAAAAAGGTGTAAAAACATCTGTGAAAAGTAATTTTGAATATTATTTGGATAATGTTAATAAAAAACACTTTTATACGCGTAATTGTTAATGAGTATGTAATTATTGTTAAATTAATAATAAGAGGATATTATATTTGGACAGTATAATTGTTATTAAATCAATTTTAGCATAAAATTATGAAATATGTAGCACAAATTTTAATCCATGTTTAGTTTTTCAAGCATGATCTTACAATTAATGTACATGTTGAAAGCATGGTATAAATATAGACCCATTGTCTCAAGTGGGAGTTAAAGCAAATTGAAGTCATTTGGAGAAAAATATCTTTGGCAGACACGTGTGGAGGGTTCGTGTGACTCTACTATGTTTGGATGAGACAGACAAAAGTGAAGAGAGACAAAAAGCAAATAATGATGTGGCAATTCACTTACTAACCGTACATGTCAGTACTCTGTCTGCCACATTATTATTTTTATTTTTTTATACCACATAAGTTGGATTTTATAATTAATATATTTTTATTTTTTATTATTTTATGCTAAAATTAAAAAAATATTTTGCAAAATTTATGATTTGTAACTTTTTAATTTTAAAGATTAAAAAGTACAATTTATATAATTTTGAAAACTAATTCAAAAATTTAATCTTGGAAATTATATTACGTGAAAAAATTCTGAGAGAAAATAAAAAAGAGAAATTATGTAATTTTTAAAATTTATTTTTTTATATCTTATTTTAGGGTGTCAAATAGGTAAAGAAAAAATAAATTAGAAATAAAAATAAAATAATAATAATAATAAAGAAAAGATAATAAAAATAAATATAAAATAATTATTATTATTATAGTTATAAGACATAATTTTAGCCTTATATTAAGTTCAAATTGAGGTGATTTTTATTATTTTACTTATTTGGTACTATCTGTATTTTCATTTACATAAACTAATAAAAAAGTGTTAAGTTATTAAATTTATTCTGCATACACTTTAGTTCGACAAAGACAGCTCGCAACACTGTCAAGTTGGCGATATTTTTATTTTTATTTTGTCTTAATTTAAAAAATATGAGAAAACATTATAGTAAATAAAAATGTAAAAAATAATTAAAAATCTCATCAAATAGTGCCAGAAACAAATTTATATAACTGATTAAAAGTTAATTATACCTTAACTTATTGATATATATATATATATATATTTATATTTATTTATTATAAATTTATTTTAGAACAATCAAACCTCCGTATCAGATATATGGAAATGAATCAATTATCTAAAAAGTGAAGCTATTATTTTTTTATAATACGTTATGTGTATATTTAAAAAATAAAATTTAAAAATATAAGTAAATTATGGTTTTTTTATATTTTTATTTGTACTCATTTTTATTTAATTTTTTGAACACATATTTTTATATTTATAAAAATTATCTTTATTTTTTTAAATTTAGATTTTTTTCTTAATTTTTAAAAATGTATAATTATTAAAATACATTAATTGTTGACATTTAATTTAAAAGATCTTTTATACAATATAATAAAGTTTTATTTTGAAATAAAATATATTTTAAAAATTAATTATTTTACTATATACTATTCATATTTATAAAATAAAGTATATTATAATTATTTTAAACAATGATTTAATAGAGGACATTGAAGGAGATAAAGAAAAGAAACATATGGATGAAAAGGGAGAGATTCTTTAATTAATTGATTTAACAGACAATCTTATGGCCACTGGATCAAATATATAAACACCACTTTGCCACACAGCCAGGATTTTGCAGCCCCCTCCATTATGCTTCATCTTTAAAACTACAGTTTAAATAAATTTTTAAGTTAATTATAAAATTATTTTGTAAAAAAATCTTTTTGTATCAGTATAAGTTTAAAAATTTTTACATTTAATTTGAGTTTTTTATTCAACTTATATCTAACGAGTTATAATTTATTATTTCACTGAGTGCTAGATGTAAGTTAAATGAAAGACTCAGATCCAATATAAATTTTTTTAGATTTACACTAATATAAGAAGATCCCTTTCCAATTTATATACATTAAATAAATTAATTTTTATAAAAAAAATAACCATCATAATAAAAAATAATCAAATCTTTGTAGAATGCATGAGAGATAGTATGCAGTATGGATTTTTATTTTTTTATTTTAATTTATTATTTTTTACATTCATTTTTTATAAGCATGAATTTTTTAATTTTTGAGAATTTATTTTAAATTATTAAATAACCATATATACCTGTTTATGCGATAGAGATAAGACAAAGGGTAAGAGAAACACACAAACATAAACATACAACGCGCATCCACCATACAGTGCCAAGTCATTCTTTCAAAAGGAGCATGTTATGGTCCACTCTCACATTAAGACATTTTTGCTTTAACTTTTTCTTATTTCATCATGCATATCAAAAATTTTAAATAAAATTATGCAAAATTTTAGAGTGTTCTATTATAAATCTTTGTAAACCAATTATTAAAATAAGTAAAAACTATTTAAGATCTTAACCTTGGATTGACCATATACTTCACATTTTGTTAAGGGGTATGATGGTAACTTAAGTTCATTTTTTTCTCTTATTTTTTCAGTACCATAGTCATTCATGAATACTCAATAGGGAAAGAAATTATTCTCAGCCCACCTTTGTTTAGAAGCTTTAATAGCTTTCAATCCATATTTATATTCATGTGGGTTAATTCATTTTTAGGGTTTTTATGTTGTCGGTTCATTCTTCAACAAGCACACCATTCAAACCACTTTATTATTGGCCACTCAAATAGTATTTAATCTTGCATGCTAGTGGCTGTGCATGAGGTTTTTGGTGTTTCATATTACTCTATCAAGAAATTGGGTTAGTAAATTGAGAATAAAATTTATTTTTTAAATAATTTTTATAGAGTTTATTTAATAACCTACAATAACATTAAATATAATTTTAATTAATAGACAATACCTATGACACAAAAATACCATAAATTTTGTCTTTTATAAAAACCAAAACACATGCATCCACATGCCAACTCATTTTGTAAATTGTAAGTAGTTTTTAAAGGGACATTAGGTATATGTAACTATTCACTAGAACATGATCATATGCTCTTTTTTTTTTGGGAGTATTAATACACCTTAAAATGAATATCCTTAAAGAATTTTTAATTTTTTGCAATTTTAAAAAAGTATTTTAAATGATTAAACATCATAAATGCAAATAAAAATGTTATTAAGAAGTAGAAATGAATAATAAAAGCATGGCATTGAAAATAAAAGAATGAAAGAAAATCCCAAAAGAGGGTTTAGAATAGAATTGAAGGCAGATACACGTTTCAGTGTTTGAGTGTGGATGCCAACTCATTCATAAATGGTTTATTGAAGAACAGAGTATAAATGCCAGCTCATTCATACCACTTTGTTATCATTCACTCCAACATTCAGATGTTTCACCTCCAACCAAATTACCATATTTTACTCTTTTTCATTCATCATCTTTCATATACCAATTTCTCATATCAAAATATTCAATTTCTCTCTTTTTAAATCTACAAATATAAACTTGTTTAGTGTTGTGTTAGAACCACACCTTTATTCTTAGTATCTTGAAAAATGTGCATCTGAACTTTCACTTTCAAATATACAAGCTCATAGGTGATAATTAGAAAAACAATGATTAAGATATCACTAGAATATATGCCTTCTATATAGTTTAAATAAGATTTTAATTCTTTTTAAATTGTAACTTTTATTTATTCCTTATTTTTATTTTTTATTTATGTAATATCTGATTTGATTCATATAATATAGCATAAAATTAATGTGAGTAATAATATGACTTTTTTCTGGTAAAAACTAATGTGATATTTATATTTTTTATAATTTTATATCTTAATTTTATAACTTTAAATGTCATTAAAAATATGAAAAATAAAATATTTTTTTATGTCATATTCCATTCAAATTACCAATCAACTTAAATGTTACAAAAGTAAATATTGGAACAGATTAACAAATAGCCCCAATAAAAATAAAGAACAAATTTTAAGGGTTTAGATTGAAAAGAATTAAAAAGGAGACCAAATAAAAAATATTATATATATATAAATTAAAACCGTATTTAAACCTACACTAAATTATAAAATTATTAAACAAATCATCACTAGTTTTAATCAAGAAATAATATTTTTGGATAGACATGAATGTTTCATTAGTGAGCAATTAAACATTTAAGGATAATTAAATCTGATAATAAAATTGATTGGTGTGTGTAATTTGGTTTAGGTGTTGGTCCAGCTTCGGAGCCACCCCACCAATGGATGACCCAACCACATTCCAAAGCCCCAAACACAACACACATCCCAATTCCGAAGGTACAAGGAAAGTCCAACAACCAGACACACGAATCAAATCAAACTCACACCCCAAAAACCAAACACTTTCTCACTCACTCACTCATTCACTCTCCGTTATCTAAACCAAACCAAACCACTCCTCACTCTGTTCTGTTCTGTTCTGTTCTGCTCTGTTCTGTCTCAACCACACCACACCACCATGGATTGTTGGTCATCTCCTCTCCCTCTCGATGATGAATTCGAGAAGCTTGTTATTCGAATGAATCCTCCAAGGTCACAACTTTCAACCATTTTGTTCTTGCTCCTTCGTAATTTTCGTGTCTTGTTATGGAACTCAATGTCTCATTTGTTCATTGTTTTTTTCTGCTATGCAGAGTCACTGTGGATAACATTTCGAGCAGAACAGCCACTGTGATAAAGGTGCCAAATTGAGTCTCATCTTTTCCGCATTGCAAAAGGGTCTTTTGTGTTGCCAATTTTTCGTGGATTTTGCAGGTTGATAGTGCAAACAGGCGTGGAAGCTTGTTGGAAGTCGTTCAGGTTCTTACTGATATGAATCTCATTGTCAGAAGAGCTTACATTTCCTCTGATGGGGAATGGTTCATGGATGGTACGGTACATTTCACAATTCTCAATTTTCCATCTATTTATGTGAACACTGTGGTTTTGCTAAACATTTGTTTAAGTTCTTCTAATCTTGTTTTGTACTTTTTTTTTCTTCACTGTCCAGTTTTTCATGTTACGGATCAAAATGGGAAGAAGTTTCTTCAAGATGATGTAGCTGACCGCATTCAGCAGGTAGATCTGCAAAACTAATCTGAAACCATTTTTATTTCGACTTTCTTTATGCTTGTTTTAGTTTATATAATATGATTTTGGTATTGAAATTAAGATTGAATTTCTTGATATTTTCTTTTTGTTCCCCCTAATGACAACGTCTAGTAAAGAGTTATTATATAGTTTCTTAAATCCATGCTCAGATAATGCCTTTATCCTGCTCAATTGTTCAGTTTTCTGCCTATGGTGGTGTGAATTCATGACCTTGAATATATGCTGGTCAACTATTTGTCGTTTATATATTGAATGAAATAAGAATTCAAAACATGGGAAAAAGGAGTAAACAGTGAAATTGAAAAAGTGATTGCTTAGTCTGCATATAACTCCAAGAAAGCAATGCATGATTCTGTTTATGATCTTTCTTTTCAACAAATCAAATAAAAAACTAGACTGTAAAAGAACCAGACAATAAGGACAAATTGTTCTCAAACCTGAATCAGCAATTTTGCTCTTGCATGTCATTTCTCTATGGAGCCATTTGAATTACTCAGTTCATACTGAAAATTCCTTTTGCTTGTTGCAGTCACTGGGTCCGAGAGCCCGTAGTTTTCGATCTTTGAGAAGGTCTGTTGGGGTTCAAGCTGCAGCTGAACATACGACCATTGAATTAACTGGTAGAGACAGGCCAGGATTGCTTTCAGAAGTTTTTGCTGTTCTTGCAGACCTCAAATGCAATGTGGTAGCTGCAGAAGTGTGGACTCACAATTCAAGAATGGCATCTGTTGTTTACATAACGGATGAGGCGACAGGATTGTCCATCGACAATCCTGATCGCCTTGCGAAGATTAAGCAGCTTCTACTGTATGTACTCAATGGAGACATAGATAAGAAGAGTGCCAACACTGCTGTTTCTGTTGGTTCTACTCACAAGGAAAGGAGGCTGCATCAGTTGATGTATGCCGATCGTGATTATGACATGAATGATGGGGATTTTGGGTCAACAAGTGACAGAAGCAAGCTCCTTGTAACTGTTGATGATTGCACAGATAAGGGATATACTGTTGTGAACTTGAGGTGTCCAGACAGACCAAAGTTATTGTTTGATACTGTGTGCACACTCACAGACATGCAGTATGTTGTGTTCCATGGCACTGTCATTGCTGAAGGACCAGAGGCATGTCAGGTTTGTTATTGAACATCTTCTTGGAATAGACATCATGTTAGTACTTGTACATCATACCTTTGTTTGAATGATAATCATACTTGGTTACATACTTACATGTCATGTCTTGTTTACTTGAGTGGAAAAGCCTATTCTTTCATTTCAACTCCTTTGTATCAACTTGTCTTTGGTTGCTGTTGGAATTCATCACTAACATGTTTTGTTTCCTTGTTTTTCAGGAATACTATATAAGGCATGTGGATGGAAGTCCTATCAGTTCTGAGGCAGAAAGGCAGAGAGTGATTCACTGCTTGGAGGCTGCTATTAGGAGACGAACTTCTGAGGTACTACAACAAATAATTTAGATGCTCATTCACAAGTTCTTGCCAAATTTTATAAGTGAAATGTAACCAAGATTTTGTATTTGATTTTACAGGGCATAAAGCTAGAACTATGTGGTGAAGACAGGGTTGGTCTTTTATCTGATGTAACTCGCATCTTTAGAGAAAATGGTCTTTCAGTCAACCGTGCTGAAGTTACAACAAGGGGTTCCCAAGCCATGAATGTTTTCTATGTTACTGATGTATCTGGAAATCCGGTTAAGAGTGAAACAATTGAGGCAGTTAGAAAAGAGATTGGCTTGACCATACTACAAGTAAAAGATGATGTTTGCTCAAAAGCTCCATCCCAGGAGAGTGGAAAATTCTCTCTGTGTAATCTCTTTCGGTCAAGCTCTGAGAAGTTTCTTTACAACTTGGGTTTGATGAAGTCTTGTTCTTGAACCCCATGTATTTCCTTAGTTAGAAGCTATTTGTATTGTTCTAATTTGTAAACAGTAGCTTAGTTTAGCCTAGATAGACTGCTTTGGAACCCCATTGCAATGATTTGTTGTAGATCATTCTAGATTTGGTGTAAGTATAAGTTGTAATTAGGTGTCAGATTGTAGGGTTTTATCTAGGCATGTTTTTGGTGAATTGTATATTAATATGCCTTTGTAACACTCTTCTGGTCTCAAAGCATCGTCACCACAACAATTTCTGAGTACTCGCTATAAATTATGTAACCAGAACACATCATGTTAAACACAAAGCACTTTAATTCTATAAGTGTCACTGGAACAATTTTCACATATTAATCTATATAAATATAGATTATAGAGAGATATATGTTAGGGAAAAAAAAAGGTTAGAGATAGGGTGTTATGTGGCACGCTAGTGTACTCCTACTAGCATGTATCCTTTACCTTCTACAAGACCTATTGTAGTTTCAATATAGTGCCAGCTAGATTGAGATGTTTCTTATTGCCACCACACAAGCTGGTTCAAGGGACGATACACTTTTTTTTTTTTCTCTACACTGAAAAATCCTCTATGTACAACACTCTAGAGACTGGTTATTGCTTAGGGAGCAACGAAGATAAGGTTTTTGTTTGATTTAGATACAAACCATGGAAAATGTGAACAAGTACAAATATGAATATAAATTTGACTTCTAAATATATAGTTAACTTCACATAAAAGAGGGAAAATTTTTCCCTTTTGATGAATGCCCATTGATGTCCAAGGGCACAACATTAATAATGTTTTATTTTCTCAATATTGATGAAATAAATTATACAACCTTTTTAACATCCATTAACTAAAAAAAATGCTACTTTATTCTACTTTATATTTTTGAAAAACCAATGAACTTGGTAAAAAGTAGCTATATCGGACTACACGAGTTCTCACTTTTCACCTTATAAATTCGGATTTGAATTAATATAATTAAAAAACCAGCAAAATAGTAAAATACACAGGATTAGGATTCTATCGAGTAAATTAGGATGATTTTCTCATAAGATGAGACAAAATCTTAAAAGTTGCACAGTGCTGATGAGGGAAAAAAGACACACCAATCATGAATTAATAAATGTTATTTGTTTTATATACTATTTTAAAAAAAATAAAAAGTTCATTAATTTTAATCTTTTAATGTATAAAATTATTTTTTAGAATAAAGTAAATAGATAATTTACTCACACAAATTATAAGCAATAAAAATAATAGTAGTAATAAATTAAGAAATTGCATGCCAAAGCAATTTATCTTTACAACAAATGGCGCTGAGGCTGAGTAGTGTATTTTCAGGTGTTGGTCTGAGGCATTCGAGTAAACCCAGGTGCAGTTTCAGAATCAGAAGTGGTGCAGTTACAGTTAGAATGGCCTTCAATGATTCCAAAGTCATTGATTCCCATCTGCACGTGTGGGCTTCACCTCAAGAGGTGACTTCACATACTAACACTTCTTAACTTTTGCCACCATACTTGTTTATTCCAAACCTTACCTTTATTTATTTCTTTATCATCAATATTATTACTGTTACTCTTACAATATTACAAATGACCCTCACAGGTTTGTGTTTGTTCTATATAAACAATACTTTATTATAATCACAAAAAACCCTACATATTTGTTAAACCATTAAATTTGCTGTAAATTTTTTTTCCTTTCTGCATAGTCCTAAGCAGAAATTTGTGTGCAAAATAATGATTTGGTATATATGACTTTATGCATTTTTTTTTTTTTTCGAAATGAAGGCCGGTAAATTCCCTTATTCTCCTGGACAAGAACCTAATTTACCAGGAAATGCAGATTTTTTGCTCCAGGTATTGATTTCTTTTTTTCTTCTTGATTTTGCATGTGTTATTCTTGTTTTTCCAATTTTTGATGAGTTTAATGATATAATTGTGATTTATGTAACAGACCTCATTTAGTGGAATAAGACTTGATTTTTGTTGTACTCTTGTTTTTCGTGCAAATCTTGACCTGTTCATTTAGAATGTGATGCAGTCTCCATATCTGCTATTTCTTACAAATCCTAATGACATGAAATTAATTACATAAAAACTGAATGTGATTTAATTTGTGTTGTGTACATATCATGATGCTTATGCTCAATTTTTCCAGTGTATGGAGGAGGCAGGAGTAGATGGTGCACTCATTGTGCAGCCGATTAATCATAAATTTGATCATAGTTATGTGACAAGGTATGTTCAGCAATTTTTTCACCAGTTTGATGGAAGAACTCAAATTCAGTGCTTTTAAATTAAACAACACTGAAATGCCCGTTTGTGTGGATAATCTCTGGTGGCATTTGGCTTGTTCTCCAATGCTGGAATTGTTAGTGTTATTATATGGTATTACTCATGTCAATTTGTTCATTGATCAGTGTTTTGAAGAAATACCCAACCAAATTTGTTGGTTGTTGCCTTGCTAATCCTGCTGATGATGGAAGTGGCCTTGAGCAGTTTGAACATCATGTTGTGAAGGTCTAATGATGTATTCTTTTTATCAAGTGGCTGAATTCTTTAGAACAATTGAAGTTGAACGACTTCTCCTTTTATATGGTAGGATGGTTATTGTGCTGTTCGATTCAACCCCTACTTGTGGCCACCTGGTGAAAAGGTAGACAACCCCTTTTCTTTCTCACACTTCTGTCTGTTCTTGGTTTAAGCTGAAGAGTTCAATTGAGCCATTCTCTTTCCCCCCTGCACCCTTCTACGAATGATTAAAACAGGATATAAATATGTTTAGCAAGATTCAAGAAACACTGGATTTTAGCAAAACTTCGTCATAAGAGCTGTTTCTTTAAAGTTTAAATTTGATTCACATTTAAGAAAAAAGATCTTTGTTGTCCATAAACTTGTAAATATGATTTTTACTTTTAGTAAAAGATTGGAACTGATTTTTAGAAAGGTGGCAACAGTATGTTTTACTTGTGGGATACAAACTTTTTACTTTGTATTGGATCAAGTTAAGGTTTCAGACAGAAAGGAATGACATCATTTCATCCATGTAAAACAGCTTTTGTCATTATTGTGGTTTATCAGATAATTATTTTCCCCTGGTTTATATTTGAAATATCTTATTGCAGATGACAAATGAAGTTGGAAAGGCAATTTTCCAAAGGGCTGGGCAACTCAATGTGCCAGTGGGCTTCATGTGTATGAAGGTTTTTTTCTTTTTAAATAATTTCCTTGTAAATACAGAAGAAGTGAAGAACTATTTTGTAAAGCTTCTTCCTCTCCCAGTAACACAACTTTCTTTGCTATAGCATTCCTACTTGTGGCTTATGGTATTGCTACCCTTCTATATAGTTGTTGGAACACTTTTTTATATGTAGTTGATGAAATCAAGAATGACTGAATGAATAATTTCAGGGGCTTGATCTGCATATATCCGAAATTGAGCAATTGTGCACAGAATTTCCATCAACAGTTGTGTTGCTTGATCACTTGGCCTTTTGCAAACCACCAATGTAAGTTTTTTTTTTATAATCATCATCTCAAAGGCTTAAAAATGTTCCCTTATATGAATATTGTGTTGCAGAAACGATGAGGAAGGTCTTGTCTTTTCTCAGCTTTTAAATCTGTCTAGATTTCCACAAGTAAGTGTTTGATTCTCCTCATGAGGAGCACTTCAAGGAAGCAAAGCATACATAATTTTTATTTATTCCATTTTTGCTACACTGCTGAAAGCATCTAGAAAAGCACAAATGTATAACTCTTGATGATTCTTATTCTATCTTTTTTAGTAGTCTCATCTATTAAATGAGTAAAATGATAAAAGATTTTAATTCGCAAAATATTAAATCTGCAATATGGATATGATAACCAAAATTCATTTAACTTTCTGAAGTGCCTTATCAAAATACTATTGTTAGTCTTTGTTTTTTCCATAATTAGTGAAACCTCCTTGATGAGTAATAAGTTTGAATTTTTGACAGGTATATGTGAAATTTAGTGCCTTTTTCAGAGTTTCAAGAGCACCGTTTCCTTATCTGGACTTGTCTCCTCTCTTATCCCAACTTGTTTCTCGCTTTGGTGCTAACCGTGTCATGTGGGGCAGGTAACTTCTGAATTCTGATCACACATATCTTTAGCCAAAATAGAATCAACATTGCGAGGAAACAGTAGAATGGGGCAAGGGGTGAGAGAACCTTCTCCATAACAACCAAATTAACTATCTTTTCTATTTTTTTTCAATCATGTTGTTACAGTGATTTTCCATTTGTTGTTGCTGAATGTGGTTACAAAGGACCCAAAGAAGCTGTGCATCTTATTGCAAATCAGATCTCTTTGCCTTCATCTGATTTGGAGTGGATCATGGGGAAGACAGCTTCACAACTCTTCCAAAACCAATTGACTGCTGCCAAGCAAGGTTCTCATTGAGTGGGGGATGCTGTTTGAGTCTTCTCAAAAGTTTCTAGATTTTGTGTTAGTAATTTGATGTTGAACGTACATGACATTTGTGAAAGCATTGAATACGTTTTTTTTTTTTTTTTGTTTCACTGAATACTCCTTGTCTTTGGTAACACAATGACATGAAAGAACATTTTTTTTGTTGTTGTTTGTATTGGTCTCTTTGCTGGTTACACTTGTAATTTGTAGCTTGGTTTGCCTAGAGTTTTTAGACTGATTTGGAAACTCCTTGCAATGGTTTATAGTAGATCTTTCTAGATTTAGTTTAAGTTGTAATCAAAGTTGTGTTTGGTGTGTAATCCTCAATGAAAGGAAAACATAAATGCATTCGTAGCTAGGATTATTGCTTAGAGGGCAATCTTCATGAGATTTAGTTCAAATGTTTTGCTTCTAGTGATTATACCACTGTATTAGTGAGGCCCAAAGTCAGAATTTGTGAACTTCATGGTCTCTTACAAATAACGTGAATAGTTATTAGGATCCAATTGCAAGGTATAAGAACGTGCTTGAATTGACGTCAAATTTACTTAAATATAAGTATATTATAATGCTATAAGTTATAAATTCCACGATGAATCATAATTTAACGTGATTTTGTTAGATTTTCAAACATACATTATATTCAATGTCATTTGGAAAAACATTATTTTTTGGGGATTCAAATTCATTTTTTAACAAATGCTAACCAATATTTTTAAAGAATTAAAATATTAAAATTATATTTTTGCAGTAATATATATTATTTCATGATTCTTTTATTACGTTAAAGTTTACACTGCATTCCTCTTTTTTGAACATCTTTTCTCCATAAAACGTGTTACTATAAAATTTACTCTTTTCCAACATCGATGAACTAGTTTTTGTATTTTTTAATACCATGTATTAACTTAAGGGAATAAACAGTCCCAACCCTGGAGTTCTTAGCTTTACCCTTCGAAATTTGGATTTGGATTGAAGGGAAAAGAGAGAGCTAAGAAAGTCTGCACCGGATTCCAGCTTGTAAATTAAGATGATTATCGTTGTAACAAGTGCAAAATCTACTACTGATGATAAACAGAAAGTTAATACATCTTCAACCAAGATATGCTTTCAGTTTCAGCTTTTAGTGTTGGCAGTGGCGTTGACCTTGAGAATCACAAGTGGTGCTGCTGCTACAATGCCTGAAACTGAAACCTTTTCAATCACCGAAGTCATTGATTCTCATCTCCATATCTGGGCTTCTCCTCAAGAGGTACTTACTATTACTATCACTTCACACTTCATTCTTCTATATTCCAAACATAAATGCATATGCTCCTTTATTATTATTGTTGTGGTTATTATTTGTTTCAAGTGATCATATTACTTATCCAATCACGCTCTGAGGTTATTGTTAAAAAATTCTTGTACAGTTCTTGACTATTAAATTTAAAATCATCAAAACTTTTCTGCGTAATCCATGCAGAAATTTGTATGCAAAATAATGATTTTGTACTATGTTCGTGACTTTATACTTCTTTTAATAAGGTTGTCCATTTAGCAAGCATTATCCTATTTTTTTTTCCTTGAAAATGAAGGCTGGTGAATTCCCTTATGCTCCCGGACATGAGCCCACTTTACCAGGAAATATCGATTTTTTGCTCCAGGTATGCATTTAGTTTATTTTGTCTCTAACCATGTCTACCTTAGGGTCAATAACTTCGGAATTGTGTATTTTTTTTAATAATATTTTTTCTTGATATTGCATATTTTTTTGTAGACCCCTTAATTGCATATTTGACTCATTCATGTAGAATGTGATGCAGCCTCCCTATCTGGCATTTTCATACAAATTTTAATGTCTGCTTGAGGTCAATTACATGGAAGCTGATTCTGATTAGATTTGATCATTGATGCTGATACACAATTTTTCTGAAGTGTATGGAGGAGGCAGGAGTAGATGGTGCCCTCATTGTGCAGCCAATTAACCATAAATTTGATCATAGTTATGTTACAAGGTATATTCAACATTTATTTTTCCTCATTTTGCGTAGGAATTCAGTGATTTTATAGTTTTTAGATAATACTGAATGGGTAGTTGGTTCCGATGGAATATCTAGTATTAAATATGATCTCAGCACTTGATATGTTATTTTTGCTGCAATTTCTAGTGATATAAGAGAATAGGGTATAGACTGAAGGTTAGGGAGAGATTTTGAAAACACAATAATTGATGCTCATTGTGTGTATTTAAATTTTTTATTTCTTAATGCAAAGGACTTAACAAAACATGATGAGCCAAGATATGCTTTATCCGATTAGTTGCTAAAATATTAGCTGCACAATGAGTTGGATGGCCATATACTAGAGGAACTTTGACTTAATTGTGGATTTCATTGTACTGATTACATCTTCCATGTAATGGATTCTTTTTATTTTTTATTTTTTATTTTTTTAGTGTTAATTGTATGTTGTATCACTTATGTTAATTTGTTCATTGTGCAGTGTTCTGAAGAAATACCCAACCAAATTTGTTGGTTGTTGCCTTGCTAATCCAGTGGAGGATGGAAGTGGGCTTAAGCAGTTTGAAGATCTTGTTTTGAAGGTTTAAAGGATAATTTCTTTTTATCAAAATTGCTTTTTTTTTCAGAAAGCATTGAAGTTTTCTTTTTCTGTTAGGATGGTTATCGTGCTGTTCGATTCAACCCAGATTTGTGGCCATCTGGGGAAAAGGTAGGCAATCCCTTTTCTTTTTCACTGGTTGGTTTATTCATGGTAGAGGCTTAAGAGATACAATTGAGACATTCTCTTTCCTCCTCACTCTTCTGTAACACTTTGATTAGTCAAGAAGGTAGTAGTTAATAAGGAAGCCGTTCTTCTCCCTGATATGCATTGAATATTCTGCGGTGATTGTACCCACCAGATGATATTATATCAACCAAACTGTATAACTAAGTGAGGAATGCTTATAGGACTGGCTTAATTGTTGGACTGTAAGATTGAAAAGCGTTATCATTTTAGCAAGAAACAGAAGATGTGAATAATACTAGATTTAGGCAAAACGTTGTTATATGGTTTATTTCTTTCTATTTAATTCTTTTTAAATTTTAAACTTGATTATTAGTGTGACTTTTTATACTATCAAGATAAAAGAAAGTGTCATCATTGTAGACTTAAAGTAAACATGGTTTTTCAGTTTTAGTAAAAGATTTGAACTGCTTTTCAAATAGTTGCTCCCCTCATACATTGTACTGGATCAAAATTATTGTTTTAGAAAGAATACAATGACATCATTTCATCTACCTAACCTACATCTCCTTGTAGAAAAAGGCTTTTATTGTGGGTGTTAATCTAATCACTTTCTTTTCTCGGTTATATTTGAAATGATCTCAATGCAGATGACAAATGAAGTTGGGAAGGCAATTTTCCAAAGGGCTGGAGAACTCAATGTACCAGTGGGCTTCTTGTGCATGAAGGTGTTTCATTTTTTTCCTTGTAAATATAAAAGAACTATCTTGTATAGCTTCTTCCCCTGAGTAATACAATACAGAGGAGGGACATTTTTGTATAGGTAAGAAGTTGGTGAAATTGAGAATTAATTGGTTGAATGATTTCAGGGGCTTGGTCTATATATTTCTGAAATTGAGGAGTTGTGCACCGAATTTCCCTCAACAGTTGTATTGATTGATCACTTGGCCTTCTGCAAACCACCATTGTAAGCTATATTATAATCATTGTTTCGAAGGTCAAGAAAGGTGCCCTTACATGAATATTGTATTGCAGAAATGAAGAGCAAGGTCTTGCCTTTTCTCAGCTTTTGAATCTATCTAGATTCCCACAAGTAAGTGCCTGATTGTTTCCTCACAAGCAGAACTTCAAGGAAGCATAGCATGCTTAAATGTTTTGTTAGTTGCCTTTTCTGCTTTATTACTGAAGACCTTGGTAGAAACATAAATTTATTGTTCATGTAGATGCTTATTGTGTCTTTTTTTTTTCCCTTGTGTCAATTAAATGAGTAAAATGGTAATAGGCATAAATCCAATATAGACTATATCCATGATGTATAGATACGATTCTTCATATCTGTTAATGTTTTATCAAAATAATTGTCTTTTTTTACTTTCCTTAATTAGTGAAGCCTTCAGCTTGAGGAATACTAAATTGTGAATTTGTCAGGTATATGTGAAATTTAGTGGCCTTTTTAGAGTGTCAAGAGTGCAGTTTCCTTATCTGGATTTGTCTCCTCTGTTGTCCCAAGTTGTCTCTAGCTTTGGTTCTAACCGTGTAATGTGGGGCAGGTAACTTCCTAATTCCTATCATACGTGTTTAACTAAAATAGAACAACTGAACTTCGTAAGAAAACAGCAGAATAAGAAAAAAGGGGTGAAATAATTTTATTCATAACAATCATGTCAACCTTTTTTTCAATATGTTGCAGTGACTTTCCGGATGTTGTTCCTGAATGTGGCTACAAAGGAGCCAAAGAAGCAGTGAATCTTATTGCCAATCAGATCTCTTTACCTTCATCTGATTTAAAATGGATCATGGGGAAGACGGTTTCACAACTCTTCCAAAACCAAGTGATTGCTGCCAAGTGCTAAGCAAGTTTTTCATTGAGATTTGAGAGTATGAGTGATATCTCTCAGGTTGAGTCTTTCAGATGTTGTATTAAAAATTATATGTTGACTGTAACATGTACGATTGTGTTGGCATTAATGATGTTTAATTGTGTCCTTGAGCTCTTGTTTTTTGTAACCCGTGCAACTGCCAAAATCCTTGGACTGATAGCAAAGAACTTATTTTTGTGGTTGTCCTCCTTAATCACCTATTATTTTCAGAAAATAAAGTGTGTTTTCCCTGTTGTAGGGTTCAATGGTTATCCCTTTGGTAGTCTAGCTGAGTAATCTGGCATTGATTAAAGGGTAGAACAATACTTCGTTATGACAATAGTGTAATTTTCAATGAATTTGACTGATCCACATTCTTCTACATATGATTTGTTGAAAGCGATGAAACATGCAAGGAATAGAAAAGCTTCAAATGGTATGGTAAATTTGGATTTCAATCAATAGAGGAGAAAGATTCAGTACTTAAAGGAAGAAAATGATGTTTGCAAAGCTCAACAGAACGCCACTTCATTGGATAGCATCAACAAGGCAAAAATGAATTACATTAATCACTGACAATAAACACCAACTTCATAGACAAAATTAATTAATTACAAGAAATAAAAAGGCAATATCACAAAGATGGCAGATTCCTTTGGATAAGGGCACATGTCAGATGGAACCATTTTTAGGGTCATTTTCTTTAAGTTTGGGATCAGCATTTTTCTTCTTCCTCCTCAGCTTCTCACAAGCAAAAGCTCTCTCGAGCTGCTCCACCCTATGTGAGAGAGAGCTAAGAAGCCTAGTTTGCATCTCGTTCCTCTTAAAGAGTTGTTGCATCATCACCATCATCTTCTCGTTATCCTCCATCATCTTTTCCAACAACTCCCTCTTACCATCCTTCTCCTCTTCCTTCACCGAACAATTCTCGTCAACCAAACTAGTTCCCACGCTTTCTTTTCCCACCTCAACCTCCTCCTCCCTCAAAGTTTCCATTTTTTCACCTTCCTCATGCTCCTCACATTCACATTCACATTCAGCTTGACCCTCTTCTTCCCTGACCAAATAATTTTCCCCAACTTCCTCAACCAAACATGTTCCTACACTCTCTTCTCCAACACATTGACCCTCACCATCTTCCTCCTCCTTTTCTTTTACCTCCATTATCTCCTCACTCCTCAAATCTTCCATTTTCTCACCACATTCAACTCCCAAAAAATTCTCCTCATCCAAACTTGCTCCCACACATTTATCCTCCTCCGTCATCTTTTTCTCCTCATTCTCCAAAGCTTCCATTTTGACACCCTCAGCTTGAGCCATTTGAGGTTGATCTTGATCAGAGGGACCCACCAACACCATTTGATCAACCATTTCTTGAAGCGTAATGGCTTTCTTGATGAGGGTCTTTCTGCATTCCCTGAGGCCAGAGTAGTGTAAGACCCTTACAGAGTCCAACTGGAGAAGCAAATTCATGATGGTCTCGCTTACCCTCACTCTCTCTCTTTGCTCCTTCCTCATCAACTCCACAGTTTCATTAGCAGAAACCTTGTTCTCTATCTGCTCCAATTCCACCCTTATGCCTGAGATCTTCCTCACAATGTTCCTCACGAGGAACCCTCTCAGCACCTTCTGAATCTTGATGGCAGAAACATTTCGGGAACGCTCTGAACCCACGAAGTGAACGGGGATTGTAACCACTTTGGAGGGTGTCTTGTAGTTGTAACGAGGTGGAGATTGAGACTCGGGCACAGCCCAACGGGTTCTGTAGAAAGGGTTGTTGTTCATCTGCATCATGATCGTCGTAAAATGTTGATTTGCGTAGTTTAAGGTTTTTGTGAGAAATAAGGTTAATGTTAAGGTGATTTATAGTAATGGAAGGAACATGACGAGGTTGTTGGTTGGAAAGTTTGAAGTGAAAGTTCCAGAAGTTTCAAGAGCAAAGAAGAGAGGGGAAAGAATTAACTGTTTGCTGACGTGGCATGGTTCTTCTCTCTTTCTAGATAACTGTCGATTCTTCTTGTTCTTTCCAGAGAGAGAGAGAAAGCGATTCCGTGTTCTACGACGTCATCATTTGCCAAATTTAAGGTTTATTTTTGTTAATTATTTCATGATTTGACATTCTTTAATTTTATATAATTTAAATATTTTTTAAGGGCAATTTCATTCGTATTAATCATTTACCAAAGATCGAAATATTACTCATTTACCAAATATTGCTATTCTTCCAAAATATTTTCCTAAATTGAAATATCAAGAGTATTTACGTTCACTTGTTATTGTTTAACCATTGTGTAAACTATCGTATATTTGAATTTCACAAAATATAATTCAAATAGCACTACTCATATGAGGAGCAACACCAGAACAACTTAAAATTAAAAGTAAAACAATAAATTCATATATTTGTGAGTAAGAACACCACATGATATATGAGTATAATATATCAAGCAAAACGATGTGTTTTGAGGCTATCAATCCAAGTTAATCTACCCTATGATATGTTGGGCCTTTAAATCGGAAATCAAAGGGCTAGGCCCAATGCTTATAAATGCTAATTCAATCAACTATTTTGTTGACCCCAAAAAAAAAACAGCTATTGTTAATTAAGATATAAGACAGGAAAAATTTATTCTATTATCTAAGACAGGCCCAATTTAGTTCTCATTTTTCAACTCAAAATGTTCACAAATTAAATTATTCTAAGCTTTCAGCTGAAAATTTACTAATAAATTATCAAAATTCACTTAAAATTAAAAAAACCTCCTTTAATAATAATCTACCATTTAATAAGCTTAAAATTGATCAAAATTTCATTAAAATTTTGTCTTTTAAACTTTCAAAATTATTTTGTATTTCAAATTTATCATAATTTCTCTACATATTTAAATACAAAATAATAATTTGAGGATTTTAATTAGAATAAATAAAATGATACCAAACATGCTTAATTTGAGACATAAAAAATAAAACCATTTAAAACTAATTAACAAAAAATTATGATTACGTGTATTACTTCTTTTATCTGACAAATACCACATACGGTTACTATTTAGACAAACGGAATGTAGTATTGAAAAATCGAACTAAAGCAATTAAATTGATGAAATTAGTTCACTAAAACTGATTAAAATTATAGCAATGGGTAGATAGTCCAATTACTGAACAAAAGTGTTGCAACTTTTATTTTGTAAAGTTCTACTTTCTTTCTGCTCATGAAGTTGTTATTGTTATGGTTTTTCTTGCACCTTTACTCTAAGTTGTAAGTAACCTTTGTATCTGTCTTTGTTTTGTATGCAAATTTGCGTTTATATTCGTTGGATATATGGGAAACTTGCATAAGTATTTGATCCATAGCCAAAACTATTTACTTCAATGGCGTTTGCAATTTTGTATTTTCTATCCCATTAATACAAGGTGACACAATCAAAATACAACATTGATACCTCAACCCTCAATCGTGGAAGTGCAACATGTTTGGAATAAGGTTTTGTGACAACGCAGACAATATAAGGATGATGAAAGGGATTTTTTGTCTTCTCATAATAGGTCATCTTGGAAGAAAATAAATAAATAAATAAATTAAAGATGGTATGAAAAGTAAAAAGACAAAAATGCAAAAAGTAATTGCTATGTTGGCCAAACATTATGTCACTTTGTAACATTTGGACAAAAAAAGCTAAACCTAACAAGACATAAGATTAAAAAAATGAAATTTATCTTAGGCCATTGAAGCTATTTCCATGAAAAAAGTTATTGGGAGGACCCTTTTGACGTGTATATATAACCAACCAACGGGCCCAAGTTTTGTTTAACCTCAGCAACACCTTCTTAACTTTGGTATTGATTGACTCTTATATCTAAAAATTACATTAAACCTTAACTAACATGAGTCGAGTTGAGTAAATATATTTAATGATTCTTTTAACGTATGAATGATGATAGACAATTAATAAATATTTTTGAACTTAAAAGTTGTCCTAAAATCCAAGGTAAAAAAGGGGTTTGAAAGGTGAAATGTCCCTATTTGGTTTCAGTAATGGCATGGGAGAAGAGAGTGTGATTTCCAATGCATATATTGATTCCAAAACGACAATTCATCCTAAAGTGTGGCCACGTGAGTACGGTTCCGCCGCCCAAATGAGCATGCGGTTGAAGAAGACATAGCCATTACCCCAAACACCCTCTCTTCCTCTTGTCTGTCTTCTGCTCTCAACACCAACTGCCACTTTGTCACTGCTTTAGGTGAACACCCCCTTCCCCTCTATTGCTCCTCTCTACTACTCTACACCACTACTATACTTTCATTCTACTGCCTCTATTCTTTTTAATCTCATCTAATACACTTTTTTTTCAACTTTAATTCACCCAACCCAATAACTTATTTCCCATTTTTCATCTCTCTATCTTTCTTATCACACATCTCACCAACCACCATGCATGCTTGTTAAACCATACCCATTTCTCTCTTTCCCCCACCCACAATAATATAAATAAAAATACCCCTTTTATATACTTTAGTATCAGACACTTTTTTGTTTGTGGATATAATTTTGATTTAGACCCTTCAAGTAAAAATGGGGTATTTTTAGTTGAATGTATTATTCAATCTATCTATCTATATGTATATAATAAGTGTATTGATAATAAAAATAATTACATATGCAACATTAACTTTTAGTGATTCAAGTGATAAAATGTTAAGGGTAAATTGAAGTAAGCATTTAACTTTTTGTGATGATGTATAGTAATATTTGTGAATGCATGATAGTGATAAAACGAAGTGGGATGAAACGGCTATGTTTGACTCAGAAGGTGGTGATCATATTTGGGATTTTGACAATGCAGATGCAAAGGCAAAGAACAAACATAGGTGAATGAATGGGTGAATGTCAGAAGACAGAAGCAAAAAGGGTGTTCTGCTTGGTCGACAACAAGGACGCACACCGCTCTCTGCCTACCTCCCTCTATTCACTTTTCCCAGAATAAAAGCCTGCTTCTTATGTCCCTAACCTTCAATGTCAATATTGTTTTCATCCCTTTTGAACATAGTTACATATATATATTTGACGGGCTTCGTAAATATATTAAATAAAATAATATATAATTAATGCTACTCTCATAATATCATATCAATTTTTTATATTCAACATGTATTTTATCTTTTTTTTTATTAATTTTTTACTTTTCTCTCCTTTAATTGTATCATATTGTGTGTCATCTTTTAATATTTCATTTTTCATTAAACTTATACACCATGATAAAATTTAATGTATTAATAATATTAAATATTAATGATGTAATAATTTAATGGTAACACTTTTCCTCTTATAACAGCTCAAACCTCATTATTCATAAAGAAAGTTGTGTATATATCATTGTTATATTTCTTTCAACATTTTTTGTTTCTGCTTTCACTTTGTTTCGTCCTTTCAACAATTTTTTACATTTTTGTTAAACTTTCTCCATTCTTGGACAAACATCCGGCTCCAACTGTTCAGAAATATGCTCCTTACTTACTGTGCCATACGTATAATAGATTAACAAAACAAATTTGTTTTCTTTTGTTCTCTTGCGTGTATGCTTTTTTCACTGTGTGACAAACATGCATGCACGCAGCATGCAGTCCTCGAGTATCAAGCATTACGGCTGAATGGTATAAGCCAGTGCACAATGGAGACAAGAGAAGACACTCCCTCTGATTCAGAGACACGCCCTGCGACAGCAACAGACAAAGCAAAGCACCCTCATGGAAGGGTCAAGGGCCCCATCTTCTTCAACTTTGGCATAACCTCTTCCTTATAAAACCATCCCTTCACTACCCTTTTTCACCACACACACACACAATCCTTACTTCAAAGCTTCAACTTCAACGCATAGCAGTAACACCCTTTAGTTGTTTCTTTGTTTTTCTATGAGCCAAGAGAAAATGATGCATTACCAAGTGGAGCCTGCAACTGCATGGAGCTACTACATGAGGGTTAGGAGCATGGAAGAAGATCAAATGGAGAGGGTTGTGAGGTTGGCTTCTCAGAGTGCTGTGGTGATATTCAGTGTTAGTAGCTGTTGCATGTGCCATGCAATGAAGAGGCTTTTCTGTGGCATGGGTGTTAACCCAACAGTGCATGAGTTGGATCAAGATCCTAAAGGGAAAGACATGGAGAGAGCATTGATGAGGTTGCTTGGAATCAACTCTTCTGCTGTTCCTGTGGTTTTCATTGGAGGAAAGCTTGTTGGCTCCATGGACAGGGTTTTGGCCTTCCACATCAATGGCACACTTGTTCCACTTCTCAAAGAAGCTGGTGCTTTGTGGCTTTGATTCACTATGTAATAGACTTGAATGCAAAGTTACTTGTTGTGTCGCCTGATAAAAGAAAGAGTTCAGCATTGTCTTTGATTTGTTTTGACTTAAGACAATGCATTCCTCCGGAAATCAACAATATCCATACTACAAAAGATTATGTGAATTAGCTAGCATGCCAAAAAAAAAAAAAAGAACAAGAAAAAAGTAGGGAAAACAAAAATGATGAATTTCTCTCAATTTGTTATTGTTTTTCTAGTGTGTAGTTGTGCTTTGTAGTTTGTATAAAGATGCACGTGTAATTTGGAAATGAACCAAGAAGCACTACTGAACCTCTTTGCTTAACTTTTCACTTCATATACTACTTTGTCTTGTTATAAATGTAAGCTCTCCTCCGTCTTGTGGACCTCTTTCTCTCGTGAAAGTATCACTTTCAACGAAAGAAATCAAAGAAAAACATGTGTCGTCAAATTTTTATCCACCTAACATTGCTTCATAGAAGGGAAAAGAAACTGATTATCACAGGAAACTAGTCTAATTAATAACTATTTTTTTGAAAATAAAGAGTGAGGCACTGTATTTTGCAATGCGGGTTTTTCTTATTTTATTGATTAAAGTAATTGATGTAAGGACATAGCTGTAGAGAGGCAGGGCGCAAGTTTTAGATTTAACATAATATGTTAACATTACTTTTTTACAGTAATTTTCATGTCAAGGAGTGGGATGGGAAGAAAAAAAAGAGAAGTGTAAGATAAAATAAATAATGAAATAAAAAGAAATTTTATCAGAAATTCTCTAAAAATTTTCCTGCAAGTCTGATTAAGGTTTCGAAAGCGTGGTCGAGATTAGTGAAACTTTCCACCTTTTCCATTCCAACTTTATTGATAAAATCATTCATGAGGTGATATCATTGTTCAATGAGTAATAACCAGTGTATTAGTGTGGGTTGTGATATAAAAGCTTCTCTATCAAGTTGCCCTGTCGATTACATATGTAAAGATGCCAGTGAGACTTAAACTGGTGGTTTTGTATTAGTGTCTCCAAATTGTGGTGATTGAAAACATACACAAACATTTGAGTGAAGTCACCTATCCTCATGAGATGGTAACATCTAACTACAACTGCAGTGATATACAGATGTTTCTCATCATAATTTAAGTCCCAACTTAGTTGCGCAGGAACACAAAACTGCAAGTTATGACTATAAATTGCAAGAGGTGACACTTCCACAATCATACCTTTCTCGGCCTTTTGGCTAAGATCAAGTGTAGTATCTGTTCTTATCAGTTTAATATCTGATACGTGGGTCATTGACTCACATGATATTAAATTAATTTTTTTAAGGGGAAGGTCCAACACAGTAGCTTGCTACTGGGATCTTCATGTGTCGCCCATGCTTTGCACTATTGCAAGGGCTTGGCGCACCCTAACCAATTATAGTTCAACTTTTCAATTTTGTTGTTATGTCTAATTCTGTGCTTATATTGAGCGTTATTATTGAATGCTGTTAAGCTCGTTGGGTCCCGGAATCAAATTTGTTTTATGCAATTATTTGGTGTCTCAAATCATAATCAAACTTGATAATGAGCCTTACATCTATTAATAGCCTTGGTTAAGAAGCACCATTGTATCTGCTTACATTTTGGTCATGGGATATATAAAAAAACAGTACTTTTTCGAAGTTCGCTAGTTATGTTTGTTTTGATTTTTTACCACACAAGATCCTACCAAGACTGAAAACAAGAAAAATATTGAAGGGAGATAGTTCCCTTAACACATTTTTCATGAATTTCGAAATTAACTAGTAAACATACTTTGTTAATTTCTAGCCTTTATTTAATTGTAACTTCAAGATCATATTTACATTTATGATTGCATATTGTCACTCGTGTTTTTTCAATCAAACGTGGAATTAACTACCTCATTCTATCCTCTCTATTAAGTTGCAACTTCTGAATCCCATTTTGATTTCTAACTTGAATGGATATATACCTGCGTTTCATAGTAATATCTATTCATTTTATCCTAGAAATTAGACAATACCTCCTGGGAAAAAATTTACCTCTACATTTTCTGTATCTGTTCCTATATCACCTTCTATACCAAATGAAGTCTATAAATAACGTGTCCAAGAGTACATAGAATGGAATTTTATTTCTCGTAACATTTTAATATTAGTATTGATGACTGAATATCACTTGCACACAACGACATACTTATTTCTTCCTAAATTGCAATTCCTATATTGACCTCCCATTTTCATTATTTCTTTAATTTATCATACTTCAAGTTTAGGGGCAAACTTGATGCAAGTTATAGACGAAAAATGTTGTTGGGTGTGTGGACATGCTAATCAACATAGATTAGGAGTAAATGTATTAGGATAGCATCTATTGTAGAAAGGACATGTAGAACGAGATGAGATCAAAAGGGTAGTCTCGGTGTTAGAGGCATAACAAGACCAAGAAAAACTAAACAATATAATTAAAAATGATTTAGAGGCCAGTAATATGTATATTTAACATGATTTACAACAAAACATTACAATGTCACTTGATTCATATAATTCATCTCACCTGCATTTCATGAGAATTGCTAAAATGTCACTCGACATAATATACTGCACAAAACACACCACCGTTATCAGTATTGTCCGTGTCCGCGGTGATATGTGAGAATTCAGCATAAGAATTATTAAATTCAAGTGTATAAAAATGTTAAAGTAAACGAGTAATACGAAAAACAAAATAATAAAGATTGTAGTATTGTGTATAATAAAAAAATAATTAAAAATCGTGTAAATAATTTGATTACGTATAACAAAAATCTTTTAAATGTGTGAACGTCTTAACTTTTAGTCTAATAAAAAGAAATAAAAAAAAAACTCAACTAAATAAAAAATTATTAAAAAGGTGTTAATTAATTTGTTAATTTTTAATTTTTATCAAGTTCAATGTCCTTGTGTCAATCTTACTTTAATAATATAACTAATTTATGAATTGCAATATACTATTGTGAAATTGGTTAAAACTTGTTAAAAAATATAAAGAAAAAGTGTGACTTTTTCTTATTTCCAAAATCCATCGTGCTTTGGAGCTACGTTCTTATAAAATTTAAATGTACATCTAACCTACAGCCAAATTATTGACAGTGAACAGATATAAAAGCAAAACATGTAGAATGAAAAATATGCAGAACACTGTTCCCTGTTTCCCGATCTAGTGCATGATTGGCATATGAAAGTAGTATATACGTGGTTGATTAAGAGCATCTATTTTAGTTAACAAATACAAAAAGATTAGCTTATCAAACCAACATTGGATTATTATTCAATTTTTAACTATTATAATGATTCCAAATAGGAAGAGTTTATCAAATTTCACATAAAGTACTGCACTTCCAATAATTCTAAATTTTATACCAAACAAAGATCAAACTAGGGTTGGTTGGGGTGTGCCAGGCCCTTGCAATAGTGCAAGGCATGGGCGACACAAGAAGATCCCAGTAGCAAGCTACCGCACTGGACCTTCCCCCTAAAAAAATTAATTTAATATCATGTGAGCCGTTGGCCCACGTATCAGATATTAAACTGATAAGAACAGATACTACACTTGATCTTAGCCAAAAGGCCGAGAAAGGTATGCTTTATTCAAGGACAGGTTTTCAATTTTATAGGTGGTACTTGCGATTCTGTTTTGCTTCACAACCGAGGTGGGACTTAAAATATAAGGTGACACAATGAGACAGTTATATTTCATTACTGCTGTTAGCTGGCAAAGGCATCAATTTAGCTCCACTCAAACGTGTGTATCATTTCAATTACCACATATCATCTAAGTGCGTGTTTCGATTCATGTTTAAAGACCTGTAAACGTGGACCCAATGTAAAAGTTAAACTAGTGACGTTGAAATAAGTAAAGATTTATAAGCATTTAAACCCAAAACTAAACATGCTATAAAAAGTTAGGATATGTTCCAATCAATTTGCCAGTTGATTAAGTCTTACTGGCATGTTTAAAAAAGCTATTACCTAATACAACATAAGGAACAAGTGATTATTTAAGAATTTTTCAGAACCCAGTTGCTAGAAATAAACCAATCATCTATTCAAGGTACACAATTTGAACTGAAAAGGATAGTGTTTGAGGACATGGTTGGCATGCCCTGCCCTGCCTCAACTTCTGTTGTGGCTTAAGACCCCATTGTTTTCTGTTTTTTTTTTTTTCTCTCCTTTCATTGTTACTAGACTACAAGTAGCTTGTCTTCAGATTGCACAGTTTTTAAGTTATTTGACCCAAAATCTAAAAGCAAAATTGGATGAATATGTAAGCATGTCTCTTGCCAACTATCAATTCAATTACTTCGAATTGATGATGTTCCTCAAGGATCTCCTGTTTGCTTCTCTTCCCGGTCAAGGCTAAGGTAGTTCTTTTAACAATTAGGGAGTGATGTTCTAACTGTTAAGCACTTAAACATTTACAATCCATACACTATTTTTTACTTTTATTTTGATGCATTATGACTGTAAAAGAATATTAAGCTGCCATGTGTTATCTCATTACTGAATGAATTTTTATTAAATATAAATTTCAAATTTATTAAATATTATAGCAACATGGAATTGATTGAGAGCATAAAATGTATTTATGTTGGTGGTGCACCCTAAGTTAATTCTTAATCTTTTTAAATATGAAATGCACAAGATAGAAGAAACTTATATAGAACATTAAGGACCCTGAATAAAAGATTTCAGGAGGCCACACGACAACATTTTGTAAAACGTAAAATTTGTTTGAAATGTATGAGGTGAGGCCTTTGAGTACTAAGAAGTGTCCCCTCACTGTGTAGCCCAAAAATTTTCTATACAATTAATATATTATCTTACAAGTATGTGGGAGCAAAAAGGTTCAACAAATTTGAAATAAGAAAAAAAGGGGTGATTCACCTTCCACAGGTAATTACCAAATCCTGACTCTTGTAATAAACTTTGATCATCAAAATATGAAGTGTTAAACCATGGGTGGCTGCAACTCTGCTTCAACAGGAGCGGGTGCAGGTGCAATCTTGATGCCACTGTTGATTACATAAAGCATACCACAGCCAGAAAATATAGCAAATATAACAAAAGCAAAGGCAAATATTATGAATAGAGCAATTCCAAATCCTGCCCACAATACTTCTTGATGTTTTCGAGCTCTATTCATGACATTTGACAATTCCACTATGAAATGGATCACTAGGATGAAGCAGAAACAAACCATAAGTGCACTTAAGAAAAATGAAAGTGCTAGAATGGTCATTTTCTCTCTGCCATTCAACATAGTTATTGTTTTCTCCAAAAGAAGGTAAATAAGAAATGAATTGAGAGAATAGGCAAAATAAACTGTTCCTGTATCGTTTTATTTGCTTTTGCAGAGGAAAGGTGATAAAAATGATGAGAACATAATTATTATATATGTGGCCTCGGTACCTGCACTGTCTGAATAATTGTAGTAATTTTGATAGAAAGTGATTTAGACCAATTCCGACCATTAAGATAGTATAATGCTGATCACATATAGTTTATAACATTCAATAAATATAAATGTGCAATCAAAAGATAGTTTTAACAAATAAAAAAAAAAGCTATTTTACGTTCACTTCAAGATTCTTTTTCATAGGCTACACATTGCTCTTGAACTGAATGAAATTTTATGCTCAAATAAGAACAATATAAACTTCTGGTAGTGTAGATTTTGTAATATTTGTTCATTATAAATATATTTATTATTGAACTTAATGTTACTCAGTATATAGTTAATATATGTACTGGTGACGTATGCAAATTTTTTTAATATATCTTCAGTTGCTATTATAAGGGGCCAAGTTATGTTTCACCCAAGCCTGTTGTGAAAAGCTTTGATGTGCACATTGGTTTGTTCATTGTATGGTCTGATCAAAGATTCAAGCGTCACGAATAATTATAATAATATAGGTCTGTATGGTGTATATAACATGATAGAAAAAATTAAATATACAAAGAATTATATAAGAATAAAATATAGTAAGAATAATATATTTTTTTATTTTATTTTATTTTATTTTTTATGTGTATTAAAATAATAAATTAAATATATTATATTATTTTTTATAAGATAAAATTTACATTAAAAAAAAGAGCCTATAAAATAAAATTTTAATTTATTATCTTGTCTATCGTGTCGATCAAACAAAATCTTCATATAATGTAAAATCGCAATACCTTAAGCTTGGTACTTTAAACTGCAAACTGTAAGTTACTGTACTGCGTACGTGAAGTGAGCCAATGGCAAAGATACAGCAAGAGGATAAGAAGAAAGACATGCATTTTAGAGGTTTCTTCTTGATTTTTTATATCTACTCTGTGTCTTGGAAACTTTCTTGACTCTTCAATGCTGGATTGTAACTTGCGTGGTATATACTCCATGTTGAATATATATTTGTATATGAATTATGCATTTAATTATTCTGTAAATATTAAACTATTAAGCATTCAATAAGTCTCAATTAATTCAACGAACAGTTCAATTTTAAGAAATTATGTGAATAGCCAATAATTGATTAAAAGAGTTAACTATGTTTAAATTTTGGTAAATTTATATATTTTGATTTTAGCTTCTAACTAAAATTTATTTTGTTGTCTTTATATTTAATAAATGTGATGTTCTTTTAGTCCTTCACTAAAAGTTAAAATGCACCATTCTTAATTTTAGAGTCTAAAATTAAAATTTTATTTAGGAACCAAAATTTAAATATATCAATTTTACAAAGACTAAAAGTATATTTAACTAAATTTTAATTATTATTATATTGTACATATAAGTTTATTTGGTAAGATCACATTAAAAAAGAAAAAAGAAAAGTTAATTTTCACCGTACAATTATACATCAACAGTTCTAACTTAGATTAAATTAAATAATTTTGTAAGCACTTCACCTCTCATAAATAAGAGTGAAAAAGTGCAAGTCAGACTTGACCTTAAACCGACCTAATAAATTTTATAAACTTAAGCTTGAATGTCCTTTTTAATATTTATTTCCTATTAGTTTCTTACTCTTATATATTTTCTATCAATTTCCTATTTCTTGGTGGGAGTGTTTTTTAAATTTCAAATAAGGTTAGACATTACCAAAAAAAAACAAGTGATTTTAACAATTTACATTTGGTTCAATTCAAATTGATATTCTAACAAAAATCAACATTTAAAAGAGTCTTGCACAGTTTTTCATATAAATTGGATGGATGTGATAATTTTTCGATTCCACTAGAATCAGTTCTTTTAATTTATTAATAGTTAATAATAAAAATATTTTAAAAAATATATTGTTACAATTTTTCTATCCACGAGGTGCAAAAAAAGTAAAAATAGCAAATAAAACAAACCAACTAGAGACAATTACAGTGAAGAATAAAACAGGTATCATGTGCAATGTTCTAATTCTTATCCAATTCTAGAGGCAGAAAAAACTTGAAAGTTAAAACCACTCATGTTCGTCCCAATCTATGCCACCCTCATTAATCAAACTTGAACAGGATAATTACAATGGAAGTAGAGATCAAGCTTCGTCTCTCAGACTCAGCCACTCACCAGAAACTCTCAAACTTGCTTGCACCCTTCCACACCAGAACCTTAATCCAAGAAAACATATTCTTCGATGGTTCAAACAAAGAACTCACTTCTAACCTCGCTGTTCTCCGAATCCGCTTCTACAACATGGAGGAACACTGTGTCCTCTCCTTGAAGGCAAAGCCTGTGATCTCAGCGGGAATAAGCTGCATGGAGGAGCATGAAGAGCCATTAGACCCTTCACTTGCTCGTGCATGCATTGCTGAGCCATGGAGACTCTTATTCGTGGATTCCTCCAAGATACTGAAAAGGGTGAGGGATGAGTATCGTGTTGGAGAAAATGGGTTGGTGTGTCTAGGTGGGTTTAGGAATGTGCGGGCTGTGCATGAGTGGAAAGGGTTGAAACTTGAGCTTGATGAGACTAACTATGATTTTGGGACGAGTTATGAGTTAGAGTGTGAGAGTGTTGACCCTGAGAGAGACAAGAAATTGCTCGAGGAGTTTCTTCAAAGGAATGGAATTAATTATTCGTATTCTCAAGTTTCTAAGTTTGCTGTCTTTCAGTCTAGGAAGTTGCCTGAATCAGGACGTATTTAGTCTCCTTAGCAATTAGTATTGTTGAATGTATGACTTTATGTTTATTTTTTTAGTACATATAATAATACTATTTAGTGTCTACAAATATTGTTATAAACACATTTTGACACTCCTATTTATGTTATTTATTATTGAGTGAAATCCTATTCTGACTCCATTAATTAAGTGTTGACTCAATCTATTTAGTAGGATTTCCATAAGATCTCACTCTGATAATAAATATTTTAAATGTGGTTATTGTTAACTTGTTTTTTGGTATTTCAATGGCAGTTATGAACACTGTTGTGCAGAACTATCGTGCTAGGGTTTTCCAGAGCTATCATGCTAACATTGTTAGTTAAATATTATGGATAAAAAGTTTTAAGAGGAGGGAAAGCCATCCTATGATAAGCTCATATGTCACAAGTCTCGCGAGTTACAATAATATTTACAAGATTGTTGATGATAGAATTAATTCTAAGTTTTAGAAACGATTGACGGGGGTTAAATCTAATTATGACAGGTCAAGCCATTTAATTAGACATAATACTGCTTGCTAAGCACCACTGTAAATGCTAAGAATTACATCACAAAAGTCAATTGTTGTGGTTAGAGAGTTTTGACAAACCTCACTAAAATCCCATAATTACAATGTTCTGATCAACAAATTTTTAGTTCACAGCTTGTAACGCTTATATGTGCAAATATGACGGGAAAGTGGCGGTGAAAGAAAAATGCTTAGTGAAAATAATTGTCAATCTTGAACATTCCTTGGGAACTACTGCATTATATAGGCTTTTTATTTATTAAGATGAGTGGATCACACGGAAGCTATGCGATCCCGAACCATATAACATTGTAATTCATGAGTTCTACAACTCATGTGAAGTAGGGAACTAAAGGTTCGGACCATTGCACATTGAGAAATGCAAAGTCATGTCCAACTTCAACCAATTAAGTGACCCTACATTGGCATGTACCCATATTATGCACATCAGCTTTAAATGGAGAAGTGCAAACCTTAACAGAGCATCTTTTTATTTAACAGAAAATATCGTAGAGCTAATAAACATTGGGGTACAGGGTACGATCTGTAGAGTAAAACTAAAAAGGACATACATTATTATCACCAATTTGAAATAAATGAAATTGATTTAATATCATTGGCAAGAGGATGTTTCTATACGGTATTTTAAATTAATGTGAATCACTAGTTCACAGCTATAAAAAAAAGTACATGGTATAATGAACAATGCCGCTGCATTGATTAGGCACTATAGAATAAGAAAACTACACTGGAAGTAATAGAAGAGCAGCATTGTATTAACTTGCTGTAAAAGCAAACATTCTTAGCATACCAAAATGTTTGTCTCAAAAAGCTACCGTGTATATATGACAATACACAATGGACACCATCAAAATAAGACGTCTAGGAAAAGTCATGGGCAGTTCCTCATTAACTAAATATAAGAATCTGGGTGATCAGGAAATCTGTCATGTAGTTCAAAATCATTAAGCAACTCTTGCGCCCATATACTGAGTTAATGTATAGCCAATATAAGTCATGGGCAGTTCCTCATTAACTATAAAACAATAGGTAATTCAGGTTACATCGATTTCTGCATGAAGATGGTTATACAATATTACTTCAAAGTGCTTGCAAGAAAATACCAGGAATACATTAATAATTATGCTCCTCAGATGTTCCTAAAACTACCCTGAACTTCTTGCTACATAGCTTACAAATGCATGACACAAAAATTATGAAAAGTGACTCAGCGACCACGACCCCTTCCTCGGCCACGACCGCGTCCCCGCCCTCGCCCCAAGGGTTTCCCTGAAAATGCAATCAAAATATACTCAAATTAAAATCAGAGGAACTAAGAAGGAAACAATTAGAATTTACTGAATGGATAGAACATTTTGCAGTCAGACTATATACAGTACCAGCAGTTGGCTTCTTGGGCTTGATCCTAGGTGTCTCTTCAACAAGCAAGGTCTCGAGATTCAAGCTGTCAGGAAGAATATAATAACGGATGTTGTTGCCCCTCACACTGAGATGATCCAGAGTCACTGGATTTTTCCCTTTCAGAGTTAGTTTAACTGCTTTCAAATGTGTGTTCATACTGATATCAACACCTGTTGCAAAAATCCCAGGATCAGTAAGTTAAAACTTCCTATCTCAAAGTGGTATTCTTGGGTCAGAGGTAACAGGTATTTACAAATTACTATTGGTGTAATTCAACTAGGAAGCAGCAAGATATGCCTAATTTTTTTAAAAGGACTCGCTGCAGACAAAATTCATAAACTATATTTACTTCATGCTCACTTATTATCCACACACACAGGGAGGGGGGAGAGGGATAAAAGACAATATATTCGATACAGGCCAATATCACGTCTACATGACTGGATCAAACTCAAATCAGATGGGTGTCCAACAGGAAATTTCATGGTAAAGGTTGTATTAGTTTGAATTGGGCAACTGTAAAGATACATCTCAGGGTGTAGGGGATTTTATGTCAGAGGACAATCATAACTACTTGGAAAAATCCATATTCTCCTATCCAAATCAGGGGGGAGATTATTAGAATCAAGTAAAAGCACAAAGGAGTCAGGAACTCTGCCTCAGTAGTTTTACTATCATGCAAGTTCCTACTTCAAAAGTGGAAATTTCAACAAAATACTGAGCCCTTAAGAGATATTTCAGGAGTGAGATTTTTGCTTAGAAGCCAAACCACCCCCCCCCCCCGCCCACCCCCACATCGAAGTATTCTGTAAAGGAAACCTCTATAATTACTCATCCACCAAAGCAATATTGATTTGGAGGCCAATTTCCCAATCCCCCTTCATTTTCAGGCTAAAAAAAATCTCTCAACCAACTCAATGGTCACTTCCATCTTTATCCGTACCAAATCAAAAAGAAAATCCCTCATAATTTTCTTTGCCGTCTAAGCCAATCCAACAAGGTTAAAGGGAGTGAAGTAGACAATGAAGTTGAAACAAGTATAACCTAATTACCTAAAGAGCAGAGAGAACCCTTGCAAATAATTAAATGCCTAAGTCTCAAACTAACAAACACATTCCTATTGTTCCAATCCAAGTCCAATATTTTATTTGTAAACAAATGGTTCCATGAGGAAGAAAATGAACCTGTAATGGTGCCATGAACGATAGTGCCATTCTTGAGCTCAATTGACACGGTTTCATTGTTCAACTTCATTAAAAACCTGCTCAAACAATATTCATATATTATTAAAAAAAAAAAAGACAGTTCAATTCACTAACGCAACAAAAAATAAGTAAAATAAAATGAAGAAAAAAGATAGAGAAAAACCGGACGAGCTTCATGTTGCCTTCTTTATTCTCTTCCTGCGAAGCAATGCAGAGAAATTCATCAACATTCTCTTTTGTACAAATGATAATAAAAACGTAGAAATTTGAAAGAAAATAGAATGGAATGAATTCGGAGAATCGGAAACAAGAAATTGATGGAGAGACGGTGATTACTTACCTTCAGCGGCCACCGCCACGGTAGCCAGGGTTTTGGGGCAAAAATTTGAACTCGAGTCACCTGCAGAAGTAGCGGTTCGTTTGTTATATAGGGTTTAAGGGAAATTTTGGTGATTTTGGATTTTCAATCACTTCATTTTATTTTTATAATTTATCATTTGTTAAAATTAAATTTTTCACTGAAATTTATTTGAAATTTAATAAATATACAATATAATGTTAATTTATATAAAAAAATATATAAGATATATTTTATTTTACTGTATAAAAATGAATGTCGTCTTATATTTTTATTAATTTAAATGAAATTTGAGTTAGAGGAAATAATTTTAATGATTGAAAAAATATATAAAAATTAAATATAAATAACTAGAATTAAGAAGAGTATATAACCACTTCCTAAAAAATATTAAAATGGTGCATGAAAATAAATAAGTAGACAAAAATTTTAATTAACTAATTTATTTTAAAATAAAATATTTTAATGTCACCAAAACATGTTCATATTGTTCCAGTCCATGTCCAATATTTTTATCTTGGAAATCTATACCTTAATCCCTTGAGAAATAAAAATGTAATACTCTTTAATATAATTTAATCCAAACAAGTTAACTGAAGAGAAAGATGTTATTATTCTGTGGTCCCACCAGTCAAAATTTCTAAATCCACTAATGATTATATTTTAGTAGAAAAAAAAGTTTTTTTTTTATTTTCAAACTTGTTTTTACTATGTCATTTATATTGTTTTAAAATTTTTAAAATATATTTCATAAACCTTTTTTTTTTATCCAAACTGATTCCTTATGCATTATTTTTATCCAATATTTTCATGTTTTTTTTTTTTTTTTGGCGAAAACAAAGTCAAATTCTTCAGTATGGAACCAAAATGATGAGAAATTGACTAATTGAGGATCATGACGTGTTGAAAACAGTGGTGTAACACAGGAGAAGTCAACAAACTTATTATTCAAACTAAAAAAAATTAATTAATTTTGTGAAAAAATAGAAATTAATTTTGTGCAAGAAAAACCAAATTAATAGTCAAACTCATAATAATTCAAAGATTGAAATAAATATAAAAAAATTATAATACCGAAACTTTTATTTTTTGTTCAATTATCTTTTAAATCTTAATTTTTTAACATACTTAAGCCAACTAGAGACATAGTGATAGTTGTTAACCCCTCCATTATACAATGTCATCATGAAAAACTAATATTTTAGAAACAAGCATGGTAATTAGACTTCACGATGGTCTCATACACCAATTATTAATATGTTGAAAACTTTGATTCATGATGGAAAGGATAAACAATTTAATATAATAGTTATTTAATAAACTTTATATTTATTTAAATATATTTTATAAACTTCACAGTGAAAATTGTTTAAAATTATTTAAAAAATTTTCGTACACACAATTAAAAATTAAATTCTTATCAACATGTCTGAGGGACTCAAGTATCTACCAACTATGCTAAACTTTATCAGTGTTTAAACTCATACTTAAATATACTCATTAACATTATTGTAATATTTAAAAAAAAAATATTATTTTAGTAAATTCCTCGTTATTTTCCACAGTTTTCTTAAAAGATATTTTTAAAAAATAAAATTACTTAAAAGAGTTTGCCGTTGTGGCGTAAAACTCTATTGTGTTCATACGTGTGTGGTTAATTTTTGGGTAAGAATTAGTCCTAAACATTTTAAATTAAAATTTTTAACCTACTTTAAAAATATACAAGGCTTTAAATTTATTAATTTTTGTATAAATTTAGGTCTATTAACTTATTTCAAAATAATTTTTTAATTTTTTTTAAAAAAATAAGCTTTTAAATAAACTCACCAATAAAATATTAGGTTAAATCTAAAAAAAACTATATAATGTAAATTTGTTAGACTCAAACCTAAACTTTAGGAATATAGTTAGGCTTTCGTCTTACAAAATTAAATTTGGCTCAATCTATTTTTATCTCTATTTACGTATATTTTTAATACGAAATCGCTATAAACTATTAAAAATAAGAAGGAAATAAAAAAAGTGTAAATTACATCAATAATTACACTGTCATTAACATATTATGAAAATGTCAACCAAACTATTAAAATAGAACTATATATTATCTTTGTATTAAAATTCATGAATTAAGCTTGAATAACTATTGACTCTCATTTTTATGTATTTTAAAAATATGAGATATTAATTTTAATGTATATAAATGATGATTAAATAATTTAAATTTAACTTTAAAATTTGCAAACTAATTAAATTTAAAAAATTAATTCAACGATTAATTTTAGAATAAAATATTAATGTTTAAACATATGTATTTTGATATAAAAATTTCAAAATTTGTAATATGATTCTCAAAGATTTAAACACATTAATTTTTCTGCTCATTTTTCCAATCACTCTAACAAGGATTATTACGCCTAACTATGTCTTGCATTTGAACTTGATAATAAGAGTGTTTACTTCATTCAATTGCAGATTACGTGTAAGATAATTTTCTATAAGAATCTGACCTCCAAAAAAGTAAAACTACAATTTAAGAGTTTTAAAAATTGAAAAATGCTTTTAAGAAGGAAAATAAACATGTTCTTAACATTCTTCTAAGTTTTAAAAATAAGACATACACGATCAAAACAATATATAAATTAAATTTTTATCAATAATTTAAAATTTATTTATACCTTAGGCAAGTTTTATAGGTATTTTATCTCTATAAGTAATTAAATTTGGTATACATTTTATGTACATAAAGAAATGGAGCAAGCAAAATCGTTAGGGAAGTACGAACACAAGGCTTTCCTTTAATCAACGTTATCTTTATGGCGCCAAACACGCAAACAAGACAATTGCAGTTGGCGCGTAGATCCACGTACGACAAAACGAACTAAAATCAATAAAGAAATGAAATAAAATAAAATAAAAAATGACCCCACATCGTCATCATTAATTATTGTCTCAATCATTCCATTTATTTATGCAATATTCAATACTTACTCGAATCAAATACCAAAACGAAAAATAGTTACTACGTGTCCCTTTAAGCGTAATTTCACATATGTTTGACTCAGTTGATGTTCATGGCGGCTGTGTCCTTTTCCTTCATGATATAATAAAAATTGGGTTGTAACCATTCATGAAATTATTACCCAAATTGCTTTCTTGCAAAAGGAAGCGATTTTGATTGGTTTTGTTGCATGCAATGGAAATTTTGCATTGTTGGCACCCAGCATATTCCAAAAAATAAGTACTTTTCTGAGAATTGTCAGAGAAGGTTCTTTCTTCCCCTTCGTCCTATGTTTCTGCAAATACTTCTTGGGTTTTCTTCTTCTTCTTCTTCTTGATGATGATGATGATTTGTGAGTCTTTTTTTTTTTTGTTGTGGGTCAAGTTAAGAAAGTCATGATTTCGTTGGGATCTTGAATTGCTTGTATTTTTGTCAAAGCAGGTTTTCGATTTTTTTTTTCCTTTTTGTTTATGGTGGGATCAGAATGATTTTGTCTCTTTCTTGTGTTTCTATTAATTCGAAGAACATTATTATTTCTTGTTTAGGATGAGTTTTTTTTTCCCAATAATTATACCGTGTTTCGTTTACCTATGCACTTTACACTGTTTCTTTGCTGTCAGTTGATTGCACACAGTTGAATCAAATTCATTGACATATCAATTTATTCATCCTTTATAATTTTTATTAATAATTGTAATTATTATTTTTTCTTTATGTTTGTGTTGCTACTAAGTAGGAAGGATTAACTAACTACTAGGTTTTCAACTCATGGGATGCTTCAATTTTAGAGGAATCTCCCCATGTCCTGCACTTTGTTTTCTTTTTCCTGTTTTGCAGTGTGAATTTTTGTAAACTGTTACAATAATTAATATGGTTTAGGGTATGATGTCTCCCATATGAGATTTTTATTTTTGCTGAAATTGAATTTGCTTCGTACCTTTTTCCTTTTCTTTCTTTTTTAATTTCTTTCTTTTTTCAGATCTCTTCTTATAAGGATAGAGCATTAAAATCATTTCCAAGGAGGCAGGGGAAGTGTTGAAGTGTAGGAAGCTCACTCTAGATTCCATGTTCCCTATTTTGCTATTCTTGTCGGTTTACAACAAAGTTGTAATGTAAAGGTTGGTTTGTGATTCTTCATGCTTTGGGTTCATTGATTTGATAAGTTGTTTGTTATGATAGCTGAAAAGGGAAGAAATGTCTGAATTGATTATGGTGATTCATTGCAGACAGTTTCATTGATTTTTAGTGAGTGCTTGAGTTTCAGTGTTTCAACTTGATCTTGTAGAGTAATTATTGCAAAATGGAATTCAAAGATGAAACACAAAGTGTAATTTTACAATTGATGGGTCTTGATAAAGTGCCTGCCCAACATCCTGTTAGAGATAAACAGAAAGTGCTCTCTGAGAATTACCTGCAGAAAGTTGCCTCTATTGGTGTCAGAAAGAAGCGTTCATCGCTCCAGCATCATTCCTTGGGAATGAATACCGATGAAAAAGAAGAATCTGAGGATGGTTTGAAGGTAGTCAAAGCCATAAGGCGAGATAGGCACCATAACCCATCAAAGGGAAATTGGAAAGAGAAACCATTTTCATCTTGCGAAAATTTTCATTTGGCTGACGGGCTGCACAAAGGGTTATCATATCCTGAAAGTGTGAGAGATTATCCTGAAATGATAGATAGAAAGAAAATACCCTATCCCATGAATTTTGGTAAGCAGATTTCAAGATCTTCAAGTAAAATTTCAGAGGAGGTTTCTATGCAAACGGGAAATGTTGCAAACAGCGTTTTAGATGCCTTTTCAAGTTCATTTGTCAGTGGGAATGAAGCGTTTTCCAATGATATACTGAAGCCTGCTTCCAATATTTCAGATAATAAGCTTGAATGCAGTTCCCCGTTCTTCTGTTCTGATGGCGCTCATGTAGGCGCTGAAGCTAGGAACAAAACTTTGAAACAAAGGGATGTGACCGAAGAATCGCAAGAACATGGACGGCATGGTCAAGACAATACCCATAACCAGTTGGCTATGATTTCTGAACATGGAAATGGAGCAAGAAATTTGCGTCATCGAAGTGGTTTTAGTAATGATAAAATTAAAAGGAACATTAGATTTGGGGTTGGTTTTGGTTATACGTTTGCTAGAAAAGTGCCAATACCTCTTTGTGCGGCTTCTGTTATTGCTGATAATTTTGGAACTATGAATAGCGATTACTTGTTTCAGAGATATTGGGGATTAAGAAAGAATGCATCTGCAAATTGGTCAATCAGGAAGTCAAGGAATCAAAATATTAACCAAAAAGAATGTTCAGAAGATGTAAACCTCAGTCCCATTAGTGATAAGTCGGAGCCGACGTGCTACAGGAGTGATTTGTCTGATAAGAAAACTATGCCTCCTCAATTGTCAAGTTCTAGTTCTTCTATATTAATAGATAGTCAGATATTGCAAGAAAGATGCTTAATGAATGATGAAATGAAGAACAAAATGCATAAAGGCAGTAAAAATTATGGGAAAAATGCTGTGACTCCTGATTCATCTGTTGATTGCTTGGTATATGATAATACCGAGGTTGTTGAGAGGTCGCAAAATAATCCAACCAAGCAGCAATCTAAATCGACAGCCTTCATTTTATCACAAGGAGATATTGATTCTTTGAGTTGTTCTTCATATGCTTCAAAGCTACAGGTATGTTTTTCGTTTCCCAGAATTGTTAGGATTATTCATCTCTTTTCAGTAAGTTGTTATGATGTTATCTGACAGTTGAATGTTTCAATAAACTTTTAATGGTATGGTGCAGATATCCAACTTTTGTTATTGGTGTGTATGCATGCTGAAAATGATATTAGGTGTCAGAGTTTACATATTTGATGGAAACATACATGAATCGTCTATAGTAGAGTAATATTATTGTTTCAGGTGTGCTTTACATTTTCAGTTTACCTACAGATGAACATGCTGTAGAATGGTTTGCTGAAATTTAGATCTTCAAAGGCATGAGAAGCGTTAAAAGTTGTGTGTCCTCATTGACTATTGACAGATTACCTGTTGAAGGTATTTGAGGTGTCTAAAATTCTGTTGAAGATAGTTTAAGTTGTCACCTTGTGACCTGATGGTCATAGTTTCTAACAGTGTCAATACCCTCTTGGCTTGTGGCTACTAGGCTTGTACATCTAATCTTCCTATACTCCATAATGATGGGAGTCTTGTACATTGGACCTCCGTTTTTTGGTGCTCTTTTTCTCCTTGTACTACATACACTAGAGTGTTGCTAATTATTTTGAGAACTTCTGGTCTAACTCCCATACTCCCATTATCAACTACCTTATTAAAACCAATGTGGAGGAATGGTAAGTTGTTACTGCATTGCTTATTTTGCCGTCTTCTTTGAGTTCTGTCTTCTGATATTTTATCTGAAGAGGTTTGAAGTCAAAATATAGAGGGTGAGTTGTTTGACACAACAGTAAAGTTGCTGATTAGTGACCTGGTGGTCATATGTTCTAATTACAGAAACAGTCACTCTGCTCATGGGGATAAGGTTACATATATGTATGATTGCTGAAATAGTGATGTTCTTTGTATTGTTCTTAAATTACAGGATACATCAGACTTTCAAGAAGATTCTGTTCATTCACTATTCTCTGAGGCTGACCCAGAGTCCCTTCATAGCTTTGAGGAGGCCTATGAGCCTAGTCCAATTTCAGTTTTGAATCCCTCATTTAGAGATGGCATTCTTTTGAGCTCTAAATGTGGTGATGATCTATATGGTATGTAATCATCATGTTGAGTCGTTTTTTTAACTCCTATATATCATCCACGTACCTGAAATTATTGCTTCATTTTCTTCCATTTGTTGTGTTATTAATTACTGCCATCATTTCTGCATTTCAGATTCCTCTGAAGTCGATGATGAAGAATTTGGTTTGAATGTTTCAAGTGATGGAGATTGTGGGAATGAATCTATTGATGACTGTGAAGAAAAGAAAGATATAGAAGGACTTTTTAGAGTGGAAGAAAGTAGGGATTTCTCATATGTTGTTGAGGTCTTAACTGAGGCAGGTATATCTAATAGGAACTTGTTTACAGATTTTTCTACATGGTACTCTACAGAATGTCCTATTAGCCCTTCTGTCTTTGAAATTCTGGAAAAGAAATTTGGTGAGCAGCAACTTTGGAAGAGATCTGAAAGGCGGCTTCTCTTTGATCGCATTAATATAGGGCTGTTTGAGATTCTCCAGCCATATTTGCACATCCCAATGTGGGAAAAACCTGTCTCAAGAAGGTTGAATGCAGAACCAAGCCAAGACATGATTGAGGAGGAGGTGTGGGGCATGCTTGTTGCACACGATAAGAAAACAAGAAAGGATTCAGAAAACAATATGCTTGGAGGGGAAATTAGGTGGACAGAACTAGATGAAGATATTGAAGATATTGTTAGAGAGATAGTTAAGATGTTAATGGAGGAGCTTGCAAATGAGATAGTTAGCTTGGAGAATATTTAAAAAATTTGTAGTTTTGTGTGCGGCTATAGCATTTTTATATACAAGCAATTGGTGTATAGCTTGATTTTGGGAGATTGATTTTGAGACAATTTTGAAAGTTTGAAGAGTTGGAATTAGGATATAGGTGTTTGAAGAGTTTGAATTAGGAATTTAGGATATAGGTATAGGTTCACTATTCTTTCATTTGGAGTAATATTGTATTCCACTTGTTTCCAAAAAAGAAAAAGAAAGAAAACTGCTTGCTGATTTGTTGTATTTGCTATGATGATCAATTGCCATTAATTTTTTAATTAAGCAAGAATAGAAAAAAAAATAAAGTCATATTAAAATATGATAATCGTGTGATAGGCTTCCATGATTCAAGTAGGTCAGGTGACCTAACCCCCCCCCCCCCCCCCTTTTTCTCTCTCTCTCTCTCTCTCCAAACTATTCCATTCTCTTACACCTCAGTTCAAGCACTTTCTGGTTAGGAGTCCTAATTAACCTGAACAACACAAAATACTTAAATTTCAATTATAACCAAATCCATTTTATCAACTCATATGTCATTCGGAGAAACCTTTATATGCACACACGTGTCCAAAGATGTTCCTCTGCCCTCACATTAACCAAAACAAATATCTCAACTAATGTATCTTAAACCTCACCAATATGGAAAGCCAAAGATTGATAGTGACATCCACCACAATCAAGATTCTGAGACATTTATACATCATCAATTACTATGTTTGTCCTGGTAATTACAAATTAATAGTTACATATGGTGGTTATTTTTGCTTCTTTTGCACTCTGCATATGGAGTACCTTTGTACCCTTTCATTTATAGCAAGTTAGATGTGGTCCTTTTATGTTGAAACTTCTTAATTTGTGTACTTAACGACAACAAATCATTTCTTCAGTGCCTCTTAATTCATAAATCTTAGATGAATATTTTGGTAATTCTGCTTCTCAATTGTCATCTTGTTATTTGTCTTCTATTCAAGCCTGGATTTATAACACGTTTCTATGATTTTCTTTTACCAATATGGGCATTGCTGTTAATACTGTGGGTGAAAAGGAAGATAATGTCCATAGCCACGAGCATGATCACCACCACCATAAACACGAAATTTGTCATAATTCTGTATTGGTTACTCCACGTTATTCTTGTGTATTTGTGATATTGCACGGTGCTCATGTCATTTGACTCATACGGACAGGGTGTAACTACATGCTTGCTTACACATAATTTATTCAGATGCTCATGTTACCAATATATTGTACCTAATTTATTCAGATGCCTATGTTACCAATATAATTAATTAGTCATGATTAGTTACTTCATCTACTTTACTCTCTAAGTAGTTTTTCTGTTATTCCCTATTCTGTTCCAATTACTCGATGTGCGACTAGCTGTGTATATAAGACCCACTGTACTGACTCTAAATACTAGTGAAATAGATCGTCACTTTCTCATCGTAAGATGGTAAATAATCATAGATAATTAACTAATCAATTATATTGGTAACAGCCGACGATTTGGTTAACTTTCTAGTTTTTTTATCCATATTATTGCACAGTTTCTACTCACTTCAATGTTTCAGAAGATACAAGGACATAGCTTATAAAATCTTGCTATTTATACTATTTAAATGTGTTATGAAGGGAAAGAATAGATTCATTTTTTAATCTGCCGATATCAAGATGATCACTTCTCATGATCATAATCATGACCTAGTGTTTTATCAGTCAGCATAGTCCGTGAAGGAAACTCAAACCTTGAGAAGGTTTGGACTTAAGGCTCTATGTGCATATACCATGTAGAATAGCAGTAAAAAAAAACTATGCAAATCTAGGACTTGAGGCTTTCTTAGTTAAAGTATCAATGACCCATACGGTTTTTATCTAGATCAACAGAAAGCCAATTAAAACCATAAAATCAGAAGCAAGCATGAAATAAAATGCAATTTGTTTTGACCATATCTCGATTATAATCTGGATCTACGTAATGTAGGTAGGTAAAGCTCGTTTTACTTACCTTTTTTTTAAATGCACTTCTTAAGATTCCTTGTTTGAAGTTATCTCTTTTAGCCTTTGCTATTGACAAAGCAAAATACAAGGAAAGCCATAGCTTACAATCCATGGATACCCTAAATTTTCATTACCATATTTCTCCATTATTTAATTTCTTGCTGATATTCTGCCATAGATGTTTTCGCAAACAATTATTATATTCTCACACTCACTATTTCTTACATTCATTTTTCATTCTCTCTTTTTTTCTATCACATCACATACTCTCTCTCTCTCTTTTCCCTCCACCCATTTAACTCCCTTTCAAAGGGTGTCAAGGGATCATTACTCCTCTTCAAATTGTAGTCAAGTAATGAGACAAACTACACGAGGAGAGGAATGTCAGTGTCACAATTCATATAAGTATATAGTAGTAGAGAAGCCTAAATATATTTCACGGATTCAGGTTTCAGGCCCCTCTTCGTCGTTTCCAGTCTCCTGTGTCGTATTTCTGCAGGTCAGTTGATGAATACATGCCATTTATTTATTCAAGATATTATCACTCGACAAATGCAAAGTTTATGTCTTCTCCACAGGCAGGCCTGAGCCTTAGGATAGTCCCACATCAAGTAGTCACGAGAATCTTTCCTCGCTTCTATACTTATAAATTGGTCCCCCGGGCCAACTCCCTCATTCTATTACCACCTGATTAGAAATACGTAAACATGTTTCTGTCCACAACAGATGTAGGTATTGGTTGGTGAATTTGTGAACTTGCCTTACTATGTACTAACGAACGCTCCAAGAATTAATTCTGTTTCATTTTTTGTATCAAGGTCAGAGTAGAAGCTACGAGGTGTTTTCTGATTGAAGGTTCAATGTGGCTGTTGTAGCTGGTTTGAATCAGGTAATAGATTGGTTCTATATATGAGTATGTGACTGTAACTGGTTTAAGAAAAATTTGCATACGGTAATGGGTTAATTTTGTACAAGTGAACCTAATAGATTAATATAAAATTGATCAATCTCTATCTCGCGAATGAACTAATCTGCTCATTGAAGTTTAATTTTAGGATTTGAGCAATAAAACTCCATATAAATCAAGATCCTACCTCTCTTTAAGTAAATACATGGCGCCATGTGGACCGTAGAAAAAAGATCAAGAACAATGTATTACAATACAAGACAGGAGGTGGAAAATGTGCCGAAAGTTCAAGCTCCCTGAATTGCTTGATTAAATAATGTATATGTGGTTGTGCTATGTGACATTTGAAAAAGTTGTCGAGGTAACAACGTGGCCAACCATTTTGTTTTTAGTTACGGAAGTGGTCAAAGTGTCAAATACATAAATTAAACGTTGTTATATTAATTAACGTTGGACTTCGACGCTGCTTATATTATGTGTCGTATTCATGCAACAAGACAGATGCCCATGCCTAGGCTGTACGCTTCACGCATTCAGACCTATTTTGTCGTTTACTATCTCCGTTGTCGCATATATTGCATGTCAATACAAGAAAATATACACAGACGCGAAATAAACCAAACAGCATTTGCCACACCAAGATTTTTAGATTTCTTCTTCAGTGGATGAAAACGAGAGAATCAAACTTGTAAAATGATTGAATAGGAAAGACAAAGCAAATGAAAGTTGCAAAGCGGAAGTTAATTGTGAAAAAATTGTCTAAATTTAAAACCATGGCTTTCACAACTGGAATCTGGACCATCAGCCAGATGCGAGTGACCTTAGTGTGGTAGTGTATTGTTTCACTAATTTAAACAGTCTAGTTCATGTAACTTCAAAATTAATTTGAACATTTTAATTAACGTGTTGTTTGATTTTTAATTTATGGCAAATTTATTCCACTACTCTTACTACTAGTTCAATATAAAACAGAGATATGATCTTTTAAAGTGAATGATACAAGAAGATTTTGACTTCAATTTACAACGAGATCACTCAATTTGGCTTCTAATTAGCTTATTATTGTAAGTGCATGTCTATATTTTGATTTTGCGACTGAAGCTTATTTTTAATACCCTTGCACTCACTCATTAATAGTTTTTTTTTTTTGGCTTATTAAAAAAAGTTCAACTTAACTTTTTCTCCGTGAATCTAATATAGAATTAAAAACTTCATTTCTCTACTTTTACAAATGCTAAATGAACAAGTCAGTTTGAAAAAGAGGAAGCCTAAGAACATTAACTCAAGATTGACCCTCAGGGTAAGACGGGTAACGTTCTCTCTTGAAGTCCTTGAAAGATATTTTTTCTTTTGAGAATATTTTCCTGTGCACAGAAACATAATATCTTGATTTCTCTCCGTATCTGAGCCACTAGTCTCACTGCAATTAACCTATATTGACAACTGTATATTATTCCCATTCTAAACACATTCATTCACCATATTTCTTATTTGGGTGTCAAGGGTGTTTATATAAGTATACCACTTTTTCGCTCTGCGGAAATCAAGCTTGAATTCTTAAACTTGATCTTCATTCTTCTGAATCCAGTCCTCTCTCTCATTTTCATCTTTTATTTAAGAAGCATACCTTCCATTATCTCATCTTCAATGAAGAAGCGAACGCATATTTGTGTTTGAAAGCCTAATTAAATAGGATACATACTTCTTGGGTTGTTATAACTGCTCAAACCTTAAGACATATAGAGAGAGAGAGAGAGAGAGAGAATATGTATGGTCAGTTTTCTTTCTTTTTAAAATAAATGAAAATTATTAGATTTAAAGTTGTTATTGAGAGAGAGAGAGGACTCCCAAGATGAAGACTGAAAATTTTATCCTATTATTAGGACACCCGTAATGTAATTGAAGACAACCTGTTCTTTACGACAAATGGTAGTCCTAGTGGATCCTATGCCTCTTCATCCTTCTATAAATAGGCTAAATACCCTTCCAGTTCCACATATTCATAAATATATATTAAGACGCGCGATACGACAAGATATACACATATATACCCGAAAATCAATACTCTGCGACACACATAAAGCCGGATCCTGGCTTTGGTGCTGTCCACGTTTCCATGTTTGACGTTAGAGTGAGTTTTAATTATGATCATACGTATTATTCATGTCACTATGTGTAGACAGCATAAACACATTGGTATTGGCCACATCGACATTTATTATTATATTATAATATATAGATATATATATATATATATAACATTGTGACAGGGAAATCCTGCTACTGACGTGGCATGCTGTTATTTGCCAATTGAAGGATCACTTAGCAATAGCATTTCAAAAAGGGATAGGAAGATCTATTAACTGGTTATGGGGGCCACGCAAGTCTCCGTGCTCTTTCCGTGTATATGCAACTTGATTGATTTTATTATTACTTTATTTTTACAATATTAGAATTAATAATAATATATAACAACCATGCATGCATTGCAAATTGAGGGTAAGGCCGGGACCACTACTTAAGATAGTGAAGTAACTATAAATAAAAGTAGAGTAGAGAGATGGAGTGGTTTTGGCACAATGCAAGGGAAATTGGTGAAGTGATGCAGAGGCACGGGAAAACCCTTATGTGAGATCGTTTTCATTAGTCGTTGCTTGCACCTTTGGAGGAATTTGAGATCATCTTCTGTATCATTTGGCTTGTCTCTTCTTCCGACATTCGCTCGTCTTTACTCTTAGCTTTGGCATACGCCTCAAAAAATTCCTTGTTTTCTTTCTCTAGCTCATTCCACACTGCATACATATACATTTATTTATTAGATCCATACATATAATATTCGTTCAACATACCGATCGATGTTGTGTGGTTCATTGAAACGTGACTATGATGTATTACATATATATGCACGTGCATACTTCTTTGGTGGGTGGAATTGAAAAATAGGTTATCAACAATTTTAATTTTTATCTTATGAACTAATTTTTCGGACGTTGACAAGAAAGTTCTTACTGTACAAATTTTAAAGCAATTTAGGGGTCCTGTTTTTCAATATATATACTTATATTTGTTTTTCTTAGGTTTGAGAAATTGCAAGAGATGGGGAAAACTAAATCAATCTTGGACGCGTTAATTTCAATAATACAATCTAGATCTTTCAATCTTAGATGTCTATCAACGCTTAAAATTTCATATTAAGGAGTCATAATAATTTTAACTACGATAATTCATGCCAAAAATAAAAATCAACATCGATCTACTGATTTGATTTCTTACAAGTTGATATGATGGCATAAATTGTTTTTTTACATTGTTATTTAATTATAAATTATTGTATCTGTAAAAAAACATTAATTCTTACAAAAAAAATATAAAATTATATTTATGATCTAATTGGTTGATAGTGTAAAAACCTTTACACTAAAAATGCACTAAAATTATTTTAAATTAATTAGGTCTCGAATAAATTGTGATATACAATTTTCCGTTCATTAATCACAGTTTAATTTTTAATTAAAATTAGACTCAAATCTATTTCACAAATAAGGAATTGACACAAATTTTAATGTGCAAGAGATTACAATATAAAAATTAATCATGATTATTAAATTGGAAAAAATGGTAAAGATTAAAATAGTTTTAATTTTTTCTAATTTAACTAAATTTCTAACATGTTCATCATGCAAAAACACTTTTCATCTTGTAGCATTTAGACCCCAAAAGTTCGAACCATTTTTGGGGGAATGGTAAATAATGAATCATATGATCTAACAAATGATCTTCTTGTTTTCCGCTTGCGAATTCCAAAAGTGAGTCGCGAGTGTAGAGTTTCCATGCATTTTCTCAGTGATCAAGCCAGAAACTTTGAGGGTTTTAATTAGTTTATCGATCAAATTATTGAATTATCTAATAAACTGAGGTCCTCTTTGGTTCAGGTAACAACAACTAGCATAAGAAATCCAAACATATACAACTAGGTATAAAATCAATTTATTTTTTAAAAAATGATCTGATCAATACTTTTCAATTAATCTTTCGCGATATGGAATAGTGTGAAATTTTGCATGGGTCCACATGTTCCTCGTTTATAGGGGTATGTTATTATTTTAAATTATATATATATATTATGACTTGAAATGAAAAGAGAAAAGAACATACCAGTGGATGTTATGACAGGTTTAATATTTGCATGCTTGGAGAGAGCTTCCACGCATTCTTCCTTTGTCATGTGAAAGATCAAACACTTCTCAATCAGGTGCTGCACCTAATTTTTATGCAAACATGTGACCATGATTATGACAGGGTTATATGATCAACACATTGAAGGAAAATCAAAGATAGAGTTCAACTTGTGGCTAACTCTCCTACCATATGAATGTATGAAGCAGAAGAAGAAGACTCTCCCATGATTGATCCTAACAGCTATATATGCTAGCTCCTAATAGTGAGCTTCACCAAACTATGTGCAATATGCAACTGAACAAGTAAAAACAGTGTCCCAAGGGGGTGACTGATAGAGATGAAGTGCAAATGTGGTATGAAGAGGATCTAATGCACCCCCAAGGCAATAAAATAGAGTATTTTATGAGGTGGGGCCAAGAGTCCCACGTGAGGGATAAATGATAATTGGTTGAGAGGGGATTAGAGGGGATTGTAAATGACCACTCCTTTGTCTTGTGCAACTGCCAATTGAGGAGCCCCCTCCACGTGATTTGTGGGACATACCCACATAGAATTCCTCAAAATGACAAACTCAGATCATCAATTGATGCCACTATCTTCCAGCATTCACGGTTAATATAAGCCTTTCTGATTAGCATACATGAAGAAGTATAGCAACATCTTTAATTTGGTCACTCTACACCCTATGCTTTCACTTGCCACCATCCAAAAATTGCCCATTCCTTTGCATCGCATCCAGCCATCAGTCCATTTCAGCTTCTTTTGTTGATAGTTGATCCTCAAATAATTAAGATAATGAGTACACAAGAGTCTATGTTCATGATGTTAAGGCTCAGATCTTTCAATTTAACTAGAACTTGCATGAATATATAGATGCCGTGTGAACTACATTTTGTGTAGACGAGGTTAATTAGTTGATATCCATAATTCTCTTATTATAAAACTTTCTTCTTTTTAAGAAATTTTTGGTTTTTTTAAATATATATTCATTAAAGTTTTGTTATTCAAGTTAATTGATTGGCAATAGAATAATTTTTTTACTATATATAAATTTACAGTTAAAGTTGAAGTTTAAATGATTATATTGTAAAAGTGTTTATTGTTAAAGGTTTATTTTAAAATTTATTTTGGATATAAAAGGCTACTTGATGAGTGTTTTGGAAATATTACCAAGTCTCACTTGTAACTTTTTATAATACTTATATAACGATTTTAGGGAAAATGCCGAGTTTCAACTCAAATCAGCTTTGTTCCCTAAAAGATATCCCTTAGTCTTATTTTTTTTACGGGAGATACTTGTTCTTAAGCCCTTTTACTGAACATTTAACGCAATTCTATACTCAGAACTCAAAATTAGTAAAGCTAAAATAATTTCATGGCACTTAATTCAATCCTTTTAATAAATAATTTAAAATCTACTTTTACAAAAAACAAAAAAAAAATTCAGAATTTTTGCTATCCTATTGATGTTAAATTTCCCTTCTTTGTCTGGATTTTTTCCCCAGTCTCTTGAAGTAAAGCCTAGAATTCTCTAATTTTCCAGCGGTAAAATAAATTACCATTGCACCTCTGAAACAAACCTGAAATGACATCAATTTTGGCTACTTTATCTTTACACTTCAAATGTTTGATTAACCTGTTTGATATTAATTAATTATGATGTCTCATATTAGACATGAATTTGAAAGAGAAAACAAAATAATAATAATAATAATAATAGTAATAATAATAATAATGATGATGCTAGCACTTAGATGTGAATAATATATCAATTGTCCTTTTGCTACAATTCTTGACAGGTTTGTTTTGTTCTTTCTTCTCTAAATCAATATCTAGAACTTGAACTTTCCTATAGGGGGAAAAACTTTAAAAAAATAAAATGCAACATGTTTTCCTAAGATTGGACGAAAGACTAGCTCGGATTAAAACCTAAACATTAACATTAAAAAATCTAAACATTAAAAAAATAAAAAGAAAAGGTATCGGGGCCAATTAAAACCATTTTTTTTATTATTAAAACATAGTAAAGGACACAACTCGGATTTGAATATTTTCCTAATATAAGGAACTCCAATTTTGTATTTTTGTTTAACCAAATTTTGCTAAAATTAGGGGTGCTATGATGAATTTTGCTGGGCCAACGACATTGGTTGGAGAGATTTGGCTGTTCAGTCTATTAACATGATTCCAGAATCTTCTGCGAATTTTCTCAATGTTGGTTTTGCAACTTTTTCTAATGCAACCAATCTCAATTTCTCTCTCCTCTCTGCAAAAGCTTAAGCAAGTTTTAATAAGCAAATTACAAAAAAAATTAAACATTCAGTTCGCGCTACAACGATAGACATCTGCATCCACGCAACTCCAGCAGCAAATTTCTCCAATTCTACCGATAATCGTGTAAATCAATTACCTTTTCCAGACAATTCTCAGACACACGTGGTTAACATATGCATCGATCAAATATGCTGCTAATATATCTACTAATTGCACCGCCAATTTTCTGTGTCTAGTGGTAAAATCTCAGAACTAATGTTAGCATCCTCTGTACCATTCATCATGTTAGCGAAACAAACGAAAGGTCTTGTTTCTCATTAGTATAGTTAACCTAATAAAATCAAATAAATCAGTACAAAATAAAAAATAGTTTGCAACTTCAAGAACACGTGCATTGTGTAATATAAATGGTTTGATTTGAAAGGATTGTTGATGATAATCAAATTAGAAAATATAGTAAACAGAGATAAATTAACTAAAAGAATTAACGTCAAGTACAAATAATATGAAAGAGAAGTTCCAAATACACTAAAAGAATGAACAAATACAGAGAAATTTGGAGTCCAATTTAAAGATGTCAAAAATTTAAGAATAACTAATATAATTTTTCATCAAATAAAAAAATATATAGTTCTAAATAATTGTAAAACCCCAGCGACATCCAATAAGCAATTCCATACAAAAACCTAACAAGCAGAGTAACACAGTGATCAGATTATCTAGAAGTTGCCCTCCAAATCAAGCATTACCTTGAAATATCTATCCTCCCAATTCCCAGTGATATATACATTGGGCATTTATATTTGTTCGTCACACATTTCTATTATGTAATTAAATTGATTAAACATGACGTGATTTGAATACCTATAAGATACACATTTCAGTATTTATTATTCCTTTCCTTTTTCACGCAAATCTGAGCTATTAATAGACTTATTAGAGACATGTTTATCTGTATTTTAGATGCTAATATATTTTTTATATAAATACTTTACCCTTCTATAACGTGAATATTTATTTATTTCTGTGATTTAGATGCTATTTTTCTATAGGAAAATTTCTTGTGTAAATATTCACTTAGGATCTGCATTATTGCCATTTTATAAAATTTTCAAAATGGATGAAAAATTACATAATTTTATAGAAAACACTCCCTGCCTACTCGGTTACAATTTTCGTTGGCATATGGCAATCACTGCATAGTCTATTTGAATGAACTACAAAGCAGAGCACTGTCTGCCACTTAACAGAACAATTCAGAAAAATAAACGCCTCCCATTACGATCTTAGATTTTGAAGCAATCATAAATTTTCATTAGAGTTGGTTGGGGTGATATGGGAGGCCCGCACACGCGAGTTCTGCAAAGTAAGCAGCGTCAACACATGGCCAGCCTATAACCCCTCCATAAATTCTTGCACCTCAGAATGAGTGCTGCGACCGGCTCCCACCGTTCGCTTTGTTTTCCTTACTCATTAGTTTAAGGCAAGTTCTAATGTTGCTGGGTTCCTCCTATTTATATCTTAGACGTTGGGTCACTGAAACATTTTTCATCGATGTGGGACTCATAATTACATTTGGACATATTTTTTTAGTGCTTGTAGTGGGAGCTTTCTGTATCAGCTTTTGCTTCCATGTGACCATTTCTATTCAGGTTTCTCTACTTGTCCTCCTCTTCTCTTAGTCTTGATTAATGTTTCAAACATTGAATTTGTTAAACATGAAAGAGTGTAAAGTGTTTCTAGATGATAAATAACATTTTATTTTTCCATGCACTGATAAATTTGGTGACAGCTTGATCTTTTACACAGATTGGTATTAATTTTCCCAATGCAAATTTGGCTCAGTTTTGAAGCAGAAGGTTAGTAATCATTTATCTGCCCGCAGTTACTTGGATCCGCTGGAATATAAAATTATGTGGCATGTACTGGAGGAATAATAATAGCTGGGATACGAAAGAAAAATATATTGAACTAACACAAATTAGAATAAAAGAACAAGTACCAACGAAATCGGGAGCAGTTAAGCCATATGTCAAGTAGAACAAGCTAATTTGTATCTCAAATGGTATGTCATTGAAATAATATAATTTTTTTAAGGCGGGTCAAATGATAGTGTAGTTCTAGTCATGCCCAGATTTATGAGAATGTGCTCTCCAAAATTACAAAAAAGACTGATGACAACGTTGAATTCAAGGACCACGTTAGATGCATCATTGCATTGCCTAATTTTTTCAGGAGTAACTTTAGGTGTTTGCTTGTCGATAGATATGCCTTTAAACTTGATGTTGCCACAGTGTGGCGTGCATTTTTTGTTGATCTTATTTGGGATGTCATACAATGTTTAAGTAAGAATATGTCTTTTTAATGTTATTTTTAAGGACATTAACCTGCATAAGGGTTTTAATGAAGAATTTTTTGTATGGTCTTTACACTATTATAGTCCCGACTGAAAATAATGCGACACGTGTATTTTTTTTTTTTTAAAGAATGAACACATGACAAAACGTAGATGTCCAAAATTTTCTCACTCAGCCAGAATCCTTTTGTTTTTAGGTCTTTTGTTAAGGCATCATAAACTGATTTCTTCTAATAACCGCAAATCAATGCAGTAAAACAGGGTATGCTAAAGTTGGCGAGGGTTCCCCGAAGGTAACCCTGAAATTAAACAAAACAAGATTATCAAATTAGGGATAACCGACAGACAGGAGAGTTGCAGACTAGAACATAAAGTACACCATAAAATCATTCTTCAAAATTCATTGAGTACGTTTTACAACTACCGGTGAATAATTACACACATTATTTTTTAACATAAGCTTTATTACACCGGATTTAACCTATTCATTAGAAAACAAACTGAAAGAATGGCTAAATACAATTTTTTCACTATATGATACAAAGCAGACTTCAATGTTCTTTTGACAATAATGGCTCCAATTGTGAATCTCTGTCCCTGGGGAGTGGAGGCCTGCCATTACCAGACTCCAAGTCAGTAATTGAAAGGTTCTCTCCTTTCTCTTTCATTAAACGTGCAAAGAAACTTGGCTTGTCTTCTGGTAAAGAGAGTGGTGTTTGTGAGCTGTTAGATCCCGCTTTCAAGCTTTGAACTCGCTGCAAGCATACTTGAACGGCATCATGTACTCTCACAAAGTACCATTCTTTGCCTATCAACTCCACAAGACCGGATCTAGACAATGTAAGCAGAACTTCTGGGCTTGGATTGGATATTGCAATCTGCAAGAAATTCAAGCTCAAGTTAGTTGGTGGGAACGTTGTAGACCTTTAGTAAAATTTCATCCTACCTGAATGTCCCGCAATTTGTACTCCTGATACAAGTCTTTCAAAGCCTGAACAGCACTAGAATCTATGTAGGTCACAGCTGCAGTCATCACAAGTCATAACCATATGCTAAGATTAGAACAAAGAGGCAAAACTATCATCATTTTCCCTTTCACAGTTAAGAGCAACTATAGTGGAAAACATCTACAAACTTTCAGTATGACGTTGTTCATGTAATTCAGTGTCCGAGGAAACTAAAAAGTAACAATTCAAAATACCACACAACTTCATATGCATAGGATAAAAAACACAAAATTAAGAATAATTGTATTATTAATCAATAAACTATTGAGCATAACTATTTAGGGATAGAATGATACAACATTTTTGGAACCATATTCCTTGGGGGTATCGATATTATCTTGAAATCAATAAGTAACATGTTTAAATGAGGTTGTGATAAATTGTTCGAGTCAGAGAACTACTAGAAATTTCAGCACCCATGGTGATAAAGAGAACCTAATAAGGAAGACTCTATGCCACAGCCAGTACCAACTTCAGGGTATTTATGGGAATAAACGGAGGATAGTCAATGAAAAGCTGGTAAGGATTCAAGATATTAGCTATGTGGAGTACGATGATTGCTTCTAAAGATGGACTTAGATCACTTTAGAACATACAAAAATTTCTTGGGGTTATTTAACTAGGAAATTACTTTCAATTAGAATAACATCAAAGACTGAGAATGCAAAGAAAATAAAAAGAAAAAGCTTCCACATAATCTCAACATGCTCAGAAATATGTTAGCTCGTAATGATAATAGTGCTGAAACACATGACAATACAGCATATTCTTCTTTGTACACAGGGCAAGCAAGACTTACGTGCCATCTCTAGAATCACAAAATAAATTCTTTCGACCTCAGGTCCACGTCTTGTAGAACTATCAACATCAACTTCATATTCACGCAACCTGATACAGAATTCTAAATGAATTAAACAATGCTCTTGGCTGGAAAAATGTCAATTAAACTCATTTCTTGTTACCTGTCCTTTATGTAACTTGTGTTTGCAAAATAAATTGGAGCATCAACACGAACAATTACAATTCCATTGTATGTATATGCTTCAGGATACTGTTTTACATTTCTATAAACAGTTGTCCCCGGCAAACGACCCAGAACAGCTGTAGTGCAGAGCAAACAATAATATCAGCATATTTACATATCTTTATTTTATACAATATTTATGCCCATGCAGACATTATATCGTCAAAACCATTCTACAAAAATAGAAAAGTACTAGCTTTGTATTAGACACAAAATTGAATTATTCATTTTTTTACGTTATATATTAAAGTTGAAAACCATACTGTCAAGGACTTTATGAACAAGCCCGATCAAAATCTTACACTTAACATGAATGACATGATTCTAAGATATTCACATGAGGAATATGTCTGCAATCTGATTTGACTCCACACTTAAGATACATAACTAGCATGAACAATTGCATATGTAATTTCTGAACCTAGACTAACCAACTTACCAATATGTGGATTGGCTGACTCATGAATGACAAAAGCAAGTGAAACCCCAACCTACAATTTCAAAACCCTTAGAAAGTGTAAAAAGTGATTATCTTAGCATATGGAAAACACCACAACTTTTGCAAGTCAAATACAGGAAAATCACTTTACATTATTTATATGTGAATGAGTCCAACATCTTAAGAAATGACTGTGTAACCATTTCTTCTTCTCTGAACGTGCTTTATCAGAATGAAATAACAGACAATGAAGGAGTAAAGGAAAAAGAAATTTCTGCAAGTATCATGCATCTATTATTTAATAACGCAACAAATTTCACCCTGTACTCACCCCAATAAGTACACCAATCTCAATACCAAGGAACAATGTTGTAGTGCTAGTAATGGTCCAAAGAAGAAAATCTTTCTTATCTACACGCCACAAAAAAATGGCTTCATCATAATCTACCTGAAAAAATCATGTCAAAAATTAAGAGTGATGCTTAATTGACAAGCAAGGCAACTATCTAAAATGATATAGCAGCTAAACAGAAATTTTGTACAATAGACTATAGCTTGAATTAATAAATTATAAAATTAGCTCGATTAGACATGAAGATGTTGGATATCTGAACAAGGATACAAACAAACTATTTTAACATAATATTTTCTATTTTGTACTACATAAAACTAATAATGCTACCATTTCCACTCTTTTATTTATTGATTAAAAATCACTTCTAACTCTTATTTTCTCTTAGGGAATATGAAAAATATTATTTTCCATATTGCCACTATAAGAAATGAGTAAAGACTACACATGGATTTTGAACAAGAAACAAATCCTTCAGCATAAAGAGGAATTCTTACCAAACCTATCACAGCAGAGATCACAATGGCAGCAAGAGCACACTGGATTATTGTAGCCATAAAATTCATAATCAGCTTTCTAGAAAAATGCATCTCTTAAATTTGAGTGACAGAGTAGGCATAAAGTGCACAAAATTTTAAAAAATTATGGCAGAAAGAAAATGATAAAAGGGCCCATTATTTGAAAGAAAATAAGTGTTTTTTCAATTAAAAGATATGCTTAAAAAAATTATAACAATTATATATGTTTGGAACAAAAAGCAAAACACTCAAAAAAAATGTGTTGTAGTGTTTTTCTCATCAGCTAAAAAAGGTACCGTTTGAAAATAAGCACTAAAAACAAGTTATATGTCAAAGTTTTTAAAACTTAAACAAATGGGCCCAAATTTTGGATAATTTCGTAAAGTCTTAATGTCATATATGTTTTAATATTGATGCTAAAGATTGGATACCAGCAGATGTCATCTGTAAAATTTGTCAACTGGAAGTAGAACTTCCATTGGAGCTATTTCAAAAAAGATAACACCAGGAAAAGCATTTTTCAAACATGACCTATGACCTAAAAAGACTCAAAAACAAACCTGAGGTATGTACTCAAATAATGGAGTTAGAAACAAAAGTGCACAGGTTATTATTATTCCTGAAATAATCCCAGATACTCCAGACTTTGCACCACTTTCATGATTAACAGCTGACCTTGAAAAGGATCCTGCATACTCATTCGAAAGAAATGAAAACCATTTTAATATATTTTTTTCACCTTTGAAAATAATAAAACCATAGAGTTGAAATCAATTGAAGCTTTTACACCAAAATCTAAGTAAACAACTACAAAACACTGACTCCTTATTTTTCAGTGTTCAATAGAAGTCTTACCGGTAGTGGGGTATGCTGAAAAGAATGAACCAAGAACATTGGAAACACCAAGACCAAACAACTGTCCAAAAATAACAAGGAATAGTTGTGAAGCATTTCTAGTTAAAAAAGTAGAAAGTTTTCTTTCTTTTTTCCTATAACTACAATTAAACCTTAGAGACACTTCTCACAAAAGTTAACTAGCTCCCAAGTCCCAACACTAAGACTCTTGCATAAACTTTTGGGAGTTTGGGGGGACATGTCCAACACTATGTTGGAGCAGTAAATAAATTTTGGAAAGAAATATACCTCTTGATTTGAATCCAATTCATACCCATTCTTTGCTGCTAATGCCTTAGCAATCCCCACAGATTCCTGCAGTTTGAAAATTAATGTAATTGAGGAATAAAGTTCCCCAGACACGATTTTACTTAAGCTCAAATAGGAGAAAAGGGAGATTTTACCAGTATAGCCACACCGGTTATAAGAATAGCAGTTGGAATTAAGGACTCTGCATACTCAAAAGCTTTAGGGACAGAAAAATATGGTAGGCCTTGGGGTATATCTCCCACCTAATTAAAAACCAGAAATATTTGTCAGTTTATTAATTTCTATCAGCATCATCAACATTTTAGTGAAATACTGACCTTAATCATACATAGTTCTCATTTACAAAAAGAACATTCATGCTCCAATAATATAAACAAAAAAGAACAAATTAACATGATTATTATGTATTGAGATTACATTCATATTTCATAACCAAGAATGGTTAACTAAGTCAGCATGATCAACTACCTCTTTGTTTAATGTTTCTCCTAGAAGAAAATTGTCAGAAATTCAGAATATCCACTTAACAAATTTTCTCAAAATTTTATGCATGACAGTTATAGGGGTATAAGAACAAAATGTTGTAGTAATAGTACATAATTGTAAATTCTAGTTAATGGTATCTGCAAGCAGCTTCATCCTTTGTAGCTTTACCAAGATTGTTACTACTATTACCATGTTGGAAATTCTGTATTGTGAAGCCAAAACCTCATCACATATATTTGATACTCACCAAAGAAATTGATGGCGGATGAAATATTTTTGCAAAAGTTGTTCCCAGAACTACTGCTGTAAGAGGACCTGCTGCTCTCAAGAATCGCAAGTACTTCCTCGATTTTCCCTGGTTGTATAACATCCATATAATGAGTAGGATGCTGATAACTAAGATAAGTATTTTACCAAACATCAGAGATAGGTTCATACCAGGTGTTTCATGACAAGTAGTATTGCAAGCATAACAGATCCCATCACAAAAGGGGGCCATGAAAACTATAAAAAGGAAAATGTTCTTGATAAGTTAAAAAATCAAAATGATTTGGGAAAGAAATACACACAAATGAACATATATGATGATTTTAAAGTATTAACAAATAACAGGTTCATCACAGGATGAAGTTCAAAATGGAATCTTTGAAAACAATATACTGTGGATTTAGAAGGGCACTGCAATTCGATGATTTGAAATTAAACACATGTCAACCTGAAGCATGACCAAGAACAGTAAAAATAATGCTTGTCAAAAATATTTCCTAGAGGAGGATAATGGTATCAGAACTAGTTAAAAGGTATATTCTGAATCATAGAGACCTGCTTATTTAACTACTAAGTACTTGCTATGCAACCCTCAGTTTAACTTGCATTTCATGCATACATTTCCATTTTTCAGCAAACGTCATATCTACAACTTCACAACTCAAAATAAAGCAACAAATATTTATGACAAATTTAAAACCGAGGATCCATAAACATATCAAATGCTTCATTTGTAAACTCTATGAAACCAAGGTTTCCTCTCAAACTCCATATACTTGATCAATTTATGCCAAATATTAATGACACCAGATACGCTGGCATCAAGAGATCCGAGGTTATTAATAAATTCTCCAAAAACTCCACTTTACTAATGATTAAACAGATGTTTATAATATCCCACACATATTATTGCATCATAATTGTTCAGGATTATTAGCATTAGGACTTAGCTGCTAGAAAGACAAATGATGCCCTTGCCTCAAGAAAGTTAGCTATAAAAGTAGCAGTGCACACAATAAGAATGATAGCAGACCAATATTAAAGAAAGTGTATAATAGGCAATGTAAGAATAAGGTAGGAGACCAGAACGGAACTAACGACTGTAGTTAGGACCGGTCATTAATAGAATAAGGGATATAAAAGCAAGAGGAGGAAAAGCAGGGAACAGGTGGGTTTTAGGAATTGGATTGGAAGAGTATTCAGGGTCTCTAGGAGTAAGCTGTACACATTGTACTGTTTCTACCTCAGGGTCACATTGACCAAAGGAGTTCTTGTGAATAATACAGATATTTTTTCCTTTTTCTCTTAATATACTGGACCAGTTTATCAAAGAACCTACAAATAGCAAGTTTTAATTGGAATCATAGGATCCAATGCATTGACAATTTTAAATGCTACAATTACCAATAAATCCCAATCATTGCAACATGAGTTACATAAATGAGGTCAATTTGAATGTTCATAATGCATTCATTCTGATTCAATATTCAACCAAGAACAATGCTATAGGAACCTTAAAAAGTTAAGTGTGAGTTATTATTCTTCTTAAATTTATTCTCAATTATTTTATTTTCTGACCTTCCCAAACCTATTTTTTACTAAGAAAGAATTAAAGATCCATTCCTTAACAACCCCCTTGTTGTTCCTTGTCAAGATTGGTCCGAGAACCCATACCCAGAATTCCAATTCAGCAGGTACTGTTCAATTCACTATATCCAAACAGTCACTAAGTTGTCCCTAAAACTTCATGTTCTTATAATCTATTCATTTCCACTTATAAACCATCATACAAAATCTAACTATCATCAAACTTAGTCCTAATTTCTCTCGTCTCCTACACCACTAGTTATCAGCAGCGTTAATAAGTATAGGTACCAAAGGTTTAAAAACAAAGAGATGCAAAAGGATTAAATCTGTGTGATAATGATATGAAATACAACTTAAATTTTACCAGAAAAATTGCTCGGTAATCATAGACCCTAGATAAAGAAATTCCATAAATAACTCAAATTCCAAACAAAATGCATACCTTATCTGCTCCAGCTATTATACTCTTAACCAGTGGTATGATCTTGCTACTTCTGTCTATATCATACCCCAAGAAGTACTTCGCTTGAGATAAACCAATGACAATAGCTGAAGCTGTTGTAAAGCCAGAGATCACCGAATGACTAATGAATCGAATCAGCCATCCAAGCCTGAAGTAGCCAAAAGACAAGTATGTACATTATAAGCAATAAGAGTCTAATTCCTCTTCTTGGTATAAAGCTATATTGTAAGTTATGACATTACAAATATCATGATATTACTACAACCATGTCTATTGGTATATAAAACAATCATTTGATCACTTGTACATTTATAGATGTGTGAATATGGAAGAAAGAGTGAAATTAGATGTTTACTTAGAGTGACTGGATGCCTGAAAGAGAAATAAAATTTCATGCATGGATTCCTAGCCAAGTTAAAATGCTATACCTATATTGATGAAGATAAGGAAAGCAAAAAATACCTCAAAAGTCCCATTATGCACTCCATTATCCCCACCATAAGGGACAGTAATATTGCCAGCTCTGTGTATAACTCACTGGACGGATCAGCTATGCTACTGAGCACGTTAGAGACCAGGAGAGAAACCAATGCTACTGGGCCAACTGCAAGCTGGCGAGAAGACCCAAATATGGCATACACAAATATGGGCACAAAACCAGAGTCTTCCTTGCAGAAAGAATACATTAATAATCAAGTATTACATATAACCTAAGGATGTAAAAGATTAATAATGCAGAGAAAGAGCGTGAAAAGGTAGGAAAAATCATTTGAAAGTGACTAGAAACAAATGGAAGCTAAAGGATAGAATTTCATCAACATCAACATGGCACGAACAGCCCCGTTGCTTAGAACAACGAGAGACAAGATTCAATGGAATAAAACTTTGAGACATGCTAAGGCAGATATGGCGTATAATATTCACTTTGCATATTTAACTGGTTTGATATGGTATCATTCTTCTTACCTTTAATTTCCACCCTTAATCCATTCTTCCAATTCTTCAAAAAAAAAAAAAAAAGCAGTTCACGACCTCTAGCAACTTTTTCCCACTTAATCACTGATGATTCTTATTCAAAAAATCCTTCCAATCCGTAATTATTAATCACTCAAGATATTTAACATACCAAACTTCACTCTTCAAAATTTTTACGATTACAGCACGGAAAATTGCATTTATGAGAAAAATCGGAAGCTAGTTCAAATTATACCAGGAAAAATAAAGTACTAGAATATTATACTTCAAACAAATTTAGATACGAAGCGGTGCTTAAACTACAGCATAATCCAGAGAATTCAGTAACAGCATAGTAGTTCAGCAATCTTACAGAGTCCATATATAGGTTGAAGCCCAGCTAATTTTGCGTATGACATAGACTGCGAAAACAAAGAACAACATTAGCTTAAACTCAATAAGAATTACAAATAAAGATAAAAGAGCTTGCAATTCAAAAGCTCAGAACACAGGCATCAATCACCTGAGGAACGAGCATGACGCCGACGGTGATGCCGGCCATGAGATCGACCTGGAAATACTCGCGCCATTTGTAGATGCGAATCCAACGGACGCAAGGGAGGAAGAACTCGATCCATTCGAGCCACGTCATTCGCCGGAGCTTCGCCGTCCACCGCGAGAACGCGACGTTTGGCGGCGGAGACGATGACGCAGCGGTCGGATGCTGAAGAGGAATGACCCTGATAGGGCGCGCGGAGGTCGCCGGCGACGGCGACGGCGACGGCATTGAAGAGGAAACGACGGCTGGGAGGTCGGAGAAACTTGGCGATGCGTAGGTTATCTCCATGCGCATCGCCTGCGCAGTAAATCGTCAGAACATGCAAGCGTGCGCACTACTGATGCATCGTTTGAAAATTCTATAGTGAATGGAACGGAAGAAACGAAAACAAAAAATGGGGCCTACAACCAAATCAACATATAATTCTATAAAGATGAGAAGAAACGTGAGATAACGTTAATCCATTTTTTTACTATGCATCTGCAGAATTTCAACTTCCATTATCTTTGATTATGTTCATATTTATAAGAATTACCTATTAATTTTTTTTAAATATATTAATTAGTACACTAATAAGATATTCGTAATTTCTCTTATACTTATATTCATTTGTATTATATATTCTATAAAAAAAAATTAACAATGAATTTTAATAAATTAATTTTGATTATTTGATATTATAATATATAATATTTTATTAATTTTAAAAATAGTATTTAGATTCTAAAATTTTATTTTGAGATGTTAAATATGGCCACTTATATTAATACTAATTTAAATTATGTTTCCTTTTTCTTTCATCAGTTTTTGTTTCTTTGTTGAATAAAAAAATTAGTGGATTTAAATGTTAGTCATCGTTTTGACGTAGAAGATCCGAGGAAAGATGAAACTGCGCGTGTCAATGTACTTGGCCACATTGATGGGTCCAATTAATAATTAAATAATTAATTATTCCTATGTTGTAGTATTTTCTAAAACTTAAATAATTAATTCATTAAAAACAATTATATATTTGAAAAATATTTATAATAATAAATTATTAAATAAGTGAATCATATATTAAATAAATATATTTCTTTATATAAATATAATAATTAATGTACTTACAAATATTTTTTTACTTTGTAAATATATTATGAAAAATTAGTATTACTTCTTATGATAAAGACAGAAAAGAGCATAACATAAGATTAATTGCCAATAATACTATAATAGTGCTAAAAACTCTGTTGAATTATTGACATGAACCTAGCCTTTTTCTCAGGCAGATTCAAACCATGAGATTAAAGAATAATGTGAATCTCATAATACTTATATGATGCCTGCACCAACATTTCTTGTTCTGGCAAATTTATTATTTTAGGCTATTAGAACTGTCATCTTCTAAATCTGTCAAATGATTTTTAAATGTTAATTAATATTTAACTTTAAAAATGTTAGAAATTAAATTTAAAAATAAAAGGGATGCTCATTCTAAAGTTAGAGTATGTTACAAACCTTAATGAAGACTTATAATAATATTTACATATATTTTACAGAGAAACACTGCTTTAATCTTATTAGTTGTATTATTTTTCTTATAGTCTTTTTTCTTTTAACTATTCTTATTATATCATACAATTACATTTTTTTTCCTTCACATTTTTCATGGAGAATCAATTTTTGTCCTTTGCTTTTAAAGCATAAAGGATACCAACTAATATTCGATTGAAATTAAACACACATTCTATTGTTTTAAGTGAAAGATAAATTAAAGGAAAATAGTCTTTGAACAATAAAAGACTTAAAAATTGTAGTTAGTCCAATTTCACACTCTATCAATGGCACTAATAAAGAAGCAACTCAATTTACAACAAACACTTGTTGAATGTTGAATGAATGCTTCTTCATCAAAAATTGGTCAAAGCTATTAACCCAATAAGTCTAACAAATTACTTCATTTGAAGAGTTTTCAACATTTTAACCTCATGTGATGAAGAAATATGAACTCATGAATACATGCTTGTTTGTTTATGTCTGTAAACTGAGTTTACACAATTTTTTAGACTTAAAAACACATTTAGACTTAAAATCATTAAAAGATTAAAATAAAATTTAATTGTATTCACACACATATTTTATCATTTTTTATATGCATTGGCTCAAAAGTCCATTAAGCTATACTCTTAACAAAATAATGAAGCACACTCTATCATCTTCTCCAAATATACTTAGATGGCATAATTTAAATTTATAATCTAACAAAGGATTCTCATCTTTTTTAGTTTTTGGTGAATAAAGGATTCTCATATTGAAGGAGAGAACAAATGCTTATTAGTCCCACACTGCCTCGCCATCACCTTTTTTTTGGTCCAGCCTCACCATCTTGTCAACATGATAATGAAAACCGTTCGAGCCCAATATGGAGGCCCATTTCCAATATCCTTAACAAAGATGCCCAAAGGATATCAACCTTCAAAGTTTTATCCAAAATCAAATTTAAGACCATATATAAGTTGAAATAATATCATACCAATTTATTTACATGTTTAATGATAGAAATATTTGAAAACTATGTCTAACTCTCAAAAGTTAACTCACCAGTCTTCAAAGTGAAATTAATTTTATGGATATGGAAACATAAAGTGGGAGCTTACTAAAAATGTTAATATTTTACAGGAATTAAATTATTTACATAAATAGATAAACCAAAAATTAAAGCTTGAAAAAATATATTATAATATTAATAAGCATGGGTAGAGTCCAATAGTTCTTTACTAGAGTAACCAATTTGTAAGATCAATAAAAGTTCAAAAGAAAAAGAAGATAGTAATACTAGAGAAAGTCTTAAATTATCATTATTTTATCTGTGCAATAGTTTAAAACTAGTCAATTTATATGTATTTTCTTCATCTAGGATAACAAGTATCATATGTGAATGGTGCAATACTCTTCAGTAACATTTTTAATGAGTGAGATCAAAATTATTTAAAAATATTTAATTTATTTTATAAAAGTAATATATATTAATATAATATTATTTTTTATTAAATAATATATTTTTATATATCTGGATAGTAGGATTGAAATTTGCATCCATCTTATCTAGTTAGTCACCCTTGAGAAATTCCGGATCCACATAGTGGTAAACCTTGACTTAAAGTTTTTAGAGAATTGTTAGATATTGACTAAAATTGCTACTAATTATATTAAAGTTTAAAATTAATATACTTGCAATAATAACACATATAAAAGATTAATTAAAAGATAGTTAAGATAGAGTAATTAATATTTGAAGTGCTTAAAAACAGTTTTATAAATAAATATGGGAGAGTGGTGGAGTCTAAAAAATTAATAAAATAAAATAAAGCGTGTGTATCGTGGAGTCTGTCACAACCATTCAATCAATAATTTAAGTGTGTGGGTACATAGACACGGGCAATGCAACTCAGTTGGCATATGCATAAGATTAGATAATTTAATATTTCCCACACTACCTTTAAATACTTTATTAGTCTAATCCATTTGAGTATGTCCTTTGTTTTGAGTTACTACCAAGAACAAAATAAATATGGATTATGGATTTATTCATATTTTAATTGATGTCTTTACTGCGTAAAGTTCAACAGTTTAGTGGTATAAAGAATATGGAAAGTAAATGGGTGTTGTTCACCAGCATTTTGATGATATCCCTCCTTTCATTTTGTGTGTTTTATTATATATATATTTTTTTAGTTTTATCTCAAAAGTTGAATTAATTTTAGATTTTCAAGTTTAGGTAATGGTCCACGAAAACTCTTTTAATAGAAGTCTTAATCATTTATTTTTATAGAATAGAATTAGAAAGCACATAACTGAACTCATTAATACTATAATTTAAATTGTGAACGTCATCCGACACACTCCCTTTATATTAAAGTCGAGAAGTCCTTATTCTGACTTCTGATGCACTTGGTCCTTTCGTTGACTGAGGGAGCTCATAACTAGTTAGATTTTAAGCAACCAATTAAAATTTTAATGGTACATCATTAAATTAATTAAATACCATAAGCTATATATTGCACCTATCAAGTAAATTACAATTTCTTTTATGTTACAAAAGTTCATACAATCTTTGTATATAAAATACTCAACTCTTACTTAAACAAATTAATTAATTAAATTTTAATAGAATAAAAATAATAAATATTATTTAAATAATTAAATATTTTGATTATAATAAAAATATAAACTGCAAACTTCCCACGTTTTGCACATGGTTCCCCCCCCCCCCCTCCTTGTTGCCATTCTTGTGCACATTTGCTCTTAGTACACAAGTTCATGACATCTCTCCGACTTTATAAAATAATTAATTTCTAAATGTGTTTAATAATTCAAATACATAAAAAAAATACTTTAAACTTTTGTATTACCATAATTAAGTGCGTTTAAAAATACAACCTAATTCAACTTATATCAACATTTTGACCACAAAATTTCTGAAAATAAGCTAAAAAGAGCTTACTGCAAGTCAGCATTAATAACAAGTCCAGCAAACATCACCTTAAATCCTTAATTAAGGTAGAAAGGGTGTACTGTACAAGAAAACGTTGAAAGAGAGTAGCAAGATTCTATTTCTCCTAGATGGAACCTGGAGGGTCTTTGCCTGATCAGCCTATCGCAGTTTACATTTGGGAATATTACCAAAGCTGCCAGCAAGTTGGGATTGAGAGTTAGCAACTTCTCAATGACTTGCATTCAAACTCGATTGCATATTCTGAACTGCCAGAAATGGTTCAGATTTACAACTGATTGGACATGAAAGGGCAAATGAAATAAACAAGGCATTGCTTTTCCTTATGGCTACTAAGAGTGTGCTTGAGCATGCTCAGGTTTGTGACTGTACTCATAATCAAGATGAACAAATGCACGCTCAATCTCGGGTAAAAGCTCAAGCTTCTCTTGCAATGATTCTCCAATATCATGAGCCTCTTGCAAGGGCATATCTGCTGGCAGGACAATATCAACCTCAACGAAGTAGTGAGACCCAAATGTATATGCCCGGACGGTATCAATGTGCCTTACAGCCTTGTGGTGGTTCCAGCATAGGTATGTAAGCTTCTGAAGATACTCTGGTGCTGCTGATCTTCCCACCAAGGAATTCACATTTTCCAACACCGTCATTGACCAAGTGCGAATGGTGTATAAAGCCAGCTGCAGTAGAAGAATTACACATAAGTAAAGCAAGTACATATTATGATGACCAGCCGAGGTTTGTGCTCATAAGAACCACCATTTGTTCTAGAGACATTGCAGATATTATGATGAGCTAAATGGATAGTTACAACAGTAATATTACATTGCTCTTCTGTACCGAGAGATTTGGTCTAAGAATCTGAGATCTCAGTTTTTAAAATACAGGAGCATATAGCAGAGGCTGAGACACAGATGGCTACGGTTGTTGATGGATTAGTTTAGTGGAAATGCTGTTTGAATACTGTGGTTTTTTACCTAGGAATGAATCAGGCTTATCATCGTTAATTAACGTAAAATTTGATAAACAAACATATGAATCCTTTCCTGGTGCTATAAATAGCAAGTCAAAACCTTTTAACATAAGTATTCACTTACAATGATAGCACCAACAGGATCCATCCAATCATCAACATAATTTGCCAGAAGTGCAGCAATAAGACCAATGATATTAGTGATCACATCAAAAAAGTGATCCTGGGCATAGGCTTTAATAATCTCATTAGTAAAAGAGCGGCAATAAATCATCAGCAGGAATTTCACCACAGTCACAGAAAGCATAATACCCACGACCCAGCGCTCTTGTTCCCTGGTCAAGTTGAATGCATTTTCCTGGAATGTCATTACAAGATACATGAGAACTAGCCAGAAATTAAAGAGATCCAGCAAATAAATAAATAATTATTGTTTTATCGGTTGGGTGTCAACTGTGCCTCTAGAAATATAGCAAAAAACAACTTACAGTGTATATTAACGTGCGGATAGACTCTAAGATTATTTGCAGCCCCAGTGTAGCCATGACAGAGGCAAAAACAAGAATTCCCTGTACGGAAATTTGAATCTAAATTTTCAGCAGCAAGATACAGTCATGATTACTCATTAGACCATTCACCATTTAATAATGAGTTTTTACTTTATAGTTTATACTTTATCTGTAGAACAAATGTATACATAACCAAACTATATGCTAAGTAAGTAGTTTTCTTTCTTGATATTTAATTTGATTACAAAGTAACTCCTAAGAGTCACTGAGATCATATCATGGGCATGAAAAGGAAGATGATTATGATAATTTAAAACAGAGTATGAATTAGGAGGACTGACCAACGGTTGCATCCTTTTCTTTCCAATAGGGTACTGATATGGGTTTGGTGTTTGCATGGAAAATGCAGTGAACCAGAGGATGAATCCAGAAAGGAGGTCAAGAAGCGAGTCTAAAGTGGATGCAATGATGGCTAGGGAACCACTTCTGATTGATGCATAAACTTTGGCAGCAAAAAGAACCATGTTTGCTACGTTCGACAATCGGATGGCAAACGTCTCATTTCTTGCTAACTTGTCTCGCTCCTCCTGCCCACAACAGTGAATATTCAACCAAGGCATTTAACCACACATCAATCTTAATTCAAGAAAACATGAAGGACAAAAAGAAATAGAAACCTTTGACATTCCAGGAATAAAACCACGCTCTGCTAATGCATCCATTTCATTAAAGCCCTCAAGCACTTCAACCTGCTGCTGATAGTACTCAGCAATATTATCTTCTTGACCTGAAGAAATATATAACACAAAAGAAAAAGAAAATTAATACATGATCCAAAAAATCCCCTTTCAATTTAGTTGTCAATCGTTATAACCCAAAAAATGCGGAAAAAAATCACAAAAAAACAAAAAAAAATTCTATTTCACTCTCTAAAAGTTTTGCCTCTAGTTTCTACACCATGTAAAAGGACAACCAAAAGTCCCTCTTCCAACTGCCCCAAAAAGCAAGAAATACCCAAATACATCAAAAACCCACCTCAATTCAACTGCTATATATAACAAGTACAACAAAACTACCATATATCATCGACTCAAAATACCCAAATCTTCAAAAAGACCCAATCCATACCTATAACACTTCCAAGTTCCAACACATATTTCCAAACCTAGCACAAAAAGGAACAAAACATGGCACACTCACATTGAATGAAGTTCAACAACAACAACATCTTTAAGAAAACAAAAGCACCAATTGGACTTATCACAAGCGAACACATATAAAGAAACACAAAAAAATAAAAAATAAAAAATCTAACATAGCATAACTCACAATCAACCACAACCACTAACGTAAAGCGAATTGCAGATTCCAAAAAACAAAAAACATTTGTCAACTAAAAAAAAAAGCAGATTCCAAAAATTAATTTAATAGTAACATTGGAAATAAATTAAATGAACAATCGAATATGCGATTGTAGCGTTACCAAGAACCCCATAGCAATCATGGAGACCACGAGAGGGTTTCACTTGCTTCTCTGTGTGTTCCGAAGATAACTGAAACCCGTCGAAGTTCAACCGCCACGACCGGTCACCATTGTTGGAATCTGAAAGTAACGAGCGATGCTCGTCGCTAGGAAGCTCCACCGGCTCCACCATTTTCCGGTCACCGGAGAAGATGGTCAAACGGCGTCGTATTTGCAATAACAAAGAAGGAAAGTAAAGACCAGAAAAGTCGTTGTGGTTGGTGCTTGTTATAACAACAGCCGTAGCAGATTTTCGAACCAGAAAAGTGGGGATTCAATGTAAAAATCAAGTCAGTGAGATCTGAGAGCGCGTGTAAGCACGTGAGTGTACGTGTTCTTGTTCTATTTGTGGGTGTGAGAGATTAGATAAATTGCGCGTGGGTTTCGTATTTTGCAGCTTTTACACGTGGACGGCTGAGATTCTATCACCGAAAGCTTGTTTTGATGTGGCTGCTATACTGGAGCCACATGAATCTGCACCTGTGGGACCCCATTGAGTTTGTGGGGAACGCTAAAGTGTGGTCGCGTCCATGAACCGGAGAGAGTTTTGCTCCGTTGATGTTTAGCTTCTACCAATGGTTATTTCACACGTCGTTCTTTTTTCTGAGGATAATAAATTTGTACACATAAGAACAGAAACAAATTAAAATAAGTGATGTGACAAAACAAAATAAAATTTATTTTGAAAATTATATAATTTTTAACGAGTCATTTTTTATATATTTTTATTTTAGTTTTATTAGGTTGCGTTAATTAAAAGGAGTTAAAAAATAAAATATAAATATAAATATAAAAAAATACAAAGATAAAAAATAATTTAAAAATAGTTAAAGTACTAAATTTAAAATTTGTCTATATATATTGTTAATATTATGTGATAAATGATATGTGATGTATAATAATGGAGAGGGTCAAGTGGTGAGTGGGATTCTGGGGTCCACTTTGACTCACAGTGGAATTGCTGAGATGATATGCATGACATGCCCATCCCGCGATTAATGCTTTTGGCAACATCGGAATTGGATAATCCAAATTTCAAACCTATTCAAATATTATCAACTTAATTAAAAAATATAACACCATTTTCTTTATCACCCCTTTTTTTTTATTTTGAAATAAAATGTTTCATGTTTAATTTAACTTTTTTTTTAAGTAATAAATAGCTTTTGCTGAGAATAATTTGAATTAAGTAAGAAGAAAGATTGGAACTAATGAGCACAAACATGGTTGGACTAGATTATTTACGTGTTTGCTTTCATACATGTTTTTTTTTTTAATGATAAATTATAGCACCATACTTTATAACACATTTATTATGATTGATTAAAATTTATTAAAAATTAAAAAATACAAAAAATAATAATTTTATAAAAAAAATGTTCCTAATTCATTCTCTGCAACATATAATAAATATGATGGGAATTGAATGGTATAATGGATCTTGATCTTCAAGTTATACGAAGGGATTTTTTATTGCACTATTTAAAACATGATTTATAATTTAAATCATGTTATTATTTATGACAGTTTAATATTTTAGATATTTTTATATCTATTATATATTAATTTTTGTATGCAATTCCTTCATATGTTATATATTAAACTTATTATTTATAATTTAAACAATAGTATCATTAGTTTACATGTTAACATGTAAATAAAAATTTTATGTTTTTTTTTTCCAGAAAAGGAGAGAGAATATGGGAGGACATTTATATTATAACTTTTGTCCACAAAAACAATTTTTATATGAATAATGTTAGATTAGAATAATTTTTTAATGCATTGATGCCTTAATTATCTTAAAATTTTTATACAAAACATAAAGATAAAACCAAATAATGTATAAATATGTAAATAAAATATTACAGCAATTACTTAATTATCTTTTGTAATTACGTGCCTTCTTTTGCCCCCAACTTTGCTTTATGATTGGTATGGATAGTGTGACATGTGACAGAAACATGTAAAAATGATAACAAATAGTATATCAGTGTTTAGTGTTTACCCATTTAGTTCATAGATAAATTTATTTAATTATTAGTAAAATATCTTGGGAATTGCATTCATATTAAATAAAATTATTATATCATTAATAATGAAAATTAAAGATAGAATATAAATAATTGAGTTATATTTGATTTACTATAAAAAAACTATAACTCTCTTTTAATTATATAACTAAACACTATTCTTTGAAATGCTATATTAACACCAACTGAGTTATATGGATTGCGCTTGCACCAAAAGGAAATAAAGTAATTGGATTATCAAACATCAATCGGAGTGGATATAATTGGGTTAGAGAGTGGTCCAACATGCCTCCTCTTACTACTACAAAATCAAGTGCAAAAGCCTCACTATTGTCACACTAGTTGTTGGAATGGATCAGTGCACATAATAATTTGTACACAGGCACAGTACATAAAAAAATATAATTTTTTAAACTTAATATAATATTAAAATATTTTTACTCTTGTTTTATTTTATTTTTTCAAGTTTTTATTGATTATGATTACAAGTATTGTATTTCTTGATATTAAACACATGCAGAAAGTATTTGAAAGATGATGATTGTTGAAAAAAAAAAAGAGAAAAAAAGAAAAGAATTTAATATGATTTTTATGATTTTTTTCATATTACTTTAAAATTTATTTAACATTAATATATAAAAACAATAAAATATTTGACCATTTGTTTCAAAGCAATGGAGAGAAATAGCAAAAAATCCATAAGACTTAAAAGTTAAAAGTATCCAAACCTAAAAGAATAAATAAAGAATTGTTTACACAACAAAATGACTCTAAATTGGAAAAATGATGTTTAAAGGCACTTCATTTTTGTCAAGACATTCTTACTTAAGGAGGGAATACAATATGGTGAAGACAGATGTGTGTAGGCCAAGGTTGTAACACGCAACGTGGTTGCTTCCTCAGATTCCTCGTAATCGATTTCATTCCACTCATCAATTTCAATCGCCACCTTTCTTGCCTCAGTTCAACGCTTCTAACTCACCTACCCATTCTCTCTCTCTCCTGTAGACACACAGTGACGATGTTTCTGTGCATGCCCAGATGGGTTTCTTCGCCAATTATTGTTTTCTTCTTCATTTCCTTTGCTCTCTCTGCTTCTGAAGCACTCAAAGTCAAACCCATCTTAGAACACAGTGAATCTCTCACATACCTTTGGCCACTACCTGCAGAGTTCACTTCAGGCGATGAGGCTCTTTCCGTTGACCCTTCACTCACTCTCTCCATCGCCGGCAATATTGGTGACTCTTCCATTCTCAGAGCTGCATTTGATCGATACAGAGGAATCATATTCAAACATAGCGGTGTTGGGTTCGGTTTCATCAGAAAGTTAAGGGAAAAATTAGTGTCTGTTTCTGACCTTGATGTTACCACATTGAAGATCACTGTCCATTCAGTTAATGAGGAGGTGAGTGCCTTCAATTTTGTTCATTTTTCCATTTCCATTCTGGGTTTTTGAGGGTTCGTTCTGGGTTTGAGAATTGAGGGTGATCATTTTTCTTTCAGCTTCAACTTGGTGTAGATGAAAGCTATACCTTGCTGGTTCCCAAAGCCAAGGATTCTTCTGTTGCTGGTGAAGTCACAATTGAGGTGCATTACTAATTATAGAGAGTTTTTATTATCACTAATATATCTATTGGCACTTCCATTCAAGATTTTTTGAAAGTAAAATGTTCTTATTATTAACATTATTACAAGAGAAACAAAATTTCACACAAAAGAATGCTTAAATAATTAACAATAGATATTTAAGAGTGATAATAATCGATACACCTGTTATAATTGTTTTTTGTGCTTTGATTTGTGTCTTGGAATTGGAATTGAAGTTGCTTGTTACTTATACTACCTATTGAATCTCAATCATCATTGGAATTGATGAGTACCTGTAGGCACTGTTTATCTGTAATTGTTAAATGACTCTCGCTTTCGTAGAGCGTATAAAGTATATACCATATTTTCTATGCGCATAAAAAGATGAATTGAAGTTGCTTTTCATTTGTTTTAGGAATCTTCCTGCTTTCGTACTAGGAACAACTGGTTCAAGCACTTTCCTTATCTTTCTAGGATACCAGTGTAACACATATCTTATATGTCAGTGTCACGTATTGGGTTAATAATTTACTCAAGCACTTGTTCCAAAAAAAGATTAAAAATCAGTTTTTATTTTAAAATAAAGAATAAGATAGATTTGTGCTTGGCTTATTACTTCTGAACTCAAACAAATAAAATTATGTGATTTTTTTTCTTTTGTCCTTCTAGACGGGTGTTACTTGTTAGTCATCCTATTTTGTGATTTTATTTATTGCAGGCAAACACTGTTTATGGTGCATTGCGTGGATTAGAGGTATGTATAGAATTCGCAAATCAATCAGCTCTAACTTTTTTCCTTCCTTTTTCTTACTTTGTTTGGCGTCTTGAACTGGAGGAGTGGTGGTGGGCAGAGATGGTGAGGAGGTGAAGTTGATGAACAGAGAACATTTAGTTCTTTCTGTTTAGTGCTTAAACTCGAGATGCTAAAGGGCTTTATTTCTTATCTGATTACTGGACTTGTAGATAGATACTAGATATCTCAGGATGAGTTGTAACCTATACTATTTAAGATAATTTCTAACATGTATCTTCATTCTCCATTTTGTCATAGATTGAGCTTGTTTTTCTCAATAGGTTTGGTATATCCATAGTCCGTTGTGTCCTTGTATATGGAATAAGATTTCAGCAATTTACTATAATTTATTTCCTTCTTATCATTTACCTTGTTGATCTTGATATTGTGGAAGTATAAATTATAATTTGTATATGTATTGCCATACATATCATAAGTTACTCAAAGTTTTAGTTTATCTCTTTTTTTACCTTGAAAAATGGGAACTGAACTATTGTTGTCTTTCCATGATGCACCAGACATTCAGCCAGTTGTGTTTGTTTGATTATACAACTAAAACAGTTAAAATATACAAGGCACCTTGGTCCATCCGAGATAAACCTAGATTTGCATATCGCGGGCTTATGTTGGGTGAGGCACAAAGTTTTCAATGAGAATAATTTTTATTCTGTTGGTGGTTTTATGCTATGATCAGAGGATATTGATACATGATTTTTTATTTGTCTATTTTTGCAGATACATCGAGGCACTATTTACCAATCTATGTAATTAAGCAGATTATTGAATCTATGTCCTATGCTAAACTTGTAAGATAAATGTTATATGTTTCTTTTGTTTTTCTTTGACGCTATTTTGTTTCATGTAATGCCTGAATATAAATATTTATACTCCAGAATGTTCTGCATTGGCACATCATAGATGAAGAGTCATTTCCTCTTGAGATACCTACACATCCAAACTTGTGGAAAGGTTCATATACAAAGTGGGAACGTTACACAGTGGAGGATGCATATGAAATTGTCTAGTAAGAATTGGCTTATCCAAGTTACTAATTTTTCTTTGAAAAGCAATTTTGAACTGGAAATATTTGAATGCAAAATTTCATTTGAAGCTGCAGAGACGGGACAGGAGAGGTTATCAATGGGAATGGGGGAATATATGATTATAATCCCACAATAATATCATAATGTCCTGGTCAATTGATCCATGGATGACCTTTTTCCTTTTATTGAATTGTTAGTTTATAGTTTCTATCTTTGAGTTGGATTTCCTAATCTATCATTGACGAATATGTTTTTTCTTTTCATGTTTCAATTTATGTTGATATAAAGCTTTGCCAAAATGAGAGGTGAGATACCTTCAAATTCCTTTCAAAGTTTCTGCTACATACTACCCTCAGCATTTTGCAGTTGATCATGGTTTTGGATTTTAAGTTTCCCTATTCCTTTTTTCTCTTTCATCTTCTTTCTATCATGCAAAATACATTTTTAAAAATACAAATGAATCTGCTGTTTTTATAAGGCTATTTCTTGTGGCTGTTAACATAGCAATGGTCATATGTTTATTGAGTATTTACATGGATTATCGCAGGCATAAATGTGATGGCAGAGGTGGATGTCCCTGGTCATGCAGAATCATGGTAAAGCACATGTCTTGGTCATTTTTTTTAATTAAGTATGGCCTGATAGTATGATAATAATTGACTTCATTATTGTGACACATGGAGACCCAATAAATTTATTTTAAGTTTCACAATTTGTTATAAATATTTCTTTTAAGAAAGAGTTGCCATAGAAAGGTTTATGTTATACTCTCTAGCTTGCAACTTGTAATCCCATTGAATTCTTCCTTTAAAAGAAGTTTGTTGTTGAATGTAGTATGTGCTAAACTTATTCCTCCTATGATTGCTACTTGCTAGGATTGACATTGAGTTCACAATTTTGTTTATTATAGCAAGGAGGAGTTGATTACTTTTTCCCTTTCATACTTGCTTGGTCTGATTATTATCTTGATGTCAAGCACTACATTTAATTATATTTTTTTTTTATTGATGTAGCAATTGATTAGTTTTATTAATTTGGACTTAATTGGGTGCTCCAGCAATTTAATATTTCCACTGACAAGTAGCGTTCATAACAAGTATTTTAAGATTGTTTATTTCATCCATGTAGGGGTGCTGGATATCCTGATCTTTGGCCGTCACCTTCCTGTAGGGAGCCACTAGATGTTTCGAAGACATTTACTTTTGATGTCATTTCTGATATTCTGACAGGTAGAGTTCCCATAAAACCTTAATCCCCACATTTGTTCTGTTCTTTCAAGATTTGTCCTTTACATCTAACAACTTTTTCCTCTATTGAATATCATTAATAGCTTCTTGAATTCATGCTAATAAATGTGTTTGGAAGATTTATTGAAAACTAATTGAAAATTGTCTTATGTAACATGCTTAGAGTCCAGTATAGACACCATTTAATATTGGCTGCATGTTACTTATCTTTTTTCTATTTTAACATGGTGGTGGTGCTAATACATTGTTTGTCACCTTCCTGAATTTGCACATGGATACATACACTATTTGAAACTACTGCCAGGTATCATTATTTAACTTGAGATTGAAGAAAGATGTTAAAATTGTTATTTCTTCAATTGACAGTTTTGAGGGTTGAAATAAGGAATTTATGATACCAAGTTACCAATCATGACTTAAAAGTAGTTTGTCTGGCTTTATGATATATGACAATGCAATAAGAATAATCCATTATTTGCATTATTTATAAAATATATAAAATAAGAATAACCATACTGAAACACCAAAGAAAATCAAGTAATCAGATTTCAAATTTTTAACTTTTCTGGTCATGGTTATGGTTGCATACATCTACTGTATCTCTAGGAAAGTACTCAATACCAATCTGAAAATACCCCTTTCCTCATGATGAAGCAGTTCAATTAGTTTCCTTTTTAATTAAATTTTTGACACTATAGTATCATACCACAGCTATAATTAAAATTTCATTGGAAATTCTCGTAAAATTACAATTATAGTTTTCTTTTTCTTTTTCTTTTTAACTGACATCACTTTCATTTCATAATTTTTAATCCAGTCTTGTGGAAGTGGAACACAATATGAGGGAAACATGCCAGTTACCGTATGCTTTTTCATTTTCTTTGATTGTTGTTTCAGCATTAATAAAACATGCATCCATTCTCTCAAACACATCTTTGTTCTTTTGTTTCTTCTGCCAAATAAATTTTTTGTTAATATGTCTTACTATGTTATTAATATTATGAAGAGTGCTAAAACCAGCACCCCAACATCTTCCTATATCCTCCCCTGGTACATACAATGAAATGTGTTTAGTTCATCTACTGTCATGCTCATCTCTCTCATAAATTAATTATCTTTTGTTCTCTCTTTATAAATTTTGCAGATATGAGAAAAATCTTCCCGTTTGAGCTATTTCACTTGGGTGGTGATGAAGTTAATACATGTCAGTATGAATGTTTTTCTTCTTGCAACTTGGCAAAGACCCACTTGACCTAAAAGCTAAATGCTTTTAAATGAGGACTAAAAATGGTTTTTATCTTTAGTACAACTTAAAGTTAATTTCTGATGTGATAAATGCAATACGAAAATAGAGAGCAATGGATAGATCATTACTGCTGTTGGATACATCTCCACTAACTTTCTTCCTTGTTTGAAATCTATGCACTAATGGTCCTGCATTGTTATCTTCTTCAATGATAAGTTAAAAGCTGATACTGTAGGTTGATGCTTCTATGCAAAATTGGCTTAACTGAAGTTATCACATGGATGAAGTAATCTAAGTTTGGAAGATATTATGAGGGTTGTAGGAGCAGATACTTCTCTTTGAATGGATAGTTTTTTTTATCTTAAAAACCTGTCGTACAGACATTTCCACAGAATTGTTTTTCTTATACTTATTTTCTTTCCAATATTTAGAAACCTTGAAGGGGATTGGGATTCACATTAGTCTGTGCTTAGTTTCTTTTAGTTTATTTATTGTTAAAGTTTGAAAGGTGACAAGTTCCTTAATGTGGCTATTTTGTCTATTCAGAAGTGGTTTCATAACAGTGACCATATGTGTGACTTCATAGCATTTACAGTATAGGAAGTATAACAAAAGTAGCCGCTAAATGATTATTGCAATGTTGAAGTTATTTGTATCAATGTTTATTGATGAGAAATTATGTTTTAATTTGACAGCTTGCTGGAGCAATACTTCTCATGTAAAGGAATGGTATTAAACTTGTTATACTCATTTATTACATTTTATGGAAAGTTTTTTTGCTAAAGCAGTTACTCATTTATGTACAATTTTTGGAAACACCTAAAATTTAATATGCATAAAGGACTCGGCAAATGGTTTGGCTTGCAGAAATAATTTCATTTCAAAGCTTGTATTCTTCTTTACCATGCTAAGCTTCTAACAGACAACAATATGAATGTCAGCTGAATTACTGGCTATGATTTTGTTGTTATATGGAGGGAAAAAAGTAATTTAGGAGGGATTTGTCACTATATTGCCATCCTTTGCAATTAGCTGAAATTTTGGGACATTTACTTTGAAGGTGTCATGAACCAGTAATCCAATTCCCAAAAGCTTAAGCTTTTAAGTTAAGATGATTATATCTTCAACGTGACCCTTTCACACAGGAGCCCTTGTTCAAATGCATAAGCTCACTTACCTTGTGTTGAACTTCAACTTATTAAAAGAATTAAGGATGGGGGCAGTAAGGATTGACCTCTAAACCACTTGGTCATAGAACCTCTAATGCCATGTCATGAGTCACCAATCCCTACAGCTTAGATGAAGAAACATGAATGGTTTTATATTATATCTTTAACAGGATCACTTATAGGAATTCAGCTATTTTTTTCCTCTTTTTGTTACTCCATTATTTGTATTGGACATTGAAATGGTTTTGTCAATCTCCAGAAAAGTTAACCATCATGAATTTGATTGATTGTCAATGTAAAATTGCATGATTTTTAGATGTAATATTTGTTCTGTATTTTGACCATTTACTCAAATGCAGGCTTCAGAATCAAAACATGACTGCTAAAGATGCATATCAATATTTTGTACTGAAGACCCAAGAGATAGCCGTTTCAAAAAATTGGAGTCCAGTAAACTGGTATGATCAACATATTATAACACAAAAAAAACTGATTCATAGCCTTAATTTGTCCTTGATGGCTATTTCTCCTGTGAATCATTTTTCCATCCTATTCCTTTCTTTCTGTTGAAATCATTAATAAAACTCAAATGCCACCAATAATTTGCACATGCACGAAACAATATTTTATGTGCAAATCAATAAGTAATTGTTCTGTTTTAGAAGACTTATTTTTTTCTCAGGGAAGAAACCTTCAATACATTTCCAGAAAAGCTCCATCAGAAAACCGTAGTGCATAACTGGTGAGTTTCCATCTGAACAAGTAGTTTTATTGCAGGATGAAACTCAATCATCTGAGTTTCAGAATAAAATATTTCAATTAAATACTGTAGGTTGGGACCTGGGGTTTGTCCGAAGGCTGTTGCAAAAGGTTTCAGATGCATTTTCAGTAACCAGGGTGTCTGGTATCTTGACCATCTGGATGTACCTTGGGATGAGGTCTATACTGCTGAGCCACTAGAAGGAATATATAAACCTTCTGAACAAGAGCTTGTCATTGGAGGAGAAGTTTGCATGTGGGCTGAGACAGCTGACGCATCCAATGTTCAGCAAACAATATGGCCTCGAGCCGCTGCAGCTGCAGGTAAGCATGCCTTGCTGGTGCTAAGTTGTTACATTCTTGTGTATTTTTAGTGTTATTGCTAGAGCATACACCTTAATTCTTACCTTTGCTATATATGTCTTTTTACCTGCTAGTGGTAAAATGGATCAGGCAATTGAATACCTTTACTTTGAAATATTTGATGGCTATAAAATGAGCAACCTACCCACTTTTCGTCATGGATCAACTGGCACGTGGGAGTGAATCTGAGAACACAGTTATTCTTGCAGAGTTTTGAGTCATTTCCTGATATCATAACTGATTTCATTGGAGAAATAGGTAGTAGAAATTAGTGTCCCTTCTATAAGAAGAAAAACAGGTCTCTCTTAGTCGTCTATGTATAAATTAAGGACATCTATGATCTATGTACAAGGTAAAATATACAAGCCATATGAATGGCTTATAATGGTCTTTGATTACTTTGTTTTTCCCACAGAACGCTTATGGAGTCAGAGAGATTCTACCTCAACGCAAAATATTACCTTAACCGCCTTGCCCCGGTTGCAATACTTCAGATGTCTATTGAATAAACGAGGGGTTCCAGCTGCTCCTGTAAAAATTTTTTTTGCTAGAACGGCTCCTATTGGTCCAGGCTCATGTTATGAGCAATAATCCTTATCACTCTTCATCTGTCCACATGTAGCTTGTGGTGAAAGTAAATGATGTTTAAGTACTATTCCTGGCTGATGAGCTACAATTGTTTTTTGATGCTCAACTCCTTGCAGCTATGGTGGTTGTATGTTAAAGCTCTTCAATGAACTTGCAACAACCATATTGTAATGTAATATATTGTTGAGTTAAATAAATCATGTTCAATTTACTTTTTCTTAATGTTTTTCTAAAAGCACATTATATAAGACTCGTCAATGCTTGATGCATGATCTTGTCCAGCACATTTGGAGAAGAATGCTGATTTTTTTTGCTGTTGAAGCTGGAAATTTTATTCTTTAGTCTTGTTCAGAAGAGTCTCGAGTGAAACTGAGTGCGAGTTAGAAGAATTCTTGGCAAAAGTAGCACATGACTATTCAAACTATATAATTTTTTTATTATTGATAATCCACTTCTAGTGACTTATAAGGGAGGGAGAATCAGAACTTTTAGAGTGCTAATCAACCATAGTTTTAAAGGTTCAAATAGTTAACTTTACAATATAATTATGTAACTAGTATTCGTCTTTATAGTTTATAGTGTTTAAATATCAATTTGTCAATGCTGCTGAGTGATGTAAATTTTGGCTACTACGTAAGTAATCTTTTTAGCCACGATATACATGATTTTTATTTTTATTTTTTTGTAACTTTCTGGAATTGGAGAGGTAATATTTTTCTGCAAAATATTTCCACAGAAGCCATATAAAATTTGGTTTTTTATAATTGGAAACAGTTAACTTGATTAATAAAAATTTTAGCAAGTAATCATTTTTGTGAACTTATTAAACATTTTAACAAACTATCAACTTTCTTTGTTTTCTATTTTGTGTATTCCATTTTAACTATCCAAATTAGATACTTAATACTTAAAACAGGTTTTGTAAATGGATAATTTAAAAAAAGGTTTTGGTACAAAAACTGACGAATCTATAACTAGACCCAAAACCGTGACACCTCAAATTCGTTCCACATTCATGAAGCAACTTCAGAATTATTTATCATTTTCCTGTCATAAAATCTAGTTCATAATATTTTTTTCTCTCAATTTTAAGACCAGTAAATCATGATAAACCAGCAATAACAAAGCAAAACAACGTTTTAATCCAAGTATTACCACCTAAGATCAGGACAACATAATAAATGATTGACAAAACTCTGGTAAGGTGATTCTTTTCGTTGTTCTATTTTCTCATTACAAAATGCAGGTGGTTTCAATACTTTTGATGAGTAATTTTTTTTAAGTGTGCTTAAGGGAACTTAATAAGAACTTATAAAGTAAATTATACTAAAAATTATATAACATTATTAAATTAATGTATTAATAACGTTAGATGATACAATTTTAAATAAAGTCTTATTATTTATTGATTTCTTATTGTGTGTCATTAGACGCAGGTTAAAAAAATGGTTTGATGAAACGGCAATGAATGTACAACATTGCAAGATTTTTCTCAAGGACAACTTAGTTAAGGAAGTTTCTTGTTGTAAGTTGCAACATATTAATTAACCACCATCCGCCACTCGTGAACGAAGGAGGACATGCAGTAAATCTGAGTAGTGGATCAACGTTAAAGGAGTGTTCCACCAAATTGCCTAAGCTTGAAGGCAACCAACAAATAAATGCACTTCTGACTCCCACAGAAAGCACGTGTTAAGATTTATACCCCTTTCATGTAGGTAATTTTGAATCTCAACCATTTTGTAGAACTCTAGCTTGTAGATTTAAATGTTAAATTCAAAACTGATATAAATGCAATAAAGTTATTCATCAGCTTATATTTAATAGCATAAAGTTTATAGATGGGTTGGTTCCATTCTTGCCATTCTCAATTGATCACAAAGATTTAAGGAATGTAACAGAATTATTCAAGAGCCTAATAATTTAAGTAATGTTTAAGAATTAAAATTTTTTTCTCACTGATTATAAAAATGGGGAATGACCATTATTTGATTGCTTGACCATAATCTGATCCCAATATATAACAATTAATTCTGTGGAGGCATAAAAAGTGGTAATAACTACCACACCTAATTGTGATAATGGCCTTATTGATTGTCTACTTTAGGCAGCATCCTTATGTGTGTGTGTACGAGCTTTTTGGAGAAATGTTGGGTGTGTTTTTATAGTGTTGCATTATTATGTGATTAAAGGCCTGTATCCTTTTATATATGTGGCCTAATCATGTCTGGTCAACAAGAATTACATGCACGTATAGTCATTGGCTCAGTTTTATATTAGCATAGCAATACTCTTTATCTGACATGTTCCTAATGTTAGGATAGAGCATCACTTTAACAAGTTCAGTTTTAGCAATTAGTGGTATTGCCAATTGTCTTGGAACTGGTTATTCAGGAGAAACATTATAATCATATAATAAAGTTCCTCCTTTTTTATGTTCCTGTTATACTCTTCACCTAATAGTTCTCTCCTTGTGAGATTTTTTTAATAATAATATTTTTATATAGGTTACTTTCAATTTATTCAAAGTTTCAAAGTTAAATTTATAACATAAATCTTTGGGTAAAAAACATTTATTCAATTCACATGTATCCTTTGTTTTCTTGGAAAAAACTAAGAAAAAAACTGATAATTATTCCCTCTTTCTCTTGATTAAAAAATTAACTATTAATTAACCTAATTATTAAGCAGATGTACCCTTTATCTTATTTTTGGTGTTCGATATTGAGGCAAGCATGATAGTGCTGGTTATATTAAACATTGAATAGAAACAGATGTCTTAATTAGTAGATTGACACATCATCCTACCTCTTTAGTCATTTCGTGAACTTTATCAATTAAGAATTTCTGCAATGATAGAGTGTGATGACAAAGTGGTCTAAAAGTCAAACCTACATCAATATTTTCTTTGAAGTCGTTAACTTACTGGTGTATTGTGCTGCACACTTGATGATTAAATTCGATTGGTGAGTTAACGAAACTAAGAATTAGGGGTCATCCCAAGAACTAAACCCAAATCATGCAAGAGACTACAAATAGAAGTGTAATTAAAATAATAAAATATGGCACAGTAGAAGAGAAGATGAGTAATAAAAAGGGACGTGTATTATTACGATTGACAAATATCATAGTACAAACAAATAGTAATGATGATTTGACGACGAGACGAGCCATTTCATAATATAATAAGGAATATTAATGAAAACACTGTTTAAAAATAAGAAAAGTAAATAGTAATAAGGAATAGTCCAATTATTACAATGTATTGTGCATAAAGTTATATGAAAAAAATTATATATGCAATACATGAATTTACTACAGAAAAGTGTGTGTACAGTATCATTTTTTAATTAGAATTAAAATTTATTTTAGTATTATTGGTGTTATTATTCAATTATAATTAAAGTTTTATCTTAATAATTTGCATAATAAATGTGAGCACACCATCATTAAAGATCAACACATATTATTAAAGTGAAATTCTATTTCAAACACTACAAAACAATAACAGTACTCACAGTATATTACAACTAAGTTTTATATTTTTATCTATAGTGTAAAATTGTTTTTTTACACCTAATCATGCATATCTGCTAGCTCAGAAAAGATTAGTTTTATTCTAAGAGTAATTTTTCAAAATGTCAAATTCCTCACAATTTTTATTTTTTTTTGTTAAGTGATTGCGTCAAAATCTTAGAAGTTGAAAATTCTTGATTTCTAGACGTGTACTTTGGTTTCTTGTTTACACTTGCTGACTATAGTCACATATAAGTGGGCCATTCAATCCCCTTTGACGTAAAACCAAGAAAAATCAGAGAGTAAGAGTTGCTTTGGGATAATACCTTAATGGCTGAGAATTGTGCTACTCTTGACAAATGGTACAAAAGTTGTATTATTGGTCGAAATAATCCCATTGAGGTTCAGTCTCTATCATTTTCCATGTACACTGTTTGTCTTATTGAATGTTTGGTAATGGAAGACTTTTGAAGCCATATGTGAAAGTGTAACTTAGTCTCAATTGGGTCACTAATATTAAATAATATCCAAAGATCAATTTCACAATTCTATCAAAGTTTATGTGAATGTGACTTAGAAGTGTCTTTTGTTTATGTGACTGCTTCTTAGCTTTGTATCATACCAACACTGTTGTCAAACTCTATGACGTACGTTTTCCAATGGCTACAAAATCACAACATCTTGTGATGAATGCAAAGCTGAAACTGTACTTTTCCATGCATATAAGTCTTGCCAACATGGCCAGTGCGCATGATAAAAGTTTGAGTTTTTTTTTTCTATTTTCTAAGCTGAAGAATAAAGTTTTAATTAATGATAAATGAGAAAAATACTAATATTTTACGACTAATATTTTTTAACTCTTCCAATTTTTATTTTATTTGATTTGAGCAATTGGTCATATGACTAGGAGGATAACTTTCATTTTATATAAGATAACTGTTATCTAAACCATAAAAATTATTTAACTCTTGCTAATAAGTGTTCTAATGGTATTGATTACAAATTTAATAAATAAGCTTTTTTTTCTTATTAGAAATCAAGGTAGGAGTGCATCGTTAAATGTTATTATTATTATTATTATTTGTTAAAACTTCATTATATGAAATATGAATCTCTTTACAGTAACATGCAGGCATTCAACTATGATGAAAAATATTATGGATTTTTTCGTCTAAGAAACGACACATCCTCCTATCTAGGTTGCCGTTTATAGGTTTATTTTTCATATAAAAATTTTATGGGAAAACTATGCATTAGTTCACATTATTTTATTATATTAACTCTTTATTGGCTTGTACCTAAATATTCAACTTTTTTGTTTGAAATCCTATATATGCCTATCTGTCAATTAACTAGAAAGTAAACAAGATCATTGTCATGGAACAGGACACATAATTCATTTGGTATATGAAAACACAGCCTCTCGATCACTGGTTGTTTACTATGTGCATCATATTTAAATATTTTCCATGACATGAAGAAATGCATATAGTAGCTCTTGATATATTAATTTTGATTTTGTCAATAACATCATTGTCATCATGCATCATTTCAATGCCTTAAGTAAAGAGTTAGTGTAAACGACTTAATTGTCCTTTGTTTTATATATGTGAACGAAGACTTGTTTGAACAATGTTGCATAACTCTCTTAGTTATTTATACATTTGACAAATATTTGATTTTCTGTATCAACTCAATTTTCTCTCATAGTTTATGAACTTCCTTTGAGAAAGAGAGGTACAAGAGTACATGACAGTCTCAATAATATTAGACTCAAATGTATAAACAATATTGCAAATTATTTGCATATTGGGTGTGTGTACGCATATATAATAACTAGGTTTGTAAAGTGTGTGTGTGTATGTCACCAAATTAATGAACATCTGATAAAAAAATATTATAAGTAACGATTTCCTACTTTTCATAAAATTGAGCTTTGAATTGTGTGTTTCTCCAATTAAATATGTACACACACGCATTAAATAAAAGAAAAGAAACTTTTGCATATACTAATAATATATTTGGATACATTAAGCCAGTGATGAATAGACATTTTTTTTATAAAATATTATTTGTTTACTAGTGCAAAATTTAAATGTAGAATTATAGTTAATGTTATTCTCCAATTAAAGTTGATATTTCACCTTTTTATGCAATAAAAAATTATATTAAAGTTTGACACACATTATTGTCTATGAAATTAAAACTCTAATATTAATACAAAAATATTTATATTACTATACTTAAATTTTATTGTATATTGTAACATGGTTATTTTAGAGGTATATTTATTGTTATTCTTAAGTTTCTAATATCATTATTATTTAAGTAATTTTTAGTTTAAAATACCCCTTTTGTTCTATTATAACTATATTATCAATAAGGACATTTTGCATAATTTAAAAAAATAAAAGTAATAACAGTCACGCATAAGAGTGAAATAAACATTCTTTTATTTGAGAAGTCACCTGTTGCAAACAAAATGACAAAGAAAGGAAGAAAAGTTGTCTTTCATTCAATATGTATAGGATTTGTGTTTAGAGTGCTTTGAAGCTTTCATTTTTGACTTAGATCATAGGACATGATAAAGAAAATCTCAAACAAATATATTTAATGAAAGATAATGCAGTGCTATATGGGATAATTTTAACTGTAACTAATATTTTTTTCAAAATAAAAAGAGATTACCACAAAAAATACAAAAGACAATATAAAAAAAAACAAAAAATGAATAAAAAATTTTACAAATGTGCATAGAACACATAAAAAATGAAGGAGTTTTTTTTTTTTTTTTTTTTTTTTTGCAGGTTAGGCATAAAATCAATTAATGAAAAATCTCAACGATTTCTAGCCTATTTTTTTAAGATGTTGATCACTAGTAAGTAGGTTCAAGTAAAATTAGTGGTCATAACTCTTGGCTTGATTGATTATTACTTTCTAAATACATTTATTAAAAAGAAAAGTACTCTTTTGTTTGACTAGCTTTTGTTTGCATTGGGTAAATAAGTTTTTCTTTATGAATAAGAATTTTGCTGCTCAATAATTTAAAAGAAATATTAACCTTAACTTTTAAGATCGTGTTAAAATTTGTTAAAAAATCTATATTTATTAAAATTTTATATTTTTAATATAATAAATATGTATTTTAATAAAAATAATATTTTTAGATACTTAAACTCAATAATAAGGATTGAAGTTAACAAAATTTATTAATAAATAACAAATTGTTATTAGAATTTATGTAAAGATATATTGAAAATCATGGAAATATATGTATTTTTATGTTATTTTAATAAAATATTTTTTTTCATTTTCTTAATAATGTTCTTAGTGTGTTGACTAACATTTTCTTAAAAACAGTCTTCAATTCTTCTATCTTATTAATTATTAAATATATAAATGATTAATTTTTCTATATTTAAAATAATAATACATACATATTTTTATTTAATATTTATTTTATAAATTAATAAGAGAATTATTAAGATAATATATATAAGAGAATAGATGAACTTCTTTGTCTAATGTTTTTGAGATTTTGGTGAGGTTACATTTGTTTCATATATAATGATTTTAAATCTTTCTATTTTTTGTGCTTAAAAATACTTCAAATTATAAAATGAAAAAGTATTTTATATTTTTAAGATAATAAATACTTATATTTTTATTTAATATATACTTTATAAAATAATAAAAAATAAAATAATATAACAAAACTTATTCAAATAACATTCAATGCCAATAAAAGTTGAGTAAGAAGAAGGAACATTTTCTATTTGGTTATCGTGCATTAGCAATTCAGGTTCATATTAGTATTGTTATTATCATGTTGTTTGTAGTTCAATTGAACACATTTTGAAAAATTTGTCCATGTATTTATTTATTTTATATATAAATTGAGTTAAAGTATTTGCAAAATGTTTCTTCTTATAAATTTTAAAAGTAAACACAAGTGGAGCATTGGGAAAAATTTAATAATGAAACAAATTTCTTATTGAATCTTTTAGAAGCGAACGAAAGTTTCCTATGCTGTTGGATTGCATTAGAAGTCTTCAAGGGAAACTTGGGTTCCACACATGCAATTAGATATAAATATTAAAATAAAAAAATTTAATTATTAAATCTCACCATGAATGATTAAAATTAAAATATATAATTTTTTTAAAAACAATAAAAGTAACCTACACTTCATAATTTTTAATGATAAAGATATGTTTTTTTTTTCTATAATCTTAAGAATCAATGCATTTTTTACTAAAATTTTCAAAGTCAAGTTTGAGCATTTATTTAAAAATTAAAAAGGAAATGAAAATGCTAAAACAATGAATAAATATATATTATTGCCTTAAATGGCCAGTACTTATCCTTGTAGGCAAGGTATGTGTTTAATTTCTTCAATATATACTTGTTTTTAGGTTTTGATAAGTAAATTGGGGTTTGCATTGTGAAACAATAATCATGATCAATGCTTCCTTTTCTGATAGTGAAATTAAATAATGAAAAAAACCCCAAAACACAAAGAAAGGCAGAAAGGTGATAAATATGGAAGGAGTCTCCCACTCAATACAAAATACTATTTACTTACCCTTCTCTGTTCTCTTCCCTCCTATAAACCACTTCTCTTCCTTGTTCTCAACAACAACTCAGTTCCTTTATATTTCTTTCTAAATCTCAATTTCCCCTCTCAAATCCCTATTCCCCCTTTCAAATCCCAGAACCCTTTCTGCATAAAAATTTAATCTTTTTCTCCATTTATAGGGACCCATCTTCTCAGTGTTCACTTCAAGATTCAGACGCGCTTTCCGTTGCTCAATTCTCTCTCTTTCTTCTCGGTGGGTGTTTTCTCCCTTATCAAATGCTTCACCCTCTGGGGCTTCGATTTCGCAAATTGATTTCAATGAGCACCGTTTTGGCGTAGCCCAGAAAACCTAGGTGGCTAGGGCTCTTCCAATTTTCGTGGGTTTTGCAGCAAAATTTAATTTTTTCCGTTGAAAAAGTGATTCTTGACCAACTGGGCATGGTGGGCAACGACGAAGCGTGCCCAATCTCCGCTTCCCGGAAAATGTTCTGGCGGTCGGCGTCGTGGTCCTCTTCCCGCTCCGCCGCCGCCGGAAACAACCCTTCCGGCGAGGCTGCAAAGGGTTTTGCTGATCCCGATTCCGGCGCCGACGCTGCGAACGGGCAGAATCGGCGGTTTCCTCCGCCACCATTGACCCCTCGATCGCAGCAAAATTGCAAGGCTCGGTCGTGTTTGCCGCCGCTGCAGCCCCTTTCCATCGCTCGCCGGAGCTTGGACGAGTGGCCGAAGGCGAGCTCGGACGACATAGGTGAGTGGCCGCAGCCACCCACCACCCCCGGTGGGAGAGGTAATGGTAGTAATGGTGAAAGGTTGAAACTTGATTTGTCTTCAATTCAGCAGAACCCTGATCATAAGAACAATAATGGTGGGCTTGTGAAGAGGGATAAAATTGCTTTTTTTGATAAGGAATGTTCAAAGGTTGCTGATCATGTGTATCTTGGTGGTGATGCTGTTGCTAGGGACAGGGATATTTTGAAACAGAATGGTATCACTCATGTCTTGAATTGTGTGGGTTTTGTGTGTCCTGAGTACTTTAAGGCTGATTTTGTGTATAGGACATTGTGGCTGCAGGATAGTCCCTCTGAGGATATTACTAGTATTTTGTATGATGTGTTTGATTACTTTGAGGATGTCAGGGAAAAAAGTGGGAGGGTGTTTGTACACTGTTGTCAAGGGGTGTCTAGGTCTACCTCTTTAGTGATTGCTTACCTTATGTGGAGGGAAGGTCAGAGTTTTGATGATGCTTTTCAGTTTGTGAAGGCGGCGAGAGGGATTGCGGATCCGAATATGGGTTTTGCTTGCCAGTTGTTACAGTGCCAGAAAAGGGTTCATGCGTTCCCTCTAAGCCCTAGCTCTTTGCTGAGGATGTACAGAATTGCTCCTCACTCACCGTATGATCCTTTGCATCTTGTTCCCAAAATGTTGACGGACCCTTCCTCGTCTGCTCTGGATTCCAGGGGTGCATTTATTATACACATTCCTTCTGCTATATATGTTTGGATTGGTAAGAGTTGTGAGACCATCATGGAAAGGGATGCCAGAGGGGCTGTGGGCCAGATTGTTCGTTATGAAAAAGTACAAGGACCTATAGTAGTGATTAGGGAAGGCGAGGAACCGCCTTATTTTTGGGACGCTTTCTCAAATTTTTTGCCTTTGATGGACAAATCCGGCAATAGAGTAGAAAATAGCAAATCAAGTTTTAAAATTGTGCCTGGTGAGAGGAAAGTGGATGCATATGATGTTGATTTTGAAGTTTTCAAAAAAGCAATCATTGGAGGTTTTGTGCCTCCATTTGCGTCATCAGAGGATGAACATGAAACCCATCTTCCTGCAAGAGAGAGTAGTTGGAGTGTTTTAAGGCGTAAAAATTCGTCTCCTAGTATGAAGGAGTTTGTCTCAGCCCCTAAGTTATCCTTTCCCAGGGTCTTTTCAGATTCCATGTTGTGTATTCATACATCAGCAAAGTCATCACCATCTCCATCGCTGTCGTCATCATCATCATCTTTATCATCATCTTCTTCACCATCTTATGTCTCTCCAGATTCAATTTCTTCTGATTCTAGCACTCATTCAAAGTTTTTGTCAGAATTGTCCTTGGATTCTTCAGCTGCAGTTTTGACTTCTGTATCTTCACCTTTGTCTAATTTTTCTAATTTATCTCTGTCATCAAATTCTAGTTCTCCAACAGTGTCTAACACTATAGATATCCATCGTTTCAAGTTATCAGATCCTCATTCTCTGTCAGCCTCTTTATCATTGAAAAAACCATCAACTTCCCTTGCTGAACGCAGAGGGAGTCTGTCAAAATCTTTAAAGCTGCCGGTAATGAATGATAAGACACAAGTAATAGATAAACCTTTGGCTCTTCATGCTAGTCGACAACATGGTGTTGTTAATGGCGATGTTAGCTATTTGCAACAATCAGATAATATAGATTATTTATGTGAGTCTAACAACCGAGCCAAGGATGGAGGTGTGAATTCAATTCAACAGTGTAAGCTGGCATTATGTCCAACCATTGTTGATAGTGTGCACTGCAAGGAATCGTCACTTGTCAGGAACTGTGTTGAGCCTTCGATAGATAGTTTCCCAAGAGAAGACTTAAATTCTACATCATCAAAGGGAACTAATGAGAGTGGCTCATTGCAGTATAGTGTGACACAAGCTTCGGTATATCTCTGGCCCAGTTTAGAAAAGCTTGAGACATTTGGTGCAAGTCATTTGGATTCTAAAGCTGCTTTTGTCATATTATCTCCAAGTATGCCTGTACATGCAGGAAACATTTTATATTTTTGGGTAGGGAGGTCTTTCAATTGTGACACCTCAAAGGCTCCCTTTGATAGTGATAGACAGTCAGATTTTCTAGGAGCTGTTGACTGGAATCGAATTGGTTGTGATCTCCTTGCTCGGTTTAGTTTGTTGAAGAATACAGTCATCAAGGTATGACGTTTTCTTTCTTTTGTCGTATTGTGCTTTCATCTCCATGCTATAATTTTGGCATGTCTGTCTAATATAATATGTTAATTGACTCCTCTGTGGTTTCCATGTATTACCCTGACAGTTTGTTTAAATGTACAATACAAATATGGAATTATTTCCTGCTTTTGCCTTCTTCTTTTTTTTTCTAAATTAAAACACAGTTATCTCATACCACTGAAATAAATATTAATCATATGATGTCTGGTTGTGTTTGCTCTGTCATTCTCTCTACTATCATCATCATCATCATTATTATTATTATTACTTGGATGGAAACATTCTTACTATAAATAAAAGAAATGTGTGCCGTCTATGAGTGAAATGTTAAATATTTTGTTAGCAACTTGATGGAAATACCCTTGTTGTATACAAAGCATTTTAGGATTAGATCCTTAATCCTACCATTGGGGGTTGGGTGGGGGAACACATAAATTGTTTGAAAAGTAATATTTCATCTCTTTTCACAAAAGTAAAGTTGCGGAAAATGTAAGAATGAAGGGCAGCACTCTTGTTAGGATCTGCAGATACTATAAATCCTCTTCCATTTCTTGGGGAAGTCTGATTTTCCAAAAAGTGTGTCTTCATTTGCCTGTTTTCCTTGATTTTTCATTTTTTTCCCTTTTAATTCTAAGCTCCTCTTGGTGTGCAATAGCATTGTGTTGTCATAGCGTCCCTCAACTTGTCCTACTGAAAGAATTGAGTTTGAACTTTGTACCATAATTTTTTTTATGTTGACTATATAATGCCAAATTTACAGTCAGAAAAATCACTTCGACCTTTCCTTGTTAGCATATGTTGGTTTATGTTATATCTTCCATTCATTTTTCTATTCTCTCACAAGATTGAATTAAGCAATATTCTCTATGGATTGTCCCAATATTTTGGATTCTTCTGCTGATTTTCCCTTTTGTGAATAGATTGTTAAAGAGAATGAAGAACCTCCAGAGTTCCTTGCTTTGCTGAGTTCATTGTAGCACAGAAGATAGAATCCTGAGTTCAAGTAACTTCCATAACCTTTGGTGCATCTGCAGTTGTCTCTATCTATGGCAATTTTCCCGGCTCTAATTTGATCTCCCTGCAAAGAAGAAATCCAGTGAGGTAATGAATGGCATCCTAGTAGTTACAATTACATGCTCAGAGCATTAGTTTATATTTATACTGGTTAATCTTGACTAAGTTATGATGGTAATAATTTATCTTTATATACCTATAGTTTGTATTAAATGTTTTTAACATGTGTATGTGCTCATATTCTTTTCTATGTTTTTCTCTAGTCTTGACATCTTCTCTTTGAAGAGTGTTGCAATCATTCTGTGATTTTTATGTCTCTCTGCACCATGAAAACCATGACAAAAAAGTATTACCAACAAGATTTTGCACTTGCAGATAACCCTTAATAAAAGTAACTATCAGAACTAACCATTTTGGACTCGTTTAAAAACATGCATGAATAGAAATTCAAATAGGGTAACTTGGAACGTGGGCTATACATGTGCTATACCTTCAACTATTCTTCTATGCTCATGCCACCTAAAACTGAGTTTTGTTGTATGTTACTTGTTTGCAGGAGGTTGCCCCATGCCAAGTCAATTATAGCTCGGCTGATTGTACAGTGCTTTAACATCCTCTCTACCTAGAAATTTATGTTCAAATACTGAAATTTCTTTCATATTCTCATGTTATTTAAAAAGTATAAAACCGATTTCTTTTTAGCTCTCTCTCTCTCTCTGTCTCCAGACACATGCAAAAAATGTTAGGGTGTAGCTTATTTCCCTTATATATGAACAAACTAATCACTGATTGAGAATTTCTAATTTGAAACAATAGCTCGATTATATAGAAGTCCTAAATAAAAGTGTTCATAGTATTAGCTGCACATTGTAGATTTCCAAATAATACTTGTTTGTTGTTCACCAGTAATCGCCGGTTTTTTTGAGCTGATTATGATCTATAATGTGAAATTTGACCCGCAATCATATTGTTTTTTGTGTTTCGCGTATCAATTTCAATAATCAAACACGGTTGATTAGCAAATTAAATTCAATGAATGGTTAAGGATACGAAACAAAAAAATTTGGAGAGGAGTTTTTGGAATCTAAAGGCAATGCAGTTTCAAGCTGGGATTATTATGATTGGTTCTTAAGTATGCTTGAATCATAGTTTAAGGTTTGGTTACATTTTACAATTTAAACAAAGTAAAACAATTCGCCTCTTAATGTTTATATTAAGTTTGATGTTCTCTTAAAAGATATGCATAAAATATGTGAACAAAGTAAAATTTTTGGGTGTATTTTAATGATTGAATTCTTCAACCCATCTTGTAACATCCCTCGTAGGAAAAAGCAAGAAAATAATCGTTTTGTGAAATGTTTTTGCACATTGTAAAATCGGGGAGAATGCGGAATTAACTGTTTCCCAATCATACACATTAAATATTTCAAAAACGATATATGAACAGAAGTTTTCAAGATCTTATATTGGTGTACCTGTTATTTTCAATCTAGCCCTTCAACTATGACTACTTGGGATAATTGTTAGGTACACACAAGACAAAAAAATAGACACTTCATTTAACATTAGATATGCATAAATTGTTATCTAATATTGTATTCACTAGTGTCCGAAGAATACAAGTCATAAGTTAAATAGAAGAAGAAAAGTGAAATGATAAATAGTACTAACTCAATAATTTTTTCATTTGTATGGTTCCCATTGTTAAGGCTGTACGTACGTGTATATTGAGTTTAAGTACAAGCAGTTGGTTAGAAAGACTATATCTTTAACAAATAGTAGTTTTATTATTGTTCTTATAATTTCGTTTTTCAGTCGGTAGTGGATTCTTAATTTCTAGCGATTAGTCGTTTGTACTTACCTATTTAAAGGCTTCGATTAAGTGAAAAATATCAAGCAGCAATTTATTACAATTCTCTGCTATTTTCTTATCTCAAACTCTTTTCTCTGTAGAAGTAATATATTGCAACAACATTTATTTATTTATTTGTAACAGTGGTATCAGAGCCACTGCAAACAAAATAATGGTCACCGACAACTTCGTTCAACCATCCATTCCCTACTTTGATGGACACTACGATAATTGGAGTATGTTGATGAAGAACTTCTTGAGATCCAAAGAGTAATGGCAAGTTGTTTCTGAGGGAATTGAGGAATTAGCAAATGACACTGCAATAACAGAGGCTCGAAAAAGGAAAATAAAAGGGCTATGCTTGAAAGACTTAAAGGTAAAAAATTATCTTTTCCAAGCAATTGATCGTTCAATCTTGGAAACCATCCTTTGTAAAGACACGTTCAAGCATATTTGGGATTCCATGGAGAAAAAATACCAAGGTTCTGCAAGGGCAAAGAGACAACTTCAAGCCCTTTGTTTGGAGTTTGAAACATTACAAATGAAATCAGGTGAGTTGGTAACTGATTATTTTTCACGTATAATGGCCATTGTCAACAAGATGCATATCCATGGTGACAAAACAGGTGATATTGCTGTGGTTGAGAAGATACTCTGCTCCATGACTCCAAAATTCAATTTTGTAGTTTGTTCCATTGAGGAAGCTCATGTCATCGAGTACAAGCAGTTAGTTAGAAAGACCATATCTTTAGCAAATAGTAGTTTTATTATTGTTCCTATAATTTCGTTTTTCAGTTAGTAGTGGATTCCTAATTTTTAGCAATTAGTCATTTGTACTTGCCTATTTAAAGGCTTCGATTAAATGAATAATGTCAAGCAACAATTCATTATAATTCTCTGTTTTTTTCTTATCTCAAACTCTTTCTTCTATAGAAATAATATATTGCAACAACATTTATTTATTTGTTTGTAATACTCATGTCATTTTTTACTATTCAGCACTTTATGCTAGCTGAGTTTCAAATTTCTTGTGAAAGATAGTAATTCATTATTAATCTTTTTGATCTTGATAGGTCGTATTAGATACAACTTAATCTTTTGACCTTTCATATTTTAGTTCAAAGATTTTTTAAAATTAATGTTTGCACATCCTTATACTTTTAAACTTTAATTTATTATGAGGCTCATTCCTTTCAAATAGATTTTACTTTTATTAATTTCTTTAACCCATGCTGATTTTTTTCCCATCAAAATTAAACATTGTATAATATTTGTAAATCGTAAATAAACAAAAAATAATTAATCAAACTATTTTTATTTAGAAAAATGATTGTATTTTGATTTTTACTTAATTTTCCATCTCTAGTAAGATAATCAATTAAATTAAGTTTTCTCAATTTTATGATTCATTTTTTTATTTTAAAATATTAATCTAATATATGATATATTATTTAATATTTAATTAAAAATACTTATTTTTAAAAAATTATTATTATAATTTTTTTCAACAATTATTACTATAATTTTAAACAAAGGAGCCGGGCCAAGTTGTGATAATTTATTTTTGTCTCGGTCCGACCCATCGATCTTTAACATATTTTGAAAACGTTTTTGTGTGTAAGTTCTTTGGGCTATGTGATGACCTAATAGGCATAGTACCATGGGCTTCAGAGATTGGGCTGGATAAGGTTACTAATGTAATTTCGTGTTCTATATAAGTCACTTGTACCCACTTCCTTCTTCAACAGTTCAACCCAAAACCCTAGTTTGGCCGCTGCACCTGTTCTTCGATTTTTAAGGTTTCATTCATTTTTTGATTGATTCAGATTCGCGTGTATCTGGGCATTTTTTTTTCCATTGGGTTGAATCTGATTTTTGAAACTTGCTCTTTGCTTCTTTTTTTTAACTGCTATGGTTAATTCAATTTCGTGTTATATGTTCATACAGGAGATTCTGAGAAGTGTAGGTGAAAGCTTACAATGGCTCCTGCAAAGGGTGAGTATTGCGTTATTTTTTCAGTGGCCATTTATTCAAGACTATCGATATCAATTTATCTTGCTGCCCGTGTAAATAATGTTTTGACATTTGTGATTTCGTTGCTGAAATGTTGGAGGCGAGTGTTTGTCTCTTTTGTGTTACAACTTTACCTGTTTGATAATGTCGATCACTTGTCTCATGTTGTGCATATGGTAAATATACTGCTGTTTCTTTTGGTTCTGTTTGCATGCCCTGTTCTGGCTGTAGGGCTCTTGAACTTCAGTGTCTGCTTAAGAACTGAATACATATGTGCCTAATTTTTAGAAAATGGATGTGCCACTCTACCATTTTCTTTAATTTTTACATGAGCGAAGAATATCTGCCTTTTCATGTAGACCAATGTATTTGGTGTGTTTTCTGAGACATTGACAAAATTAATGTTAACGTTGAATCCTGTAATATTGGACATGATTGCATATGTATATCTATGTTCCTTGCTATAAAATTCACTGTAAATAGTACTGTGTATAATATTGCATTACTTTTTTAACTGCTCAGTCATAAATCATTGCTGCTCTTGTTAGCCAATGTATGATATGGTCTTTTATCTGTTTTCACCATTTTTGCTGGTTTGATGTTCTGCTTCCAAGTTGTCTGTTAGTTTAATGCATAGCTTGTGGTTATCTGCTTAGATGGCAAGGCAGTATTGGATACGTGCTAATGATCTATTTACTTTTTTTTTCTTATGCAGTGGACAATACTAAAAAGGCTGATCCCAAAGCTCAAGCCTTGAAGACAGCCAAGGCTGTGAAATCAGGTGGACAAGTGTTTAAGAAGAAAGCTAAAAAGATCAGGACATCAGTTACATTTCACAGGCCAAAGACATTGAAGAAGGAAAGGAGCCCTAAGTATCCCCGCATTAGTGCCCCCCCAAGAAACAAGTTGGACCACTATCAGATTCTTAAATATCCCCTAACTACTGAGTCTGCAATGAAGAAAATTGAGGATAACAACACACTGGTTTTTATTGTTGACATCCGTGCTGACAAAAAGAAGATTAAAGATTCCGTGAAGAAAATGTACGACATTCAGGCCAAAAAAGTGAATACCTTAATCAGGTAATTGATTTGATAATGTATTCTGTATGCTGTATTTAAATTTGAATTGTTGAAAGTTACTGAGTGTAGAGAAAGGAAACTAGTTCCTTTGCTCATGGTGGTTACTATTTACTTGGATCCTTTGAAGTAAATTTACAATACTGATATAGAAATGAATCAACTAAAACTAAACAAAAAAGTTATAGAATTGTGATTATATTAAACTTGGGGTCTTTATTGTATGTGTATGGCATAGAATGATATATATCATTTAAATCTTTTACCAACCTCCTTATTTCGTTTTTTGCAGGCCTGATGGAACAAAGAAAGCATATGTTAGGTTAACTCCAGATTATGATGCCTTGGATGTAGCCAACAAGATTGGTATCATCTAAGCTGTACTCTTGATTAGAACAAAGTCAACCCTTCATTGCTAAAATAGTTGTTTTACATGTCCTGAGTTAGGAATCCTGTGTTATCCATGTGTATTAACTATTGTGCATTCAATTTTGAGAACATTTTTAATGAATCCAGTTTTATACCTCTAATAATTTGTGACTGATTGCTTGTTTGCTTTATCATTATTACCATTTTAATTTGTAATTATATATCTTGCGAGAAAGGGAGTTTGTACCTGGATTATTTCCATGCCCTTCATGGTCTAAGTCAGTGTATTTAGTTATCAGTTAGTTATTTGACTCGTTTAATGTGTTGGGTTGTGCACATGTTGCAGAGTCCTCTTATGGTGCTATCAAGGAATTTGCATTTTAAGATTTGCTACCATTGGGTCCTTCTCATTTTACTGGATGAATAAGAATTTGAATTGAAACCAATGATTGTTTACTTCAGAATTTTTAATAATGAATTTAAGTCTCGTGTATGAATTTACTTTTAACTGCTCTTTGCAAGGGAGTTGCTTGATTCCAATGATCTGGATTGTGTAGCTTTGCCCTATCTGTATCAAACCATCACAACATTCCTGATTGAGTTATCTTAGGTTCATATAATCCTAGAGCTTTTGAGGACCAAAGCCCATTGAACTGGCTACCCCAACCAATATCCTAGCCCTTTCTTTGAACCCCCCTCAAAGTATCATAGTGTGTGTGTTCATATGTGTTTTTGTCCTAATATACAAAGCCCGCTAATTGTACGGGTTAGAGTAAGGAAAGACCCATGGGTCACCAATGCATGCATTACATATCACCCATCATGCCCTTTTAAAACAAGATTCTGTAAGTTTAACATCGTAAACTTGAATTGGTAAACAATGATCCCACTTTTTTTTATCTTCATTATCATTAATGCAAAGCTGGAAAGGATTCCGTCATTGTTCCATGAATTGTTGTCATACCACCATTATTTGGAAGTGTCATTTTTCGTGGTTGAAGAGCCAAAGTAGTGGGAGGAAAAAAGTTCAGCTCACTGACTCCAATGTTTCCTAGGTTTGATCTCTCTCCACTTTTTTTGTATTCCAAGGTATCAATTTCTGTCCTGAACACCAGAGGAATTGAGTTTTCTTCATTTGGCATGTGTTGTCATCCAGGTTGGTAGTGAATAACTGAAGGATTTGTTCATGGTTCTTTAATGGTTTTACCCATATAGTTGATAACTGAAGGTTTAGTTCATTTGCATTTTCATGTAATTGGCTGTCTCATTTCTTGATCCCTACACTAGTAGATGAAACCACAGGATAATATAGATCAATCTAAAAGTGAATATTGTAAAGAACATCCCTAAGTTAGCTAATTTGTGGTATTGAGATACTTGATTTTTCCCTCTACAAGATACTAATAAAATGAAATCCTTTATTAGTATAGCAGACAACTAAATAATGAAAAAGGAAAACATGTGATGATATTATTTTCTTAGAACAAAAACCAGACATAGTCAGGTGTCTACCGTCTTTGAATTTGGTAGGGACCGTTACATGGCTGGGACAGAGTACATGGAGAGTGAGTCTGATGAATATGGGTTTCCCATGTTTTCTGATAACATCTCTTCAAAAGGTGTCCATCGTTGCCCAATAGTATACTTTAGTTATTATTTGAGCTACATCTGGACTTCACATCACAATCTCTCCCCTTTACCTTTATTCCTTTTCAACCAAAACTTCTCTGCATTAGCTATTAGAATTTATGAATGTATTGATATACACAAACAATATCTAATTATTGGAAGTTTCTATTATGATAGGTGCTTCTTGTGGTGTTTTTTTTCTTGTTTTAAGCTGAACAAATAAGAAAAACAATTTATGGTTGTTTCACTTTTAAAACCAGACATAGTCAGGTGCCTACTGTGTTTGGAAATTTGGTAGGGATTGTTACATGTCTGGGACATAATATACGAAGAGTGAGTCTGATGAATATGGGTTTCCCATGTTGTCCGATAACATCTCTTTAAAAGGTGTCCATCGTTGCCCAATAGTATACTTTAGTTATTATTTGAGCTACATCTGGACTTCACATCACAATATCTCCCCTTTACCTTCATTCTTTTCAACTAAAACAACTCTGCGTTAGCTTTTAAAATTTATGAATGTATTTACATGCACAAACAATATCTAATTATTGTAAGTTTCTATTATGATAGGTGCTTTTTTTCTTGTTTAAGCTAAATAAATAAGAAAGAAAAACAATTTATTGTTGTTTTTTTCTTTTAAAACCAGACATAGACAGGTGCCTACTGGGTTTTGAAATTTGGAAGGGATTGTTACATGTCTGGTACATAATATACAAAGAGTGAGTTTGATGAATATGGGTTTCCCATGTTGTCCGACAACATCTCTTTGAAAGGTCTCCATCGTTGCCCAATAATAGACTTTGTTATTATTTGAGCTACATCTGGACTCCACATCTCTATCTCTGCCCCCTTACTCATCTTTATTCGTTTCATCTGAAACTTTTCTGCACTTGTAATAGAATATTTATGAATGTATTGATATACAGAAACTATATCTAATTATTTTGTTTTTATAAGAATTTCTATTATTGATATATAGTAATTAACGGTTTGAAGCAGCTAGAAGTTGTAGAATAGCGAACTATTGCGTATTTTATATTTTCAAACTTGATAAGTTTGGCGGAGTAGGCCGTTTGTTGTCTTTATATCAATAAAATTTTGCAACCTATTTTCCCTTTTTACTATTCTAACCTGTTTTTTACAATTCCAATCTTTTTCCAGTAGTGCTATTATAGCATGTCTTGAATAAATATTCAATTGGAGTGTAAAAATGGGTTATTTATTTATTTTAGCTGTTTTCTTTTTTCATAATCGAGTTATAATAAGGTGTCATTAGCATGTAAATAGAAAAGTAAAGGGAAGGGCACATGCCATCTTCTAGTAAATCCTGTTTTCAAAGGTTATGGAGAGTACGTAGGGATTCAAAAGTGAAATTTAATCCTATGTTGAAGAGTATTTTTTTTAATTAATTTCTTTTGACTGTTCTTTTCGGTCAAATGACAAGCTTTTATTTTCTTTGTTAAAATAAACAAATCTAAATATACATGATATTGTAAACTTCTCGGAAGGTGAGTTGCTCGTATTGACATGTCTTGTTCCCAAGCTTTCTGTTCTTGAAAAGAAAACATATTAGCATATATATATATATATATATATATATATATATATATTCTGGTGAGATTTTGCTATGGGCATAAGGAACCTGTTCCCCCTTCTTTTTTGTACAACGCATTACACATTTATTATACATATATTTGGAGAAAAGCTAACAACAGGTTGAACTTGTGACTATAAAAGCTCAAATGAACATTCTCGCTGATGAAGAGTTAAATATCTCTAATATGGTAATAATAAATATTATCAAACATCGAAAATTTTGAAGGATTCTACGACCGTCTGCAACCTCTCTTTCATCTTTTCCCATCTTCTCTCGTTTGCTCCCGTTGTCAAGGTGTAAAATTTACCTACAATTAATAATTAAATTTAAAGTAACATTAATAACATGCATGAGTTCCAAACTGAATTCCAAAAATGCGTTCATAAGAATGAAATTCACTTATCTAATTGGTTGGGGTAGTCTATTAAGGTACAAAAATTAAACATGATACAATAAAAAATACATTAATTTTTTTAAAAGAAAAAGATACAGTTATGGAAAAATTTTCACGAATTGAAGAACTAAGGATGCGCTTATTACCCCTTCCCATACACGTATATGCCCATTGATATAATTTGACATGTAATTTACAGACTTTATGATGCACTTAAAATATTCAAATGGATCAAACCATACCATTGCCAATGGAGACTGTGCTGAGAGCATGACGAGTATAGTTTGGAGCCCGAGCAATGAACTCAAATCGATAATATGTTTTTCCCTCAATATCTTGCTGAAGCATTTCATAGATGGAGCAAGCCATGATCAGTGTTTTTGCAGTTATACACAAATACACACACACACACACACACAAAACACAAGTACCAGAGATCAGGACATTGAAAATGAAGTTACTTTAACATTTCATAAATAGATATTGATTTACCACTCTTTTGGTTACTATTCCTAAATCTTGGCAAGTTCCTAATTTGTAGTTCTCCCTCTGGAATCTGGAAGATCAAATGACAGAATATGATTGACAACTAACTGTGCTTACCAAACACCCTCAAAAAGTTAAAAAAGTTTCTGTTCTTTTATCCAAAAAGGAAAAATGAATATTCTTCTTTGTGAGCCTATTTCCTACCATTATTTGATGGTCTCTTTTTAATTTGTTAGGCAATAATTTCTGTATGAATACTACATAAACTTGCACAACAATTCAATGAGACAGAGAGACTGCTTTGTTTCCGTAGGAAAGTAAAAGGGACATTAAAGGATGAATAAACAACAACAAAATTTTCAAACATGGGAAAGGAACAATAATATTTTACTTCAAGTAACTATATCCTGAGTAAAGCTTGAGATTCAAAATAAGATAAGATTAGCATAACAGGATCTTACGAGAGTCAAGGAACACATACATATATGGCTGTTGAACTAATGTCAGTACATTAAATATGCAGAGGTTAATTGATAAAAAGAAAAGAATAGGAAAAGACATGTATGGCATCAAACCTCTTTTGCCTCAATTATCTTTGTTTTCTGGTTTGGAGGGGCCAAAACCTTTTTTACTAGAGTTTCAGCAACCTGCAAACAGATTAAGATGAAAATTAATTCCTTTCTCTTTTTAAAACAATGCAGCTCAGACTGATATAAACCGAACCTGCTCAGGGGGCCCAAATTCTTTAATATCCAGTTTGCCAGTTGGTATCATATTTACACTGACGCTCTCCAGTGGTTCAATGACATCTTTGAACACCTTATCTTCACCTTCAATCACTACTTCCTGCCCACTCCCCGTGATAATAAAGAGATAAAGGAACTAACCTTAACTTCCACATAAGCCTTATATCGATAAATCAACTTGCTATAGATATAAAAGTCACACTGGTGCAGAAAGTATATAATAACAATGCTCACCTGCCACCCAAAAGGGTAGAGAAATGAATATCCATCTTTCTTGTCCAAAACATGCAAAAATCCTTTCTTATTTTCTGCAGCAACTGAGCCATATCAAGGGTATGTCCTCAGGATGTCAGGCATCAGTAATTCAGTATTTAGGAAAGTCACAGGTGTCATAGACAACATTTGTACCTTCCTGATCAAGCACAACTGAGTAACATTTAGAAATTTTAACTGCTTAAAATGCAATCTTACAAGAGTATGAGTTTTGATTGAACAGAAAAACTAATGGGGCAGTTGTCCCAATGGCAATCACTTGGCGCCTTCCTGGTCTATCTGCCAAAATATTGCAAGAGATTAAAAACAAAACTGATACAGTCCCAGTTAATGATAGCAATTCAATGTCAGATAAAAAAGGTAGAGGGAGATCTAAAAGAATATTAGAGGAAATTATTAAAAGAGATGTATTAATAAATAATATTTCTGAGAATTTGGTTTTTAGCCAAACTCAATAGCCTCATGTGATCTATGTAGTTGATCTCACATAGTAGGATAAGTCTTGATTGTTGTCTATTGTTTAAGTTGTTTACAACAGACATAGGAATAGATAGTCAAAACTCGAAACTGTTTAGATCTCACCATGATGCCCTAATCAAATTGTTATTCATATTCTTATTCCCCAGCATGCTTTGCTAATATTATTTCATCATGTATAAGGTCAATGACCTCAGTGACTCGTATGCGGTTTACATGACATTTTAGATAAGAAGATGCACACAGCAGTTTGCACAATGCATCTTTGTCATGAGTCAATTTGCCTACAATCATTGATAACATAGATACGAGCAAATTCAAAGAGCAGAAAGTAGAGCCTAAAATGCCAAATAAATAAATAGATTACATTCACTTGCACAATTCTACTCAGTACTCACAAAACAACACAAGCACACTGAAAATGCATGCATACAAATATAATACTTCTTATGAGAGAATGATGGCTGTGAATTCAACTTGAAGAGACCCAAAAGAAAAATATCCAACCTTGAGAAAGAAACCCAGTTGAAGAAGCTGAGGGTTCATGGGAAGCTTTGACAATGAAGGAAATGGCATCCCTTTTAGATGAACGAGAAGTAGCATGCTTCTGCAATTGACCCATGTTGGAAACAGAAGAATGAATCAAATAAGAAAGTTAAAGCATGAGAGAGAGAATGTGTACCTGAGGGAAAGAGTTGTGAAAGAGTGTTGGAGAGTTCTGCAGAGAAGTCATTGTTGGGTGTGATGTGAATGGTGAGTGAGTTGTGTTCTGTGTTTCCTTCTTTCTATGTGGTCGAGGACACCCTTGTTACCTCTTCGGCTTATCCATTAGAATTTGGCCCCCTCCTTACTGTCCTCGTCACCTTTTTTTTAAAATAACATTTTACTTTTAAATCGTTTAGTAATTAATAGAAATTATTTGTTTGCATTTAATTTCTAAAAAATTTACATAATATATATTTAATTTTTATAAAATATTTTTTTAGAATATAATTCTAATTTTTTGACTAATATAACCTTTTTGGTAAAAATGACCTTTTCTTACTACAATTCCTTTTATTCAAACACAGTCCTTCTCTCAAAACTACAAGAGTTCATTACAAATTGTAGTTTTGCTCCTCTAAGAATTCTTTACCTACTACCTCTGTTAATTTTAAGTGCAAGTATCCTTTGTAGAAGGTTGTTTGGAGATTTCTTAAAAGGGTTACATGAGTTACTTCAATACTGGCAAGTGTTTGTCAAATGACTATGAAAAGAAGAATTTTTTTTGAAAATAGACACTTTTAAATTAAATTAAGACAATTTAATTTATTAAATCTTATACTTGTCTTAATTTTATTTCAAGAGATAGAAACATTATTCTTTTTAAAGATAAAAATTTGAAAAAAAAATTAATTACAATTTTCTCCAAATCATTTAAAATAATATGAAAAAACTCACAATTTTATCATCACTGTATGACTTAAAGAGTTTATCTCACAATTTTTGAATTGTGAATATACGTTTTTAAATTAATAATTTTTAATTTTATATATTATTTTTATTTTAAATTAGTTATTTATATTATAAAAATATTTTAAATCTCATTTTTTTTTGTCAAATCTAAGCTCTTTATATTATTTATTTAAATTAATTATTTATATTTTTATAATTTTAGAGGGTTTTTATAATTTATAATTTTATTTAACCTTTAAAAGCACGAAATAAATTGTTAGTTTGAATTTGACACTCATTAATGTTGACTTGTTGTATTTTATTATTTAATTGTTCTGAAATTTTCTGTATAGCTAAAATATGATATTTAGAAATAATATATACACATGTCAAAATATGAGATTTAAAATTATAAAAATTATGAACATTTTAATATCAGTATTAATTTTTAAAATTGATTTATTTTATTAAATAACGTTAATAATAATTTGAAATTTAAAATTTCTATAATTTATTAATTTCATATTTCAGTATATAATTTTTAAAATCTTATATTTAAATTCATTTTTCGTCAAATGATGCGCACTTATTTTATTTTAATTTTTAAAAATAACATTGGACCTGGTATGGTCAAATGATATTGACTTTTCCAAACTACAAATGTTAGAATTCAAATTTGTTTTTAACCCTTTCTCCACAGAGGTTTTGACAACAATAATTAATTTAATGTTACACCATAAAAACATCATCTATGATCAAAAGTTATTGTTAATTGTTTCTTTAAATGTTAAATTTAACTAAATACCATTATTTTAATTTGTTTTCACGTACATAATTGAGTGCTTGGTCACAATAACCCTTTTTAAATTAATATTATATATAACAGGTATATTATTAATTATATATATATTAAAAATAACTTTTTAATAATATATATATAGTATTTAATACACTAAAGATAATAGTTAAAAATTAGAAAAGATAAATACAATTATAAAAAAAGCATTTATTTATTTATTTACAATACATTAGTAATTTATTTTTAACATTTTATTTATTTATTAACCATTAGGTTGAGTAATAAGAACCTTCAAAGTATACTTACGTATAAAAGATAACTACACAACGACTACTATAACCTTTTGTACGGAAATAAAATGTTAAAACATTGTATCATTACGTAACTTAAATATTGATTAAAAAATATTTGATAACAGTTAATTAATTTTTTTAAAAAATTATGTATTTATTTGATTAAAGATTGAGAAATTAAATTAATAAAAACAATTGAAGTACATAAAGCATTAACTCTAACATTGACAAAAAAGTAAAAGAAAAATAATATATTATATTAATTAGAGCATTATAGATATCTGCACGCTCACCCACAGAAGGCACGAGGATCCAACACGTGTCATGGGAAAAATGAGATGAGTTTACGGAAACGCCCCTGCTTCGTTTTTCCAGCTTTGCATGCATGCCATTGTCGTCACAGCGCACACTCACTGTATCTCTGTCCCTAAAAAGCATAAAGCCATAATAAACAAATAAATATAATCATTAACAAAATAATAATAATAAAAATAAATCATAAAATAAGAAAATACTTAAGCGCATCGACGCCGGCGTTTGACCGTTAAACCTATCGAAGAAAACCCAAACCCGAAGAAGAAGAAGAAAACGGAAGAGGGTTCACCAATTTCGCGTGCTGCGTTAGGTGGCTCTATCATTTCCCCTCTCCCCGCACCGTTTCCGAACTGAGAAGGATTATAAAGACACGGCAACGGCGGTGCCGGCGAAGGCCAGGACGACGTCGTTCGCCGGGAGAGAAAACGGAAAAGAACAATTATATGTAAGAAGAAGGATTTTCAGTTTTTGAGTGGATCTGTTGAATTGAGAGTTTTCATTCGGAGAGGGTTTTCGTTTCGGAGAGAGCGAAGAGATGATGATATCGAGGGGATTGTTCGGGTGGTCCCCGCCGCACGTGCAACCTCTCACGCCCGTGTCCGAGGTTTCCGAGCCGCCGGAGTCTCCGTCGCCGTACCTCGACCCCGGCGCCGAAACCTCCGCGTCGCAGCAGGTGGAGGTTGAGGAGGAGATGGAGGAGCCGGAGGAGATCGAGCCGCCGCCTGCCGCGGTTCCTTTCTCGCGGCTCTTTGCATGCGCCGACAGCTTTGATTGGTTCCTCATGGCCGTCGGTTCCGTCGCCGCCGCGGCTCACGGCACCGCGCTCGTCGTTTACTTGCACTACTTCGCGAAGATTATTCATGTGCTGCGGATGGATCCCCAGCATGGCACGTCGCAGGAGCAATTTCACAGGTTCACAGAGGTTAGATGGTGATTTATATGCGCAAAACCCTAGTTTTTGCTTTGGATTTTTTCCACCTTGTTTTTGGCTCAGACGATATTATGCCATTGAGATGTGATTGAAGCTATAATTATGTAATTCATGGACTAGCTTTGTTGTTGTTAGACTGGGTTGGGATGACGATGATGATGCCTATAAGCATAGATTGTACATAGGTTTCCTTTTCTGATAGTTTGATTTGGTTCACTTGTCTAGCAGGTAATTGAGGATGTTATACTTTGGGTTTAAAGCTATGTATATTGAAATGTATCTTGTATTTTATTCTTCTCTTCTAGGTAGCATGTACTGTTCTATTAGTGTTTCGGTTTCATGTTGGAACTAAATTGGTAGACATGTGGAAACTTCAATGAGTAGAAAGGTTGCCTTAGGAGATTCTCTAGATCATTGGTTGCGGTTCTTGGTGTAATTGATTGGCCATTGAGGAGTTCAAGAAAATTGTCTGGTTCCGCAGATTTTGTCATGGCCTTTCGGTGCTTTTGAAAACAGATTATTTTCCCTGGTAGGGATTTTTATTTCCCTAATTGCACCTTTGGTATTGAATTGGCGCAGTCTAGCTTTTGGTAATTCTGCAACTAATTTTTTATGGAACTTCTAAACCTTGTCGTCTAGTCTGTACACATTTATAAGGGTGGATTGTTTAGTATTTTTGAGATTTTTTTCCCTCTCATGTTGTAGTAATAAATAAAATCATCTTTGATTATCAAGCCCTGTCCGTAAGGGGTAGTCTTAAACAATTTTGTTGCTTGAGTAATGTGTAGTTTTTTCAACTTGATGAGCTGACATGGGAATGAGTCTCCCGTAGTTGGCTGAGTCATGGACCTTTTGTAAGTAGGCTCTCCTCTCTGTCGCATTCTTAAACTATTGGCTTGGAGTGCATTACATTTTTTCTGATCTCATAAATATACAGGAATGATAGAATGGTTAAAGATTTAATGGGTTAACATTTTCTTGGGTGAATTTTAGTTTATAAAAATATTGGAGTTTCATTGGGGTTATGTTAAAATACATGCAATTTTCAAAAAATAGGATGGGATTTTTAGGTAAGTTTATTTTCTGTTTGATTGCTGTAGAAAGTACCCATAGGAACGAGGCTTTAAGTTTGATATATTTTGGGGAAAACTCAAAAAAAAAAAAAGAAGTGTTTCAATGGGATTGATTCATATTTCTGTCTACCAAAGAAAATAAATCTCGATAGGGTTCTAAATTAAAGAAAGCAGGATAGTGTCATGGAAGAACCTAAGCATCACACTTCATATCTAGGGTTTGATTGCATTACATGAAGGCACAACTTGGACACATTTTGCTGCCATAATTCATGAAACTGATCATTCTACTAAGAAAGAAAAAAGGTTACAACTTTTAGGCTTCTCATACCGATAACTTATCCTCCAAGGGTAAGGAATAAAGTTCCAATCCTTTAAGGATTTAAATTTCATGCTATTATTTGGAGACATATCAACGTAAGACTGTTATTTCAGCTAAAAACAGAAGTCAAAATCCAAATTGAACCCAACCCAACCGACACAACCACCACCACCACCAACAACAAAGTCTTATCATACTAGGTAATGCTAGCTATGTGAATCACATGATGCAGTTGCATTTGGTCAAAAATCAAATTCTCGAAGATATTATTTTCTATGAGACCTTTTTTAATAATTTCCTTCTAAAGTTCTTCTCAGCCTCCCTATACCTCTTTTCTCAGGGAAAATTCAATGCAAGACCATGAAACAAAAATTACCAAATCCCATTGGGCTGAAAATACTCGAAGTATCATTCCTTGATTGGGTGGTTAGAACCATCTATATGTAGTTTTTATAATGAATGATTTCCTGATTATTTCTTTTTGATTTTTGTAAGGAAGGATAATTATTATGGTGGTTACAATTTTGTTTCTCCTTGTCAAGAATACACAGTAAAAAACTGAAGGAAAGGTAAGGAAGAGGATAACATATTGAGTCAGGATATCCTTTCATTTAGAGTGCAGTTAAGCAACAACTTCCATAAATCCATGACACTTTCTTATATTTCCTAACTGTACAAAATTTCATATACAGTTTGCATGGTTACTACTTGCCTTTTTTTTTTGTATCATCAGACACATTCTAATTATTACAATTTATACATTCCTTGTAAGGAATTTCAATCCTATCATTTTTTTCACTAGATTTTGCATTCCTTTCTACTTCCTGAAATCACCATATTCTTATTGGTTTTGTTAGCCTTTAGAAAATAATACGACTTTAGGAGGTGCTAGCTATTGCATATTTGTGTGTTATGCCATTAGTACCAAATACCTTAAAAAGCTAACCTAAAAGCTACATACTTTTGTCAATTGTTTACTCCATTGTCTACTGTTGTCTTAGTTTCTTGTAACTAAGCCGTAATTGTGTCTCCTTCATTCTTTGTTGGTATACTTTTGATATACCTTTTGTTATTTGAAACTTTGGAGAAGAGGAAACTTCAGAGGAGAAATTGCCTTCAGTTTTTTTGTAGACATTCAGTTTGGGTATCTGCAGACTTTTGCTAACTTGCCTTTTTTTTTCCTTTTGCAGCTTGCTTTAACCATTGTTTATATTGCTGTGGGAGTTTTTGTTGCTGGTTGGATTGGTAAATGTTAATTGAATTTAATCAAGAGAAACATGTTTTATGAGAACTACATCTAAATTTGGTGCAATACTAATGCTTTTTTTCCCTGTTAAATAGAGGTTTCATGTTGGATTTTGACGGGAGAACGACAGACTGCTGTCATCAGGTCAAACTATGTTCAAGTATTATTAAATCAAGATATGAGTTTTTTTGATACTTATGGGAATAATGGAGACATTGTGAGTCAAGTGTTGAGTGATGTGCTGCTTATCCAGTCTGCCCTTAGTGAAAAGGTATGTCTTGTTTCATCATGTATATAAATTTCTTCCTTTGAAAACTCTAACTCCTTTCAGATATATCTCTTGACATGTTTTGTACAATATGTTTATATGCTTTTGATGATACAGGTTGGAAATTATATTCATAATATGGCTACATTCTTCAGTGGTCTTGTCATTGGCCTTATCAATTGTTGGCAGATTGCTTTGATAACATTAGCTACAGGTCCATTTATTGTTGCTGCTGGAGGAATATCAAATATATTCCTCCATAGGCTTGCAGAGAATATCCAAGATGCATATGCTGAAGCAGCTAGCATTGCTGAGCAGGTTGTTTGCTTTTTGAATTTTAATTCTGTTTTACGTTTAACCAAGTACTTTTATCCTTTTTTTTCGGTACTGTATTTATGTATGAGATAGACATATTCTCCCTTTAATTTTTTACATATTACGAAAAATTATTTGAAGTAGCTAATGTATTTTTTAAAAAAATTTAATTACAGTATTCTGAGTTTATCCCTAGTTAAAGTCAAATTGTATTTTATTAATTGATAAAAACAGAGAAAGGTTCAGCAATACGGGGAAAAAATGTGAAAAAACAATAAATGCCCTTAAAACTTTGTAAATGATCTTATATTAAGGACTTAAAAAAATCTCCAATGAAAAGATCTGGAGGGAGTTCATGAATCTAAGATGCCATTTTAGGGTTTTTCTGCATCTAATTTCAATAAAATCATTGTAACTCTTTAAAATAACACCAGTTCTTTATAATTGATGAATTTTAAATCCTATCCATAAAAAGTTTAGAGGCAGAGAGGCTCCCTTAAAGATGTGATCATTCCTTTTGCTTCCAAATACCTTATGATGGTGATTTAGCTATTCTATTATTTCTGACTTTAGTGGACTGGAGACTAGACTATCTTTATCCCCACTAACTGGGACGAAATGTCAAGATGCATGGAGTGAAATCTGTGAAAAAAATTGCTTCAAGATTTCTGCTAGTTGTTTTTTTCCTTTTCTGTATGGGATTATGGATATGATGCTATGAAATCTTGGATTGTACATTCTAAAGGTTATTTATATTTTCACATCTCAGATTAGTATATGGAACAGTTTTGAAATTGGATGTAAATTGCCCTGATTGCTCTATTTTATTAGAAAGATCTGGAATGCTTCAGTTTCATCTTCACTTTTACTTTAGTTTTTTGAATTTGATGAAGAGTTACTAGTAAGAATGGTGCAGTTCTCTTTAATTGGTAAATTGTTTTAGAGCCACTGATTTTCAATGCAGAAAATTTCTTGTGATGCAGGCAGTTTCCTATATAAGGACATTGTATGCATTTACAAATGAAACATTGGCCAAATATTCATATGCTACGTCACTGCAAGCTACTCTTAGATATGGTATATTAATAAGTCTTGTTCAAGGGCTTGGTCTTGGATTTACATATGGGCTTGCAATATGTTCGTGTGCATTACAACTCTGGGTTGGAAGGTTCTTGGTTATTCATGAAAAAGCGCATGGTGGTGAAATTATAACAGCTCTTTTTGCTGTAATTCTAAGTGGCCTGTGAGCATTGTTCCCAACTCATTTATTTTCATTATATGTTAAACATTTTACTTATATATATATATGTGTATATATATATATGTGTGTGTGTTTTACTTTTATTCAGGGGGTTGAATCAAGCAGCAACAAATTTCTACTCATTTGATCAGGGGCGAATAGCTGCTTATAGACTATTTGAGATGATAAGTCGGTCATCGTCATCTATTAATCATGATGGTACTGCACCTGATTCTGTGCAAGGAAATATCGAGTTTCGGAATGTTTATTTCAGCTATCTATCTCGGCCTGAAATCCCTATCTTAAGTGGATTTTATCTCACTGTACCTGCTAAGAAAGCTGTAGCACTTGTTGGCAGAAATGGCTCTGGAAAAAGTAGTATTATTCCACTAATGGAGCGTTTTTATGATCCTACATTAGGTAATTATTTCCCCTTTGATACCGTATAATTTTACTGTTGCATTCAAAGCACTCTATTGGACATTTGCTGATTTAAATTGATTTTCCAATCTGTGATTCAGGGGAAGTTCTTCTAGATGGTGAAAACATCAAGAATTTGAAACTGGAATGGCTGAGGAGCCAAATTGGACTAGTCACCCAGGAGCCTGCTTTGCTCAGTTTGAGTATAAGAGATAACATTGCTTATGGGAGGGATGCCAACATGGATCAAATTGAAGAGGCTGCTAAAATAGCTCATGCACATACATTTATCAGCTCGTTAGAGAAAGGCTATGACACACAGGTAAAGCTTGATTGACATGATCATGTTTCCTTTTGGGTGTTGTATTTTCAATTATTTCCTTGAAGTGGCAGTCACATTTTAATTTCCAAAACTGGTGCTCCTCGCTTTCAGGTTGGTAGGGCTGGTCTAGCTTTGACTGAGGAGCAGAAAATAAAACTGTCTATTGCAAGAGCTGTGCTTCTAAATCCATCAATTCTTCTGCTTGATGAGGTTACTGGTGGACTTGATTTTGAGGCTGAGAGGGCTGTTCAGGGAGCTCTGGATTTGCTTATGTTGGGACGCTCGACAATAATAATTGCTCGAAGGCTTAGTCTCATAAGGAATGCTGACTATATAGCTGTTATGGAGGAAGGTCAGCTTGTTGAAATGGGTACTCATGATGAATTATTAACCCTGGATGGCTTATACGCGGAACTTCTTCGATGTGAAGAGGCAGCAAAACTTCCCAAGAGGTCTAATACTGTAGCAACTCACACTTCTTCCTTTGCCATGCTTTATTGTTTGTGTCTACCCAGATTATAACAATAATCTTCTTTAAAAGAAAAAAATATTGGGATGATGAATGTGGCAAGAGTTTGTTAAGAAAGTTATTTCTTAGAATAATAAACTAATTTAGACTATAGCATTTAATATTTTGTCTTTAAATAATGTTTAAGATTTCCCCTGGTATTTTGATGGCTTACTTTTTATTTTTTAATGACCTACCAGGATGCCCGTTCGAAACTACAAGGAGACTGCAGTGTTCCAAATTGAGAAGGATTCTTCAGCAAGTCATAGCTTCAAAGAACCATCATCTCCTAAAATGATGAAGTCACCCTCTCTTCAAAGAATATCTAATGTATCCCGACCTCCGGATGGTGTCTTTAACTTGCAAGAATCACCCAAAGTCCGGAGCCCTCCACCGGAGAAGATGCTGGAAAATGGTCAGGCTTTGGATGCCGCTCATAAGGAGCCATCAATAAGGAGGCAGGATAGTTTTGAAATGAGACTGCCAGAGTTACCCAAGATTGATGTTCAGTCTGTGCATCGACAAACATCAAATGATTCTGATCCAGAATCCCCTGTTTCACCTCTTTTAACATCAGATCCTAAAAATGAACGCTCCCATTCACAGACTTTTAGTAGACCACATAGTCATTCTGATGATGTTTCAGTTAAAATGAGAGAAACAAATGGTGCACAGCATCGAAAACCACCATCACTGCAGAAGCTGGCTGAGCTTAGTTTTGCGGAGTGGCTTTATGCTGTGTTAGGAAGCATAGGTGCTGCTATCTTTGGTTCTTTCAATCCTCTTCTAGCTTATGTTATTGGTCTTGTGGTGACAGCTTACTATAGAATTGATGATCATCACCACCTAGAACGGGAGGTAGACAAGTGGTGCTTGATCATTGGCTGCATGGGTATTGTGACAGTTGTTGCCAACTTTTTACAGCATTTCTACTTTGGTATTATGGGAGAGAAAATGACAGAAAGAGTTAGGAGAATGATGTTCTCAGGTGCATAACTTCTCTTTTGCTGTATTTTTATTTTACAAAATGTATAATTTTGAACATTACTTAATCTGTTTCTACAATAATGGCAGCCATGCTACGCAATGAAGTAGGATGGTTTGACAATGAGGAAAACAGTGTGGACAATTTGTCCATGCGATTGGCCAATGATGCTACTTTTGTACGAGCTGCTTTTAGCAACAGGCTTTCCATATTTATACAGGATAGTGCTGCAGTTATTGTTGGTCTTCTCATTGGTGCTTTGCTGCACTGGCGATTAGCACTTGTCGCTTTTGCAACCCTTCCAATTCTCTGTGTTTCTGCTATTGCCCAGGTTTGTACCTGCTGAAATGTATTTTCCCTTTTCATAAACCAACTATCCCAAAAAGCTTAAGTTGTTGAGTGAAAACACCAGTAGTGGTTTTATATCTAACTGACTTTTTGGGCTTGAAATGTGGACAATGCACAAGCCCACCCATCTTGTACTGAACTTTGAACTACTTATTTAGAAGAATGGAGGTAGATCGAACTCTAATGCACATGGTCTTAGGCTTTGTTTCCATGTCATAAACTAACTATCCAAAAACCAAAGTTGTTAGGTGGAAACACATGAACTATAATAGGAGAGTCTAGTCAATTTACTTTAATCTTTTGCTTAAAATGCAAATTAAGTGCAGTCTGTTTGAATATTGCAGAAATTGTGGCTTGCTGGATTTTCAAGGGGCATCCAGGAAATGCACAGAAAGGCATCTTTGGTTCTTGAAGATGCTGTTAGAAACATTTACACTGTTGTTGCATTTTGTGCTGGTAATAAGGTAATGGAGCTCTATAGGCTGCAGTTAAAGAAAATATTTAAGCAGAGCTTTCTTCATGGGATGGCAATTGGTTTTGCATTTGGCTTTTCACAGTTTTTACTTTTTGCTTGTAATGCCTTGCTACTTTGGTACACTGCAATATGTATAAAACATGGTTACATGGATCCACCTACTGCACTCAAGGAGTACATGGTTTTCTCATTTGCAACATTTGCTCTTGTGGAGCCTTTTGGATTGGCTCCTTACATACTTAAACGACGAAAATCTCTCATATCAGTGTTTGAAATTATAGATCGTGTGCCTAAAATTGATCCTGATGATAGCTCAGCATTGAAGCCACCCAATGTGTATGGCAGCATTGACTTAAAAAATATTGATTTTTGTTACCCATCTCGCCCAGAAGTGTTGGTATTGAGCAATTTTAGTCTCAAAGTCAATGGGGGCCAAACAGTTGCTATTGTGGGAGTTTCAGGGTCAGGAAAGAGCACTATAATATCTTTGATCGAGAGATTTTATGATCCAGTTGCTGGCCAAGTTTTCCTGGACGGGAGGGATTTAAAGCTCTATAACTTAAGGTGGTTGAGGAGCCACCTTGGTCTGGTTCAGCAGGAACCTATTATCTTCTCAACAACCATAAGGGAAAACATTATATATGCAAGGCATAATGCCAGTGAAGCTGAGATGAAAGAGGCTGCAAGAATAGCAAATGCTCATCATTTCATTAGCAGCTTGCCTCATGGTTATGACACTCATGTTGGGATGAGAGGTGTCGACTTAACTCCAGGACAGAAACAGAGAATTGCAATTGCAAGGGTGGTGCTAAAAAATGCACCTATCTTATTGTTGGATGAAGCAAGTTCATCAATCGAATCTGAGTCAAGCCGAGTGGTGCAAGAGGCTCTAGACACGCTAATAATGGGAAACAAGACCACCATTTTAATAGCGCATAGGGCTGCAATGATGAGGCACGTGGACAATATTGTCGTGCTTAATGGAGGACGTATAGTGGAGGAGGGCACTCATGATTCGTTGGTGGCAAAGAATGGTCTGTATGTCCGATTAATGCAACCTCATTTTGGCAAGGCTTTGCGTCAGCATCGGCTTGTTTAGGATGGAAATGTAATGTGAGCAATTGCTACTAATGTTGGTTCATGAGCATAGTTTCATTATCTGCTTGAGTTGAATCACTGGTGACTCTGCACCTGAAGGATTTTTCGAAGAATGTCAGGTGGAAATTATGGATGGCAGTGGGAATGATGGGGCTTGGATTAGCACTCGGCATTATTAGGCATAGGAAGAGAATACTGTAGGATGAATAGATGTGTAGGAATTTAAATATAGGATTTTGGAGTTTGGTTTGTTTGCGGACTTTGCTGGATTCTTTTGGAGGCAAGCGGCTTAGACTGAGGGTGTTTTCTATCCATGGTATTGATTTGCTTTTCAGGAGAGGGTGGAATCAACACTAATTCTGCTGAGGTGACTCTTTCATTCGACTTCCTTTCCACTCTCCCTAACTCAAGCGTGGAGGAACTTATTCATAACTGTAATTTTGTTTTTTCACTTTGTGAAAATTGTAGAAAATTCAGATCCAAGAGTTGTAACCTCTGTATATATATAGCGATAGTGTAGAAGGCATTCCTTTTGCTGCTTGAATCCTGAGTTTTTTCCCCTACATAATGGATGCATGTTTTCAAGTGTATTCCGTTCTTATTCAATTATAACTTCCATTGTTTCAACCCTTCTTTCTTGTATAAACAGTCTTTTGTGCACATCATGTGCCATCTAGGCATAACCGTACAGAGGAATTTATTATTGGCTTCGGTTCCAATCTTCAGACAGGTAAAGTAGGTCCTATGGAACATGTCTTTGGTTCTACATTATACGAGAAAACTTCCCGAGTTGTTGCCTTCAGAATTGTTATTTCGCTATTGGTCACTGGCACTTGACAACTAAAAATATTATCTAAAGGAAAAAAAAAATGATAGATTCAAAGGCTCTTTTTTTATTTCTGGGAAAGGGTGGGGGGTGGGGGGGTTGTCAAAACCTTAAATTCAACTTATTGGATTTTTGGTTTTAAAATTCAGAATTGTATGTAATTTTAGTTTGTTAAGTTTTTTTTTCTTTTAAATTTAAGTAAATTCAATTTTGCTTTCAATTTTTTAATATAAACTTAACAAATTACCATTATTTATTCAAATATGTGGTTTGTGATAAATTTGGGATATGAAATGATTTTAAAGGCTTAGAAGGAAAATTTAGGGATTGCTTGGTTTGAAAAAATGATTTCTATTTTATTTTTAATTCTAGTTATGAAAATACCTCTTTAAATTTATTTTTCTTTACATTTTAATTTTTTTTAAGAATAAACGGAAATAACATTTTTTATTTCACATTCTATACAAACTTTTGAAAACAAGAAAAACAAAGGTATCACTAAAATAAAATCAAAAAATATTTTTTCAAATCAAATGGTCCCTTACTTAATGATTGAAGAGTTTCATGAATATGGAATTAGGATATGAAGAGGAAATTTTGCTATTTTTAATTTTGAACAAAATTTGATATTTTGATTGATGAATTTTATGTAAAAAAGTTCAAAACAATTCAATTTATAAAGATTTTGAGGAAAAAAAGAAATTGAGGTCTTGAATAGAAAAATTACGCCAATTGCTTAATTTTAGAAACTAAAAATTAACTAAAAAGAAATGAGAAACAAAAAATACAAAGTCTAAATTATGAATAAAAATGTATAATTAAGCCATAAAATTAATATATAAACCTTTGTTGTCGCGTAATACATTACACACGTACTATCCGTTCGCTATGATGGGGGAGTGGCTAATAGGTTTGCTAATTAAGCTAAGTCTTACTATATTGTGTATTTAAATAACAATTATTATATATCCGTTCGACCCACAAATTTGAACCTATCATTTCCACATGAAAATCAAATCAAGTACATTACTCACATTAAAAATAAAATAAAATAAAATAATATATGGTCTATTGTGTCTCAAATGTAGAAGGCTAGCCAGCACTTTCGCTAGTATTGAAAATATAGCACAATCTTCATGCAAAATCTTTTGTACGAATCCTTTGATCTCCATCACATCACAGCCACATACATGGCAAAACTATGACCGAGTCATCTACCCACAAGTGGCTCCATTAAGACTTCACTCCTTACTCCTTAATTATACGATGCATGCTTCCATAATTGTACACTACGCATTCTCACTGACCATTTCCTTGGCCGTTAAGTTGGGTGTTTAAAGAGTAAACAAAACTCAAAACAAATTAAGAAAACATTGTTTTTTCTTTCCTGTTTCTTGAGGTTCTGATTCCTGAGCTGATAATAATGAAAATCTATAGAATTGCTATAGGGTCCCCCCGAGAGGCTAGCCAAGCTGATGCAATTAGAGCAGCATTTGCAGAATTCTTTTCCATGATCATTTTTGTATTTGTTGGAGAAGGATCTGGCATGGCTTATAGTGAGCACTATACATAATTCCTTTCATACATAAATGTGTTTTGGAAGCTTATTTAATTTTTGTCCCATTTAAAGTTTCGTTGTAGTTTAGCTTTAGATTAATTTAAGGAAAAGTGTTACATACCACAACTTGTAATTTTATTGGTATCAGCCTAAGTCTTAAGACTTTGGTGTAAATATTAATGTCACCACTCATGCATGTCAAGGTTAAAGTTTGAATACTTTGTTCTGGTTGCATTACATTTATCCAATTTGAAACGAAATTAAGTTAAAATTTTTTTTGAGGTTCAAGAGTTGTGTCCTCTATTGATGTTGTTTTAAGCCTGGCAGAGTGAAAATTTTAGGATGCTATAGAAATGACTAATTATTGGTTATTGGGGCAGACAAAATTACCAACAATGGACCTGCAACACCCACTAGTATCATAGCTGCATCACTATCTCATGCATTTGGTCTTTTTGTGGCTGTCTCTGTTGGAGCAAACATTTCTGGTGGTCATGTGAACCCTGCAGTCACATTTGGTGCCTTCATAGGAGGAAATATAACCTTGTTGAGAAGCATTTTGTATTGGATTGCACAGTTGCTTGGTTCAGTTGTTGCATGCATTCTTCTCAAGTCTGCTACTGGTGGAATGGTAACTATTATTAGTCTTTAGCTTTAAACTTTACTAATCATAATTTATAGTAAACTTTTACACTTAATTCATGATTGAAACTCTTAATTTTTTAATTTGTAAATTACAGGAAACATCAGCATTTTCTCTATCATCTGGTGTGTCAATTTGGAATGCATTAATTTTTGAAATCGTGATGACTTTTGGGTTGCTTTATACAGTTTATGCCACAGCAATAGACACAAATAAAGGGAAGGTTGGCATTGTTGCACCAATTGCAATTGGTTTTATTGTAGGTGCCAATATCTTAGCTGGTGGTGCTTTTGATGGTGCATCCATGAACCCAGCTGTGTCCTTTGGTCCCGCTGTAGTTAGCTGGTCATGGACTCATCACTGGGTCTATTGGGTTGGTCCATTCATTGGTGCAGCAATTGCTGCCATTATCTATGATAATATATTCATTGGTGATGATGGTCATGAACCCCTTTCAAGTAGTGACTTCTAAATTTTTATTTTACACATATAAATTAATCTATCCTCGCCCTCTTTATGTTGAGGAGGGAATAAATTATTGAAGGTTTTAGCTCCTTTAGAGATGGTTAGCATATAGAAAAATTAATCTTTTTTTAGCTCCTGTAGATCTTAAGATTTCTCTTTCTTTCATGTAATAGAGATAAACAAGGAATTTCTAGATGTAATATTCTTGTTAAACTAAGGTTATAAATTACGTTTTGTGTGTGTATATATATATATATATATATATATATATGTGTGTGTGTGTGTGTGTAGATGGTGTTCTAACACTTAAACTTTTCTTATCACCGTATTAATAACTTTAATTGTTTAAATAACCACACTTAAAATGTAATCGTTCTTAAGTTAGGCCAACAATTAGGTTATGTTTGAAAATTATATTTGTGATGTAACTTTTCAAGAATTGATTTGTTTAAATACTTATTTGTGTGAGAAAATTAGAGAAATGTAAAATTAATCATTAATTAATTAAATTAATTAATACATTCTTAAATAATAGCAATAGTATAATATAAGATATCGTGTGAGTAGTATTGATTTTGGTATATAAACTTAACAGCTTGAACTCTCAAAATACAATAAAATGGCATTGGTCCTTTAAAATGTTCATAATTTATCATTTCAGCTAAAATTTTCTCTCTAAAGTTACTAATTTATATAAGTATTGAACTATTTTTTATTTGTAATTTGTTTCTTTTCCTTAAATTTTATTAATTGTTTACTTTTTTAAACATATTTTTAATTTAAATATATTATTTTCTTAATTCAAAAACAAATGAATCCTTTACTTATGATAATAATAGATATTAGTTATTGAACTTTTGAAGATGATAGATCATAATGAGTTTAACTATCTATTTACTTTATATCTGACGAGAGGTCTCTTTTATTTGATGTAACTTTATAAATTATTTTTTATTAAACAGTTTAGTATAAATATTATGAAAATATTTTAATTGGAGAATAATCTTTATTCTCTCTCTCATTTTTTATGTAGGTATTCCTACATCAAAATTAAAAAATTAAATTTAGACTTCGGGCTAAATACAGATATTTTATTTAAAAATTTATGAGTTTAACTTTTAAAATTGAGTTTAAGGATTAAAAAGAATAATTTTTTGTTGGGTATTAAAAATATTCAAATAAATATATTCTTTTAAACAAAAAAATTACTATGTGGTTATTTAAACTTAATCATAAAAGTTGAAGTTAACAGTTTGATAAATTTACTTATGAGAACACATTATAACTTACATGATTCTGTGTCTAAATTCATAAAAATAATTATTATTATCTAAAATGGTAAGATAGGTAGCTTCTGAGATGGTTAAAGGTGTGAAATTATAATACAATTAAGATACATAGCATACCATTTACCTGAGGCCAGAAATCAATGAACAGATAAAAATAAGCTGTAATCTTACTATGTAATGCAAGAAATATTCTTTAAAACTTGTAGAAGTTCCCAATTGATCAGTCTTATTGGCTTGTGATGAAAAGGATCAAACAAAGAAGCAATTGTTTACAGTTGAAATCTTACAAATTGTTCAAGTATCAAGTTTGCTATTAGTCTTTTCTTCTCTTAGTTTGAATTATGCGTAATTCTGATTTTTAAGTTTTTTAATTAACTTTATATTTTTAAAATCAAGTCAATTTAATCTTTTTATCAATTTTTTACATAAGTTTCTCATTTTTGTTTAAATATTTATGATTTATAATATATGCAAATAGTTTTAAAGGTATAAAAGTAAAAAATTCAAAAGATTTTGTTCGATGTAATATTAAAATTGAAAGAAAAGCCTTTTTTTAAAAAATTTTGGTGCATTTTAATATTTTAGTTGATGAATAAATGTTAAAATAATTTAATTTGAAAAATGTTTGAGTAGAAAATGAAAATAATTTGAAGAATCTAAGTGAAAAAATTGATATAGAGACTAAATTTGCTTTACCTTAATAAAACAAATATTTAATTGACTAGAAAAAAAAACTTACAATACTAAAATCATGCATATCAAACAATAAAGATCAAAACTACAATTAAAACTTTGTTGGACTTCCATTCCACTATTCCTAACTCAACCATGGATTAAGTTATTGATTTTTTTTTTAAAATTTCATATTCTTAAACACACAATAGATAAACCAATAACAAAGTACCATTTTCTTATTCAAAATATTTTCATAATTTATTTTTACAACAAATTCAATAACTTATTTTCATTTATCTTTTTTTATTACATCACTCCTCTTATCTATGACTTCTTTCTCTTTGTCTCTCATATTTGTAAACATTATAATGAAAATGAGGTGTAGAAATATGATTTTAATTTATTGAATAAAAACTAACATGCATTTGCATATGCACGTGGATGATGGTGGTACCTAATTAAGCCATCTTCCATGCTGTCTTTTTAGGAGAGTATCAACAAACAAAACTTGCTTTCAAATAAATGAACCATTCATACTTTCTTCTAATAGTTAATACAAATACTATAACAAAACAAAAACTTAAAAATGAGAAAAACATAACAAGGATCACGCATTTTAAAAAAGAAAATCATAGGGATATGTTATATATACTGAGGGTACCCATCAAAATGTTCATGTCTTAATTTTAAAAAGCAAGATTATCAAATAGACTACTAATTAAAGGAAGAACCCAACCTTTTTAATTAAAGTAATATTTTCAAAAACATGATTGTGAAAGCATAGTAATTTAATTTTCCCATCGCAGCCACTCTCAAATATCTCTGCTAACAAAACCAACTTTCCTTCTATCTATGTCAACAAAAAGTTCCTTTTTGATTATGAAAACTATGATAGAAATAGAAATGCCATTTTCGTAAACTAATTATTAAAAAATCGTTTGACTTGTTTATTTTATATCTTTTAATCTATTTTAACTTTGAATTACGTGTATAATTGAGAAAAGAATTATACAATTCAATTACCCTCATATTTTTAAATATATTTTAACAAAAATTTCAATAAAATTTATTATTTATAGATTCTTTATTACTTTAAGGAGATTAATTAGAAAGATTCATATTTTGATTACTAGAGGAAGGCGTGTCGTGTGGGCAAAAGAGGGTTTGGTCCCCCAAAGTGATTATTTAATTTAATTTTCTTAAGGATAACCCATTTATATCCTCTTTAAGTCATTTAAATATACATAATCACATCAACACTGAAGTCATGCCCAACAATTAAGCCATTTAACTGTAAAAATGAATTACTTTATGCAAGAAACCAATTCCAAGAGGAGCACGAAAGGCTCATTAGTCCATTCCTTCTATAAAGCAATCAAATTTTTTGTTACTACCTTCACCTCAACATGTGCACCTCACACAACTCAAGATTTCATCATCTTCTTATCTTCATGAAAACCTCAATGGTATGAATATGACAAATTGTAATGGGTCCATTATCTACATTTACAAGCTTTGCTTTCATTCAAATCAAAGAATTAAGAACACTTGGCCCTTTGAAAGTTCTCTAGGTAGTAAATTATTATCAAATTTAAATCATGAATTCAAAGATGACGAATTCACCAATTTCACAAGCTACTCTTTTAAAAGCCACCGAAATACGCTTACAGTTAGGCCTTAATGCCCCCATTTGACCATATATATGTGTGTGTCGTCATAATGAAAGAAAAGTCGTATTGAATATTGATTCATGAAATCGGTATCAAGTTGCATTTAATGGCCTCCAATAGCCTACACTTGTGTATTCACCCATTTCAATGGAAATACACTCAAAATCTATCTACTTATAAATTAATGTATGTGATTTTTTATAATAATTTTAATTATATTAAATTTTATATTTTCATCTTTATGCAAATGTTTTGTTATATGTTAGTATTTATTATTATAAAACTATTAAAAATATAAATATATAAGATTAAAACGTAAATTTTTTTAGTATAAGATTAATTTGTAAATGATGAACAAAAATTAAATATATGCTTTTATTAATATCATGTATTATTATTAAACTCTTTTCATGCTTATTTATATATAATGGAAGTGAATTTACAAGGTTACTAATATAGATGTCATTGAACTCTTATCCTAGTCTAAAACAAGACCAAGCACCAAAGTCATATTGTAACAGCAGATTCCATGGGAGAGGATGTGTTTAGGAATGTACCAGATGAAATTCTGGGTCGCATAGTTTCTTTTCTACCAAAAGAATCAGCACTAGAAACCTGTCTCCTCTCTACTAGGTGGAGAAACCTATGGAATGAAGCACTTGTTAAACATGGAACAGCAGAGGATGTCACATCAGTTGTTGCTGGATTTCTGACACGTTTTGAGGAGCTTGATCCACTCAAGCATCCTAGAAAGCTTCAATTTCACTTTGCTGAAGACAGTGTTGTCTTAGCAACTGCTGCAAATAACAGCAAGCTTTTGTTGGATTTTTCCCCTTGGAAGAGAGAGCTTCAAATGGAGTATGAGTTGCAATTCAAGCTCACCTACCAGTCTTTTCCACCTACTTTCTCAGTCAAAACACTCTATTTGAAATCAGTGAGTTATTTGACCAGTGAGGTAGCTTCATCCATTGTTTCAAATTTGGAGCATCTTGAGAACTTGGTGATCATTGAGTGTAGTGGGTTGCAATCTTTGAGTGTTGACTCTAACTCACAGCTTCACAAGTTAACCATCTTAGATTGCTTACAATTGAAGACCCTCCATCTTAAAACTTCAAAGCTCAAATCTTTTCATTATCGTGGACCTCTTCCTGTGATTAGGCCTGAATATCATTTCAACTTGAGTGATGCCATGCTTGATTTCAGAGTAGGACCTAGCTGCAGTGTTTTGAAGACTAAAGATTTTGATGCAACTTTATTAACAATAAAGAACTCTCAAGTTCTAACTCTCTGTAAATGGACTTTCGAGGTATGCCATGCTTGTTTAATTGCATTTTTTATTCATTGAGCATGGCTTGAACCAAGTACGCAAATTTCTGAAAAACATGCTCAAGATGTGTTTTTTTTAACATAAATAAGGTATTCTTTTGTAGGAATTAATATGGCGATCAATTTCTCCTCTATCTGGGAGCTTCAAATTCTATAAACTAAGAGAGTTATGGTGGATAGACAACTATAATAAGGATGAATACAACATGGATGTCTTATTCTCCTTCTTGAAATTATGCCCTTCCTTGGAGCAACTTTTTGTGACCGTAAGTTTCCTCCTTGGAGAGTGGTTGAAGCCCTTTTGTTCCACTTTATAGCTTTTAAAGTTGTTGACATCATTTCACTAATTGATGTGCAGATTGATCCTAAATGTTATTCAGCTGAATGGTCCAATTCATGCTTAATGCAAGCCACTGAATGCACAGAACTGGAGCATCTAAAACTGATCAAGTTAATTGGGTTTACAAGTAGAAAAGATGAAATTTCATTTGCAAAATGTTTAGTTAATCTAATGAAGGGAAACCCTCCAAAGATAATGACTTCGGATGATAGCTCATTGGATGCTGTGTTTTTGCAGTAAATAAGTCACAGCAAACAAAAGGGTTTCTGCAAGTGTCAGAAAAATAGGACAATTATGAACAAGTCATGTAATAAGTGTGTATGCAAGGTATTAAAGTATTACAAATGGTTGTCTCTTCTCTTCTAGACATTTTTTCTTGTTCATTAGCACGTTTTTTTTTATATGGAAGATAAATCTTCTTTGAGTCAAAACTGTAAGCCACAAATCTTTTCTCCCAAGTATTTAATTATATCACTTATTCAATTATTCTTTTCTCTTTTATCTTATATTATTTTCACAAAAAAATCTCTGTTTCTATTATTTTCATCATATCACTGGTTTAGTTATCCCTTCTCTTTTTATGTCTCTTTTTAATTTGTAGAATAAATATAACAATTTTATTAAAAAAAACATTTATTTATTTATTATTGGCCCTTTTAATAATCCTTAAACAAAAAGAAATTTAAATTTTCCAATTTTAAAAAAATAAAAAAAAATCAACTCGTCTATTTTAGTTTTTTAATTATCATCCTATCAATTTGATTCTAATTATAAAACTTGAATAAGTTTTCATTTTTTTTAGTCTTTATAGATTAATTTCATCAAAATACATCAATCATAAATCTAGAATACTTTGATAAAATGTACTAACTTTTAACTTCAGCTAAGGTAAATAAAATATAAATATAAATTCTAAATACATTTTTAAAGAAAATCTTAATTAAATATTTTATTAAACTTAATTTATAATATTTAGAGGATACATATATAAAGTTCGAAAAGTCTTAAGGAATTATCTCTCTTCACTGAATTCACTTTTGTCTCTAATTCCCTACTTTTTTGTTTAAGCCCAGACACTAGTGGTGCTTGACATCCTAAGATTATAACTTGAGTGTTTGTTTTGTTGAGTTTTTAACCCTATTTAATATTAAAAAAAATACATGATTAAAAAATAAAAAGAGAGTATATATTAAAATTAATTTACACTTAAAAATAATAATTCAAGATAATAGTTTTGTTTGGATAAGTCATTATAAAAAATAATAATATAAAAATTATATAAGTTAAAATTAATTTATATTTTTAAATTTTTATAAATTAATTATTTTTAAATTTAAAAAAATAATTATTTTTAATTTATAGAAAAGTTTTTTTATAAAAATTTATATTTAATATTGATTTATTATTTGTACGGTGACACGAATTAATGCGTATTTGGTTTAGTCCAATAATAAATATATAGAAAGAGATAGTTTCGGCGACAGAAAGGTTCGTTTGGAGGTAACCACTGCAGTTCCAAACTCGCACTTTGGATATAAAAACTTAATCGATTCAACTTTATAACATTTATCGCAAAATATAAATTTAATAAATAATTTCGAACATCAAATATTAGGTATATACTTTAAATAAATATTTATTATTATTGTAATGATCCGTATTTAAAATTACAGAAACAGTATAAAAATATATATTTTTAATTCTTTAATTACTGTTCTAAGACACTGATTATTATTTTTCATATGAAAATAAAAAATTCTGATCTGAAATATATGAAAATATTTCTTTTCTTATCAAAATTGTTGAAGTGGTGTTGGAACATGTAAGTTGGCTGACTCATTATATATTCTAATTTTATAATTTATAAAAAAAATTACAATGCATTCTTTCTGATTACTGTGTGATGGTTTTGAGAATAGCCCAATTAAAATGAGAACTAGGGCCCATTTCAATTGGGCTCTAAATTTGTGGTCTGGGCCTTAATTTGCTCTTCAATTTTTCACTTCCTTGCTATTAGTGCAAGTTGTTCATTATGGGTTGCGTATTATCTATGCCTACGCTTTTCAATTTTACTATTTCGACCAAAAATTATAATGGATTTTTTTTTTATTATGTACGTAAGTTTTAAAATTATTGAATTTTTTAAAATATAAATAAATATCAAATTTTAAATAACATATCTACACATATCTAAATTATAAATATATTTAAAAAACTATTGAATGTGAGAGGGAAAAATGTATTAGGCAAAAAAGTTAGAGAGTCTAAATCTTGTTTATAAGTTGTTTAATTAAGAGGATAATGATTAAAGAATTTTTGGAATTTTTTTAAATCCTTTAAAACTCTAGTTTTTTGAGTTTTCAATTTTAGGAGGTTTTCTCTTTCCTGTACTCTTTCATTGTTGGAATTTTTATTTTTATTTTTAAAATATTAGTTTTTTAAATTATTTTTAGAGAAAAATATTTATTTTTTAAAAAAATATATAAAAAATGATTAAAAAATATGAATAAAAGATTATAAAAAATAATAATATCATTTATATACTTAAACTCTTTATCATCCTTTTCTCTTAGTATTAAACATCTAAACAAGAAAAAAAATTTAATTTTATTTCTACTTCCTTCTCTTTCCCTTTTTCTTCTCTAAACCCTCCCTCCCTTCCCTTTCAAATTTTCAAATAAAGTCTTAAAAGAAACAAGCAACTAAAACAAGAGTTGTGAAAGTCAATGTTAATGGTAGGCAAACAATATGACAAAATGTAATTAATTAACTATGGTCCCTATGGGCAAATTGTTGCACTAACAGTGGTTGATGTTGTTGACTTAGCACAGTATATATTGACTTGAGGCAGTGTTGTGCTTTTGCTGCAACTTGCTTTTTATCACTTAATTTCTTTCACATTCATCTGTCATATGGAAAGTGACTAATTGGATAATCACTTTACAGGTTAATTAATTTGAGGAAAAGTGATTATTGGGGCGTTTTTGGTTTCCACATATATATCATACCTTTTGCCTTCACTCATTCAAACGTGCCCATGGACGGCATTGATCACGCCGTCGTTTAAGTGCTTCCCCGTGTTCATTTGGTTGGTAATTGAGGTCGGTACCCATTCATTGTTATTGTTCGAGACTCACTAGTTTGACCTTTGCTTCTTTATTTATACCATGTATTAGAAAATTTCATGTATGCTTAATTAATTAGTCATGCTTATAATTTCTTTTTTTGTTCATATTATTCAAGTTTTAGTTGTTTTAAGAACTTTCAAAAACAATTCTCTCCAAAGTTTAGTAGTTAAATATTTTGTATATTTATTGAATATATTTAAGATCATTAGCATTCTCTCCACAGTTTGTTTACAACTTTTTTAATTAATATATGTTTATTGTTTAAAACCAACAACTCATAAGTATATACGGTTTCATCAAGAATATGCTTATAATCAGTTTGTTGACTGTTCCAAATTACTAATCAAGTGGCTTAACATAATAACATTAATTAGGTACAACAATATTGGGTATACATAGCGTGTTTAGTTTTAGGAACGTTTCAAACAAGAAAGTCAGTATAATGTTAGATAGGATCCAGATTATGTACCCAAAATTTCACTAAACAAATAACTGTTTACATTTAATTAATAAAATAGGTATAAAGAGAGCAATTCAAAGATTTCATCCCACAGTATTTTTTTTAGTAAAAAATAGTTTAGTATTACTTAAGCAAAGTATCGAATTTAAGTCTTTATGCATGCATATAATTTTTAATGTTAAATTCACCCACTATATCTGAGTGTACAATTTAGGTCAAATTCAAATTATTTGGATGAAAAACCAAAAAAAAGATTTGACCCTATAAAATACAAAAGTAATAAGTATTAGAAATCAACATTTTCGTTAAAAGCATTTTTAGCCATGAAACATTATTCAATGAAAAATAACAGAAAATGTGTTAGGGAAAAGTAATTATGAAGTGTTATTTCCGTAAGGAGCTTTGCAATAATCTGCCTTTAAATTGCTCTAAATGTTTATTCATTGATCAAAAAGAAAGAAAGAAGTGCAGACTATATCCATGTTTTCATATTTCTAAGTAATAATTAATTAACTTCATCATAAAATGAACTTAATTATAATTGATCGATCGATTCCACATACATCAATAGAATTAATTTGAAAGGAAAATTTACAGCCCTCAAAAACAATGGAGGCCGGCGTAAACAACTTCAAACATATGAATTGTCAAAGCTGGTTACCATAAAAATCCATAATATGTATCTTAGTAAACAACTTTCTGAATAATGCATATAGAATTGTAAATTTATTTTAAGGAAATAGAACTGTAAATAGTTACAAAGTCGATATCATGCTAATTTAGGTGGTTAATTAGAAAGTGCAGTTCTTTTAGTAAAAACATAATGTCTAAGTTAAAACGGAAATCTGATAAAGGTATCTAATCCATTCCAGTATCATAAATATATATGATCATAACACTCTTGAAATATGTCATATTCTCTCTGTTTAAATTTTTAAGATTTTCTTTCTTTCACTTTAAGTCATTTTTGCATTGTATTCTCTTTTACTTTAAGTACATCATATGTTTTATTTTCTTTAAATTAAACATTATTGTTAAATTTAGGGTAGGGCAACATTAATCATTTTTAAATTTTGAACTTTAAAATACTATTGAATTAACAGATATTAAATTGATATAATACTTACCTTATAATACTTCAACTTTTTGAACGATAATAATAATAATAATAATAATAATAGTTATTATTATTATTATTATTACATTTTTAATATATTTTTATTATAAAAATTATTTATTTTAATTTAAAAACATCTGAACAACGTACTAAGAGTATGTTTGAATTATACTACAATTTATATTTAAAAACAGAAAACTGTTTTTAAGAGAAAAATACCCTAAGAGTTTTCTTGATTATAATGGCTCAATTTAAATGGGAAAATATTGAGAAGGTGATGTAAAAATATTTCTAATTCCACGGCTACATTATGAGAATGGCTGAAATATAAGACTGAAAAAGATAAAGATGCAAAATTCTCACTCTCATCCAAGATTCATGACGTTTCCTTCACACGTATATGGATAAAACAGGATAAGGCTCAAGTAACTTGGTGTATATAACCCAGCCGCAAGATCAGAAAACGCATTTTCACTCACAAATCTAGCTGTAGTCATATTCTATTTGGTGACTCATATCATACCACATAATAAATTTACAAGAGGCTTGTGTGAAACCTATTATAAGTAAGAGGTCAGCATGAGACCAAGAACTAAGAAGCATAGTATAACTTCTAGCTACTTTATTATTCGTATGAAAAGTTGGACCAAACTACTGAGATAACCCAGCTGGACCAACACAGTCTTTGCAAGCTACCTATCTACAAACTACTATTTCTAGAATTAGCATCTTTTACCCTTTAAACAAGTTTTCTGTTTTGCCAAGATCACACTATTGCATGATCCATGCAAGTCAATCCAAAACCTGTGTCTTAATAACAAAACCAAGTAAGAATTTCATTCATGTTAAAAAAAATGTTTTTTTTGTGTGTGTGAAAGATAATTAACATAATTGATATTAAGATACCCAAAAACCATCAATCACTAATATTTTATTTACTATTACCACAATTATTTAATGAAAGTAACGTGTGTTTGATAATATAAAAAAAGTTAAGAAATGATTTTTAATTCGAAGTTCAAGATCTCAACAAGCCGACATGGTTAAATAATCATTCTCAGTTTCTTAATACCTCTTTGACTAATATGTTCGGGCAGTTATGGGATTAATTAATATAATAGTTCCCACATATTGTTCTCATTTAATATATACTTAATAATGCACCATCCAAGAAAAACCTTTTTCTTCAATTTGTCATTTGCTGGTTGTCCAGTAACTGTAATTAGATTTATTAATTATTACGAAATTTCTCTTTTTAAATTTCTGAATCAAAGTCTCGAATGTGACCTGACTAAGCAAACAAGGAAATTACAATTGAGAAACTTTGACAGTTACTATGAGGTGATGGATGATGGCGATATAATGATGATGACTGTGATCACAAAAGTCCACTGTGGTAAGTTAAGTTATTATGCATATAACAGCATAAGCACGTTTAGTGATTTTCTTATTAATCAAGTAAACCTTGCCAAACTACATTATACGTCAGATTTTTGCTATTCCATCCATTTCAGATGAAACGCTATTAATTTAGCTAGAGTCATTTATAATTTTATATATTCAACTGAGGTTAAGGTTTGTCATTTCTATGGTTGGAATTAAAGAAAAGCTCGTTTTCTAGATGAATTCGTGTCTCTTCCTGGTTTAACTTGTAGCAGTATCAAAAGTTGTCACCATCGTCAATATAATCCGCATGAAGTCTAACTATTTTGGAAAACCATTGTACGTTGTGAAACTTGTCATACTATATAAAGTTTGTTAATTACCATCACTTGTGGAGTATTTTCCATAGAAATTGTAATTGTAACTCTTTATTTTCAAAAACATTATTCAAATAAGAACAACGACCAAGTCCAAAAGTAAAATGAAAATAAGAAAAAAGCAAAGATAGATACCTAGAAACACTTGTGAAGCACATGGTTTACTGTGTGTTTGGTCGAACCTATGTGGTCCGCTTTTAAGCACACTCAACTATCTCCATCTACCAACAACTACATAAGTATTAAAATTATCTTAACACATGTTTCGTTTAAAAGTGTGAATGAAACAAATTGATAAAAGTTTAAAAAATAAAAATAAACTTCTAGATGGCAGTCGTAAAGATTAATGTATTTCTGTATTGAAGTGCACGGCACTTGGTATTTGGAAATTTCCTTCTAGACTTTATGACCAATTTCAAGAATGAAAAATTAATCCAACCTGATGTACATATCTAGTGATAAAAATATAAGCATTTAGTGTCCATTATTTGCCACGTCATGTCATGTATATCAATAACAAGTGAGTTGATTAATTAGTATAGTCTTTGGATACTTTTTTTTAAGATAAGTATTTGATTCTAAATTTATTATTAAAAAGTCATTATACGTTTATAATATATAATAAAGATATTAGATCAATTTTTTTTTTAAAAATACACATTAATTTTAATTTATAAGAAAAATTATTTTATTTTTTTATACATATTTATTATAAAATTTATTTAAACTAGTATTATTTTAACTGCAATGAACATAATTAATGGCCAACGCCATTTATATACATAAGATCTCATGAGAGATACGATCCTTCTTCTATCTTTATTCTTCTTCTCAAAACAAAATCGGATATAAAATGATATCCAAATCCCATGTTTAATTTTCACGCTTAAGTCAGTTCTATAAATGAATTCATCAGCACAAGTTCACACCAAACAATTGGAAAATCAAGGAATAGTTTAAAAAAATAAACAAAATCTCTGTTTAGAACAATCAGAAGATCGCTTCCTATACCACTTAGAAGACTGATATTATTTTTTCTTTCCTTGAGATTGAGTAGATCATTTAACTCACACCCATTAATTAAAATGGAACCTGGAAAATAAAATTGAAATCTTACTTATATAATAATAAACCCTTTTGTTTTTTAGTTTAAAATGTACATATCAGATATTGCCAAATTCTAATTAAATGAACAAAAGTTTAAATTAGATATATATATATATATATATATATATATATATATATATATATATATATATGTATGTATATATGTATTGCCAGTAGTTTCATGAGATCAAGGTTTTAGATTGATTCTGCAATCATGACTTCGAAACCGCAATTTAAAACTTTGTTTGTATTGAAATATGTAAAGTTTTGAAATTTGATATTAGTACATTATAAGTATAAAAATTTTTACACCATTAATTTTTCATACTATATATCGTTGATATATTTTTATTACAAAAAAAATTCGTATTAATATAATAATCTAAATTAGATGATAGTATAATAATTTTTATACTACCATTATATTTAAATTAAATTTAAAATTTTATTTTATAAACAAAACATATAGATAATATTATTATAGATATTATTTATGTTATTCTTTAATTAATTGATAATTTATCTTAATAATTACAATCAATTTTAGTTACTAAAATAAAAGTAACAATTATAAAAAATAATCATATTTACTATAACAGTTATGAAAAGTATTTGATACTTCTTTAAATATACTATATCTCTTAAAAGACGACCAACACCAAATTAGGTCACAACAATGGCAAATGATGTTTTACTTTTACAGACTAAACTATAACCCAAAAAGAGAAAGAGAAAACAAAATCATTAGTTTATTGGTTAATTAATTAAGCACATTTATACAGAAAAATGTTTTTTGAACATCCAAGAGTAAACGCTTAAAGATGTCTCCATATTTTTTGATATATTTTTTAGATATGCGTATATATAAAGATAAAAATATATTTTTTATACAATGCAAACTTACTCAGCATTAATTAATTCATCAGTTGGCTTAAAAAATGTCTGGAATCTTTAAAAAAATTTAGCGGAAGGAAAATGAAATTCTAATTATGCCCAAGAAATGAACAATTTTTCATACAGTATGATACCAAATATAGACGACAGATTAAAAAACAAAGCATTAATTCATCTATCTATAATACACAAACTACCTCCCCAAGTTTAATTAACACAAATAATCAACCAAAGCAGCTGTCTTTCCAATCTTCAAAAACTGCAAATCATTCTCAAAGGGTGTCAAATTCAAATCCAAAACCAAAACTCTCTTGTCTCCAGCTTTCATCTTTGGTGAAGAATCAAAACTGCTACCACTAGTACTACTACTCATAGTGGTAGAATTGTGCATGTTTCCATTCAAAGTTGCAGCTCTGTGCCTCCTCATGTGTCCTCCCAAGGCTTGTCCAATAGCAAACTCCAACCCACAAATGGAACACTCATGGGTCTTAGGCTTAGGGGGTGAATCATGATTCAATTGGCCATCCATGTCTCCATCCCCTCCCATCAATCTTGGCTTCTTGTGACTAGCCCTGTGGCCACCAAGTGCTTGAAATGAAGGGAATTGCCTGTTACATGTTTTGCACTCAAAGACACGGTTGTTATTTGAAGAGTTTGAGTATGTGGCCTCAAATTCACCTCCACGTGAAAGCAGCATCAAACAATTAGCCATGGTCACACTATCGACCTCTCTTTCTCTCTTCATGGCACAGCCCCAATAACTACACTAACAAAAACAAATTTGAGATATGTTTGAAGGTGTGAACGAATGTAAATGTATGAAATGAGAGAGAAAAGTATTGGAATGGAACTCTTGGAGACTCGAAAAGGTTTGGTATTTATAAAGGGTGCTTCATGGTTTGGTAGCTTGAGAGTGCTGAACACTCTTGATGATAGTTGACATTTTGTGAATAATTCTTGGGTGAGCATGGCACCAATGAACATAATTAACCAATTAAAATTTGAAGATAATATCAATGTAATTTTAGTACATACTTCAGCACAAAGTTTGTTGTTATTTTATTACATTTTGAACATTTGATTGGTTGTGTATACACACATTATGCTTACGTAAGAATTAATTTGACATGAATGTGCACATATGTTGCCAAACACTGTAACCGTGACTTTTGATTACTTGTGAAATAAGCAAGCGTGACTGCTGCAGCAATTAAAAGCAATTAATTTGATGCGTTGAACTAAGAAGGGGTTACTTACTTAAGAGTTGTTTGGTGTGAAAGGAGTTAGCTGATTTTACGTAAGCATGACAGATTTGCTGAGCCAAACAAGGCAGAACGAGATTTGGTATTTGGTAGGACGGCACTACTATTACTAAAAATGTTTTATAGTTTGTTCAAACATTGATGGAAAATTCTAAGGCAATGTGTCGTTGATAGAATGGTATGAAAAAGGAAGCATCAGAGGACCACAGTTGGAAGCAACAGTTCAGAATAAACATACCCACATGTGAAGCTGACTTCTAAACATCTAGATGTCATGTTCCACGTTGAACATATTATAAAATTCAAATGAAATAAAATCAAATAAAATACAATTCTCTGTAATGAAATAAGAAATATGTTCATATTTAAAATAATTGTCTTCATTCAATTGTTTATTTAAGATGATTTTTCCCAAGTTTAAAATTTTAATAGTTGTTTTTGTAGGTAGGAGTTAATATAAAATAAGGAAAACTAGCTTAGATTCTTTTTTTATATATAATTGTTATTCGTTTTCTATTCTTCGATTTTTATTTTTAACTTGGTGGAGAAGTATAAAATTCTCTGTGGATTGTGGAATAATCTTATGCTCGCTCTAGAAATTTTCAATATTAAGACGACAAAAAAAAAGGGAATGTAGCGTGCAAGTAAAAATATTAACTCTTTCACAATTAATCATTCTTAAATTCAAAGATATTATTGATTATTTTAATATTAAAATTATTTGTTGCATTCATTTCTTAATATTTTACTATTTACCATTTATACCAATTTTTGTCGACGGAAAATTTTTAAAGTATTGGCTTAACAAATTATTATAAATTTAAGAACGATAAAATTTAATTGATGCAATTGAGCTTTTAAAAATTTAAAATTTCTTAGAATTTTTAGTTATTCTATCCGAAAACGCAGTAAAGAAAAAATAACTTTAGAAGGTACTGTATTATGTTCCACAGTAAAATAGAAAAGACCACAGCATGTAAAATATTAAAATTCAATAATGATATAAATATAAATCAGCTTTAGTTATTATAAATTTTATTTAATAAAAAAAATATAAATATTATCAGTAATGATGCATATTATATCAACAAATAATTTTATAAATATAATATTATTGATACAGTAAATGTTAGTATAATATTATTTTATATTTGTAGATTAAACAAATATTGCATACATTAATAATTTATTTTTCAATAAATGAAAAATATAAAAATTATTTTATTAGTAAATGACAATTATTTTACTAACGTATGTATAACATAATCAATGCATTTTCTAAGTAAAATGTATATATGCACCGTTTCTTTTCAAAACATAAATAAGTCTAATATTAATACTGTCGGTGTTATAGAAAATCAATAATCGAATATATTAATGAAAATTTTTCTTCAAAACATGAAATGCAAGACCCAAAAAAACGTAAAAGAAAAATGCATTTTCCTTTTTCCCTTGAAGATTAAAGGATGAATAAAAGTAGAACTTTACCAGGTTCTAAGTCACGTGACATTTAAGTAATTAATACATTAATCTTTGCAATATTTTATGTAAGATGTGTTCCTCGTACTCATCAGAAGAAACCATTCCTATATTACGTAAAAAAGAAAAGGAGTTGAAACTGAAAATGCATGGTGGAACATACATTGCAATGATGGTAGGAGCAAATTTCGGTAATGTGATGGAAAAATGATTCAAATTACGTGTCTCGCATTTGGTTTTTTAATACGACCGACTTTGGCCTTTGTTAGGTCTGACGTGGACCATACAAGTCAATGGCTCTTATGCATCCAAATCCTAATCCATTAGGTACTTTGGATTTGGATCACAAATTGTTCCATTCAACTTCCATCTTCCAACTATTTTCATTGACCATTTTGTAGGTAACATATTATCCAGTTGGCACCTTTGAAGCTACTCAATTTCTCTTATTTTAATTATACTCCATTCTACTACTATTCCATTCCACCCCTTTTTTGCCAAATTTCTAGAGCGTGTGACACAACTTTTCCAATCTTCAATTCTAAATATAGTCAAGATGTTAAGTTGTGTAATTAATTAATTTAATCCTACCTTATGGTCAAATGGGTTTCTTGTTAATGATTGTTCCAATTAAGGAAATGAATGCTAATGGTGAAATTGTGATGACTGTTAGGAACATGAAACTAGTTATGGATATGAATCCCATTCCCTTTAAATTAGCATATATATGTGTTTGTGGAAATTTGATGTATTTAACTTTGCCCTTTTTAAGATATTTTCTAAATCAGTTCTTGCATGCAACGCAAAAATTGGAACTTGTTGAAAAAGATAGGTGCTAGAACTTGTATCTTAAGTTAGATTTAATTACATTTTCAAAAATTCAATCTAATATTTGTATTCTGTCAACTTTATGTGCTTAGATACAAAACTGACTTAATATATATAAACAAAATATACAATTTTAAATATTCGATATGTGGTTAAATTGTAAAACTTTATAAGTGTGTCAAACTATATCATATGACTTGGATTTACGTGTTTCACTAGGATTTGCTTGTATGGTAGAAGGTATAATTGAATAGTTTCATATGGCAAAGTCCAATTCATCTCTTCTTGGATTTGTGATTTCTTATTCACTCTAATGGATAAATATTACTCTTGAGCCAAGGAAATCAGTGTGGTCAGTTCACACGTTCCATAATCAAGGTTTTAGTTAAAATATATCATTCTATTAAGCACCCATCGAAGCCCATGGAATTGCCAAGAGGGGCCTATAAAATTGACTAAGCTTTGACTTGTTCATAGTCAAACACTAAAAATAAGACATTAAATATGTGCAAAGTACGTAACTTGTTATATATATATATATATATATATATTGTTACTCTATTGGGATAAACATTATTTTAAGTGTTGGATTATCATTGCAAGTAGCCAAATCTTTTGAGAGGAAATCACATTCAAATAATAAAGTATCATTATTCAATACTTAAAAAAAAGAAAGAAAAGGCTTCCAATCAAGGAATGCAAATCTTCTCATCTATCTTAATAACATCAATCTCGCAATTGTTCTCTTCTTCAAAAATAGTTGGAGACCTTTAAAACTCCTTTAATTAGGGCTAGTTATGCATGCCTAAAGGCTCTCGATAGGATGCTCCCTATAGTTGGAGACCTTTAAAACAATTTTCAAAAAAATTTGATTTCTCTTTCACTAGTTCAAATTTTCTCTTATGGGTTTGATCTAAATATAGCCATTAGAAATCTCTTCAATATTGGCACTTAAAGGTGCGAATTGAATCATTATTGTCATGCATGATGGGGGTAACAATGATGGTGCAACTGTTTAGATTAGGTTACACAAAATATTGCATAGTACTGATCAGAATTTAGAGGGTCCAAGATGTCTTCAAGTTAGTAGTACAATAACTTAATAAAAATGACAAATTTAATGATTTTTTAATTAAAAATAAATATATTTTAATTCAATCACTATTCGGAAATATAAAGTAAAATCCAACTAAAAAGATCTTTGCGTTTGACAATTGGGTATATGAATTTTATTCATACACACATATTAGTTTACATTTATACAAATTTTAATTAAATATAATTGATGTCGCTTCATTTGCAACAATAAGCAATACAGTATATGCTGTATTAAGAAGTGACAGACACTCAGAAAACGTGCAGCAAACATTGTACCTGGCTCTAGTGGATGTACGGAAGAGAAAATGGATTTTTGAGGAGTGAAGTTATTGATTTGATGAAATATTGGGTGGATGCAATTGGGCTTCACATTCTAATAATGGGGTGTGCATGAATCACCTTCAATTCCTCTCCACATTCTCCTAATACGTAGTGCATGAACCAAGTTCACTTCATACTCATATCACCCCCTTGTCCCTTATCTTTCATATTACCATATAATAATTTGACATGGAATCAAATGTTGAGGAGATGATGTCACTAGATTTGTAATCTAAAATGATACCCATTATTGGAAAAAAAAAACTATGTCATTTAAATCTAATATTTTATAAAAGTGTATAGTGTTATGTTTTAGTTAATTGAAATCATAGTAGTTTAGAATTATGCAATAAATTTTCTTTTTATTGGGTATTAAAAGGTAATGTCAAGCATGATATATATTATTTTTAAAATTAAAATAATGTTAAAAAATAATATCAAGAATTAAAACAAACTAATTTTAATTGAATAATAATACTAAAAATACACTGACATAAAATTGTTACTTTATCTGGTTAAAACAGAATTATTTTGATGAAGGATAGTGTAATCTAAAATAGAAAAATAGCTGAGATATTGTACGGTCTTGAAATTCATGTTTTGAAAGCGAAATCCTCAGACAATTACTCTTACCACTCAGCTGCTAAAATTTAAGGGGTGAATGTTCCTTAACCACATGCCAATCACTTCATGCCATGTCACTAACGCCACAAAGGCCAAACTCACCCAACCTATCGTCACCCTCCACGTGGCACATATAAAGTGCTGCGAGCTCAATTATCATGCACAATATCAATGCACTCCGAAGAAGCTTAGACGGTTCAGATTCTCCTGAAGATCGAAACATCGCAATCCGAGACACGTGTACGGTGATATCGAGTATTTGAAAAACCAGTGATCCTACAGAGCCCCGCACTATATCTTTGATCCACCCACTCTAAACCTTGTTCGTTATCCCCAACACTTCATTTTCGAAGTGTCTCTATCCACGGCGGAGCGCCTCCACCGGAAAAACTCTCCGGCGATAGTGTCGGTTCGGTGCTCCGAACCTTATCCTTCGCCGGCGCGATTGCAGATTCAATTGCTTCATTTCATTTTCTCATTCTAGGTAAGTTTTTTTATTAGTATTTTTATTTTATTTATATTGGTTTAATCATGCTCGAAGATTTTGATCTAGTGGTACCGTGGATTTGATCATCATCTGGTTTTTTGTGGTGTAGTTGATTGAGTTCGGAGATTTCGACTTTATGGTGCGTCGGTGTATTAGGCTAAAGGTGGTGATTTGCATTACCCAGTGGGTGGTGGCACCGTGAATCGTTGAGTCAGATTATTGTTGTTTTCAATCATCAAAGAGCGAAATGGTAGGTTCAACATTCTATCATGCTATTTGCATGCAAATGCAGGTTATGATACATGATTTGCGGATGTTTGGTTCATCATGGTGGACAGTATAGTCCACCTCTGTTTTTCTTTTTTTTAAATCATTTATGTAAAACATACGTGAAATTGAGATACCATTTTCGAGTTAATGGATTAAATGTTGTCTTGTGCACTGGTTTATTAGTTTATTCTTATTATTAGAGGACCCTGATTTAGCAGTGTGAGGATTTTATAAATAGTTATGTGAAACTGCATTTTAATAGCTTATAAAATTATTCGCTCAGTGGGGTCATCAGAATAAAGAACTTCTGTGAGCCTCATACTACTCTGGTACTGTATTGGGGGCTTACTCATGAACTAACTTTCTCTGCTGGTTTGTAAGTTTTATTGTAAATGTAAAATGTCAACATGGAAGTAATGATAATGTAACTGATGCATAACATTTGCGTAATGTGTGAAATGAATTCTGGGTGTCATTTTTTTTTAAATTTCTTCACCCATCTGCTTCTATCTAGTATTTTAAAATGTAAGGGATCATTAAGATTTTAGAGTAGGAAGTTTGGTTAAAGATGCACAAAAACTTCATACTTTGATTAATATATGATATGTTATTGTAAAAACTCTTCTAATATCTTATGTTCATGGTGGATTCTGTGTTATATGATGTTAAGGCGTGTTCCTGGTTAACTAACTTTTGGCCTGTAACCCGTAACAAATAATATTTAATTTCAAATTCCATGCATGGAATACTCTAATGTATTTAATTTTTGTAGGGCTTAACCTGTGACCTTCATGATAAGTCAAGTAAAGCCAGTGTAAAAGTAAAAGTTATTTTTTTTTCTCAGATACACTGAATCTTTCATGGCCAGAGTTTCTGATTTTCCATCTGGTTAATTGCTACTTTTCTTAAAGACGGTTAAAACTTAAAAAAATTATCCTAAAATCTATTTTTTCAGTATTTTGGATCATAATAATCAATTATTGTCAAAATTCTATCTTATATATGTTAGAAAAAAAAAAGAAAAAGATTCTAACAGTTTGAAGCATCTTAACCTGTTAGTTGATTCCTAATCAATGTGATATTCCATCCTCCTGCTTTCATTTCTGCACAGGATTCTTGTTGAATGAAACTTTACTTTAGCTAGACAGTAGTTGGATTCAATTTTGTTGCTTAAACTTTATTAGTGGACCTGTTTTATTTAAAAATCATGATTACTGTGGGGCTTGAGTGAAATATTGTGATTGGAGAATATCTTTCCTCTTGTCTGTAGTTAATTTTCCCACTCTATTTGATTAAATATTAGATTAGGTCATAAATGTTTACTTTATTTGCCTTTAATAGTTTAAGGTAGAATATATATGTTTGAATTTTATTGATTGTAAAGACAATGCATTAATTTTCAGATACACAACGTTTTGACACATTAGATTATAGAAGGGGGTATGTGATGTGAGTTTGTGTCCTGACCATTATGTGTTGAACAAAATGGTACACAGCCAACAAGATGATTCTATCCATCGCAAGTCAGTGATGGGTTGAATTGTTCATCACATGGGATATGTTACAGGGTATATATTTTGGAATAAGGAAGGTCCAAGATCCACAAAAGCCACCCTTCCTTGGAGAAAATAAATGCTCCTAAATAAGTGTAAGTTTAAATTGCAATCTGATTCCCGAAATATGTGGATTCATTTTAATTTTGGACACAGGTGCCTCTACCACAGAAAATGTAATTTTAGTGATGAAATTATAATTCTCAAGATATTTTCTTTGCATCATTTCCAAAGCTTTTTCGCTATTGTGTTTATGGAAAGATCTATAGATTAAAAGTTTGTATTTCATATATTTGAGTCTCAAAGGATGTTTGATGATGGGGAACAATATGTTTGGTCATTTAAAAGTAAAACACAGCATATAACAAAGTGACATAGCAGAACTTCTGAGAATATTGTGGATCAAATCATGATGTATGGTTTAGTTTAGGTACCTAGATCTATCTTTCAAATTGATGGGATGTCATGCATAGGATTCGGGTTGGGTGGATGAAATTGAGAAATGCTTTGAGTGTAAATTTTCATTTCAAAGTGTCCGAGGAACATTCTACCAGACAGCTATACGAGCTGTGATGCTCTGTTAGTGAATGTTAGGTAGTGTAAAGTTTCAACAAAAGCCAAAAGTCAGTTTAGTCGAGCAAGGTTATCTAATTGCAATTCAAATTGTGAATTATTTGGCTGATAAAGTTTAGTTGCATTGCTTAATCCTTACTGACTACTCTTTTGAGATTTGTGATCATATATGGAATAAAGTTGATCTTAGCAATAATAAATTATTGATTGAATCGAATTTCATTTTTTATTTCACTGTCTTTTACCTACTGGTGCACTTGTTGGATGGGATGGGAAAGCAAGATGTTTCATGCCAATATGCTCCATATGTGCACTTATTTTTGTAGGTTTCTGTCATTTGAATATGCATATAAGGAAAGCTGACGAGCACGTTTTAGATCAAAATAAGTGGCTATAATAAGATTCTATTTTACTGTCTTCAAAGGTGATGTATTGATTTGATTCATATAAAAATATGTCCCCTGTTTGGTAGCTTGTACGGGTTGTATCTTTATAGCAAGGAGTGAGCCTGACCCTGCTTGCTGTGTATCTCACCCATCCTTTTTCTGGTGCTTCCACTTGAGACTCCATCTTTGAGTCATCCAGCCAGTTGGACCAAATGAAATATAAGTGAAAGCAGAACTGTGTCAATATTATTGCTGAAATAGGTAGGTAAATACACAAGGACAGAGAATCACAGGGTCCCCCCCCCCCCCCCCCCCCGAGGACTATTGCCTCTTGCTGAGAGAAAAGTATTCTCCAGCCTCAAGCCTTATTCAACTACACGAAACCAAATGCCTACCTTAACCCACTATCTCCAATAAAACTTGTATGTGCTAGAGCTGCTTCTCCATAACAATTCTCTTTCCTCTAACTGTCTTGGGTCCTGCAGAATTTCTTTCTCACTTATACCTTCATCTCTGCTGGGCTTGGTACATTCCTATTAATTTGGGGTCCTAACATCATCTCATACTTATTCATTAATAAATAAACAGAAAAAAGGTTGTGGCTTATGTCCCTAAAATGTCATGCTCAAAACTGTGTTGGAAGGACATGAGTAAATGTTTCTGAAGGACCTGTACAGGAAAATAAAATTTCTTAGATGAGAGATCAGTGATCTTTATGCTTTTAGCAAACATTATTTCCGAGTAAATATTATCTAAGACTAGTTACAAATTTAATTTTCTGGATTTGAGGTTGTATATAGCATGTTTGGGAATTGCTAATTTCTGGGAAATAAACATTTTTTTTTACCCAAAGGCTGTCTCAAAAACTAGCAAAAAAATCCCATTATTTCTCCAAAATAAGCAACCTCAGTATAAATATTCATTTCTTACTGTTTAGAAAACACCTAAGTGCAATGTATTGATTTTATATGCGATCATCAATCTGGTTATTGGTTTATATGATCTTGATGTTGATATTTTGTTTCAAGGATAGTTACTTTGTTTAAACTTCGGAGAAATTTCTGAGGTGATATTTACTTAGTTCTTTAACAGTGTAATTTTTTAATATTGCAAATTCCATCAAATAAGATAAACATGCTAAGATGTGATTTTTTGAAGTCTTTTCAGCATAAAAGCTTTTGGATGCTACGGGATGCTGGCTGCTTGGCTGAAGAAAATGTGGGATATGAGAATTCTTCCAGAATTGAACCAAAGAGAAGTCATCAGTGGTTTATGGATACAGGTGAGGCAGAAATATTCAGCAACAAGAAACAAGCAATTGAAGCTGTTAGTGGCAGGCCAATTTCAGGAGTTTCAACCGTGAATGTTTCCCAATGGGAAACCAATACAGGATTTCACTCAGTCACAGGTCAGTTTTCTGACCGCCTTTTTGGATCTGATCTTGTTAGGACTGCTAATTTGGTTGATAAGAACATGTCATCAATTGGAAGTGGAAATCCAAACATGGAAAGGAAGGATTTTGAAAATCAATATGGTAATGATCCATCTGTGGGGTTGTCAATATCTCATTCCATAGCAGACCCTTCAGCATGTTTAAATTTTGGTGGCATCAGAAAAGTTAAAGTTAATCAAGTCAGAGATTCTGACAACTGCATGCCTGCTGCATCTATGGGCCACTCCTATAGTAGGGCTGATAGTAGTACCATTTCAGTAGGTGCTGGCTACAATAAGAACAATGGAAATATTTCATTGGGCTCAACTTATAACAATGGAAATGACAACGCCATTGCTATGGGGACGAGAATAAGTAAGACTGATGACAATCTCCTTTCAATGGCTCACACCTTCAATAAAGGGGATGGAAATTTTATGTTGATGGGCCACAACTATGGCAAGGGAGATGAAAGTATCTTATCAATGGGTCAGCCCTTTGATAGGGGAGATGGAAATTTCATATCAATGGGTCAATCATATGAAAAGGAAGACGGCAGTTTAATATCTCTGGGTACCTCATATACCAAGGGGCACGAGAGCTTTATATCAATGGGTCCAACCTATGGTAAATCAGGAGAAAATTTCATATCCGTTGCTCCTTATGACAAGGGCACTGATCATATAATATCAATGGGTCCAACATATGATAAGGTGGATTCTAATATCGCACCAACCGTTCCATCATATGACAGGAGAGATTCTAGTTCTTTACCTGTGGGTCAGAACCACCACAAGGGTCAGAGCAGCACCATATCTTTTGGAGGTTTTCACGATGACCCTGAACCAAATCCCTCTGGTGGAATCATCAGTGGATATGATCTCTTGATAGGAAGCCAGAACTCAGCTCAAGGTTTGGATAGCCAGAAGGATTTGACTGAGTCGAACTCTGAATCACTTGTAAATAGCATTCCAAAACCCAATACTAAAAATGATACTGTTGCCAAGAACAAAGAGCCAAAGACAACCAAGAAGGCTCCTCCTAACAACTTCCCTTCAAATGTCAAAAGTTTGCTGTCAACTGGTATTTTTGATGGTGTTCAGGTGAAATATGTTTCATGGTCACGGGAGGTAAAATGTGTTCTAATTTTCATTTTGCTTTATTTCTGAGCTATTGTAGTTGTTTATCTGTGTTTTTAACATTTTGAAAAATCTGCTTGGCAGAAAAATCTCAAAGGAATCATAAAAGGAACTGGTTATTTGTGTTCATGTGATGACTGCAAGCAGTCAAAGGTTAGCCCTTTAAGTCACTTGCATTCTGATAATCTGCATATTCCATGTGATTGTGCTTATATATTAGATTCTGTCATGAAGGCTCTTAATGCATATGAATTTGAGCGTCATGCTGGTGCCAAGACAAAGCACCCTAACAATCACATATACTTTGAGAATGGAAAAACCATCTATGCTGTTGTTCAAGAGTTGAAAAACACTCCGCAGGAGATGCTTTTTGATGCAATTCAAAATGTGACTGGCTCCACCATCAATCAAAAGAACTTTCGTTTGTGGAAAGGTAACTAGAATTTTAGTTTGCTTGGTTGTAGTTTAGATTAAAATACCTGATGACTATGTCCTTGCTTAAATTATTCATCCTTAGGTATAAAAGCAACAAAAATTCTGCAATCTTTCTACTTCTAATCTATTTCCCCCCTTATCAGCATCATACCAAGCTGCTACTCGGGAGCTACAGCGAATCTATGGAAAGGATGAAGTGAGCATACCATCTTGAGTTCAATTTTCTTCTTGAGAACAGTGGTAGATATGTAATCTGTTCATAGTGAGTGAATGGCAACTTAATAGTTTAAAAGACTATTTAAAATTGAAAAGTTTTAGCTGATGCTTCTTGTAGGAACTTAACTGTTTTAATTATGGTAATGAAGATGTCTTTTTTGTGGTTCAGTATTATTCTTTTCATCACAATTTGCTGTTATCTTGCCACCTTTGTTAAATTCCGTTCAAACCATGTTCCTTTGTGAATCTTCAAGAGGTCCCATTTGTTAATGTCTATTTTGCGGGTGGTAACTCATCCCATCTCATATAATAAGATTAAGAAAAAGTGAGTTGTGAGGGTGGGTATATTCCTTGTACGTGTCGACATTAGTCAGTCAGTTGTGTATTTTTGTTGGGCATTGCAATCTACTGTAAGTGACTTACGCTACAGGTTAAGATTAGTTTCTCTGCTCATCGAGCGAAATTGTAGGATCTTAATTTGCACTATTCATAATTTTCACTTATGGTACCCGTAGGGATGTGTCAGGAACAAGGATCTAACGGGAGAAAGAAATAGGAAAGTGAAAAATATAGTGAAAAAGAGATTAGAAGGAAGTTGTTAAACTGTATAAAAAATAATCATAAGAAAATGAAACTATAATATTTTTTCTTAATAACAAATATCTTCAATTTTTTATATTATATAAATTTTATTTAATAAACAAAAATGAAAACTCACTCCCATATCCCCTATTTGCCCCCATTTTGGGTTTTCTTTTAAATGGCTCCCATGAAAAAAATCCCCTTCTCCTCTTCTCTTCTTCTATGGAAACATCTACATTCCCTTCCCTCGGTTACCGAACACATATTTACACCTTAGTTGACAGTGTTAACATCAACATCCTTCTTGGTTTGTTTTTGTCGTTAATATTATTCTTGTAAACTGGAATTAGTCTAGATCGGAATTGGCGTAGATGCACAAGTCCAAATGGCTAAGGTATTTTGGACATAGCTACAATCTCAAGCCCAAATCTCGTACAAAGTTACTAAACACTCTGTCAAACGTTGAATCGAGCCCGTTAGTAAAAGTCAAGCTTGACTTGAGTTTCGTTATTTGGTGATGCTAAATAAATCATTTCTTGTTGACCAAAAAAAAAAAGGATTTCATCATTCATTGTGCTGAACTACTATTTTGAAGTTGGAATCCTAGCATAATTTTTTTTAAAAATGCAATTAACTTTTTTGTGTCATTCTTTTAACTTGTTTGTTTCCAGGTTTAGTAGGACGCAATCAATTTTAAACAAATGGTGAACTATTATTTGTGCGAAAAAGTCGATGTACATGAAATGGTAATGATAAATTCTCATTTCCATAAAATAAATCATTTGTCTAATACAAACAAAATATATATTGTTGGCTTTTTATTTTATTGGCATTCAAGAAACCAAGTCTTACTCTTTATTTGACGAGTCCCACATGATACAGATTTATATAATTTCTATTAATTATAAAGGGCGTGTTAAAAGATATTAAAAACTGTTTCTTTAATATCTCATAAATAATATATACTTCTAGACACATGACAAGTCATGTTCGAATCATGTCTATTTCTCTCCAAATAAATATTAGGTATGATCTATCATGTACAAGACATCTGATTATTTTACTCGTCTCCCACATAAATGACAGTTTATATCATTACCAAGCTGACACATAGGATGGTGAACTCAATTTGATTGAAGAACCAGACCAGAGTTAATTTTGAATTGAAAGAAAAATATAAAATATTTGAGAAAAAAATAATTTATTGGAGAAATTGATGGTCATGTTCCAGAGCTAAGCCTCTGGAGACTGGAATTACATAGTCACAAAAATTATTGAAGATGCACTTCCAAATTACAAAGTATAAAAAAACTGTAAATATCGATGCATCAATTCAACCAGCAAGGCAACACACCTTTGCGTGTTCTATGCATTCGTGTGTTGAAATTCTTACCTGAAGCTTTGTATGAATAATAAAAAAAAAAACATAAGGTTCAAAACTCAAGCATATATATTAAGTCACCTTCCAACCATTGCTTCTTCAAAACTCAAAAAAGGATGCACCTACAAAAGCCTCAGTAAGGAAAGCTGATTGGTTCTTGTTGAAGGGCTTTCTCAGCAATCTCAGCTTGCTCCTTCTGGTGAACCTTGAGGAAACCTGTGGCTGTGGCCGCCGATGGAGCACGACCAACATATTTGACATCATCATAACCTCCCCTACCTACAGCTTTCACCGAAGATATAAGTCGAGGTAAGATGTAAGTGTATCCACCCATGTTCATTGGCTCTTCTTGACACCAAACAATCTCTGCATCTGCAATAAGCAAATCACAATGAAATTGTGAGACAATGAACCATATACAGTTTAATGCACAATAAAACACTACATACTTGGATATCGTTTAAGCTCTCGTTGGACAAGGTCGTAAGGGAAAGGACAAAGCTGTTCCACTCTACATATTGCAACATCCTTTGCATCAACCTTTGTTCTATGTTCATCAAGTTCATAGTAAATCTGCAAGCGATGGATGAATTTTGGAGTTACAAATAGCATGCTTAGAAAAATAATGGATACCCTAGACATAAAACTGACTGCGATCGAAGTACCATTAAAATTCATAAATCTAAAATCCACCAGATGAAAGAGCATAAAAACTAGTTTTTGTGAAGATGGCTGGTTTCTATTACGAGTACTATATACCTTTCCAGAGCAAAGTACTAAACGTCTAATACCCTTCTCAACATCTGAGTGGGCATTTTGGTCTTTTATGAGGCGCTTAAATCTGGTTCCCTGTTTGTCAAAACCTGGGTGCCCTTGAACATCATCAAACTCAGATAAATTTGATCTGCAAGCCTTACTACGAAGCAGGTTCTTAGGGGACATTACAATGAGAGGTTTGCGGAAATCTCTATGTACCTGCAAGAATAATAGCGGAACATAACTTTTAGTGATAAAGTCTGCATTAAATCAATTGAGGAGTGCCAGTAAAACACTCTTAGTTATTGGCTTTTTGATTTATTAAAAACTACAAAAGTACGAAAAACAAACATTAAATTAAGAGTGGGAAAGATTGAGACTCATGATTTATAATTTTCAATAAAATTTCACCAATAACTAAGAGTGTGTTAAAAAGAATGTGTTTGAGAGTGTTACTATCATTTTTCTAAATTAATTAACTGTACCAACCTGCCTCCTTAGAACATGGAAGAAATTAGCAGGAGTTGTGACATTCACAATCTGCAAATTACATTCCTGAATTTGTTTCCGAAGAGTTGGATCCATCTCAGGGATAATATAAGGATTGTCATCAGCCATCTGAAAGAAATTAGAGAACATTTGTTGCTTCAATACTATACAGATAAAATCAGAAGATGGACGGATTGCAAGCAACAAGACTAAAAGCAGTTTGAGAAGTTGCAGCAAGATAGCATCATTTACACGAGAAACATAATTTAAACTACTAATCTAAATTTCAGAAACGAGGTCCTTTTTCACTTTTCCCTTTTGTAATACGGAACACAGGTGGCAAACTCTAATAAGTATGGTTTCAGTTTCAGTGTTGTTCCTTGACATTACCCTTTGTATCCCCCCAAACTACTGCAAATATGCAAATTCAGTATTTAGAGTCTACTTGAGACAATGTAAGTAAAGCATATATCATATATAATTATATATCTTACGACAAAACAGACACAGCACACGATCAACAAAATACATTTCCTAAGTATCAGTGCCATTCAGTTCAAGTTGACAAGCAAATATCAAAGTAGCATCATATAAATCACTAGAGGTTACCAATCAACAAATACAACATATAGACATGAGAAGGACAAAAAATAGCCAAAGCTGGCAAGCAAACGATTTAAGCAGAAGGAATAATAGCTTAAATTTATTTTCAAGAAAATTAAAACATAGATTCAAAATCAGACCTGAAGAAAACGTTCCAATCTTGCACTTGAATGCTCAGGGCCCTGGCCATCATAACCATGAGGAAGTAACACAACAAGCCCAGTCTGCCGGAGCCACTTAGACTCACCAGAAGCCAAGAAATTGTCAAATATCACATGAGCCCCATTAGCAAAATCACCAAACTGAGCCTCCCAAATTATCAATGAATTGGGATTTTCCATTGAGTAACCCAATTCAAACCCAAGAACACCAAACTCAGAAAGTGAGCTGCACATTGTTTCAAAAGCTTCTTAGATAAGAGATAAATAGGGAAAAAAAATCATCAGTTCAATAAATGTATCAAGAGTAGATTCTAGAACAGTATCTTAACAAAGATATCAAACAGAAGACTGACTGGGACCATATTATTCCAATTTCCTAACTAGAATTATTATGAAATGTGATGTGACCCAATATTTTCTACACTCTTTTAACATTTCACGAAGCACGTTTACAAAACTTCTAAACGGCACATATAGTTTTACCAAAATATTAAGAACAATATAATTGACAAAACAATCATGTCACAAATCACAATAAACTAGTATTGGAAGAAGAGGGAGGGGAGGGGGAGAGGGGATGGAAGCATTATATAACTATGATTCAGTAATCAGGGTCAATCAATGAAACACATTTAGAAAGCATATAGATAAGGCACAGCAAAGATAGATTTCAAAGTCTAAAACAGCTATAACAAAACATGCCCGATCACTTTACCAGTAAGATATTAATCCAAAATTGCCTCGTGACTGAGGAAAAAGACAAAAACAATAACCATGTATATACAAATATATTTTACACACTTATAGAAATGTAAGAATCTTTACATATAAATTGTAATAACTACAGAACAGAATTCATTTAAAAATAATTAGGAAACAAGGAATGCATAACAACTGTAAAGTTAAACAGTATACTCCAGCTTTGTCACGATTTTGAAATACTCCAGCTTTGTCACGATTTTTAAATCATGTCAGAGCCAAAGGCATGCAAGGCAGAGATTTTATATCTCTGCAATGTAGGATATCAGTGACATAATAAAAGCAACAAAGCTGAAACAGGCAAGATAACTATGTGTAAACAGAAGAAAGATTACCTATTGCTAACAGTAAACATCTCTTCGTCTTGGTTCATTGTAACATGGTCAAGTGGGCAATATTTATCCCCTGTTGTCTGATCATGAACAACAGCATGCCGGTGACTGAATGTTCCCCTTTCAACATCCTGACCGCTTAATCGAACATGGTTACCTTCAATAAGCAAGGTAGCAAAAGCAAGTGCCTCAGCAAATCCCCAGTCAATATCTTCCCCAGTTTCAATCATTTGGGCACGTTGTTCATAAATCCTCTTCACAGCTCTATGAGGTGTGAAATTTTCAGGGATGGTTGTGATTGCTTTCCCAACATTTTTCAAGATCTCTGGTTTCACACTGCACAGGAAAGATCACAGATTTCATCAGTGGCATACAAACAATAGAAAACACTCTAGCAAAAAGAACATTAAATTTTCCATACCCAGTGTTTCGAATGCGTGAAAGCTGTTCAGGTGACTTGAAACCAAGCCAATATGCTGAAAGCCAATCTCTTCTTTTTGGAATGTATTCTTTACTAGCCAAAAACTCTTCATTTAGAATTGATGTGACCTTCTTGTGTATCTTGTCGATTTCATCTTGTGTCAGCTCCCCTGATTCCAAAAGCTTCTTCTGATAGATATCAAGAGCTGATGGATGGCTTCGGATCACCTATATTAAACCCACAAAATTGCAAATCAATTAACTTGTCCAAAAGCAATATGCATGCAAAAATAAGAAAAGCATTAAAAACAAAGGGCTAACCTTATACATTTTAGGCTGAGTAAAAGATGGTTCATCAATCTCATTGTGGCCAAATCGACGGTAACATACTAAGTCAACAACCACATCCGAGTGGAAAGTCTGGCGCCACTCAGCAGCAAGTTCACAGGCATGAACAACTGCTTCCACATCATCACCATTCACATGAAATATGGGAGCATCCAAAGCCTTGGCAACATCAGTGCAGTACTGTGAAGACCTGCCAGAGGTAGGATCAGTTGTAAATGCAACTTGGTTGTTGAACACAATGTGAATTGTCCCACCAGTAGAGTAATTTGGAAGAGCACTTAAATGTAAAGTTTCATAGACCACCCCTTGTCCAGCAAAACTACCATCTCCATGAATCAACACACCCATATTTTTCGTTCTGTCCACGTCATTTGAGTAATACTGCTTGGCTCGAGTTTTCCCAACAACAACTGGGTTGACAGCTTCCAAGTGACTAGGATTTGCCACCAACGACAAATGTATCCTCTTGCCACCCCTAGTAGGGCGATCATAGGACGTCCCCAAGTGATACTTAACATCACCAGTTCCTGTGTAGAGTCCAACCTCATCCTCAGGCTGAAGACCACCGCTAAACTCGCAAAAAATCTGCCGCAACGGCTTCCTAACCACATTCCCCAAAACATTCAGTCTTCCCCTATGTGCCATTCCTATAACTATGCTCTCAACCCCGAGATCAGATGCCCTATCAAACATTTCTTTCATGCCAGGAATAAGAGTCTCTCCACCTTCAAGGCCAAACCTCTTTGCAGAGGTCCACTTGGTGGCCAAGAAATTCTCGAACAGAGAACTCCAAGCAAGCCTGTCAAAAATAGCCTCACGCCTCTCCCTATTGTATTGGGTAGGGGTAGGAGTTTCAATCTTATCCCTAAGCCAATTACACTTTTCACGATCTGCAATGTGCATATACTCATAACCAATGCTTCCACAATAAGCCTGTTCAAGCCTTGTCAAAATGGATCTAAGGGTTTGAACAGGGCGATTCTCAGACAAGAAACCAGACATCCTCCACACCCCTAAAAAGAACTCTCTATCAAGATCAGCCTCAGTGAAGCCATAAAGTGCAGGGTCCAAATCCTCAGGAATTACCCTTTCCTCCAGGTTCAAAGGATCCAACTTGGCCTTCATGTGACCATTAACCTGGTATGCCCTCACCAACAACAACAACCTCATACTCTCCTGAATGGTTTGACCAGAAATCCCAGGTGAGGTTGAAGACTGTCCCACAAAGTTCCTAAAGAAATTGTCCCAAGACTCATCAACACTGTTGGGATCAGCTTCCCAAGCCCTTTGAAGCTCCTCCAAATACACACTACTTGTTCCATCTAAGAAGCTATCAGTTAACCTTGAAAGAGGAACAGCACGTGGAACAGGTGCAGCTTGTTCCTTTGATTTGAAAACCGTGGTGTGGAAACTTCGGTTCTGTGATGATGATGGAAGAACCCTTGCCCTAGACACAAGGTGTGTGGATCCACCATTAGAAAGGGTTCTCCTAATTGCATGCTTTGCAATGCTTGTTCCAGCTCTAAACCATGCCATGGCTCTATCACCAATATGATCCTTTTTATCTTCTCAAGGTTCCACCTTTGTAATCACAACACATCTGACACAACCATATACACACACCCACAAAATTGTTAGCCAAAAATATATAATTTTTGTTCAAAATTGAAGAAAATAAGAACACCCAGAAAGGGAAAAGAGGGGAAATGCAGTTTGATGGAGAATTTACACGGAATCGACGGCGATAAACGGTTCAATTTCGATGGATTGGTGTGATGAAAGATTGGTGGATCGGAATCAGAAAAAGAGGAACCCTAGTGGCGTTGAAGCAAAAGGAGTGAGAAAGAGTTGGAGAGTGTCATAATGGGAAAATGCGAAAATTCAACGCTTTGAATTGATTTAAGGTTGCTTTGTATTTCCACGTTGGCTGCGTAATCTCGCATTTCTCGAACAAAAGAATGTGTGCCCCTTTCTTACCTTTTCCTTTTTTCATGGATATTGTGTATTAATTATTAATTATAATTTTTCGAAAAATGAGAAAGGTTTACCAAAACTTTTTACATGGTAATATGAATGAATTAGAGTGAATTTCTTGAATTAATCATTTAAATATCAATATATTATTATGTTGATTTTAAAAATTAAATTTTATTAACGTAAAATTTTATAGGACTGATAATATGGTGATAAACTAAAATTTTGAGTTACGAGTTTATTCTGTAAATTTAAAAATTGTCTAAAATTTATAACTACTTTACTATATTTATATAACTTTATCTTATTATACTTTTATAAAGTTTGTTGTAAATAATTTTATGTGAATATAATAACTCTTCTTGCTTAGTTACGTTAATAATTTTTGTGTGGCACCACTAGTTGTAATGAATTTTGAATAAATTGGTTGAATCTTAAATAATTTTACAATTTTATAATATAAATAATTTATATTATAGTTTGTTAAATATTTTATATCTTTAATTATTCTATTAATAATTAATGAAAGAATCGTTAAATTAATAAGAGTAAAAAAAATGAATCACATGATTTTGTGGTATAACTATTAATTTTTTACTATTTATAGTAATTATTCAATATTTTTTAAAATTAATGCCATGACCTGTAAATATTGACTGATTTTTAAATCAATCAAAGAATTTAAAAAGTGTTTCAAATATGTTAGCATTGATTTTACAATTAATTAATGATCCATTGATATATTTTATACTTTTAAATTATACACCGTGCAAATTAATGTTTCAAAAATTTTACCCTATATAAATTTATAGTAATTGTACCATGTGATGATATTGGGAATTATTTATAATATTTAACAAAGTTTTATTATAATTAAAAAAAACTTTAAATTCAATTTTTTTATTTTTTTAAATATACTTATTACCCAAATTAATGGTGGTATTAGACTGATTTTCATTAAATTGATTAAATCTATGATTTTACAATCTGATAATTACAATCAATTACATTACAATGCTCTAATAAAACTTTATTATTAATTATAGTAATAATTCATGAAGGAATAATTAAATTAATAAAAAAAGCAAAATAAAATTTATAAAACAAATTTAAATCTATCTACATTGACTTTGTAGTGTAATTATCAAATTTTATTTATTTATGATGACTATTCAAATACTTTATAAAATTGATGATATAACTAATAAATGGTGACTGATTTTTAAATTAATCTAAGAGTTTAAATTACCGATAGTGTTTGAAATATACTACCATTGACTTTATAATCAATTACTGATTATTTTAATATATTTTTTAATTTATAAACAATATGAATCATTATTTTATAAACTTTTAATAAAATTATACTTGTATGATAATATTAAAATATATTTATTATATTCAATCAAGTTATACTATAAATTAAAAAAAATACTAACCTCAACTAGTAATAGTAAAATTTTATTCAAAAAATATTTATTATATTTTTATAATTTTAGTATAATAAATATATACTCTTTTTCATAAAATAAATTATTTATAAATGTTGAAAGTCAACTTTTAAGTCAATGTTAACAAAACTCTTTAAAATATAATTTAAATATCCTTTCATTTTCCTTTCTAACATTTTTACCAAAATTAATATTAATAAATAAATTTCAATAAATTGATTAAATCCAACAAGTTTGTAATCCTATAACCACAATCATCGGTATTATAATTTTCTATTACATTTGCATAAATTATATTCCTAATTACTAATAAAGAAGTTACTAAATCAATAAAAATAAAAAATGTACACCAAATTAAAATCAGTGACTGGTTTTCGAAACAATCAGAGAGCTCAAATTGCTAATATAATTATGAATCCTTCCTTGTCTATTTGTTTTGATTTCAAATTAACAATAAAAATATTTACTTTTTCACTTTACACATCTTAAATCCTTTTTAACCAACTTCGGAAAGCATATATGAAGTGTAATTTCCTGTGAAATAGCAGGGCATTTTCTCTTTTTCACCCCCAAAACTTATGGTTGTCTAAGATTCCTGACCCAAGCATAAAACAGGAACGTTTAAGAATACACTTTGCAATAGATAGAAGTTTTTTCTAGAAATCAATCTGAATCTAATCAAATAAGGGTTTTTTTTTTCTTTTCGTTTTTGAAGAGTCAGATTGATTACAAATGAAAAAGGAGAGTGAAGCAAATGAACTAATCACAACAAATCCAACAACTAAGTGGCAAAACACTTAAAATACTATCTTCAAAACATAATCTTTGCAGTTGGGAAATACAAGGACAAATACATGTTCCCACTTCTAATGTCATCAAAATAACTATAGCACCCATATGAGGGTAAGTGTTGAATCTGCAACGTCTGACTGCAGTTTCTGATTCTTTTCATGAACCACCACCACAGCAGGCTGATTTCTGACCAGCTAGACCCCCATTGCCTGCCTGGTCTGGTTGGTTAATCTTGATAGTTTGGGGCTGAACCACACAAAAACATACTATCATCATTTAGCAATAAGAAAGAAGCTATAATTGCATGCACTTCCTTCAAGAGTTAGCATTGAAAAACACCAGTCATCACCTCAATAAGTTTAAAAGCAAATAGACTTTTATGATACCAAAATTTAGTCCTTCTCAGAAAGAAACATCAATAGAGTAAAAATGGACAACAAAGTAAACAACATACCTCAGCCTTAGAGTCTGTGTCAGCAAGCCTTTGCTTGATATCTCTTGCTATTGAAAAGAAAACCTCCTCCACATTCATGTTTGTCTTTGCACTCTGCAAGAGTTCTTCCAATGTAAATATAATGAAGTCACATGTAATTAAACATTTAAATGATAATGAGAAGGTCAACCAAATTCTACTCACGGTTTCAAAAAACTTGATACCATACTCATCAGCAAGAGCTTGACCTTTGGAGGTAGGCACAGCCTAGAGGAGAAAAAATGGAAATTGGAATCAATGGATTACAGACAACAGTAATGTAAATAAAGATAGTTATAAACAGACACAAAGAATGTTCAATGTCATAGCAATGAGAAATGTGGCTTGTGCAGAGTCAATCATTTATCAGCTGCTTGGCCCATTAATTTAACTCCAGCCAACCAAGTTGTAAGATGTAGATAGAAAAGCACCCTCAGAGCTACATACCCTTTTACTTTCATCCATATCAGCCTTGTTACCCACAAGTATCTTGTTTACATTGTCAGAAGCATGTTGTTCAATGTTGCGAATCCAATTCCTAATATCTTGACAGAGAAGCAAGAAATATTAAAATGAAAGGCAGGCAAAATGGACAAAAGAAATTTAACAACAAAAGCAAGATTAGGTCGTCCACATAATTCAAACTAAATCACAGAGAAAGATTGTCAAAGGTAACACGAAGAGAATGGGCAGAAAGAAGAAAACACAATTTGATGAATTAGTGACAGCTAAAAAGAAGTATACAAGAAATATTCTCAAGCATTAGTGCATAAAAAAGTTCAAGAAAATATCAGAAGAATTTGAATGCAATTAGGGAAGGAGAGTACTATTAAAAGATGCTTCATCAGTAACATCATAAACGAGCAAGATGCCCATGGCTCCACGGTAATAAGCTGCAAAAGGGAACAACATTGTAAGAAAAGCTTTTCTTTCATCACAAAGTAGGACATTTATGCAGAGTATGAACTTAAATTACAGTCAATTCCAAACAAATTTATTATGAAATAAGACAGGGAGCATATTAAACTAAAATATTATGTCCTTTTACGCAAGTATAAAACAAGTTCATGTTCACTTTAGATTTATGAATTATGATTCATAAAATCTGGGATGATTCAAATTAATCTCCAAAATTGAAGGTTCCTCCAAAAAAAAATCTTTAAAATTAATCAAACTTAATTTACTAAAATTGTCTAACAAAATTAGGGTCTTATTAACATTTGTCTATACAGTCAACTTTTAGCGACTAAAAGTATAAAGCTTTTATTGAGAAATAAAGAATTTATTGCACTTTTGTACTTCTGATGCAATTAATGTTATTGTTTCCAATAAAAATTTGCACATTTAGTTGCTTAAAACCAGTCTAAAAGACTTCTGTTTAACAAAATTCTATGAAATAATATCCCTTAAGTTTTGATTTTCAATTATCACAAATACAACACCTTAATTAACTTTTATTGAATCATTAAGGAAGTTTGATGATTATTATTACAGCCACTATCTATGAAGTCTAACACTTCTAATGCTAAGTCAACACATCATCGGATGATAGCATCAAACAACTTTAAGTTTAAACACTCTCTCTCTATATATGTTTGTGTGTGGATGCAAACTAAATTTGTAATGTGTTGGACCATACAAACATGTATTAGACAAGCCATTTTGAAGAGGACAAAACAAATACCTGTGGTAATGGTTCGAAATCGCTCCTGACCTGCCGTATCCCATATTTGTAACTTAATGCGTTTGCCATCAAGTTCGATGGTTCTTATCTTAAAATCAATGCTGCAAAATAGAGTATTATAATATGAATTTATTTCCATCAACACACAAACACTCACACATACATATATATTAGCGTTTCTGCAATTCTTTATGAGTAGACAAAGACTAGATGAATAGACCAATCCTATAACCTCAACATGATGTGTGCATTAAGTATGATGTTCGATAAGTATGACATGCCACACGAACTCTAGGTGTTAAGTTCTTACATTCTATGTTTTTCAAAGCACATCAAAAGAAAAACAGGACAAATATTCCAGGAAGCCTTATTAATTCCTTGGAATGCAATATAGTCACTGCTGAATGGAGACATTGATACAAGGATCTTGATATCAACAATAACAGAATGCAATAGCCAGTAGATCCCATAGCATTTTCACAAAGGATAAAGAAAAACTAACATATACTAACCCAATGGTGGTGATAAAACTGGTCGTGAAGGAACCATCAGAAAATCGCAAAAGCAGACAACTCTTCCCCACTCCTGCAATTGTTAGTCAGATAAAAATTAAGAACAGACAAAAGTTCAAGTGATAAATAAAATTGACAAAGAAAACAAGGTGCCATGATATATATGCACACACTCAAATGCACAAATACAATAAATAAATAAATAAAAAGGTATTTCTATATGTTTTACATTTTGGAAACACAACGATACTGGACCAGTGGACCTTTGTCGTGGCATGTTGCACTTTGCAGTTGCACACTAGTCAACCTGCTTTTTAATTTTGTTCTTTTTTAAATATAAAAATCTTTTATAAGTTCTAAAACAACTGACCAAAATTTCAGAATTTTTAAGTAGGTATAAAATTTAAAATAACTACCCATAAACTAAGACTTATTTTAAGGATTAGAATTGCATCTTCAAGATGCCAAAATACATAATCATACGTGTATATTTATGTATTACGTATGGGGGCAAATTTATGCATTACATACATATATTTATATCCACACACAGATGGCTAATGAATACTCAATGACTCAGCAACAACAACTACAACCAAGTCTTATCCTGCTACAATGGTTATTAAATAGATTAGTCTACTCCATTGGACTCTACAAAAGCCATATTTTCAGGAACAACCATTTAGAGTAAGTTCCTTCTTTTTCAATAGATTCTCCAAAAGTTTTTTTCTATCTCTCTCTACCACTTCTAATCAAATTACATATCCATTTGAATTATATCCTTTTTTCTGAGTGGCGCCTTTATGGCTCTACTTTTTACATTACCAACTCACCTAAACTTGTGATTTTTTTATCATCTCCATAATAGGTGCTACTGTAACTTTCTTCCCATTACAAGAGAGAAAAGGAAACATATGCCATGTAATATGTACATGAACAGTTATAGGAAAACAAAGTACGAGCTTTTCTTAGCCTTGTGTTCACATGATCAAACCACCAGAAGTGAGCTTTCCTCCCTAAACACTTCAAAAACTTCACTGCATACATAATCTAGAGCTTTCGGCCACACCACAGTTAACAATAAATCTCCAAATTAAAAAATAAATAAATAAAAAATATAAAGTAAGGTTTCCTTATACAGTTATCAGAGACCAACCAGAAAATGACATTTAATATGAGTAAAAACCATAAATTGAAACGACCCCGTAATTCGAAACCAAAAATGGAGCATCCCAAATAATCAATTATCAACTTTTTTGTTCAGAAACCAAACAACTAAAACAAACCCAAAAAGCATTAAGATCTAAAATCTGAAACATGCTCTTTTATTTAAAAAAAAAAAAAAAAAACACACACACACACACACACACAAAATCGCAGAAGAAGGGTATGCATAACTAACCACTGTCGCCAATAAGAAGAAGCTTGATGAGATAATCGTAATCGGCACGTGCCCTCGCAGGTGGTGCTGCCATAAGTGCCCACACAACACACGCAAACTCAAAAAGACTCTCTCACGCACACTGTTTCTCTTTGTGTAAGTGTTGAAAAGCGAAAGGGGTGAAAGAGATCAAAGAAGAGAGGGATCGAAATGGGTTATGTTGTGTCCTGCTTTTGGTTTTGGGAGAGTATGGGTTCCTTTCTTTTTCTCTCTCTTCCTCTCCGCGTATGCTGCGTGGCCACTCTTTCTCTCTCTCTCTCCCTCTGCACTGTCACACCCTTTCCTTTATTTTATACATCTCCCCCTATTTCTTTCTTTTTAATCCTTGTTACTCATCATAAATAAAAAAAAGAAAAATTATTTATCTAGTAAATCTTTATTTGTAAATATTTTTTAGATATGATTTTACGTAAAAAAACTATTTTTAAAATTATAACTTTTTATTATATTATGTAATTTTTAAATTAAATATTTAATTTAAATTTTATATTTTTAAATTTATGATTTTCATTAAATTTAATATTAATTATATAATATACTCTTAAATTTTTGTTTATAAAATTTATTCTATTTTAATAAATAGCATTTACTTAGTACACCAAAACTTTACTAATCTATGTTTATCTATAATTTACAAGTATTAATATTTAAATAAAAATACTTTTAAGAGGCCGCTTTTAGAACTTATTTTTTAATCATGTCAAGTAACTTTTTTGTTTTTTAACATATTAAGCATTTACTTTTTAATTTAACATCCTGTTTATTATAAATGAAACAATTATTCCGACGTTTGACATATTCTTTTAAAAAATAAAATAATTGATAGTTGAAAATTTTTATAGCAAGTTTCTTAATTGTCAAATCCTCTCCAGACAGAGAACTTAATTTCAGTTTCTTAATTTGTTTCAATTGAACAATGGACGAAATCATAAATGAGAAAAGTTTATGAAAAGTTTTGATTTGGAAAATTTTGAAGATGATGGGGTGTCCCTTTACTTAGTTCAATCCTAAGATAAGAAAATTAACATTTTGAGATATAAATTTTAAAAATACTCAATAAATAAATAATGATAATTGAAATCGTCAACCATTATTAGTAACCGATAATGTTGAAGAAACTGAATTTTGAGGAAGTCACTTGTCACCCACCACCAATTGGTAGAAGTGACGAAAGTCTGTTAAGTAATTAGATTAATTATGGAAAATTAATAAGCAAGTAGTAGCAAAAAATTATGATTGATAATGACGTGGTGGTGATTGATTTCATGATAAAAGAGTGCTAAATAATTTAAACATGATAAAGTAAACATAATATAAAAGTCGAAAAATGTAAAACAAATCACTTTCAAGAATCATTTTTAAATGATAACTTTTTTCCACCAAATATAATAAACATACACTCACCAAAAATGATTTATTGTATATAAGTCATCAAATTATAAGAAATAAACTAATAATCCACACACCAAACACTAAAACACCCCTCCACACAATTATAAAAGGGTTTAATTTTTTTATTCCTTTATGCTAATAAGATCCTTTGATTGGTAACAAAGGAAACGATTCAAGTTCAAGTAGCTGCTTGAAAGTTGTCAAGAGAATAGTAGACAATAAGGATTTGTCAACTTAGTTAAGTAGAAGAAATCGAAAAGAAAAAATATCTGAGAGTAAAAATATTAGTTACTGATTACACGAACTAAACTAGATTTTAAGTATGGTTATTTAAAACCTTTCAATTGAGACCTCTTCCAAAAAATTTTCTCTACCAAAAGAAAACCTTCCATTGAGACGGTTATCTACTCCAGCAGAAACAAATACGAAGTTAAAAGATATTATAACATCTGATATATTTTTCATGGGGACACCATATCTATTATAAATCTACATGATATAACTTTTTAAACAAATTAAGACATGAATACGACAAGGTATATAAAATAAATATACGTGAATTTTATTTTATTTTTTACTTTTAAACATAATACATGTTAACAAGGTATCAAAATTCAAATAAAATATTTTGGTGTGTTTCGTATCAGTTTTTCTTTGTCACGTAAAGCTGATTAAGCAGTCCATTTTATTGGTTCCAAAATGCATAAGCTGTTGGAACAATGAAAAGAGAACAGCAAACTCGGCTAAACTCCTTAATAGCATGAAGGTTTTCAGTAGTATCTGGTTTGTCCATCCCAATTCCATGAGGATAACATATGGACACTGGAATGAAGATAGGCTCTAAAATCTGAAAAACCCAATAATTGCAATGAAGTTAGATTAAACATGATAAGAATAAACTACATAAGAAAAATTCACAATTAGGCATAAAGCTTAAGAAATACACCTTTCTGTCACCTTATCCTAGTTTTGTTATGATCCATCTTAAACATTAAGAAGAAAAACGCCGCTACTTCTCTCCTTTCTTCTCTTTCTCCATCAAAAAGCAAAAACACTTTAAAGATCAGAACATTAAGTTTCAATAACAAAATGTAAGAACCGCTCTTGATGCATATATCAGCAGACAACTACACAATTTTTAAAAACTGTCATTTATTACCAAAATATCCATGCTGTCTCTACTGATATTGAGGAAAAGTTACTGCCAAAGATTACATCTCAGATCGATTGTCACAAAAAACTAGCAAGCAGTCAACTTGCCCGAAGTGCTACTCCTTGTTTGAGGTTGAGACATTATTCTCACCAATAGTCTCCACAGGAACACAAACCATTCTTAAAATGATGAAAACGATTTGCATCCCTTACAATAATCTCCCTCTCTACAAGCTTTGATATAATCTTAATTGCAGAATGACAGTTTACACAAGCTCGAAGATTCTTTGTTATTCTAAGTGTGGTTCCAGGAGCAGTACTAATAAGCCCATAAGCAACAGCTATCCTCTCACTATGAAAACTAAGATTCTCCTCCTTCTCTTCATAATTCAGATCATGCAAAACAGATTCTGTATGTGGGATAAACCCAACCTCCTTCAATCTTCTTTCTAATCTCTGAAGCTCACAAAAAATTTCCTTAGCCATTGGGTGTGACTTGTCCCCTACATGAAATGCTTGTAGCTTCCCATTGATTTCAATTACACTGTAACCAAGGTCCTTACTCAATCCTTTCTCCCTCATCAGAACTCGAACATGTGCAACACGATCCCACAAACGAGAGGAAGCATAGAGGTTAGAGAGTTGCACATAGTGTCCTGTATTGTATGGATCCAATAAGAATAGCTTATTTGCAGCATATTCTCCTAATGATACACGACGATGGATCTTGCATGCGCTCAGAAGTGCTCCCCATACACTTACACCAGGTTCAATGGGCATTTTCATTATAAATGCACAAGCCCAATCCAGATAACCCGCTCGTCCCAAGAGATCAACCAGACAAGAATAATGCTCATTGCGAGGCTCAATTTCGAAGTCTTTCATGCAATGGAATAGCTCCCATCCCTCTTTTACAAGGCCAGTATGATTGCATGCTGTGAGAAGCCCAATAAAGGTGACATCATTTGGAAATATCCCCGCTTGCTTCATTGCATAGTAAAGATTAATGGCTTCCCAGCCTCGACCATGCAATCCATATCCCATAATCATGGCACTCCACATAACAACATCCTTATCAGAACTACGATCAAATACCATACGAGCAGATTCTACACTTCCACATTTTGCATACATATCGATGAGGGCTGTATTAATAAAAATGTCACTTCCATATTTAATCTTGCTGACACAGTCATCCATCCATTTTGCTAATTTGAGGGAACCAACTTGTGCAGTGGCTAAGATTGCAGACCTCACAGTGATAGAATCTGGTTCAATATTTCTCGAGATCATGTCATGAAATAGATGTACTGCTTCCTCAGCATGACCATTCTTTGCATAGCCAGATATTATTGCATTCCACATGATCACAGTCGGCATCTTCATTTGATCAAAGAAAGATCTTGCAACTGTCACCAACCCACATTTAGCATAAAAAGAAGTAAGTGAGATAAGCAAATCAGGCTCATCTTCAAGACCCATCTTGATGATGCTGCCATGAAGAGATCTCCCTTGCTCCAAGTCATCTACATCAGTATAAGCCCTCAGAACACTTACCAGAGCAATCCAATCTGGTTTCACATCAGTATTTCTCATTTGTTTGAACAGTCTCAATGCTTCCATAGCTTCCCCATTTTGTGCATATCCAGAAATGATGGAAGTCCATGAAACAACCGTCCGATCGTATAACTCATCAAACACCACTCTTGCCACACCAATATGACCACATTTAGCATACAATGCCACAAGGCCATTCTGCACAAACACATCCGACCCAAACCCATATCTGATTATCTGTCCATGAACTAGGCAACTCAAACCAAAATCCAACAACTCAGTACAAGCTTTAAGTATATAAGGAAAAGTAAATCCATCAGGATGCACTCCTTTCCATCTCATCCATCTATACATTTCAATGGTATCCCTGAACATATTGTTCCTTGAATAACTCCTAATAATAGCATTCCACATAAACACATCCGGGTTGCGAAATTCATCAAACAGCTTATGGGCATAACAAAATTGTCCAAGATTTGAACTCCCATTAACCAATTTGGTCATGAGAAACCCATTATGTTGCAACCCTGACACAACTAACTGGTTATGTATTTGATCAATGTGTCTCTTGTGGGTAGATTTATCAATGAGAGACGCATAGAAAGAGTCTGAATTGAAACAACGGTCAAGGTTAACGAAATGTTTAGGGTGAAAAGCTGATGAAGAATAACGACATTTGATAAACTTGAGGAACAAGCAAGCGGGTATTTCAAAAGCTGTGCACTTTTGGCATTCTGTAGTAATGGAAGATGTGCTAAGGAGTTTCGAAGCCATTGACCTGTGTCCATTATCTTTCAATATTTGTTTGCAAATTTTAATCTCATATCAACAAAAGCACTTCAGTTAGTTCAATTGATAACTAATCTAAAGTTTCTGGTTTCTAGCTTCTTGAAACTCTATTTCCTGTCACAACCTGTGTTATATACCACATTGAAGCATTTAATCAAACGCATCGTGGATGTGAGCAAGATTGGAAATCTTGGAGTGCTATGATCCTTTACTGCTACATTTAATGAGAGATCAAATAAAATAAAATAAAATAAAGATGGATAGAAATGGAATAAAAAAAATATGTTGATTGGATATATAAAATAATCAACCTTTTTGCTTAGAAACCAACACCCAAATAAAAAAACCAAAAAGCAAAAAGATCTAAAATCTGAAACATGCCCGTTTATTTTCCTGACCCACACTTTATGGAGCTTTATTATATCTTTTTCTATAATTTTTTTAAATCATTCACCCACATTTTTTTATAAAATATGTATTAAATAAAAGGAATAATTTTAAATTATCCTCTCTATTTTTGGTGAGTGTATTATCTCTATATTTTATCAGTTATATTAATTTTAATTTTTATATTTATCCACTCCAGAATAGTATGAGTAGCTTCACCCTGCAAGAAAGGGTAGTTAGTTGTATATGAACATGAGAATATCCCAATGATTAAAATCAAATTTGAATGTGAATCAACATTGTTAATGTGAAGTCATGTGGCGTGGAAGTGAAGTTACAAATTACCATTTTTCAGTCATGAATTGTCATTCTTTGAATAACTTAATTTAAAGCGCTAAAGGATATAACTCTATAACTCATCTTTGAATCGGGGGAGTTAGAAAGAAAAAGACAAATAAATAAATAATTAAGCCAAAATATAATAAATAATATGATATGATAAGAAAAAGATAAAAAAATAAATAAATCATACATTCATATAAAAATCTTAAGTCTTATAAAAAATAATGACACTTGAGCCACCGTGAGAACCTTCTAATTTAAAGCGTCAAAAGTCAGAACTAACAAACAGAAATTTCTTTTACAAAACTTCTTAAACAATTCCATTGGTGTAATTTGTGAAGGTGATGTACTAATTAATTATGAAAAATGTATACAAAAGACAAAAGGAAAGGAAGAAGAAATTTACTTTGTACTAATTAATTGTGAATAATCTATACAAGTCAACCTGAATGTGATTCAAGGGGAATATATATGTGCACATATACATAGAAACACTTATTTATGGTCTTGTGATTGGAATCAGCACATAACTTGATTGACATGGCAGAAAGAGTGGCAATAGGAATCGATTTAGGAACAACATACTCGTGCGTTGGTGTGTGGTGTCATGATCGAGTGGAGATCATTGTGAATGATCAAGGCAACAGAACAACACCCTCTTATGTTGCCTTCAATCGCACCCAAAGAATGATTGGTGATGCTGCTAAAAATCAAGCTGCAACCAACCCCACCAACACTGTCTTTGGTAAAATATTCTTAAACAAGTATTGATCTTTAATCATTTATTCTTATCATGAATCTATTTTTAGCTTCCAAATCTTGCATTGATAATAATTTTCACCACTGTCTTTCTTTTTTATATTTAATATTTTTAATTTAGATTCTGTTCAAATCAGATAAAAAGTGGTTGGAATAATGGAATCCTTTTAACTTTTTACCTCATCCTGTTTATGTTAAAAGTTTTTTCTTTGTTATTGGGCGTGAATTGTGGCTCTAAATTAAAATGTGAGTTGGGACTATTTGCTAAAATCTTACATATTATTAATTTGTTATTCATAACATACACTGCTATATAGATGTTTTTGAGAATAACAATGAGCATATAGTAAATCAAAATCTACAAAGAGGAAGGACAGGACATCTTTATTTCATGAAAATTTGGAAAGCATATATAGACCCAGACAATAATTTTGTTTGGGTCAACGCCTTGACAATAAAATTAATGTGCCCAGGTTTAATAACGCAAGGCCTATGCCCGAAATTTTAAAATAGCTTAAATATATTTTTGTTCTTATATTTTTTGAGTTTTTTTGTTTGATCTCTATTATCAGCATAATTATTTGAAGGGGTGTAACATGTTAAATTTGTGTCGACTTTTGTAGAATCACGTTAACGAGAGGAATCAAAACTTAAAAATTATAAAAATATAAAAGAATAAAAATATGTTTTGAGTCTTTCAGAACTTATCACTATAATATTATGCTGTTCTTTGTTTAGATGAAAAAAATGATGATTAATTTGCTAAGAGAATTCGTGTTCTTTTTCAACCCTTATTTAGCAACCATAGTGCATATAGCTGTTTGTTGTAGCACTTATTGATAAGACTTAAAATTATTTTGTAGATGCAAAGCGATTAATAGGTAGAAGATTTAGTGATTCTGAGGTTCAGAATGACACGAAGCTATGGCCATTCAAGGTTATTAGTGATGATGAAAACAAACCCAAGATTGTTGTTAATCACAATTCTGAGGAAAAGCATTTTTCAGCTGAGGAAATCTCATCCATGGTCTTGGCAAAGATGCGCGAGATTGCAGAAGATTTCCTCAGATCAAAAGTGAAGAATGTTGTTATCACTGTGCCTGCTTATTTCAATGACTCTCAGCGCCAAGCTACCAAAGATGCTGGTGCCATTGCTGGCCTCAATGTTATGAGAATAATCAATGAACCTACTGCAGCAGCTATTGCATATGGCCTTGACATGGAATGTTGTAATTATGGAAGGAGAAATGTTTTTATCTTTGATCTGGGTGGTGGTACTTTGGATGTTTCTCTGCTCAAAATTGAGAAAAATAATATTGAAGTTAAGGCCATTACTGGAGACACTCACCTTGGTGGAGAGGATTTTGATAACAAAATGATGAACCATTTTGTAAAGGAGTTTGAAAGAATGAACAAAATGGACATTAGTGGAAACCCAAGAGCCCTTAGGAGGTTGAGGACTGCTTGTGAGAAAGCAAAGAGGGTACTCTCCAGCACTGATGAGACCATCATTGAGGTAGACTCTTTGTATCAAGGTATTGATCTCCATTCATCAATGAGTCGTGCAAAGTTTGAGGAACTTAACAAGGAGTACTTTAACAAGTGTATGGAGCTTGTAGAGAAGTGTCTAATAGATGCTAAGACGGACAAGAGTAGTGTTGATGATGTTGTCCTTGTGGGTGGTTCTACTAGGATTCCCAAAGTGCAACAGCTATTGAGGAACTTCTTTGATGGGAAAGATCTATGCAAGCGCATCAACCCTGATGAGGCTATTGCTTATGGTGCTGCTGTGTTAGCTTCTAAATTGAGTGGTGAGTGCTGTGAGAAAGTTAGAGACTTGTCACTTGGAGAAGTAACTCCTTTGTCCCTTGGACTACAGACACATGGAGGAATCATGAAAACAATAATTCCTAGGAACACTCTCATTCCTATAAAGATGGAAGAAGTGTTCACTACACATGTTGATAACCAAACCAATATCTTGATTCATGTTTACGAGGGTGAGAGGCAAACAGCTATGGACAACAACTTGTTAGGTAAGTTTGTGTTGGAAATTCCTCCAGCTCGAAGGTTTGTTCCTCAGATTAGTGTTGGCTTTGAACTAGATGATGATGGCATCTTACATGTCTCTGCTAAGGAGAAAAGCAGCGGAATAAATGAGAAGGTTACCGTAATAAATCACAAGGGAAGGTTATCAAGAGGAGAGATAGAAAGAATGATCTCAGAAGCTGAGAAGTACAAGGCTGCAGATGAGAGGTATAAGAAGAAAGTAGAAGCAAGGCATGTATTGGAGAGACATGCATTCAACTTGCAAAATGCTATAAATGATAAGGATATTAGTTTGAAGCTTTCCACAGAAGACGAGAAAAAAATTAAAAATGCAATTGAATTTGCCTTAAAATGGCTTGAGCTGAATGTGGATGCTAAACAAGAAGATTTTGACAATAGGCTGAGTGTTCTTTCAAATGTCTTTGATGAAATTATTGTGAAGATGATAAATTGTGAGGATAATCGTGTGGCTTCTGCAGGTACTGGCGCTGCCTCTTCCAGTAATAGTGGAAAGCATCGCTGGTTAAAAATATTGGCCAAATTTGCTCTCCAGGCAGTGTATTCAGCTATTACAGGAAATATCATTGGGTTTGTTTCTATAGTTCTTGACACTCTGTCAAATTAATTAGTTGATTAGAACTTAATGAAGTCTTGATAGAGTAAGTTGTAACTTCAATTGGGAGAATCAATATGTAATTGAAGAAACGAATAGCTTCTTGTTGTAGTATGTGTTTGATGAACCAATGTTTCTAAATTTGAATTGAACGAACTTCATTACATACAATTGATTTTATTTCAAAGTTAGTTTAAAGTAATGTAATTTGTGTTTAAAATTATATCTTTTCAAAATAATCTATAATAAAATTTCGTATATAAATATATTTTAACTTAATATAAAATATTATGCTTGTTCAAAGGTGAGTATAGAGGCAAAATTAATTTTAATTAAGAGCACCTATATATTAATCTTTTTTATAAAATTATGTATGAATGAAATAAATATAGTTATATAATAACTTGACTTGTTTTCTGATTATTTTTTTGAAGAATGTTTTACCACGTATCTAATCTCTTTTTGTAAGGTTGATTTTTATTTTCCTTTCATTTTCTCATTTGCATATAGGGGTGTCAAAATAAATTTGGTCTAATATGTCGGCTCGCCTGTCCCACCAAATGTAATGTGTCAGAGTAAATGCTATGCTAAAATGTGAACCAACGATGAGTTGGATTAGGCTATATGTTGAGTCTAAATTTTATTTTTTTAAGAATAAAAAATAATTAAATATTATTTTTTATTAATATAAAAATATTTTTAAAATTTTTATTATTTATTATATATATATATATATAAATTTTTACATCGGATAACTCATTAATTTAATAATTCATTAACATTTTTTTTAAATTTTTGACATACTAGTCCTATACTCCACTAATTCACCCTTAAACAAATTGAATTAAAAAATTTGATTAATTTTTAAAAAGAACAAACTTAAACTAGCCCACTTTTAGGTGAGCATTTGCAAAGCAGAGCATGCTAACCGTTTCACTATCCCTAACTAAGCAGGGCATGCTTGTTCAAAGGTGAGTATAAAGTAGTTCATTAATTCAATAGTTTATTAACTTTTTTTTTATTTTTAGTTTTTAATAGACTAATTCGTTAGTATGTTAATTTACTCTTAAACGGATTAAATTAAAAAATATAATTATTTTTTTAAAAAAATATACTTAAACTAACCTGCTTTTAAGTGAGCTTTTGAAAAAAGCAGAGCATGCTAACAGTTTTGCTATCCCTAACTAGGCAGGGCATGGTAAAACTATTTTATAATCTATTGTGCTTCCATGTTTCAGTGTCCATATAATGTTAGTCTAATAAACGATAATTATATTTGTTAATATTTCCATACAGTCAAACTGCTTTTGTATTATTACTGTATTGTCAAAATTATTAAAACGTGATAAAATGTCAAAAGGACATAAATTAAATTAATCTTTCACAAATCATTTATTTAATAATAGTACCAGTCAAAATCAAATTTGAACATTAAAATAGACAAAACTTAAAAGTATTTATCAGAATGACACAATTTCAAAACTATTTACCAACGTGGCTAAAATGAAACCTAAAAGGCAGAAGAAAAACAGTAGTAACATATTTTCTAAATTATGTAAATTTATTTTTAAAAAATTATTTAATCTATGTAAATATAATGAATTTTTTTAATTTGATCATTATATGTGTGATGCATTTTTTATTTGGTTTCACTGAAACAATTTATGACTATATTTCCTTCTCTTAAGATATGCTCCAAGATAACTTTCTGATCTTTATCTATTAGCTCCTTCATACTCTTCACGGTTAATGCAAAGATTCAAAGGATAATTTATAATAATCAACCAAGCGTGGATGTCAAGTCAAACCATCACTATCACCATTGTCCCAGCCAAGACTAAGAAAAAGGGGTGTGGAATATATATGCATTTGCAAAACACTTGTTTCTTTGAATCACCACATAACTTGACTGAGGAGATTGCAATGGCAGAGAGAGTGGCAATAGGAATTGATCTAGGAACCACAAACTCGTGCGTTGGTGTGTGGCGTCATGGTCGAGTGGAGATCATTGTGAACGATCAAGGCAACAGAACAACACCCTCTTACGTTGCCTTCAAAGGCACCAAAAGAATGATCGGTGATGCTGCTAAAAACCAGGCCACAACCAACCCCACTAACCCTGTCTTCGGTGATATGTCTCTAAACCTGTTTTTAGCTTATGCTACTTTACGGATCCTGTTTACGCGTAATTAACATGCCTGTGAGTTGGGGTTATTTGCTAAAATCTTACAATATCTTTTTACAATAAATTTAATAATTTTCATACTGACTCTGAAACTAAACAATTTCTTTATTTTATATTTAATGAATTATAATTTATTATTTTATTAATTATTATAGATTAAATTAAATAAAAGGTTAAGTTTGAGTATAACTATTTTTAGATTTAAAAATTTTTCTCATAAATTAAATAAAAAGTTTAAATTGGTTGTAATTATTTTATTTTATTACATAGTTATTTAAGACGCTTTTACATATCAATTTTAGGTTAATTTTTTTTCTCTACAGAGTAACCGTTAACGAGAGATCAAAGCTAAAATATTATAGAAATATAAAAACTAAAAATAATTTTTAGTCTTTCAAAATTTATTAGTATAATATTGTACTGTTCGTTGTTTAAATGAAAAATCTTTAAAATATGAAATAATTTATTGTGAATATATTAAAATATAATATTTTTCTTTCAAACAATATTTCTTTTTCTATTTATATGTTTAATACCTAGATCTACCCCAATTTAAAGATAATTTAATAAATTTTAAAACATTATCTTTATTTCATACGATTCTTTTATTTAAATATTAAATAATTAACTTTATGTTTGAATTGTTCGACAAGAATTGTACCGTAAAAACATTTTTGATATCTCATATAAGCGAAATACTATCCATTGTCCAAAAATTTTGGGTCCATCACTGCGCCCAACACTTACCTTATTGAATGTCAACATTTACAATTAGCTGGAAATTTTACTCCTATTAATTATTATATGGTGTAGTAAAATTAAATATTTTAAAAAATATTGAATACATTTCAATTCTCCATCAAACATGATTAAAATTTAGACTTAGAAATTAGAAGTTGAATCTCCCAATAACATCAAATAAAAAAGCAAATTATTAATTCAAGCAATACATAACTATCCTAAGCAAATACATGGGTGTAAGCATTAAGTGTAAGATTTTTAAGTACGAGAAGAAAAAAATTTCCTTCCATTTTAATAAAGGCAAGTTAACTTGAGAAGATGAAATAAAGAAAAATAAGAAAGGAATAAAAATAAAGTGACAAAAGTTGATGATTTTTTAATCTTTGACAAAGTATTTTAACATACTCTTTTAATTAAAATTTATTGAAAATTAAAAAAATTGTGTGAAATTTACTCTTTTTTATTCTTAAATTAATTTTTTTTTTGTACTTTTGTAATTTTTAATAAATTTTAATTAATAGTGGAGATTGCACTAAAGAAAGTAGATTAGAAAATGTGGTGTTAGCAATTTTTTTTTTACATTTGTAAAGCTAACCATTCTACATATACATTTTAGTAAAATTTATTGATTTTACAATTTTAATGTGTTACACTATTTTTTATTGCTTAAAACTGTGGCTACTCATTGACTTTTATTATCAAATTATATTGACTATGTAAATTATGATAGTGTAAACATGGTAAATGAGTTGAATTCTATTTTGCCAAGCACGTGTGAAGTCATTTTCATTTTAAATTCCACATTTTCCTCAAACAAACACAATTAGAAATCCTGTTAGTTTATATTCTATTTCAGGAAAAAAAAAACGATGATTAATTTGCTAAGAGGATTCGTGTTCTTTTTTCAACCCTGTGCATGCATAGTGCATATAACTGTTGTTGTAGCACTGATTAATAAGACTTGAAATTATTTTATAGATGCAAAGCGATTAATAGGTAGAAGATTTGGCAATTCTGAGGTTCAGAATGACATGCAGCTATGGCCATTCAAAGTTATTAGTGATGCTAACAACAAACCCATGATTGTTGTTAATTACAATCGTGAGGAAAAACATTTTTGTGCTGAGGAAATCTCATCCATGGTCTTGGCAAAGATGCATGAGATTGCAGAAGATTTCCTCAGATCAAAAGTGAAGAATGTTGTAATCACTGTGCCTGCATGCTTCAATGACTCTCAGCGCCAAGCTACCAAAGATGCTGGAACCATTGCTGGCCTCAATGTCATGAGAATAATCCCTGAACCTACTGCAGCAGCTATTGCATATTGCCTCGACAAGAAATACTGTGGAAGAAAAAATGTTGTCATCTTTGATCTGGGTGGTGGTACTTTGGATGTTTCTCTTCTCACAATTGAGAAAAATAATATCGAAGTTAAGGCCATTGCTGGAGACACTCACCTTGGTGGAGTGGATTTTGATAACAAAATGATGAACCATTTTGTAAACGAGTTTGAAATGGACATTAGTGGGGACCCAAGAGCCCTTAGGAGGTTGAGGACTACTTGTGAGAAAGCAAAGAGGGAACTCTCTAGCACTAATGAGACCATCATTGAGGTAGACTCTTTGTATCAAGGTATTGATCTCCATTCATCAATGAGTCGTGCAGAGTTTGAGGAACTTAACCAGGAGTACTTTAACAGGTGTATGGAGCTTGTAGAGAAGTGTCTAATAGATGCTAAGATGGACAAGAGTAGTGTTGATGATGTTGTCCTTGTGGGTGGTTCTACTAAGATTCCCAAAGTGCAACAGCTATTGAGGAACTTCTTTGATGGCAAAGTTCTATGCAAGTGCATCAACCCTGATGAGGCTATTGCTTGTGGTGCTGCTGTGTTAGCTTCTAAATTGAGTGGTGAGTGCTGTGAGAAGGTTAGAGACTTGTCACTTGGAGAAGTAACTCCTTTGTCCCTTGGAGTACAGACACATGAAGGAATCATGAATACAATAATTCCTAGGAACACTCTCATTCCTATAAAGATGGAAGTAGTGTTCACTACACATGTTGATAACCAAACCAATATCTGGATTCAAGTTTACGAGGGTGAGAGGCAAACAGCTGTGGACAACAACTTTCTAGGTGAGTTGGTATTGGAAATTCCTCCAGCTAGAAGGTTTGTTGGGTTTGAAGTTGATTATGATGGCATCTTACATGTCTCTGCTAAGGAGAAAAGCAGTGGAGTAAATGAGAGGGTTACCGTAATAAATCACAAGGGAAGGTTATCAAGAGGAGAGATAAAAAGAATGATCTCAGAAGCTGAGAAATACAAGGATGAAGATGAGAGGTATAAGAAGAATGAAGAAGCATGGGATGAATTGGAGAGAGATGCATTCGAAATGAAAAATGATATAAATGATAAGGAGATTAATTGGACTCTTTCCAAGGAACAAGAGAGAAAAATCAACAATGCAATTGAATTTGCCTTAAAATTCCTTGAGGAGAATATGGATGCAAAAGAAGAAAAAAATATTGACAAAATACGGAGTGTTCTTTCATATGTCTCTGATGTAATTATTAAGAATCTCAAGTGTAAGGCTAATAGTGGGCCTTCAGGTACTGATGCTGCCTCGCCTTCAGGTATTCCTGCTGCCCGGCCTTCAGGTATGCCTGCTGCCTCTGCCAGTAAGGGTAGAAATCTTGGCTGGGTAAAAAAATTGGCCCACTTTGCTCTCCATGCATCTCATGCAGCTCATGCAGTTCATGGAGCTCATGTGGTTGTTTCTACAATTACTAACAGTATGTCAAATTAATTAGTTGATTAGAACTTAATAAAGTCTCCATAGAGTAAGTAGTAACTTGAATTGGGAGAATGAAAATGTAATGGAAGAAACCAATAGCTTCTTCTTGTTCTTGTAGTATGTGTTTGATGAACCAATGTTTCTAAATTTGAATTGAATGAACTTCATTACCTATGCAATTGATTTTATTTCAAAGTTAGTTTAAAGTAATGTAATTTGTGTTTAAAATTTTATCTTTTCAAAATAATCTATAATAAAATTTAGTATACACATTTTAACTTGATATAAAAGTGGTAAATTATTATGTTTGTTCAAAAGTCAGTATAAAGACAAAATTGATTTTGATCGACAGCGTCAAAATATTAATTTTTTTTACAAAATTATGTGACAATGAAATAAAGACAATTCTATAACAACTTGACTTATTTTCTGATTTATTTTTTTTAAGAATGTTTTGCTATGTATCTAAGAACTGGTCAATACGTCATATGTTGACTAGACTTATAGGAAAAAGATGGGAGGAGTCAACAAATGAAATTACATTATACTATCATTTATTTATGAATAAACTCTTAGAATAGTTTATAATATTATATCATTGAATAAATTAATTTTTAAAATTTGTAAAAGGTCAATTAATTATTATTATTATTTTTCTATTAACAAATAACAAGTCAATTAATTTTTAACTTTGTTAAATATTATCATTTATTTATGTTTTAAATTCTCAAGACTAATACGAAGGTTTAATAGTTTTATTTGATGTTCTTCTTTTTCTTTATTTGATAATTATTGTTGTCATTCTCATTTATTTGATGATTATTGTTGGCAACCTTAACATGACTTACATGAGCTATTCGTGTTTTCCAGTACTTGTTCCTGATTTGTGCATACTTTTCTTTTCTTCAAATATATATTTTTTTTTTAAAAATAAAAGAGTTATATAATATTTATTAAAAGAAATAAACGATTAAAACATTAAATTTAGGTTTGTTTATCATTTATTTTATTTTAAAAATTATTAAAATAGAAATAAAAAATTTATTTTCATTTTTCTTCTTTCAAGACTCAATTATCAAAAGTAACCTTAAACTAATAACAAAAAATCTATCTAATCAAACCGTTTCTTTTTTAAGAAGAAATTAATCAAGACCAAACCGTAGGGCCAAAAATTAAAGGCCCTTTAATTAATTAATTAATTAAACAATTTCTTGGCTCTGTATCAATTTCTTTGTAGTTAACAAATCATAAACTTTGATTTTCATGTGAAAAGATTTAAAGCAAAAATGCTGATGAAGAACCTAACCCCATCACCTAATTAATTCAGTCTTAATCAGTATCACATGAAAGTAGTAAGACAAATAAAAAATAATTGAAACACTGAAATTTGTTACTATATTTGTGTATATCTAAGATCAAAACAACAGACTATTGAAGTATCTGTTGGACCATTTCACATGGCACCCTGATTAAAGCTTGGTTAATTTCTTATCCTTAAATATAATAGTCATAATCAACATTAATTCTTAGATATTTCACTCAGATGAGAAATCAATATTAATTATGAGAAATCTTACCTAAATGACCAATCACATATCTCTTATAGAACCCCCCCCCTCCCTCCCTCCCTCCCACTACCAAAAATAAAATTAAACATGAAAACCAATCAGTTATTTCATTCTTTCTTTTCTTTAAATCTTAAAATTACAGTCATTGATATAGTGTCCTGGCCTGATTAGCCTAACCTTAAATATACCACTTATGATGTTTATATGAAAACATATTGTACCCAAAAAAATATATTAATACATGCAAAAAGACTGTTCAATTGAACATAAATGAATTATTACACGTGTACAAGTAGTCATCCAAAAGAATTTAGTATATATTTCTTAGGCTTTGACCAGGTGTTGGCCTTGATGAATTCTTTTCTTATTCTTACTCCAAAAACTATATTATATGTATATGTCTGTGTCACACTAATTAATACACACTTTGTCCATTTGCAAAGGCAGTGATTAATCAAAATCAAATCAAGCTGAGGTGAAAGAAATCAAACAGACGACAAATTTAGTAGTTGCTTACTCCAATTCACTCTGAAAGCCCGGAAGCCACCCTTCTCCATTACTTAACCTGGCATGGACGTTTTCTACTCCTTTCATACAATAAAAGAGCCTTGTCTTCTCAAAACTCTGCTTTCCTAATAATAAAGAGATTCCTTTGCTACACTCCAAGGAAATTAGCATGAACAAATTCTTTAAGTACCATTAATTATTTGCTACTCTCTCTCATCAAAACCAAAATTCTCTACCTGTAATTAGCTCTTAATTTGCTTAAAATCTTTAAACATCCTCTCTAGTGGAGCTTTTTATTGCTAGGGGAGAAAGACATTTGCATCAAGAGGTACTAAGTTTTATTTATTAGGCTAGCCTTTCATTTATGAAATTCTACAGCATTTTTCATCTTGGTTTTGGCCATTTGATTGGATTCTTCATCACTTGGGAGTTATTCCAACATGTCAATACAAGTGATTGAGTGTGTGCTTGGAAACACGTTGAAAAACCTGTAAACATGGATCTAACACAGAAACAACAACTTATAGAGTCCATGCACATTCAAATGTAAATCTAAACATGCCATGAGAGTATTTTTGCTGGTAATTCTATAGATTATTAGTATTTTTGTTGTCAGAGAACTCCAAGTGCTGCTATACCAATTTACAATCCTTTTTCTGTTCACCAAAGAATCTGCATTTAAGTTTAAATGCATGTGGGTAATTTTTGGCTTCAAATTGTTCCAATTCTCTATGATCAGCAAACAAAACGGTAAGTGATCTTCTCATCCAATTCTTGGACTGCAAAAAGCCTTCCTAAGCATCAGCAATATCATTTTCTGCAGATAAACTCCTTGAATTCATTGTACCTTGCATTAAACACTTGGTAACTTCAACTATTACTCATGTCAAGGAACATTATTCTCTTCTCAACATAGCCATTTGATTGAATAACAATCTTTGCCTTCTTGATTGGTGTGTAGGTGCCAATATGTCAGATGCTAGTCCTTACAACATTTATATTTCAAATATGAGAAATGCTCTTCCATCATCACTTTCTTCACGGCTTCATGGCTACGGTAATGATAATTTCAAAGCTATTTTAATTGCAAACAATAATAATATGTAATCTAAGTTACCAAGCTTTTGCTGAATTTGTTTGGTTATTCAGGAAACCATGAAGTTCAGTTGGAAATTTTAGAGGGTTCCATGCAGATGAACGACCTAACGTAAGTGAATAAATATTATCCAAGAACTTATGCAATTTGTTTTTCATGATCATTTTGTGGCTGTGAAATAAACGAATCAAAGTGAACGAAGTAGGTACAATTCAAATTTGGTGTATAATATTATATAATACGAAATGTGTATATATCCTTAGTTAAGGTTTCACCAGGTTAGGCTCGCCAAAATTGTGAACATTGTGAAATCGGATACTATTTCAATGTAAAATAATACAATGTTTGGTATAATCAATTAATAGTCATTTACTAAAGACAAATCAACATGATAATATAAGGATTGTATTCAAGTGTAGAGTACTATCATTATTTTATATCATTAGTTTTGGTTAATAAATACAAATCGACATGATAATACGATCAAAATAGACCAGACAAAGTTTTTCTTTCAAATTGTATTTGTTAAGCCAAAACTGGTTTGAAAGAGTTGTACATTTCCATGATGTTTCGTATTATGTTTATTATAGAAGGAATCCTTGACTATGGCCGTAGGTTGATTAAATTAAAAAGGTAATTGTAATTAACATTATTTTAAGATTGACGAGTTAAAGTGATTGAGTTGGGCATGCCCTTCTGTCCAAATGCGTTTCATGTTTTATTTTGGTCATATGCCTGAAAATAATGAGACTTAAATATGAAATTATGCATATGATCAAAATATCAATGTTACGTATTAATCCTAGAAACCCCCCCTAAAAATTTGAGTACGTGTTTGGATGAGCAATTGGAAACTTGAGTTTAAATAACTTGATCTTGAAAAATTAAATTTTACTTTAAATTGAATTTGTGCTTCTAAAATTAATTTGTTATAAAACCCTATAAATTTTTAATTCAACACAAAAGTTACAATTTATAATGTCTACTTAAAAGTAAGTTTAGAGTCAAAATTAATTTTAATTCAGTCTTATTAAACATGTTGACGCAATGATAAAAGAAAGTGTGTTGGCATATATTTACATGATTCTGAAGAGATCTAACGGTGTTAACAAACATGCATTTAGGGTGTTTTTGGTTTTTTGTCAAATCCACTCAAACGTGAATCTATTTTAACGCTACAAGTTATAGTTTTCATATTAAAACATGGTTTAACATCTTATTAGGTTTTCAAACATGCACTTAATTAATTTTATAAATATTACAAATCCCTGTCCTTACAGTTTCTTTATTTGTAATACTCTCTTTAGGGGTCATTTTCATAGCAATGGCTTCAACATGGAGTCTAGACTATTCAATAATGACAACCAATTGGGTAAAGCAGTCTACACACAGCCTAGCCAGTCTCAGTCTCTGATTTATGATAACAATCATCAACCAGGTTTGGTGCATTTCCTTTTCAATACTAGATATTAGGAGCTCCTTTTTATATACCAACTCTGCTTATTATATGTTCACTTTCCCTAGTCCCAATGCCTATGGAAAAATAATTTGTATCTTAGTGAAAACTATGAAAATTTCAAATAATTGAAGACTAAAGCAACGTACTGTTAGACAGGTAGTCTATATGCCATCTCAAGCAGCAAAGATATTTCTCAGCAATCACTGTTACTTGACAAGGACCTTTATCTTTCTCAATATGAAGGAGTACGTCAATGTTTGGCTCTATTGTAATTGAATCATCTACAAAATGAAATTTCAGTATTTTACATTATAAATTTCCAACATATATGATTTTTTTGTGTGAAATTTATTTTCATAATTGTTTTAATGGAAAAGTATTTGGAAATCTTAATCTGAAGTCAATATGGTGTTTGCAGGTCAATGGAAATGCCAGAAAACGTCCATTTCAGTACTCTGACAACATGTCCTTGTGGAAAAAGATGAAAAGTAATTCCAAAAGCAAAATTACATTCTTGGAACCAAAATGGCATCAGACAAAAGAAACTTCTGAGATAATCCCTCGGCATCAAGTACTAAAATAACAAAGCCACTTTCTTGTACTTTATTAATGTTATTGTTGAATTAGAAGTAAAACTTGTGTACTAAACGTAACATGCAAGCTTTCAGTTTTTCAAAGGGAGTAAAGAAACTTTTCGTTTTATTAAAGAGTAAGACTGTAAGAGAGATACAAGTACATAATAATTTTGCAAGGAATATAGAATTATAAGCTATTGTTAGATTTTTACGTTTTGCTGATTAAATTAGGCACTAGGAGTTGTTGCATATAAGCGTAAGCCTATTATTTTGTCCACTTTCGCTTTCAGTTGCATGTGCCTATGAGGAGAAATCAGAAGCTAAGCGATAAAGTTACTATTCTTCAAAAGTTGGTTTCACCTTTTGGCAAGGTGAGTGAATCATGATTGCATCAACAAAAGTTGGATTCTTCATATTTTACTAGTTAATAAACATCTTTAATTTTAAGAGAATAACCTTAGGTTTTTGGATATCCTGCAGACTGACACTGCTTCAGTTCTTCATGAGGCTTCTCTTTATATAAAGCTTCTTCAAGCACAAATCCAGGTACATATTCGGTACTCCTATCTCTGGGCCGAAATATATATTACCAAGGACTAAAAATAATGCTATGTCATAAGAATACTTTCCCTTTTTCTTGTTTTTCTTTTGGGCTGAAACTATACTACATGAGTTATGTGGAGATTTGAACAGCTTGTTCTCGACAGTATTCTAATATACTTTTCTCCTTTTTCGTCTGGGGTTCTAGACATTGTTTCAGATGCTGAGTTTCTCTTACACTAGTACGACTAAAGTCCCTCATATGCAGGTTGATTATTAATATCATGCTGTACAATTACTTTCTCACTTAATAAATGCCAACATATATCGAATATAAATGAGATATATTATCTTTTATTTTATTTTTACTTTCATTCTTGCCTGTCTCTGACCATTTTGTTTATTAACTGCAGGCGTCACATCAGGATTGTGGGGACAAATTGCTGGTTGACCTAAGGAGCAGAGGACTTTGTTTGGTCCCCATATCAATCACACAGACAGTAACAATGGAAGACCAGATTCATCATGCTTCAGCCTCAAGAATTATTCTACCCTGAAATTTCTAATTCAACAAGAGGAACAGCATGATGCTGGCCATGAACGCTATAGGGAGATAGTTCCTTTATAACCATATTGTAAAAAGTTCCGGCAGTACTTTGATATAGTGCTAGTAGTAATTATCTCTTAAGATTTTCTGAGGACTTGCTCAAATGAAATTTAAATAAAATTTCCCTCATGAATAAAACAATTGACTGCATATCATCCGTTGTCATTAGGTTAATTTCCTGCCATTTTACATCAATTTGAACATTACTTACCAAAGGTGTTTAAGAGCATGCCTGCCTTCAGGAAATAGGACTTGAAATCACGTGTTTGTACAGCCCCATAAGCAAAACTGAAGAGAACAATGCTACACTTCCATACATGTCAACAAAAATTAAGTATAATTGTTATGTGGCTACGAGTTCCAAATTTGTAATTGACAAAGTTAAGATTTATTCATATCCAATTATATCTTTTTTCTTTTTTTGGCGAAGTGAAGGGGCCAAAGGCCCCAAAACCAAATACTGAACAAAGTTCTGGAGCTATCAGCTAGACAAGCAATGGAAACAGCAGTATAACAAGATGAGAGACGCCATTTATATGAGAATGAGGTGCCTATTTAAGATTGTTATTCGAAAATTTCCATATATTCCACTAGTACAAGATTGTCAAAGTACGACTTGCATGCTCAATGTGGATATACGACAAAATTTTTGACATAGCTTGAAATTTGAATTCACTGGTTAATCCCACGCGGAGTAAAACAATCATTAATTACAGAATATTTTATTTTGTAAGCTTTATTCTTCAAGCTTTCAGTCACAATTTTATTTTATCCTATTTCCAATGAAATGTTAAAAGAAAGCCACAGCCACAAAGTATTATTACCCTGTCTCTTCCAACAAAATACCAAAGCCAAAACCAATGGTAAAAGATGTTTATACATCGGTAACCAAATAAGCCAACTTCACAATACGGAGTCACAATTATATTCAACTATCGAGTAAAATGTCCAGTTATCAAGATCACTATATTTATATTTATAAGTTCCCACATTTTGATTGGTGCAATTTGTTTCTCATCAACACAAGCCCAAAACCACACTACCAGCACTTTACAGCTAATCACAATCGTCAGAAATTACATTGAATATCAACCTGCCATGTTGTAGTCGCCTGCTGGCTGGTATAAGTTGTAGCTCTCAGGTGCTTCCATTTTTCCGGTAAGATAGTCACTCCCTGGGAAAATTAAAAACGGTCTAGATTGTCAAATTCTTTAATAAAGAAAGGCTTATGTATATAGATAAATAAATAATGCAGAATTTGTTATTTTCACAAAGCCAAAGCTCCATTACTAGATTTCATAATCTAGTTAAATTCAAACACAAGAAAATGAAATTCATCAAAATGGTTTCTAGACTATGCGAAGTATAGCGCATGGGGATCTATAAATGAATAGTGTTGTAATATATGAGGGAAAAAACTCAAATGCGGGAAGTACATTATACAAATACTTATGCTGGTTAATGACTTGCCCACCCTTGCAGAAACTTAACAAAATTTCTAGTACTGCATTAAGTACCAATTTCCACTGCAAAAGTTAATTTGTGTGCTATTCCAAAATCATCACCGAATTGGAGAGGGAGGATATATTAGTCGTGATAATACTTAAGGAAGTGGTGCTGACATTTTCAAAACCTCCTTTGTAGGACACACAAAGTAATTCAGTTACAATTTTTTTTGTTTACTTTGTTTTAATGTGTTAGCCGTATCAGTTATGACTACATTGCATGGGGTAATCATAAATCAGTTGACTAACAGATAGGTATCTCTTATAAGTTAAATCTAGGAACTCAAAGCTCCGTTTCAAATTTTGGCTCATTTATAAATGAGTCAAGATTGAGCTCTACATGTTCAACTATTTAACTTGTGAGCTATCTCAATGTATAAAAATACAGATAAATTTTAATTTGACTAAATTATTTTGTCAACCAAATATATATATAAAAAAACACAAATTTTACTAAATTATAAGTTCAAGCCTAACTCATTAAGCCAAAAATACTCAATTAATGCAACACTCAATATTGGCTCATTAAGCTTGAGCCAAAAATGGGCTCAATTTCTTATTGGAATAAGCTTGGACTAGGCATAACTTCAGTTAGCTCGATTCACTTCCAATTTATAAAATTAGAGAAAACTAATCTTACTTTTACTAGACTAACAGAAACAAGTATAGGAAGAAAGCACAGGAAGTTACATACTTGAGTTTGATAGCATCCCATCAAAAGCAGGCACATGAGTGGATCTTAGACTACCATCAGATGAGAATACAGAATCTGGTTTATTAGACTCTGGATTCAAGTACTGCAAATCATTAGGATTCTGGAAGCACAAATTATCAGCAGGCCCCATAGTAACACTAGGCCGGGACTGAAATTCGTCCGGTTTCGTCTTCTTATCCTTGGAATCAACCTCAGCCTCCATTTCTGATTCAGTATGAACACTGGATGCCACATTCTGCTGCTTTCTCTTGGAGCGAGCACGCCTGTTCTGGAACCAATTATAAACATTAGTCTCAGAAATTTGGCCATGCTGGCTGAGTTCAGCAGTTATCTCCTTGATCTTCTCCTTGCTGGGAGTCCCAGTCCCCTGATCAAATATCCTTTCCAGAATCTGAAGCTGCACCGCCGTCGGCGTCCACCGCTGCCTCGAAGTTAATTTATGGCCAGCAGACGCCACCAATGGATCACAATACATATTTCCTAGCCTAATCCCTGACAATAAAAACTCCAATTGATTATCTTCATTATTAACAAAGATGCACTTTCAATGAACAAAGGCTAATCATTAACACTGAAGTTGGACTCTTCACTAATTTAGCTTATATGTTATACATTGCATATGGCAATTGGTAGCACAGAAGGAGCAAGAAACAATAATCCAATTAGAGTTAGGGTAACTGAAATTATAACTAACATAACTGACATTATAACTGATTCTAACTAACTAATTCATGACAGTGGATAGAAAAAATTGAAGATGAATTGGAAAATGACAAGAACCTGCGAGATCTTGATGAGCAGAGATGGTTTTGTGCATCTCGATGAGTTGTTCGCAAATTGTTGCGTAAACAGCAATTTGTTTGCGCAGAGTTTCGAGTTGTTCATCGGTCATAACTTTGACGTACATCATTTCCGCGTTCCCGTTGGGTTGCCAACGCTGCTTCTGCCATTCCATCATGTTCACCATCTCTTTCTGCGCACACTGACACACGTGTCAATTTATTTCCCATTTTTTGAATTTTTTAATTGAAAAAAGAAAGAACCCTAATCATGAAACGACAAAGCTTAAAAGGGAAAGAAAGAGATCGGTGCAGAGAAGAGGGAGAAATCTGACATGAAAGCAGAAACCGTTCGTGTCAGCAGCGTATCTTAGCACTTGGCAGCGACTAGAAGCTGTGTCGGCGGCGTACGATGCGGTAAGAGAATAATATGAAGATGCAGAACGAGGATAGGGTTTGTCATATTCAAAACTCCTCAGGGATATTCTTGTCCAATGAAAATACACGCCACAAAGGAAATTGATTTTTTTTTAAAATTTGATTTTTTGAATATATATTTAAGGATAGATATTAAGAATTTTTGAATAAAAATATTTATGATCGCAATAATTATGAACTTGAATCATAAATTCGTAATGAACATTGAAAAGAGAAGTCACAATGAGGTTGAGAAGCATGGTAGCGAGATGTTCAATTCACACTCACCATGTTCATACCCACGCCTCTGCAATTTCTCCGACCATTAACACCATTACACAGAATTACACTCACCACAACTACTACCTTCACCTTCTTAGTTCATGCAAACACTTGAACCCTCTGCTCCAAATCCATGCCCGTTTACTTGTCTCTGGCCTCCAACAACTCAATTCTATCACAAACCCATCACTGATTCTGTGGAACTCAATGATTAGAGCTTATTCTAGAATCCATCTGTTCCAGAAAGCAATATACTTGTATCATAGAATGTTAGAGATGGGACTTGAACCTGACAAGTACACGTTTACCTTTGTTTTGAAAGCTTGTACTCGCGCTTTAGACTTCCATGAGGGTGTTGCCATTCACCAAGATATAGTTTCCAGGGAGTTAGAATGTGATGTCTTTATTGGGACTGGACTTGTTGACATGTATTGTAAGATGGGTCACTTAGATAGTGCGAGTAAGTTGTTTGATAAAATGCCCAGGAAGGACGTTGCTTCTTGGAATGCCATGATTTCAGGTTTATCTCAGAGTTCATGGCCTTGTGGAGCACTGGAAATGTTTTGGACCATGCAGATGGAGGGTGTGGAGCCCGATTCTGTGAGCATCTTGAACCTGGCTCCGGCTGTTGCTAAATTAGAGGATGTTGATTCTTGCAAGTCTATTCATTGTTATGTGGTTAGAAGATGTATTTTTGGGGTGGTTTCTAATTCTTTGATTGACATGTACTCTAAATGTGGTGAGGTAAATTTGGCTCGTCAAGTTTTTGACCAGATGCGGCATAATGATGATGTCTCATGGGCAACAATGATGGCTGGATATGTACATCATGGTTGTTTCTTTGAGGTTCTTCAATTACTTGACAAAATGAAACAAACAAATATTAAGATGAATAAGGTATCAGTTGTAAATGCCCTTTTGGCAGCTGCAGAGATGAGAGACCTAGAGAAAGGGAAGGAAGTTCATAATTATGCTTTACGGGTAGGGATGATGTCAGATATTGTTGTTGCTACTCCTATTGTGAGCATGTATGCAAAATGTGGTGAGTTGAAGAATGCTAAAGAATTGTTTATGAGTCTTGAAGGAAGAGATTTGGTTGCTTGGTCTGGTTTTTTATCAGCTCTTGTCCAAGCAGGATATCCTGAAGAAGCATTGTCTATATTCCAGGAGATGCAAAATGATGGCTTGAAACCAGATAAAGCTACTCTGACGAGTCTTGTTTCTGCGTGTGCAGAAATTTCAAATCCTAGATTAGGTAAGATTGTGCACTGCTATGCTACTAAAGCAGAGATGGAGTCCGATATTTCAATGGTAACAACCCTTGTCTCAATGTACACTAGATGTGAATTATTTATGTATGCTATGATATTATTCAACAGATTGCAGTACAAAGATGTTGTGGCATGGAATACTTTGATAAGTGGATTTACCAAATGTGGAGACCCACATCTTGCCTTGGAAATGTTCCATAGATTACAATTAAGTGGGATTCAGCCAGATACAGGAACCATGGTGAGTTTGGTTTCAGCTTGTGCCCTTCTGGATGACCTAGATCTAGGAATCTGCTTTCATGGAAATATTATAAAGAGTGGTTTTGAATCTGACATTCATGTAAAAGTTGCTCTAATAGACATGTATGCCAAATGTGGGAGCCTTTGCTCAGCTGAAAATTTGTTTCACTTAACCAAGCATGTAAAGGATGTGGTATCTTGGAATGTGATGATTGCAGGGTACCAGCATAACGGATGTGCCAATAAAGCAATTTCCACTTATAACCAGATGAAATTAGAAAGTGTAATGCCTAATTTAGTCACATATGTGACAATCCTTCCAGCTGTATCATATCTGTCAATACTAAGAGAGACCATGGCTTTTCATGCCTGCATAATCAGAATGGGATTTATATCTAGTACCCTAATCGGAAACAGTCTCATAGATATGTATGCTAAATGCGGACAACTCAATTATTCTGAGAAATGCTTTAATGAGATGGAAAATAAAGACACTATCTCATGGAACGCAATGCTTTCAGGCTATGCTATGCATGGTCAAGGTGAACTTGCCCTCGCCCTTTTCTCACTTATGCAGGAGACTCATGTCCATGTTGATTCTGTTTCCTACATAAGCATATTATCTGCATGCAGACATGCTGGTTTAATTCAAGAAGGAAGGAACACTTTCCAGTCCATGACGGAAAAACACAATTTTGAAGCCAACATGGAACACTACGCCTGCATGGTTGATCTTCTAGGCCGTGCCGGTTTATTTGATGAAGTTATGAGTTTAATTCATGAAATGCCAACAGAACCCGATGCTCAAGTTTGGGGCGCCCTACTAGGAGCATGTAAAATGCATTCCAATGTGAAGTTAGGAGAGGTTGCCCTCCATCACCTCCTTAAACATGAACCAAAAAACGCAGTTCATTATGTAGTTTTGTCAGATATATATGCTCAATGTGGAAGGTGGATTGATGCCAGAACGACAAGATCAAACATGAATGACCATGGATTGAAGAAAAGCCCTGGATATAGTTGGGTTGGAGCTCATAAACAAGCTGCATACCTTTCTACCAAGTAACAAATCTCATCCACCATTAGCATGATCATAAACAAATAGAGAAGAATTTTTCATAAGTATTCTTTGTACATTACAATTTTTGTAGATATAAATTGTAACCCTTCATTTTATATTTACATGTAAAGCTACAAATTGTCCAGCTTTCAGATTCTTATATCTTTCAAGAAGATTAATGTTATACACCTCAAAAAACTATCCTCCTTAATACAAAATTTGTGAGAAGTACAAGTAGCTTAAAAAACGCATAATAATTCAAACACGTTGCATCTCCAAGCCAAAAACACCTTCTCTTGTGATAACAAAGTCTGAAGAAGAATGTGGCAAATGAGGAGCAAACACAACGCTCATTCTCCTCGTTTTCAATGGATGATGGTTCCCATCAACCACAAACTCATCCTTTGACAAAAAAAGTCTCGAGTTAACGCAATGGGCCCAAGCCAGGCCCAAAGCAGGGCAAACCCGTCTACCAGACGAACAAAGCCCACCCAAATTCCCAATCCTCACATCATCACCAATCAAATCAACCACCTGGTTCGTAACCACCACCGCCAGCCCATACTTCTTCGCCAACCATCTCAATCCCCCTGAAATCTTGAAAAACAGCGACGACCTTCGCCGGAGGTCCCAACCGGTGTTCTCGAAATCGGAGCGGAAAAGAGCGGCGATAGAATCGATCACGACCACTCTCACCGGCCGCCACTGCGATCTCGAGTGTAATAGGAACGTCTCAATCGTCGGAATCAGGTCAACCAATTCGTCGGCGGAATGAACGGCGCGGAGGAAGACGCGGTCGCAGGGATCGGAGCAAGAGAGATTGGGATGCGAAGATCGGAAAGCGCGCGAGAGTTGTCGAAGGCGGCGAAAGGGGAAAGGGAACTCGGTGTGGATGTAAATGGAGGAAGCGGAGAGGCCGCCGCCGGAGGGTGGAAGCTGAGCGGAGAGAACGAGCTGGAGGCAAAGTTGAGTCTTGCCGGAACCGCTTTCGCCGACGAGCTCCGTCACTGAGTTGCAGGGGACGCCACCGCCGAGGCAGCGATCCAGTACGGGACACCCTACGCTGCACTTCTCTGTTCGCTGTTGCAATTGCATTAGATTCTCTGCCCTCATTTTTCTAATCCAATAACCCTAACACTGTTCTCGAATACTTTCCCCTTCTATCCCAAATTTATGTTTTATCATAAATATCAACATTAAAATAAAATTTTCATTTAAGAATAACATTTATATATTGTATTTAAAAAACTGTCCATGATTTTTTCTAATAGGATTGATGAAGAGGAACACTTGGGACATTATTTCATATGTTTCTTGGTATATGGCACGATAATAACCAAATTAATAGGAAATAAAAGACAAAACTAGCAAGATTTTATATATATACACTCTTTCTCAATCTCCTCTGAATTACATCTAACATTGGCCAAAACACCTCTATTAATTTTAACTCATATTTAGAACTTTGAATTATGATGATTCTTCGTGTGAGAACTAACATACTTAAAGATTCTTTTTTTTTTTTTATTTTGAGCAAACTTAATTTGAATTATTTTAAATACATGAATTAATCTTAAGTTTCTCAAAATCATTGATCAAATCTTGTAACTCGTTCTTGTAATCAAATGTCCGTTTATTTTATATTTTTAAGCTCTTTTTTTTTTTTTCAGAGAACCAAACAATCAATCCCTTAATAGCTGTTTTATGTATGCAAGTGAAAATAAAGTAAAAGTTAAAACCAATAATAAAGATCATAATATAAACTAAGATCTTATGACACAGATTGTACCATGGGCTCATTTTCCATCTCCAACTCATTGTCAACAATATATGCATATGTAATCTATATGAGAAAATGACAATGGAGAAGGTTTGACAGAATAAAAGGGAGTTGGGTGTGTTGCTACAAATGTTAGGTAGGAGCCCACGAGTAGCAACTACAACAGCTAAATCAAACATCAAATCATGCACAAGGCCATATATACATATAATTCTTTTTGACTAAATACAGGAAACTAAATATTCTTCCTTTCATGCCATGATATGAAACTTGGCACAAGTAATTCTGAGTGGAGCTGTGGAAAATGCAATTTAAAAAGATTTAATCTGTATTTAACTTGCTAATAAACTTAGACCTTTTTTCCTTCAATCTTTTACTTTAAAATTAAAGGTTAAGTTGACCAAACTTAACATCGAATCGGGTCCATAGCTCAGTGGTAGAGCATTTGACTGCAGATCAAGAGGTCACCGGTTCGAACCCGGTTGGGCCCTTTTTTTCATTAACCTTTTTCTTTTATTAATCCTTTCCTTTTTCAACTTCCCCCATGTAATGTATAACCTTTCTTGTGGACACTTCTTTGCCTCACTTGGAAAACCAACACAAGCACTTTTTATTTCCTTGCATGTACAAAACATGTGGATTCCTATGCTAAAGTCAACATTAAATAATAAATATTGCATTAACATATTAAGCATAACCTCCTATTCTCATAAGAAAAGAAAAAACTTCACCAAAGCTGGAAGGTCTAATAGGAAAATTCCAAAGCCTCTTCGTAGACCGTCAAAATCAAATAATCATAAAATAAAACCTTCTTCAAGTGAAGGATAAGACACTCTTTTGTCGTCAACTACATGAAATAGTTACTTGAACTGTCAAAAAAATAGGACTCTTATCCTCTCAAGTCTCAAGCAGTACAGCCTCTGCAGCAATGATCCCAATCGTTAAATTTAGATCCGATAGTTGTAAATATTATAATATTTTATAATTAGTCAATCACATATTTAATAATTGACAATTTTTTAGCTGGAGAGATCCAAAATTCTAAAAAATAACACAATATATGATATTATAATCTTTTTATACACTGCATCCAAAAAGTACACTTTAATTATTAAAAAGACACCTAAAGATGTTCCACTTTAATGATACAATCGATATTTTCGTCACAACCACCGTCACAGGTAGAGATGCATGTGACTCCTCTAAAAAGTTGTTTTGCATGATCCTACTTCATCTCTCTCTCCGTTTCATCTCAAACAAACTACACACTCGGAGCTACTATAAATATATCTTCTATCGTGTAGTCTTCCCTTATTCCCGTTTAACTTTGTTGTTTCTGTTCTACTTCTACTCTTTAATCACTGTTTTCTGCGACATGAATATCACATCTTTTCTTTCATTCCATTGTACAGTTACAATACAAAGTCTATGTGAGGACGAAAGACTTGAGAAAGTGGACATATGGTGTGGTGTCTCAGAATGAACAACAATGCCAAGCTCTACATGTAATGAAAGCAAAATGGGTTAGAGCTGGCATCGTTGTTCATTATGATACAACAGACCCATTATTACAGAAAGCTTTAGATTTTTCCACCTATAAAGATTAGTTTTCGACTGCAAATTTAGACTTTGATATAAATTTAGTCTTCTTCTTCTTGTACGGGTGCATTCCTTACTTTAAATATATAGTTTCTTTGTAAATTTTTTATTATCCTTTTACGTTTAACTGCGCCAAAAAATAATCAATTTTTTAAGTCGGATATCTATTAAATCAGGATAAAGCAACTTCTATTGACTCTTTGTAAAAAGGAAGTGCATACGTGCTCATGGCTAGCTAGTATTTTTAATTACCCAAACTACAGACGTTTATTATGTTAACTTTTGATCACTGTTGTTTTACGTAAATTAATATAAAATTTCAATTAAGACTGAATTAACAAAACTAAATACCGAATGTATAAAATGCACATGACATAATAAAGAAAAAATTAATACTTAAAAATGCTTTTATTGAAAATAAATTATAAAAGCACTTCCGCTTAAAAGTTAAGACTTGTAAATCATATACAGACGTAGATAAAATAAAATTACAGTAGTCGTGGAAAATGACTTAACTCCTTCAAAAAGTAAGGTAAATATAAGTTTTTTTTATAAGCGTTCTTAAAGCTCAAACTTTCCCTACCTTAGAAACGAGGCACCGTTCCTTCCCCCTAAAATTTGAGTCATCAAAAATAAAGAGGGAGATAGTTAACTAAAATATTATTTATAGTCAAATATTATAATGAAATGTAAGCCTTAACGCTAAAGAAGATAGCATCTAATAGGAATACATCATATGCTTATTTTTCATATACAGTGATAGATAGAGAAAGAATATAATCAAATAAGATAAATATGCAATCTTAACAATAGGTCAAAACATTTTAATAAGAGACATGAAAGAACTAAACCAAAAATCTCTCCCAATAATTACTTTTTCGGTCACGTGTCACTTTTGATTTAGAAAAGCTGACATGGAAACAGAAAATAAGAACAGGTATTTTTATTCCTTTCAGGTTTATACAAGGTATGTGCTATCATACGTAACTCACAGTTATACAAGTAAGAGACAATGAACTGTCACCTAACAGAGAAAACGGGCACAGAACTGTCAATGCACAAAAGCATATTTCTTTCATTCCATATGTCAAGTAATAGTCTACAAATTTACAATGTCCAACATGTGATACCACCATGCCCAGCATAATAATGTGGAGGAAAATTGCAAGCAACTCAATCTTTGACACTCTTTTCCACACTATTATTGGATAAAATCTCGTGTTGGTGACATTTATTGGGATCAGGTTCGAGTTATTTAGTGACACCAACATGGGATTTCACCTAATACTACAGAAATGTAAAGGCCTTCACATGTGTCTGCACTTTTTTCTTTCTCATTTTGTGTGTAACGGAGAAGATGAGCATCAGTGAGTAACACCAGTTACAGGAATTTTTTTTTTTTTTTTGGGGGGGGTGGGGGGTGGGCGGGGCGAGGAGGAGGAGGAGGAAAACAAAGTACGGAGACAGCAAAAGCAGATAACATCCACCACTAATCCTATAAAATTCACCAGCACCACCTACAATCTAATTCTCCCTAACAAGTCACCAGACATTGCCAGTACAAATCCGATTCAAGTTCAACTCTCAAACTCCTGGAATTTCTGTCACCAGAACTGCTTTCAATTATGTGGAAATATTCCAAGATTGAAAAAATTATATACATGTTAATGCCTCCTCGTGAAAGAAGCAAAACTGCCCCCAAAGTTCCCATGTGCAGATATGTTGATCCTATCAAACTGACATTCAACCAACTCCTAAGTCTATATAGTTAATCACACTCTATACCCCTATTTTTCGCTGCTTCAACAGCATCTTTTGCATCTCCACCGGTCATATATAGATTATTGAAGCATTTCCACAACACGATAGAAAATGGATACACTGATAGTGCCCTCCTATAAAACCTCTCAGATATTGTCTCATTGCCCATAGCATTGTGCAAAAACCCTGCAGCTTCCACCCAGACGTATTCTGGTGGTATAGGCATTGCATCCAAAATTGCTTTTACCAGGGTTGAACAAGCCCAAAACCAGAGACTGGCCGAGTTTAAGTCAGAAGAATTGTAGTCCTTGATTAATAGCTTGCAAACAGTAATAGCTAACTGGAAGTTGTGAGGAACTACCTCCATAATGGCTTCAACAAAATCCACCAGATGTTTCTGGTCACTAATAGTTTGGGGTAGAAGAGAAGAACCAAACCAAGATTGAAGTATCAAATTTAGCAGAGAACAATCTAATGAAACTGGACATAATATGTTGCCAATAAGATGCCTTACTCTTGGCTTCTTGATGATGTCAACAAATGTTCTTGTCAACACCTTAGGGACTAGCAAGTCCTGAGAGGAACCATCCAAATATAACTCCAAAATCTTCTTGATAGCACCCTCAGGACCATCCTCTGTTAAGTTTAGGGCATCACAAACTACAAACATCACATGTTTTCTCTTACATTGCTCTAAACCTCCAAAACTAGCAGTACTCCTAGCCTTGTCAACTGCTATGCATGCTGCTGTTCTATCATTCTGGAAAAATTTATAAAGAGATAGGTTAAGAAATCCAAACAACATATCTATCTGTTTATGATCACAACTGGATCTGTCTAAAACAGATTTTGAATCCAGTCCCAATAAGCCAGATGAATTACCACCATCAGTGGTCTCCATCCCTCTGTTTGGGAGATCTTGTACTTGCCAAACAGAGTGGAACCATCGAACTGTAATTGCTTTTGCAAGATCAATTCTTTCATTGCGGATGGCATTTTCAATGTACTGATTCCAGATGCACTGGATTCCAGGAACTTCTTTTGGCCATCTGCTAATCACTTCCTCAAATCCCATGAAATTATCAACATGAATATCCTCTTTCTGTATTCGAGCTGATGCCAGGACCAATTCAATGCAGGAAGGATACAACTTAATGTATTTATCCAACAAATTCCACAAGCATTCTTTGTTATCAAGAGCAACCATGCATCTAAGATGATTGAGAGCAAAAAGTTGAGCAGAACTTAGATTAACTTCACTTTTTACTGATTCATTAGAGACAAGAGAATCAATAGATTCAACAGCTGCCTCCACAAGTTTAATAGCCATCTCCTTGTCATCTTCTGATAAACTGACAACAGGCCATTCAATATCAAGGAGATTTTTCTCACATTCAAACTTCTGAACTACAGCATCGGGCAGTTTCCTGTAAATAACTAAGTAAACACAACAAACCCAGAATACACATTTGTCAGAAATTGTTAAGCAATTGAGTATATCAGAGAGTGACAGTCGATGAGGCTCATTGGATTTTGTTGTAGCAGTAAATATTCCATAAATTCTTTCAATGGCCTTTTCAACGTTTCCTGACATGCGCAAGCAATCCATCATCTGCAAAAACAGGTCTAAGATGCATGCACTTTCATGTATTCTATCATAGGGAGTGGCAGATGCATGCTGACAGAGCACTGAGAGGGCTGTATTATAGGCAACCAACCGATCATCAAGCTTTCCCTGACTGTTGATGTACATGAGCCAGAGCACATAAGATCCTTCACAGAGCTTAACCTGGAAAACAACAGTTGAGTGTTTCCACAGCATGCATTAAGTTCTCAAAAGGAATACTTAAAATGTTAAAAAATAATAATAAAAGAAATTGATGTAGAGACTGAGAGATAGATGACAAAAGGATCTTTGTCCCTCTCAAACAAAATAAAAAAGAGCACTGCATTTGATTCTCTCTTATCAACAGGGACAAAAGGCAAAACCACACACATGACCACTTTCCAACTAACATTATTTGTCATAAAGATTTTCAACTCATCCATTTACCCATCATGAGCTGAATAGCAGGCCAAAAACCAGCATTTTATAAACTGATAGACAGGTTCTCACAATTAAGCATTTTAAAATGATGGGTCAATACATAGTTCTCCTGTACACCTCAAAGTTCCTTATGATACATTAAGTGATGTGGCACCATTAGTAGTCACAAAAAAAAAAAAAAAAAAAAACAAACCAAAAGATCTAAAGGTAATTCATAATGCTATTGCCTAGTGCTTCTGGTATCTTGATAATAAATAAACAAGTCTGTTGGTAAATTTCCTGAGTTCACCATTAATGGTAACTATATTCTTAAAAACTCTCCATTCTCCTTTCAGAAGAAAGAAATATTCTCCAGAGCACACTCCACATATAAGTAGGAAACAACAAAAAACATACCGCACACAAGAACATGTCATCCCTTTCATTTGGCTTCAAATTTCCATAGTAAATGACCAGATAAACAATCCAGAGAACCACAGATGTTGGATAAGTCTCCAGAGCTTTTGACAGTACAGATAAGGCCTGAAAAAACAAATTTTGAGATGAACAAATATATGAACAAATTCTAACACTAGCCATCAAGACAATGTATATACAACTGTTACCTTTCTTACACCTTGCAATTTATTACTTTCCTGGTTGAGAATAAGAAGAGCCATTTCAACAGCTTGTTCACTGTCAGCCATAGCCTGCTTAATTTGATTCTAAGTATGCAATAAATAAAGGAGCAGTTAGCATGAATAAACTAATCCAGAAATTCAAACTAAGGTACCAAAGCCAGATTAATGAAGGACAACTGTCAAATTCACACTGTGGCCAACACGGGAGGAAGGGGGGAGTTATTGGTAGTATAACTGGGGACAAAATGACTTATGCAAAACAAACTTTCCATTTAGAAGTTCACAAACTAAATTGTTTGAAGTCCTTAGCACTATAATCATGACTAGAAACCCTTTAGCAAGTTCACCAAATTACGCAAACAGCCAAAATATTATGTACATGCACTTCAAATTTAAAATAGTGGATCATTAAAGATTCAAAACTATAATCTCATATGTAGCATGAAAGTGCAACAGTGGATAGAAGCACTAAATGGATAAAAAAGGAATGAGATGACTAGATATTGTTTTGGGCATGCGATGTATAATCCACTAGGTAGAAACTTTGAATTTAACATAAAAAAAGGAAAAGTTATCCACATAATATGGATTGCTAAAGAGCAGAAGTTGGCTTAAACATGTTTTTTATCTCTACATTTTTGTAAAATTTTGATTTTAGTCCCTAAAAATTTTCTTTTGGTTTAAATCCCTTATTATTCTAAATTCAATACTTTAGTCCCTAGTAATGAAGTGGCTAACTAAGAGGTTGCCACATGTCAATTTTGTGTCGTATTATTTTTTTATGCAACACATCATCATTATAAATCAAAAGTACTGAATTTAGAAAAATAATAATTAAGGACAAAAACCAAAGAATAATTTTTTACTAACTAAAATCAAAATCTCACAAACATATAAGAACTAAATATATTAAGCCCTAAAGTTGTATCTTGATTAAAAAATGGTAGGTCCCTCTACTCCGTGGCATAATAAAACTTATTAGCAAGCAAGCACTTCTAGGACTTACCTAATCCCTTAGGCTGTTTCCTATTTCTATCATAACTACCTTAAATGACCAAAAGTATAACCAAATAAAACCCTAAAATGATTATTAAGAAACCAAAATAAAACCATAAAAAAATCAAAATATAGTAATCTTTGCTCATTTTGCTCACTTCTGCATTCAGGTGATAAGCTTAGAGTCGAAGACTAAAACATAATTAAAGAGAGAACATTGAAAACTGGTAGAAGTGTAATAAACAAAGAAAATTAGAAAAATAAAATAAAGTTAGAAGCAACAAACCCCAGCTCCACTTCTCCAATGAAAAGAAGACAATTGCTTGTTCCATGCACCATGGACCTCTATGCGTTCATCACCATGCAATAATGGACCTCCAGCAGGTAAACTATTTCGAAGTAGATTTGAAGTAGCTAAAGTAATACTGAAATGCTTCTGCCAGCATTGAGTATTCCTATGAGCCACAACAGGTTTATATGCAAATTGATCTGCTTTAAGAATATCTAAACCAACAAGGTAAGTTGGCAGAATGGTAGCTTTGTGACACTTGGGAACTTTTGTCCCACCATTACAGTTATGTTGATGCAATGGTAATCTACCTTGACCATCTGCTAAAAAAGTGTATAACAGTGTCTTTAGAAAAGAAAATTTCAATAACAATAGATCAGAAATTATTTCAAAGTGCCTATATCAAAATGAAATAATACTTCATTATTTGTAATTATATTCCATATATTAGTACTAACATCTGCACATATCTAATAGTCAATGATGATGGTGCTACAGCATTGTGCCTCACCTCTGATAGAGAATAAAGAAAGCATCTTCATGTGTCAATTACGATTTTTGGTAGGGTACAAAATCAGAATCGTACTAGGCATTAGGTGCTGTAACTAGTTAAATAATTTAATAGAAAGTATTAAATGAAAAGGTATAACCGTTAAAATATATTTTCATAAACCATATGCAAATAATATTATCAGCTTTGAAATGCAAACAAAAAATACATAGCCATCATCACACAGAAATCTTCATAAACTCATATAATAAGCATGAAGGTAAAACCCATAGGCTTCAAACTGTCACTATTTTTTATACCTGCATTATTAGAATCAGCGTGCTGAATGTTTCCATCACCATAGTCCTTAGCATGCTGCCAAGGACACTCATCATTGTTGCATTTTCCTCGCAGTTCATACGTGCATAGTGGCCAAAATGGATCAACTGCAGGGCTGTAGCAAAAAGAACTGTCGCCTGAGAGTAAGTTTCCGACAGTGACAGGCATTGAAATTGCTAACATATTACTCCACTTTGTTTCATCAGAACTGAGGGAAGTAGCATTTTCATTTTGACCATCATTAGCATGAATAAAAGCATATTTACTTTGTACTTGATTTGAATTGAATGGAAACATTTCTCTCAGCTCACTGAATGCACTCCTAAATATCAAGGGTGAGGTGTTCTCTGTATCTGTTGAATGGCAACCTTGACAAGATATATCTCCTTGTGCTCCTGAACCAACGCTGCAGTTGACATTCATAGATCTTCCACCAAAGTTTAGCTGATTTTGAATCTCACTGGAACCCACATAGATGCTCCTTTCATGACTCTCAATGCCTATAGCTATTGAAAAAAATAATCAAGAATACAAGTGATAAACAGGGAGACACCTTATCAACAATTTCTTTGTACCACAAAAAGGATTACATGGATTCAATAGAGGAAACAAACTGTACTCAAAAGCAGCATTGACAGAGATAAAAACCTTTCATCAAATAAACAACTGATATTTTAAGCACATATTCGTTAGAAAAAGCCAGCTGAAGATATAAGTTACAGTAAAACAACATTCACATTGAACTATTCTTAAGAGAGTAAATCCTATATCAAAACACAGTATATCACAAATTCAAGCATACAACCAAAGATTTATTATTTTTTAAAAGTGAACCAAGCAAGCCCCGCCAGGGAGGGAGGGAGGGGGAAGCACAGATAAGAGCATATGAACTACAGTTTAAGTAAGCTACATTACAATTGATCAGGATTCAAGGTCAGCATCACGGACTTAAAAGTCATATCTATATAGGGAAATTAACACACCACAGCATGCTTATTCAACACCAAAATAAAAAATAAAAAATAAAAACCTTTAAGATCATTCTCTTCTGCCAAAGATAGTGGAACAACACTGTGATGCATCTGGTTTTTCTCATTTACAACCTCATTTTCAGCACCTCGCTCAACCGCAGGCTCTACATTGTTACATGGATTTCTACTCTTCATAGCTCTTGCTCCCAACCGTGCAAATAATTCAGACCTTAATGTTGCTTCAAGAAGCAAAGAATCCTGGGGATTATCAGTTGAAAATTTTGCATTTGATGCAGTATCTACGTCAACTAGTTTGGCCTTGGAATCTTGTTTTCTAATATACTCAGCATCACAATGATTAGACAGATGTCCAACTGGAGAAATATCTTCATTTTCATTAGCTGATGCATCTAATTCATCTGAAGGAGAATATACCCCATCTGCAGCATAAGTATCTCTTTGAGGCAATGGCTCTGATGTACTGGCATCTGGTTCACCACAAGGTTCAGACCCTAAAGTTGCTCCATCCACAAGGTGATTAGATGTATTGGAATGCCTATTATTGATGTCTCTATTATTAGAATCAAAACTTGGATTGTTAATATCATTATACTCAACCTGCCTTTGACAGCTTGAAGTGGGTATTTCATATCCAGGTCTAGGTAAGGAATCCAGCTCTACATGTTGGTGCTGCCCTGAAGACCACGAGAAGCCAGAATTGTTTAAAATTAAAGACCTTAACTTAGCTGAATGCAATTCCCTTTTATGATAAAGATTGGTGCATCGAGCATTAGCCTCAAGCAAAGACCTCTGAGCTTTAAGATAAGCTTTAAGTGCACTTCTTTCTTCGATTTCACATTTGTGCCTGTGCTCTTGAGCCTCCTCCAGTTCCTTGTCTATCAAGTCTTCCATATTAAAAAATGACTGTAAATCGATATTGCTGTGCTCTGAGAAATTTACATTTCCATTGTGATTCAAATGAACTGCATTGCTTAGCTCTTCCTACATGAGAGATGAGAGGAGAGAGTCAATAGCACAAAAAACAGAAGACTTATAATATACTAGAGGCCTCTTTTCAATTGTTTAATGTTTTATTACAGGGAAGAACTTGGAGGATGAATAGACTTACTTTACACTATTCAACAGTGTTAAAGACAAAACAAAAATGATATGAAGAAATTCAAAATTATATTAGAACCATCGCTGCTGCTCTATTGTCAAAAGTTTAACTTGGCTGCAAATGCCATGTATTATAACAAATTATAACTTATGGCCAATCACTGAACAGAAAAGCACTGGTCATCTTTCAGTGAAGTGATTAAGTAAAAGCAAATGTCATGAAAAGCAAATTATAACTCACAAGATTTTTTGGCACACCATTGGAACTCATATTTGCCGGCACCACATTTTGGTTGAAAGTAACGCAAGGGTCAAACTGCCTGCCACTCTTCTCAGTTTGATTGCCACCATAATTGACATCACCTACACAGTATAACTAGATCAGAAGAGATTTTAACCAGAAAATGACTTAGACATGTTTTACTATCTAGCATTTGGGCTAGGTTGCGATCAAATGACCAGTTTTCTTATGCTTAACCAAACCATTTAATCAAAGCCAAGTCCTGTAAGATTAGATAATAATGTTTATACACATTCCTATGACATGCTAATGTGATTTTATATTTTGACTAAGAAAATGTGACATTGAATTGCAGTGGCACTTGGAAGCATCGTTGCATAAACTTGCAATCAGAAATGGACATATGAAAATGCCATATGATAAACTCTAACAATTAAATGGAAAAGACAAAGTGGGATGCATTTATTCAAATTTAGAGGCTTGGGAATCTGGCCAAGAGTACAAGTAACTTGATTAAAACTTATTTCAATTTCTAAAATCGAGAATAGTACAAAAAAGTTTCTAAGCCAAATTGCAGACTAAAAATGTTTAAAAAACAGATGACATAAAGGCAAAGTATTTTTACTGTCTCTTGATCTACGAGGCATATTTTGTAATGAGTTGTCAAGATGCTTGTCAGATTGCCTTTGTGATGTGATAATTGTTGACTCTCCCCTGCATGGAATCAATTTTTGGCTATGATCAACCTTGTTTCTCTCCTGAGGATTATAGTTTTCAGATGTAGAATCTTTAGCCGGTAATATAGATTTAACAGCAGGAACTTCTTGCTGACTGCCAACAGCATTAGGGGTGCTGTAAGATGTGCCAAGTTTCAAGCGTTTCCTATCTGGTTCTTTTGGCTCCAACTGTGCAGGTCCTGGGAAAACTGGAGTATTTTTTCTTGCTGTGTTGTTCTTTGAGTTCATGGCATTGTGATCCCTACCCAAAATTGAAGCATACTCCTTATTTTGCTGGGCTGCCTTCAACTTGAGTTCACTTTCACGAAGTGCAATCTGATGCCTTAAATCCTGAAGTTTATTGTCATTTGACACCACTCCTTGATCACGTCCACGCTCTACATTTGCTAAATTTTTGTTCATTGGATTGAAATTTCTACCTCGTGGTCCTTGTACTAGTGACATGGATCTGGCAACCTTAGAATTAGAACCAGGAATTTTGGTCATTGATGAGATAAATGTGCGATTTAAAGATGACTTATTGGGCATTTCCTTGTGTAAACTTCTCGCATTCTGCTGTAACTTCCTAGACTTTTCCAAGGAAGAGCTAGGCCGCTTTAAACTGCTATCCAACCTAGAACCATTACCTTTAGTTTCAATGTCACTACCACTGTCATCATCAGAGAAGCTTATTACAAGATTTTTATCAGTGCCTACATGACCATTCCACAGAGAAGATTTAGGAGGTAATTGGTTCTTTTTTAGGATCTTCTGTGTAGTTGGTTGTCTGGTCATTTGCAGTTGTACGTTATTGGAGCCTGCCAAATATTGCCACAAAGATTTACCCTCTAGAAATTGTAAGAGCCATTAAAATGCTTTTGGAAAATGATGTGCACATGAACTCAAATATGACACACAACCTGACTAAAAGAAAAGAAAATATCCTTCATGTACAAAAAAGCACAAATGCAGGTTTCAAATTAAAAATACATTACAGAGGTCTTATACAACACGTAAAACTAGTGTGAGACCATACAAAGATACATGTATCATCAGATAAACACGTCCAGATTTTGCAATAATTAAGATGAAGTTTTTGATTCCATAAGCCAGACTACTAATTATTGACAAAATAACCCCTGGACAAGTCAGACATTGATAGAGTTCTAGATGACACTAGAAGGAAAGAGTGATACTTAGATGAAGAGATTGGTATCCACTATCCACAGAATCCCCAAGGCTAACACGCCAAGTTTACCCTTAATTCACAGTTAGCAAGACTTACCACCTTGAACGCTTTGGGTACTTTTTTGCACCAAAGGAGTAGAATCTGGGCCTGCAGCAGGGGTGGATTGCACGGCAGAGCTATCAGGGTTTTCCTGGTGAACAGAAATCACTTATTAACAAACCATAGCCAATAACAATTCAACAAACAAAGAAGGAAACAATTAAATTGAATTAGCAAAAGGTCAAGTGCTTTCAAATTTTGATACGCCTCTATTTTCCATATCTACTGTTTTGACCAAATAAAAACAAAGAATTAAACACAAAACCTACTCTGCATGTTGAAGCTAAAGAAAACAGTGTTATCCTGAATCCCCTAGATCTACATCAACTATATAAATTTACGAGCTAACAAAGCAAAACTACTAATCCTAAAGCCGAAATCAATAAGCAGCATAGGAAACAAATAATAATAAAAAAAGCGAGAAAAATTCCTAATACGTGCAGAACAAAAACCGGTGAGTGGCAGAAAGAGCAAAATACGAGTCAACGAATGCAAAATAGGAAAAGTAAGAATCGCAGAAATAAAAGGGAGGTAGGGTTTTGTGAAGAAGAATACGTCGTCATCGTCGGAAGAAGAGAGTTCTCCTTCCTCTCTGGTTTTGGAAGGAAGCGTTGGAAGGTCAGGGTTGGTATTCTCGGATGCCGCCATAGTTGTGGAGCCTCTGAGGTTACTACTCTCTCTCTCTCTCTCTCTCTCTCTCTCTCTCAAGAATATAAAGAAAATTAGAAATGAAGACTTGCAAAAAAAAGGCGCACGAAATGGCGAAAGGAGAAGAACGAGACGGTGAGAAAACGAACCAACTCGCGGGCGGCACTGCTCCCTTTTGCAGAACGTGAAATCGCCGTTATGTCCTCATTTTCATTCTGTTTTAACCGTTTTACTTTTATGACTACCTCGTTTTACTTTTATTTTAAATTTAAATTTTTTATCAAGATTCAATTTTTCTTATTTACTCTCTGGAAGATGTTTCTTAAATTATTCACAAGACTAAAAGCACATTTTAAGGTTTTTTTTATTGTTGAGATATAATACAAAATTATTACTATAAATGTTTAAGGATCTGTATTTAGAAAACATGTATCATAAAACCTATAATTAAGTAAAATATTTAATTTTTTTAATTATAATTTATAATAAAAAAACTAATTTATTATTTTTTAACCACTATTTTTAGCATGTTCAATGATAAAATCCCCTTTTTTCATTCCATTTAGAGCTAGCATATGTTATAGAGTTTTATCATTCATAAAAGGCATTCAATTTTTAAAAAAATATTTTTTTTATGAAACAGGGAGCTTAAAAGCCCAAAATAACACTAAAAACACGAGAGATGAGATTTATCAGCAAGCAAAGAAAAGTGAGCCCAATTCGACAGAGATTCAAAATAAATAACACCATTTGATAATGAAAAATCAAGTTTAGCAAAAACATCAACTATCTGGTTAACTTTTTTTGAGAATATGAACACACTTCACCCTTTTGAATGTCTCTTATCATTCTAACAATATGATTGATTAAAGAATAACAAGGATGATCCTAAGGACAAGCTTCATTTAGAAACTAGAGAGCTACAACTCTAAATATGGTTCAATAATAAAATCAACCTCAATTTTATGATATTTGATTAAGCGAATGTCATGATAAATAGCCCACAATTCTACTTGGAGGACAAAATAAGCTCCAACCATTCCTGAATGTGCAAAGATAAAATTACCAAGCTAATATCTGAGAACACCTTCATACGCCACCAGTTTTGATGAGGAGACAGCTCCATCACAATTGAGCTTCAATACTCTATTTACTGGCCAAACCCAGCTAATAATAGGTTGATGCAAACGACCGGTTTTATTTAAAAAAACCAACTCAAGATACCTTAACTAAACTGAAATCAGTTAGGTCAAAGGGGGAAGCAAGGATTTTGGTATTTCACTGCTTTCAATAAAAGAGGAAGAATCAGTTTTACCTTGTTTATCAAAAACTGATTTTCCTCTACACTTTATTTCCTTGTTTGTAGGATTATTAGGTGGTTAGTTATTTCTTTTGGTGCATTTATAGACTTAAAAGTCTGATGAATAAAACAAGTATTTTTTTCGCAAAAATCATTGTTACCTTTAAGCTCTTGACTGGGACCATCAAGTGGTATTAAAGCTTGCAACTATCACTTTACTCATCATTGACCCGGACCACCTCGTGATGGTATTGATGAATCCACTTTTTATTATATTTTTACTTTCCTTTTTGGTGCTCCTTGATAGAAAAAAATGGACTTAGATAGTGCAAATAATATAGAAATCAAATTTTGAGTAAATATCATAGGTTTATTAATTTTTGGTTAATTTGCATTTAATTACATAGATATAGATTACAATTTTAATTATCTTGATAATTTTGCAGAGTCCCCAAGTTAATTCTGAGATATCTTAGCCCTTGGATGAAAGTTGCCCCCAAAGTAGCCACTTTTAGGAGCAAAAGTGGCAACTACAGCAAGTCTGAGCATTAAAGGTTCCAAAGTAGCTACTTTCAACCTCTAAAGTAGCAACTCCAGAGAGCTCCAAGGACGTTATTTGAGAAGTATTTTGCGCGTGGCCACTATTGCCTTTCAAAGTGGCTACGCGCATCCAAAGTTTTCACTTTCAAGTCTAAAAGTAGCAACTCCAGAGAGCTCCAAGGACGTTATTTGAGAAGTATTTTGCGCGTGACCACTATTGCCTTTCAAAGTGGCTACGCGCATCCAAAGTTTCCACTTTCAAGTCCAATAGTAGCAACTCCAGAAAGCTCCAGGACGCCACTTTTGGAAGCAATTTGCGTGTGGCCACTATTGCCTTTCAAAGTGGCTACGCGCATCCAAAGTAGCCACTTTCAAGTCCAAAAGTGGCAACTCCAGAGAATTGGCAAGCTTACGTAAATATGCGTGTGGATACTTTCAAGGCCTAAAGTGGACACTTTCAAAGGCAAAAGTGAACACTTTACTGGCATGTCTTCCACTATAAATAGATTTTAGGAATTAGGGTACGGGGACTTGAATATTTATTTTTCTTTCATTCTCTTTGCCAAATTAGGACATTTTTCTTTCCAAAGCTTTGGAGCCTTGGGTGACAGCCATGGGTCCATTATAGGTTTTGATTTCCAATTTCCCTTTGATTCTCATTGAGTTTACATTAATGTTGCTTATGTTTCTGCATTTCTTTCTTTTATTTGTGAAGCCCATCCATATGGAGGGCTAAATTCTCTTGTAATTCCTAGTCAACTCATATGGTTCTTGAATTCTTGGGTTTAATGGCAATATTACTCTTTCTTTCCTTGAATTTATTAACCCCAATCTCAGAATGAAATGAAATTTACATGAGAGGAACATTGCTTAATGAACCCTAAATTACCCAAACGAAATTCTAATCCAAAATTGCTTAATTTTGATTAATCTTTGAGATTGCTTAATCTTAGAGATAGAGATTGGAGCCCATTAAGATGCTTAATTTTAATTGGGATGCTAAAGTTAATTTTTGCTTGTTAGATTAACTTAATTCAAGGAAAAAATCAGGAATTATTGAATCATTTGAAAGAATAGGGATAGAACTCATTGATTGACTAGGGATTACTCTCCTTAATTGATTGAATTTCACTAGTTTACTTTTTGCTCTTGATTAAAATCTGGAAATTGACAAACCTCTCCCCCAATTTACTTGCTTTAAATTTTATGTTTACACTTGTTCGATGTATGTTCCCAACCAAAAATTCCTTGGAGACGACTTAGGACAACACCCTAGTACTGCATTCATTTCTTTACATATTTGATGAGGATTAACGACAATCTTTGTGCATAACGAGTAGCGAAATTCGTTTCATCAGGTATCAAGATGGAAACCAACAAAGACAGGATTGAATCCCTTGAAGCTGGACTTGGAACTGTACAAGAGGAGCTCGCTCAGCTGAAGACTGCATTGATGGAGAAATTTTAGATCCTGAACACATCACTGAACTGACTCATAGAATCCTTATCTGGCACTCACGTCAGCTCTAACTCGGATCACAGGAAACAGCCAGAAGGGAGCCAAAATCAGAACTCTACCAATCGACCTGACCACCCAAAATCGATGTTTCAATCCAAGATAGCTAAGCTGGAGTTTCCGCACTTCACCAGAGGTGACCCAACATCATGGTTAAGTAAAGCCAAGCAGTTTTTTGACTACCAAGATACACCAAAACACGACCGTGTGCATTATGCCTCTTATCATCTTGATGATGACACCAATAAATGGTGGCAGGCTATGAAAAAGGCTTATGATAAAGATGCGGCGATGATCACTTGGGAGGGGTTTGAAGAGGAACTGTAGGCACGCTTTGGTCCCACCGAATGCGAAGACTTTGACGAAGCCCTGTCCAAGATCAAGCAAGATGGCAGTTTAAGGGATTATCAGCGGGAATTCGAAAAGCTTCAGAACAAGGTCCACGGGTGGACCCAAAAGACACTCGTCGGGACATATATTGGAGGTCTCCAACCATCAGAATGTTCAGGCCTAAGACACTCAAGGAAGCCATCATGCTAGCCAGGATGCGAGATGAACTACTCAACGGCAAAGGTGAAGTCAACCTAGCAGTCCGGTACTGCATAGTTATCAAGCACGAAACACTAATGAATCCTAAGAAACGGAGCTGGGACGAAATTAAAAAGAAGAGAAGCCTAGGATTGTGTTTTAGCTATGATGAACAGTACAACCTTGGGCACAAGTGCTGACAATTACTAATGATGGAAGGAGAACAGGGGTTCTAACGAACTAGAGGACGATGAGACCAAGGAACCAAAGATCTCTTTGTACGCTTTAACTGGTTGGGACACTCCTCATACTATGCGAGTAGAGGCAACGATTGGGAAACATCGCCTAGTGGCCCTCATTGACACTGGATCAACTCACAATTACATCAGTGAGAGAGCGGCAAAGACACTGAATCTCATTGTTTCCTCTACAACATCATTCACTGTTTGTGTTGCCAGTGGCTCGCCGCTAACATGCCAAAGACGTTATGAGACGATACTAATCTTGCTGCACGATATCAGTTTTCCTATAACACTATATGTGCTGCCATTGTGTGGATTAGATGTTTTCCTTGGGATCCAATGGTTAGAAGAATTAGGAACTACCATGTTTGATTGGAAAGCACAAACCATGACTTTCAAATGGGCAGGGACGGACTGCGTACTGCGTACTGCATGAATTGGGAGCTGCTCCAATTAGAGCCACTAAACCCAATGAGGTCTCTAAAAAAGCAGGACAAGGACATACCTATTTGCTCTCTGCATCAAAGAGGAGCAGGCCACTTTGTCACTAGTACCGGGAGCAATAAGGAAGGTGATTGACAGTTTGCAGAGCTTTTCGACGAACCTCGAGAGTTACCTCTAAAGCTGGAGGTCGAACATCACATCTTTCTGAAAGAAGGAACCAATCCAGTGAATGTTTGTCCTTATCGATATGCGCATTTTTAGAAGGAAGAGATTGAACATCAAGTGCAGAATATGTTGGAATCTGGGTTTATCCAGCCGAGCTCTAGTCCTTTCTCGTCCCCTGTGCTGCCTGTAAAAAAAAAAGATGGATCATGGCGGTTTTGCACAGACTATCGTGCACTCAACAAAGTAACTATCAAGGATCGTTTTCCAATACCAATTGTGGAAGATATGCTTGATGAGTTACACGAGGCCTCCCTCTTCACCAAACTCGATCTCATCGCCGGATACCATCAAGTACATGTTCATCCACATGACGTGCATAAGACCATTTTTCGCACTCACAATGGACACTATGAGTATTTAGTGATGCCTTTCGGCTTATGCAAAGTTCTTTCAACTTTTCAAGCATTGATGAATACAATCTTCTGGCCACATCTTTGTAAGTTTGTCCTTGTATTTTTTGATGATATATTAGTTTACAGCCCCTCATGGTAGGGCCACCTCCAACATGTGTACGAAGTTTTCAGCATTCTGCAACAACATCGCTTGCATGTTAAGTTCAAAAAATGTGCGTTTGGACAACAAGAACTAGAGTATTTAGGGCATATCATCTCAAGTGAAGGAGTAAAACTCGACCACGCAAAAATTCAAGCAATGTTGGATTGGCCAAGACCAACGACTGTCATGGAGGTTCGTGGTTTTCTGGGCCTAACCGGCTACTATCAAAAGTTTGTACGTGACTATGGGGCAATCGTAAGACCCCTCACAAATCTGCTCAAGAAAAAGAAGTTTCTATGGGATGAGACGACAGAAGCAGCATTCATGAAACTCAAAAGAGTAATGACAACAACGCTCACTCTTGTTCTGCCCAACTTCACTGAACCTTTTATTATCCAAACAGACACTTTGGGTGAAGGCATTGAGGTTGTTCTAACTCAAATGGGACAACCCATTGCTTTTATGAGTGAAGGACTGAGTCCTACGAAGAAAAATTGGTCTATATATGCAAGAGAGATGCTGGCCATTGTTGTTGCAATCTGTACTTGGAGGCCATACTTACTAGGTCACTGTTTCACGATACAAACGGACCAACAAAGTCTAAGATACTTACTAGAGTAGCGGGTGTTAACACCTGAACAACAAACGTGGGTGGAAAAATTAGTCGGCTATGACTATGAAATAATATACAAGTCTGGAGCTTCTAATTCAACGACTGATGCTTTGTCCCGAGTTCTTGAGAGCCCTTGTCTTCAAGGGTTGTTCATTCAACAGGAAAAGATATGGGAAGAACTATGGACAATGGCTGCAACAGATCCGTATATGCAGAAGTTAGCGACATTGGTCATACAAAGTCCTGGCAAAACATATTCTTGGAGAGAGGGTCTAATTTGCTACAACAACAGTGTTGTTGTACATCCTGTGTCCCCACTAATCAAATAATTGTTACAGGAATACCATGACACACCGAGAGGAGGACATTCTGGTGTCCTACGTACGCTCAAACACCTGTCTCAACGGTTTTATTGGCCATCTATGCATCGCTTGGTTCGAGAATATGTTGTTGCCTGTGATGTTTATCAGCAGGCAAAGTATGAATCTCTCTCACCGGCGGGACTACTTCAACCACTGCCTATTCCATGTCGGATATGGGAGGATATCTCCATGGGTTTCATGGACGGGTTGCCAAGATCAGACGGACATAAATCAATTATGGTGGTTGTTGACAGGTTAAGTAAATTTGCTCATCTTGTTCCATTGACTCACCCTTACTCAGCTAGGCTTATTGCTTCCAAGTTTGTGGAATATGTGGTTAAACTCCACAGAATACCGTGATCAATTATAAGTGACAGAGACCAGGTGTTTGTCAATAATTTCTGGCAAGAATTTTGGAGAGTGTTAGGGCCTAAACTATGACTGTCATTTGCCTACCATCCTCAAACTGATGGCCAAATAGAGGTGGTTAATCGATGCATTAAACAATATCTGCAATGTTTCGTTCATCATCGACCAAAGCAGTGGAGCGCTCTTCTTCCTTGGGCAGAATACTGGTATAACATCACGTTTCATTCATCTATTGGTATGGCACCTTTCCAAGCCTTGTACGGCCGGACACCACCACACATTCTAACATATGAAACAAGCTCTACAACAGTGGACGAGCTGGATGCCCAATTAGCAGCTCGCGACGAGCTACTTAGCAAACTTAAACAACATTTAGCGACAGCAAACAATCGAATGAAACAACTTACTGATTCCAAGAGGCGAGACGTCAGCTTCAACGTTAGCTTCAACACTAGCGATTGGGTCTTTCTTCACCTCCAACCTTATCGGCAGCAATCTTTCTTCCGTCAGACATCACATAAGCTATCAAACCGATTTTTCAATCTATTTCAGGTGGAAGAACGCATTGGACAAGTGGCTTACAAGTTGAAATTATCGGTGGTGTCGTGAATTCATCATGTTTTCCATGCCTCTCTATTGAAGAAAAGAATAGGGGCAGATCCACCAATCGAAGGGAAACTTCCACCTCTACGAGCAAACGTAAGTTTGCAATTAGAGCCGGAGAAAGTGCTAGAAACACGATGGATGAAGATAGAGTCTAAGTTCAAGTTAGAACTATTAGTGCAATAGAAGGGCTTCTCTGCCTAGGAAGCAACTTAGGAAGATGAAGAGTAGTTGCGTTCTAGTTTTCTTGACCTGAACCTTGAGGACAAGGTTCTTACTGATGGAGGGAGTATTGATGCAAACTGACCGGTTCGATTCAAAAAACCCAACCCAAGATACCTTAACTAAACTGAAATCAACTGGGTCAAAGGGGGGCAAGGATTTCGATATTTCACTACTTTCAATAAAAGAGGAAGAATCGGTCTTACCTTGTTTATCGGAAACTGATTTCCCTCTACGCTTTATTTTCTTGTTTGTAGGATCACTAGGTGGTTAGTTATTTCTTTTGATGTATTTATAGACTTAAAAGTCTGATGAATAAAACAAGTATTTTTTTTTTTGCAAAAACCATTGTTACCTTTAAGTTCTTGACTAGGACCATCATAGGTGCAACTATCAAACTAGCAGATATTGTTGTAGCATCAAAATCATCCTTTCTTTGAATGATGTTAACTTGACCTTGTATCTCATACAACACTTGGCAAGAATTAAATTGGACTTGATTAAACACAATTAAATTCCTAGCCTTCAACATTGAGTCCAATGCTACTACAAACATTGTATTCCACACCTGGTTTAGATCATTCAGATTGGCATCCAGCCAATGTTTCAGTTGCATATTAAAGAAATCACCACGTAGAACTCTACTAGATAAGTTATGCCAAATTATATTAATGAACATACAATCCTAAAGGATGTCGAGAGATGCTTCACAAATTGCTACACATAACGCCTAGGTAGCATTTGTCGTTAAGCCTCTAAAAAGCTTTCACTCATTTGAACATAAATTATCATAAGCAATCCTCTACAATAGATATCTACTAAGTTTAATTCCTTCCATTTCAAAATTGAATTAAATAAATGACGTGGACCAGTAATAAATTGTGATCGAGACACCTTATAAGCATTTTTAATTGAAAAGTGACCATATGAAGATCTTCCCTATACCAGAATATCTCTGTCATTATGAGCGAAAAAGGTCCAACACCTCTTATCTCATGTAAAACTGTCACTAAAATTAGTTCACAAACTGACTCCAAATTCTAATCTCCATTTCCATTTATATACTCAATCACAACTTCATCCTTTTCCATACAGCTACCTTAACAAGAAATTAATGAGAAGGTAATCAGCTATCAATCTAGTTCTACTATCACCAATGTTCCGAGTAACGAAAGGTTTAAAGATATAAAAAATGCACCTTATAACTTAAATTTTGAAATAATAACCCATACTTGTAAAATTAAAAAAATTAATAAAATTATATTTCTTTAAAGCTTTTATAAAAAAATTTAACCATTAGTTTATTAAATTTTATTTTTTTAAATACATTTTTATTTTGTAAGAGTCCAATAATTTATCATAGTATTAGATTCAAAGAGTAATTTAAAATTATGTTAAATATTTGACTTATCTGCAACTTTTTTTTCCTACTTTTAAATATGCAATTTTAGTTATCTTAATTTTTTTTTTGCTAATTTAGTTATCTTAATTTTAGTTGGTCATGTTTATTTTTTAAATTTTTTAAATGTTTAAATTAAATCATTCAGTTTAAAATTGAGTTTGTTTTATTATATTTGATATATTTATTTTGTATTTTAATTTAAATGTTTTGTACTTTTATTCTTTACTTATTTGTATAAATTAATGAAATATTATATTTTTCATTATATTTATATTAACTATTAGGTAACATTTTGTGACGATGAACTTAATTTGAATAATTTAAAAAATTATAAAAATTAAATAAATAATTAAAATTATATAAACCAAGATCACACATGCAGTAATAAATAAAAAAATATAATTAAATATAAATATTTAATCGTGAATGAAATAAAAAGCATGTCAGCAATAATAAGAGTTGTAGTTTTATTATTTATGCTAATTTTTAATGTACTTAAACTGTGGTAATTGTTTGCAATTATTTAATATGTGCTTTTGAAAGAAAGAATGCGTGTTTTGATGCCAACGTATCAACTATACTTTTGCATTGGCTTGATTCTATCAAATTTAATTTAATAACAATCCAAATCTTAATTACACAAATTAAGCATCGCTGTTCATGGAGTGATTTGATATATAGCCAATTAAAATCAATCATAAACTAATAATAAAAAATGGATTATGCTACTGGTTGATTTAATAATCTTTTTTTTTTTTAATGTGGATTGAATTTAATTTAATTTGGATTTATAAAACTGAATATTTTGCACATCCCGCAAATAATTTGCAATGATTTATTGAAAGAATCGATTATTCCAGAACAAAAAACCAATCACTGTAATCAAATGTGCATCAATTTAATGTGAATCTCGTAACGTCAAAGTAAAACAATACATTAGACTAAATTTTGATCCCATTTTAAATAGAATTATTTCCATAAAAAATACAAATAAAAGTATTTTTATGCTTCAAAAACAATTACTTAAGAAAAAAAAAACATTTGGAAACAAAAGATCTACGGTCACTGTTTCACATGACCGCAATCGATGACACGCGTCAATTTCAAACGAACTTGATCAAATTTGGCGTACCCAGCAACAATAGATGCACATGCACCATAGAGGAACCCTCTCTCCCTCTTCATTTTTCTCTCACAGTTTCTTACAGTGCCATATTCAAACACTCAGCTACACTCGCTCCTATCAAAACCCTACCATCGCTCCCATTTTCCGACGACGATGGCCGCCGGCATGGACATGTCGCTTGACGACCTTATCAAGAGGTCCTCCGCCGCCGTCGCCGCTCGCCGGCGATCCAACCATTCCGGTCCTGAGCGCCGGTTCACGGTTCACAATGCGGGCAGAACGACGCCGTACGGCATCCCTCAGGTGAGTTAGGGTTCGATGATGAAGCAAAGACGAGGTTGTGTTGACTAACCGACACCGTTTTGATTGGCAGGTAAGGCAAGTGTGGCAACAGAGCATGGTTACGGGAATGGTTTTGGGTGAGGACGGTGCCACTAAGACTGAAAGCGGCGCCAAACTCTATATATCTAACTTAGATTATGGGGTTTCCAACGAAGATATTAAGGTATTATTATTATGATGATGATGATGCCCGCATCTGCGTATTGTTCAAAGTTTGTACCTGTGTTGATGCAGAGAATGTCGCCACTGTTTGCTATGTATGTAATTAGTTTTGTTATCTTTGTTAAATTAAATATCATTTCTGATAACAACCATGTCAACAGGGGTTGTTTGGGTAAGAGGATTATGGGAGAAAAGTGAAGAAATGATAATTTTTTTGAAATAAATCATACATATATAATCAACTGTTGTGATGGTGGTGATATGGATGATGACAGTAGTGATGATGATAGTAGTGACCGCTAGCGGCGCAATTGATATGGTGGTGATAAAAATCCTTATGAATGATTTGTTTTTACAACTAAAAATGAAAAATTAAAACTATTTGTCTTGTTTTAAAAACTGAAGTAGAACTGTTTTGAAATTGAGTTAGAAATCAATTTAACTTCATTTAGTTGAAATATTTGATTTTAAATTTTGTATTTGAAAATAAAAAAAACTGAAAACTCAAATCACTGCAAATGGTCATAAACTTGTTTTTGTTTATCTGTTTTTAGAAACAGAATTTTGAAACCTGTTTTTAAACCACTAAACACAAACAAACTCTTGAAAACTAGCCCATCTTTTTGGTGAGTCAAATAATTTAAAGAATTGAAAACTCTTGTCTGTGATGTACAGCTGCTCTTCGCTGAAGAGGGTGAGTTGAAAAGATACTCCGTTCATTATGACAAGAGTGGGAGATCAAAGGGAACAGCAGAAGTTGTCTTTGTGAGGCAGTCTGATGCTTTAGCAGCCATCAGGAAATACAATAATATGAGGCTTGATGGAAAACCATTGCAAATTGAGCTTGTTGGAACAAGTTTGGTTAATCCTACTGTTGTGCCGCTTGGTCAAAGTAGCTTACTGGGAAAACCAAATGATGATGTCATTGTAAGGTGTGAAATTCCCATTCCTGATCTTTCGAGCTTCAGTTCTATATATTTCTTCATTTATCTAGTCTGAATAGTGAAATGTGTAGTATCCTTAAAATCCTTTGAAATACTCACTAACTTTCATTTAAACTTTGCACTCGACCACTTGTTACATGAAATAGTCAATAACTTACATTTATGATTAGGTAGTTCTTGGTTCTGAGTTTATGAGATTGGAGCCCCTTGCTCTCATATGTAACTGTGATGCGCCATGGAGTTTTGCTTATACATGGCCAGGTTTTATTCTCCACGTTCCTTTTCTTAAGTATTACTATTAATAGCAAGTTCTGTACTACTTTTTTGCAGCGAACGAGGAAGGGTTGGAGGGAGCAGGTTCCACAGTGGCATAGGAAAAGGTCACCTTCCAAGGGATCATATAGAAGAGGACGATACTCGAAAGACATCTTTTGGAGATCTTGATCATAACTTGGAGAGGTATCACCGCTTTCCGAGGGGCCACGCAGAAGTGAAGGGCCATACTCGAAAGGTGTCTGTTAAAGATCTTGATGATGACTTGGAGAGGTATCACTTAGAGGCTATGCAGAAAAAAAATGGAAAGTGAGATCTAGGTCTGAAAAGCATACGATATTGCATAATGGTAAAGGGTCTGGGGGTTCTCATTTCTAAGTTTTGTTGCAAATTTCACGTCTACTGTACATAATAGTTTGCTATTGGTACATTTCGATTTCAAAACTTTCAATAGATTGATACCTCTTTGGTTCAAGACTACGAACTATTTTTTGCCAGCTAAAGCCGATATCTTCGCTGCTGTGTATCTGTTTTGGGTATTTCAGTGGAGATACAGAAAGATCCATGAGAATCAAATTTGCCATCGCACAATGCTTGAATGTCGTATATTAATCAGATTAGAAGAGATATGCACTGCTATTTATTGGATATAATATATAGATAAATTTCATCTCACTATCATGCCATATTATACCATTAGTAGAGTTCACATTGATTTTTTTGGATGAGAGAAAAGATAAAGAAAAAAAAGTATGAATATTTTTTTCATGTTAAAATGAATATATATATATATATATATATATATATATATATATATATATATATATAAATTTATCGATAGTTTTAAAATTTAAAACTCTCTCCCCTTTCATTTTCTTCAGTTACAAAGGGTAAATTTGAATTTGAAACCTCAATATTTTTGTTTTTGAGTAATGTTATTTTTAACACCCAGTTTGAGTGTTTCCATACCAGACACCCTATCTAATTATAGTATAACTATTTCTTAATTTTTATAATATTTTTGGTATAAATATTCAAATCAAGTGTTAAAATAATATTATTCCTTATTTTTAGAAACTTTGTTATGTAAGATAAAAATTAATGCATAAAATATTTTAGAATTTTCTTAAATAAAAACTCTATAATTTGTAAAAATATTATTTACGAATGTATAAAAATAAAACTTTCATAAATATGAAGAAAATTTTATTAAAGTCATTAATAAAGTTAATATATATATTTTCATGAAAATAAAAATTAATTAATAATAATTACATTATGCTTTTAGAATAGTTTAGTATTAGCTTAAAATATTTTACAAAATAAATTCCTAAAATTTTTTAATTAAAATAATTTTTTATACACGAGCAAGTTACATTACACTTTTTGTTTTCATTACATTGCTGTGTGGATCTAACAGTCAATTCTATTAAAAGTGATAGAATATCACGAGGCAAACCAAACATGCACTGCACTTTTTAAACAATCAATTATTTTATAACTACGTTTTAAACTGTCATTTGCAAACGTCAATAAAATTTTGTCAAGATTTTCTTTTAGAATCAATTTTATTAAAATTGAGTTCACTAGTCCCTGAATGAATAGAATACCAGCTAATACATTACAACTCCTTGAATATTTAGAAATATTGCAAGTTATTTCCCGTCTAAATAACTTAAAAATTTATGCATAAATCGAAGAGAAGAAAGGTAACTCAGTAACAGTTTGACTAATGCAGTCAAACTTTTTACTTAACTTTGGTAGTTCCCCGAATTGTTAGTGTACTAGTAAGTTTAACAAGATAATTAGGAACATAAGTTTACATTGTGGCCAAAACTTTGGGCTAATTGCCGAATATATTTCAAAAAATAGAATTATAAAGGATTAATGAGGCTGTTTGATCAGAGTCCTACACAAAACCATTTCCATCACAAAACCCTGTATAGATCATCTACATTAGTACATAAAAATTTCTCAATTCATGTTTACAATTTTCGCAATAAAGGCAAGATCATGAAGGGGGAAAATAATTAAAATGACATATTTACAGAAAGTCAGAGCAACTTGGATGCCTCTAAAAGTAGACATCCCATTATGCCCTTATCAAAGGATTTTGTTGGACTTGTGATTATATTGACAACGCACAAAATTGAGTTCTTTCTTTTCCCATGGAAGGTCCCGTATGCCATGTAAAAAGCAAGCATAGAGGCAGCCTTCATGAATGAAAAAAAGTGAAGAAGGCTCGGTGGGAATCTAAGTCCTGTACAAAAGAAACAATCATATGGAAGTTCTGCACACATTTTGGTTGGATTGTAATGCAAGCCAGCCAGCAACTGCCTGCACACAAAATGATCTTGTCAAAACACGTCACATAAAGCCTACAAACTTAGATGTGAAATCAAATAAGTGAACTAAGTTGCTTAATGAGGGAATAACCTGATAGAACAAGGGAAAAACAAGTTAAATATGCGAAGACCTTTTATATCACAAAGTTTAGCTGGTTTATTGAGACCTACTTAGGCCAGCACTAATCAGCTCGGCTCAAGACTAAGTAGGTGTCAATCTCCCCACCAAACCAAGAGGAAAAGAGAGGTGTCTACCTGGTGGCAGACCAAGAGCATAACCGTTCAGTAGAGTCAAAATCAAGGACACTCAAAATTATCCCTTTACAGAACTCTGGCTTATCCCAGTAGTTGAAATACATGCGGAAGATGAAGACATGATGGCAGATACATGGTTCTCCAAAAGAGCAATATCACTGAAGAGATTAACAGGAATTGAGGGCATGCAAAATGTTCCTACTTCAGCTAATTACTTCTCAAAGTAATCAATTAATATTTAAGAGTTGACCCAATTCCACTGGCTCTCTTTCTCTGCCCACAATTAGACTCTGCCATGTTGAAAATCAATCATAAGTGTGTTGCATGAATAAAACATACGAAGTTAAGTATGTTCTGGATATATGTGTTTCAATCTGAGCCAATTGAACGATGAATGATTTTTCCTCAGAATCAGTAGCAACAATTCCTCAAACCATGCATAGTCCTACTCCATATAATATAGCCTCCCAGAAAGTCATGCCTTGAAGATCACAGGTCAATCCCAAGATCATTTGCCAGTTGAAGTATGCCACGCATTTGAAGATATGGATTCTCTAACAGTTTTTCATTGTTACTCTGCATTGCAAATACAAAGCATAATCATATAAGTGACAAGTTACTATTAGATCAACAAACATCTAGAAATTTTAACAAAAGAAAATTACTTTTATTTGAAGAACACAATATAATGAACTGTATAAAGTTTCTAGTGTCTTTTTGTATAGAACAACTTTATAGAGGCAAGAATTGTAAGGTGTCTTAGGTCCAGGCTCAGCCCTAAGAGTAGTTTAGAAGTGCGACCGCTAAGAGCCTAAGCTTGAAAGGAACCCAAAGTAAAAACTGTGTTTTGCATTCATGTGGAAACAAAATTCTAACTTTTAATTGCAGTTTGTAGTTAGAAAAAAAATAGAAAAATAAAAAAGATCCTTCAATTTATTGCATCTCACTTGCCCATAAATGTAGTCAACTCTTATTTAATTTTCAAATTCTACTATTCTTACCATTAGAGCTCATAGAGAATTTTAGTTTTTTCCAAAAATTAAACAGTTCTTGAGTTTGTCAAATCTACAAATTACTATCCAAATGTTTTACTCGCTTATAAATTTTGTTTTACAGTCCCAAAGACTAGCATCAGCTGAGAAAAAATTTTCAAAGCTAAAATTGATCAAAACTTACCTACGGTCATCAATATCACAAGATCGGTTAAATGATCTTGTAATTTTATCGATTAAGAAGGAATTTTTGGAAAACATTAATGTTAATGTTATCATTAATGACTTTATATCTCAAAATGTTCATAGAACCCATTTTTGATAATTTTTTTATGTTTTTGTAGTTAATTATAACATAGAAATTGTTTGAATGAAAAAAACATTTTTTTTGTAATTTTATTAGAAAAAAATTGTATTCACTTAAAAAAGTCATTATTTTAATAGAATTATTGGCATATGCTTTTATTTTATTTTATTACATTTTATAATTTTTTGAAATAGTTCTAATTTTCTATTTTGCCTAGGGTCCTAAAAAGGTCAAGAACGGGTCTGTTCAGGTCAGAATTAGTGCATGTTTGGATTAGCTTTGTTTAGGGAAATAATCACTTACTTTTTAAAATCCCTCTTATAAAACTGTGAAAAATAAGTGATCAATTGCTCAAAACATAATGAACATAACATGTACTACATTTGTAAATTGTAACAACTCAAACATTTGCTCATAGCACCATTTCCACAGGGGGCATAACTTTCCCACATGGGGAGACTTTCCAAATACTATTCATTAACTTTTATATATTTCTGCATGATCACTTAGTGGGCTTAATCAGCTCAGCATGAGTAGCATACCTATGTCCTATGTCGAGGTCAGAGTCCATTTCTGCGCAAAAGGTATTAGGTAATAGCCATACAGATCTATAAGTGAACACCAGCAAACTTATATTGATACGGATATGGTCCTTTATTAAGAAAGAAACAAATGAGTAAACATTTGACTGCCTTATCACTAGAGGATAACATCAGCAATTGAATTCCATACTTTCTCTCTAGGAAGTATTGTATTTCTCATTGAAATTATTGGGTGTATGAAAAAGGAAAAAAGGGGCAAGGGATTCCATATAATATACGCATAAGATATGATACCGAAAACACTAAACTTGATGCTCCTATTTATACTAATAACATAAGCCAAGTATTACAATACCATGACTAGTACAAAACAACAAACTCATCCCAATAAGACTACTAACATGACTCTTAACACATGAATAAACCTAATATTCTAATGCGATTCATTCCTTGCAAGCATGATCTCAAAATTGTCATTTTAACCTAATTTTCCACTGGAACTGGGCACCATCTCCAAAAGCCAAATTGTTACCATTTTTGTGTTTAATCAATGATAATCATGACAGTTATATATAGAAAGAGAAATTGAAAATGAAGCCCATGTAAATACATTAATATGTAATCTCAGCTTTATAAGTAGTATAAGCCTATACGGACTTCAAGCAAATCATTAGAAAATGAAGGTACCTGTTGAGCCTTAACAACAAGATTCTGAAGCATGTTTTGATATTTCTCTGGCTTCTCAGTCATCATTCGCTGCAGTAATGAGAAATAATTACAAAAGATGAAATTTATGGTTCTGATGCATATATTTTCAATACCAAAAATCAATTAAAATGCATACCTTCAGAAGAAAAGCAGAAGAATAATATGCTACTCTTGAATCTGTGTCATCCAAAAGTGCCCTGTAAGATGCAAGAAGACTCGTACTTTATATGCCAATTTATAAACTAAGAAAGCAAGCTAACTAATTTACAAAGAGCATAGAAGTTTGGAATCACCTAAAAAATTGTTCCTGACCAACCTCCTGGAAAGCTCGAGGATCTGCTGTGCATTTACCAATAAGTAGTAGAAGAAGTGTGGCCCGAATATCAGATGTAGCACCAGGCAGGTTTCCTCTTCCTTTACTTCCAACAGCAACACCCAATGAAATATCATCTGTTGCTGCTCCAGCCAACTGAATTAGTGGCCAATATAGCAAGGCAGCAGGGACACGTGCAATTAATTGCATTGGGACAATGGCTCGTCCTTGGAAAAGTGCTGCCGTTGAAGTAGTCTGATGATCCAGGTGGTAGTTATTAGGGTAGCCAGATCTTCTATGAACTTCTTCCTTGTTTTCATCCCAGTAAAAAGAATCTTGTTTGACAACATGATTAATAGTGCGATTTAAAGTTCTGCGATGTTGCACATCATCTCCAAAGGGAAGAGCTGCAGCAGGAGGAACTCTTAGGCACAATTGAGAGAACAATATGTCACACATCTGTTTAGAAACAGAGAAAGAGTTGAGCAATATAGGAAATGAATGATAAATCAAACAATATTTAAATAGAAGCCCCAAACATTGCTCCATTCCAAGGAATCTTTAAAAAAATTAAATTTAAAATTATTTAGAAAAAATCAGTTACGATATCAACTAATCTTTCAGCAACTAAACTATCAGTGATTTCAGACTTTTTAGGAATTTAATTTTTATAAAGTACTTCTCCAGTTGATAAATAAACTCATTTCAGAACATATCATAAAAGACCATGCTATATCAGCTGTTTACTAATAAACGAAGGATGACCAGAGGTTTCTTAACAGTTCCTCAAACAATCCAATTAGCAAAGTATGGTGTTCTCTCTCTTTGATAAGATGAAAAAGCAAGCAGATTTGCTAGCCACATTTTTTTCAAAACTAGTGTGGATTGCCATGTTTTTACAAATATTTCATGTTATGAGCATACTATCAAAAGGCATTTTGAGTTCAGAAATAATTACTTTCAGAATATTGATGCGATCTGTTTCATTTATCTGAAACACCAAAGACAAAGCACTGCTCATTATGTCAATTACTGCATTGGCTTTCTCTAGATGCCAATCTTTCTTCCCATGACCCAGATCTCTGCTGCTTGATAGTTGCATTTCATACTCATCTAACAAAAATTTGCATCTCATGAGAAGCCTTTCAAGAACAAACAAAAATCCCCATCTAATGTAGTTGTATTTTGACTTTAAAAGGCCACACATAAGTAAAATGGGCAAAGGAACATCTGCCGTATTTAAAGAATCTTGAATTCCAGCTTGAGCAATTTTCTGCTGGAAGTATTTGATACTCGTCCATATATTCCCATCTCTTTCGCCACTAATTTCTGCAATAAGCAGGTCCCCTAACCAGATATACCCATTTTGACGGTAAGAAATTCTTTCAGAATGAATAAGGGAATGTAAAGTTGCCCATGACTGCTTTGCCTGCAAACCAATGCCATTTCTCATAACCACACCTTCCACATTTTCCATAAATTTGAGAGATTTGGTTATCTGAATCATATGAGAGAACTCTTTGTCCAAATGAGTGAACGAACTTATTATGGCATCAAATTTCTCTGCTACAATTTCCAGTAGCTGTAAAGATTGAAAAAAAACAGGCAATATTCAAATGAATATATACAGATTAAATGGGGTTGTTGTAATTATGGGGTCAAATGAATTTATGAATGTAAAATAAACCTATATTTAAACTAAACAAGTGAAGCATTCATTCTTATATCATTTACTGAATTAGAGCACACAGTATGGTAAAGGTAGATGCAACTCCTTTAAAACAATTAATTGTCTGGCCTCTGTCTTCCTTTTAATAGGTTATTTGCACTTGCAACCAATGAATATTGCAATGAGACGAACAAATACTGATGAAGTATCTTAAATGGATAAAATAAATACATCTGTTAATCATTGCTACCAAAACAAAACCCTCAAATATGAAAATTTAATTTAGGGATGCCATCCACTGGGTAAGAATTTACAATAGCCTAAAAAAAATCAACTCCATGTCTTAAGAAAGAAATCTTTATTAGTAATAACATGAAAGACATTAATATTACTAAAAGAACTTAAATGTTCCACCATACATTACGAGTATAATAAGTGTAACACAACTTCCAAAATATTGCTGATGCCAACTGAAGTATATACAAATTTAACAAGTTTAAGACAACAAAATTGTGAAATAATTGTACTTCGCATTTACCTTTTTTTCCTACATTGATTCCATAAACTTAGGTTTTTTTAGTAGCATAGCCTCTTCTATTTACCGAAGGAATATAAAGCTATATACATAACCTTGAGTAGCACTAGATAAACTCTTGCATGTTTTCTCCAGAGTCCAAACAATTAAATGTTACCCAACTTTACAAACCAATCCAAGTTGAAATTTTTTCCTGTATGCTTTACAAAGAAACCTGTCTTGTAGATTGGTAACATTTAAAAAACCATTTGGACTTGTTAAATAAATCCACCAGCACACATAAAAGACGTTCACCAAAGGAGGGGGGAGAATTCATGAAAAAGAATAGCCCTTAAACTATTAAGCTAACAGACAAGAAAAAAAAAACATGGAAGTACCGTATTTAGTCGTTCACTGTTAGGATATCTGGACAGTGCTGATGCAATTGATCTTCTGAGAATCTCCCCAATGCCTTCTACCCCAAGTTTAACAGAAATATAAAATGCCTCGGGCGCATTTGTTTGAGCAAGCAGAGCAGCAAGAGGTTGGATCTCATCATCACTATATTCATTGACACCAGTTGCTATGCATGTTTCATTGATTTGATGCAGAATATAATCAAAAAGCACTGAATACAGATTTTTCCTCTCTTCTCTTGAGTTTGCAAGGGAATACTGCATCCAGCATAGCAAAAACCAGAGGGAAATCATACAAATTGAAACAAACACAAGGGGAACTCCCCACTTTACAGAATAAAACACACACACTCAACAGTTCTTTGAGGGACTGCTCTTAAGCCAAAGCCCCTAACTCTCTCACAATTGACAAGCTGATCTCTCTCTACCAGGACAAGCCAAGGGCAACATGCCTTATTGCTTCTACAATCTCAGCCTGCCCAACTACTAACTGATTCAAGCTAACTAACTAATTTATTGAAACTAAATAATAATGGGTCTCTACCAAGCATATCATAACTAACTACTAACAGGAGTTCCCTAACATATTCATTAATAAAGGGGCAAAAGTATTGCAGTAATAATAAACTCTATCAGAGGTGTACCTAGATTGAGGTTAAAAGATATGCATACCTCAATAAAAATAAATTGAACTCCACCAATCAGATCAAGTTGATCCACAAGAAACTTTGGTTTGCTGGGTACAGACTCATCAACTTCATCAGGAACTTCATAAAACATGTTGGTTAACATGGAAACAAGCTTACAATGAACTAATTCTGCCCAAGAGTTCTCCCTGCTGATTTTTATAAGTGCCATCAGAACCTATAGGCAGATTGGGAGTAGCTAAATTAGAAAGATATCATAATTAATGACATAAAGCACATTAGTAATCAGTAACAAAGCAGTGAATAAATGGATAAATGTTTAAAAGCCAAGACTAAAAAGGCAGGATTTACAAACTCCAATAGTAAGAATTATTTCATAGCTGAGATGCTTAAAACTATATAATTACAGGTACCCTAAAGCCCTAGAACAGGAAACAAACTGTATTTATGGGTAATGAAAACACAGAATTGGAAACTAAAGAACATCTAGAGTATGGATTGGAAGCATTACAGCCTTTTTGTTTGGTTGGTTTTAAGTTCACTCAAATTCTAAAACATAATCCAAAAATAAATGTAAAAAGAAAATAATAAAAAACAATGTTTCATGTTTGGATAAACTTTTCCAACCAAGATTTGTAAATAAGAAATTAGGAAAAAAAAATAGTAGCTTGATGAGAAAATACACAAATCAACACCCCCTGTATGAATCTTCATTAGTTGCAAGGTATTCAATATTTCTAATCATACAACTTAAAGTATAATGCTCTAACACACACACACAGTTGGATTTAAAACAGAGATGAAATATAGGGGAAATCAAAGTGAGACAATGAAGATGCAATTTTAGGATAGCAACTATCCTAAACTAATGCCAATCACTTGTTCGCAATGAAATTCTAAGGCTGGTGACAAAGAACAAAGTAATTGAAAGAAATGACATGGCATGACAGATAAGAAGGTGCTTAGGGTTGAAAGTTGCCATTTATTATGAGAATAGCATAAATGAAATGCACTATTTGCAATACTGCCACTGTGACAACATGGTTTACAAAAACATAACAAACATGTTCTAGTTTTCAGTTTCCAAAGCACCTGATGCCCTTTTGGTTTTGAAGTGTTTGAAACAAGCAATCAAAAAAGTTTTACTCTGCTTTGTTTTCAAAAACAGCACAAACAGGCTCTACTTTTTCCTTCTCTTGTTCTATTGTTATTTTTTATTTTGTTTACTCAGTGGAACAATATTCATTATTATTCTTTTTTAGTGGTTTCATTCAACAAAATATCTCCCCACCCATGCTTTCACTCTCTTAAATAGAAATCTTAATTTTAGCTAGAACTAAGAAGGAAACTTTTTTATTTCCCTAATTGGTCCACATCCGCTCCCCCAACTCGCCCTTCTGATCTCCCAAAGAAGCAAAACATTATCCAGAAGAATACAGTATGAAACAAAAATGGAATTTCCATTAAATATTGCTAGAGTGCAACAGGAAAGAGGGGAACATTATTTCTCACCCTTATGTCGAGACCTAGTAAACGATTTCTCCAGATCTTTCCTCTTTCGCAGACAAAATAAAGCAAACAGCTGAGTGCAGATGCCCAAACAGATTCCTCCTGTTCTTCAGTCTGCATAAAGCAATTGATAAGCAGAAATGTTATGATAACAGCATGATTCGGTTATGTTAGAAACTTATATGACATAATTGTCTTGAGAAGCTTCATATGAATTATTTGATATAACTCTTTTCTTAACCCTCCAAGTAGAGTACCAAGACAAGCAAATTAGTAGTACATCTTTTTTTTTTTTTCAAGTAATTATTTCAACAGTTGCTTTCACTATCTTACAAGTTTATCAAGCATTAGGGTACCACCTCTGACTACAATTATCCAGATGGGTAAATCATCTAGAAAAAATTTGAGAATTATCTGATCAAAAAGCACTATTTCTTGACATACAAATATGTTACAAAACAGCACCTGACAGACCAATCATCGCTTTATATACTCCCTAGCACATGCTACAATCACATTACAAATTCATCTAGTATAACTATCTAACTTCTGAAATAAAGCCACAAATTCCCTGGTCTCAATGCTGTAAAAACTGCCGTTTTGTCTTGTATTCTTATTCTCAATCCATTCAAAAATGCCCTGTTCTCATTTTAGTTCTCCAATGGCAAAACATCCACATCATATCATGTATAACAGAAATCAATATATTGTTAAGTGTCAAAAATAAAATATTGACACCTGTCAAACAGACAATCCCAGCCAAGAAAATTATTAAGAAACACAAGCAATAATCTTGTTCAACAATTTCTTTTTCTGATCAATGATACCTGAACAAGAAGAAGTAGTATCTCATACAGAATAGCTAAAATCCAAGACTCAAAATTATCAATTGAGGAGCCTGTCTCTGATTTGTTCTGAGAATATCCTTTTTTGCTTCCTGGCTCCATAACTTGAGTGTCACTTTCATAATAGGATTCTTGAGAATATTCTTCTTCAATAGTAGAAGTATCATCTACAATAATCGGTTCTAGGAGATGTGCATGAACTCCAAGGTTTAGAATTAAATCAAAAGCACGAACCCTGCAAGCTGTTTTAGAAGAACTAAGCATTTCCTGAAAGATGCATTTGAAATATAAATTAGTACCAAAAAAAAAATTACAAATGATCATATCAGAGAAAAGGTACTTTATTGATGCATCACCTCAAGCATAGAAAGAATGAGAGGAGCAGCTGTCCGAGAATCTAAAACATACCTACAAAATAATAATTTTATGACCATCATACATAATCGATTCGCATAACAGCGTAAAACCATAGAAATGTGAACAGACAAGTTCAATCAATCAGTTGGCCAGAAAATTAATCTGTGGTTAAGGAATCTGCCTCTGAACAGGATATCCTAAGTTCCTAACCCTAACATTAAAAATCACAATGCTCAAAGTTTTGAAATACCATGTAACCATATCTCAGCAATGCTTTCATGTAATAAAATATCAGCGATAGGTTATTCAGCAAACCAAACTACTATCACATGGACATTAGCAAAATACCAGTCAACAAGTTATACATCTGTACACCTCAATAAAATCCTCCATTCTTATTGTAAAACCATTGTCATAAAATTAGTTCCTTCAATAGTGAAGGGAACACACCTGTCTCCCCATTGATAATAAACAAAATTTCCAGATTTGTGGAGGATGGTCAATGTTAGGTTTCAGGCATGAGTGCTGAATTTCTACTCCTCGTACATGAACCTATAGTATATTATAGGTCAAACCATGTTAACTCTGCATATTTTCTTCTCCCTCTGTTAGCACACCTAGTTACAACACCTTCTAAGCATAAGATTCCTCAAAGTCATGCCAAATGGCAAGAAGTTCTAGGCTCTGACTGGTGTTTGGAATATATTTTTACTTGGGAAAGGGGAAATAAAAAATATTGATTAATCTGAAATTTTAACTCACTTATTTCTGTCAAAATAGGCAATAATCCCATACCATTTTTCTTTGATATTCAATATTATTCCTCCTATTTCCTCTACTTTGAAAATTAATTCAACTCATCCTAGTTTAAAAGTAGTGAGATCATGAAACTCACAAAACTTCCAAGATTTTGATCATTGAAAATAAGAGAAAATATAACTTGGGTAGATGATAATGAGAAAAGGAGAAAAACATAAAAGACAACTAATTGAAACATACATGTCAATAACTAGTTTAATAAGGACGCTCACAGCCACATCCGTGGATGGTTTTCCACTGTTATTACTCAGTCTAGTAGGTGCTATCCTAACATTGGTGTTTGGGGAAGAAGCCTCCGTGCAAACTGCAGCAATGACGTCCTGTACCTCAGCTGGGTTCAATCGCAGAGGTTGTTGCTCACTGGTCAGCATCAAAGAACATTTTGTGAGATGTAGAAACACAAATAAATCAATTATTAACAACTAGAGTATGATAAAAAAAAATGTAGATTTTTTTAATGAAAACACAAGCAGTATGTTACCAGGAAAGAAAAATGAGAAATTGATCAAACACAAATTTATTAAACAATTGAAAACAGAAGAAAGCATTCTACTCCAAGGGTTTCCCCTTTCATACAACTAACTAACTAACTGCTCTAGCAGTCACTAATTGCTTTTCCCCTCCCTCCTGTCCTAAACACAACCTTGTCCACCAGGTGAAAATGCAAGATCTTCCTTGCATGAGACTTCCCACTGGTCATCTCCCTGCAATGGTTCTTCCCTTACGCTTTACAATCTCTACATTCCCCCAATTGCTCCATCAAAACACTGAATCAAAGCTGACACAAACAACTCCCAGTTCATATTGGAAGCCTTCTTGTGTAAGAATCAAAACCAGCAGAACCACACTACCCTCCATACTCACAAATGCTGACTGAACCATTTCTGAGGGTTTAGTAAGCTGGACCTTAAAAAACAATGCAATCTACCCAAGATAGAACCTCTGGACCACTGCACTCTAACCCGCTCCCTTACTCATTTTCCTCGAGATGCTTGGACAAATGCTAGCTGAGACTCCTCAAACCAGTATTTCATTTGTGCTTCTGTCATCCCATTCTATGCCCTATTTATGTATCCACCTCCCTAAAAGCTGCTTGATATCATCAAACGCATCCATGTTCTGCTTCCATATCAGCTAATTGTGATTTTGGCAGATGGGACCACCTGATACAAACCTAGGAAACAAATTGATAGAAACAAACAAAAGAAACGAGCAATTTTATTGAATGACTGAGAATAGGAGAGAGAATTATCCTCAAAGGGTTTCCCTAATTTTCTGAAGGCTTCCATCCATACCCCCACCAATTTACTAACATAATTAACTATCCCTAATAATAACTTTTTCTTTCCATTCTGTCCTATCACAGTATGCATAAAATTGTAAAGAGAACAAGAAATTAAGAGCATAAACCATAAATATGAGAAGCATTAAAAGCAGAGCACAATAAACAAATGCAAATCATATATACCATAATAAATTGTAAAGTATTTGTCTTGGGATTTGGGAGTCACTTAAAGGAAATTTTGAACCTTTAAGATCAAGTAATCATTTCTTTGAAAGAAATGCTTGTTATTAAATGAATGTATTTCTTATCGCAATTTGCTCAAATTGAATAATATAAATATTCCAAATCCAAAGTGGAAAGCTATGGCAATAAGACTTCTGTGATGCAAGACACAAGTTAAAACCTTATGGCATGGATTTGCAGATGTAGTAAAAACACGTGAACATTTGTTATCTAATTCCTTTGCAGAATCTCGAGTCACCATGGTCTATACCTGTAATGCCGATATTGGAATAGCTGTCTAGCTCTAGGACGGAATGTAACCACAGGAAAATCCTCCCTGTAGAAATGGAAATGTTCAAAATAGCAAATCAAATCACGAAAAGCCTTCATCATGCCAAAGTAGTGGAAAAAATAAACAGACTTTTTACTCATCTTGTGGGTAAAGAGTATCAAACTATAGAGAGCATCTAGTGGGTAAACAGCATGATTATTCATGGAACATTTATGGTTTTTATGGAAATAAGTGATTGACAAACCAAACAGAACACTGAACTACTGCATAAAGAGTCATTTTTCTTTTTCTTTGAAGAATAAGAAGAAATTATTAAGGAAGAACAAGATTACAAGGTAACGAGTGCAGAGAAGAATACAAAGAGAAAACCTGAATTTATAAAATCAATTCTAACCCCTCTCCCCCTCAACTGATCAATTAATCAATAAGAAATTTTCCATTCATGAACATCAGGCTTCTCTAAAAATAAAATCAATTTACCCCACACATACCAATCCAATGGCAAATGTATAATTATAATTCTAATGTTAAGATTTATTTTTAGAGAAGCCTAGAGAACATGATAATATAATGCATTTGTCTTTGGCAGGCTACGGACATTTTGTGAATTATTGTTTTTAAATTTGAAGCACGTCAATTTCACAATAGCTATAAAAACTATTATGATGGTGATAGTTCGACTATCTGATACAATCATACAACATTTGGCTCAAAAGTCAAAACAATATAATCTATAAGATTTATTGTGGCATGACCTTGGATAATTTTTTTACGAAAAAAAGGCAAAATTTAGGAAAAGAAAAAAATCAATGCAAGTTGATTGAAGAACATGCCAAATTTGACGAGAGCCTGGTTTTGTGCGTTTAGATGCTGTTATTGCTCTCAGGTGGGGACGAGCAGAGTCAGAATTAGTAATAGCTGTTACAGGGGAAGACTGCAATAGCTGATCCAGGTAAGGCAAATCATCAGTTCCAAAAATTTTCCATGGTTGCCCCTTCATCTTAGATTCAATATCTCCTACAAGTAGAGCTGCTGCACCTACTTCTAAGAAACTATGTGCTGTCATGTCTTGAGAATTCACAGTGCGATCACTGCATTAAAACATGTAAAATAACAAAGTCAAATTCTGAAGCACAATAAGATGGGACAAAAGTGACAGTAAAAGCAGAGATATAAGCTATAATGGCTACTACTAAGACACCTAAACAACCAACATGAAGTATAGGTTATTACTTTTCATTCCCTATAGATGAAGACTGTGGTTCCTCAAGCCAGCGCCATTTCAGAACATCATGGGCAATGAACCCTAGTTCATCCTCTTCATCAACTTTTTCAATTTTCGATAACTTCGAAACAGATCGAGCAATTGAATCCTTCTCTAGTGCTTCTGGAACACTTGCAACACCTTTTGCTTCTGCAATACTTGCAGGACTCAGTTGGGAATTGAAGGATTTACTCAGTAAAGATGACAAAGTTGGCAGTGACTGTCCAGATGACGAAGGCGGTCCAGCAAATGAAGCTGGTTGAAAAAGCCGTTTAGGAATGTGTTGAGCCACTAGGGAACGCACATAACTCAGTGACTTGACAAGTGCCTCAGAAGCAAAGGTGGATACAGGCAAAGGAGATGTATTTATGGATGTTGATGCACCAGATTGTTGATTTGATGCTCGTGTCCATGGCTGAGTGGGGTTTATATCACATTCAGCAATTATGGTTGAACAAAAACGATCAATCTGAAGTAAAGTCTCCTCGCTTGGTTTGTATCTGTATTAATAAGTTTTGATTCTTGTGAATACTTAATGGGTAAATAGCAATAAACAATAAGGTTTATTGTCCAATATCCAGTCAAATAAGGAAAGACACTAATTATATGTTTCAGTTATTCAATGAACCTAAATAAAACACATTCAATTAATCAATGAGAGCATTGCATTGTAGAATGTAACAAAACAAGAGAAAATCATGTGCTAGCATTTTTTTGTGGCACCTTTAATCATCAACTAATGATCACCTTTGTTTCTGACTTTATTGATATCAAGTATACATAATTATTATTTACGTAAGATTGGTATAATTAAACAATAGTCTTCCTAGTTCCAATAAATAAGTACTCTAGGAGTAGAAGCTCAATGTTAGCAGAAAGTTTAGTTTACAACAACTAAGTAATGCATGCAAAGCAAAGATGCATCAAAGACTTTTTGACACTGATGAGAAGATAACTACCAATACTCTCCTTTTTTGGCACTATCTATTAAGAAAAAAATTGTGAGAACTAAAGGTGTAAATAATTTTTGTTATTGAAACACAACATTGTAGTAACATGCAACTCTATGAAATAAGGATGGAAAGAGACAGGAGAAATAGATGACTTCTCAAAGATAGAAAGTTGTGAAACTATTGAGTATCCGCTTATTTAAGTAACTAGTAACATACCTTAGGAGATACCGCTTCAAAAGTGCCACACACCTTGTGACTACAGCAGGACTGATGAAAAATAATTCAAAGTTAGAAGCCACTAAAATTAGAAAAGGTTCACATAATACTAAAAGGCAAAATGTACGAAAGAAATAGAAACAACATTTGACATGCCTAACAGACACTAAGCAGTGGCCTGAGTGGCTCATCTGAGAAAAATTCTAGCACAAGGCCAATAGCAATAGTTCAGCTAAACTCTCCATTTACAGCTATGATATGGCAGGTGTATATCAGTCCTAGTCATAAGTAGTGAAGCTTCCTACACTGTGGAGAACATTAACAGATTAGTGGCAAAATGGAACCAGATCTCGGATGAGTTGAAAGTAAAACCAGGTTCAGTCCCAGAAGCACAAACAGATAAAAGAAGGGAAGCTGTTTATCAGAAGATCCAAGAGATGAGAGGAAAATGGATTGCATGGTTTATAGCCTGTGAAAAGGGATAAAGGGATGAGTTGAAAGGAAAACCAGGCTCAGTCCCAGAAGCACAAACAGATAAAAGAAGGGAAGCTGTTTATCAGAAGATCCAAGAGATGAGAGGAAAATGGATTGCATGGTTTATAGCCTGTGAAAAGGGATAGAGGGAGGTCAAGAAGAACAATGAAGGAAATTTTTTGAAGAGCTCTCACTGTGATAAAGCTATTGTTATTGTTTTGTTGTTGTTGAAGATCCAACCATACAGACCATGGTCACAAGCAAAAAGAGCCAATGAAAAACTTAGTCCCAGGTTCGTGGCCCTCAGGCCTTGTGAAGTGCCAGACTCAAGAAAAAGTAGGACAGGTAGCATACAGACTGGAACTTCCTGACAACATGTTTTACTATCCCAATATCTCATTTTCCTCGCTGAAAGAATCAGTTTCTGCTTCTGCTTTGATTCAGTCCTTACCTGGCATGCTTCTAAAAATAGGAATCCAGGTTCAACATGGAGGTATCAAAATTCAGGATTAACCCAGAGGGAACTACGAGGGTTTGATGGAAGGACTTCCTAGATTTTCAGGGTTCATGGAAATCCTCACAGCTGTGCAAGACCAATTATATGACTTTCACCTTGAGCCTCGAGGACAAGCTGAAACCACTTGAGGGGACAAGTAGTTCTAGCAAACCACCAATTAAATAGATATGTTAAGAAACAAAAGGAAGCACATAATAGAATCTTTTACATGAATAATGCATGCTGTGTGAGCAATGAAACTAAGGAGAAGGGGTATAAAGCTGCACGTGGCAGGAGGCAGGTATGCACACAGGAAGGCTCTCAGTTACTTAATGGATAAAAGAGTGAAAGCATAAAAAAGAAGAGGCAAGCAAGGACTTAGTTGAGGGAAATATGGACAAAGGCATCTCCAAAAGCTTGAGTGATCTGTATTTCTCTTTCATCTTTCAGTATATCTTCTATATAGTTTTCTGTTGCTAGTACTGATATCAGTAACAGAGGTAATAACACGCACTACATATACCATTATCTTCTTTTTATCTAGTACAGTTTCTATCAATGTCTTAAAACAACAATTGGACAAGTCTTGCAAATGCAACACATCCACTAGAACACAGATGCATTACCTTCTTATCCAAGGAAAGAAAAATATCTCTCAGCTATTAGCACACTACAGAATCTAAATTATAAGGATTCACTCTACATGCTTCATCCAACAAAATCACTTCACCTAGTGCATGAAGTTGTCTAAAGTATATAGTAGAATAGTATTAGATAGAGCAATGGTTTTGAGAAATCTGGTAGTATCACCAGCTACCCCATGTCAACAAATAAATGTGACAATTACCTGCGTTCCCTCTCTGCAATAGTGTGTTCCAGAATTGCACTATAAGCCAAGTCTATGGTTGCAGGGCCTTTTAGATAGTCCTGCAATCATATATTTAAGCTATAAAATAAATATATTGAGTATAATGGCACCATAGTTAGCAGCCAAATGGGATTTCTGTCATGGTATGCCAAGAACGACAGGTATGCACAGAATTAAAATCTGGCTATATTTTAAGACACAAAATTATGTTGCAGATAGCAAGGACCCATGATAAGAGGAAGCTAGTGCTTGCGTAACCAGCCCACGTGCACAAATAATTGATTTACAACTGATAACAAACATATTTGTCGGATAAAACTTACATTAGCAATCTCAGAAAATAGGGTACAATAAATGCGAGAAAATAAGGACAATGACATTCACATTACAACCAATGTAATAAATATTACACCTTTCCCTGAACACGTTGATACACTGCCTGCATCATGAATTGAAAACAAAGACAAGAATTGTCATTTATTCAGATGGTACTCTTAAAACTTCTTGCAACCGTATGCAGCATTACTCGGCCACTTAAAATTGTTAACTTACAAGCAACAAATTCAGCGGAAAACTCTTTGTCGCATATAAGAAAGAAGAAATCATTATTCATCACTTTACTTAACAAACCCAAATCAGGAATCCTTCATAGTCTGAACTTTAAAATATAAGGATGTGAGTAGCACCTAATAAACTTTCAGAGCTTCACAAAGGGAAATGCTATGGTAAGCCAGGATGATTTGTCAAGCATTCACTGAGCATTGAAAATTCAACTAAACATAGCCAGAAACCTTAAATGTAAAAAAAAAAAATTGGGAACGAGAGTAATGCCCCTTCCGAAAAGTTAAACTTAAGCTAGCCACACAACATTGACAGAATTGCCCCTTCCCCAATTCAGGAATAAAATTCGTATTAGAAGCTAAGGTTACTCGATCCCACTTTCTTTTGCAGCCATAGGGATTAGGACGAATGGAATAACTTTCTATTTCCACATTAACAGAAAAAAAAAATGGAACCACGTGAGTTTCATTTTTCATATCCAGTAAGAAACAGGAATCAAGAATCGGAATTGGAAAGCGAAAATGTGTAGAGAGAGAGAGAGAGAGGAAGATCGAACCTGAAGAGTTCTGGAAGGTTCATTGGAGGGAGAGAGGGAGGCGGAGAGGCAGTCGGCGACGGCGCGGCGCAATGGTTCCGGCAGCTTCTTGACGGAGGAGGATCTCAACCTGGAGACGCCGATTAACGGCGGGCGAGAGGGACTGAAGCTGGAAGACATTGGATTGGTTTGGATTGGATTCGAAATCAGAAGCAGCAGAAGAAGCAAATCTGGAATGGAAGGAAGCGAGTTTCGAAGGTCTCACACATTTGAACAATTCAAGAATCGGAGGAGAGATTGAAGAGAAGAGTAGCAGTGTGTTAGTGATTTTCGGTTTGAGATTTGAGAAAAAGGGGAAATTCTTAATTTTCGCGAGTGTTGTATTAGCTATACGTAGCGCCGTAGTTTTATGAACACAACACTTGTAACTGAGCTGGCATGCGCTAAACAAACCATTTTTCTAATTTTAATAATAATCCCAATTTCTGTTTCAAATCTCTCCTTTCTAGGGTTTTTTATTTTTTCTATTTTCTCTCTCATGCACTCATTAATCTTTCCTTTCCATGTGTGGAAGTTATCGATGGATGTCCCAGTTACTTCACATTCGGCTGAGATTATTTTTAAGAAATCATCATTTTAAAAATTAGAAAAATAAAATAATTTAAACATGTACTCATAATTTTATTCAGATGGTATTTTTCTAATCACTCATCAAAATTCATATATTAATCATAAATAAGGGCACGTTGATAAAAAATTATAAACAAATTATAATAATAGTTCATAACTTTCATAAGATATTTATCACATAAGTCATATTTTGAAAAGATATTGTTGAATACATGCTGAGAGTCACACTAAATTCATATAAATAATATGCTTTGAGTTAGTTTTATTTTATAACTCAATTCAAGTATGCATAATCTTAATTGAAATAAAACTTCAAATACAATAACTGATGTTTATACCTTACTAATGCTTTAGGATGTATTCACTAGAATTTTTATTTATTTATTTATTAGTCAAGAGTAACACATTTACTCCATTCAACTAAAATAACAAAAGCTTGTCAAATGTAACCGTTACATGTAGTATTATTTCAAAAGGCCCAACATCGCTTAAAAAGCTACGTTACACAGTAAATATCACTGAACTGAGGTGTTGGACTTGATAGAGCCCAACAAAATAAAAAATTAACAGGCCCAATTAAAGGCGCGAGGAAATGTTTCTCTCGGAAGTGTCTTCCACGGCTTGAATCACACGGCCCAAAAAGCGCTTCCGATTTTTGGCGTACACGTGTCCATCCCATCCTCTCTTCACCAAATCAGCGCCTAAAGCCAGCGCAGCCTCAACAGTCTGGTCGGCGGTGTCGTGAGCCGAGTCGATGACGCCGAGCCGAAGCGCCTCCTTAGCCGTGAGCTTAGCTGCCTGCATGACGATCTGGCGCCGAGCCGCGGGGGAGCCGACCTTGGCGTCGATGATTGCGACGAACCACGAGGGAATTACGAAGTTGATATCGAGCTCGCTCATGTAGAGGAATCCTCTATCGCTGCGCATGAGGACGTAGTCGTGAGCGAGGGCGAGGGTGTAACCGGCGGCGGAGGCGTGGCCCGTGACGGCGGCGATGGTAGGCATGGGGAGGGAGAGGAGATCGGAGACGATTGAGCGGAGGAGAGAGTCCATGAGGATCATGCGGTCAGTGCAGGATTGAGCCCAGGCGACGTCATAGCCGTTGGAGAAGAATTTGCCGTGGGCGGTGGTGATGAGGACGGAGGAGGCGGTGGCTTCTTGGCGGAGGCGGCGGAGGGAGGATTGAATGGAATTGAGGAGCGTAGGGTTAAGACGGTGTTCGTCATCGCCGGTGAGTGTTAGAATGAAGATGTTGCCTCTTTTCTCCAAGGTGCACATCTTCCAATGGTTAAGTCAACTCTTATTATCAACGTTTAATTTTTCTACTAACATGATCACAATGTAGCTTCACATTTGGAAGTACACTCCACCACCTTTTTTTATACAATATACAAATTAATAAGAGGTCAAAGTAAAAAAAAAAAAAAAAAAAAAGAGTGTCATGGAAAATTTTATTAAATTTTAACAAGTATAAATGTTATTAATTCTAAAATTTATTTAGACAAAAAATACTCACAATATTTTCTCAACGCATATTTTATTTATTTTTTATGATTAGCCGTTTTTTCAAAGTTAAAATAATTTTTAAATTATTATTAATTTATAAAATAAGTATTTTGACTTTTGAAAAAATGTACGAGTCATATAAGATACTTTTAAATTGTTAACCTTTGTCTTTGTTTGAATGATTGAATACGACAACATTGGCGACTTGTAAATAAAATAAAATATTCATATTATTATTTGAATTTTTATAATAAAATAAAATATTTTTTATTTTATCGGTGAAATTAATGAAAATAACTTTACATTAATTTAGTTTTATAGGATATGAAGGTCTATTTTCACTTGAATTTATAAAGTAAAAAGTAAAATTTTGTAACCATATTTCATAAAAAAAATGAATTTTGTTGTAGTGTAGTTGTAAAAAAAATTATATTATCAATCATTGTATCATTAACTGTTGATTTTCATAATAACAATTTTAAAAGATATATTGCTTAATTATTAACATTGTAAAAATTTTATCTCAATAATACATCACAGTTAAACTTAAAATATTCACAAAATTTGTTAAAAAAAAAAAAAAAAAAAACTGTAATGGCATGTAGACATCACGAGATGATTTACCGTGTTAATCTTTTTACTCTTGTTAATAGAAAAGTTTTGTGTTATACCTTAGAACCTTGAGTTTTCAATGTTAATAGAAAATTTTTGCCTTAAAACATATTATACGTATTTATCTGAGTGTTAATATTTCGTTGTGAAATTTCATCTTCAATCACCAATATTTTAAATTTTAAGCAATTTTTTTTCAAAATTATACCAGTGACTTTAATTTTTAATATTAAATAAAGAATATCTTCATATGTTTTAAATTATTTATATAGCTTATATTAATATCTTCATATTTTTATGTTATTTAATTATTTTTAAAAAATCAAAATAAAAATATTTTTTAGAAAAAATACTATTTATTAAATAATATTATTTACAGTACCAATAAAAGCTTAACCGTCATGAAAACTATTTAGGATCTCTCTTTTTCTTTTGATTATTATTAAAATGTCTAACTGTTATTCAAAATTGTTTCAAAGTATTTTTGAAAATAAAGAGTCCAGAAAGATTAACTTCTCTTATTTTTTTTCTATTTTTTTTTACTTCAAGACACTTACATATTTCAAGATCGTAATAAGAAGAGTCCACAAAAATTCAGAGTTGAGTTTTGTTTGCTGTTTCAAGAACCAAATCTTAAGATGTATGTCTTACATTTTTAATTTAACCACTTGGATTTTGGTATAGCAAACGATAAAATTTAATTAGAACGATTAATGACTGCTGAGCGTTAAGACTGTGCCGTGTGAACAAGCTAGTCATAATTATCAATAAAAAAAATGTTATTCTTTTCCTTTTTTAAATAAAAATTTATATTATTTAAAAAAATGTAAAAGTTGCATTTTGTATAGAGTTATAATTTTTATAAGTTATCATATATTTTTAATTAAATTTTATTAAATGTTATTTATGATTTTAAGATTACTTTGCTTATTCATGATGTTATATATATATATATATATATATATATATAATGTTTTAGATTTTAAATAAAATTTTATGTTTTATGTTATGATTCTTTAATTTATGAATGATTTATATAGTTATAATTTTTTTTTTGTCATCATAGTTGATGTAACTTAAATATTTATACTATATTTTATTTTATTAGTTATAAAATGGAGTATTTAATTATAAAATATAAATATTTATTATTTTCTATGATTTACAGTTCAAAAGATAGGTTACTATTCAAATCATGATTTAATTAACATGTATTAGGCTCATGCTGTATTTTTTCCTAGACTTCATCCTTTATCTAATTTCATTTGAATATCATGACAGAAAAATGTGAAAATAGACTTGACCATGACAACTTACTCATGCGTGGCAATATAGTAAAAACAACATTACTAAGTGAATAATCTACAATAATGAAGACAACAACACCAAGCCTTTCTTTGTTGTTTTCAACAACAATGAAAAGCTGATCGGTGATGTTGCAAAGAGCCAAACTGGAATTATCATAACACTATTTTTGGTAAAATTTATTTCTCTATAGTCTCGTTTAAAAAAATGCAATTTGTAGACTTTTGAGAAGACAAACGAGTGACCATAATTCTTGAAACCTTTGAAGATCCTAAGAAGTTGATTGGTAGGTGTATTTCTTCTTAGACTTCATCCTTTATCTAGTTTTATTTGAAGATTATGGCGGAAAAATGCACAGTGGGAATAGACTTGACCATGACAACTTACTCATGACAATATGGTAAGAGCAACATTACCGAGTAGAGATAATTGGACTATTGAAGTGACCAAAATTCTTAATTAATCTTTTTATTTTTGTGACCACAATTTATGTAGCGTGTCTATTTAAAATATATAATATTATATTTGCATAGGTTTTACCAACTCTTAGCAACACATGACAGTTGGTGAGTACAAAGGTTGGGAGAAACACATTTCACTTGAGGAAATATCATCTATGATCCTCACAAAGATGCAGGAGATTACATAGGCATATATGGAAATTCCTGTAAAGAATGAAGTTGTTAATATGCCTACTTATTTTAGTGATTCTTAGTAGATTACGGTGTCCATAACCTAGATTCTCAATGGGACAAATCTAGAGATTAATGAATTGTATTTTTGTGACAGCAGAAAGACTTAGTCACTGTATAATTTTAGGCATTTTTCATCGCAAATCTAGAGATTAAGCCCATATTATATCTCACATAAATCAATATTAAGTATCCAAAAGACATAAGTAATTGATCACATTATTAATGGACTTAAGCATTATTAAATATATCACAATATTAGCCCATTTTTTGACAAAATAACAAAATCATAATTGATTGTAACTCATAATAATTTTTATAGAAAATTCAAACATTTTTCCACTTGAGAGAAATCAATTGAGTAGTTCATATCTTTTGAAAATTTGAAAAATGACTATTGAGCTAATAACACGTGACCACAAACATATGATATCAAGATATAACACTTAATTAAGAGTATATTTAACAAAATAATGTAATATTGAATTATGACGACAATTATATCTCTTATTGACGCAACTTCTTCTATAGTTACAAATACTACTAACTTTATCGACTATTAATCGATGTGTAGTGTAACGAAAGAATAATATGTTAATATGATCAAACAGGATAGTGTAACAAAAAAATGATATATTAATATGATCAAACAGTCATAGTATCGTTTTTCACCCCAGTCTCTAATTTCTCTCAAATGTTTAAAAACTAAAGAAATTACATAATTGATTACAAACTATTATAACTCAACTCCTTATTAGATGCTTAATTTCTTTGTTTGTATTATTGAATAGGATAACAAGGGCAACTCGAAAATAGAATAAAATATTCATATCATTTTTTGAATTTTTATAATAGAATAAAGTATTTATTATTTTATTTGTGGAATTGATTAAAGTAACTTTTACCAAAAAATCAATTTTGTAGTATATGAAGGCCGATTTTCACCTAAATATATAAAGTAAAAAAATTGTAACCATTTTTCATAAAAAATGAATTTTATTGTAATATACTTGTAAAAAATTTTATATTGTCATGTATTTGGTAATTTTTATAATAATTATTTTAAACGATATATTTACATTTTTTAATTAATATTGTAAAATTTTTATCTCGATAATATATCAAAGTTAAAAGATTCACAAAATTTGTTAAAATAAATGAAAACAAATTGTAATAGCATGTAAACATCACATGGGAGGATTTATCGTGTTAGCCTTTTTACTCCTTTTAATAGAAAAGTTTTGTATTAAAACATATTGTATATGACTCTCTCTGTGTTAATATTTCATTATGAAATCTCGTCTTCAATCACCAATATTTTAAAATGAAAAAATACCCTCGACTAGAAGATACTCATTGAATAAAAGAAGAGCCTCAAGGGATGAAGAAGAGTAGGAAATCCAGTTCGTTGGTATTGAATTCAAGGCATCTAAATTTGCCAAAGAAAGTTATCCTCTGGCCTAGGTGTTGAACAAGAAACCAAAGTACTGAAATTTTTTCACTAAAACCAAATAAAAAGAACATAAGATAATTTACAAAATGCAAATATTACATGATTGTCGTTAACTAGATACCCCTGATAACTAGGCCATATTTAAACACTAAACCAAGTTGAGATTAAACATAAAGGGAAGGCATTAAAAGGCAAACTGCACTAATAGTACTTCACTGCTTCTCATCTGATACATTACCACCCCATCAAAGTTCTTCTAACTTTGTCCACAATCTTACTTCTTGCTTGGCTTCTGTTCAATGGAAATTCACGGCTTTCATCCAACAAAAATCTATACACTTCCCATTGGCGTTCTTGTGTTGAATGTCTAACAACTTCAGCCTACAGTAAGATATTAAGTGAAAAAGATATTTTATTTATAAGGTTTCTTCAAAGAACATCCAAAATTTTTAACAAAAGCTTTAATTTAAAAACTTACTGAGAAAATGAACACTCCCAATGCTTTTAAAGCCAATGTAACATCATAGAATACACGGGGCCTTCCCTTTCCACTCAGCTCTACAGGATTGGCTACTAAAAGTTCAGTATCTGGACCGCGGTTCACTATAATCACCCGCAATGGATGAAGCATCTCTTCTTTTAAGCAAGAACACAAAGTTTTCTGACTTTCAGGATCTATGATCTTTTTCCCATCTTTTTGCTGGATAAATAAGTCTATGTTTTGAAAGCCTTTCACACCAGAAGAGAATCGACCAAAAGCAACCTGATTGAGCAAGATGTAATGATTAATAAATACACTAATTCCAAAGAAGAATTTATCTAAATAAAAATATATGGTAGAAATTGTATGTGAAAAATGAATCCAAGAATGATTGAGCAGATTGAAATCAATAGATAATAAGAGATTAAAAGAAAAAAACAGCTCAGAAAATGTGAGAACAAAATTCAAAGCAAGTTATTTGTTTCTCTTTAATAATTATGAATAGTTGTCAAGAGTGACAAAGCTAAGACCGAAAGCAAAGCAATGGGAATGAAAAAAAAAAACATTTAATTCAAATGGAAGTAAAACTGTGAAAGGCATGGGAATAATCAAGTCCAAACTGAGAAGTAATTACTGTCAGACTCAGACTTTACCACCAAGTTTCAAATTGTTTACTCTCTGTTTTACTTCCTTTGATTCAGTTTGATGTAAGTATGGTTCACTAGGGGAAAAGCAAAAGGCCACTTGCATGCATAAATGACAAGGTGATAATAACTCAGGACAGAGTACCTTAATATCAGAGTCCTTAGAAATCCTCATAATGTCGTAACACAAGCCTTTCTGGTCAACACACTGTATCTGAAGCAGGGTATGAGCCGGGCTCAATGAGTTATCCACCATAACGGTAGGTGTCTTCAGTGTTGTCATATCTTGGCTGAGAGGATGCAAAGAAACTTTGTCTAACAGTTCAGCACTAAATAATTCTTCAGCAAAAGCTGGTGGAAGAGAAGAAAACCCCTGCAACTGTCTGTATTCAGGCCCAGCCAACTGAAGTTCACTGGAGATACACCTCTCTCCTAAAGCATCCATCACATAATTACATACATAATCTTGCCTCTTTTTTGTGTGGAGCAATTCCCTGTTTCCATTGTTAAAAAAATCACAAAATATCACATAATAGCATATGCCGCTAGCTACCTACAAAATGCTGGTGCAGACAGATGATTACCTTGTATTATTCCATCCAAATCAAGATTTCTATCATTTGGAATTATCTTTACCAGAATTAAAGTGAAACATGAAATAATTGAGCATATGCAATGATTTAAGGGGGCAAAACAACGAGTCAATGACAATTGGCAAGGCATGCATATATTCTGTGACGCTGTAATTGGCCTTTCTGGTTGTGAAAAATCCAAACCATATCAACAAATATAAGTTTTATTGCTGACTTTAATGTCTAGCTCGGCTCATTTTAAATTAGAGCATAAATATCAATATCTCCTGAGTTTTCAAACCATACTGTCCTTAATCCTTTTACCAGCAACATATTATTGAATCAATCAAGTGCAGCAACAATATTATGACCAGAATTATTCTATTCCTTTAGCATCATATTCTTGAATCTCGACTCACATGATTCAATCCGAGGTGTCAACTAGCAGTTGTACCGTAAATTCATTCAGTGATCAACTCCATTTCTCACATCCCCAGATCATCACATACCAGATGGTATTGCAAATAGAGAGATAAGATAAAAAAAAAAGGCTAATTTGTCGTCCAAACATGTTGATCTTAAAAAGCCACGCATATTATTTACATATTCAGAAGATAAAGAGGAACTAACGCCTAACCCATAGGAATATTATCACAAATTCTGATCCTAATTTTACTTTCGTTCGTATATGAATCAAAGACTAATCTTCCAAACAAGCTTCATATTGACTTCAGACTTTCAAGACATATGATGTAGAAAACTCTAAATAGATTGAACGGAGTAAAGAAAAACATCCATCAGATGCTAAATACAAGCTGAATCTTACGATGTATGAGCAAGAAATTAATACTTACACGCCATCGGTGATAAAGAACATGTCTAATACCCTGCCATCTGGGGTTGGCATCGCTTTCACTCTCTGAATAGTAAGTTGAAGGTTACATAGGATTTCATTAATATCTACAAAGGGAGAAAACAAAGAGTAAAAAAATGTATTCCACGTGAGGTAGTAACCAAAAGAGAGAACAAAACAGTAGTAACAGGCAAGTGCTAATAACAAAACTAGTTACTTAGTAGTTACCATGTAGCAACCCTTTTTGATCAACACACCAAACCTTCAACAGATAAATCGGAGGCAGTGAAGGACTTGTAGACTGTTTATTGAAGTGATAGGAAAATAAACATGAAGGACAAGCTGAAAGTAGCCGAGTCTTCAAGCTTTCCCAATCAACTTTGAGCGATGCAGGATGTGGAACAACCCAATACACGATGTAGCACCATCTTCCATCCGTTGAAATATCTACATCACCATCCACAGCCACAACAAAAACAACATCATCAAAACACGCCTCCAAATAATGAACGAACTAAACTTGAAAAACTATGTAATTCTGCACCACAGAGAATTTTTATTTTTTTTTTTAAAAGACGCTTTTTTGGACAATGCAAAAAAGGGTCATGAAAAAACAAATTTTGCAAGTAAAATGAGGAAGAGAAAAGAGAGAGAGAGAGAGAGAGCACATCTAAGAGTAAAATGGATAAATATTTGACTTTTATTGAAAAAAGAAGAAACCCAGATGGAAAAAGTGAGATACCAGCTCTGGTAATGCGGAGACCGAATTCGAGGATGATTCTGCAAAGATCACAGCCAAGACCAGCCTTGTCGGGGCAATTGACGGTGACGATGGAGGACTCCTTGGGGTCCTTCCCCTGTTGGATCACAACGACGTCGTCCCATGGTATACCCATCACTGAGAAGTGTTGGGTTCAGAGGACTATTGCCACCGGAAACCGCATTGCCGGAGCTCAAAATGGTGGCTCCGGCCTTCGGGGTTGGTGAGGTACAAAACTTGAATGAAATCTATGAAAGTGTGTGAATTTGCATTGCATATATAGATAAGGTAAAATATATGTACCTGTAATTGTTTTTTGTTTTCTATTTTCCGTTTTATGCGATAATTATAAAGACCTTTGTCGACATTAATGGAAATTACATTAAGACTCGATTAATTTTAAAATACGTGTTTAATTTATTTACATAGCTTTTTTGTTATTTTTAAAAATATTGTATATAATTTGTATGAAAAAAGTCTTTTAAAGATAAACGTGTCATATTTTAGATAATTTAAAATATCTAAATTATCAAATTAACGCTTCAAACGTTTACATCTTCGCAACAGTTAATTTTTTAAAATTTATGTCACAAAATTAAAATTTTTTGTCATTTTTTTTGTTACATGAATATTAATTTAGTAAGAATTTAATTTGTCATTGAGTTAAATTTTTGCTACACTTTGATTCTTTTTAAGAATTATTATAGTAATATTTTAAATATTAAAAACTAATTTTAAAAATTAATATGGTAACTATCCAGATCTTGAAATAAATGATCTGATAATCTAAAGCTTAATAATAAATGTCTTAAATTTGTCACTTAACAATGAATGACGTACTCGGCGTTTTAATTTTAATGCAAGTGCTTGGTTTTTCCCCCCAACTAAATTAACAGAATTAATTATCATTTTAAATAATCTTGATACTATAATTAAACAAAAAGGCAATAATGTTACGTAAAATATATTTTTCTGATGAGTATGTTACGAAATTAATCCTTAAAATGTTATCAAAATAACACTTGGAAAGATAAATTTAATATTTACTTTATATCGATTTAGTTAACAGCATGAACAATTAATAAAATAAAACCAGTATTAACTTATCAATACACTGAGAGCGAAACATTTTTTTATATATGAATTTTTTTAAAAAAATTCAAAAAATATGAAATTTTTACAAAATTACAGAAATATGATTTTTTTTAAAAAATCGTCATTAGTAATTTTTAGTCAAAAATTACTATTGACGACTTTTAATATACTTTTTAAATATTTAATTATTTTTTAAAAATTATCATTAGTGACTTTTAATTTTTTTTAATATTTTTTTTATAAAATCACTATTGACGACTTTTAAACTTTTATTACTGTTGTATTTTTTTTATTTCTAAATATTTGTATTGCATTAAAAATTGTCAATAATAATTTTTGAATTCTATATTCTTGTAATTTTGTAAAAAATCTATATTTTTGTATTTTAAAAAATAAAAATCATATGAAAAAAAGTAGCTCACTGAGAGTTCGTATTATTTTTAATATTTTAAATGAAAAAAAAGAAGTTAAACTTTTATTATGTGGTATTTAAAATAATATATACCAAGCAAAAAGTTACAAAAATATGAAAATTCAAAATTTTGATAATTTTTTATAAAATGTGAGATTTTATTTGAAGTTAAAAAAATGAAATTAAATAGTTTTATTTTAAAAGTGACTAAATATCATAATTTTATACTTTTTAATCTCTTATTTTAATATACAATATTTTTAAAATTCATATTTAAATTAATTTGCTTATAAGTTGGCTCACACGTACCTAAGAACAAAAAGCAGAGTCATATAAAGAAAAGAGTAAATTTTACTATATTATTTGAGATGAGAGATATTTTATGTTATGTTACATAATAGAGTTAGTAACAAAGACGAAAAGTATTTTATATTCTGTTACATAACGTAATTAGTAATTTATTTAAAATAAATAAATATTCTTAATTTTTATAATATTAAAGAAATTGCATTTAGAGAGATTACATAACGCTCTGTCAATTTTAAAAATTCTTGAAAACACAAGAAATTAATACTTTTTACTTAATCCTGTGAAAAAACTATAAAAACACTATTTAACATTCATTGAGTTTTTTAGTTTTTGGTCATAACTTTTCTTTTATATTTTATATATACACTGTTTATGTGGTATTTTTATTGGTGGAGAGTGGAATTTGGCAGCACATTTGTAGTGTTCAGTGGGCCTAAAGTTGAGAGGTTTTCATGTCATGTCCACCTCACCTCAGTACACTGTCTGGCCACATTTTTTATTTCATTTATTGTTTTTTTTTAGGTGATTTTTTCTCCCAAAAATTAGTTTGAAAAGTAAAAACTATTAAACTAGCTCATTTTATTGAAAGTTGTAAAAATTATATAGTCTCACTTTTTTTATTCTTAAATTATTGTTCTTTTTTTATTTTTTTATTTTTTAATAAATGATGTATTAGAGAAAGTATATTACTTTCATTTCTCGAAACATTTTCAATTGCTAATTGAATACTTGCATCCCACTGCTAAGAAAAAAATAACCACATTTAAGCACCATAAATACTTTTCCCAAAAGTGCCAAAAAAAATCAGCACAAGTCAATAATCAAATGATAAAGTGTACGTGTCATTATCAACAACGTGATAAAAGAAAAACACAAATAAAAACAATAAAAAAGACAGAGAAAAACTTATAACAACTGCATAATTGAATTAGTACAAAACTGCATAAATAATTTTATTTTTATATGACAGAAAATTTATATATACCAGTTGTTATTACTATTAGTAGTACATGCAATGAATTTACTGTGATATTAGTTGCCCAACACAAACCTTGAAGTGGCCTTAATGATGTTTAACTTTTACGTCATGGAGAGCTAAAATTGCAACTTGTGTGCCCATTAAAAGAAAATAAAAGAAAACATCACATAGTAATTAGATATTTGTCGCATTGTTTTGTTCAAAAAAGTAATATAGAAACGGAAATAATTGATAATATGAAATTAATATATTATCCAACTTATTAATTTATAGTTTAAACGAAGCTGAGGTTATCATTAGGGTTGCCAAATAATAATTGACCAACTTGGTCTATTAAGAGAACAATTTGATTGCAAAAAGACAAATCATTGAAAATGATAATTTGTCTCCTTGAAAACGAGAGATATATGCTTAACCTATTGCATTTCAGTGATCCTTACACAATCAAGCTGGATGTTGACTAGCCATAATTCAACCTAATCAAGTTTAACTCTATCATAAATCCACTTGACTAAGATTACCACAAATGCTACCAACCATCTTCAATTTGATCACAATTTTCTAAAAGAGCATTACAAAAAATTGGAAGTGTTTATTGGCTCAATCAACAAAATTTTATAAAAGAAGTTCAAAGTGTTTATTTACTTAATCAACAAAATTTTCACATTTAATATTCAGCAAATTAATAAATTATAACTCATAAAATATAAGTTAAATTAAATACTCAAATTAAATATAAGAATTTTTAAACTTATATTAATGTAAAAATATTAGCTCATTTTAAAAAAAAGATAAACAATATAATATTATATATACGTTATTTCAAAACGTTGAACAATGTACTCAAAACAATTCTTATAAAGAAAGAGGAGTTTCCACACATGCATGAAACTGAATTTTTAAAAGTTTTATCCTATATTTATTTTCGATAAAATTAATAATTTGTTTTTATTTAAATTTGATCTCCCAAAATAAAGTTCAAGAAGCAAAATAAAGGTTTTGTTTTTCCTTCATCTTATAATGTGGTCCAGGCCGGCATTTAAAATGGGCTAAGCCCAATTTTCAGTGGGCCCGAAAACGTGGGGCACATCGCTAACTGCAGGAACAAGAAAACAACAAACGTAATAAGAACAAAACCCGGTTCTGGTTTCTCGGTTTTTTCAGTGAAAGAAACACATGACATAGAAGGATGAAGAGATCGTCTTCTCGAACTCGTTGCTATAGGTAATGAGAACCGATCCACGTTTTTGGATTTTTCCTGTCTGATCCGATGCCATAAGGTAAGCGATCCTTCGCTTCAATCTTTTCTCTCGCTGTTCTTGATTTCAATTTTGAGTTCTAGGGCACGCGCTTCTTGTTTTTGCTTCTATTAATCATCGTCATGATTTCACCATCGATGATTTTTTTTTTAATTGAAAAAAAAGTGAATGTGGTTAATGTTCCTTCTCATGGGTTCGGTTTATGCCTCGATATCTAAGTTTCGATTCATCTCTTTCTTACAAATGATCGCATAGCGGAGTGGATATCGCGTTAGACTCCGGATCTAAAGGTCGTGGGTTCGAATCCCACTGCGATCGTTTCTTCTTTTAAAATTGTTGCTGTTGTAGGCAGTGTATTGAAATTTTATGATTTTTCCTCATTTTATGTTTTGTTATTACTTTTATGCTCATGGTTTGCTTTCATCGTGTTTGAAATTTCGTTTTTCCTTGATTCTTAGTATTTGATTTTTTTAAACTGCTAAGTGTTATCCATTTTGCATGTATTATTGTTAGTATTTGTTTGTTTGGTCACGTTTTTAGCTACGTGTTTTATTTTGAAATTTTATAATTTTTCCTCATTTTCGGTATTATTATTACTTTTATGCTTATGGTTTGCCTTCATTATGTCTTAAGTTTCGGTTTTACCTAATTCTCATTTAATTTTTTTTCGTTGAACTGCAAAGTTTTGTTCATTTTGCGTTTATTATTGTTATTAATTGTTTGGTTGTTCATATTTGTAGCTTTGTGTCTTAATTTAAGTAGCATGTGTAAGGACGATAGATTCCTGCTGCGGTACCATGGGTGCATTGTTAAATGCAAAGTTCTTAAGAAATTGGGCAAATTCCATTTCTTTAAAGACGTTGGTTGAAGAAATCAATTAATAGTAAATTTTTAGTAGAAATCACGTTAGGACTTATCATTAGAGCACTAGTTAGCATTTTCTTTACTTTTAATGTCTTTTTTTTGTACCCTGAAATGAATACATTATAGAGCTTAGGGATCTAGGTATACTTGGTTGAGATTTAATGCAAGTTATCAAACAAAATTAATGCACTTTGTTTATGTCAAGTTAATGTGAAGTTCATTGACTCAAAATCTGAGCGGAGCGAACTAATCTAAATTGTTGAAATTGGGCAATAATTTGTTTGCCTATACTTTCCTGTTAGATGCGGGGTATTTTCTCATCTTGTCTAGCAAACCTTCGATATACACTTTTATGCAAACTTGTGCAAGGATTCAAAATATAATTGATGTTTTCAATGATGATATATGCCCATGCATGTCATGTTTTTGGGTATTACACTTCAGATTATGTCTTGCCCAAGGATGTAGTGCTCTGTTTTATGCATTGACTGTTGTGGATTCTTGATGTATTTTTCTGCTCCAGCTTTTTTTTATCCTTTATATCTCTCTTCTTTTAAAGTTTTAATTATATAACAGATATATTGAATACTTTAGAATATATAATAACCCTCTAAAAAAATCTTGGGCATAACTATAATATCCCTTTATAGCTTTCCTTTTTCTATTCCTTCTGTAAAAGCCTAGCAAAGCGTCCAGAGCAAGAAGTAGAGGGAACAGAGATGGGAGGAGAAACAATTTTGTATTTCTTTTGGAGGTGGGAGGGGGTAATGGAAACTTTTCAAGGCAATAATCTAGTAGTGGTTGTGCTTAGTTGAGTACTGCTTTTTCAGCAGTTGATTATACGTTTTTCTTTTTTTTGTGTTGGCTGAGAATAAACCAATGCCAGAAGTGGTCAACAGGGATGAATTAGATGATGTTTGATTATGTCAAAAATGAAAACCAAAAAGAGTTGTGCAGAAATTTGAAGCAAATCGTTGATGAGTGCGGCATACAATCCTAGGCTCTTATGTTTCTTCATGAAATCATCAAGGTGAACTACAACCTGCTACCCACTCCTTTTCAACCATGCCACAATCACAATGTCCAACTTCTTCCGAGGACCATCTGCCATTTCATTGCTCCGCGATCCACAAAATGGAATTCCATGCACTACCTTGATCCCCTTGCGGTGGCTGCTACTCCCCATTGCGATCACCAAGGAAAAACAAAGTTTGATGTTGTACTTGAGGATTTGCCGAGGAGCACACCAAATGATGTGAGTAAAGGCTTGAGGATTGATGAGGCTGGCCTTGAAGGAAGCAAAGAGGTTAAAGGGTTGGCCAAGAAATTCAGAAACGGGGTAAGGAAGAGGTTAGGGATGTCAAGAAGCAGCTAGAAGACGCTGGAGCAAAGATTTCCATTGCTCTAGGTTTTGCTTTTGATTTCGTGAATTTTGTTTTTCATTTACTCTAGAGTAATTATGTTTAGTTGAAATTGTTGTTAAGTTGTAATGAAAAAGAGGGATTAAGCAATTTGTAGAAAAATGGATGACTAATGAGTAATATATTCCTTAAATAAATTTGTTTTATGCATGTTGTAATTTTGTTTGTTTGAAAATATACATGATGCCTTCTTTTGATTGAGACTTGAGAGCATAGCAATGATCTCTTCTTCCATGCGTCAGAGGCGAGTTGGTGTGCCGATTGGGAGAGAATGGGAGATACTGGTTTCTGGTAGAGGTTTTAGTCATTGTCCATTGTTGTAAAAGTCACACTAATAATGGTTAATATTCCTCAGTGCTTCCAATGTTCTCAAATTTCACGATAAAATTTTCTGATCATATTTAGTTTCAGCTTCGCAGCTTGTTTTTGCAAAATTATTATTTATAAAAAATTGATATTTGTTTAGGCATATAAATATAAATAAGTAAATAATAAGGAATCGATTATATATTAATTAATATGTGAAGAAATCCTCTTATTTTCGAATGTAAATATTTTAATTTATTATATGAAAGTTAAAATAAAAAATATAATAATCATATTTACTTTTAGATAAACTGTTAAGTTAAAATTATTTTATTATCTTTAATAGGCGAGGATAATATTTTTCAAAATTTAATTTATCATAATATCACTTTCTTTATAAATAATAACAAAACAGGTAGCCATTCCCGCTTAGTGGCTAACTTTTATATAGGAGTGCAATTTGAATTTGAATTTGAATTTTTAGGTAATTTCTCTTTAGAATTAATGTTCTATATGAATATTCACACACAACTTATTTAAATTTACATCCTTCAACGTAACTATGAAGTTCATTTTAATTAACTAAATAATATATTGCCTATGTACATGCATCTAATTATAATATTAGTCTTTTTTTTAATAATAATTATCTATCTATATCGATATATTTACATCAAATTTGCTGCAAATTAAAAAAATTCACTGTTCAATAAAAAATCTAATTATTTAAGTCTATTTTTTAAAATTAACTATTCCCTTAATTGATTTTAGATAATAAATTTTTGGCTAATCGAAATATATAAATTATAAAATTAAAAATTTAGAGCATATTTATTTGCATTTATGTAATTTTTTTTTTATAAAAAAACTCTTTTAAAAAATAAACATACTCTTAACGATTGTTATTTTTAGAGCAACTAGGCAATTTGAAATTTGTATTTATAAATAAATTACGATTGTGTATCCATCGATCCGAGTTGGCAGGTAAGGAAACCTCTGGAACCAACCAGAAGCGTAGTAGAGAAAAGAGGCGTTCCCACGCCATCTATCGTATCATCCCATTCCCACGGAACCAAGCGAACATTCTAGAACACTAAAACACCTCAACACGTATATAAAAACACCATTCTTTACACCCTAACCCAACGTAACCATTCTTTTCAGTCTTCTCTTATTCTCTGCGCCGCTGCGCTTCGCAAACCCAACCTAACAGTTCAGATCTCTCTTAGCTGTTGACTCCGATCTAACAATGGCCGGAAAAGGAGACGGTCCCGCTATCGGTATCGATCTCGGTACCACTTACTCTTGCGTCGGAGTGTGGCAGCATGACCGTGTTGAAATCATCGCCAACGACCAAGGTAACAGAACCACGCCCTCTTACGTAGGGTTCACCGATTCCGAGCGTTTGATCGGTGATGCCGCCAAGAACCAGGTCGCCATGAACCCCACCAACACTGTCTTTGGTAAGATCTGCATCCTCTTCGTCACTTCAGTACCGTTCTTTTTTTTTTCTTTAATTTATTGGATAGCAATTTGTCTTGAATGATATTAGTTTTCTGGATCTGTTGTTTGCTACTGGATTGACTCTATTTGATCGTAATGTATACTTCATAATTTTATTAATACTTTTCTTATTATTATTATTATTCAAATATTAAATATACTGTATTATTGCTCTTGTTCTCTGAAATCGCTTTGCCGGAACACACGCATTTTTGTTGAAATCTATCAGTTGAGTACTGTTATGTGATAGTTCAGCTATTTGAGAGTTATTTAGTCTCTTTTATAGATGGAATATAAATGTGTTAAAGTTCAGCACTATTATTATTACCATGGTTAGTTTGCTTATTGATTATTTGGATTTGTGATGGCAGATGCTAAGCGTTTGATCGGAAGGAGGTTTACTGATACTTCCGTACAGAGCGACATAAAGCTGTGGCCTTTTAAGGTGATTGCTGGACCTGGTGACAAGCCCATGATTGTGGTTAACTACAAGGGTGAGGAGAAGCAGTTTGCTGCTGAGGAGATTTCATCTATGGTCCTCATGAAGATGCGTGAGATAGCTGAGGCTTATCTCGGTTCCACCGTTAAGAATGCCGTTGTTACTGTTCCTGCTTACTTCAACGATTCCCAGCGTCAAGCCACAAAGGATGCTGGAGTCATTGCTGGTCTTAATGTCATGCGTATCATCAATGAACCTACTGCTGCTGCCATTGCTTATGGTCTTGACAAGAAGGCCACTAGCGTGGGTGAGAAGAACGTGTTGATCTTTGATCTTGGTGGTGGTACCTTTGATGTCTCTCTTCTCACCATTGAAGAGGGTATTTTTGAAGTTAAGGCCACTGCTGGAGATACCCATCTCGGAGGTGAAGACTTTGATAACAGAATGGTAAACCATTTTGTTCAGGAGTTCAAGAGGAAGCATAAGAAGGACATCAGTGGAAATCCTAGGGCTCTTAGGAGGTTGAGGACTGCCTGTGAAAGGGCTAAGAGGACTCTTTCATCCACTGCACAGACGACAATTGAGATTGATTCTCTTTACGAGGGTGTTGACTTCTACACCACAATCACTCGTGCCAGGTTTGAGGAGATGAACATGGATCTCTTCAGGAAGTGTATGGAGCCTGTTGAGAAGTGTTTGAGGGACGCCAAGATGGACAAGAGTACTGTCCATGATGTTGTCCTTGTTGGTGGATCTACAAGAATTCCTAAGGTGCAGCAGTTGTTGCAGGATTTCTTCAATGGCAAGGAGCTTTGCAAGAGCATCAACCCCGACGAGGCTGTTGCTTATGGAGCTGCTGTTCAGGCAGCTATATTGAGCGGTGAGGGTAACGAGAAAGTTCAAGATCTCTTGCTGCTGGATGTTACTCCACTTTCTCTTGGTTTGGAAACCGCTGGTGGTGTGATGACTGTCCTTATTCCAAGGAACACCACTATTCCTACCAAGAAGGAGCAAGTTTTCTCTACTTACTCGGACAACCAGCCTGGTGTCTTGATCCAGGTGTACGAAGGTGAAAGAGCTAGAACCAGGGACAACAACTTGTTGGGGAAATTTGAGCTCTCTGGCATTCCTCCAGCACCTAGGGGTGTTCCTCAGATCACTGTTTGCTTCGACATTGATGCCAATGGTATCTTGAATGTCTCTGCTGAGGACAAGACTACTGGCCAGAAGAACAAGATCACCATTACCAACGACAAGGGTAGACTCTCTAAGGAGGAGATTGAGAATATGGTCCAAGAGGCAGAGAAGTACAAGGCTGAGGATGAGGAGCACAAGAAGAAGGTAGATGCAAAGAATGCCTTGGAGAACTATGCTTACAACATGAGGAACACCATTAAAGATGAGAAGATTGGCTCCAAGCTTTCTGCTGACGACAAGAAGAAGATTGAAGATGCCATTGAAAATGCAATTCAGTGGTTGGATGGTAACCAGCTGGCTGAAGCGGATGAGTTTGAGGACAAGATGAAGGAGCTTGAGAGCCTTTGCAACCCAATCATTGCGAAGATGTACCAGGGTGGGGGTGCTCCTGACATGGCTGCAGGTATGGATGATGATGCTCCGCCATCTGGATCCAGTGGTGCTGGGCCCAAGATCGAAGAAGTTGATTAAATTTATTTGATGATTTAGGTGTGCTTGTGGATGGATCTATACTACATTTCAGGGCCCTTTCAGTTTTTTTTTTTTTACTTGTTTTAGAAGTTCGGCCGACATTTTGGTTTTGTTCGGGTATGGGCTATTGTCATCATTAATACTGTTCTCTTTGTTAAATAGTGACATCCAGGTGAACACCTGGAAGGGAAACTGTTTGAAATCTTTTGGCAAAGGAAACAATTTTTTAATGGCCAAATGCCGTTCCCGTTATTTTTCAAATTTGTTCATCGATAGATAATTTGTTTATCTTTGATATTTACAGCCACTGTTGTCGTGGGCTGATGATAATTAAATAGAAATGAGATCACACGGTACTATATTAGCAGTTGGACGGGACGGGAGTATATTTTGGGCAATTGCGGTCGACGACTAAAGCGTAGTCATTACGGAATGGCATAAGTCAAATTCACAATTTAGTTCCCTGTACAAGTCGTTGGCATAGCATTTGCCACCGTCTAGCTTTCATTCGCGAATTTCACATGTGAACCCTACATGGACGATTTTCCTACTGTGGTCCATATTTGTGTAATTGTGGCCGCTGAGGAAGTAATAAGTTATATGAATCAAAGTTTATTCAAGACCAACGTTGAACTGGCTGAGGCAATCTTTTGAATTAACAAGGGGTATGTTAGGGTCTATTTAATTCTCGTTTGGAAACACCATTAAAATGAATAGATTTTTCTAAAAGAAACTATGGTTTGTGTGCTTCGGAAACAAAAATATCAATTTTATGATTTATCCTCTATGTTATGAATATGGTTCGTCTGAGGTAAACGTTGATCTAGAGTAAGAAGACTTGGGCCTAGGAGGCCCAAAGAGAATAAGACCAATCAATGAGCACTACACTCAAACTAGATGTTAGGGAGATAAAAAAAAAAGTATTGACCCAGGTGTAACAAGCACTCCAATAATTGTAAACTAGCTTTACTTTTTGCTTCGTACAACTATTTTGAAGGGTCACTATATATATAAGAACTTGAACTGAGGACTGAGATCCTTTCGTACTTTATCTGACCGATTCCTCTAATTTAAGCTCAATAAACCTTTCTTTTTATTTTGCATTTTTATTGAATGTAACTAAAAAAAATAAAAATTAAGAAGACTCTTTGAGTCCTGAGTTGAGCATGGAAAAGGTTAAGAGCGCCTTATCTTTAACTGAGTGAAAAAATTTCAACTTATTATCACCGTGCCGCAATTTAACTTGATTCCTTCATGTCTATTTCTAATGGTTAAAGTCTATATGATTTAAGAAAATAATTTTAATTTTATTAATAACTCAAAAGTTCTCTTTGAAAAAAATGAAATTAATATCAATTTTTTTTATTATGTTTTATGTTTCCAAGTGTTTGTATAAAAATAATAAAAACAATGTAACATCTTCAATTTCGTCTTTTAAAATAAATAAATTTATAATGAATAAACAAAAATAGATAAAATGAAAAAATATTTTATTTTTTTCATGAATTTGATAATATCATTAAACAAAATTTATATTTTCTTCTCACGAAAGTTGCATAAAATTTTAAATTTGCTTAAGTATTTAGGCTCTAAAATTTAACGTTGAAATCATTTATAAACTTTGGTCAACACGAAATATAATTAGATAAAACAATATAATTTCTCAAATTATCACAGTCCCTATAGAGCAATCTTCTTTCCAATACCTTTGGATTATGATCTTAGGACAGGACAAACATCTTTATCTCTTCACATCCATTACCTGAAAATGTTACTTGAAAACATTTTAAAATGAAGATTGTATCTCTATTAGTAGAAACACAGCTAAAGGTGATGTGTTGAAAACTTATGAAGTGGAGAAAATGAAGTTAAAATTGCAATTGGCTCGTATTCCCAGGAGAGTTTGCTTGACTTTTGATGTTTGGACTGTATGCACCAATCATGGTTTCATTTCTTTAACAGCTCATTATGTTAATTCAACTTGGAATTTGAGTAATAAAATTTTGGCATTTGGTCACATGAAACCTCCACACACTGGACATGAATTGACATTGAAGGTATTGAAATTTTTGAAAGATTGGGGCATAGAAAAAAAAAGTCTTTTCTCTCACATTGGACAATGCATCTTCAAATGACATGTAAATTTTTTTGAAAGAGCATTTAATATTGTTTAATAATTTGTTACTTAATGGAGAGTTTTTTTCACATAAGATGTTGTGCTCACATCTTAAACCTAATAGTTCAAGATGGCTTGAAAGTAGCTCATGATGCATTACATAAAATTAGACAAAGTGTGAATTATGTAAGAGCATCGGAGGCAAGAACAAGACAATTTTTTCAATGTGTTGAAGATGTTGGTGGGATAAATACAACAATTGAGTTAAGACTGGATGTGATTACAAGATGGAACTCCACTTATATAATGCTTGAAAGTGCAACCAATTATCATTGTGCCTTTCACAGCTTAGCATTATATGATACTAATTATAGAAAATGGTGTCCTAATAATGATGAGTGAAGAAGGGAAGAATTGATATATCAATTTTTGTAGCCATTTTACAATATTACCAACTTATTCTCAGGTTCTTCTTACCCTACGTCAAATCTATATTTTGGAGAAATATGGAGGATTTAACATCTTTTGAATGTATATTTGACAAATGAAGATGAAAGAAAATTTGACAAGTATTGGAGTGAGTATAGTATAGTTTTGGCATTAGTAGCTATTCTTGATCCAACAAAAGAGCTTAATTTCTTGATTTTTACTTACTCCAAAATTGATCCAAACAACTGCGAAAAGAAAGTGGAGGAAGTTAAGATGAAGTTGTATAATCTTTATGTCGAGTATGTCAACATTAGAACTCATTTCAATATGGATCGTTCATCATCACAAGTATTATCTGAAAGTTCATCTCCATTGGGAGGAGTAGGAGGAGATAAAGGAAAGGCAATTGTTTCAAATTATTTATATAAGGTAAGTTGTAATATTCATTTGATATATTTTTACAATTATTATTTATATAAATATTCATTTGTTGTTCATTTGGTAGGAATTTGAAGAATTTGAGAGCACAAGAGCTATTAATACTGGAAAGTCTGAACTTAATATATACTTGGAAGAGCCAAGAGTTCCATCATCAGGTGTATTTGACATTTTATCTTATTGGAAGGAACGAAATTTCAGATGTCCTGATCTTGCAAGATTAGCTTGTGATATATTGAGCATTCATATAACCACTGTGGCATCAGAATCTGTAGTTAGCATTGGCTCTCGAGTGATAAATAAGTATAGAAGTTCAATAACTAATGAAACGGTTCAAGCTCTCTTGTGTACACGTAGTTGGTTATATGGCTTTGAAGGTATTTTTTCTTCTTTTTCTTAGAATACAAATTTGTCATATCTAAGATTTAAATTTACTTTATATAATTTACTAACATAGTTATTTTTTTTAGAATATGATAATGAAGATGATGTTAATGGAAAAGAGACCATTATTCTTAATGATTCCAAGCTTTCTCAAGAAGCTTCATGTTCTTAAATTTTGATATTTAAATCTTTGATGGACTTTTTTAATCTTTGGGAACTTGTTTTATATTTTTATGAACTTATTGTGTGTATGAACTTTTTATCTTAAGAAATTTGTTTAATTATGAACTTATTTATATTTTTGTGGACTTATTATGTGTTACAAAAATAGTGTAAAATGGTCTGTTACAAATACTAAAAACAACAATAAAAACAATGATCTATTGCTACAAAAATAGTAAAAAAACTGACATGTTACAAAAATAAGAAAAAGAAAAAAAAATATTCGAGTTGTCGGACCAGCCTGTAGAAGCCCATAGCCTGTATAGGGTAAGGCTTAGACAGTAAAAATATAAGTCCATTTTTATCTTGGGCTAATTAATCCTGACTCGTATCGGGCTGAGCTGGGCTGACCCGCCTGTTTTGATAGCTCTGCAGACAACTTAAGGGGCAATTTGATCGATGAAAAAGGCTAGAGATTGAGAGAACCGACGAGAGAGAGAAGAGAGGAAAGTGCGAATGCATTCTCCTAATCCTAAACTCTTTAAATACACAAGGTGTCGTGAAATTCTCGCTACAGTGAGATATTTACCTCGCTGCAACGGTACCCTCTCTCGCTACAACGAAAATCTCAGAGGAAACTGTACTTTAATTTTTGCAAAATCTCGCTATAGTAAGACTGCACCCAGAAATGCACCTTCCACTGTTGCTTTCTCGCTGCAGTGAGAGTTGCAACGAGAACGCAACAGTTTCACCCTTCTCTCTTAGTGCCTTCTCGCTACAGCAAGAACGACACAGTTTCATACTCTTCGCCCAAGGCTTTCTCGCTACAGTGAGAACTCCCTACAGTTCACCTTCAGTTTATATTTTCAACCAACTTCAGTCAATCCAAGTCAACACTTCCATACATTTATCTATATACACACGTTCACATCATCAGCATAAATCAAGATGTACACTTAATTAACAATACACAAACTTATATTAATAATCAATTTATTATCACCAAAATTCAGAGTGTTACAAATAACATGATTTTTTTTATTTCTTAAAAAAATATTAATTTTTTTTTGTAACTATTGACAAAATAATATTAGTTTTTCAAATCAATCAGGTCTTACAAGTACTCGACACAAACATTAGTTTGCTATTATGTTGAATATAATACTATTTGTTCAATGTTAATCAAAACTTACTTACTGATCCTTGTTACCAGTGTACCAACTAGTTCAACAAAGACAAATCTACACTCGGCGAAAGATGAGAAACGGTAAATATTTTAAAATAAGAAGCCTGCAAGATTAATTCCCTTCTCTTATCTTTGATAGAATGAGAAAGGGTAGCAATACAAATTTTAAATGCACTTTTTTATGTTTGGTTTATTTCTAGATAAATGCAAATAGTTATTACATAAAATATTCACATTTTAAATATTTTTTTGAGGTTTTAAAAAACAATCAATCACACAAAAGTATATTATTGCCGTCTTGATATAATTCATACACCCAGCAAGATCATTATATTATATTAATACATTCCATCAATTTAACTTAATTTTATATATTTTATTAGCAAGAAGAAGGTGGATATAGCAAATAATACGTAGGAAAACACTATGCAACATGAGAGGAACACGACAAAAGATGAGAAGATTGGCTCCAACCTTTCTCCTGATGACAACAATGAAGATGCTAATGAACATGCAATCAATTCAATGGGAGGCAAATGCATTATTCGAAAACAAGACGAAGGAGCTTTCATGCAAATTAATGGTGATAAGATAATCAATGCCAGGTTGGTATTGCTCCTAACATGGATGAAGCTGCTCCACCATCTAGATCCAGTGCTGCTGCCACAAACATCTATCAAACAAGTCCATTAGATATCGTTTGATGGATCACATTCTCTCTATATATAATTTTTAAATATTAGTTACACCTAAAAAATGTTATTATTTGGATCTACTAGTATTTGAAACAATAATGCTATTAACGCAGTCTATATAGTATATCTTTAATTAGAAAATTACTATTCAATACGAAATATTGCATGTTTTGTGGATTCGACTTAACATTGAGTAATATCCTCCTATCAAGGTTTTATAAGGGCTCCTGTTTTTTCGTATGCAACCATTAAAATATTTTAGGTTCCATTGGTCATTTTTATCATTCTTTTTTTTTTTCTTTGTTCAAAAGGTTGATACATTGAGAGGCTTAACTATATTAAATAAACAGAATATTACAACAATGTAAAATAAATACGTAAATACAAAAATAAGCACGCATGCTCAAATTTTAAAAATTAACAGTCTAAAAAAATTCTAAAACCTAACAAAATAATAACTAAAACATTAGTCTTCCATGGAAAACAATAATTGCTTTTTTTTTTCCTCCATTTTTTCTTTTTGTATGGATTGGCTTATGCCCAATAAGAAGTGTCATACCACCAAGGTCCAAACTAGAATCATACGTAATATGGTAAAACTGTAAAATTAATTTATACTAAACTGAAAGTTATTAGTGCACCTTTTTTTTTCTTTAAGTTTGGGAAGCAATTCGTGTTCTCGAATTAAAACAATAATTTTACTTCAATAACTAAAATGATAATTTTTATTAAAAGATATAAAAATATTTATGCATGGCACCTAAATTTTGACTTTATGAACTCAAAAAGAACATCCATGAAATATTTCGACCAGATTTTCCCATGAATTTAAAATAATTTTCCCCTGATTGCTTTATGTAATTTTATTGGAAAACATATAACTTCTCCGTGAATGTCATTTCCCATCTGTATAACACATAAACAAATTGAAAGAAAAGAAAAAAGTTTAAAATAAAACCGTGGAACAATGATGAGCTGTGTGATTGATTGTGTAGCCTAATCAATGAATATGGCATATAAAGGCAAGCGATTTGTGGAACACAGATGAATGATTGTTCAGTAATACACAGTTTTAATTAGAGTTAAGCAGAAAGTAGGTTTTCATTGTATATGTGAAAATCAAGGATGATCCTTCAAAAGGTGCGGCTTGGTTTTAAGGATAAATATAAATTTCAAGTAAAACATTAATAGGGTAATTTTTTTAATTAATGATCTTGTTGTTATTTTTTAATTTCCAGATAAATCCATCAATTTTAATGTTAACCGAGGTTGTTAATGTGTTAGATATGCTAATTTTTTTTTATATTTTTCTTTGGGTTTTCAAGAGTATCTTTTCTCCCAACTAGCAAGTGAAAGATTGATCTTACAGCTATGGTCAAGCGTTAAAGGAAAAATGTTCTTGTAACAGTATTTTCCTTTTCATATATGAACTTCAAAATCAAATTAAAAAAAAACATACTTATGAGATCTAAATTCTTCTGACTTACACTAAAACTTGTCAGTTAATTAGTGTCAATATTATGATAATTTTAAGATTCGAACAATTTGACATTTCAATTATGATCTCGATGCCTTACTTTTACAGTAAAAAAAGAAAGCTAATTGACATTTACTAATAAAACGTCCTAATAGTTAATATTATAACAACATTTACTTGTTTTTATTAACATTTTTAAACAATATTATTTTTAGTAAAACGAATTTTTAAATAAAAATTAATCTCGAATACCAGCTTATTAATTGAATTTTCAATAAAATTACTAACAAATTCAATTAACACAAAATCTAATTCAAATACACACTTTATCAATTATAATATAACGATGCTCGTGAACTGGTTCACTGCGTGTTACAGTGTTACACTGTTTATTTTTCTTTTTTTATCTTTATGTGCACAGAGATTCAGATATTGATAACCAACCAGTCCAATGTTCCCCATTAGTTTACAACAGCCTCAAGAGTTCAAAGGCATTGGCTTGTGGCTCCTTCAAATTAAATAAACATATGTCGGTGACATTTTTTTAGTTCGTCCTAAACATGCTAATTATTTAGTATGCAGTTGTAATTGGTTTCTAAAATCATTTTTCTTTTCTAATGATTTTTTATTAATTTTCTTTTTTGCTTTGGCCTTTTTTTGGGGTCCAAAAACATTATCCTTAAATCCTTATATTTACTCATTAAGTACGAATAACTTGTAAGTTTATAATGAATTAAACTTGTATTGAACTGAGCTTGGGTTAAACTTATAGCGTGTTTAAATTTATATTAACTTGGTAATGAATTTGTATTTTTATATACGTGTGTAAAAGTAATAATAGTCCACAGCATCATTTTCGTTAAAAGTAATCCACAACAAATGTACAAATATTCACTGCATGCTATGACATGTAGAGTAGAGGTTACTTTAACTCATTTGTTCATGCAATATAACTAATCTATTACTAGCATGTTTGGTTTTACGTTCATTCAGCTTCGATGTGAATAATTTTAAAGCTACTAAGAGTAGTTTTTACGTTTGAAACACACATATGTGAAATTTTAACGGATAATTAAACACACACTAAGTATATCGCTATTAATTTAATTAATCAATTACTGTTAAAAAAGGGAAACAATATAAAACCCCCTAGCTGGCTCAAACTAACATCATAGGGTTTTGTGGCCCATCATGTTATATATTATTAATTCCGGTGTTAGTGTTACCCTTGAGACAAGGTAATGAAAATGTATGAGAGTCCAAATGGAAGGAATTTCAATCAATTAATTAATGGCCGAATGACAAATTCTCCCGCCATTTAAGTTTGTTGCATAGGGACATCATGATCTAATGAATCAAAGGAAGCAATAGCAATGTTGCTTCACTTCCAAACAATATTCTGAGTCAAAACAAAAATCATGCAAGAATAAAAAACGTTCAACTTAAACCATGATTAAAATTTAAAAAACTTGTGGGAAGCTTTCAGATAAGGAATCATTGTCCCTCCACATTGTCAGTGAGTAACATAACACCAAGTACCAACTAGAGTCATGGGAGAAATCTTCCCTTATTTGAAGGATCTTGCATTATAAGTTATATATTAGATATGTAATGACATATTGACATGTCACTTTCCATTTTTTTTCTGATCCCATGTGAGCTTCTCTCGAAGGACGAGTCCCCCCAACCATAAGCCAGACAGGTACATGCTCACTCCTCTCACACCTGGACTCTAGTTATTTTCTGGCTCATGGTTTTTGGGCACCTTCACAAAGTGGTTTATGGTTTAGGGGATTTTTTTTATTCTCTTTTCACTTGTTAAAAAGTGCTACATTGCATGGTTTGAGGGTAATGATGAGGCTAATCCATATGAGGGTGTTTGATCTTAAGTGGGGTTAAAGCTAAAGGTTCATGGGCTGATGCTTATGATTTGCAAGTGTTGCTTTCAAGAGAGAGAAAGAGAGCTTTTTGGTTGGCCCTTTTTGGCAGATTGGTGTTCTGAGAGGCTTTTCAATTTGCTACCAAGGTTTGTCATTATGTCAAGCTTTATTGGTGGGGAGGGGGTGTAGTTATAATGTTGCATGGGATTGAATTCTAGTCAAAAAGGTTGTTCAGATTTTCATGCTTGAATTCAGGATCAGATCACAGAGTTCAGACTGTTAGTTAATTACCCAGTAAGCTTTTCCTGAACTCTTAAACATGTGTCTTGTCTTTGTTGAAATTAGGTTTTGATTTTGTTTTAATAGCCCATTGGTCTATTTAATGTGATTTTCTGGATTAGATGTTGGGTTAGTTTGGACACTGAGCATCCTGGGAGGTAGAACAAGTTTAAAGTGTTTTCAATGTGATTTGAGGACAAAGATGAAATCTTTGAGTAGTGTAGGTCTTGGTCTGAGTATTATTTTTGGTTGCCTTCTGTTGGCTCTGGTAGCTGAGGTTTACTACTTGCTATGGTGGAAGAAGAGGATAACCAACAGAGAGATTGAAAATGACTATGGCAACCCTGTGAAAGAGTTATTCTACATGTTTTGTTGGAAAAGGCCATCAACTTCTTTGAGGCAAACGGGTTTCACTCCGCCTGAGCTTTGTTCTTCAATGAGAATTGGTGACACTCTTGTTCATGATCCAGAACAAGTTCAGTCTCAGACTAGCAAGGAGTTTATTTTCAAACCCTTTGGAGAAGATGGCATGGAAGCAGAATACATGAGGCAGCAAGATCTCTTAGGTCCTCCAAGATTCTTGTTCACAATAGTAGAAGAATCAAAGGAGGATTTAGAATCTGAGGATGGAAAATCTAGGGGTGACAAGAGTATAAAAGGTTCAAGGGGTAGAAGCTTGGGTGATTTGCTTGTTGTGGAAACACCATATTTGACACCTACTGCTTCTCCACCCTTTTTCACTCCTCCTTTCACTCCTATTAGCCCCTATAACCAGCGTGGATTCAATCCTCTATTTGAAACAGCAACTGATGCAGAGTTCAACAGATTAAAGTCATCACCTCCTCCAAAATTCAAGTTCTTACAGGAAGCAGAAGAGAAGCTAAGAAGAAAATTGCAAAATGATAATAAGGGTAATGGAGATGAGGTTGATGGTTCTTTAGTCACAATAGTTGTTGACAAGAAAACAGAAAGAGAGCTTTATCATCAGTCTCATCCACCACAATACCATTCAGGCACTTCACAGGTACTTCCCTTAGCTTCTTGACACATTCACCACTCAGTTCACCAAACCAGAAGAAACCAGCTAACATCGAAGTCTGTCAGACCACTAAGAGTTCTTTTCTTCATTAATCTTTTTCTAATTACATTGTGAAAAATTCCACTTTTTTTGTTATGGGAATTTGTTTCTCCCCTTGAGTTTGTTTGTTTTGGGAGGCAGTTATGGTTTAATTTGCTAAGCCAGTTGTGGAATGTACGCTCAATGTTTTAAAAAGATATAGGGGACAATATTTTCTGGTCTTAAATGCTTCAAGGTGGGTCTGATGCAATTGGCAACTTTATGTTTTTTTCTTTAATTTTATTAATATTTCAATCTCACAGAAATTTCCATTTTGTTGATGCATCTGACACTGTCATTATTATTTTTATTTTCATTTTATTTTAGTGATGAGATGGTCCTACCTCTTTCATACATGCAGCTGTCTAAAGGTCATTGAAAGAATTGTTTCAGGGTCTCTGCTATTTTTTTTTACTCTTTACAAGCCTGTGAATGAGACATATGTTAAACCAACGTTGTCCCATGTCATGTTTTTCTACATCTTTGTCCCCATGTTTTTACCTCTTAAACTAAGTGGTGAAATGATATCTACCGTGTGATCAAAATGTGATGAAGATCAAAGAAGGACTAGTGGTGAGGCATGTTGGATAGGTGATGGCTAATTTTTGCATATTGCTCAGACAAGCACCACTCAACTAAGTGACAAATTTGGTAAAAGAGAGGCTCTGCTTCTGTGGCTTTTTGCCAAACAACAAGGGATGCAATTGCCCGTGAATATGTCTCGTGGGTCATGGCCGAAAGTGTCATCTTTCTAACCCCACTACCACGTTGAAGAATCATAACAGGTCAGAATAAAGAATAAAATATGGCTTTAAGCATAACTTTTCTTGAGATCTTTTTCCATTGCATGTTCATAGTACATATATATCACACTAAACACAGCAATTTGCCTATTTGGCTCCAAATAAACACAATATCTATATGTCCCTTATTTTTTCGCTCTTTCAACAAGACAAAAAGGGATGGTTCCTTGGCTTTAGACCTCTTATAACTTCAATTAAACACGGAAAAAGGACAACTGGTAGTAGGATAATTTTAGTTTTTAAATACGTTGTTATATAAGAGAAAAGCTTGTAATAAATTCTTTTAACACATTTTTTCTATTTGTTTTTTTAATTATTATTGAGACTCTGTCCACTATTTTTTACAATTGATCTTATTAGAGTTTGTCTGATAATAAAATAGTGTGTTACTAACATTTCCCTGGCATACTAATCAAATTGCAGCCTTTAAACCTCTCTTGGATTATCTTGAAAAAAAAAGTTATTTTTGTTATAAATTTTGTTAACTTCAATTCTTAGAATAAAACTGATTTTTTATATATAAAAATATATATTTATTGTATTAAATTTATAAGTGTAATAAATATTTTTAATAAAATTTTATTATTATTAATCTTATTCTCAGCCCTTAACGACTAAGGTTAATAAAATCTTTTCTTGTCAATTAAAAGGAAAAAAATTGTTGGAAGCGTTGAAGATAAAAAATTAAAGCAAGACGTTGGTGCTAGGCCAACTTACGAGAATATTCTGAACCCTTTTTTTCTTCTCTAGATTCTCGATCTAAGGTTTTACTCTCTAGTCAATTGCAGCTTTAATTGATGTTTAATATTGTGATGAAACGTTTTACTTAAAAATGATCGCCAAACTTCAAATTTAATGACACTATGGTCAATTGGAAACTAAATAGACTCTGCCCAAAATTCACAAAATTTATTAGTTTTCTTCCTTCGGAAATTGGCTCCTTCTTGTCCTCTTCTGACCAAGATGTCCAACCACTTACAGTGTCACGTAAATTAAATCGATGACAATATAATTTGCAATCGTTGTATAACTTAGGTCAGAATAATCATGTCACCATTATCATTATTTTTTTTCACTAATAAAATTAGATCTATATCTATTTATCTATCATTGCTTCAAACTTCAGATCGCAAATTCAATAATAAACTGCCTTAAATCAAACAAATAGAAAGCGAAAAAAAAAAAGCCTTGTAAAAAGGAAAAGAAATCCAATGACCTGAGTTAGTGCACACAAATACAACCATATGGAAAATTTACAGTCCAAATAAATTAAAAAAAAATAATAAAAAAGTAAAGTCAATCAAAAGTGGATTAGTGGTGTGAACTTCATACAATATGCAAGAAATCTTTGGTTTAAAGATGCAGCATACCCAAAAATAAAAAATAAAAGTATGCATATCTAAGCTAGAGTCCCATTGCAGCTGTTCCTGTAATTCCAAGTTCAGAACAAAGTGATTTCAAGCCAGATTCTTCCAACAGGCTGAAAGCAGTAAATCCATAGTAGGAGTGGTACAGGTCTGGAAACTCTCCTGGGAATTTGCTGAAACCACCATACTGGTGAAAAACAAAATATTAGCAAAATATAAACTAGATCAAACATTTGAATTACTAATATCACATAAAAATCCCCCCTGAAAGGTAAAAAAGATTCTTGTCTTTTTAAAGTGAACTTAAATCCTCATTTCACCAATTACTAAGTATGTAAACTTGACCTTTCTTTTCCATGGATGGACTAAAGTACCAAACCAATGGTTTTCTCTAAAGCATGAGTCCAATCTGACCAAAATAATAGCAGTCTGAAACGCGTCATTCTTACAAACTTGACAAGTTTACAAGCTCTACCTTCTTATTACTTATCATGGGCAAGTTCCATCAGCAATACCAAAATCCGGTTTAACTTAAATCACTATCACTATTTTCCTTTCCTTAGTTTCCCATAAACTTTGTGCTACACACACACACACATTTTTCACCCCAAAATCTACAACACATTTTATGGAAAACAGAATGGTAGATGTGGTACCTTATATTGACAAGAAAGTAAAAATTCATGTAGAGCTTTACTGTCCACAAAGTTGTAGCCCCCTAGAATCCTCAAAACGGCTCCAATCCTAGCAAACATAATGCTTGTCATGGCTTTGACAACTAACAAATAATAGAATACCGTAGAAATTGATAAAGGCTCCATACTGTGCTTACCAAAATGCATAACACGTATCACTAGATTTATTGGGTCTACCTTGAAATCCACCATCGGTCCCCTGCCTCTGAAAAGGAAGACAGAATTAGTGAATCTTGATCCACGGGCAAACGATTCAAGAGCAAAAAATTAACCAAGCTTTAAGTGTTCAATGTAAGAAAAATAATCAAGCCATTATCTGAAAGGTGTTTGCAAATAAACAGGTTCTGAAAATGACCCTTAATCCAATGATTATTTACAAATTAATACAATCTAATCAGTTTACATTGAAAGAGTTTGGATGTACAAACCTGCAAGATCCAGTCCAGCAGCAATGGCACATCTATCAAAGAAGTCAAAGCAGAACTTGACAGAATATTATCTTCAATGAATCCCATTAATCGAAGAGATGCAATAGCGCAATAAGTTGCACCACCTGTGACACTAGAACAAGCAATGTTGATAAATATCATTCAAGAAATAATAAACCCACATAGTGGATGAAGACAACCATTCAAGATGCATGCCCAGAATATAAAAACAACAGTCGTTAACCAGAATCATTATATTCAAGTAGATAAAATTTAAATTGAATGGAGCTTTAACAGGTTATTATCATTGTTGCCTGCTACATAACTAGCCAATAAGAACAATGATTACAGAAATTCGTAGTATTATGTCAATACTCGAGGGAAAAAACAATGATTACAGAAAATATCAATAAAAATGTTGAGGCTAGTTCAGAAGGCAATCCATAATCAATATTGTAATGAATGATACTCTCAAACATCAAAACCAATCTGTCCAGCCAATCATAGGGGAAGAAAAAAAAACATGCCAAGAGGCTAAAACTTTACACTCTTCAAATTTCAAACTTGATTTTAGGATTTCATGAAACAATTTTAAATCTTAATATCTTCTAAAAGGAAAATATCTCTTTATCAGATAGTTTCAACTATCAGTATTAAGTCCTATATTTCAACTTCCTACTGGCCAAGACTATTGTAAAGCATAATCAAACAAATCTATCATGTGGTTCACATTAGCATGAAAAAGAGAACTTCACACAAAAGATTCCGATCATTAATGCAACTAACAACATTGCAACAGCTCCTCACAATATGCAATCACATCTAAATTCCGATAAAATGATTGTTTCAGCTCACCATGAGATTCTGCACCAGGAACTAATCCAAAGCCACCATCATAAGACTAGAAATAACCCAAAAAAACAAAGACGTCAATTTCATTTATGCACACACACACACCCGCACACACAGATAATACTCACACCCTATCAGCGGTTGATGAACTAGCTTCACAAACCTGACAAAGTAATATGTAATCCTTGGCTTTCTCCTTGTCCATGCCACTCCAGTTATCCAGCATGAAACAGGTGGCAGCTGGCAGTCAAATAGTTAAAATGATATAATATATCCAGGATTATTTATTAACCAACTAAGTAGCTAGAATCATCATTTCATGTCTTTTTTTCACTTACCAGCACAATATACAAACCGAAGATCTGTTTCACCTCCAGTATGAATAGGCATGAAACTATCAACACAGATAAAAATGTTTAGGAATAAGAAGTAACTATAATAAAGAATATTGCTAGGGGCGTAAATCTTGACATAAATCTGGGGAACTATAGACCACAAAATTGAAAAACAGCGGTGGATTTTATTGATATGACCAATGCATAAGCATAAAGGCCACGGTCCGAATTCAAGTTTCAAAAGCATACCTTCCATCAGGCTGTTGAAGGTTCCTCATGGAAGTCACAATTGATTCAGAATCAGGACTGGACAATTCATATCCAACAATTTTCAATATGGCAATGGCACAATAAGTACTTGCCAAGTGACTATTGTTGTGGACCAAAACCTGCAAATAAATAAATAAACAACATAAAGAAATTAGGATTCATCAACAACAGAGAAAAAAACGGAAGTTAACCACCTCAAAATTTAAAACTTTTTCCACACCCCATTTTCATTTGGAGAAAATTGTGAAGTTTTGGAACCATGAAAGCCATAGAATTGTCCTGCAGCAAAACCCTTCAAATGGGTCAATTAAAAATCAAATTTTGGAGATCAAATCCAGCCAAAAAGTGCATTTGCATACCATCGTTGATGTCAGATTGAGTCCCAGGGTGAGCTCGGAAAGACAGAACCCAATTGACAACAGCTTCCTTCTCAACCTTAAACCACACAAAAAATAACAAAATTGAAGAAAAACATGAGCATACAAATGAATAACGAAATATAACAGCTTACATAGAACAAAACATAGGATTGTTGTGTGTACAGAATGAAGAGAGTTGAGGAAGTCAAGGCCAGAGATGACAAAGTAAGCGAGAGTGAGATGGTTGATCTCTTGGGATTCATATGCGGATGGAAGCAAATAATACATCATCTCAAGAAACGTCACATGAACATCTTTCTCCATCTTCTTCCTACCGCAACATTCTTCTGGCGAATTCATCACTCTTCCTGCTCCAGCTGCTGATGCTCAATTTCACTTATGTCAATTGCCAACTCTTATAATATCAACCTTTTTATAGAAAAAAAAATACTGATTCACCTAAATTTAATTCATGAAATAATTTATGAATATAAAAAATCAGAAAGCTGTGTTTGCGTTTAATCAATTAATTTATAGAGATGATGAATCGTTATTATTTGATGAATATTTTTTATACATAAAAATTTCTACTTCTTTTTTTTTTAATTATCATTTTACATTGGTGAAAAAAAAGTTTATTATAAACATAAAGGATCAAAGCAAGGAATATCTTCCCTCTAAAGGGAAGAAAAGTCTAGTTGAGTTAGTTTGAAAATATATAATTTTATTCCTTTTAAATGTGTTTGAAAATAGAATAATGATTAAAAAAAAAGCAAAATAAGCTCTCTTCTAGTTATAAATTAGTATAAATATGAAATTATACTGAAGTCTAACATAATAAATAATGACATAATTTTTTTTATATTAAACAAAAATACAAATCAAATAGTCCATAAACCAAAGAAGAAATAAATCCTATAAATTGTCATCAAAATTCTGAAGTAGAGTTAGCTGCGTAGGCTCCACTCCAAACTCCAAAGCACTGGCTGCTAGCCCTAACACTTATAGTAGTTTTATCGAGCAGTAGGTGTGCACCCTCAGACCCATGAAGCGCAACAAAGCAACCGTGTTGACATTCGCTGAGAAATGCAAGGTTCTTCCTTTTTCTCTTTCTCTTCAAATTTCATAGCTTCCTTTCCACAATGGCACCAAAAAGATTATTCATTTTCTGCATTATTCAAACTCACACATGCTTCCTTTTTATACATGCAGAATATATTGGCATCAAATTGGCAAGGTTCCCTTAATACTATCAAAGCTGATGCCAAAGGAAGGTACCCATTTCACCCTTTTCTTTTTCTTCTCTATTCACAGCACAATTCACACACCTTAAGCGTACCCTTACTTCCTTGCCCAACTTAACTAACATGCTGAGTAAAGATTTTCCTTTTCCTTTTCTGTTGTTGTTGTTTAATCTGTGGCGTGATGGTTCTGTCAGCACTGGTACTTTGCTAATGGGTGTTGGTTACTTTTGCATGATTTCAACAGCAAGGGGGACATTCATACATCTAAGGTTAAGTACATACTTAGGAGGGGGCAACCATACCTTTGGGTGCCAGAAAAGGACTTGCACAATGTGGTATGCTACTCTCTATTTTCTTTTTTCTTTGTTACTACTGCTTCATTCCACTGTCCTATGTGAAGTATTAGTTCATCATAAACATATCTTGTGTCTTTAAGTGTCCAAAATTTTTAGTTCATCACAATTCACAAGAGTATTAGAGGGATAACTTTAAATTTTCAGAGACCAGCTTCAAGATATGGCAGAGGTATAGCAAAATTGTGTGCGGATTCTGATGAATAGCGATCTAAATTATAAAACACTGCCTCGCTATAAATCATTCCAGTTTTTCTGAATAACTGCTAAATCTCCCTACCCATACCAGTGGAGATTTTCCAATCTAGAGAGAGAATGACAGTCGTAAAACTTGTGTAGACTTAACCTAAACAACGAAACTGGGTTATAGTTCCTTATAAACCTGTTCAACAAGTTCACCATGAAGGAGGACTTATTAGTAGAGAAGCTTGTGCATGGAAGCCATGAAGAGAAAACAGTCAGCACATTCAGCACAAGCAATGTTGGCCTAATTTGTGGTGTCACCATAAACTGATCCATATTTACGAGTGAAGCCTGTGGTACCAACCTTGCTTTAGGATAATTTGTCTGACCATCAGAACTTTATTGCATAAACACAGTGATTACCTATGGCACATTTGCTTGGAGGAAAATGAATGTGCTCTATGGCACTAGAATGCAAGACTTTTGTTTCATCTACCATTTCTTGTTGGCACCTATGATGGGATGAGCCTCACTGGCATTTTTAGAATTGAATTAGAACTAAAAATGTGAGAGATTCATAGTAGTGGTGAGGAATTTGCAAGATTTTGTTAAAAGCCAATGTATTATATTGAAGCATTTTCATGATTTCATCTCCAAAGACCAAAGTAAAATTTGATGCTTAGTTATGATTCTTTCTCTTTTTAATTACTTCTAATGATGACTGGTTGTTTGTATGGTGATTAATCTGTTAACCTCTGCTTATTAGTTTCTGCGTTTAAATTCATGCTATCAGCTTGACCTGTCGAGTTCATCATATTGTAGGAATAACTTGTTAGAAGATATGTGTAGAGGGCTACCATCTAGTGAATGACATCCTTTTTTTGTTCTCTCACTACTGTTTACTTGCACTTATCAAAATGAGACTAGATTTGTTAGAACATCTGGGTATATTTCATAGTTGCAAAGATATCACATTTGACTTGTGTTGAGTGCAGAATGCAATCATTGATGAGCGTGGTTCATTTTCTGTGACCAGCCCCTTTCCAGGCCCACTAGGGGTCTTACTGAAATCAATGAAAAAGGTACTGCATGTATTACATGTGTTTTCTTTTGAAACTACTATATAATCCTATATGAGAATTTTTTTCTGCTGTAGCTTGGTTCTCTAGAAAAGGAAATAATAAAATGGTTTTGTCCTAATTGTACTTGCTTTTGGATTCTCTTATAGTGAGAAGAAATAAATCTATAAGCTAATTGGTTAATTGCTTCCCATGCTGCAGTTCCCAGCACGGGTTGCTTTATCTGGGGATGTTCTTCCTCTTAAAGAAGATAAGGTGATGCCACACCAACTTTGCTTATGCCTGCTCTTTATCATTTCATGTTTGCTACTATAGTTTACCAAAATAATGGCAGTCCTCCAAAATGCCATTTGAAAATGTTAATTTAACTTTTCATTCCTCCATCTTTGTTTTCTAATGTAAGCTCTAGAGTCCTCCTTGGGATCCTCCAGCCAGGTTTGGTGTAATATTATGAAAGGTGGCTTATCATAATATTGCCAAGTGACAACAGAATTATGTATATTGATATAGACTTGTTCTCAATTTTTAAATTATGCTATTGATTTTGGTGTAGGCTAAGTCTCTTGCAGAAAAACTTCAGGAAGTCATACTTTCTGAGCAAAAAGTAATCAAAGAGTTCACTTACACTGTTTCTGGAGTACTAAGTTCTAGTGTCACCAGCACATCACGGAGTGATAATCTACAGGATCTATTGGGAGACAGTGAAAAATACTCTGTATATAGATTTAAAACTAGGTAAGTGTATGTTTAAATCCTGACCCAAAAAAAATATCTTGAATTTTGTTATTTCACTAGATGAATGCCAAAGTCATGTATGGTTTTGGCATCTAAGTTGGGTCATGCATTCCTGAACAGTTTATTACAGTTCGGTACAGGTTTAACATGCAAATATCAAATTGTTACGGAGCTAACTACAAACTACGCACACTGCTTTGTTTCCTTCTGTGAAACTTTTTGGGTTTACAATTTTGATTAAGTTGATAAGTTCTAGCAATATTTAGTTATGAAACTTGATTAGTGGTTACTGTGAAAAGATATTAGCATTTTAAGAACCGGTTAAGGATCTAATATGTGTATCAGATCTTTGCCCATGCTGAGCTTTTCTCATACTACATCCAAGTAGAGGATGATCAGGACAATCATTAATGAAATCAGAATACTTCAAATGTCTTTTCCATCTAATGAAAGAGTTAAATGTTAGATCTTGTACATTTGTTGATGGCCATGGAGGAACTTTTGAAGTGGATATTGAAGATTTGGAAAAATCCAAAGCCGATCTATTAGGTAAAGACCTGGTTTGAAATTGGTTAAGTAGTATCTCTTTTTTGTGCAACAAAAGATTCACATCTCTTTTATGTTTCTTGTTTAGCACCATTTTCAGCAAAGTTGATTGATGGGATTAACCAAAGTGAGGCTAGGCGTAGAGCCCTCATGCTTTTTTGTTTTGTTCACAAGGATGCTAATGCAAAGGTAACTCAATGATCTTCATTATTCTTTACAATGCCCCAATTCTGCAGTTGGTTAATTTCTATTCTTTATAATATTCGTGTGATTATGGGATACATTGTAATGTTTATATAATTGAGAACTGCAAAGCATTTTAGAAGCAGAAAAATACCCCATTAATTTTATAGAATTTTATATCCTCATACGGCAGGGTAATGGCTTTATGATGTAACTTCTCTATCTTTAATGACACTTCTATGGTAGAACTTACATAGTTTCTTTTGGTTTGCTGGTTTTGTACCGTGTTCCAAAGATGAACTCCAAAATATGTTATCTTTGAATCAAGAATATCTAATCAACATTGAAATAATATCATCTCATTTGATGACAAAGCTGATAGTGCTTATGCATGCAGGGCCCATATTTTACCATACCGCATCAATTCTTTTACCTTTTTTTTTTTTTTCTATTCTTGCAAAATAATTTTAGGAACTAACGAATCCACCTGCTTTGTATTAAGGATGCATATATATCATCCATTGATCGCAAGGGATTTGATGTCCTGGCAAAAGTTACCAGTCCAGTTTTGAAGGATGGCATTGGTAGCTACCAGTGGAAAGAATTCAGGTTCATGTTCAAGGAAGAGGCAAATGATGTTGAAATGTTTTGTCATCAACTAGTCAAAATGGAAGAGGAGGTCATCAATAAGGTTTCAACCTCTAGTGGACTAAAACATATGGCATAATGAATCTTTTTGTATAACTTTTTTGTCAGCTCTAGATATGGCAGCCACACATGCACGATACTGTGCTCATCTTGACACATATCATTATTCTTGCTCAGTTATAACTGCACAAGGCGACCACACTTGTGGTATAATGCAATCTCAACGATAAAATTTACATTTAGTTTCATACGGATTTGTGATATAATGCAATCTCAGCGATTAAATCTCTAACTGTAGTTTCACAAATTACATTGTGATCCTGAGAATGACGCTATCTATGTATCTACGAGTGATTGAACTGATTCCTCGCTTCGCTCCCCTCATTCCCCGTGGCTGTAATCATCTTTATGTTTGGATATATAATTTAATTAAGTTTTTATTTAATAATTCTTTCTAAACAGGAGTTTATATGATAAATATAAATATAAAAATTATTAAAACAAACTAGAAAAATTGTTTTAAAAAGTTATATTAGAAATTTTATTAACATAAGTTAACAAAATAATATACAAATCATTAATTATTTGTTCAAGTTATTGATATTAGATCTGTGTTGATTATACACATGTAATTATGTAAACATGTAAATGCCATTAAGTAAACGAGTAATTTTATTTTAAGTAGTTTTTATTTCATTGTTTTTACTTCATAATAATAATAATAATAATAATAATAACAATAACAGCAACATTACACTGAAAAAGTATGTTTCTGAAACTGGTGCGAAGATAAATATAGTAATTTTGGTTTATAAACACTATTACATTGACCCATAATACTGAAAAATTTGCAAAATTGGATGCTAAAATTATATTGTCGGAAGTAACAATCTGCGAAGTATGCTAGTTTTCAATTTTCAAACAAATGAAAAAGTTGAAAACAGTAATAGAAATCATGAAAGGAAAATAATATAAAAGCTATAACCCAACCTTAACAATAATTTTCTAGCAATGTTAACTAATCCACTTAATCAACCTCCTCGATCTTGGGGCCAGCAGCACTACCACCAGCAGGAGGAGCATCATCATCCACGTCACCACCTGCACCAGCCCCACCTTGGTACATCTTGGCTATAATAGGATTGCATATGCTCTCAAGCTCCTTCATCTTGTCTTCAAATTCATCTGCCTCAGCAAGCTGATTCGAATCAAGCCACTGAATGGCTTGGTCAATTGCACTCTCAATCTTTGTCTTGTCTCCTGAGGAAAGCTTTGAGCTTATCTTCTCATCCTTTATAGTGTTTCTCATGTTGTAGGCATAGTTCTCCAGGGCATTCTTCGCCTCAACCTTCTTCTTGTGCTCCTCATCTTCAGACTTGTATTTCTCTGCTTCTTGAACCATCTTCTCAATTTCTTCCTTTGACAATCTCCCTTTGTCATTGGTAATGGTAATTTTGTTCTTCTGCCCTGTGGTTTTGTCCTCGGCAGAGACATTCAAGATACCATTAGCATCAATATCAAAGCAAACTGTGATCTGAGGAACACCACGAGGAGCCGGAGGAATGCCCGAAAGCTCAAACTTGCCAAGCAAGTTGTTATCCCTGGTCCTTGTTCTCTCACCCTCATAAACTTGAATCAAGACACCAGGTTGGTTATCTGAATATGTTGAAAACACTTGTTCCTTCTTGGTAGGAATTGTAGTATTCCTTGGAATCAACACAGTCATGACACCTCCAGCAGTCTCCAAACCCTGAGACAATGGGGTAACATCCAAAAGCAACAAATCTTGAACCTTCTCATTGCCTTCACCACTCAAAATAGCTGCCTGGACAGCGGCACCATAAGCAACAGCTTCGTCCGGGTTGATGCTCTTGCACAGATCTTTCCCATTGAAGAAATCCTGCAAGAGCTGCTGAACTTTGGGAATCCTTGTAGAACCACCAACAAGAACAACATCATGAACACTGCTCTTGTCCATCTTTGCATCCCTAAGACACTTCTCCACAGGATCCATACACTTCCTAAAGAGGTCCATGTTGAGTTCCTCAAACCTAGCCCGAGTGATCGTTGAATAGAAGTCAATTCCCTCAAACAAAGAATCAATCTCAATGGTGGTCTGTGCAGTGGACGATAGCGTCCTCTTCGCTCTCTCACAGGCAGTTCTCAACCTCCTGAGAGCTCTCGGGTTTCCACTAATGTCCCTTTTGTTTTTCCTCTTGAACTCCTGCACAAAGTGGTTCACCATTCTGTTATCAAAATCCTCTCCTCCAAGATGCGTGTCTCCAGCAGTGGCCTTGACTTCAAAGATACCCTCCTCAATGGTGAGAAGAGAAACATCAAATGTACCACCTCCAAGATCAAAGATCAAAACATTCTTCTCACCAACACTGGTAGCTTTCTTGTCAAGCCCATATGCAATAGCTGCAGCAGTTGGTTCATTGATTATTCTCATAACATTGAGGCCAGCAATAACACCTGCGTCTTTGGTGGCCTGTCGCTGAGAGTCATTGAAGTAAGCAGGCACAGTGACAACAGCATTCTTCACAGTTGATCCAAGATAAGCCTCTGCAATCTCCCGCATCTTTGTTAGAATCATAGAAGAGATTTCCTCTGCAGCAAATTGCTTTTCCTCACCCTTGTAGTTAACCACAATCATGGGCTTTTCACCAGCACCGGCAATGATCTTGAATGGCCACAACTTCATGTCACTCTGAACAGAAGGGTCGCTAATTCTCCTCCCAATTAACCTCTTCGCATCTGCAACATCACAATCCCCAGTTATCAACAACATACACAAACCATCCTAATTGAGATAGATCATGAGAATCACTAATTTATAGTCATGTTTTTATTTATTAAAGTATTTATTTAATCATCTTAAAAAGAGAGATTAACAATCCCTTGTAATTGAACTGAACCAAACATGAACTCTGCAAAATGTCCAAATAAGATTTTACATCCAAAAGCTACGGATCAAAATGAGATTAATAATAATAACAATAAATTAGAGTTGAATCATTGAACGCATGATGAGAAAGATGGTTTGAGATGAATTACCGAAAACAGTGTTGATCGGATTCATGGCAACCTGGTTCTTAGCGGCATCCCCGATCAACCTCTCGGAGTCAGTGAAGGCAACATAAGACGGCGTCGTACGGTTTCCTTGGTCGTTGGCGATGATCTCGACGCGGTCGTGCTGCCACACTCCGACGCAGGAGTAGGTGGTGCCGAGGTCGATTCCGATCGCCGGTCCCTCACCTTTTCCGGCCATTTTCCGGCAACTTGGAAAGGTAAAAAAATAAATAAGAAACAAAAAGAGAAGAGAGTCTTAGAATGAATTGAGAAAGAGAGAGAGGGAATCTTCGAATGAATTGAGAAAGAAAGAGAGGCAAGAGATATATATAGGTTTCAGAAGATAGTTTCTAGAATGTTCCATTAACATTACGTGGGATCCAAACCTTAACCTAAGCCGTCTTTGTGGACCATTTCACATTTCCCGTTTCTCGTTCGTTAATACCACTTCCTTAGCTCTTTCACACAACACAAACGTAGTAACTAAGTCATTTCTGTTTAACATTTTTTTTATAATTTTATTAATAATAAAAAATAATAATAAACACGAGAATCACAAATAAATAGTTTTTAATAATTAGCTTAACTTCAGTTTTTCTTACTCAACTTTTTAATTGAGATAGTATATGTTTGGACTTAATCTAATTTCCTCTCTTTATTGCCATATCCACCAAATAGAACTTAAATCTAAACCTTCGAGAATATTTTTATCACTGGGAGTAAATTTTAGAGTTAAATATAATATTTTTTTATTATATCAGGTGATTTTTTAATATTAAATATTTAATTTGTTAGTTAATTTCAATTTCTTTCAAATACTATTTCTTTTTTAAAATTTAATTTAATTTTAAAATTTTGAAACACTGAGTCAAATTAAAGATATCATTTTTATATAAATGAAAATTTAAAATTATTATATTTCAATTTTTAATTTGATTATTATAATTTTAATTAATTTAAATTTTGTTTTAAACATTTGAATTTTGATACTTTGTATCAATAAGGATTAGTTTTCGGTCCAATTGATATGGAGACTGTTTTTTTTTTGTTAACGTTTTGTTAATAATGGGCCAGCTTTAAACCTAAGTGTGCTTTTTCTATTTATTTTTTGGTCCACAAGCCAAGGCCTTTTCAAATTAAACCTGTTTCCCCTCAATCGTCGATCACGTTTTGTATGTGGTGGTCAATGGCCTTTCATTTTTTATAGATCTATATCCAGGCCCAATGGACCAAGAAAGAGACAATCACTGAAATATAATATTTGAAAAGCTGAAAATTTAAGATTTATCTTTTTACATAATTAAACGTATATAATTTTATAATAAATACTTTTTAATTATGTCTTCAAACACTCATGGGCAACACCCATAAGTGTACAAGAGATTGTACTAAGAACATGTTTAGATAAATAATTGAATTAAACACTTATTTAGTAGTATTTTGTTTGATGATAGTTTATTTTATAAATTTAATTATAAAATTTATTAATTAAAATAAATTAAAAGTTTATTTCAACAAGTTATACTAAAAAATTTATTAAATTAACATATAAAAAATTATTAAGATCATAAAACATTTTCATTAACTCAAATAAATTTCATAATTTTTTTACAACACTCTTTAAATCTGAATTGCCACTTATAACTCATATTCTTCAAAATTTAGGGTGATGCAATAATACCCTAAATTCTAAAAATGAAGTAGCTTTTATTTTCCTTTTTGATGGATTTTTCCTATCATCTTAAAACAAAAAGTGAGTCCATTGATTGTCCTGGTTGCATACAAATCAACATCTTTCTCATTTATTGTAGTTTTGAAGACTCGTTTCATTACTGAGTAAAGTAAAGAAGAAGAATAGAATATATATTTGTAAAGTTTAGAGTGACTTTGCAATGATATAAGATTCTCAGCTATATAACCTAAACTCCCTAGACATATATGCCGTCAGAATAAATTTAAAACTGTAAGAATTTTTTGGTATTAATTGGTTTTCTAGTATTGAATTTGATAGCTAGCAAATTAAGAAATCAGTTTCATGCTCAAGAATTTTTTTCCTTTATTTTTTGAAAAGATATAAAATGCAATGGGTTTCATCATAATAAATTTGAAGAATAAGGTTGCATGTCCACGTTTATATACAGTAAGATGTGTATAATTTAAAAAAAAAGTAACAAAGAATCTAACAGATAAATGATTGAGGCAATGTGGGGCAAACAAGGCCTTGGAAGCAAGAGGGATCAAATAGAGAGAGATAATGTTCCAAAGGACGTCACAAAAAGCAAAAGCTGAGAGGGAAACAGAGAGAACATATTCACGCCTAGACATGTGGGTATCAGCAACAATGGTATAGTAAAAGCTAATGCTTGGGATTCCGAGCTACCTTTAGTTGCTGTTCCTTCTTACTTCTCCTTCTTCTTCTTCTTCTTCTGGTGGCCTGCTCCTCTTTCTTCGAAGTTTCTTTGCTTTTTTATATATACACATTTTTGTGATCACAATCTCATCAATACTCTTACGACCAACCGACCAACAAAAACCACCCTTCACTGTTTCCTCCAAGAGAGAGAGTGAGAGAGATTCTCTTTTTTGACTATGTTGTGACACCTTTATTCCTTGTAACCAAGCAATTAGCCAGCTTTGAAAATTGCAAAAAGCAAACCAATTAAGACTCCCAGATTCCTTCTCTAAAGCCCCGTTGAATTATCTGATATGAATGACATCATAATCATAATTAGATTATGACAAATCTGCTTTTGAGATTGATTTCCGTGTGCTTTGTTATTTTATAACAAAACAAAAACTAAAAAATGAAAGTTGAGGGCTAAGGAAGAATTTGTAAGCCTCCAATAAAAAATGCCCCTTTTTTCGCATTCTTTTTTCATGTTTCTGTTTCTCATTCCTCTACCTGTTTTTGTTTTTTTGGACACTTAAAGGTTTAAATTAGCAATCTAGCATTTGATTGTTTCTCCTTTTTTTCTTTGTCTTGTTTAGTTTAGTTCTTTTGTTTTTGAATTGAAGTCATGTCTAAAGTTATAGTGGATGAAAGAGTTGTTGCATGGTTTTTAGCGGTATTTTGGCGTTTCTTTCCAAAACACACCCTCCTTTGCCACTCTCAGATTACATATAAAACAAACAAGTACGATAGATTTATTTGGTCAATTTCCTTATAATTTGATAATCATTTTCGCCACCAAATTAGTACATATTCGTATTACTACAATTCTACCAAATCAATGTGACTCTCTCTCACTCCCATGGTCCCAATTTGGATGTATTCAAAGTGCTTTTTCCTTGAAGGGTTAAAAATAAGTAACCAAAGATGAAAAAGGCCTTCTCAAAATGTGAGACCAAGAGAAGTCTAGGAATTTGAAGTTTCTCTTTAGATGAATAAAAAAGCAAGATGAACGTACTAGCAGCAGTGAGTCAGATCAAACTAGAGCTTAAACATGACAAAATTAATGCATGGGGAATTTTCATCTTATGAAACTGAATCATCATGCATATTTCTTTAGCATCTTGCTGTAGAATTATAGCCCACAAAATTTGGTAGGCTCCTTGCTTTGAATTTCGCATTGCCCTGAAGAGGAAAAAGTATATTTATGTGACTGGTGCCTATCACTGTTCATCAGTTCGCTAACTTATATAATATGTGAGAGAGAAAGAGGTGCAGGGAATGTAGAAGGGGGCTTACAAGTGTTGGAAAACGCATCTTCAAAATTCACTGCTCTCTCTCTCTCTCTCTCTCTCAACATGTATATGTTTCATATTGTCAAATGACTAAAAAATTCCACGTATCTTAACCGGTTTGCTAGAATTTCTTACATTATTATACTCAAATATGACCATTATTTTTTATTCAAATGTTTTCTTGGCACGTTTTAATTACCCGGTATATATTGTAACCAAAAAAGAATTACCCGGTAAATTTATATACGTGCTTTGGAAAGATAATGACAATAAGCATATTTGGTTTGATAAAAGTAAAGAAAATTAAGGATCGAAATTTAGACATTAATGATGTAATTTTCTTAATCTTAATACAAAAATAAACTCTTAAACTTACACCTGGTGCAAATCATCAATGAGTGAATAAAAAAAAATGGAATTATAACATAAAAACCCTTCTAGTCCAAATAACTGCACACAATTAGTAATACCAGCTTAACCGTTCATGTCATCACAACATGCATAAAAACAAATACACCAATACTTCGCTCATGTTCAAACTTGGAGTACAACAAAAATTATTACCGATATCCATCGACGGAAAAGCGTTGCGTACCATTTTCTCGTCTTCAGGTAATACAAAGTGTTCTGAATCTGATCCTTCCCATTTATCCTCGTAAGACTCATAAAGGGTAGCATTCCATTCCATGCATGGTTAGCAAGTGATATTGGTTCTAACTTCTTATACATACGATCATTTCTATGATCATAAAAATTTGAGGCTACAAGGAAAGCAAAGAAAGTAGAATGGGAGTAGTTTAATTTCAAGGATCACAACATGTGACTCGGTGCAGGAGTGAAACTAGGAACTTCACTCCATGCATTGCCACTTCCATTCCAAAATAGATCATTTCCCGAACCGCTCATCAAGAGATTTTTTGGCAAACTCAACCCTTGATTTTCTTCCATTTTTATTGAGTTAAGCTGAGGCATTATTCCACTAACACTAGAAGTAGAATCCATTTTAGAACGAATAAACCGGTTTCCATCCTTTGCATAACTTGGCGGTTCAGCATTATTTTCTCCACCAAACTGAAACACCCCAATTTGTGGTTCCAAACTAGTGCTCAAGAAAGGGAACTGTTGTTGAACTTGTTGCAAATTGTTCAACCTCCATTGCTCACCAAGGCCATTTGACAACATAGACGCGCCACTATTACCAAGCGATGAGGATGAACTAGTACCAATTTGAAACTCAACATCACTGCCAGCACTAGTGTTGCCATTTCTAGCCACCAAAGATGTTGAGATTGGCCCAAAATGCGAGCCAATGCCCCCAGAAATGTATTCACTGTTATTATAATGATGCAAAGAGGCCAAGAATGGAAATTGAGTTGGTGTTTGAGTTTGCAAATGACCCATCATCACATGATCACTAGTGCAGCCACTAGAAGAAGAATTTGCACTTGCAGAGGTAGAACCTGTTGCAGGTTTCATAGGAGATTTCGATCTATTGCTTCCTTTATTTCTTTTGTTCCTTCTACAACCGCCTCCAACTGGCACGTTTCTGAGTGCACCTCCTCTAGTCCAGTAACGACGACAAGTCTTGCAAAAGTGACGAGGCTGTGAAAGGCTATAGTTGTTGTAGTAGCAGAACTTGGTGTTTGTAGATTCACATCGTGGGCATTTTAGTGTTGCATCAGGTTGGTGTATCTTCGCCAACCTGGCTCTATCAGCCATTGATCCTGGCCTTATAGAGCCCTGATAACCACCACTTCCAACACCAGCCGTCACCGCTGCTGATGGTGGCTGCGGAAGTGGTGGAATCTGAGAGTTGTGGGTGCCAATCCCTGCTTGCTGATTAGGTTGCTGTGAAGTTTTTTTTACAAGTGTGAGCTAAAATATAAATAAATAAATAAACTACATAATTGAATATCTATATGTGTACACACATACAAAGAGTATATTCAGGGAAAAAAATAAAATAAGAGATTGATAAAGTGTATGTGTAGGAATATGTGTTTTAGAGATTAATTGTATTCTTAGCTTTATTGATGAAGAAGTTAATAAGAAAGAAGAAAGGGAAGAGAATGAAAGAATTAATCCTTACCTGTTGTGACCAGTTGGGTGGATCTAGATAGATTGGAAGGGACGGGAAGACCATGGTTCTTCTTAATTAGAGAGCTTTCTTTCTCTTTTGTAAAAGTTTGATGGGTTCTTTGGTGGTGTGTGTGGGTGGAGAATCACATCAACATGAGAGAGTTGCAGAGAAAGAGATCACAAGGGGACGGGAAAAGATAAAGGAGGTTGTGGGGGTGTGTCTATTTAATTTATTTTTGTTCTTAATTTCTTTCCTCTTTATCTCTTCCTCCCTCTTAGCTCCATTCTCTCCTCTTTTTGTTTCTATTAAATTTTGTGTGATTATTGAAGAGCACCAAACGGGTTTCTTATTCTATAAGCACCTTTATCTTCTGCTTTTACTGTGGCATTAACATTAAAGACTTTTCTCTCCAATCGCCATGCATGTTAAGACTCAAGATGAGAGAGAAACCCTAGCCCTAGCTTTACATTAACATAGTATATTTTGTACTATGTGGTTTTTCAAGCCTTAAAAAAATTTAAAAATAATAATATAGAATTTAAAAGTAAAAAGGTGATGAGTCATGAACTCATGGTGGGGAGGTCTTCGGTGGATGCGTCACAATCGAACGTACCTTTGTTTCCCTTCCGTTAGCTCTCTTGCAAGAAAAAGTAGACATTATTTTTGTATTTAATTAAACTTTTTTTTTGGTAGTAACAGCTTTTTCTTTATATACAAAATTATTCCATAATATGATGTATCATAAATTTAGATACCTTTTTGTATATTGTGATATTTATTGACATTTCAATCCTCTGTTCATAAAATTGAAGGTGCATTAATGATCATACACTCCAGCTAACCTAAGTTCAGCGTAACAAGATTCAGTACCCTTATGCTCATATGAAGAGAGTTGTATAAATTTAAAAAGTTAATAAAGGATGTAGAATATAAAACTAGCACTGATCAATTAGATAGTTTTAATCCCCACTCCCACCTTAAAAAATATATTTATAAGTTGAAGGGTATATATTATTTCAGAAGTTATTTTATATATTGTAAACGAAAAGAAAAATCATAAAGAATGACGACTATATAGTAATTAATTACATAAATATTTACAATTTAGATAAATTCTTCAATATTATTAATTAAGCTTGTTTTATGTATTCAAATTAACATGTATACCTTAATTTTTTAAAAATATAAATAAAATTATTATTTTTTAAGTTGAGAGGATCAATATTAATTTTAATTTAATTTAAATACTTTCATTTTTTCTCTTATTATAAATAATTTTATCAAATTAAATCAAATATGAAAACAATGGAACGCAGTTTTATTCTTTTATTTCTTTTTATTTTTAAAATATATTTTATAAATATTTAAAAAGCACATTTTATAAATTTTAAAATTAAATATTGTAATCATTAATAATAAATATTTATGTTAAATAAGGTTAAATTAAATAGGTAAATTTTTAAAATTATAAAATTATAAAAAATATTTTTGTTTGAAACAATTTTTAAAAATGTTTTTGTTTAAGAACGAAGAGTAAAAAGTAAATTATATACATTATCACTGTATTAATCATCGATTCATTTGTTTGTTACAAAATGAAATAATGAAAGAGTTACCACTTACCACCAAGGCACTACACCCTAAATTTAATGCTTGCTTGGTGCAGGGTTTTAATGATGATAATCGATTTGTGAATTAACATGGACATAGATATATATATATATATATATATATATATATATATATATATATATATATTTGATGAATTTCTATGGAAATCGATTATACATACTTGGTATATAAACAACTTCTTAATTGGTCCAGTGTGAGCCAAATTGTGTTGAAATTGAATTGACCGTTTGAGGATCGAAAGTGATGGAAGGTTTCACTGATGTGCTCATGCTCAGGCATATAAAAAACGTGCAAATAATTAATCGTTGCATTGATTTTTATTATAACATCATTATACATAAACTCTTACTGTGAACTTTTAAACACACCTTATAAAAATCGATTAATGAACAATGGATACAAAACAATTAAGTACAAATACCCTCCAAACTATTACTTATGTAATAAAAACACAATATTTGATTAGAATACAATGTAGCAAGCAATTAGACCCCACCTTTTTTTACCAAAATTCAAATATATGTATTGAAGAAGCTGTGTAAAAAGAAATGTTGGGAGACATGTGAGGGACAAAGAATGGTGGAGGAGTGGACAAAGCCGCCAGTTATTGTGGGGAGGAAGAAGGAATGGCGGTCAGCAACCATATGGCTAAGGTGGGGACTCTTACTTTACTTAGCCAACCCTTCCCTGTTTGATGATGCATCCCAAACATACCCCTTCTGCATCAAATCTTCATTTTAAGATTAGATTGTGACTCTTGATTCCCCAACTCTACCTCCCTTTGTTTATGTCATTTTGAGATTAATGTATATACATCCTCACTGTCTTTATGTATATACAACAACATTGCAAAGTAGTATAGTGCTGTATATTGCAATTTCCTACTAAATAAAATAGTCAAAACTATAACTTTCTTTTTGGGGTATTGTGAAAATTATAGACAAAAAAGTTACTTTTAAAATTTTAACCAATCATTTGAAGACACTTATTTACCAAAGTCAGAGAAACAAATGTCAAAGACACAGCTTTCTCATAAATTGAGGTGCATGAAATTGAAATTAAAAAAAAAAACACTATTCAGCTTTTAGAATATTAAGAAAAGAAAATTTAATTCAAAATCTCCAAGATAGAGATACAATTGTAGTTGTTTAAGGTGTGTTTGTGTATGTATAAGATAGGTACAAATCTAAGAAGTTTATACTATTTAGCTGTGACTGACAAGAAGCTACCCCATATTCCATAAAGATTTGGCTTCATAGATATCTTGCTGAGAATATTCTACAGAGTCAACCTCCTTTTCACTTTAGTTTGTATTAGTCTTCATAATCAAGCTCGTTTTTGTCACTTTCTTACTCAATCTTTGCTAAAAAAAGATTCCATGTTTTCATCATCTTTATTTTCCATTAGAGCTATTTCGATTATCATTATAATTTTCCTGCACATCGAAGCAGCTTTTCAAACTTTCGTTGAATGTAATTGTCATTGTTCAGAAAGTTAGATTAAATCAGCCAATTACTTCAAAACAATAAGGTCATATGTCTAAATAATATAAAAACATAGGAAAAAAAAAGGAAAAAACTTGGTTAATAATAAGTCAAATCAGTTATAAACTATTGTTTTTAAAATTTTGTTAAAATATTCAAATTCTAAATATATAACTTAAAAATAAACCAATGTCATATATAAAATTATTTGTGAATCACTATTATTAGCTATTCATTGTGATTTTCCCCTTATTTAATAAGACATGTAATATGATTCTTCCATGTTAATTTAAAATTTTATATAATTGTATATTAATTTATTATTAACTATATATATATATTATTGGTTTGACTCCAATTTAATTATAGTTGAATCAATAATCAAAGAACCAATAAAATTTTCATTTTAATGAATAGTCTAAATTTAAAAATATTAGAAATTTTTTTCTATTTTAAAATGATTTTTTATTGTATTTTTTATATTTTATTTACTATTTTAAAATAAATTTTAAGAGAAAAAAAAAACACACACACACACAGGCTATGGAGGCACAGTAGTCCAGCTACTCTGTTTCTGAGCCTGGTTATCTTTTTTGCACATGGGTTAATGGGCTACATAGGATAACACAGTCCTTTCAATGGGTTGCCAGTTTTGTTTTATGGGTCTTTTGGGCTGAATAGTCCAATGTAAATATATAATGAACTATGAGTAGCTTAGAAGTGCCAAATATTTGACATTCCTGAATTTTCCTGGATCTTATTATGATAATAATTATTTTTATAAATTTAAGTGTTAAAGCTTTAGTCAAATAAAGACACAGAGTTGACAAATGCATTCCGATTACTGTCTTAATTTTTTTCTTTTGCTGTGTTTTGATTTTAAGAATGACAACTGGTTGCGGATTTCAATAAATTTATGTTGAAAACATTTAAAAAATAATATTATATTGAATCCAATGAATGTACGAGTAAGTTTCACGCTCTTGACTTATGAATTCGTGTCAACAACGCTGTGGGCAAAAGCTTTTAAAAATGACAAAAATATATTTAGAAGATATGTTTCATCTTTATTATATTTTTATAAATAATTATAAAATATCTTCATATTTTTAATATATTTTAAAAATATGACGATATTTTTTATTTATCAAGTTATTTAGATATTTTATTTTTTTACAATATTTATTCAATTATCACAAAACGTTTAAAATTTTAAATAATAATTTTTACTCTTTAATTAATTCTTACAGATAATATTTACATTATTTTACTTCTATGTAAAAATTAGTCACATTTTTTTATTAAAAATACACCAACATGCAAGTCCTATATAATTAAAAAGAGAAAGATGATATCATATCATCAAAGACGTCTAGTATACTACTGAAGACACAAAAATCCCAGCTAATTAATTAAAAGGTCAACCAATGTGAAGTCAATGATATCAAAAAATGTGAACTTTCGCAGAAATTTGTATTCAACTACGTTTAGTCAATGAATCGATTAGGCTAGCTAGTTGTGATGCCACCATTTTCAAAGTCACCTATTTTTATTTTATTTGAAATCATTCTGCGTATCTACTTAGCCAATTGACTTTGCTCTTATCCTGAGTAAACGAGAGCTGCAACACGTTCATATTATTATTGTTATAAAAGGCCAAAAACTCTACCATATGGCTGGCAAGTACAAGCAAATTTTTGGGTACCTACGAGAATCCTGAGATATGGATAGTGCACCCTCCAATTCCACAGTTTCAAGAATGGTTGTTCTCTTTTCGAGGGTCTTAACCTTTGTGTTCCTTCTTATTTCACTCATTCTCATTGCCATTGACAAGATAACTGATGACTCAGGTGACAAAACCACGTTCAAGGATGTCTATTCTTATCGGTAAGAATTAATTATAGTTCAACATTTTTACTTTATTATCCATCCAATTCTAAAGCTGCTTCTGATTAAGGATTATTTTCAAATACTTTAGGTTATTTGTGTGTGTTTAGGATTGATTGAGTATATAAATAGAATATTATTTTGTTGACTTTGTTTTACTAATAAAGTGCTACTCAATATTATTTTTGTCTTGCTTTGTTGAAGGATTTATCAATGAAATAACCAAAAAGTGGTTCTACCTGTGTGGACGAAACTTCTTCAGTTGAAATGTTATTCAATAATATTTTTTTATAATGTAAATTTAACTATAAAATTTATTAAAATAAATTAGAATTTTATTTTTTTTATAAATTATTCATAACCTTTTTCAAAATATACATGGGTTGAAATTATTTTGTAAATGCAGATACATGCTCTCCACGATAGTGATTGGGTTTGCATATAACCTCCTTCAGTTGGCACTCTCACTCTTCACCATGGTCTCAGGAAACCGTGTATTAAGCGGTGATGGTGGCTATCTCTTTGATTTCTTTGGTGACAAGGTATATCATGTCATGATAAATCTTTAATATTCACAAACTAACTTATAATTGATATTATTGGCTTAATATATATATATATTGTGATTTTGAACAACTATATCTGAAATCTGAATTTGCATGAACAGATTATATCATACCTTCTACTTTCGGGTTGTGCTGCTGGATTTGGTTTCACCATAGAACTGCGCAGAGCTGACTCAACCATGAACTCCTTTACTGGAAAGGCAAACGCCTCAGCTAGCCTTCTTCTATTTGGATTCTTGTTCACTGCCATAGCATCCATTTTCTCTTCCTTTGCTTTGCCAAAAAAGGCTTAGTTTATTAATGGAGGAAATTATACATATATGTTCAAGGATTATGATTTGTAATCTTCTTTTTTCTTCAAGTTTGGTTTTTTGTTCCATTCCTTTGCTGGTCAATCAATTGTGACTTGTCATAGATTCGTGTCTTTTTAATTTGTCTATATTTTACTTCCTCACACATATATGCAAAAATTTTACTTGCTTTTTTTAATTATTGTTTTAAAATAGATTAACCTTAACCTTTTTTCTTTTTTTTTCCGTGTTTCAGCTTTTCTCTTAAATGTTTAGAGATGGTTTTTTGGGAAAAAAGTGTAAGGCTTAATTGAAAATAACACTTATTTGAAAATTTTTAGATGAAAAGGAAGGTTTTATATATTTTATTAATTTTTTATTAATTTTTTTATAAATATATATAACACATTGGCTGACCAAAATAATAATTACATTAGTTAATTAAATAACAATGATAACAAATAAGGTATGCTATTATTGGCATTGCATGGTGCAATTTTGTTCAGTGTGTCAATTTTATCTTAAAAACTGAACTAAATAAAAAACAAGATTAGTACAATTGATAATGATTGAATTCACATTTTGCGACAATGCGAATTGAAATTTCACTGCAAACGTGAAGACTTTCTATATCCTAATAATCTTTTCTGAATGCCAAAGTCTCTACCCTTGACAAAATCAATTGCCCTAACATCGTAGTTTTGCAAAAGCCTAAATGCTATCTTTATATAAAATGATTATTCATAGTCGACATCAAATGATTCCCTGTAAACCAGTTGTTATTTTGGTTTTTTAGTGTACACATGAACCAATTATTTTGGATAAGCCCATAAGGGACCCAGGCCATTAATTCTTTTTTACTGAATTTTACTTTTCTTTTAAATATCATGGTTTGAACATAATTCTAATTTGGCACAATAAATCTCAACTCGTTTAAATAAATAAAATAAAAGAGACATTAAAAAAAAAAAGATTAAGGATTTTTTTTGGTGTTTTAATAATTCTTAAGAATTAGAAACACAATCATAGAGTTTGTGGTGGCTATGGCAAGTTACAAATGGTGAAGAGTCTTGGTTTTAGATGGGACTCATCAGGGTTGAGAACAAGGTTGATGAAGCGATTGTATGGCTTCACAGAGGCTTGTGGTTTGACTTGCGATTTGGTGGCTTCTTCCTTGATTGACGATAGTGTCACTATGCAATGCGGGGTTACGTGTTTTGGTGGTCAACAATGATGAATTCATGGTGTGGTGATTGGATTTAGACAATGTTAGCATTTTGGGCAATTTAATGCTATATATATATAAATTTAAGAAAGTTATTAAAAATAATTAATGTATTAATATTTAAAAATTAATTACAACATTTTAAGTTTGCTCTTAGTTAAAGTTAAACTCTATTACTTGTATTGTTCCTATTTATTTATTTTTAAAGATAAAAATTAAAAAAACCAATAAAAATTAAAGTTTAATAATCATTTTTTAAAAATTAATTATTAAACTTACTAATTTATTCTTTATTAATGAATTTACTTTTAACTCTTAAACAACTTAAACAATATAAATATTTGATAAAAATAATATTAATAAAATAATAATAATAATAATTAATATTATCATGAAATTCTACGTACCTAAATAATAAGAATTAAAAATTTCCTTAAGTTTAATGATAGAAGAGAAATGTGTAAAATAATAATAAAAAATATGGCTAAAATTTTATACAGAAAACTTATGTTGAAAATTAACAATTTTTTTTATAAAAATAGAAAAAGTAATATATGATACGAGGTTTTAAAAGAAAACTCTGTGGAGAAATGTATTGTCTTAATTTTTTTTTTTTAAATAAAAAAACAAGATAGGTCAGTATTTAAATGAGAAGAAAGACAATGTTCTAGACTCTTCTGAAACGGTATTTAATAATAGTTGAAAAAAATATCAAAGGTCTAGTCCGAAATAGACAGTTGAAAAAAAAATCAAAGATGTCTAAAATAGCTTTTAAATGGTTAAAAAAGAAAAAAATAGTTAAAAATAGTTATTAATTGTTTTTACAAATGATATACTCATTTATTGTAATTTTATCTTTTCATACTATTGTAACATTTTTAAAAAATATTTTAGATTCTTCTTGCCCGTGGGAGAGAGATACCTCCAATAGTACTCCGACAGTCAAATATTCAGTATAGAATAATAAATGCTATTAAATATTTTATCTCTTCATACTATTGTAATGTCTTCGTAGAATATTTCATATTTTCTTTATCCGTAGAGAATAAGATATCTGCAATGACACTTTGACGGTCAAGTATTTAGTATAGAATAATAAATGCTATTAAATATTATGAAGTCAACTTTTTTACTTATCTTTCTTATTTTCCTTTTTATATATAAAATATTAGGTTAATGGGCTTAATGAGTCAGCTTTATGTTAACCTTCTGATTGTTTAGATAATTAACCTTTCTTTTATTAGTTATTTACCTTAATTAGCTTGTTAATTTATTTTGATGTCACCAAAGGAGTGTTGATACTTCTCGTCTATAGGTGAAACCGAAAAAGTGTTGGTACCCTTCATCTAAAAGTGAGGCCGAATGGGTTTATTGGTACCTTTCGCCAAGAATAAAATTGAAAGAATGTTGGTACCTCTTGTTCAAAGATGAGGCCGATAAGGTATTGATACTCCTTGGTACCCTTCTCTTGTGGCAACTGAATAGTATCTTATCCAATACATTAATTAATCACAGTTAATATTTTAAGTTTAATTTTGATAAAAATTTTACAATGTTAATAATTAACAAAATGTAAATATATTTTTTAAAATAATTATTATAAAAATCAACAGTTAATGATAATTTTTATATGGTTGCTGCCTCAAATTTACTTGTCAAATGAAGTATCTTAGTGATATATAACATTTTTGTGTTGTCATAACTATAGTGTTTCCTTGTTATCTTGTGGTCATTTGCAGTGTTAATGATACTTGTTTTTCTGTACATACAACTTTTTCATTTTGATGTGCATGAGGATGTACGAACAATTGCTGATGCCACTATAGAGAAGAATGAGGTACATGTTTTTTCCTAATCTAAAGATTACTAGTCTGCTACTATTTTAAAACTTAAATTTTAAAATAGTTTCTGATTCCAGTTACCATTTTTTTACACCTTCTATTGCAGATATATGATCCAACAAAGAAATGGAAACGTTATATATATATATATATATGACAAATAGTCAGGTCTATATTATAATATTACACAGAATTTTATCTAGTTGGGCATCTGAAATTCAACCTAATTAGATCGCTACTGTTGTTACAAAAAATCAGTTGGGTATACTTATTAGACATTTAAAAATGAAACTCATCATAAAATAAGATTTTTCATGTTAAATCATCAGTAGAATGAATATTAGTGGTAGCATTTGATGGACCTTTCAACCCACTCAAGGACTTCTATATAAGCAAACCACGAAGATGCAAGTCAAAATGTTTCTCGAGTTTGGCTAGTCATTTATAGCAAATTTAGTTTTGTTTATTTAATAAAAAAACTGCGCAATTATATAGCTTCTTTTCAAATTGTAGAGGATCGTATTTAATATTCACTAATGCTAAGCTGCACAGTGAAGTCTTCTTATATGATATCAAAAGTTTCACTAATTATCTCTATTCCTATTAAGGATACACCAATTCACCTTTTCACCTATTAAGGTCTCTAATTCTACACTCTTTTGTCTACATGTCCAACTAGAATATCTTTGATGAAATTTTAAACTATCCTTTATCTGGAATGCGGTGGGTACCTGCAATAAATGCTATTTAATCCTAATATTTATGTCTTGTACTATAATTTATTTTTTTTATTGACGAGTCTCAAATATTGTCTTTCAAAGAAAGTTTTCTATTTTTTCTTTTGTTTTTAGCTTAAGAAAAAAGCCACAAGTATTGTTTGATTTTATTTAATTTTATAATTTTAGCAGTCAATCTATTTTAAAATAAATATTATGTTAAATTAAATCATAAATATTCTAATTTAATTTTCACTGTGTGAAATTAATTATGATGATAAAAAAAACCAACTAGTTTTATATATAGTTTTGGAAAAAATACAGAATCAATTCAACAAAATTACGATTAATTTTTATGTAATTAATTAAATAATTGATAAAATTACTGTGATCTATCAATCAAATATTCTGTTACAGTTAACTAATTAAAACATATAATTCAGCATATTTTAAAGAAAATATATAATAATATTAATAAGATGTGTGAGTGATAATGTAGTTAATCCAACAATGAGAGATAATCTGGAAGTGTTAGTATAGATGTCGTGAGTAATTAATTTGTCTAGAGTCAAATAATATATAAAAAATATTTTCTTTTTTCTTTTTTGTCAACAAAATAATTTCTTTAAATTTCAATATAAATGTAATACTGTTCTGTTTTTTTTTTTGTCATAAAGTTAGGCCCAGTTGAAAAAGCCCATAAGTCATTGTAGCTTTTGGGGAATGAAAGCTTCATCTTTGTTCATTGACCCATTAAAAAAAGCTTCATCTTTTGTGGGAGAAGAATTTTTATGATTATCGGGTAACACACAGCCCATCTCATGTTTTGGTATATTAATTTGAACAATGATGTGTAGTCAGTTTTATAATTGAGATTTCATTTCTTAAGTGTTTTATTACTTCTATTGTGTTGTGTATCATCTGTTTGATGGAATGTCTTGGTTAGTTTCATGTATTTCACCTTTAGAAACAATGCCCACAACTTGTTTGATATCTAAACCACGGCATGCTTGTGCTGATTCCTAGCCCACTTGTTATTGCTTATTCTCCATCTATTTGTTTTTAAGGTATTCAGTTTTTGAAGTGTTTAGAAATTGTGTCTGTCTTATTATTTGAAGGTCTTGCTCGGCCAAAGTTTGTATTTAAATCATTTTGGGTGACACATACAATCATAAGCATTTGTTGAGAATGAATCGAAAATTTGGAGGTGGAAAGCAGCCAACTGGGACTCCTTCTCTGCCTTGGTCCTGTGTGGTGGTTGTTTTCTCTCTTCTTGCTGGTGCCTCTGTTGTCCACAATATTTATAAGCCTGATCTTGTAAGCTTTTCTCTCTCATGCCCTTCTCTTTGGCGCCTTTTTGATTCAGTGTTATGAATTAAATGCAGAATGCATGCGTGTTTTCTTTGTTGAACTTGGAATTTTGATTGCTTCCTATTTTTTATAACCCATGGTGAGTTCATGTGCTTGAGTGAAAACTATACCATGTGAAATTCCATTTATTTCAAATTGTCACATAAGTTTTCCAGTTATGCTGCAAATGTATTGCACAGTGGAGATCGTTGCCAGTTGTTTATTTGAGATGTTGGTGCCCAACCCTTTACTTGACAGTGCAGCATATTGTTTCTGTAACTTGAGTTCAACTTGCAAGATTTCCCACAAATGTTGGATCAGTTCAACAATTTAGACAATGTATCTCATACATTTCCTGAGAGTCTATACTGCTTTAAATCAAGTTGCTCTATACCAACTTTGCAAATGAAGATATTTTTTAGTTGCAGGGCCATTTTATTTTATGGGTTTTGATAAAATTAATTTTGAACCATTGAATATAATTGGGATGTTTCCAAATTAATATAGATAGATAGATATATTCAGATTCTTTTTCGTGTACTCTATATTCAGTATGTATTTTAATTTTCCGTAGATTACAAGCCATGGAAATGTAACCATTATACTCCCTTTATTTTCTCATCATTTTTTATCACTTACACTTCCTCTCTAAAGAGCATACGGTGCACCTTAGGGGATCAATATCTTTCTGATATAATGTTGTTAACTTACTTTTTCCTATTCAGACATTGCCTCCAGTTGATGGGACCAAGCAGAAACTGGACGAGAAAGAATGATCCTCCTCCCGTCATGAATTCTTTATTAAAAAGATGACAAAATGGCTTAAAACGTGTCTGCAAGTAAGCCTCAGATGGGGAGGATTGTTCTCTTTACATGGTTAACTCTCTTTATATTAGCTCAATGTATTTCTTATGTGAAATTAATCATGCTGATAAAGAAAAGCCAACTAATATTACAATTTATTTTGGATAAAAGTTACTATAATCTGGGAGTGTGCTAGTATAGATCTCGTGAGTAATTAATTTGTCCAGAATAATTTATTAAAAAAATAATTTCTTCTTTCTTTTGTCAACAAAATAATTTTTTCTTTAAATTTCAATATAAATGTAATACTGTTTTTTTTTTTTTTCGTCATTCAGGCGCAGTTGAAAAAGCCCATAAATCATTGTAGCTTATCGGGAATGAAAGCTTATCTTTGTGCATTGACCGATAAAAAAAAGTTTCGGCTTAGTGGGAGAAGAATTTTTATGATTATCGGGTAACACACAGCCCATCCGCTTAATGATTAAAATAATATTTTTTTAAAATTAATTATTAAAATAAAGTAAAAAAATTTATTTTCTATTTAGAATAAATTTTTGTCACGTAAATAATAATTTTATATTTAAATCAGACAAAATTATTTTTTTATTTTTATTTAATTATTTCGTTTAAAAAAAAAGACAAAACACTCTCCAACTTGATACAGTATTAATAATTTCACATAAATATAAAGTGAAATTATGAGATTGTAACATGTCAACATCTTGTTAAATTTGTCTCAATTTTGAGACGAAACCATTAGATATGAACACGGTGCTCGTCTCGTTAATTTTGTCTACATCTGAGATGAAATTATTTTTACCCATGAAACGAACTTCACTGAGACCAGCTTAAGGGGAGAAGGTTTCTCATCCCCTTGTTGCCATCGCTGCACCCATCACTTACCGTTCACGAAAAGGTTTATAGTTCGGCTCAAGAATTGGGATTCAAGTCAAAATGAACACTTTCAATCCATATTTAAAATTTCAATCCATGCTTGACTCTTTTCTGGTTAAAGATTATCAGATCCTTGCAGGTTTTGCGACCCGATGAGCTTCATTGCAGGAGTGAAGAACCAAACAATATTACTTCTATTTATCCGGAAGAAGGTAGGGAAAAAAACATCTATCCCGTTACGAGCATCACCTGCACGTGCATAACATTTATACAAAGCAAAACAACTGGGAAAAAGCACAAGGCAAGAGATCATATTCATCTGGACAATGGAACCAGCGGGGGATCAGAAACAGTTGGGTGCAGCGCAGTCGGTTGACCAGCGGGTAAAAATAATTTCGTCTCAAATGTAGGCTATTCATCTCAAATGTATATGAAATTAATAATACGAGCACACGTATCGATATCTAATGATTCCATCTTAAATTTGTCTCAAATTTGACGAGACGTTGATAAGTGTTGCAATATCATGGTTTTGCTTTATTTTTATATGAAATTATTAACACGAGTTAAGTTATAGAGTGTTTTGTACTTCTTTTAGATAATATGATTAAATAAAAAATAAATAAAATTAATTTTATCTAATTTAAATACAAAATTATTGTTTATGTGACAAAAATTTATTTTAGATAAAAAATAACTTTTTGTTTACTTTATTTTAATAATTAATTTTTAAAATATATTATTTTAATCATTAAGCCCAGCCTATCTCATGTTTCTACTTCGTGATAGAACCTTTCTTAAGGTGTGATTCCATTGGATCTTCTTGGTCTAGATTCTTAGTCTAGGTCTTCTTGTATTTTTTGGGTCTTTGAATCTTGTTTATGAGAAAAAAAATAATTGTGATTTCATTTGTTAAGTGTTCTATTACTTTTGTTGTATTGTACATTTATTTATTTGAGATACACATAATTTAACAATTATTTATGTGATACAGACATAACTACACCAGAATGAGCTTTTTATTTTTATTAATTTGTCTAAAAGAAATGTAACCAACTAAGATTAACAATAAAAAAAATGTAACCAACTAAAATAAACAATAAAAGAAATGTAACCAAATGAGCAAATACTAGAATAAAAACAGGTCAGGCTATTTGACAAGAGTCTAGCCTAGTTTAGATCTAATTTGTTATAGTTTTTTTAATAAACAAATAAAGTTTAGACTTTTTTAAAAACATGTTTAAATAAACAAGTCAGCTTAGAGGCTTAACCTAGTTTAGATCTGGCTTGTAATAGTCTGGTTAATAAATAAATAAGGTTTAGATTTTTTTAAAGGCATGTTTAAATAAACAAGTGAGTTGTTTACAAAACTTGTTAAGTTTGACATGTCAGCTTGTACACACACATATATATATATATATATAATTTAAAAATAAAGTTGACAAAATATGTTATTTAATAATATATTTTTTATATTTTTAATTCTATTATTATTAAATTAATATATTATCTTATAATTTTTTATTTATAATTATACCAAATAAAAATTACATTCTATAAAAAATTAAAAATATTTATATACGATTACACTTTTTTAAAATAAATTTATTTAAAAATAAATTATCATATTTGTTACATTTAAACAAGTTAAAGAGTAGTTAAGTTTTTGAACATGAATAAGACACAATCAAAATTAAACGAAATAAAATTTACAAATGAAATAATAATATTATATTAATATATTTTTTATATTCTTAATTTTATTATTATTAATATTTTATTATTTAATTAATATATTATGTTTAATTTTTTTATAATAAACAGAAATTATTTAAATATGAATTATATTTTATTCAAAACTAAAATTTTATAAAAAAATAATAGAAAAATAAAATAAAAAATTTAATATACAATATATATATATAATAGGATCATATATTAAATAAAATATATAATATAATTTTAAATAAATTATATAGAATAATATATACTTTTTGTAACTTATTATGTATTTTATTTTTATTAGTATAAATTTTTTGAGAAACGTCCCTATAAAAATTATTTTAGATACCACGTTTATAGCACATAGCCACACACTTAAATATAAGTATGTCAAATTTTAAATAATTATTGTTAATAAATTTGACATTGATGTAGATAAATTTTTTCATAAAAAATTATAGTTGTTAATATACATTTAAAATTCAATAATTCATAAATATTTATATAAACAAAAAAAGTATAAATAAAAAATCATATTATTAATTAATTTATCAATTTATATATAATATGTAAATATATGTTTTAATGTATTATATCAGTAATATTTTCTATATTATATTAATACTATAGCGTAAATAATTTTACATATATTTGTTAATTTATAATAAAAAATTAATGAAATAAATAAAATTAAAAAATATATACATATATAGTGCATTGAATTTAAATTTTTATATTAAATTTTATCACATATTTTTTTATAAAGATAAAAGTTTAAAAAAATAAGTTATTTTAATTTAAATATAAATTTTATTAATTCTTACTATGTTTATATGTTATTTTTCTTCATTCATAAATTTTATAATATAAATATTTTTTATCTACAATTTTTATAATAATGATATTTATAATAAATAAAAATTATATTATATTTAAAATTAAAAATAGTTATACACAATTAGACGTGTTTAAATAATAATTTTATTTAATTATTATATTTAAACAAATTAAAATATATTTAAGTCTTTCAATAATAATAAGATACAATCGAAACTAAACGAATTAAAATTTAAAAATAAAGTAATAATATTATATTCATATATTTTTATATTTATATTTTTATTATTAATAATATTTATTTATTATATTAATATATTATGTCATTATTATTTTTATTTATAATAAATAGAAATTTTTTAAATATGAATTATATTTCATTTAAAAGTAAAAACTTATAAAATAATGATAAGAAAGTAAAATAAAAATTTTAATAATATATATATATATATATATATATATAATAGGACCATATAAATTATATATAATAATATATATTTTTGTAACTTACCACCTGTTTCATTTTTTTTATAAATTGTTTTAGTACGGTATTCATACAAAAATTTTATAATACTATAATACGCACTTAAATATAAATACATATAATTTTAAATAACTATTTTTAAAAAATTTGACATAGATGTTAATAGATTTTTTATTAAAAAAATACAGTTATTAACATAGATTTGAAATTCAATAATATACAAATATTTACATAAATAAAAAATTAAATTATTGTCATTATATATATATATATATATATATATTACATTGAGTTTAAATTTATTTATTTTTTAAAATATAATAACTTTTTTAACTGATTCAACAAATTGTGAAAATATTATTTTTTGTAATCAATTTTATGTGTTCACAATGACTTTATTTGTTGAATATAAGATATCTTTAAATAAATAAAATATGATCTTAAAATAAATTAAAATCTTTAATACTTTAATAATTTTTTAAAAATAAATCAAGAAAAATACAAATATATTTTTTAATATGAAATATTTATAATTAATGCTCAAATAATATTTTAAAAATTATTTATAAAAATATATAAAAATTATTACAATTAGTTAATAATTATCAATAACACATATGAAAATTGAAAAAATATGTAAACTAATTTGATAGTAAAATATTTATATTTTTATTTATTAATATTAAAATATTTTATCAACTAACTTCTTTTGTTATCTAAAAATCTCAACTAGAAAACAACTAACTAATCTTGCCCATGATGCGGGTCAAACAGGCTCTCATTCAGACAATTCTCAGACACATCTATATCATCTGGTCATTACCATCAACTAAATATGTGGCCTTGACAATTGCAGAATTGATCTTCTCACTTTCTTGGAGCAAAGATTTGAATTGACATTGGCTTCATCGATGGTACAATTCCAGAACCAGACGCAACTAACCCTATTCATCCTTTTTGGGAGCGATGTAATACCTATGTTCTCCGTTGGCTTATCCAGTCTATGAGCTCTGAGATCGCTCGATCTGTTATATGGAGAAATAAAGCTTCAGACGTTTGGGCAGAACTCAAAGAAAGGTTGTCTCATGCAAATCTTTTCAGAATTTCTGAGTTACAAGAAGAAATCTATAGTTTCAAACAAAGAGATTTGTCTGTAACCAAGTATTATACGGGTATGAAAATTTTATTAGATGAACTTGATGTTTTGAATCCAATACCTGTTTGCACATGTAATGCGAGGTGCACTTGTGGTGTCCTGACCAAACTAAAGAATCAAAGGAACGTTGATGTTGTGGTGAGGTTCTTGAAAGGGTTAAATGAACAATATTCTAAGGTCAGATCTCAGGTCATGCTTATCGATCCCCTTCCTACTATCAACAAGGTATATTCCCTCATCGCTCAACAAGAAAGGCAGTTCCATGTCGAACATTCCGAAAATTCTAAGATTCTCGTCAACATCAGTGAAAGCTCTAACCAAGAACTGAGGAAATACAATAATTACAAAGGCAGTAATCATCAGAAATTTCAACAGCAGACTGGAAAAATATGTTCGCACTGTGGAAGAATGGGACACACTGTAGATGTTTGCTATAAGAAACATGGATTTCCCCCAGGGTTCAAATTCAAGAACCCCAAGTACGCAAGTCGGACAACTAATGTGGTGGTTTCTGACAATTTGGCAAACACTGGAGAGACAAGCAACGGTGCCCAGGAACAAACGTTTGGGTTCACGGCTGAGCAATACCGAAACTTGCTAGCCCTGCTTCCACAAAATTCCAACGAGAACCTGATTGATCATAACAGCAATGTGCAAGTGAATCTGTCCACAGTACAACAACATAGCACCGTTCCTACTCATAATGGTAAAGCATTTAAAGATAAGTGGATTTTAGATACGGGTGCTACAGATCACATATGCTTTTCTTTATCCTTTTTTACTTCTTACAAGTATATTAAACCTGTGCGTGTGAATCTTCCGAATGGAAATTCTGTTGTAACTAGTCTTTCTGGAACCATACATTTTTCTCCCTTTCTTTACTTAACAGATGTTTTCTATTTACCTAATTTTCAATACAATCTTATTTCTATATCCAGACTGACTACTATTTTAAATTGCAAACTAATTTTTTCTGGTTCTTGTTGCTGGATTCAGAGTTCCAGTACCTGCAAGATGATTGGTACAACTGAGATTAGAGATGGGCTTTACCTCTTGAAGGATCCTACAAACACTCATTCTTATATTTCCATGCTTCATACAGACACTGATAACTGTAATTTGGTTGCTGTTAATAAAAATCTATGGCACTATAGGTTAGGCCATCTTTCTTTGGATAGATTGAATGTTTTGCAGAAACAATTCCCTTTCATCAGTAATAATAGACACTTTGATTGTGATATATGTCATTTTGCTAAACAAAGGAAATTGCCATATACTCTGAGTGAAACTAAATCTAATAAAATTTTTGATTTGATTCATGTTGACATTTGGGGGCCTCTCTCTACTAGTTCTATTCATGGTCATGTTTATTTTCTTACTGTTATTGATGATTTTTCAAGGTACACATGGGTTTATCTGTTGAAAGGTAAACACGAAGCTAGAAGTTTAACCCAAAATTTTTTTGCTTTAGTAGAAAACCAGTTTAATACCAAAATCAAGGTAATTAGAACTGATAATGGTCCTGAATTTAATATGGAACAATTCTATGCTGCTAAAGGAGTTATTCATCAAACATCGTGTGTTGAAACTCCTCAACAAAATGCTATAGTTGAAAGGAAGCACTAACACCTTCTCAATGTAACAAGGGCTCTTCTCTTCCAAGCCAATCTGCCTAAGTGCTTATGCAGTTGGGCACTCAGCTTATCTTATCAACAGGATTCCTACACTTGTACTCAGGGATAAAAGTCCCTATGAAGTCTTGCATTTTGCTACTCCCGATTTTTCCATGTTAAGGGTCTTTGATTCACTGTGTTTTGCTTCTACTCTCACTAACAACAGAACCAAACTTGATCCTCGTGCAAGGAGATGTGTTTTTATAGGTTTTAAACAAGGAACGAAAGGATTTGTCCTCTTTGATCTCAAGAATAGAGAGATCTTCATTTCCAGAAATGTGGTGTTTCATGAACATGTTTTTCCCTACTGTTCTAGTCAATAGGACAACCACGATATCAGTCAATCTAGAAAACCACAAGAGCACAACATTGATTATACTCCAATCGTCAACGAGCCAAATGGAATGATCACATCTACTGTCCAGAGTCAGAATGAAGCACCTAATCACAACCTAAATCAAGCTCAGCCTGGGTGACAGTCCGCCAGAACAAGGAGGGCTCCTACCTACTTGCAAGATTACCACTGCAGTTTATCTACATCATCAGTGAAGCTTCTTTCTGACTCTGAAAAACAATTGTCCTCTGTTACTTATCCTCTTTCCTGTGTAATATCTTATAACAGGTTGCCTCCTAAATATCAGAATTTTGTTGCACACATATCCACTATCACGGAGCCGAGAAATTACTCCCAAGCTGTTAAAGATGAAAATTGGAAGAAAGCCATGCAAGAAGAAATTGCTGCCCTACAGAGAAACAATACGTGGATTCTTGTTGATCTACCAAAAGGAAAAATCCCTATAGGATGCAAGTGGGTTTACAAGCTCAAGCACAAGCCAGATGGAACTGTTGATAGATATAAGGCCCGACTCGTAGCAAAAGGGTATACACAAGTGGAAGGAATTAATTTCTTGGATACTTTTTCACCGGTAGCAAGGATGACTACACTCAGGCTAATCCTTTCACTTGCAGCAGCCAAGCACTGGCACCTACATCAATTGGACATTGACAATGTATTTCTTCATGGACATTTAGATGAAGAAGTGTATATGACTCTTCCTCAAGGACTCTCTTCTCCAAAACCAAATCAAGTCTGTCTTCTCAAGAAATTGCTGTATGGGCTGAAGTAAGCAAGCAGACAGTGGTTTAACACTCTTCACAAGGCTCTCCAATCCCTGAATTTCGTTCAATGCTTTTCTGATTACACACTTTATACTAAGTACACTTCAACCGATTTCACTGCTCTATTAGTGTATGTTGATGATATCGTTCTCACGGGAAGTAACCTTGCTGAAATTAATCACGTCAAAGATTTCTTACACAAACAATTTCGCATCAAAGACATTGGAGATCTTAAATTCTTCCTTGGACTTGAAATTGCCAGATCTTTAAAGGGAATTTCATTAAACCAAAGAAAGTATGCTTTGGAACTCTTATCTGATGCTGGTCTTTTGGCCTCAAAGCCAGCAAAAACTCCCATGGATCCCTCTATTCAGTTGTCCAAAGACATTGGAAATCCTCTATCTGATATTTTTTCTTACAGAAGACTCATTGGTAGACTTTTGTACTTAACCTCTACTCGACCAGATATATCCTATTCTGTCCAGCAGCTAAGTCAATTCCTGGACAGACCTACTGATATACATCTTCAAACTGCTAATCGCATCCTCAGGTACATCAAAGCTTCACCAGGAAAAGGGCTATTCTTCCCGTCGAAATCAGACTTCAAGCTTCATGCATTCAGTGACTCAGATTGGGGAAGATGCATTGATTCTAGGCGATCTATAACCGGATTCTGCATCTACTTTGGTTCTTCTCTAGTATCTTGGAAGACCAAAAAGCAAACCACTATATCCAAATCATCATCTGAGGCTGAATATAGAGCTTTAGCCTCCACTGTTTGCGAGATACAGTGGATTCACCACCTTTTGAAAGATCTTCACAGCTTACCAAATACTCCTTGCAATCTTTTCTTCGATAACCAGTCTGCAATACACATAGCTCATAATGATTCCTTCCATGAACGGACTAAACATATTGAGATCGACTGCCATATTGTCCGGGAAAAACTCCTCTCAGGTTTAATTAAGCTTCTGCCTGTATCTTCTTTAAACCAGTTGGCTGACTTTCTTACCAAACCTCTTGCTTATACCAGCTTTCATGCCATTTTGTCCAAGCTGGGAATGATTGATATATATTCTCCAGCTTGCAGGGGGCTAATACCGGACAATAATTAAGCTTCTATTTTTCTTTTCTTTTCTTTTTAGTCAGTTTGTTAGTTAGCTTTATCTATTAGTCAGTTTGTTATTAGTCAGGTCCTTTGGATGCATGTATATATATATATAGGTGTCACCATAGACCTTGTAAGAAGTATTTTTCATTCTTTCAATCAATGAAGTATATTCAGCTTCTTTCTTTTCTTGAGTTCGAACTGTCTTTCTCTCTACTCTGAATTCTCTTTTTCGCTTGTTCTTCACGGCATTCTTCATTCTTGTAAATGTAATCATCCAACGCATTCATTGTTTTAGCCTTATCAAGGAACTTCTTGTCTTCAGCCTAGTAATTCTTAACTTCTTTAATCATTCTTTCAATTTCATGAGTTGAGAGTCTTTCTTTGTCATTGCTTAGGGTGATCTCGTTCTTGTTTTTAGTAGTTTTCTCAAGTCTTAGTAAAAGATTTGAAAAAAAAAGACATTTTTCTCTTTTCATTGATTCATTTTTTAATAACTTGTCAAATAACGAACCTATTATGAGTAATCTGTGTCAATTTAATTAAAGTGCATATCTATATGAATATCAATATATACTATAGTCCGCCTCTTTCAGTTACAGCATAACGATTCGAATCTAAAATAAAAAAAAAAAGGTTTGAATGAAATCATAAGAATCTGTATGCACGCTTCTTTCTCTGTGTAGTTCAATTGGTCAGAGCACTGCCTTGTCATGGCGAAAGCTGCGAGTTTGAGTCTGTCAGTCCCGATGGATACAAATCTAATAAAAAAGACACTCATTCATCTTGTGTGTGAACATGGAAAGAATGACACCGAGGAGCAGAGGAAATCCAGAAAGTTCAAAAAAACCCAAAGATTGTTTTCACTAAGCAATTTTGCGACGAATTTTTGTCAAAAAAGTTGTTACTAATTTATTTACGACAGATTTTGTGACTAAACTTATTTTTTAGTATTACTTATCTCAAGATCATTAACAACTTGATGAAACTTGTAATACCATTGACGATAGAAAGCTTGTATGAGATCATAGGTAGATTTTTAGCATTAGGACGATACAACGCATAAATTGTGAGTCTAATCCGCTAAAGACTAGAAACTGTTGAAGAAAGCAATATATATATATAGTAGAAAATAATAAAAAATATAATTATATATATATAATCTTTATATTATATATAATAATATATAAAATAATGAATAGAAATCAAATAGAAAAAAAAGAGAGACTTTAATTAAATTTTATTTTTTTTGGTATTTTTAAAATTTTAATACATTATATATTACATTTATATATTTATATTTATATTTAAAAAATTATTTATGTTTGGATAATTGTTAGAGAATTAAAAGATAAAATAAATTAACAATAATAGTAGAAAAATATTAATCATAATTTTATACTTTTTAAATATATATATATATATATATACATATATATATATATATTCATAAATATTATGCAAATATATGTACTTTAAAAAAATAATTTATATATTTGAAATATTTACTATTGTTTCTCAAGTTTATTTACTATGTTCATCGCTACAATTTCTCATAATTGTGGTTATGGATATATTCAAGAATTTTTTTGGGTGGCAAAGTCTTAATTTAAATAATTTTGTCTCCTTGTCACAACATAATTATTTAAGTGTAATTTTCTAATTTTATGAACTATTGGTGTCAGTTTGACTAGTATTCTTGGGTTGTATCAATAAAATATCATTAGCCGATACCTATACCTTTTTTTGTTTAGAATTATCAATTGATTTTATTTAATTTTATATATTTGTTGTAAACGATTTCTTATTTTTCATCTTTTGACCTTCTCTTTTATTTTATTGGAATGCTCTTTTGTCATAATTTCTTGTTTTAACTTTTTTATATATTTTTGGTGTAAAAATACGACGGTTACTTTAGATGGATTTGGTTGATAGTAATGACTGGTTAAACTGTATTTAAATTTAAAAATATATAAAAATATCAGTTCAAAGCTTTACTCACACATATAAAGGATCGATCTCTTTCCTTTCTTGTGAGCAAAGCTTTAAACTTTAAACTGATATTGTTGTTCTTCAAAACATTCTTCATATTCATCCAACCCATTTATTGCTTTTGTCTTCTTAAGAAACTTTTTGTCTTCAGCCTCATAATCCTTAGCTTCTTGAATCATTCTTTTAATTTTATTAGTTGAGAGACTTTCTTTATTATTGGTTATGCTAATCTCATACCTGTTGCCAATAATTTTCTCAACAGCTGAAACAGTTAGGATTCCATTTTCATCTAAATCAAAACAAATATCTACGAATGGTCGCGAGGAGAAAGAGTAAAAAACCTAACAAATTATTATTACTGGCTCTTGATCTCTCACATTCATAAACCTCAATCAAGACAAAGGATTGATTATCTTCGATGGTCACGTGTCCTTTCGTCTTGTAGAATCTTAGAATTCCTAGGAATTATTACATTCATGAAGTTATATACAAGACCTTGTAACTGAATCACATAAATTTAAGAAATTTATTAAAAATAATTAATGTATTAATATTTAAAAATTAATTAAAACATTTTAAGTTTATTCTTAATTAAAGTTAAACTGTATTTAATTTGTTTCAATTTATTTATCTAAAGACAAAAATTATACAAACCAATAAATTTAATCATTTTTTTAAAATTAATTATTAAAATTAATAATTTATCCTTTATTAATAAATTTACTTTTAACTCTTAAACAATTCAAATAATATAAATATTTGATAAAAAAAAACATTAATAGAATAATAATATTAATTAATATTATCATTAAATTCTACATATCCAAATAATTAATAATAAAAATTTTCTTTATTTCTTAGATAGATAAACAGGAAGACAAGTATTAATTGTTGAAATGTTAGAAAAGTTTAATGATAGAAGAGAAATATGTAAAATAATAATGAAAATAATTTTTTAATTTGTGCAACTTTGTGCAGAATAAATCTTAATAAATACATCATTCAACTAATCTGTATTAATTATTTTATATAATTTTTTTAAAAAATTATTTTTTACTTTCATCCCATTAATTAAATATTATAGAAATTAGAATTTATCATATGTCCAAGGTTGCACAGGTTAAAAAATCTTATAATAAAATATGTCTAAATTTTTTTAAAAAAACTTATGTCAAAAACTAACAATTTTTTTTAAAAAAGTAATATATAAAATTGGAATTGAACATAAATTTAAATTCCACCCAATAATTTTTTTTATAGAATATAAACATAGAATTATGATGCCTTCAATTCCAATAAAATTGACTTTAATTAAAATATCAAAACACAATTCTTATTTTATTTCCTCATATATTTTTTATAATAATAAAATAAAAATAAAAATAAAATATTTGATAAACAGAAAAAATGAAAAAACAGTGCAGTAAATTTTTTTAAAAAATAACATAACTCCTATATTTATATACATCAACGTGGAAGCACTTAATTTCGAAAGAAAATTGGTAATGAGTATTTCTAAACCATTATTTTTATTAGTTTCCTCGAAATTGGTAATGAGTATTTCTAAACCATTATTTTTATTAGTTTCTTCAGTATGGAAACTATAGACTCGCAATACCCGCAACACTGTCACGAGTTGGACTCTTTCTCTGTCCGCGCCAATCACAGTCCAAAGGTAATTGAATGACAACTATATGTTAGGGTTTGCATTTTCTGTTCAGATTTCCCTTTCTTTCTAAACCTTTATTTGATTTTCAGCAACTGATAAGAGTTGTGTTTGAACATGAGCATTGTTCCCAAAGAGACAATCGAAGTTATCGCACAGAGTATTGGGATTAACAATTTGTCACATGATGTTGCTCTTGCCGTTGCTCCTGATGTCGAGTACCGTATGCGCCAGATTATGCAGGTACCCTAATTTTTCAATTATGAATTCTGTGGGTGCTTCAACCAATTTGAAAAACTTGCTCCTCCTATTTACTGTTTGTCTAACACGATTTGTTCAAACATCAGGAAGCAATTAAGTGCATGCGTCATTCTAGGAGAACCACTTTGACAGCTGATGATGTTGATGCTGCTCTCAACTTGAAGAATGTTGAAGTAAGTAAAGTAGCTAGGTAGCCCATGAAAGAAAGTGTTTGAAGTGGTTGGATGCTTTTTCAGTTTATCTTTTTATGAATGGTGTCATTGTGAAATTTTTGGTGTCTGTTTGCTCATATACTAAGGTTGTCAATAAGTTTTTTTGTTCCAATTGAATGCAGGGTGGGTGGCAATGGAATTACCATGTGTTCTGGTTCTGGGCTAAATTTCATAATCAGATCTAAAGTTAATATGTTTGGATGTGAGCTTTCTGCCTGTTGTTATAGTAAGGAAATGAATCTTGCTCAGTTGTGTTTATTGTATACTTTAGGTACTAGATGCATCGGTCGCTCAATATATATATATATATATATATATATATATATATATATATATTTATATATATTTTTGGGATGTATAAGTGTGAATGAAATGTTCCGTTCTATTTACACCTGTTAACATGAATCATCCCATCCTGTGATTTTTAAAATTTGTTTATTTATTTTTGCTTCTGTGATGCAATGATTGAATCAATTATCAAATCAAGTTACAATTTCTATAGCTGTAAAAGTAGCACAAGTTCTTAAAGTTCTAAAAATATACTATAAAATACTTTTTTCAGTAGTAAGTGATGCAAAACTCACCCAGCAATAGCAAGTGAATGAAATGACGACATTTTGTTATGATTGTCTGCTGCTTCCAAATAGAATGATGCATATTAGAACTACCATGGGGAAAATTTTGTGGATGCCTTTTCATGACATTATGAAAAATGCATAGTTCTGGTCTCCAATCTCACTGCCACATTTTTTATTTCTTTTGCCAGCCGATATATGGATTTGCATCTGGTGGTCCTTTACGGTTCAGAAAAGCTGTTGGACACAGAGATTTGTTCTATATTGATGACAAGGATGTGGACTTAAAAGATGTAAGGGAGTACTGATTCATTGTGATTTTAATTGGATTTAAACTTTTGAGTTTATCTCCTTCTTAAATTATAGTTTGTGTTAATCATAGGTTATTGAAGCTTCTTTACCAAAAGCACCCCTTGATACTGCAGTTACATGCCACTGGCTTGCCATCGAAGGTGTGCAACCTGCTATTCCGGAGAATGCTCCTGTCGAAGGTAGGTCTCTAACCCTGAGTGCTACCAGTAGTATTTTGCTCACAGATGAATGATTCCTGGTACAATAATTTGAACTTGGATGTCAGTTAACCAATTTAGCTCCAGGAAATTAGGAATCCTTGGATGTTTGATTTTTTTTTATGTTATATTGCTAGCTTGTCATTATGGCATACTCTTTGAAGATATCAGGATATTTCTTGAGTTAGTGATTAGATTGTGAGATGTGATTATTTAAGTGAATTTTCTTATTTTTATAATGTCACTGTAGCATGGTCATTTTCACATGGCGACAATGTATGGAAAATATCCTTATTGATAAATTATCAGTCTCTTCATGAATGCTAGTCACATAGTCACTACCTGCAAATTGGAAATGGTAGACATGAAAGATCATATAAATCTAATTAAATGTGCCAATCTTTAGAGATGTTAAACATATATGCCTACAATCATGTGTGTGTGTTTAGCTATTTATAATTGTGGAGATGTACATCATGCAAACAAACAGGAACTATTTGGCAGCTTTATGCTTCATGATCTATTCCTTGTAAATTCTTCCAATTTACCTATAACTTGAACTACCCTGCCCTTATTAAGAATTATTGTTTTTCATTTTCTCACTATTTTATTTGCAGTAATTTCAGCTCCTTCTAATGTCAAAAAGCATGAGCAAAAAGATGATAACCTCCCAGTTGACATCAAATTGCCTGTTAAGCATGTATTATCTAGAGAGCTTCAGGTATCAAAGTTATTAAGGCACTGTGAGCTTTATTGTTTCACATCTTGTAGTTCATTTATGTTAGTTTCATTGTTTCTTGCAGCTGTATTTTGACAAAGTGACTGAGCTAACTTTAAGTGAGTCTGATTCAGTTCTCTTTAAAGAAGCATTAGTAAGTTTGGCTACTGATTCAGGGCTTCATCCATTAGTTCCTTATTTCACATGCTTTATAGCTGATGAGGTAATAATATTTGTGTTTTTGTAATGTTGGTTGATAAAAATTGAAATGTTAGCTTATTCTAGCTTATTATGTGTGCTTCTCCCTTCTTGTCAGGTTTCTCGTGGTTTGAATAATTTTGCTCTTCTATTTGCCCTGATGCGAGTTGTTAACAGCCTTCTGCAAAACCCTCATATCCATATTGAACCTTATGTAAGTTCTCCTCTTGTTGATTTACTGTATTTGTTTATATTCTTACTGACATAACACAAGCTTTGCACAAGCAATGTATTACTAGTAATATTTGAATTAATGTTTGGTTGGTTCACCATTTGCTACTGTGATTTATGTTGTCTCCATTGAATCATGAAAGCATGCTGAGATATTTAAGTTGATTTGCCAATTTTTGCTTCTCCATAACGATGGCCTGAACAACTTTCAGCCTCGTAAAACTTTGAAAGAAATAAAAAATTGTACTTTTTTTGGTCATGAATTAAAAAATGTACTTATTTATCTTTCTTCTGGCCTGGCATGTAGGCTGGCCCATTAGCCTGTGAAGGTCATGTAAGTGCTGACTTTGTGTCTTCTCATACTTTGCAAAATAATAAAATATTTGTATTTTACAAAAAATGAACCATTGTCACCACGTATTGAAAAGGCTTTGTCTACTCTGGACAGTTATATTTTCTTTGTTTGCAAATTGCAAAAATCTGTTTTCACATGAACGAGTTGCTGTTAAACCAGCTCTCATTTCTTTCTCTTTCCATTTTTGCTTGCTTCAGCTACACCAGTTGATGCCATCTGTTGTGACCTGCCTTGTTGCTAAAAGGTTGGGTAGTAGGTTGGCAGACAACCATTGGGAACTTAGAGACTTCACGGCTAATCTGGTTGCTTCAATATGCAAAAGGTTTTGTCTTGCCTAGTTTGAACTTTAAAGTATTCTGTGGCTTATTTGTTGGGGTTGTTTGCATTGTGGATTTTTCTTGTTTTAAATTCTTGTTTTATTCAGGTTTGGACATGTTTATAGTAATCTACAGTCTCGGTTAACAAAAACATTGCTGAATGCGTTCTTGGATCCCAAAAAGGCACTGACACAACACTATGGTGCAATTCAGGGGTTAGCAGCACTGGGACCCAACATGGTATGTGCCTCTGCTCTGTATGCCCTTGGCAATTCTGCTATCATTCAAAGATCGAAAGTAGGAAAAATATTGTGAAAGAGAAAAATCAATAAATGAACATTTTGTATTTATTCTATGTTGGAATAGAACCCTGTTATGCATGTAGTAAAATGTTGTCTTGCATGGTCTCAGGAAGAACTGATTAAATTTTTTTCGTAAAAGTAATATTGTTTGAGGTGCATGGAAGGAAAGGACTTGTTTAAGAGGAAAGATGGGAAGAGAAGTTAACATTGTATTTAGCTGATTTAACAGTTTCATTTGATCCTTTAAGCTTAACCTGTTTCTTATTAACTTTATTACTAACTGAAATTTTGAAATTGAGTAATTTAATCCTTACGGCTTTGACTTGTATAAAATTATGTTCAATAATATACTTTTGTTGGTTAAAATGATAATTTCCCTATGTAATATCTGTGCCAACTCAATCCCAAATAGGGTGGGTCAAACCAAAAACATGTAATGATTATATATGCTTATTGTCATCTCTATCATTATGTTCCCTGTTTCTTTAATGTTGGAAGAACGTGCTATTTCACTATAGATTCAATATTGTGAATTATATTGAGACCTTAGTTAAAGTTTTGATTTGAGGAACAAGAAAGGTGCTGCTTGCTTGATGTTTTTTCATATAATTATGAAGCTTGTAAGGAACAGTTTTTTTTTTCTCATTTAATCCATAAGCAATCTTGAAGACTAAATTGAATTGAAGTGGGATTGGAAACTTTAATGTTTATATGGCCAGTTTCAAAAAAGCCTTGCATGGATGTGATGTATACTATAGTTTGATTCCAGTCAGATTTGATGCTTACATCTGAGGCTTTGATATGTATTGAATGCATTATGCATCTCTTTAATTTGAAAACAGGTTCGCCTTCTTTTGCTGCCAAATCTTGAAACATATATGCGACTTCTTGAACCAGAGATGCTTCTTGAGAAGCAGAAAAATGAAATGAAAAGGCATGAAGCTTGGCGTGTTTATGGCGCCTTGCTGGTAAGATATGTTGCACATACTGATACTTGTTAGTAAAAGTAGGTGTTTTTACAGCTGGAAAACATCAATCTCAGTATGATATGGTTGTTCTGATAACTGTATGCAATACATTATTCAGCGTGCTGCAGGTCAGTGTATTTATGATCGACTAAAGATGTTCCCAACTTTTTCATCTCCTCCTCGTGTTGTCTGGAAGGCCAATGCTAAAGTTCTTACTTCAACACGTGAGTATTATAGTAGTTCATGAGATTGAAATGTCTTACGTATCATAATTTTATACCTGCTCGTGGGAGTGAGGATACTTTTTGCCAATTTAACGGAAAAAGAATTTCATGAAAACACACAAGAATTAGCATCTTACTGAATAATGGATGGAGCTTTTCAACCTGACATGATAGTTATATGACTGTAATTGCTTAACTAAATCATATAGCATAGAAATAAGCGTCTGTGTCATTTCAAATCAAAATAAGTGCACATATTGGTGATTATAATTAAAAGATAGAAATACAACTGTTAATTGAAATGTATTGTTTCATCAGGTAAATATTTATATTGCCTTTGGATTCTTCAACTCTAAATTTTCATGTGAGTTGTGAAAGCCGAAATGTCTGCATCATATGATAACAAATGCACTTAGAAGTACTCACCGTTTGAATGTCAGTCATTTTGTGTTTATTTTAGCCTTTTTTTCTGTTTATTTGGCCATAATTTACAGGTTTATCTTTAAACCTAACCTTTCTAAAATTTTTAATACTGATAAATTTATGTTTATGAAAGATTTTCTTTTTTTAAAAATTTACAAAATCTTTCCATTGAAAGTAACTGACACTTTGACCAGGAATATGCTGATGAACTAGTAATTGAGCTGGTATTCTAGTTTCTATGCTAGGATGTCATCTAAATAGCTGTTAAGTACAGGAGTGATTCTTTCAAATTTCCTCTGTTCAGGAAATCTTGCAGCAGTTACAAATTCTTTTATTTGTTTGTTAATTTCATAAGAAGTTCATAATATATTCGGAGTCACTGGATTTCCAATGGTTTTCTGTTATTAATCTATGTTATGATTATTTAAAAGAGTTTGCAGTGGTCCACCGAGACTTTAACAAGTCTGGTCTGTACTTTTGCCAAACCAGAGTTTCAATTATCAGCTTTGTACTCTTCCATTATTTGTTTGTATATACTGATTTCTTCACATGGTTGAATAACAAGATAAACGCAAGGCAAGCCTTGAGCAATTGGAACAGCAGCCACCTTTGAAGAAAACTGCTACTGATGGTGAGATTGGTGTGGTTCAAACAAATTCCTCACCAGTTCCTAAGCTAGAGGAGGCAGGGACTCAAGCTTCTACAGTTGATTCAATAGTTGGCTCTTCATCATCTTCTGGACAGATGAAAAATGAGACTACTTTAGATGGCGAAGTTAGAAGTAACAGGGGTGACACTCAGGCATTGAAGACATCTACTGCCCTTAACCAGGTTTGGAAGGAGGAGCTGAATTCGGGACGTGTCCTAGTTTCACTGTTTGAGCTGTTTGGTGAAGGCATTTTTTCCTTCATTCAGGCTCCTGAGATGTATACGTTCTTGTAACATGGGGATTATTTTAGTAATTTTGTTTCGATAGATCATGGATAACCCATAAATTATAATTTCAAGAACTAACTAAAATTATCTCTCGGTATAAAATATTTAATGATTTTTCGGGTGAATTAAATATCTGGTTCATGCGAACCTTATGTTGATGCTTTTGATGTTGGAGGATATTGCTTGTAGGATTTTGAGGGATGGAAGCCTAATGTTTGCGGACGATGTTAAATCCTTTGTTGCAGCGTAATCAGGAATTCAAGAAGTAATCAAAATTCTTATATATGAACTGGTTGTGGGGTCTGGGCAGTCATAATTTCAATCAATCTCTCATTCAATGTTTCCCTTTTTGACAGATGTAAAAAGTCAGATTACGATAGTTTAGTTCGTGCAGACATGGGGAATTTATAAATTTAAAAAAAAAAAACAATTTAAGATGCTTTACTGAAAACGGTAATAACAAGAAGCACGATATTAGATTGAAACACTCGCTGAACTTCGTTAGCCACAAGCTTGAGTAGTACTTAAGCAGCCACTTTATTGGACTCTCTTTCAACGGCTTTTTTCAGCATGCTGTCTTCTTCCAGGACCATCTGAACTGGCAAGAAACCCAATCCATCTGCCATGGCGAGCATAATCTGCTTGGTTTCCTTCTTGAACTCTTCCAGGTCAACCGTGCCATTCAAGTTGTGATCGAATTGTATGAACATGGATTCATAAACACGAGCAAGCTCATCTGGGTCTGGCTCCACATCAATGCCGAAGTGCTTTTCCAAAACTCTCAGGCTTTGGAGCTCTTTCAACATCTCTCCATAGGAGAGAAGGCCATCATTGTCTGTGTCAAGGTGGACAAACCGGTTACGTACTGAGATATTAAATGCTTCTTCATCCTGAAGGAAGTTAACAATGGTGGCACCATCCAAAATTTCTACACTCATCTTTCTATTTTACTAGAGGTCAAATGGAAGATATTTTTATGGACAAGGAGAGGCTTATGTGTTTGCAAATGCTAGTGCTTTGACGAAAAGAGTTGATTTCCTCCTAGTATATATAAGTCTCGGTAGTTCGTTCCAATAGCATATATTCTTTAATCACTTAGACACCAAAGATGAAATGGTATCGAAACCTTCTCTTGTTTTGTGTCCCTTGTTTAATTAGTGTGTTAGTCTGTTTATTCTTTGGTCAAACCGACTAAATAAGTTGGATGCTTCCATCAACTTTGGGCATCGATTGTAGGAATTATTCCTTGTCTGGATTCCAAAAATCCACTGATCTATGGTGGAAAATAATCAAGCATATAGGGGGGAGTTTGATTAGATAATAATATATCATCTGGGTGAAGTTTGTAAATCAAATGGCTTGGATCAATGGTAATGGGTAAGGAAACTATCGGGTCAGTGGCACATGCCCGTTGTAAGTCAGTGGGTCTGTGAAATTCCAATTGGCAAAATCTGCGTTGAAAGTCTAAAACCCTTTGAGGGTAGGTCAAATCAGTGAACAATTGCCTAGTTTTATTGGGGATGGTCTTTGGTTTAACGAACGAAGCACAATCTGAAAGCGTTAAAACAAGGATACCCACTGATTACTTTTAACACATTAAATAAGCTCAAGTTATGCTAAGCGGTTTGCATAAAGGATCTTCTTGGTTTATTCTCCTTTTATCTTTAATTCAGTGTACAACTTGTCCCTGATTAATACCAAAGCATATACATATCTGTTTTCTGAACTTCAGCATCAATTTTTAAAGAAAAATGCACAACCCACCTTTTAACTCCACACTTCAAAGCTATAATTTAATGTAGCACTTATTTATTCATTTTTTATTAAATAAAAAATTATTTATAAATCTGACTACAAAAAATCAAAACAAGCTAAAATATAATTATAAAAATCATTCTTATTTTTATAAGTTTGAATAACTTTCAAACATTTCTTAAACACTACTAGCAAAATTTTAAACTGAGATCTCTCTCCCGCAAAAAAAGAAGAATAAAAAACATAATTGCACCCTTTCTCGTGCTTATTTATCACTTAAATAAGTGAGTCATTGTTTTTCTAATACGAATCATCAAACTCATGTTAAAGTAGAATGTTGCTTACCAACTAACGTGATATTGGATTTTGCGAAATCACTGAGATGGATATTCAGGCAGAGTGACAATGTTATGACCTTTGTTTGTCCTCCGCTTATTTTTTTCTGCTGCAATGATGTAAGCTTTTCTTTATTTATTCCTCTGAATTTTTGCAATTGTTCTGCATTTGGATGTTGCCATATAATTTGAAACTTTATTTCTTACTTTCATTTGTTTAATCATTCGTATTGCTTTAGGCTTTTGTCATGTAACTGCCTTTGAGTTTTCCTGTCTCCAATTGTTTAGAACCATAGAGACAACCAATAATGTTTGAATTTCTACAGTGGATCACGGAAGTCACCATCTTCAAAAGTTTGCTAATCACGTGAAGCACAACCCCATCAAGTCAACCTTTCTTTTCTCTTTTTTCTTATTGTTTTCCTCTTTTGTTAATTGGGATTAGGGTTTTTTAATGTTAAAGTAACTAATTTGGGTGATTTTGTGATCGGTCTTAGTGGTGGGTTGGGCCGTTAGTAAGTTTATTTGTGATATCTTCTAATGTGAACTATTTTTTTTTGGCAAAAAGAAGACTTTTATTTTTGCTTCTGACCCACAAAAAAATACTTGTTTCATTGACCAAAATTTTGTTTCATTTTAACTTTGTTTTTATTTAATTTAATTCTCCAAGTTTAATTTAAGTTTACTTTAAATTTTATTGATTTAGAGGATGTTTTGGTGTGTTTTTAGTATAAAAATGAGTTCATAATGAAGATTATTAATGATAAAAATTATAAATATATGAAATTTAATAAAAACATATAGGTTGATAGTTATTGTTACATATTTATAAAAAAATTATAAATTTATTATCCGATAAACAAGTTGAAATTGAAGGAAAGTTGCCAAAAAAAGATTAAACATTTTTAATTTTAAAATGTGAGAGAGAATGAATAACATAAACCTAGTACCTTTCAATAGTCTTGCCTTCTCACTTATAAAATATTTATTTATCACATCTATGATTCTACATATTAAAATAAATTCATTTGCATTAATAGATTAAAATAGTCTCATTTAAATTAAGATAACTTAGAAGGGAACAAATGTGTAATTTTAGAATTAAAGAAAAGAACTAAACATATCACAATAAAACAGAATGTAATATACTTTTTTTTTTTTGCCATCTTTAGTTACGAGGATAAACAATAATATCACAGATGATGATTTTGACTCTCTCAAAAACTGGGTTGGCAAGAAAATAGAAATAGTCTGTGTTGATGAGGTTTGTTTCACACACACGCGTCAATCCATTTAGAAGAAATAGTCAGTAAATCAGAGAGCGTCACGTTATCAAAGAATAAATATTAAATATTAGAAATTAAATAATAAAAATAATAAATAAATACCTGAAAGCTTGTCTACGTAAACGTGTGAAAACCCTCGAGGTAGAGGGAGAAAATCCACGAATAATATAAGAATGAAATTGAAAAGCTTGAGTTGTGATTAATATTCATTTCCATGGTAATTTAGGGTTTTCTCATTTATGTTGGTAGTCAGAAAAAAAAAATTAAATCATGGGTTAAAGGATTTCATTTTCATTGGTCACATGATTTTAAAATATTTTCAGAAAACATTTTTTGGAGTATATAGTGCTTGCAATTGTCGAACAAGAAAACATTTGTATAGAAAAAATAAATAAATCTAGTAGAACAACAAAATGTTTCACTTACTTCAACACCAATAAAATTTGTGATGTTGTATGCTAATTTATTAAAAAAATAAGGAATGAAAGACTTTAGCAGATATCTTTAATGGGATGATTAATAAAATTCATTTTTCCAAACCCTGTTTACTTTTTCTTTTTTTGGTCAACAAAACCCTATATTTCAAGTGCATGAAATTATGAAGCATTTCATTGCATGACACAGACATGAGATCCAATGTATATAAAATAATTATTTACAATTGAAAAGGTCTAGCATAATAGATCCAACCCTATATAATTATTTTGTATCATATCAATCTTCAAGCAGCACTTTCGCTGTAACTCCACTGAGAATTGCTGAATTGGTAACAAAAAAGAAAAAAAGGGTTTAAAATGTGGATTTACAATTGCCACGTTGCTATGCAACACATTTTCATATTTATGTTTTGTCTTACACAAAGATTATCAGCTAAACAAAATTTTAAAATGAACCTATAAACCATTCAACATTATCTCATATTGCCTACATTTAATTCAAGATAAGGATTACAATCCACCGGTTCTGCATTGAAAATGACTGAAATGTTGAAGAAATTATATGTTTGTTAATGCCAAATTTCCTAGAAATTGTTATGCAAGACCTGCAACATATTCATGTATACTTGATTTATGAAACAAATATAATTGTGAGAGCTCAATTTATATTATGCTAGACCTTTTCAAATGTCCTCCAAACCAAAAGAAAGAAATTTATTTACTGATGATCTCTATTATCTCTCATCAGCGCACATTTCATTATTTTTATGTAAAAGATTTTATGTAAAAGATTTTGTCGGTTTTTATTTTTATTTTTGCTTAAGTTAAAATAAATCTAGATGTTCATTTTCTGTCACAATGGAAGGAAATCTAGATCCAATTAAATCAACAACTTATTGTCTTAAAACTTTTAAAATCGTATGTTAGTGGAATGTTACATTAAAATGATAGTAAATAAAAAAAATATAAAAGGAATTGTTATAAAATTAGTTGTATAAATAACTTTTTTTTATAGACTCTTAATGCTTTAAAAGTTATAGTAGACCTTTCTATATATATATATATATATATATATATATATATATATATATATATATATTAGAGCCACTAAAACTAAAACTCTCTTGAAATTTAAACTTAAAATTTTATTTAAAAGAAACCATATTTTAATATTTTATTCTTATAAGAATTGCAAACAATCTTAGAATATATCTGTATTTGTATTTGAAGTCCTTTCTAACCGTTTTTTTATTCTAAGATAAAATTTTTGCCCCCCTCAAATGGAAGAGGATAATTTCTCAAGCCATATTATAGATTATGCATAAATTTTGTATTTATTTATTTATTATTATTTTTATAGGATTTCATTTATTTTATTTATTAAGAGAAAATATTGTCATGTGAAATTTCGATGGTACGATAGATTTCCTACCATTAAAAAATAGATTCCCCTTCATAAATTGGTTTTAGGAAGAAGTACTGATCAAATCACAAAATAAATAAGACACCTAACCTTTTATTAATTTTAAAATCCAACTTTATGTACCAAAATTTAAATAAAAATTTAGATATATTTACTCTGGAGAATTAGTTTTAGTTAAATAATAGACTTGAGTGAATTGAGTTTTCATCTCTATCATTTTCAAAATTTCTATCAATATTAAATTAATTAAATAAAGACAAAATAAGACACAAATTATGTTACGTTCCATCTTTAAAATACTTGTTCAACACGTTAAATTTGATCTGTCTTTTTTTCTAAAAAATATTATTTCTTTCTATATGGATCCTTTATGCATAGTAAAAAAAATAAATTCAAATTATTGATCTAATTTTAAAAATTTAGATTTAATAATTTTAGAACTTAATTATGATTAGACTGTATCGTAAATCGTTCTTAAAAAGTATAAATGATTAGATTTCTTTAAGTAAGAAATGTCAGTAGCTTAAGTCAAAGTTTGTTTAAACATATTTTTGAATAAGTCTTGTTTTTTAGAACCAATTTTCTTTTTGTTCGGTCTGTTGTCATGTAGTGTAGAATTTGTTGCTATGCAAAATGGATTACGATTTTTACGTATTATTTTTGCACTTCATGTAGGCTATATAAGCATAATCTCATACTCTAATTAGGAAAGTAGTTGAATATTAGTCTTTGACATTACTCTAATTAGGAATACGGACGAAACTATTTTCATAAAAATGATTATAATGATATTATTTGTTTAAATAAATTTGTTTTTGTTTTTTTATTTAGAAAAGACCTCTCTCTCTCTCTCTCTCTCTCTTCTTTATGCAGCCGGCATAAGAAGCAAGAGTCTACGGGGTCAACTATCACGTGTTTCTTTCACCCTCGTTGCCTCGAAATTCATATGACAGTCTAACAAAGTTCATGTCTTGTCACTAGTTCTTAATCAATGGTGCATTCTAACATAGGCTTTGTTTAAATTGCAACGTGACACTGGGGTCGCATTGCAATTTGGGTCGCGACAGCTGCATTTGCAGAATATGCAGCTTCCATGGCGTGTTGAAGAGTCAAGAACTTGGTTAACACGTTCAGGTGCAGGCGCCTCATGCATGCGTCCAAGTTCAATACTACAAACAAACCCATAGCTCACGCTTAACTTTTTGGTATGTCCTTTTTATCACATATTAGAATTTGATTCGACCTCAAAATATTTAAACTAAAGTTAGATTAGATTAACTCTTTCAACGTCAATTTTTTTAATTCACAAAAATCGACATTTCTGAAAAAATATATCAGATATGCCTGGAATGAGAGCTTTAGACAGACCCCATTCTTTACGCTTGAGTTGACCCCAAAACTAGAAAACGTCAATTCATTTAGAAGAAATAGTCAGTAAATCAGAGAGCGTCACGTTATCAAAGAATAAATATTAAATATTAAATATTAGAAGTTAAATAGTAAAAATAATAAATAAATACGTGAAAGCTTGTCTACGTAAACGTGTGAAAACCCTCGAAGGAGGAGAAAATCCATGAATAATATATGAACGAAATTGAAAAGCTTGAGTTGTAATTAATATTCATTTCCATGGTAATTTAGGCTTTTCTCATTTATGTTGGTAGTCAGAAAAAAAATTAAATCATGGGTTAAAGGATTTCATTGGTCACATGATTTTAAAATATTTTCAGAAAACATTTTTTGGAGTATATAGTGCTTGCAATTGTCGAACAAGAAAACATTTGTATAGACAAAATAAATAAATCTAGTAGAACAACAAAATGTTTCACTTACTTCAACACCAATAAAATTTGTGATGTTGTATGCTAATTTATTAAAAAAATAAGGAATGAAAGACTTTAGCAGATATCTTTAATGGGATGATTAATAAAATTCATTTTTCCAAACCCTGTTTACTTTTTCTTTTTTTGGTCAACAAAACCCTATATTTCAAGTGCATGAAATTATGAAGCATTTCATTGCATGACACAGACATGAGATCCAATGTATATAAAATAATTATTTACAATTGAAAAGGTCTAGCATAATAGATCCAACCCTATATAATTATTTTGTATCATATCAATCTTCAAGCAGCATTTTCGCTGTAACTCCACTGAGAATTGCTGAATTGGTAACAAAAAAGAAAAAAGGGTTTAAAATGTGGATTTACAATTGCCACGTTGCTATGCAGCACATTTTCATATTTATGTTTTGTCTTACACAAAGAGTATCAGCTAAACAAAATTTTAAAATGAACCTATAAACCATTCAACATTATCTCATATTGCCTACATTTAATTCAAGATAAGGATTACAATCCACCGGTTCTACATTGAAAATGACTGAAATGTTGAAGAAATTATATGTTTGTTAATGCCAAATTTCCTAGAAATTGTTATGCAAGACCTGCAACATATTCATGTATACTTGATTTATAAAACAAATATAATTGTGAGAGCTCAATTTATATTATGCTAGACCTTTTCAAATGTTCTCCAAACCAAAAGAAAGAAATTTATTTACTGATGATCTCTATTAGCTCTCATCAGCGTACATTTCATTATTGCTGCTAGAATTACACTCATGGTGAAATATTAGAGTAATTAAAAAGAGTTTTATTTGATGGAAATTAAAAATAATAAAAAAATATTAAAAATATGTTTTTATTTATTGGTTAAAATTTATTAAAAATTATTAAAGTGTACATATGATTAGAATAATTTTTATAATTTTTAATAAATTTTAATTAATAATAAAAAAGAGTGCGTTTTAAAAGTATATACTATAAAGTATGTGGCTAATAAAAACAAATTTTCCTTGACAATTAAGATTCCATTAACTTTCATGAAACGTTTCATTCTCATTCTATATTCAAAACAAAGCCAATAAACAACCGTGTGAGCTTAAATTTATATTTTATCTCTCAATTATTATTATTTTTATGTGCAACCATTTCATAACTGAACATGAGTTTACCACTGTCGCTGGAGCTAATAGCTATACATTGATCAAATGACTGAAATGGGGAAAAAATAAATAAATAAAATCTATGCCTCTCTTGAGTCTTGAAAAGAAAATTCAGCAAAATTTCATGCATTCATATACTTTCATTAACTTACAAAACCACTACAACTGTGTGAACTTAAATTATTACTTCATCACACACAGAGTTCTCATCAGATCCAAAACAAATTGAACTCTTTTATGGCACTCTCACTCAACATCAAATTTGCACACACAACATAACTGAACAACTCCCACCATAATACAGAAGCTTTATTCATAGTATTACTAATCTAACATCAACCACAACCAGGAGTGACCAAAACTCAAAAAACAGCAACAACAACAACTATAGGATGTTCTTCTAGTCAATCCTTAACCAAGGCTTCAACAAGAGTAGCAATAGCAATTACAGGATTTCCAAAAATGGCTGAAAATATTAGCTGGAATACCAGAACAGCAATCTTTGTGTACTTCTTGATTGTACTTGACCTCCTTGAACTTCTTTCACTTTGGACTATCTCCTTGCTTCTCAGTGCAAGTTGAGAGTGCTCCGTTTCACTCATCCCATTGGAATTGGTTTCTTGAGATTGAGAAAAATAACCCTTCTTCCAATTCTCAAGAACCATTTCCTTGACACACGAAACATGATAACAAGTTCCCTCAGAAGATACATAAGACCACCCTTTAACTCCATCCACAACATTCCTATGCTTACACTTTGCACACTTTGAGGGAACCTCCTCACACAGCTCCAGTTTCACAAGCCCTTCTTCATCAGAAATACTAGCTTTCAGGTTTAAACAACATGGATGTAAATCCTTTCCCGTGCGGGTGCAATGGAACACAAACCCTAGCACATCTTTTCCGCAAGCATCGCAATATCTAGTGCGGTTTCCAGGTGCCGTTTCATAGAACTCAAAATCACTCCTTGGGAAAAATGGATGAGTGGCAAAGGATACACAATTTTTACAAACATCATGGAGGATATAACTGCAGTTTTTACAGCGGTAACTGGCTCCAAATCCTAGTTCACGGCATCCACTGCATCTGTATGGTGCTCCAGGAGAGTTATATTGCAATGATTGTGCATGGTTAGGACACTCCATCTTAGTTGTTTCTATAAATCTTGTATCTTCGTTGATGGTAAAAGGTTATCGATTATGTGTGAATTCTGTTGAAACAAAGAAAAGCAGCAAGAATATGTAATGGTTAAATAAAAATTTGGAAATTATTGAAAAAAACAAAATGTATCATCAAGCTATCACTAGATTACAGGAGAGTTAATAATACAGTTTAGAGACTAATGCAATGATGAAGAACAAACAAAATTCAAGTCAAAGATTGATGAGTAGATAAGAAAAAGAAAATCATGCACGAGAGTTGAGACCTTAGGTTCGTTCTATTTGACATGAAATACATACCAAAAAGGCAAAATCAAAGTTGTTATGACGATGCTTTTCTGGATCAAACGCTACTGGCTATTTATAGTAGGAAAACGTATATGGCTACATTTTCTAAATACCCTTATTTACTTGGAAAGTAAGATACGGTTTTTTATTTTATTTCTACGTGGAAAGTAAGACAATTAATATTATGTTTCCACTTCGTTGCTAAGAAATTAAGTGGGTCATTTATTATTTTGATAGAACAGCAAACGCGTAGTTAATTGTTAAATTGTTATTACTCTCGATAAGAACCATTATCGTATTATTTATAATATGATAATTTTTCTCTTAGTAAGTTTTTTAAGGTCAGTAATAATTTTTTTTATAAAAATTTCTCTGGCCAATATATGATAGCTACTTGTTGGTAGTTATAGAATATATATATCGACAAACTAGTAGTGGTTACAAATTTGGATTATAGAAATTAAATAATGGTTCTTATACAGCAAAATTTAAAACTTTGTCAAACGTAATATAAAACCATCCCATTGCGGAGATGAGTTGACTTAAAGATTGCATTTAACTTGTATATATATATTGGCGACGACAACTACAGTTGCAATTTCATGCATTCCATAAATACACATATATACATGCATGACGACGACGATTGGATGAAGATATTATACCTTTCTAAGAGTATAACAAATAATTTTATTATTTAAATTGTTGCTGTATATGACATTGTATATAATTATTTTATTTATTTATTTATTTATAATATTTTTTATATACAAATTAAAAAATATATCTTATAATACAAAGGACACTTAAAAATTTTCAATTTAAATGTCTAAATCATATTTTCCTACAACAAATGTATCATTAACCAATTGTTAATTTGGTTCCTTCTAGATGGTAATCCCAATTCATGGAAATTGTGATTCTAGATCATAACTCCTTGAAGTCGGTTATTTCCTTTATCTTCTGTAAATGCCAGCAAACGCGTAATCCAACTTATTATTTAAGTCCTTCAAAATAGTCATTTTCAAGTGTATTTTAGACGATAATTCCCTCTGATTTGTTTTGATCAGAGAGATAAAGGATGCTATCTTCATATTTATTCTAAAGTTCTTGAGATTAATTTTAAGCGTACAAGAAAAGTACAGTTAATATTTGTATTTTTAATGGTAAATTGTCGTTTTTATATTAAAAAAATTAGCTCTAAGAATTAATGTTAATAATTTTTTATATAAAATAAGTTTAATTACAAATTTAGTGTTTTTAATTTGTCTGTTTAATTTTGGCTTCTTTATCTTTTAGCTAATTAATTAAATATTTCTACTTTTAAAATTAAGTAAGTTTTCTCTTTTCATTGATTTTGTTCTACTCAAAATCTTTAAATTACTTTTTTGTACTTTAATATTTGAAAGTTTACCATAAATTTATGATGTGAAATAAATTTAATTGATATTAGAAGTAACAAATTTAGGGAAATTTTTGAAAATATTTGCTGGATTTTGTGTGATTAGGGTCTGAAGAAAAGTTTTTAACTTTTTATTTAGGGAAATTTTTATAAACTCTTACAAGATATACTTACTAAAAATATAAAACGCATGTTCTGATTATATGCATGCATTGTATAGGCTTTGGTTTTTTCTAATGAGATAAGATTGACTAATGTAAACCATTCGTGTCATGTTGGCTTCAAATATTCAATTCCTGAAAATATCTATGATTATTAAAAATTGGCTTAAATGGTTCAGAGTTCAAAGATCGTTAGAGGTCATTAACAAGTAATCTAACTAAGCAACCTTGTGATTTAAAGGCAAACTTATTGGTCTACTTTCTAAACTTCAAATCTATATATTATAAAAATTCTTTAATTTTTTAGTTCAATTTTTGTTATATTTTCTCCAAAGACTCAACTCAAATAAACAGACCCAAATATTTAGCCCAAATAACGAGGTCAATAACATTCGTTTCTATTTTTGGTTTTTGAGGTTTCATCAATGTTGATGTAATTTGGGCCGTTATTGGGCGCATTTTGGTGTTGTTGTTTGGTCCATGGATACACATAAAAAAAGAAACTTCAAAATATCTATAATATCGTGTGTGTGTGATGTTGGTGACTTGGATTTGAAGTTTGAAGAGAAGAGAAGAGAAGATGTCGGGTATGGGAGACGGGTACGTGGGTACCGCCCAAGATGCGGTTCGGATACGGCGGTTGGAGAAGCAGAGAGAAGCGGAGCGTCGCAAAATCCAAGAGCTCAAAACCAAATCCGCCTCCGCCAAGGGTCAACCCGGTCTCCTCCAATTCGGTTCCAGCACTTCTGAGGTTTATTCTCATCCCCTATTCACCATTTATCAATCCTAACCCTAACCCTAACCCTAACCCTAACCATATCCCTTCTCTTTCAGATTCTCGAGACTGCCTTCAAGAAGGAAACCGTCGGTCTCGTCACTCGAGAGCAGTATGTAGAAAAGGTATATCTCGTTTTAATCCCTATCCTCTCGTGTGTTTAATTTTTCTGTTTAATGGAATTTCAATGTGTATTGTATTGTAGAGGGTTAATATTCAGAGCAAAATAGAGGAGGAAGAGAAGGAGAAACTTCAGAAACAACAGCAAGAGTATGTTATTTTCTCTCCATTTACTTTTCTGTTTCCTCGTTTATGCTTTCATATTTTAAATTCATTTTCCCTCTCCTAACACAATCAGGGAGGAGGAGCTTCAGTTGGAGAAGCGTAAAAAGAGGAAGATAAAGGGAAATTCTCGATTGTCATTTGCTGAGGATATTGACAGCGATGCACAAGAAGAGGAACCCGAACCCCATCATGGTACCTTTTGCATTGCTGTTTCTATTCTTCACTTATCTGTGTAGTGGCATATGTTACCAAACCGTTTTAATAGAGAGTTTTGAATGTTCATTGATCAGTGATTTTTAGAAAACATCAAAGAGTATAACCTTGTTGTGTTTCTGTGTGGCAGATAATGCGGAAACGAATAGGCTGCGTCGTGGTAAGCTTGGTAAAGACCCTACTGTAGAAACTGGCTTTCTACCTGACAGGTATGCCATCTTCCTTTTCCTTGTCCCCTACTACCTCTCTACTTTCTTTATTGGTTGTTTCCCTAACGTTCGGGCATAGGAGTGCTGAGGATTCTGTTCAGTGAGCGAGAGGCTGAGGAGCAAGCTGAGCGTGAAAGGCTGCGTAAGCAGTGGCTCCGTGAGCAGGATCAAATTCGAAGTAAGTCTGGCTGGCTCACTCTTTTGTTATGTTAGTTTCTGCTGCTCTTTTTAACTTCCTTTAAAAACCAATGATAAAGGGTCAAAAAGTATAGCTTATATTTGGGAACAAGTTAGGCTTAATTACCTCTTGGGCATAGCTTATCTGATGCAAAAACACTAATAACCATATAAAACTTTATGCTTAACAAAGTTTTTGCTTGGCTTCAGATGAGCCTCTTGAAATCACATACAGCTACTGGGATGGGACCGGCCATAGGCGTGTGATCCAGGCAAGTAAATGTCAAATGGTTCAACTTTTACTTTTGAAGTTCCTAATTAATTGCACATTTATAATATAATATTATGTCTTGGTGTCTGAACTCGGAACCATTTTATAATATGATTCAGGTACGCAAGGGTGACTCCATAGGAGAGTTTCTTCGAGCAGTCCAACAGCAACTTGCTCCTGAATTCCGCGAGATTAGAACCACCTCAGTAGAAAATTTGTTATATGTGAAAGAAGACCTCATCATTCCTCATGTATGAACATTTAGTTGGTTATAATTTCAGCAAGTCTATATACAACCTGCTATGTTGTGCGTGTGTGTGTGTGCGCGCGCAAACAAAAGCATGCTCACACGCATACAAGTACAAAAGCTATGTTAACAATTTTTTAATAAAGGGTATCTGTCAACTAACTTATTTACTTGTTTCCATGTATGTTACAGCAACACAGCTTCTATGAGCTAATTGTGAACAAAGCTAGAGGCAAAAGTGGACCGGTATGCTTTTTATTTATGTATTTATTGTGTCAGAAGATGCATTTTTCATTGTGAATAATACAATTACTTTCTTATAGGAAACTTATATCAAATGAAAGCTGAGGCAATCTTGACCATGCAATTAAAATGGATGCCTTAGAGTTAGATTAGATTTAAGTTAAACAATCTTTACCATCAATTTATGATTGTGTAGTTATAGGATTAAGTCTCACGTCACATGCTTTTGCTAGATATTCAAAATTTTGTGGAGGCACACTAAAACATTGACAGAGAATGTGAGAGTACAAGTTGGTTTTTTTCCCTTGATAACTTCTGGTTTTGGCCAGTAATTTATATATAATAATGCTTTGATGTTACTGTGGTGTTTATATGTTTGCTGCCTCAAATTTACGTGTCAAATAAAGTAACTCAGTGATATATAAAATTTGTGTTGTCATAACCATGACGATTTTACGATCTCCAACCCCCTATCCGTGCTAGCTCGGTGCTAGAATCGTGATTTAGCAAGACTGAGTGGGATCGCTGTGCTAGAACTTAAAACCGTTAAGATTGGACGATCCCCTGTGTTTTCAAACCCAATTTTTAACCTAATGATCCGTGACCCCCATTTGCTTAAAACCCTAAAATTGATTTCGTTCTGTGATCCCTAAACCTTTCCTCTGATTTGCGACTTTGTTCTTATGTTCTGTGATTCCTATAGCTTTCGCTCCTATGACTGTGTCTGCTTCAGCGACCTTGTCTGCACCGGCAACTCTGCTTTACAGGTGACCTTGCTGAATCGGGGCATTTTGCTGTGATGGTCATCCCAGCTGTATTTGTAGCCATCATAGCCTCATTTGCAGTGTAACAGTGCCACTGGAGTATAAGTCGTCAACTTTCCCTTTTTATATTTTTAAGGGTTAAAAAAGACTTTCTTAGCTTTTAAAAATAATCTGACTTTCCTTTTTAGCCCTTAAAATGACTTTGTTTTAAGTCTTTTTGGGGGTAAAATAGTCTTTCTATCGGAATACCTTATCTGATCCATATTTTCCTTCTCCTCTTCTCTGTATCTGTTTTTAATGAGTATGTCCCCGTCTCTGGTTTGAATTGAGGGTTGCTCCTTTCCCTCATTTGTCTTTGTTTAGCTTCCCCATCTTTATATTTATACTATTTTACATGCATTTATACAATTTTGTAGGATCTTACGATCCGTGTTACGATCCTACGAGTTACGATCTTTTATCCCTTTTCCGATTTTACGTAGAATCTCAATTTTGACTATCATAACTATAGTGTTTCCTTGTTATCTTGTGGTCATTTGTAGTGTTAATGATACTTGTTTTTTTTTATTCATACAGCTTTTTCATTTTGATGTGCATGAGGATGTACGAACAATTGCCGATGCCACTATAGAGAAGGATGAGGTACATTTTTTTCCTAATCTAACCATTACGAGTCTGCTACTATTTTGAAATTTAAGTTTTCAAGATAATGGAAATAAAAAAGAAGCATATACATGTTTGTCTTTGGGTGTTCTGGTAAACTTGTCTTCTGGGTTCTTGCTTAATCATTTTACTCTGGTGATCTTATTCCAACCGACAGTCTCATGCTGGGAAGGTTGTAGAAAGGCACTGGTATGAAAAGAACAAGCATATATTTCCTGCTTCAAGATGGGAGGTAATCTCTCTATCTCCCTCTCTTTGTGAACTGACTATGTATTGTAACAATCCGTTTGATTAGAGAGTAAATGATGTGTTTTCGCAGCTTCCTACATAGCTTCTGATTCTGGTTACTGTTTTTTTCCACCTTCTATTTGCAGATATATGATCCAACAAAGAAATGGGAACGTTATACCATCCACGGGGATTGATTTGAGGCTGCCAAATAATTTTAATTTGCGTTTGCCAAATCGACCTTTAATTTGATCATCAATGTACCCCTTGTCGGTGTTGGTTTGTGTTATGTTATTTAAGTGTTGATAATGACTAGATTTTGTTTCTATGATTCATTGTAAGACAACTTGGACAATTAGTCAGATCTATATTATAATATTACAGAGAACTTTATCTAGTTGGGCATCTGAAATTCAACCTAATTAGATATTGATAGTCGTTACAAATAGTAAGTTGGGTATACTTATTAGACATTTAAAAATGAAACTCATAAAATAAGATTTTTCATGTTAATCATCAGTAGAATGAATATTAGTGGTAGCTTTTAATGGACCCTTTCACTCACTCATGGACTTCTATATAAGCAGACTACGAAGATGCAAGTCAAAATGTTTCTTGAGTTTGGCTAGTCAATTATATCAAATTTAGTTTTGTTTAACTTAAATAGAAGTGTTTAATAAAAAAAACTGTTTCGGAATAGCAAAAGGATTGATGTATCGCATATTTTAATTATTCACTTGTTCCTATTGGGCATCGAATATAGGCTTCGCCATGTTATTGTTTATGATGGATGTTACGTACTCAAGTGATATGGACATATCTAGTCTCATTTTAGCAAGCAATGGACGAGAAATGCGTTCAAGGGTCGATTCTGGAAACTAAAAGCATACATATAGTAAATAATTTTCAGACGTGGTTCATAAAGTTTTTGCTCACAAACTTGAAACGAACTAGCTAATCTTCATTATGGGTTCAACAATGCTCTCCACCATATTTATATAATCCTCAAACACCTTTGTTTCTGTCTGCTGGCTGGCATCAAGCAAATTTCTGGCCTCCGCAATTGCCAAATTGATCTTCATTTTGTCTAGTGGATGAAGCTTGGAACTGCAATCAACATTCTCTATAGCATTCCTTATCTTGTAAACATAATCATCCAAAGCATTCATAGCCTTAACTTCTTTTTGGTACTTCTGGTCTTCAGCCCCTCAGCTTCTTGAATCATTCTCCTAATTTGTTGAGTTGACAGTCTTCCTTTATCATTGTTTATGGTAATCTCATTCTTACCACCGGTGGTTTCATCCTCAGCAGTGACATTTAGGATACCATCAGCATCTATATCAAAGTATACATTGAAAGGATGGTTGCAACGAACACCAGGAATACCAAAAAAACTAAACAAACCCAGCAAATTGTTATCACTGGCTCTTGTACTTTCACCCTCATAAACCCTGATTGGTACTGCAGATTGAAAATCTGTACTTGTACTGTATATTTCTTTCTTCTTTACAGGAATGGTAGTATTCCTAGGAATCACTACACTCATGAGATCTCCCATTGTTTCTATGCCAAGTGAAAGAGGTGTAACATCCAATAGCACCAAGTTTGGAACAAACTTAATACCTTCACTCAACAATGCAGCCTGTACTGCTGCTCCATAAGCAACAGCCTCATCAGGGTTAATGCTCTTGCACAGATCCTTTCCCATGAAGTAGTCCTGCAATAGCTGTTGCACTTTGGGAATCCTAGAACCACCAACAATCACAACATCATGTATGTTAGTCTTGTCCATCTTAGAATCAACAAGACACCTATCTACTGTCTCCATACACTTTTTGATGAGGTCCATGTTGAGTTCCTCAAATCTTGCACGAGTGATTGTTGAACAGAAGTCAATGCTGCCAAATATAGAATCTACCTCAATGTTGGTATCAACAGCATATGAGAGCGTCATTTTTGCTCTCTCACACGCAGATCTTAACCTCCCAAGGGCTCTTGGGTTCTCACTAATGTCCATTTTGTTCTTTCTCTTGAACTCTTATACAAAGTAGTTCACCATTCTGTTGTCAAAGTCCTCTCCTCCAAGGTGAGTGTTACCAGCAGTGGCCCTGACTTCAAACACATCATTCTTAATTGTGAGGAGAGACACATCAAATGTACCACCACCAAGATCAAAGATGAACAACACAATTAGCTCTCTTGTAAAGGCCATATGCAAGAGCTGCAGCAGTGGGCTCATTGATTATCCACATAACATTGAGGCCATCAATGACACCTGCATCTTTGGTAGTTTGACGCCGAGAGTCATTGAAATAAGACGGCACAGTAATAATTGCATTCTTTACTGGTGACTCCAAATATGCCTCTGCAATCTCATGCATTTTTGTAAGGACCATTGATGAGATTTCCTCTGCAGAAATATGCTTCTCTTGACCCTTGTATGAAACAGCTATCATGGGTTTGTCATCTTCACCAGCAATGACCTTGAATGGCCACAACATGAGATCATTCTGAATAATAGGATCACTATATTTCCTGCCAATTAACCTTTTCACATCTGCAGAATGAATACACTATTCTTTTATCCTCTCTCTTTTTTTCAAAGTTATCCTTCCATTACTTTTCTTTCCAAATGTTTCTTTAAATTATTAAATTATCACATTTTTTTCTTAAACCTATTTTCATTAGTGCAAGCATTTAAGGCTAATTTGCCAATGATGTTATCCAAAGTGGCCCTGAGAAAAATATTTATTCTTATAAAATCCTAAAAGTGTTAGTTTGACACAATGAAGTCAGGGAGCAAATTTGAAAACTAGACGAAAGTAAGCTTTTTGCTACAAATTAATTAATGAATGTTAGACTATCATTTTTTCAGCTTAAAGCCAACACAAATAATCAGTGTAGACATTTGAATGAATTTAGAAACAATAGAATAATGATTTATTACCAAAGACAGTGTTGGTTGGGTTGATGGCAGCCTGAATCTTAGCAGCATCGCCAATCAATCTTTGGTTGTCAGTGAAAGCAAGGCAAGAAGATGTGGTTCTGTTGCCTTGATCATTGTGAATGATCTCCACTCGACAATGTTGTTTTTGCCATACTGCAACACACGAATATGTTGTGCCAAGGTTGATTCCTACGGCCCATTCCTTATTTCGTCTAGCCATTATTCTCTTTCACTTGATTGTTGAATGTGTTCAAATGAATTGAAGCCAGCCATAGAAAGTTAAGTACCAGAATGGATGAACTCATTTCAGTTTTCATAAGTAAAAAATGGTTTTCAATTATATATCTTCAAGACTTATAAATTCACTACATGGTCTTTCTTAGAAGTCTCGACTTAATTGAAAAGTCCCTTCTAATTTGAGTCACTAGACTTGCAATGCTTAATAAACCCTATGGAAGGCTAAATAACCTTTCACTACTTTTCCTTCCTCTCAAAGTGAGCTTTTAGTGTGCAAACATAAATTGTTAACATTTTAATATAGGATAGAACTTAAGTGCAATAACACAGTTATTGTTGTTCTTGTTCTCTAATCGAGTTTCACTTAGTAATATGTATAATAGAAGTTTGCATTAAACGTCAGCACATCAATATTAAAAGTCAATACATATTACCAAAGTGGAATTTCAATTCTGATTAGAGAATAGTATTAACAGTGTCTATGTTACTGCAGTTAAGTTTTGTCCTTCAATATAATATAGCTTCACACCTTCTCACACTTCTTTTGGTTCTTAAAAATACTGAAAAATTTTCCTCCCAAGAGCATGTTAATTTTTCTTTTCGTAAAAAGGATTTGGGTTCCCAAATAGCCTATCTATCATTTTGTATATTTGTGGAGGATGAAAGCATGCACGAATATATACATGTAGAGCGAAAACAAACTTTTGTAACAATATCAAAGAGAATTACAATATGGAATAATGTCTAAAAAATTTAATGAGAAAAAGAAAAAAGAAAGAAACCACAAACACTATGTAGTTAAATAACTTTGACTATCGAATGTAAGCAATTTTTGTTAGAATTCTTACAACATTTAAAACAATGCAACAATTTTTTTTTTCACATATTCGTGGTGCTGTCAAGGACATGAAGCTTTATAATTTATTTCAGAAAAAATAGTTAAACAGTAATCTTTAAAATTTGTAAGTCATGGGATCTAGAACTGCGCAATTATATAGCTTCTTCTTAAATTGCAGAGGATCGTATTCAGTATTCACTAATGCTACGCACCACAGTGAAGTCTTCTTATATGATACCCAAAGTTCCACTAATTATCTCCAAAGAAGATTTTGATATGTCCAGTGACATACGAAAAAATGTTTAGAATTCATTAAAGAAAATAATAAACAGTTGAAGTAATCAATCATCATCAAAGGTAGTTAATGACACTGCCAAAAATGGCAATATTTTCATCATAACTTGGATTCTTTTGTTGATAAGCGATGGATGAAATAGTTGTTACATTACTGAAGATACAAAGAATAAACATAAGAGTTTTATAGTGTGAAATATATTGAGGATCTCTACCTTGAATTCGAGAATAGAAAACTCGGCTTTGAATTTTTTCTTTGGAATACTCAAATGTCTCAAAGTGCAAAATGAGAGATAAGGTTAATCAAATATTAGTTATATCGTCCTGTGCTCATCCTAATACTTCTCAACGAAGCTACCAATTGACTTGAGGTCTTTCCTTTATTTTTTTTATTTTTTTATTTTTTTGTCATTTTAATAAAATATCAAAGTAAACTTTGATGAAAAGTTTAAAAAAAGAAAAAATGAATGCGATGTGGGACAGTTTTCCTCCAAAAAGCATACGTAGAATTGTTTTATATAAAATTAAGCTCTCTTCATTAAAGTTACATTCATTATTTTTTTTCTAAGTTATTAAGCTGAATACTTAGTAACCAGTATTGAGCTTGTATTTATCTATTAAAAGATGCACCACTTTTAAACTCTCTTCTCACAGTTCTAGAATTCATAAACTGTTATCACATCGAAAATATTTTAATTACTTCACTCTTTAATCTTTTCTTCAACCGATAAATTGGTTAACATAAGTCTACTGTGTGTAAATTGTAGTCAATTCATATTCAATTACTACAACTAGCAACTATTTAACACCACATTTCTTGCACGAACTAAAGTAATAGTCAGGTGCTGACATGCTTAAAACAATAGTTAGGTTCATGATTCATCAAATTAAAGACAGATTCAAAATCCAAATCTTCAACCACTCAATTAGCTAACAATATGAAAATATTTGTGACCATGTAGATTTCTTTTCATTCAATACAAAAAACCAATTACGGCACATTACATTAAACGAACAAGAAAGGAAGCTGAAATTGATGCATATAAAATAAATTTCCAGAGTTTTATTAGTAATAATCCTAATCACTTTCATCTTCGGTTCAACCAGTATTGTTCTTCCCCAGAATTGAATCAAAGGCGCTCTGGAGCTGGCTCAAATAGTTCACAAACTCGAATGTTTCAACCTGATCTTTGTCATCGAGCAAATTTTGGCCCTTTTTAACTCCAGCTTTGATCTTCATTTTGTCTTGTGGGGAAAGTACAGAACTCAAAAATTTATCTTTCATAACTTTGTTCATATCATAAAGGTAATCATCCAAATTATTCATTGCCTTAACCTTCTTTTTGTGCTTCATATCATCAGCCTTGTAAGTCTCAGCTTCCTCAATCATTCTATCAATTTCTTCCGCTGACAATCTTCCTCTTTCATTCTTTATAGTAATATCTTTCATATTGCCTGATGTTTCTTCCTTAGCAGAGACGTTTAATATACCATTGGCATCTATAGAAAAACTTACCTTTAGTGGAAGACCTCGAGGAGCAAGAGCAACTGAAAGATTAAACAAACCCAGCAAGTTGTTATCACTTGCTCTTGTCCTCTCACCCTCGTAAACATCGATAACCACAGAAGATTGGTTATCTACGTCTGTAACATACACCTTTTCCTTCTTTGTAGGAATGGTAGTATTCCTAGGAATCACTACATCCATGAGATCTCCTTTTATCGATGTACCAAGTGAAAGCGGGGTAACATCAATTAGCACCAAATTTGGAAGAAAATTAATGCCTTCACCCAACATAGCAGCCTGCACAGCAGCACCATAAGCAACAGCCTCATCCGGGTTTATACCTTTGCAAAGATCCTTCCCATTAAAGAAATCTTGCAATAGTTGTTGCACCTTCGGAATCCTAGAAGAACCACCAACAAGTACGACTTCATGTATCTTACTCTTGTCCATCTCGGCATCATTAAGACACTTCTCAACAGTGTCCATGCACTTTCTAAAAAGGTCCATGTTTAGCTCCTCAAACCTTGCACGAGAGAGTGGTAAACATAGATCAACACCATCACTTATAGAATCTACATCAATCGTAGTATTAGTATCAAATGAAAGTGTCCTTTTTGCCCTCTCACATGCAGTTCTCAACCTCCTAAGGGCTCTTGGGTTCTTGCTAATGTCCATTTTGTTTTTCCTCTTGAACTCTTGTACAAAGTAGTTCACCATTCTGTTGTCAAAGTCCTCTCCTCCAAGGTGAGTGTCACCAGCAGTGGCTTTGACTTCAAACACATCATCCTTAATTGTGAGAAGAGACACATCAAATGTACCACCACCAAGATCAAAGATGAAAATATTCCGCTCTCCAACACAATTAGCTCTCTTGTTAAGGCCATATGCAAGAGCTGCAGCAGTGGGCTCATTGATTATCCGCATAACATTGAGGCCAGCAATGACACCTGCATCTTTGGTAGCTTGACGCTGAGAGTCATTGAAATAAGCAGGCACAGTAACAACTGCATTCTTTACCGGTGACTCCAAATATGCCTCTGCAATCTCACGCATCTTTGTAAGGATCATTGATGAGATTTCCTCTGCAGAAATATGCTTCTCTTGACCCTTGTATGAAACAGCTATCATAGGTTTGTCATCTTCACCAGCAATGACCTTGAATGGCCACAACATGAGATCATTCTGAATAATAGGATCACTATATTTCCTGCCAATTAACCTTTTCACATCTGCAAAATGAATACACTATTCTTTTATCCTCTCTCTTTATTTTCAAAGTTACCCTTCCATTACTTTTCTTTCCAAATGTTTATTTAACTTATTAAATTATCACATTTTTTTCTTAAACCTATTTTCATTAGTGCAAGCATTTAAGGCTAATTCGTCAATGATGTTATCCAAAGTGGCCCTGAGAAAAATATTTATTCTTGTAAAAACTTAAAAGTGTTAGTTTGACACAAAATGAAGTCAGGGAGCAAATTTGAAAAGTAGACGAAAGTAAACTTTTTGCTACAAATTAAATGATGAATGTTAGACTATCATTTATTCAGCTGAAAGCCAACACAAATAGTCCGTGTAGACATTTGAATGAAATTAGAAACAATAGAATAATGATTTATTACCAAAGACAGTGTTGGTTGGGTTGATGGCAGCCTGATTCTTAGCAGCGTCGCCAATCAATCTTTGGTTGTCAGTGAAAGCAACACAAGAAGATGTGGTTCTGTTGCCTTGGTCGTTGTGAATGATCTCCACTCGACAATGTTGTTCTTGCCATACTGCAACACATGAATATGTTGTGCCAAGGTCGATTCCTACAGCCCATTCCTTATTTTGTCTGGCCATTCTTTCACTTGATTGTTGAATGTGTTCAAATGAATTGAAGCCAGCCATAGAAATTTATGTAGCAGAATGGATTAACTCATTTCAGTTTTCATAAATAAAAAATGGTTTTCATTTATATATCTTCAAGACTTATAAATTGATTACACGGTTTTTCTTAGAAGACAAGACTTAATTGAAAACTCCCTTCTAATTTGAGTACACTAGACTTGCAATGCTTAATAAACCCTATGGAAGGCTAACAAACCTTTCACTACTTTTCCTTCCTCTCAAAGTGAGCCTTTAGTGTGCAAACATAAATTGTTAACATTTTAACATAGGATAGAACTTGAGTGCAACAACACAGTTATTGTTGGTGTTGTTCTCCAATCGAGTTTCACTTAGTAATATGTATTATAGAAGTTTGCATTAAACGTCAGCACATCAATATTAAAAGTCAATACATATTACCAAAGTGGAATTTCAATTTTGATCAGAGAATAGTATTATCAGTGGCTATGTTACTGCATTTAAGTTTTCTCCTCTAATAATACTGAAAATTATCTTCCTCCCAAGAGCATGTCAATTTTTTTTTTTTCGTAAGAATGATTCGGGTTCCCAAATAGCCTATCTATCATTTTGTATATTTGTAGAGGATGAAAGCATGCACGAATACATGTAGAGCGAAAACGAAATTTTATAACAATATCAAATAAAATTACAATATGGAATAATGTCTAGAAAATTTAATGAAAAAAGAAAAAGAAACAACAAACACTATGAAGTTAAATAACTTTGACTATCGAAAGGAAGCAATTTTTGTTTGAATTCTTACTACTTCATTTAAAATAATGTAACTATTCTTTTTCACATATTCGTGGTGCTGTCAAGGACATGAAGCTTTATAATTATTTCAGAAAAAATAATTAAATAGTAATCTTTAAAATTTGTAAGTCATGGGATCTAGAACTGCCCAATTATATAGCTTCTTTTCAAATTGCCGAGGATCGTATTCAGTATTCACTAATGCTACGCACCACATTGAAGTCTTCTTATATGATACCCAAAGTTCCACTAATTATCTCAAAAGAAGATTTCGATATCTCCAGTGACATACGAAAAAATGTTTAGAATTCATTAAACAAAATAATAAACAATAGAAGTAATGAATCATCAAAGGTAGTTACTGCCAAAAATGGCAATATTTTCAGCATAACTTGGATAAGCGATGCATGAAATAGTTGTAACATTACTGAAGATACAAAGAATAAACATATACAGTTTTATGGAGTGAAATATATTGAGGATCTTTACCTTGAATTCGAGAATAGAAAACTCGGCTTTGAATTTTTCTTTGGAATACTCAAATGTCTCAAAGTGCAAAATGAGAGATAAGGTTAATCAAATATTAGTTATATCGTCCTGTACTGATCCTAAATACTTCTCAACGAAGCTACCAATTGACTTGAGGTCTTTCCTTTATTTTTTTTGTCTTTTTAATAAAACATTAAAGTAAACTTTGATGAAAAGTTAAAAAAAGAAAAAATGAATGCTATGTGGGTCAGTTTTCCTCGAAAGCATACGTTCAATTGTTTTATATAAAATTAAGCTCTGTTCATTAATGTTACATTCATTATTTTTATTTCTAAGTTATTAAGCTGAAAACTTGGTACCCAGTATTGAGCTTGCATTTATCTATTAAACAGATGCACCACTTTTAAAACTCTTCTCACACAGTTCTAGAATTCATAAACAATCTGTTATCACATCAAAAATATTGTAATTACTGTGTTCTTTTATCTTTTCTTCAACCGAAAAATTGGTTAAGCATAAGTCTGCTGTATGTAAATTGTACTAGTAATAATTTAACATCACATTTCCTTGCACGAACTAAAATATTCTTGACCGAAGTAATAGTCAGGGTGCTAAAATGCTTAAAACAATAATTAAGTTCATGATTCATCAAATTAAAGACAGATTCAAAATCTAAATCTTCGACCACTCAATTAGCTAACAATATGAAAATATTTCTGACCATGTAGATTTCTTTTCATTCAATACAAAAAACCAATTCGGCACATTACATCAAACAAACAAAAAAGGAAACTGAAATTGATGAATATAAAATAATTTTCCAGAGTTTTATTAGTAATAATCCTCATCACTTTCATCATAGATCCAACTAGTATTGTTCTTGCCCAGAATTGAATCAAACGCACTCTCGAGCTGGCTCAAATAGTTCACAAACTCAAATGTTTCAACCTGATCTTTGTCACCAATCAAATTTTGGCCCTTTTTAATTCCAGCTTTGATCTTCATCTTGTCTAGTGGGGAAAGTACAGAACTCAAAAACTTATCATTCATAACTTTATTCATATAGTAAAGGTAATCATCCAAATTATTCATTGCCTTAACCTTCTTTATGTACTTCATATCGTTAACCTTGTAAGTCTCAGCTTCTTCAATCATTCTCTCAATTTCTTCCGCTGACAATCTTCCTCTTTCATTCTTTATAGTAATATCTTTCTTATTCCCTGATGTTTCTTCCTTAGCAGAGACGTTTAATATACTATTGGCATCTATAGAAAAACTTACCTTTAGTGGAAGACCTCGAGGAGCAAGAGAAACTGAAAGATTAAACAAACCCAGCAAGTTATTATCACTTGCTCTTGTCCTCTCACCCTCATAAACACTGATAGACACTCCAGATTGAAAATCTGCAGCTGTTAAATATACTTCTTTCTTCTTAGTAGGAATGGTAGTATTCCTAGGTATTACTACACTCATGAGATCTCCTTTTGTCGATATACCCAGTGAAAGCGGGGTAACATCCATTAGCACTAAATTGTGAAGAAGATTAATGCCTTCACCCAACATAGCAGCCTGCACAGCAGCCCCATAAGCAACAGCCTCATCAGGGTTTATACCTTTGCAAAGATCCTTCCCACTAAAGAAATCTTGCAATAGTTTTTGCACTTTGGGAATCCTGGACGAACCACCAACAAGTACTACTTCATGTACCTCACTCTTGTCCATCTCGGCATCATTAAGACACTTCTCAACAGTGTCCATGCACTTTCTAAATAGGTCCATGTTTAGCTCCTCAAACCTTGCACGAGAGAGTGGGAAACATAGATCAAGACCAACACTTATAGAATCTACATCAATCGTGGTCTCAGTATCAAATGAAAGTGTCCTTTTTGCCTTCTCACATGCAGTTCTCAACCTCCTCAGGGCTCTTGGGTTCCCACTAATGTCAACTTTGTTCTTTGTCCTGAACTCTTGCACAAAATGGTTCACCATTCGGTTATCAAAGTCCTCTCCTCCAAGATGAGTGTCTCCTGCGGTGGCCTTAACTTCAAAAGTCTCATTCTTAATTGTGAGAAGAGACACATCAAAAGTGCCACCACCAAGATCAAAGATAAAAACATTTCTCTTTACAACAAAACTTCCTTTCTTTTGAAGGCCATAAGCAAGAGCTGCAGCAGTGGGTTCATTGATTATCCGCATAACATTGAGGCCAGCAATGGCACCAGCATCTTTGGTAGCTTTACGTTGAGAGTCATTGAAATAAGCAGGCACAGTAACAACTGCATTCTTCACAGGTGAACCCAAAAATGCCTCAGCAATCTCACGCATCTTTGAGAGAATCATAGCTGAGATTTCCTCAGCAGCAAGTTCCTTTTCCTCACCCTTGTACTTAACAACAATCATGGGTTTGTCATCTTTGCCAGCAATCACATTGAATGGCCACAGCTTCACGTCATTCTGAATGACGGGATCACTGTATTTCCTTCCGATCAACCTCTTTGCATCTGGAAAATTAAAAATAATACTGTGATCAATTATTTGTCATGCTAAAAGCAAACATACAAAAAGAAAAGATGAATCACCAAAGACAGTGTTGGAAGGGTTAGAAGCAGCTTGATTTTTTGCAGCATCCCCAATGAGCCTATGAGTACTCGTGAAAGCAACAGAAGAAGGTGTTGTTCTGTTTCCTTGTTCGTTGTGTACGATTTCAGCTCTGTTATTTTGATCCTGCCATATTGCCACACATGAATAAGTAGTGCCAAGATCAATTCCTACTGCATGTCCCTCATATTTTTTTGGCCATTCTCTTCCAACTGAATCAAGATTGTATTAACCAACTCAAGAATGTACCAAGTCCTCATATTGTTGAATTTCTCAGGCTGGCTTTTATATCATTGTAACATGAAAAATAGCTAACACTTGCAACTGTATGCATTAGGTGTATCTATCTTGATTCTATAAATTGAATTTATTGTATTAATACTACTACTATCTTATCAAAAGTCACGACTTAATTAATCATTCCTAATTTCCCAACAACAGAGTCTCCTCGTGCACAGTGTTTATGTGTGGAAATTGGAAAACTTCAAAAACTGGAGTCTGAAAGCCTTCATGTTGACATGGTGCGCTTTTAATATGATATTGTTATCTATATATCTAATGTTCATAGCTTAAATGGTTTTGCGACTTCTCATTCTCTTTTCCTCCTACTAGAATTTACTCAAGTGAAATTTTTTTAAAACTTTTTGACATCATTTATTTATAATAAATATTTATTAAAAAATAAATGGTTTATTACATTAGAGATATAAAAGTATGATCAATATTACTTTTTTTTTATCAATCTTACAAATTAAGATTAATAAAACTTTTTATTTATCGATTTTCTATTTATACGGTCCAATTTGTATACTCATATTATTTAACAACGAAAATTATGTCCATTTTTTTCAGATGTGTATTTCGTGAATCAAATTAGTCCTCAAGTCAAGGAGTTTAAATATTAATTTAACTAACGTAATAATTATTTAGAATTAATTTGACAAACAAAATTCACATTCATGACAACTACGATACCTTTCTTTAACTAATTTGACTATTTAGTTTATATTTAACTTGGTTTATTTAAAAATAATAAGCACTTATTTTTTATTAGACTAACTTAAATGAATCTATAATAATGAATAATATATTTCTTATACTTAAGTTGAATTTAGCATACTAAATACAGTTTAGTACGTATTTGGTTCATCTTACTTTTACTAAATCAACCTTTTGCAAAAACTTAAAAACAATTTTTTTCACATTATGGCTGAATCTACCATACTACATTTTATCTTCTGTCTTCTTCCAAACATAGGATAAATATTTATTATTTTTCAATCTCACGCAATCTAATAAAATGAATAAATCCATAAACCACCCAGATCTGTGTTTTGATGAATCTGCAAACTTAATTTTAAGCATTCTTAATTTCTATTAAAAGTATATATGAATAGTGATTTTAAGAGAAGTAATGTTATTTAAACATGAAAATAAAAAACAGTATAATATGTTTAATTATGAATTAAGATACATAAATATTGTTAATGTAACATGCACTGTTCAATTATAAAATTATTTTTGTCAATATACATACGTCTGAATATTTTAATGTATTTCCACTTATCTGATTATAAAAGGCTTAGCGCTAAAATCAACACTGAAAGAAATATTTATCTATTTAAACCCTTTATGCTTTAAATTAAAACAAAATCTTAATATTTATGCCTTATACTATTTTTTTTTCGATTGACTTGTCTCAAATATTGTCTTTCAAATAAAGTTTTATCTTTTTTCTTTTCTTTTTAGTTTAATAAAAAAGCCACAATTGTTGTTTGATTTTATTTTATTTTACAATTTTAACCGTTAAAATAAATATTATCTTGACTTAAATCATAAAAATTTAAAAATATTTTTTTCCTTTACTAAAAAAAATCATAATTTTCAAAAGAAGTTATGGTTTTTTTCTTATTGTGTGAAATTAATCATGATGATTAAAAAAACAAGTAATTTGATATATATTTTTAAAAGAATACAGAATCAATCCAACAAATTACAATTTATTTTTATTTAATAAATTAAATATTTGATAAAAATTACTACAATCTATCAATCAAATATTTTGTTACAGTTAACTAATTAAATATATAGTTTAGCATATTTTAAAGAAAATCTATAATAATATTAATAAGATGTGTGAATGATAATATAGTTAATCCAACAATAAGTGATAATATGGGAGTGTGTTAGTATAGATGTCCAGAGTAATTAATTTGTCCAGATTCAGAATTATTTATAAAAAAATAATTTCTTCTTTCTTTTTTTGTCAACAAAATAATTTCTTCTTTAAATTTTCAATATAAATGTAATACTGTTTTTTTTTTTGTCATTCAGTTAGGCCCAGTTAAAAAAGCCCATAAGTCATTGTAGCCTTTGGGGGAATGAAAGCTTTATCTTTGTTTCATTTAACTTTGTTTTTATTTAATTTAATTCTCTAAGTTTACTTTAATTTTTATTGATTTAGAGGATGTTTTGGTGTTTAGTATAAAAACGAGTTCATAATGAAGATTATTAACAATAAAAATTATAAATATATGATATTTAATAAAAAAAAATATAGGTTGACAGTTATTGTTAAATATTTATAAAACAATATAAATGATTAGTTGGTTAGAAATGATTTGTCGATATTTAAAAAGATTTTTGGCAATAAAAATTATTGTTTGGTTGTGATTTAAAAAACTTAGATGATAATTTAGTAGTAAAATGTGTAGAAATTATAAAATAAGAAAAATTTATTATCCAAAATATTATTATTTTAAAAAATTTGCTCAAGTTAAAATAAAAAATAAAGTTAAATGATTTTTTATCTTAAAAAATAACATAAAAAATTAAATTAAATAAAAATAAAAAGACTAAATCAAAACTTCACCTTAAATTTAAACAATAACAAGTTTAATTTAGTCATTTTTAAATTATGATTTTTTTAAAAAATTTGACAAAGAATCTTTAAGAACAAAATTATAAGATTAACCTTTTATGGTGTTTATGCAAATTGTGTATGTATAATAAGGAAGTCACCGAGAAAAGGAGAATTTGTGAACAAATAGAAATAAGCTACTAAGGTCCTATTTGGTCCATCTCCCATGAAACTGTGAACAAAGGTGTACCTTTTTTCTTTTTCCGTCTCAAATAAAGTTAGAAGAATTCTAACTCAATTTAGTACAAGCCACTATATTACTTTAGGTGGATTTTAGCATTTTTTTTCTAATCTAGGATTGAGTTTTCTGACCGTTAGATTTAATAATATTTAATTAAATAATTGAAATTACAAACTTATTACTGCAAGTAAACAAGTTTGATGAAGGAAAACTGTATTTTGAGTCACCTTTTTTGATTGAGAATGAATAAAATAAACTTAAGAACCTTTGAATAAGCCTGGCTTAATTAGCTGCTCATGCCACTGAAAAGTGTAGTTAAAAGATAAAGTATTCTTACTTTTAAAACATGAGAGAGAGAAGGAATAACATAAACCTATTACCTTTGAATAGTCTTGCTTTCTCACTCATATTTATGCTTATGCTTAGTGCTCAAGTAAGGCACAACAACGATATAAACATCAGGACAAATTTGTCAAACTTCCAACTATTTTAAGATATGATATGCTTTTATCACACATAAATCTCAACTAGAAAACAATTAACCAATCTTGCCCACAACGCAGTCAAAAAGGCTCACAAGCTCATTGAGATGATCTTCAAACACATTTATATCGTCGTGCTGGTCATTACTGTCAACTAAATTTGTGGCCTTAGCAATTGCAGAATCGATCTCCTCTCTTTCTTGTGAACAAAGCTTTGAATTGATATTTTTGTTCTTCAAAACATTCCTAATCTTGTAAATGTAATCATCCAACCCATTCATTGCTTTGGCCTTCCTAAGGAACTTCTTGTCTTCAGCCTCATAATCCTTGGCTTCTTGAATCATTCTTTTAATTTCATTAGTTGAAAGTCTTTCTTTATCATTGGTTATAGTAATCTCATTCCTGTTGCCAGTAGTTTTCTCAACAGCTGAAACAGTTAGGATTCCATTTTCATCTAAATCAAAGCAAACATGTACCGGATGGCCACGAGGAGCAAGAGGAAGGCCAGAAAGAGTAAAAAAACCTAACAAATTGTTATCACTGGCTCTTGATCTCTCACCTTCATAAACCTCAAAAAGGACAGAGGATTGATTATCCATAATGGTCTCGTGTCCTTTCGTCTTCCTTATCGGAATGGTAGAATTCCTAGGAATTATTACATTCATGATGTCTCCTACTGTTCCTACACCAAGAGACAGAGGTGTAACATCCAACAGCACCAAGTCTGGAGCATTCTTAATGCCTTCACTCAACAAAGCAGCCTGCACAGCAGCACCATAAGCAACAGCTTCATCAGGGTTGATGCTCTTGCACAATTCCTTCCCATTGAAAAATTCTTGCAATAGTTGCTGCACTTTGGGAATCCTGGAAGAACCACCAACAAGAACAACATCATGCACACTACTCTTCTCCATCTTAGCATCAGATAGACACCTATCTACTATCTCCATGCACTCTTCAAATAGCTCCATATTTATTTCCTCAAACCTTGCCCGTGTAATGGAAGAACAGAAGTCAATGCCCTGAAATAAGGCATCAATCTCAATGTTGGCAGTAACAGCATATGAGAGTGTCCTCTTTGCCCTCTCGCATGCACTTCTCAACCTCCTCAGGGCTTTTGGGTTCACAGTAATGTCCACTTTGTTCTTCCTTTTCATCTCCTCTGCAAAATAATTCACCATCCTGTTATCAATGTCCTCCCCTCCAAGATGAGTGTTTCCGGCAGTAGCCTTAACCTGGAAGACCTTACCCTCAATTGTGAGCAGAGACACATCAAACGTACCGCCACCAAGGTCAAAGATGAAAATATTTCGTTCTCCAACACAATTAGCTCTCTTGTCAAGGCCATACGCAATAGCAGCAGCTGTGGGTTCATTGATTATCCGCACAACATTCAGGCCAGCAATAGCACCAGCATCTATAGTGGCTTTACGCTGAGAATCATTGAAATAAGCAGGCACAGTAACAACTGCACTCTTTACAGGCTTTTCTAGATATGCCTCCGCAATCTCCCGCATCTTTGTGAGGACCATAGATGATACTTCTTCAGCTGAAAGGTGCTTCTCCTGACCCTTGTACTCAACAACAATCATGGGTTTGTCATTAACACTGGCAATGACATTAAATGGCCACAACATCTTATCTTTCTGAACAGTGAGATCACTATATTTCCTACCCATCAATCTCTTGGCATCTGCAAAAGTTTTAAGAATTCCTAGTCACTAGTTTGTGACAGACGGCATCTAGCTAAAGGCCAAGAAAATTTACCAAAGATAGTGTTCCTTGGATTGATAACAGCTTGATTTTTAGCAGCATCACCAATCAACCTTTGATTGTCTGTGAAAGCAACACAAGAAGGTGTGGTGTTGTTGCCTTGGTCATTGTGGATGATCTCCACTCGACAATGTTGATCTTGCCATACTGCCACACACGAATAGGTTGTGCCGAGGTCTATTCCCACTGCAAATCCCTCACATTTTCTAGCCATGATCTTTCAAACAACTGAAATTAAATATAAAAAGACGAAGTCAGTACTTGGGAGAAATACAGCAGCCACAGAAAGACTGGTATTTTTTAAGTTGGCTTTGAAAGACACACATTGCTAAGTAATATTTGTCTATTTGGATTTTCTCATAAGCTGTACCAAAATCCAATGTGTTTAAATTAAAGATGTAACACATGTATCTTACTAGAAGTATCATGGATTGAAGATTTGGTCCTTGACTGATGTATAGCATTATGAAATCAAAGTTATTTTCTGTACGATCATCCGTTAAGAATGTTCTGAATGAAAATATTTGTCAAGAAACTATGTAGTTCTCAGTTTTCTAACAGTTCTGCAACAAACAACTCCTTTTTGAAAGAAATATAGTTTTCTGAATTATGCTACATGAAATTGTTTTGGCATTAATATACAAGAACCAAGTCTCCATAAGTGGGTGGCATGTTAGCAGTATTGCAGTTTGAATCAAAAGTAGGGGCATTTTAGTAGTTTAGAAAGGAAAGCGTGGATCTAGGATAGATGACAACTCACCCAGAGCACTGCAAATTGTAGATAACACTAGAAATGTAGCCAGTTGCATTGCAAAATTAGAGATGGCAAAACGGCATCACACAGTAAAAATCTCTCTTTTCACCATCACAATTCATAGCCCAGTTGCTGCATTGCACCCTCATCATATATGGGACATGATATTTTGTTCTAATTTTACTTGTGAATTTATTTTTTAAGTCAAGCGTTTTTTTGTTATTGTAGATTCTAATATTAGTTGTCCAGTTGAGAAGAAGTGTGCTCGTCTATGACCAAGGGTTGGGATGCAGAGAGAGGAATTTGAGAGAATGATGAGCTTTCTTATTTTTTTGTGAATTTAGACATTGGTTGAAACTTGAATGACTTTTTATGAAATTAGCATTACATGTGAGCTTACTATGAACTCAGTATTCTGGTTTAGGTATTGCATACGTTTCAAGTACTAATTTAACTAATAGTTGTTATAAGTTATGAATACATGATTATATTGACATTGTTATTAGGTAACAATTTAGTTTTGTGCGACGGGCCTAATGATAATATTCTTTCTTTCCTCGTAATCATGATTTACTTTCTTCAGTAGTGTCAAGTTAATGGTTTTCGTAAAATTATCAATAAGTTATTTACTTATTGAAAATGAACAGGAACCTATATTTTTACAAAATGCTTTTTAATTTACAAAGAATTGCTTTACAATTACAAAATTGTAAAGGACCATATGTAATTCGTAGATTTATTTTAAATGAATGAACAATAAATATAGTTGTTTCATGTGTATGCATAACATGGAGCAGAGAGTTAAAATATTTATTAAATTTTTATAGTGAAAAAGAGCAAGAAAAATGTGATGAGAGAAATTTAAAATATTTATTTTAGAGAGAAAAAATATGAAATATATTTTTTTTTAAAATATTGTTTATCAATGTTTCAAAATAAAGTATGAATAAAAAAGATAAGACGATAAAGATATAATTTTTAATAATCAATCTATATTTTTCTTCTCTCTTAATAAAAAAATCCAAAAAAGGAAAGAGTCCCCCCTCTCTTCTTTTTCTTATCTTTCAAGGCCTTCACTTCCTTCTCCTTCTAATCTCTTAAACAAACCTAATGGAATGTATCATCTAAAACCATCTTACGGAATACCCAAAATTCCACTATTAATCTCAAAAGAAGTTTTTGATATGTCCAGTGACATAAAAAACACTGTTTAGAAACTATTGAACATAAAGAACAACAATAGAAGTAATTAAGCATCAAAGGTAGTCAATGACACCGCGAAAAAGTCAGAAACTACCTAAACTAAATAGTATATCTAACTACAAGAAACTACCGTAGAAGATTATTTGAGTATCACAGTGAAGAAGTATTAGGTAGCTCTCCAAAATACTGCGATGCATGGATTAGTTGTTATATTGCTAAAGATATAGTGAACAAAGATATCGTTTTTATGAAGTAAAATATATTACCTTGAAATGGCGAATAGAAAACTCACTAACAGCTCTGAATCTCTCTGTGGCTCTTCCTCTTCTCAGTCAGAGTCTTTGGAATGCTGAAAAGTCTCAAAGCAAAATGACAGAAAAAGAGAGGTTTGAAAGTGTGAATCTAATCATAAAGTAATTTATGTTCTGTCATAGGCCCAAAGACTTCTCAACGAAGCTACCAACCAAAAGTTGAAGGGCTCAAAAAATGAAAAACAAACGAGTGCTGTGGGTGTGAAAGATTTCCTCCAAAGCATACCTTATGTTATTTTATTTATAACTAACCTCTCTTTATTAAAACTTACATTTATTATTTTTACTTCTGTGTGCTTTTAAGATTGAAAAAAAAAAAAGGTAAATTTTGTGACTAACCTAAAAATTTTCTTAAAAAATTTAGATCAAAATGAGCCACGTGTTAAGTTAAAAAAATTATTATATATAATTTATTTAAAGTTATATTATTTATATTATTTGTTATATAATTTTATTATATATATATATATTTTTTTGTATATTTAATTTTTTATAAATTTTAAGTATAATTTTTTTATTTTTTTAAATAAAATATAATTTATATTTAAGCAATTTTTATTTATTATAAATAAAAAATAATTATAACATAATATATTAATATAATAATTAAATATTAATAATAGAATTAAGAATATAGAAATATATTAATATAATATATTTTTTAATTTTAGTTAATTTAATTTTGATTAGATTTTATTTTTATTTAAAAATTTAACCGTTCTTTAGCTTGTTTAAATATAATTATTTATTATTAAATATATTTAATATAAATTATATTTTATTTAAAATTAAAAATTTATAAAAAATAAAATAAGAAATTAAATATACATAATATATAATATATAATAATAATAATAATATGTAATAAATAATATAAATAATATTTTTAAATAAATTATATATAATAATTTTTTTAACCTAATACGTAGTTTTTTTATTAGTCTAAATTTTTGGATATGATATACATAAAAAATTTCTACAGCACATAAACACAAATTCATAGGCTCTATGGGTGACAACTGCTCATGCTTGCTATAAAACCCTAGACAACACTGTCACGCAGCGACCTAATGATTAATTTCATTTCTAAAATTACAAAATGTTATTTTAGTTTTTGAAATTTTAAAATATTTTATAATATTATTAAATAATAACTATTTTCTTTTTAAAATTTAAAAAACAAGGAACTTTGAAAAATAACAATAACAAAAATTATTAATATTTGATAATTTTAAGGAATAAATTAATTTTTTTTATAAATTTAAATTAAATTGATCAAAATCCATAATTATAAAATTAATTTATTATATTATTTTTTAAAATATAAAAAATAAATAAAGTTAGGATAGATTTTTTGAAGGCCATAGGATTTGTTTGACACATAATATAATTGGCATGAATAGGGTAAATTTTATTGAAGAATCTCTGTTTGAGCAATTTATTAGAAGATTATTAATTTCAGTTTTCCTTAATTCCTGGTTTACTTCCCTAATATTGGTTATCTTTTGCTGTCCAGTATATTTTTGTCTTCTTGGATGGTGGTGTTCCTAGGTCCTCTTAATGCTTTACCAAGAGACAACGGCCATGGAGATTTCTTTAAAAAAAATGTCTTTTAAAGCAATAATTTTCTCGATAGAGTGAGAAAAGCATAAAACTTTTTTCTTTTCTTAAATAAAGAGACTCAAAAATAACTATAATTTGTCTTGTTTCTTTTAAATTTCTTTAATTTGTGGAATTTTTTTTCTTGATTCAACCTACAAGAGAAATCTAAAAGATCAAAACACTTCAATTTTTATTGTGAGTAATTTTTTATTTAACCTACAAAAAGAAATAAAAAACTTACAAAACTCTAATTTTTTTATGCATTATATATAATATCAGTAATTTAAAATAGTATTTATTTATAATTATTACTAAGATATGAGTAATTTTAACTTTAATAGATAATTTTGATACCTTACATTAAAATTTATAATTGGTAGCTTGAATTATTCTTTGATTTTATATTATTAAATTATAATTATATTTTTTAAGTTGATGCTATTAAATTATAATTAATATCTTTCATTGCAATTTTAATATCATTTAGTTCTCCTATTATTTAAGTATGTCTTGCTTTTTTTCTATTTTTGTATGTATAGTTTAATCCAAACTAGAAATGCATTATAAGAAAACCAATGGTATCACTTGTTCTTATTTTTTATAAACAAAAAATTGAAATGTGTATTGCTTTTATATATATATATATATATATATATATATATATATATTAGTAATTTATCAATTAATTTTTATTATTTTTAAATTTTCATTTATTTTTTATCTATTTTTAATAGAAGGAAATTTAAAAACTAATGAATGGGCAGATATTATGTAAAAATATAGGACACATAAATGAGATACAATGAATCAAACATGGTGTACTCAAAATGGTGTCCAAAATATGGTAAGAGAAAATATTTTAAAAATTTGTGATAGTTAAAATAAAAAGTTTATTAGTATTTTTCTTTTCCAAATGATCTAATTTTTTATATTTTTATTTTATTTATCTTAATTTTTCACAGAAAGATTTGAAGAATATAAGAGATATATATCAATAAGATATTTCTCAAGCTCCATTGGTTGAGCATTTTGCATTTGTATTAAAAAGAAAGCTAAATTATTCACTTAGTTTAGAAAGTACAATGATAACAAAAAATTTATAAACAAACAAATAGTTCAAAATCAAGTTTAGAATATAAAAAGAGAACAAATAATTTAGAATTAGAAATAAAAAAAATTGACTAATATTTTAAGAAAACAAGAGGAGAGTCAGGAGATTAGTTTTCAACTTCAAATTGAGTTACAATTTCAACGTTAATTGAACAAAAACAAATGAAGAATGAGCTTGAGATGTAGATGAAACATCAATGAACTATGTTATATTATTGAGAAAATTATCATTCAAAAAGCTATTTAATAATTCATGTGCTCCAACTACCATGTAAGTTTATTGATTATTTTAATTATTATTACTTAATTATTATATAATTATATTTTTAATAATTTATTAATTGATCAATTTATATTTATTAATATTATTTTTATTTTTTCTTATTTGTAGGATCAGAATCCATGAGATCATTTTTATCCTATTTTAGTTATTTAATTCAATATTAGTGTTTCTTTTTATCTTAAAATTTTAATATGTTGACGATGTATTTTAATTTCATTTATAATTTGTATGTGTAAACTTTCTTTGAATATTTATTATATTTAAATTTATCATTTAACACATGACTTCATAATTTATCATTTATGATTTTATTTATATTTATTTTAAAATATAATTATTATAATAAAACTGCTTTGATATAACAACAACGTTAATTTTAAAGAATAATAATTAAAATCATTAGTAATATAAGTTTGAGTAATAATATATAAATTATTAATTTAAAGTAACTATTAATTAAATATTAATTTTTAAAAACTTTTTTGTTATAAAAATTTTGTTTAAAATAATTTCTAACAGTAATGAATAAATTAGTCATCACTTTTAGAATAATAATGACTAATAATCATATGAAATATTATGCATAACAGTGATAAATTGTCTTATCAATAATACTTTTATATATATATATATATATATATTAGTTAAGTTAATTTTTATCATAATAAATATTTATTTTAATAACTATATAATATTGTCACAAAAGTGACTTAACTATAAGTGACGATAAATGACAAATTGAGACGATAGATAGATGATGAATTAAAATATCGTCACAAAATTACTTTAACAACGACTTTTAAAACTTTTAATGACAAATAATATAGTCACTTTATGTTAATTTTTTTTAAAAAAATTATTATAAAAATATTATTTAAAATAATTTCTAATAGTAATAAATAATTACTTTGAGAATAATAGTAAATAATAATTATTTTAAATATTATGCATAATGATTACATAATATCGTTACAAATATAACAATAACTTAATTATAAGTAATAATAGATGAAGAATTTAAATATCGTCACAAAATTATTTTAATGGTGACTTTTAAAATTTTTAATAATAAATATTATAGTCACTTTATATGTGATTTTTTGTAATATTCTTGTATAAACAAATAAATATAATGATTACAAAGTCTAAGGATATATTTATCTAAAATTCAAACAATCAGCCATTTAATCTAGACATTTATGAGCCACAGCAATAGCACCAGCAGCATTTACAATGGCTTTATGCTGAGAATAACCGGAAATAAGCAGGTATCGTAACAAATACATTTTTTTGGACTTTTCTAAATATGCTTATGCAATCTCCTGTATCTTCTCACATTTACAGAATTCATAAACAATTTGTTATCACATTGAAAATATTTTAATTACTTCATTCTTTTATCTTTTCTTCAATCGAGAAATTGGTTAAGCATAAGTCTGCTGGGTGTAATATATAGTTAATTCATATTCAATTACTACGACTATCAATTATTTAACATCACATTTCCTTGCACGAACAAAAAATTTTATTGACTGAAATAGTAGTCAGGTGCTAAAATGCTTAAAACAATAGTTAGGTCCATGATTCATCAAATTAAAAAGAGATTTAAAATCCAAAATTTTCAACCACTCAATTAGCTAACAATATGAAAATATTTTTGACCATGCAAGTAGGGATGACAATGGGTAGGGTACGAGTAAGGTATTATAGTACCCATTTCAATACTCACGATTTAAAAAAATAACTATACCCAACTCCATATCTACGTGAGTATGAATATTAATCCTTGTACCCGTATCCTCTGGGTACCCGCATACCCATCTTGTACCTATTACGCGCTTATTTGAAAAAAAAAATATTTATAAAAAAAATATGTTTATATAACTTAACATAAGTGTCAAATAAGATACAAACATAGATAAAAAACAAAATTCAAAAATCACAAGTGCTAAATGTATCTTAATATAATAATTTTATAAACTAAAATTATTAGAAATAATAAGCGAAACTAAACACATAAGTTATTTGTTGGCGATATCACTATCTTATGTGAGATTCGATTGATCGGTAACATTAGAGCCAAAACAAAATAGATCTACACTGGGTGACCCTTCGTGTGGGATCACTTGGTGATCTTTTGTGGCGGTATTGATAACTAACTATAATGAATAATGATTCATAATTGTTAGGTTTTAATGAGACAGATATTGAGAATGAAAGTAAAATTATGGTAGAGAAGTTAAAGTACTAACAACGAAAAGTTAATACATAAAATATTTTTTTAATTTGAAATTGTAAGAAAGATAACAGATTTAATTAAAATTATATATATATATATATATATTAATACTAATATTTTTAACTCATATATTATACGAAAGTATTTTGTCAAAAATATAAATTTAAAAAAAAAAATTTTAATACATTAAATATTTATAATGTATATAAATTTTGAAAGAAATAATTTGAATAAAAGATAAATAGTGACAACAAAATTTTATAATAAAGAAATATATATGTATATAAAAAAATTATACTTTTTTATCTAAAGAAAAAATTAACAAATAAAAATTAACAATAATTTTTTGTATTTTTTATCTTTTCAAAAATTTTTTTAAACGTAAATAAATAGTAAGAATAATATTATTTAAATTCAATAGATTATAGTTGAGCTTGTACTACATACATTGTATAAAAAAATATCATTTTAAATTAAAATAAAAAATTAAAATTTAAATATTATCAATAAATAATAAGTTTACGGTAATAGTAAATGATTGTAAAATTTATAAAATATTTACAATATGTTTATTATTTATCAATAATGTAATAATTAAATTGTATTAGTCTAATTAAATGATATAAAATAATAAATAATTTTTTTATTAAAAATATAAACTAAAATAAATTTTTTGATTTACTTTATTATTAAATATATTTTTATATTAATCTTATATAACTTTACATAAGTAATATAATAATTAAAAATTTAATGCATAGTTATAGATACCCTATATGAATAAATCTTATATCTATAAGTAATATGGTTAGGATTGGCAAAATGATTTGCTTGTCTAACCCACCAAAATTGACTGGCTGAGCTCAATGCTATGAATTTATTAGCTCACTAAAATGCAAGCCAAAGAGCAAACAAATTAGTCCATCAAGCCCAAATTTTATTTTAAAAAAGAATTAAATATTAATTTTATTAAAAAATGTATTTTTTTATTTATTGTAACTTTTATTTTTTTAGTTAATTTTTAGTAGATTACTAACTTTTTATTTATTTTTAAGTTTTTGGAGGACTAGAATATTAGTTTGCAAGCCTATTTTTAAACGAGTCAGACTAAAAAATTTGGTCCATTTTTTAAATAGAATATACTCAAACTAATTCGTTTTTAAACAGTTTTTGGTGAGAATGACTAACTGATTTTATCACTCATGAGATTAGTAATTTATTTTATATATATATATATATATATATATAATTTAATTTTTAAGACATAAAAGAATCATAGTTGAATCTCAAATTTAGAAGTAATATAGTAAGCACTTTTTTTATTTATTGTTCACTTCTTGAATAAATTAGTTATATAAAAATATTGTTGCTTTTATTTGTTATTACTATTAATTTTATTAAAAAATTTGGCAATAACTTGCAATATTAATTATTTTTAATATATTTTTATTTATATTTTTTTTATCAAAAATATATTTTCATGTACATAAATATTAAAACATTTAAAATTTTCCATTTAAACCCTTTATTCTTTAAATTTAAACAAAATCCTAATAATCATGTCTTGTAATAATTTTTTCGATAGACGAGTCTCAAATATTGTCTTTCAAAGAAAGTTTTCTGTTTTTTATTTTGTTTTTAGTTTAAGAAAAAAGCCTCAAGTATTGTTTGATTTTATTTAATTTTATAATTTTAACAGTTAATCTATTTTAAAATAAATATTATCTTGAATTAAATCATAAATATTCTAATTTAATTTCTCACTGTGTGAAATTAATCATGATGATAAAAAAATAATTTTATATTTACTTTTGGAAAAAATACATAATTAATTCAACAAAATTATGATTTATTTTTATGTAATTAATTAAATAATTGATAAAATTACTGTGATCTATCAATCAAATATTCAGTTACAGTTAACTAACTAAAACATATAATTCGGCATATTTTAAAGAAAATATATAATAATATGAATAAGATGTGTGAGTGATAATATAGTTAATCCAACAATGAGTGATAATCTGGAAGGGTTAGTATAGATGTCGTGAGTAATTAATTTGTCCAGAGTCAAATAATTTATAAAAAATATTTTCTTTTTCCTTTTTTGTCAACAAAATAATTTCTTGTTTAAATTTCAATATAAATATAATTGTATTACTGTTTTGTTTTTGTTTTTTTGTGATAAAGTTAGGCCCAGTTGAAAAAGCCCATAAATCATTGTAGCTTTTGGGGAATGAAAGCTTCATCTTTGTTCATTGACCCATTAAAAAAAGCTTCCTCTTTGTGGGAGAAGAATTTTTCTGATTATCGGGTAACACACAGCCCATCTCATGTTTTGATATATTAATTTGAACAATGATGTGTAGTCAGTTTTATAATTGAGATTTCATTTCTTAAGTGTTTTATTAGTGTTGTGTATCATCTGTTTGATGGAATCTCTTGGTTAGTTTCATGTATTTCACCTTTAGAAACAATGCCCACAACTTGTTTGATGTAATGTCTAAACCACGGCATGCTTGTGCTGATTCCTAGCCCACTTGTTATTGCTCATGCTCCATCTATTTGTTTTTAAGGTATTCAGTTTTTGAAGTGTTTAGAAATTGTGTGTTGTTAACTGCATTAACTTACCTGGGTAAATTTACTCTGTTTTGTGTCTTATTATTTGAAGGTCTTGCTCGGCCAAAGTTTGTATTTAAATCATTTTGGGTGACACATACAATCATAAGCATTTGTTGAGAATGAATCGAAAATTTGGAGGTGGAAAGCAGCCAACTGGGACTCCTTCTCTACCTTGGTCCTGTGTGGTGGTTGTTTTCTCTCTTCTTGCTGGTGCCTCTGTTGTCCACAATATTTATAAGCCTGATCTTGTAAGCTTTTCTCTCTCATGCCCTTCTCTTTGGCGCCTTTTTGATTCAGTGTTATGAATTAAATGCAGAATGCATGCGTGTTTTCTTTGTTGAACTTGGAATTTTGATTGCTTCCTATTTTTTATATAACCCATGGTGAGTTCATGTGCTTGAGTGAAAACTATACCATGTGAAATTCCATTTATTTCAAATTGTCACATAAGTTTTCCATGGAAATATAACCATTATACTCCCTTTATTTTCTCATCATTTTTTATCACTTACACTTCTTCTCTGAAGGGCATATGGTGCACCTTAGGGGATCAATATCTTCCTGATATAATGTTGTTAACTTACTTTTTCCTATTCAGACATTGCCTCCAGTTGATGGGACCAAGCAGAAACTGGACGAGAAAGAATGATCCTCCTCCCGTCGTGAATTCTTTATTAATAAGATGACAAAGTAGCCTAAAACGTTCTGCAAGTAAGCCTCAGATGCAGAGGATTGTTCTCTTTACATGGTTAACTCTCATTATATTAGCTCAATGATACGACTACAACTGAAATCACGTTTAGTTATGGGAGATTTAATTGGCTCAAAAGAATTTTGAGAGACCAAATTACACATAATTCTAACTAAGTTGTGCATTTCTTTAATCACCAAGCAACTTTCGACTTTCGGTTCATTAAATATAAATGGGCTTTGCTGTTTAAATTTATAAAATATAATGTCGCACCAAACAACCAATTAGATGTTATTTTATGGTATGTGCAATAACAACCGAATTTCACACAATATGCAAAATGAACAATTTATTAACTATATTATATATTATGATAACATCTTATCTTATATCATCTACTGCCCAAATTACGTCCCTAATTCAATGTAAGGGAAAAAAATATAAAAGCATAAATAATAGATTGAATCAACCAGTTGCATTTATGCTGCAATTCTTGCAATATCTTTGAGACATCTTGCATAACATGAAAAATCTGGATCTGACTACTCTGATTCATGTCGATGAATTAACTAAGAGTGGACATGTTATGTGTACTGCCAACATAATTAATGTAATCTTTTATTTGCACGCAATGAAGTTTTATCAACTTAGAAATGAGATACTTTTGACAATATGCCCATAGTACTTGAACTTCTTAATCTCCAACAATAATTGTCCATTAAATCCTTTCATCTACACATACCGAAAGTCTGAGTCACTAATTGACCATATAATGGCAACTGGCTCATCTAGGAGTTACCATTTGATATACGATCTCAACTACTAACTAATATATTTTTATTATCCATTTTTTTCTTTTCCCTTCTATTCTATGTTCTATTTTAAACATGCTTTGCTGGCAGTTAGTGCTTGTATAAGAACTTTCTTCCTCCCTTTCAAATATTTGCTGGCAGTCTTACATTACAGGGACTTGACAGAGCATATTCAGTTAGGATTGAAGATGTTCATAGTGCTAGACAACTATTTGTGGTTGGCTAATTGAATACTCAGGGCCCAAGCTAGATTATGCCATATTTAATTGTAAAGTGGATACTAAATTGAAAGTTAATCTTAGAAAAAGGTTGCATATCCTAATGAGATGGGTGTCTTTAGAATCTTTCATGGCTGCCATTCCATAATTCGAGGAAAGGAGTATTTTATCTTTTTGTTGTTCGTTCCTTTTTATAGGTTGGAGATAAAGTGTAGGCTATTCAAGTTATTGACTCGAGCTAATTCTATTCCTTTTTAAATTAACATAATCGGTTAAATATATATAAATTCTGTTTTACCTGAGCCAACTACCTTGTTTTTCATGTGTGGTGTCCGAAAGTTAAGTTGTTGTTTTTGTTCCATGTTCTTCTCTCCAATTTTGACTATAACCGCTTAATTAATTTTGCATGAAGAAAAATAAATGTATGCTGATTGAAAAATGATAAAATAGAAAAGGTCAAAAAGTGCACCCAAGTAAAACAAGGCAAACAAAGGAAAAGTTAACTTCAATAATCAATATTTAATTGGAATATTAGTACCCAAAATTATTAAGAAATAACATACAAGATTTGTTTAAGGAAAATAATAATTTTTTTCTTATAAATGTACAAAAGCACCTATCATAAAAACAATAATCATTCAGTAAAAACACGCTCATAAAAGAGCAACAACTATTTCTAAAATTTGTCATTGCTTCACATTGTTTTTTACCAAAAGAACTTTAATTATTTATGTTGTTACAAATTTTTATTCATATAAAGAAATTATTCTATTACTCTGATAGTATAGTTTAAAATATCCGCAAACCAAAATTTTATCAATACCGGCCATTTTAACTTGTCTTTTCCTTGTTTGGATTCTCAAAGAAACCGATGCACTTTTGTCCAATCCTTACAAAAGGAAGGATTATTGCCAAGGAAAAAAAATTAAACTTGATTTTAACTGAATCATATTATCAACTTGATTTTAATAATTAATTATCTGTATAAATCAATTTTGCACTATCTATGTATTACAATGTTACAAAATGATATCTCAAACAATTATTGTCATAACTAAACTTTAAAAAAGTAATATTAAATAACTAAACAATTATTATCCGTAGTAGTAGTTCAAGAGATAGTTAAGTAGACATTCCAATAAAAACTTGGCAAGAAATAATAACTCAAAATCTCAAAAAGGATAATTTTTTTTAAGGAACAACTTGAATAAGAATTAATCTCTTACCTAAATAAAATAATAGAAGCACACAAAAATGAATGCTTTCCTCCATAAAAACACAGATTAGCCGCATAAAAAGATAGGACAAAAATGGGTGGAAAATGAGAAGGGAAAAATAGCAACAAAAAAAAAGTGTGGAAAAGAGAGAAAATAATAATAATAGGAATAGGAATAGGAACAGGAATAGGGGCAAAAGCGAAGCACCGTGAAAAGCGTTGTTTGATTTAAAATCAGAATCGAACGGTCCACATTGCATCTCGTGCTTCTTATATTGAATTCATTTTCCATTTGCATTTAGTCTCTCTCTCTCTCTCTTCACTACCTCCTCTCATCACCTCGCTCTGTGCATTCTCTCTCGCTCAGTGCCTTCCATCACCCTCGGCATTTCCCTTCCCAAGGTCCGTTCTGTTCCTCGATCCGTTCCGTTCCTCGATCCGTTCCGTTCTCGCTTGGATCTGTTTCTGCAATTTCCGTTTTCAATTTTCAGCTTTTAATTTTTATTTATTCCTCAATTCAAATGGGGCATTCTTTGTTTTCGTTTTTTTGGCTGTTGGGAAGTAGATTTCAAATGGTACATCGTTGGATTTTGATTTATTCCATTTTGAGGGAGAACTTTTTTATTTTTATTTATTTTATGTTTTTCCAGCTTTTTGAAGAAAAAAATTTGGATTATTGTTAGATTTTTGGTTTGTTTGATGCTTCGTTCGCTTTTTAAATCAGGGTCATTTTCAATTGGTGGATCTGGGTGTTGTTTATGGTGTGGGTTTTTTTCTCTTGTTTTATTTTGAAGAAAAAAGCGATTTTGATTGGTTTAAATGATTACATTGTCCACCATTGTGTTTGTATTTTTGAGATTTGTGGTCAACGTGGATGGATCTGTCATTTTTAAGCATGGTTCTGTCAAAAGTTGTTTTCATATGGGTGGGGAACGAATCTGAGTTGTTGTTTGAGGTTGAGAGAACACAATGATTTGTTATAGTTCACTTTTTGCCGTGATGCAATTAATTAGCGATATTTTAAAATGAAGGTGAAATGTGGTGAACCTACCTATTAGAAAGAGAAAGAAGAGAGAGATACTTGAAAGGAAATGTAATAATGCATTGCTTGTGGCCCCTTTTCTTTCGATGTTTTTAACGCACCCTGTTAACAACCAACTGTTATGGCTTGTGGTGTCTAGTCAACTTATTCTTTTGCCAACCTATGTGCTCTTGTCCGAGAAATGTAGGATGTGTATGTGAGTGGGTATGTGTACAGTATGTACTTTTGTTTGTGTGCTACCATATTGGAATACATTTATGTATACCATGCAATTCGGGATACTAACTTCTTTTTATGTTTAATATCTATCTTTTAGTCCTTTTGTAAAGTTGTTTATTGTGTATTGCAGTGTTTAATTTTATCAGGACACGGTTACTCATTTTATTACATGATGCAGTGTCCATGATATACCGATACTATGGTTTTTGGTCAACTTGTTGGATGTTAGTTTGAAATCAATTGATTTGGGACTAATCTTCTTAAAGGAATAAAAACATTAAAGCAAAAAGAACAAGGGGATATATAAGATTTAGGGTGCATTTGGATGCAGAGCTTATTTAAACACTTATTAAAAAAGTTCTTTTTCTTATGCCATAATTTAACAATGAAACTTATTGAGATAAGCTGAAAATAATTTATTTTTATAAACTATACCAAGAAACTTATTAAATAAGCTGAAAACAACTTATGAGAGTCCTAAATTGTTTTTCATAAGCTGTTCCTAAGCTCTTCCTAACAGGACCTTAAGCTTATATGTTTCTCCTTCTTGCCATGCATGATATTGGTTAGCTCCCTCTTAGGTCAGTCTTTTGGCATCTTTTTTGTTTGTAAATTATAAGGGTTAGAGATAGTTGAAGTTAATATGGCTAAATTTATGGTTAAGGCAGTATATCCTATCAATGAATCTTGGTTTTTGGATATTTCTCCGTCAGTTTTTCTTGGTATGCTATGGAAGTGTAGGAAAAAAAGATTAGTGTAGGGATTTTCTCATTCTAAATTTCCCTTCCAATAGGCTGTGTTTAAGAAATAGTGCATTTCTACTAAATATTCATCATTTACCCTGCAGATAGTAAAAGATGGCAGACGCTGAGGATATTCAACCTCTTGTTTGCGACAATGGAACTGGAATGGTTAAGGTACAGGATGGATTTTTCTTGTATAGTCTTTAATAATATAACATACTGAGATGCTTTTGTTGGTTTTATAGGAATATCATTTTACATATGTGAATTTGAGATATTAACTGCAATATATCTCTGTAGGCTGGATTTGCTGGAGATGATGCCCCACGTGCTGTGTTTCCCAGCATTGTAGGTCGTCCTCGTCACACTGGTGTGATGGTTGGCATGGGCCAAAAAGATGCATATGTTGGTGATGAGGCACAGTCTAAGCGTGGTATTTTGACTCTTAAGTACCCCATTGAACATGGAATTGTGAGCAATTGGGATGATATGGAGAAGATTTGGCATCATACCTTCTACAATGAGCTTCGCGTTGCCCCAGAAGAGCATCCAGTTCTGCTAACTGAGGCTCCTCTTAACCCAAAGGCTAACCGTGAGAAGATGACCCAAATCATGTTTGAGACTTTTAACACCCCTGCTATGTATGTAGCCATTCAGGCCGTCCTTTCATTGTATGCAAGTGGCCGTACAACTGGTAAGTTATTTTTGAATTGTTTGATTAGGTTCAGGTTGTATGTTTTGAACCTATCTGGGAGCTTTTAGATTGAAAATACAAATGAAAACATCCATGAACATTTAGAAAGCTTCTACATTTTATGTTCCATTTTCACAAACATTGGCATACTTTAAATTATTCTTTGGACTGTGTATGGTATCACTTGACATAGCATTATATGAGGAAGAAGCAAATTCTGTGAACTGGGATGCATTTGGAAATTGTGGTTATAGAAAACTGCTATGAAGCTAATATACATCATGTAATTGACCTTTACATATTTATTTATTTGCCTTCTTTTTCCAGGTATTGTGTTGGATTCTGGTGATGGTGTCAGCCACACTGTCCCTATCTATGAGGGTTATGCCCTCCCACATGCCATCCTTCGTCTTGATCTGGCTGGTCGTGACCTCACTGACTTCTTGATGAAAATTTTGACTGAACGTGGATATTCTTTCACCACCTCAGCAGAGCGGGAAATTGTAAGGGACGTGAAAGAAAAGCTGGCTTACATTGCCCTTGACTATGAGCAAGAGCTGGAGACAGCCAGAACCAGCTCATCTGTGGAGAAGAGCTACGAGTTGCCTGATGGGCAGGTCATCACCATCGGCGATGAGCGTTTCAGATGTCCAGAGGTTCTGTTCCAACCATCCATGATCGGAATGGAAGCTGCAGGCATTCACGAGACAACATACAACTCCATAATGAAGTGCGATGTTGATATCAGGAAGGACTTGTATGGTAACATTGTCCTTTCAGGAGGAACAACCATGTTCCCTGGCATTGCTGATAGAATGAGCAAGGAAATTTCTGCATTAGCTCCCAGCAGCATGAAGATCAAGGTTGTAGCTCCACCTGAGAGAAAGTACAGTGTCTGGATTGGTGGTTCGATCTTAGCATCTCTTAGCACCTTCCAGCAGGTTTGTTCTGTTCCTTCTGTTTTCTCTACTTCTTGGAATGTTGTTGTGAAATGTGTTCATATATATATACATTGTTTTTTTTTAATGCAGATGTGGATTGCAAAGGCAGAATATGATGAGTCTGGGCCATCAATTGTGCACAGAAAGTGCTTCTAAACTGTTTGAGAAATAGGGTTATTGAAGGGAAAGACTTTGTTATGAATTCTCGGGAAGCAGTTCATCTTGTAACCCTTTTCTTTTCATTCTAGCTTTTGTTATCCGTTCATGTTATTCTCTTGTTGGAGTGATCATTTATTTCCACAAGGCGAGGAGAGTTGTTTTTTCAAAATGGTCCAGTTCTTTTCATTATTCTACTTCGATGATAAAGTTTTTCACTGGTTCATGAATTAGCTGGATTATCAAACTTGCTTTGCTTAATTATTATCCTTCATCCATTCTATAACTACAGCTTTAACTCTTGAAGCTAAGGGCAATTTTGAAGTTAATTCATGTGTACTTCAGAAATAAATTAAAATTCCTTTTTTTTTTACGTCGAGTTTTGTTTGTATTATATTTGTTCTTATAATTGATGTTACGAATAAAGGTATTGATTACGATTGAAAAGTTAACGTGGCACAAATCTTACAGGAATTGAAGTAGTGATATTTGCATTTCATGATTCTAAATTCCTTCGTTAGGCGAAGAATTTTCTTTTAAGTGTTCAATTTTATAGCGGCGAAACATTAATCAAAACGATGTAATTTACGTCCCCTATTTTAAAGAATTATACTATGATAAAATCTTATTTTGTTAGTCTCTATAATTTCGTTGAATTTTAAATAAGTCTATAATTCAAAAGTATTAATTAAGGCTTTTTGTTTCTAAAAGCTTTTCATTAAATTATAGGTTTTAATTCAAAAGTGCCATCAGCTCATGTTAAATTATAAGAACTTTTTAACTGTATTTTAACGACTTTTATTAATTAAAGACAGTTGAAATTTTAAAAAATATATAGAGAGATCCCGTTAAAAGCTTTTAAGCTGTAAAAACTCGTTTAAAATCTTGATGAAACTATAAGTTGTATAGTAATTTAAACATAATAAAATTAAAACATTTTTATTTATTCAGAAATTAATAGTAAAAAAAAATTCAAATGAAAACAATGTTTTATTTGTTATTCTTCTGGCTGTTTATGACGACAACCTCGAACGCTTTTAATCATATCCAGTGGGAGAAAAAGAGAAATTTGTTCGGTTCTATATATAGTCCTCTTAAAATAATAACATCTATTACTTATGTGGCCATTTTTTTATTTATTTTTAAAATAAAGAAAAATTATCAAATAAAAAATAAATCTTACATACACCAAAATTATTAAAAAATTATTAAGAATAAAGGTAGGCTCAAGTGTGTTTTGGGGGGGGGGGGTACTCTTGTGATAAAATGAATAAAAAACATACAATTGTTTTGATTGATCGTAAAAAAATTATTAAAAGCACATTCTTTAATATATTCGTTTTATTACACTTTTTATTATTAGTTGATATTTATTATAAATTATAAAATTATGAATAAGACACAAAATTAGTAAGTGTAAACTACATAATTTTGTGTTATTTAATAGTAAGAAATGTATTAAAAAAATTGTGTTAAAATGAATGTTGTTAACAATTTTTTAATCGTATTTATTCTATAAAAAATATTGCAATAACATTTAAAGGTTAATATCTATGTCTTGTTTGAATGATGAGATAAAATAAAAGAGAAAAGAAAAAAAGAGTAAAAGGATAAAAATAGAGTCGAAAATTTGAACCATTTGCGTTGGGATAAGTGACGTGGGGGGAACAAAAAGGGTTTTGTGGAAGTTGCATTTCTATTAGTTATTGGGTAGTAGAAAGTTGTTTACAATACACAATGGAGCTACGTAGTTCAAAGTATGAATACTAAAAGGAAATATAATAATAATATTAGGGTGTTTGCCAGTTGCTACACTGGTTTTGTTTTAATTGATTATTTTTTTTCCCATAAGTTTTTTCCTTGACTGCACTAAATTCGTTGTTAACTACACTGATTTTGTTTTAATTTTTTTTTTTCTATTTTCTAAAAAAGTTTTACCACGCTGTTGATGGCCCACGCTGTTCCTATCTATGAGGGTTATGCCCCTCACAGATTTCATGATGAAAATTTTGAGTGAAAGAGGGTATTGGTTTGCAACTTCATCAGAGCGTGAATTTGTTAGGTACATGAAAGAAAGGGTAGCTTACATTCCCCTTGACTACGAGGTAGAGCTGGAGAGAGCCAAAACCTCTTCTTCCTTGGGTAAGTTATCAGTGTTGGTGATGAGAGTTTTAGGTGTGGAGAGATTTTGTTACCAACCATGCATGGCACTGATGAGTCAGCACATGGCATTCATGAGAAGATGAATAACTCCATAATGAAATGTGATGCTGATATTAGGCATGATCTTTACTCCAGCATTGTGCTTTCAGGAGGGTCAACCATGTTACAAGGCATTGCTGAAAGAATATGAGAGAGGAAATTTCTGAATTGGCCCCTAGTAGTTGTTGGAGGATCAATGTGGTTGCACCTCATGAAAGGAAGTATATAAAGCATGGATTGGTGGTTCTATCTGGGCGTCTCTTGCCTCCTTCCAGCAGGTTTGTTTGTTGAGTTTTTCTTTGATTTTTTTTTCATTTGCTTCTAGAAATGTTCTTGTGAGATTCCTTCACATGTATGATTACTAATGAGACAATATATTAACTTGCCTTTTCACTAATTGAATGCAGATCTGGATTTCAAAGGCAGAATATGACGAGACTGGACCTGCAATTGTGCATAGAAAATGCTTCTAAACTGATTGAGCAATAAGATTATTTATTACAGATATTAGCACAAGTTGGAAATTGATTAGAAGTTATAGGTAATTAGGTGGTTAATTACAATTAGTTATAATACTCCCTCAAGATGAGGACACTATACCCCGTGTTACTTTGTTTTGGGTTGCCCCACTCATGTACCAAAAACAAAATGTCTCAAATTAGTTTATGGTGACTCAACTTGATTTCTATCGAAACTTATAAGATTGTGAGAATTAACTTGAGAGTTTGACAACAATGCATCAGATCAAATTAATAAACTATAAGATGACATAATATATATATATGAAACTGAAAAGAGAATGTTGGAGCACTGCATGCTTGAATTTTGAAAATATTTGTTGGGTGCAAGGTGTACAATGATGCATATTATATGGCATAAAACGCCAACCACTCCATCTCTTAAATGGAGTAGAAACTGTTGGTGCGCGTGATGAAAGAGGAAGACATGGGAGGTTGGAATACTTGAATGAAATTTAAGGACCACAAGTGCAAAAAATAAAATAAAAAGACAATGATAAAAATGAAAATGTTGAATGTGAAACATGGCATGGAAGCGACAGCAACTTCACTGTAAATGGTGAACTCAAATTCTAAAGATAAGTTGTTGAGATCCATTTTAAATATATAGCTACCGAGCAGCTTCAGCTTTTGTGGCAATTCCCTGCATCAATATATAGCTTTTTAATTTTTAATTCACTCTGCGTAAATTGAAGTTCTCTTTATTTATTGCTTCCTATTGAGTTCTTTAATAACGTAAAATCAATGTTGTTTTCCTGATAGATGTCAGGGATAAAGGTTTTGGACTCAACTAGAACAGTACACCAAGAACTATAACTATTTACAATCAATTCAAGGATCCAAATCATAATATGACATAACTGGTATTACACTCCCTTTTTTTTTATTAATCTGCATTCTACATAACCCCCCACCTTGTCTAAGTTACAAGTAGTTCAAGTTCTATATTATGTAAATTCTTGTTACATCTCATTACACAGAAAGAAGGGATGCTGTAGTCAATTTCTCTTGATCAACAAAGGGGTGATATTCTTCTATGTCTTCTCTCGAATTTGAATTATTTTCTTGCTCTAGGAGCCTTGAACATTCCATGTGTTCATGAACTTGTTGCTCTCTCTTTTGTCCATCAGCAGTGTAGAGTTTCTTTGCTAAGCTTGTGAGATCATATTTATCATGTTGGCGTTGATCAAAGTAAGAATTACATCTCCCATAAATCTTAGAAGCTAAGTCATTAAAACCTTCATCCATTGTCGAGCTCCGTTGGCTAAAACTTCCAAAACCTTTGATCCCACTAGAAATATGACGTGCTCTTGCTCTTTCTTCTTTGAGAAAATCCTTGTTTCTTAAGAGCTTTGATATTCTTTCTGACAATCTTCTAACACTCAAACCCCAGTTGAAACTGTAAAATGAAATGTAACAAGGGTCAACACTAGATTTATGCAACAAAGTTGTGGCGACAAAAAATATTTGAGCTTAAATATATTTTAAGTCTGAAAAATACATTGCATTTTGTTTTTAGTCCTAATAACATTTTTTGTAGTCTTTTTGTTTTAAAAATTGTTAGTTTTAATCCCCTTACAAATGTGCCTTCACGTAAAAAGCAACGTGCTACAAAAATTGACACTGAATTAGTCACATCATTATTCAATAGTGACTAAAAACTAAAATTAATAATTTTAAAAAATGAAAAGATTTTAAAAAATATTATAAGGATCAAAATCGTGTATTTTGAGGCATTAAAATCATATTTAACCAAAATATTGAAAAGTTTGATACAACACATACCCTTTCTCATCAATGTACTGAAATTGTCCAATCTCCTCAATAACATGTATATCACATTGAAATTCCTCGGATATTCTCTTAGGTCCATGAGTTAGAAGATGTTCCAGTAAAATAAGAGCCTTGTATGAAGCTCTCCAATATCCTTTATCAAATTTGGAGAACCTGTTTTCTCCACAAAATTAGAAGACAATTATTATTACACCTCAAGAAAAGAGTCCTAGAAACCAGAACAGCTTGATAAAATCAAAATATAAGAGATTAACTACCTGTGATGTAAAATCTCCACAATTCTCTCATATTCATCGACTTCAAAGGCAGATCGTGATATTACTCTCGTTGTACGTGTGTCTGGTGGCCATGGATTCTCATTTGTGGCTTCTTCTGTCATTCTTAAGGCCAAGATACAAAAAAACAACGTGAAACGTATAAAAATCAGTCGAATAAAATAAAGTCATGACCTTTCTACTAAATATAATTTTGCATGCTTTCACAAAGCCTTTGATTGCATTAACAAAAGGTTTCTTAATACATCTACTACAAAATGAGTAATATCATTCTTTTGGTACTACATATGTCGAAGTAATTACATGATATTATTCCTTCCTTGTCACAGCATTTCTATTTGATTATTAGCTATTCTGCTTTTTTTTTTTAAATTTAACACAATCAATAACTTAGAGCATATTGAGTCGAGATGAAAAAAACAGAAAAACTTACAATTGCACTGGTGTAACATCAGTGAGCACTAGCCTTGCAGTTTTAATTTTCTCCTTCAAGAACCGAAAAGCTTGACCTTTGATTTCATGGATGAGAGGAGAACTCATATTTGCAATCTTCTTTGGATGAGTTTTGAGGATAACGGTGAGGAAGATTTTAAAGATTAGTTTTGTTGTGTATCTAAATTTCCGTATTTAGATACGTAACCTTTGCAACTGCTCCATTACCAAAAGCACTTATATTTTTCTTTAAGTGGATTTTCATATGTAAAGAGAGGTAGAATAACTGAATAAGCCTAACTTTTGAGTAGGAAATTATGAGGAATAATGTAAGCATGATAATTCAAAGGCAAGTTTTGCTGAAGCGTCTTTGTCTTTAAGTTCATGTCGTTTAGAAGAGTGCCTTTAAATACTCATTGATGGCCAAAGAAATTTTTGACCAGGTGAACTTGCAAAATATTATTGATCTCAATTCCTCAATCTATGTTTGACAATGACGAGTATTGCTCAATATCATTTAATAAACTTCGTCCAATAAATAAAAATTGTACGTGTACTTATTTTAGGTATAAACTGGAGGCTAGCCTATACCATAACAGTGACTGACTTAAGTTAATCCTAAAGGCCATGAAATACTATGAGGCTGTTTATTTTAAATTTATTGAAATTAATTTTTAATTTTTAATATAATTAAAATGTATACCGAAACTTATCTTAATCATATATTTTTATTAAAATTTGTTTTTCATTAAAAAGTGAAAACAATAATTTTCTAACAATAAAAAAAGTGCCTATGTTCATACGCTTTTACCACAAGATCACATATTAAAATTATGAATTAAATAATAAAAAATTACAGATAAACAAACAAATCAAGATTTATAATGAATGTTAGAGGTGTGGGAGTGTGGGAAAAGAATGTGTGAAATGCGAGTTCAAGAAGCAAGGGATTACATAACTAACAAAGGCAAGCCATCAACCAATGTCAGTATATTATCTAATACACAACACAATAAAAAATGGTTTCAGCATTGTTTTATGGGCACGGTACGCGGCTTTGCAAACTCGGTATTGAGAATACAATCTACAGCGGCCATAACATTTATTTCCAGTAGTGACGAACAAAAAGCATCAACAACTTGCCAAAGTTGGATAATGTCTTTCAAATGGGACCAAATGAATGAAAAGTTATCTATAGAATATTTTGATTAAGAAAATAAATACAAACCAATGTGATTAGAAACTATCCCCGATCAACAGTAACAATATAATTTGTTCAATATATTTACCTAGTAGAAAAAGCAATAATAAGGGGAAAAAAATTACTTTAGCCTTTCCATGATCCCAACCTGATCGGCATAATCTGGAAGGTTATGGTTAGTCCTAAAAACTTTAAATATTACATTATTGTCTCTCATGCCCCGCACGGAAGTGAATGATCTCGTATAAGAGGTAACTCTTCATTTGATATGAAAATGCCGCTTTTCTTCCCAGTTGAAATTGATCAAGTAAGCTCAGGTAGAATTAGAAATTCTCCACATACCAGTCCTATATCCCACAGACATGAGCAAAAGCTCCCAAAGCATGTTAGGTATACTCAGAAGATTCACCTTGGATCCTGGAATCTCAGACCAATTCACAGATATTTCTGAAATTGGAATCCCAAACCATTTGCACAGAAAGACTAATTCAACATCAAAGCACCACCTGCAGAGAAAAACAAAGGCTGTAATAGAAAATGATAGAGTTTTCACCCTATAAGCAGGCCATCCAGAATAGATATAAATAAGCAGAAAGCTTGATCGAACAAAAGTACCATAACTAACGAATCAATTTATCTTTCTGACCACTAAAATCTTATTCAATATTCCCAACATGAACTGAATACCTATCTTTTAGAATATACTTGATTGTTACTATTGTTAAATGTCAAACTGTTCTCTATTACTATGAAGCTATTCCCTTTCAAAATTTAAGAAATTATTGCATTCTAAACAGCTCTAAGAGCAATCACCTTTTTAAGCGGACATTTGAAAAAAGCTTCCTGGCTGCAGCCCTGGTAAACATCTTGAAACCACACTGTGGATGTACAAAGTCAATATACAGAATAAAAATCAACATAAAATATACATGCTCAAGCACAAGCATTCCAGAACCAGAGATGCACTGAAAAGACAAATAATGCCACTGTCAACAGGCACTAATGACACAACTCTGGTGAAGCTTTGGTCACAATGTACATTTACGCTATATATGAGTCATGAGTACTAAATCAAAATGAAAAGCCAAAAAAAATGAAGGAAATTACCTGTGTATCACGAATTCCAGGACCAGCAGCCAAGAGAACCACAAGATGGAACCCCTTCATCAAAAAATTGCGGTACCACTTCCTCTGAAAGCATTAATCTAAGTTATTCAACCAATATGATCTACACAAATGGCAACGATAAAGCAAAGAATGAACAAGGCCACACTTAACTGTAGCTAAAGCTTTCTCCTCTAGATGAGCCCTTGAACCAAATACAGCAACAGGGACATCAGATATTCTAAAGCTAGGATCACTATCACTTGAATCTCCATGGTGAAATTCCCTTTTGGCAACAGCTCGAATCTGACAGCAGAAAATTAAACTGTATATCAACATTTGGCACCAGGAATTTAAACTAAAATTTGACTATAAGATCCATCAAAACTGGCATTGTGGAATTCTATTAACCTGATTTTCAAGCTTTTCTAGGTCAGTGACCTTAGTTGCTCCATCAGCATCAAGCATAAGTAGTAGTTCACCTCGTGAATGCAACATTCCCTGTAATACGATGCTTTCAAGGAAAGAAGAAAGCCTTAATTAATTATCAACAAGCATAGTGTGCCATGGACATTTGACATGAGTAGATTTTAAGTTATTAAAGTTTAAAATTAGACTCACTTTTCTGATTGCTTCTCCTTTGCCATGATTTCTTCCTAGAAGGATGACCCTTACCTTGTCTACTGTATATCTCCTCACAAATTCAAAAGCTACTCTTTTTGTCTCATCAGAACTTCCATCATCAATAATTACAACCTGCTCAAGTGTCCATCGACAAGAGAACTTAAAAATGTATCCACACAAAGTAACAAATGCATTTGGAAGAAAATAAGTTGAGCAAAGAGATTCAGATATGCAATGTTAGACCAAAATGATTTGAATGGATAAAGAAAGTACTTGCATTTCACATTAGTGAAGTTAATGACAGAAATAAAGCATTTTTTTATGTAGGTCAACCAGAAACACTAGAGATTATTACTATTACATCATTGTTTCCATCATGTAATGATGAATTTTCTTTACAATTAAAAATTCTATGCTAATGTTTAAAAAAAACAAGAAAAAACTAGAATCTAAAACCAAATACCAAGCGAATGGAATTAAAATAGGGTTATACATAGAAAAACAATATTCAGTCGAATAAAGGAACTGAAAGTACCTCGTATGAAAATGAAGGATCCTTTAAAGCTCGTTGTTGAAGATAACTACAAATCAAGGCATAAATAAAATTATGCTCTTAGTTAGAACCTTAAACAATAAATGCTACGGTAATTCACAAGAGCAGCAGTTAAGTAACTAGTTACACCACTACTCTATGCATATGAAGCCCTGACCCATTCAATAAATGGTACCATGAAAAATGTACATAGAAGTTCAATGTTTCTATTATGTAGAAGGTTGGTTTCAATGTTTCTAATCAATACATACAAATGCTAACAGAGTTGGTGATTTCTGAGTGTGGATCAGCCTATGGACCAGGAGCTGGACCCATGCCCCAGGAACTGTAAATATTCCAGAAGAAAGAAGGCAGGGACTGTTAGGAGTTAGTAGTGAGGTGGCAGTTAGTCACTGTGAGGGTAGTGGAATATAGACTAAGTGTATGGGGGTTGGAGGCATGCTTTTGGTGAGCATCAGACAGGCAGGGATTTTTCCCAAAGGAGCCAGAGGCTCTATATTGTGATGCTGCATTCACCTTTCTGCAATGAACTTTTATATCTCTGTGATTGAATAATGCAGTTATACCAGTATAGTTTTCCTTGTGCACTGATCATTCTGTCTAGAGCTCTAACACATGCAAACACAATATAAAATAATAAAGGAGAGAAGTCAAATAGACTCATTGCAATTGATAACACACAGGCAATAAAACTACACAGCAGAAAGACCAAAGTAGACTGACTCAAAATTGTATTCAAGCCCAAATCCTTTTATTGATATGAATTTGAAAGCATAATTATAGGTAAAAACAGTGTGCTTTCACTTACTTCACAGTTTCCTCAAGAGCTCCTGGAAGCCTATGCTCCTCATTGAACGCAGGAATTATCAGAGAGATATACTTTGCAGCTGGATCAACAATATGTGGGCAAGGAACCTAAATATGCATGAGTAGCAGTCAAAACCAATTCAGAACAGAGGGCTATCTTCATGAAGCTATGCCTTAACTTGAAACCTCTCATAACAAATTAAAAACTTGGATGTGTAAGATGCAAATATATGCAACTGAAATTACATTTCTATTCGGCTTCTACAGGAGCCTACGGATATACATAATGAGGACCAAATAAGAGAATATCAGAGAACTGTATGCTGATAGCTGAAACTTGGGATGTATATTTCGATGCAAGGTGCCCAATGTTGTATGTCAAAAGCACTTGTGATTACCAATGTTTTCTCTTGAAATTGACACCAGAACTGAATTATAAAACGAGAGATTAAGGATATACCATAAAAGCCAACCACTCTAGCTCATAATTGAGCAACGACTACCGACGAAAGAGAAAGACACATGAAATTGGAATAATTTCAGAAGCTCTAACACAATGCAAAGGGAAATATTTACCTGTTTCAATGAATTAGGATCCTCAAAAATAGCCGGAACTTCAACATGCCTTTGGAAAACCAAAATGGAAATATTAAACTAACAATCCAGTCCGTATGCACATAAAACACATGTGGGCATGTATTGGATGAGTAAAAACAAGTACATACTGATGGTTGTTTCTTCTTTTATATGCTTCAAAGAAGACTACAAAGACAAACCCTAAGATCGCAATCGCAGAAAAGGCGACAAGAACACACATATACTCCATTCCTATTGGGGACTCCATAAAATGCTGCAGCTATTGCAAGTATCTTGCCCCTGTTAAGAAGCACATAGAATTAGCACACATTTTTCACCTTAAACAATACATTGCAGCTAAGAAATCATGCAATTCAATATACACACATACATCCATTACAAATGAAAATGAATTTTATTTTTGCATATGCAAAACATTAAATCCATCATTGAACCAAAAGAAGGTCCTTACCAGACATTGATTTTGTAAATAGAAACACATTATGACATGAAACAAAATAAAAATCGAAGCAGCAGTAGTGGTCAGAACAGAGTCAACGTATATCGATTATTATTTTTTCTAAAAATATATGAGAAATTTTTTTTAAAAAAATGTTAAGGAAAGAAATGGAGAGTACTGAATCGAAGATTGAAAGACGAAGAAGAATATAAAGATGAGATGTAAAGAATGGTTTCGAAGAATTACCAGATTGAACTGAACGAAGAGAGAGAACACCTCAACGTCGTTGATCAACAAACCCACTCGATTTTGTTCACTTTTATTTTCGGGCCTTTTTTTTATTTTATTTTCGACCCTCATATTCAAATCAATAGTACAAGAATTAGGCCCAAACTGAGAAAGCCCAACTAATTTCCGAAGTTAATTTCCAATGAGCTAATGGGTTTGACCAAAAACCATATTGGATCTAACAAATGCGTATCAACAAAAAAAAATGTGAGATGAGTATGTATATTTAAAAAAATAAAAAATAAAAAATAAAAAATAAAAAATAAAATGAAATGTATGACCAAAAAAATCAGATGTATAAAATGAAAAAGGGTTTATTCACAGTTAATTTGAACTAAAATATTTTGTAAATTTGATCAACTTTAAATAAAGAGTAAATTTATTATCACTTTTTTACTTCACATATCTCTTTACTTTAAAGAAATTAAATTTATTTAATATATAGTAGTTTATTTTTATTTAATTTTGGGTTTTTAAATTTGAAAATTATTACTTATCTGTTTGTTTTTCTATCAAGTGACATTTTACTTGTTTTACGGTTCTTTTAAATATTATCAGTTTTTATGCATAGCAGTTACAAAATAAAATAAAATGGTAAATTAGACTTAAATATAAAGATTAACTGATAAAATTAAAATCTTGAAACATAAGTAAATCAATGGATGGGTAAATAAATTGATTGTGCATTTTTATTAAAATTTACATAATGACGATAAGTAAATATGAATACGAACTTCGCATCTTTTTTTTTTCCTTTTTAATGTGAATGGGAACTTCTCTTGGGTATAAAGAACTTCAATTTGAAAAATTAGAGAGAATGATCAGCATGGAGTTCATAAAGCACATACTATAAAGAACAATAGCCACATTTTCTTACCTGCAAATTAAAATTAAATGATCATTTTACTTTTCTAGTACCAGTCTTTGTGTTAATATTTCTTTTCCAAATTTTATTATATCTTCCTACTATACCAAATAAAAACATTCTTTTATTATTATATTGAAAACATAAAACTTATTAAATGTATAGGAATAAAGGGTAGGGAGATTTAGAATTATTTTTGTTCCTTGTTATGTATTTGAGCAATTATTACCTTTTAACTTGGTGATCATACAGCATATATGGCGTGGAATCAGACATAATGAGAAAATGTTTTGATTTCACATTATATGCTTACAAGAAAACAAGGGGAAAGAAAATATTTGCTCTTAGTCACATCTCTGATGAAATTGCAAGTTCTAACATGTGACAGTGGATAATACGGACTAGTGGTGGCACCACCTAGAGAGGCCTACACATTTATTGAGTGAAGACTTGAATGGCACACTTGCTTCAATCTCAAAGGACTTAGGACCCCTCAACCTCGTTGAACTTGATAAGGCATACATAACATATGAATCACTAAAGGTAAAGGATTTGTGCTTGCATATGCAGCTGTAAGCATGGACAGACACAAAATGTCCATTATTCTTGTGAAGATTAAAGTAAGTAGGCACTTAGACATGGGTCCTTCTCAAGCCATGATTAAAGCCAGAGGTGGGCACAAGGGAAAAGAAATGTGGTCTCTTTCCTTTTTCCTTCACTTTTCTCAACTATCAGAAACTTTACTGAGAGGGAATAGAAAGGTTGCCCATTGTTCCTTCTCCTCCATGGATCCTACCTTGACTATTTTAATATTGTTCTAGATAAATACTTTCTTACCATATTCAATTCCCTCTATTGAAGGATTATCTGCATACTTATATTTTATAGTCATAGCTACATTAGTTTTTATAGGAAAAACCTTAGCATTTTTCCAAAGCTAGAATATTGTAGGATGGATCCTCTTAACATTTCGTTATTATTTGGCATTTTCCTTCTTATAGAATAGTATTTTGTAATATAATATTAAAACTGAGGTGGTTGATGGATCACGGGTTAGATAGTGGCACAATTTACCAGAAAATCTTTGCAGGGGGTGAAAATGAATTGGGCAGTTTTTGTCTATAGATTATCATATTGTAGTTGCAAACTCGTGGTTCCATTAATTTCATTGATATGCCTTATTAAAATTTGCATTCCGGTATAAATATTTTAACAAATTAGTGAGACGCGAAAAAGAAAAACATATTGATTCTTTCTATTATTATCATTACCAGCTTAACAATTTTTTCAAGAAACATTGGGTTGTATTTTGATGGGTTATATTATACTATAATCTACTTAAAACCAATATAAAAAATTTCTTACCATAATTTTGAACTATGAAACTTTTTCTGTATTAAAAGTGGGTTCTTCTCAGGTTTCAATATGCAGAGATAAATTACAGAATAATCAACAACTGGTAAAAGCAGCATTGCTACACGTGTTTTGCCAATAGTTAGCATTTAAGAGGGGACTAGAGAGGAAATATTTTTCATTTCTATTGTTCAGTGGTAAATAAATTAAGAATGTATTCTTCTAATGTCAACAATTGGAGTGGCTAGTGGTAGAAAATATGCCTGCTCGGAGTAGCTTAAGATTTTAGCCAGTAAAAAGAACAAAAGAAGAATTAACTACTAAGCCTAATTTTGCGCCCCCTTGACAAATTTGTATAAGCAGTTGTCAACAAAAAGGACAAATGCAACCTTGATTCAATCATTCACAGTATAACCTTAGATTCAATGCCCAATTATTCATGCTACATTACACTTTCTTTTTCCCCAAATTCAAAAGAAAATACAGATCAAACAAGATCATCAACAAATAAACCAATAATAAGCCTCCCAAAATTCCAAAGACTAAGAAACAAGTTAACAAATTAAGCCAAAATATTTCTAATTAAGATCCTAAGAATGATGATGATGATTAAGATGATGTTAATGAGAAGAAGAAGAAGCACTTAGACACATATATCATATAAAAACTGATGATGATTGATTCACAGCTTAGCCTAATGAGCCATGGCTACCTGAGGCTGTGAGTAACTGATGCTTCTTTGGTGTGGCATGGAAAGCATAGCAGTGTGATCCAAGAAATCTTTGAGCTCCACAACAGATTGCAGAATAGTCCTCAGATCTTCAGCATAGGAAAAGCCAAAGCTTCCAACTTGCCTTACAGCATAGACATAGAAAGTTATGCAACCTTTTCTGAACTTGAACCTCGCCATTTCACAACCATTGAGACCCCTTATGAGCCTTTTGTTCACATCACCAAGTGCTATTTCTGGTGGCCATATTCGATCCACTGCACCCTTCATGGCTTCAGTTTCAAACACAAAGAGAAGCACCTTGGACTTCTTGGTGCCAAGGCCAAGTGTGAGAGTGTGCCACGCATGATGTGCCAAAATGGTGAAGTTTGTGGGCAAGAATGCTGTGGTTGAAGGGAAAGGAAGCTTGTCCTTTGGTTTGTTGGTGGTGTTGGTTGGTGGAAAAGACAACACTTTTAGAAGCTCTAGAGGCCTTGCTCTTCGGATTGTGAATGATTTCACTATGAACTGCCCTCCAAATCTGATACCCTTTACCTCTGAGCTTGGCTTGAAGGAAAAATCTGAATTGTGCTTGGTGGTTTGGTCATTGGGGTGTTGGTGTTTTTGCTTCTTGTTCTTGTTTTTCTTCTCCTTTTCTCCCATGTCGAGAGGGTGAGAAATTGAGGGTTTTTGGTGGACACAAATTGGTTGGTTATCTTGTTTGATATCATAACATGACCAATACAAGGCTTTCAGTGGTATGTACTATGTTGTAGTAGTAGTAACCAGTACTCAGATTTTTTCTGGGTGTGTTTCTTTTTCATACCGGGGTTGATTACAGTCAAAAAGGTGGAATAACACTTGACAAATTTCAACCATTTGGTTTGGAAAAAAACAGGGCACTAACTAGTCTCATTCCATTCTTTTATATATATTTCTAAGTTACGTGGTGGGTTCGCTTTAGAAATGCAAATTAAATCATTTTATTTATGTAAGATTATATTTCTAGTGTTTCCCAAATATCTCTTCACACGTGATAATTAAGACACTGATTTCTTGAATATTCAATACTACTTTTCCTCAAAGCTTAAATTATTAATTAATTAAAGAGTACAGGACTAATTTTAATTTGTGTTTTAACTGGATTTAAATGAGATAATCAGCGGCATTGCCACTTGAGGGGAGATTAAACATCACATTTTAAATTAAGTTTTGCTGTTGAACTTTGTTAATGATTTAAAAGTATACTCTATATTGAATTCATATGGAAGATTTTAGGTGGAAATTATTCGGATTTTAAAGATAGAAAACTGGACAATACTGAGAAAAGCTAGATACAGAATCTCTGCCACCCGTGCATGCCCCAACTAAGTTCTGGCCCTCGAGATAATGAAGATATGTTAAAATTTATATAGGATATTGTAAATTTGTTAAAATCATTTCCTTTTATTGCACCACAACTAATTAAAAAGTGTTTTATAAATTCAAGTTAATCCTATCAATTTATTGCATTGATCCTCTTCGTTGTCATTTATGATGCTTGCATCAAACAAAAAGCTATCATTGCACCAAAAAAATTTGGTACCCACAAGAAACATAGGCTATCAGTTGCTCATATCATCTAACCTAACCAATCCATCCACCAATTAAAAATAATTAACCACTAGCATATGTCACAATAAATAAATACGTTATTCCCACACTTGAAATTTTATATACTTACTTTACACTTAATATTTAATGATCTAATTAGTGATTAAGAACATTTATCATTTTTTTTCTCAAAATATTTTCCCATCTGGCAAGTAGGAGATTAATCTATTAAAAGTACATTCATGCATCATCCTTCGTTTTCAACATTATTTTTTCCATATAAACTAAACCCTAAACCACATCTAAGTTATATAATTGAGTGGCAATGCATATTGAACTTCTTTGTGTACTTCTCTAGTTTATAATAAACATAAAAGAAGGATAATTGTTGTACATCCACAATGTGTGAATGCAATTAAATATGTGGACGATGTGTTGCATTGCAGCAAGGGGATCGAACCTGTTGTGTTGTCAAAACCTCAAGCACCGACACATCTTAGACATCTTTGGTACCCAAATTACTAGATTAATTTAGAAGAACAGCATGTGCAGCCATGGGATTGTGCTCATTAATCATAATTACCCTGCAAATGAGTTCACTAATAGAGATTGGGACCACGTAATGATGGTCTCTTAGAGAGAGGAAGGAAGTTGAGCTGCTTCCAGCAACCATAATAGCACCCATTTGTTTAAAGGTCTTCAATTTTCATAAGATTGCTAAAAAATATTTTAATTGTTATTGCTGTGAACATCCATATTAAAGAGGAACCAATTTGAATTATAAATTTGTTATTTGTTGAAAATATAGAAGTAATAAAAAAATTGTCTAATAAAATTCAAGTATAAGTTTATATTCAACATAACTAAAAATATGAAATAGTTTAGTGTTGAATTTAAATGTCACGACTTGAACTAAAATACATCATGCGACTATTTGTGCAGCATAGGATATGATATAACTGTTCAAAATATTGTTTAATAATACAAAGTATTCTTCTTATTTACGCATGATAAAAGAGAGTGGTTGATATATAGTTACATTTGATATTCTTTTTGAGAGAGATGAGGAGGTAAGCTTACCTCATTTGACAACCTGAAAGTTCCCTTACTAAAGTGTTTCCTTCTAAAGGCATCATTGCCTTCAACAACAATTAAAATCAAGAGAACATGAAGACAGACAACCTTCAACAACAACTTTATACTTGGCCCTAGCTAATAATAATCAAGTTTCAAGCCCATTAGATACCAAATCTTTTATTTATTCATCTTACTTTAAAAGGGTTTGCAATAATTTACTGTCAGAAGTAATAAAGATGTAAAATGAATACTCTCTACCAGTCATATGGCTTAGCATGTCTATATTAAATTTAAAATTAATCAGTAATTATATCAAAAAGAGATGTGGCAAATAAGAAACTTTAATTGCTCTATCTTTTTCTTTTATAGCTTGCTACAAATATATATACTTAGATCATGTAAATTTTGTTGAAGGGTCTATCAATTTCAAACACCAGATTTGATGGGTACTTTGACACAAGGTTTCAACAAAAAGTTAGTTCTTTTTTTATCAATAGGCTAATTCATAAAGATTATGTCTACATCCTCTTAATTGGCACGAAAACTACCAATTATGATCAATAATCTAACATGCAGAATTTCGTGTACTTCTAACAAAATCAAACAACTGATATTGACCTGTATTTTAAAATGCCAGAAGATATAGGTAAGAAACAGTTGTAAATATATGTTTGTGTTTGGCGTTTCAAGGACATTTTTTTCCTTTTCAAATTACAAGAAAAGTAAAAATATTTCCTAGAGGATATACTAAAGATTGTGTGAATATAATGCTAGATAACATTATCAATTATAACATTATTGGCTTTGAAAAGCCTCAGTTAAATTGATAAATATAAATGTAAATAAGTTGAACTATTTATAAATAAAAAATACTTATAATAAATAATAAGTCCACTTTACTTTTCTGTTCCGTAATTTTACTTTATCTAACATGGAGTTTTCTGCTAAAAACTAAATTATAAACTTATAAATATTTCAAGAAAATATTTAATATATGAAATAAAAATTAATTAAAAGTAAACTATTATTATATATAAGATCATATTTTAAATAATGAAATTGAACGAGTATTATGTGCAAGGGTTCTATCTCTAACGCAGAAGTTTAACATTGACTATTATTAGAAACTTAGATCTGATATTGAAAAGAATTGGCAAGTTTCTCTATGTCACATTTACAAGCAAGCAAATAAAAACAAGTAATCATTTAACAAATCTAAGCCCATTAGCTTCTATTGATTCCAATGTTTATTTTTGATCCTCCTATTGTTAATTTTTTAGTTTTTTGGATCAAATAATTCTAGGCCCATTGTATTCATGACATCCACACTGATTGCAGTTGTATAAAAAAGCGTTGAAAAACTAAAAATTTAAAAATAAAAGAGTTGTTTAAAAGAGTTTATAAAAATAATTTATAATTTTCATTATAATTTAATTTGAGTTAATAAATTTTACAGTTAAATTTATTTAAAAATTTCTTAAATAAATTAAATTATATATTTAAATGCCTCCAAAATCAGTGTTACAACAGAAACCATGGATGACCTATCCTACATATTCTTTTGAAAGTGTCCAACTTCATGTGAAGGTTATTAATTTCTATCTATCTTTTTTTTTTTTTGGGTGATTCCAAATGACCCCTTTTCCAAATTTGTTGACTAAATTGAACAGATTCAAAATTCTTTTATCAAGGTTGTCTGTTGTTAAGGAAACGAAAGAATCAACAAAAGTGCTTTACCAAACAGACAACAAAATTACTATTATGAAGGATCGATTATGAAAGCTGGACAGCATTGTTAAAGATGTTTCATGGCTTTTTGTAATACGAGAAATATATATTATGTGAATAGTACCAAAATAAACAGGAAAAGAAAAAAAAAATTAGTTGTTTGGAACGGATATGTGCTTGGAGAAAATCAAAGGATAAGTTCTGTTTGTAATGAACACAAAACGCTTTTAAAAATGGCATGGTTTTTTTCACTAGTTATTGAATTTTGGAATGCTTTTAAAATGCACATATGATAGTTTTTTTTCTTTCACAAAAAATAGTATTCAATTTTGGAATTGAAAATGTTAGTCAAGTTATTTTCTTTGTGGTGTAGCATATTCTTCCTCAACCAAATCTTAAATATCCTTTGTAAAGTTAACTAACATACAGAAGTAATGAGAATAACAATTGTCTGTCAGTACAATTATAAAAAATGTATTTTAAATATTTTAATTAATATGTTTATGACCCTCTTAAAAGAAAGAAAAGACATGGTATCTTGTGCAATGAGATTGAGGGGAGAAAACATGTAAAAGAAAAACAAAAGGAATAAAGTAAAAAAAGAAAAGAAAATAATTTAGCAGTGGAGAGAATCCCGGATTTCATCACTCTTGTGTTTCACTCACTATCAAATCTATCACTTTTCGATTAATTATTGTTGGCAATAATAGCCAATAGAGAGTCAGATATGCAGAAATCTTTTCTGATTTCTGAATTGGGTCAGCATAATTTAATGCGAGTTGTTGTATATTTGACAAATAAGTCACGGGTGCATTCATGGGCATGGATTCTCTGATGCCTGATGGCACCAGGTGCTCAAAGCATTTCACCATCCATTTTATCAAAATATTTATATTTATTATTTTATATAAAATAATTTAAACATTTTAATGATTGTAATGTTATCTGGTGATCAATTCAATATAAAGAGGATCTATTTGCATCCATGAACGCATAAAACAAACATTCAGAGGTATTCATGTTATCTCGTATATTGTATTTATTCAATTTTAGCCGCTAAATTTACATAAAAGGTGGATACAAACTGACCTTAAAGAACAACGATTAATCAAGTTACAGCTAAACGTTAATATCATTACAAATTGACATCCACCGAACACATATTTAGCAGGCAGGTAATGTCTTGCCAATGTTCAACATTTTTTTCTCAGAACTACATACATAAACTAAGGATAAGCTTGAGCTTTTAAATACAAACTTCAAATCAAAGGTGCTCGATAACATAAATCTGAATTAACTTGAAACTTAATTTCAAAATACTTTTAACTATTAGAACAAAATCATTTTTAATTGAGCTTTAATTATAAAATTTAATCATTCAAATCTATCATCTCCTAAATAATTGAGAAAATTTTGAAATTAGGGATCAACGGCACATTTCTTTAAATAGAGAGAATTAAGTCCTTCAGATTAATTATCTTCCAAACGTATTTGTTGACAAATGCCTTGATTTTAATCAAAATGAATGAGTTTGGAAATTAGGTACCACCACCAACGTTGATTAAGCCACAACTGATGTTATAATATTAACGTAATGTTCCTATTTATCATGCAGCCGTGGATCGACCATAATATTTAGTGCATGAAATGCCATGCCGGCTTAACATTTTTTTTTTTGGCAGAACAATATACAAACTAAATAAATGAGAATACATGAAATCATAATCACAAAGCTGCTACTACCACAAGGACCACATTGACACCACGACAATGGGCTTTCTCTCTATCTTCTTATCTTTCCTCTGATTATGACTTTGAAGCAACATGCTCAGATTCTACAATTATCATGGCCTGCAATAAAAACAACATATACACACATCGTAAGTGACAAGAGAGGTGCAGTACGGAGAGGAAGACACGTATACTTTTGTGAGTCCCACAATTTTATAGGATGCACAAAATGCATGTCTTTCTCTCCAAAAGACTGATCCAACAACGGTGGATAATCCAAACCCAAAAATTACAATATTTTGAAAAGAAAACACTATTTTATGTTTTTGGAAATTAGGTACCGAGACTCACTTGGATTAGTAGAGGTAATGACACCAGTGTGAGAGAAGTCACAATTGAAATCATGGCGACCATTGGCCTGGTAGTAAGCATTCATGGCATAAGTGGCAAGGGCTCTAACGTTGTTGGCAGCAAAGCAAACTCCTCCTGGTTGAATTGGCCTGCAATCAACACCTTGGCTGCACACATAGTTTATGTTGGCTTGTAGAGCATCGTTGCTAGCATCTGCTTTGGGCACACACCAACTTTGCCCTCCTGCTACTGGGCTTGCCGGTGTTCCTGCTCTCTGCATTTATTCATTCAAAAACATCTTAACAACATCATAAAACTAACAAATTGGGTCTGCTTCAAATGTAAATTATGCACTGCTCCTTTACATTTTCTAGTACTACAATAACAACCAAGCCTTTTCCTACACGTTTTCTAGTACGTGGACAAAAATTAAAGCTAGTAAGTAACTTTCTACTTAAATAACACCAAACCTTATAATATCAAACTGGCTTTCTGAATTAACAATGAATTAAACCAGTTTTCTGAAAAACAAAGAAATGTGTATTGAATGAAATTTGTTACAATTCTGAATCACCACCCATTTGACACTTTTCATCCCTCTCACACATCACCCGTTACATTTATCACTCTTCTCTTCCTATCTCTCTTCAAGTATCTGTACTAAATCCGGAATCAATGCAGTCAAAAAAAGGGTAAAATTAATGTAATAGAATGTAAAGTAATGATACTTTACAACTATACAAATTAGATGTAGTTTAATGCAAGCCACAAACTACATATATTTTTTTTGACTGCAGCGAATCTAAATCCTAAACATTCCTGTGACCGTTTGTTAGTAATACTAATATTATATAACAAAAGAGGCCATGTGACGAAGGAGACCATATAGATTCTCTGTACAAAGCACCATGCACCTTTATCGTTAAAGCCACATGGATGCACCTTCAATCTCAACCGTTAGATATGAGGATGACATTTAAATCATCAAAAAACATAAAAAGTTTATTATAATCAACAACTGTAAAGGCCGGTGCATCCATGCTATAGATCTCGAAGCATGTATTGTAGAAGCCACCTAATAAAGCAGCGCAGATAAAGAGGCAAAATAAAAAAAGCAAAAAGACAAAATGCACATAATGTAATAGTTCAAAATTTTGAAGATTAGTTAGAAAAATAAAAGGAAGTAGTAATAACAATATATTAAATTAATTAAATCAAATTAAACCTGGTCATTGCGCAATATTCCAGAGTTATAAACGGGTGTAAAATCGGGTTGGAAGAGGCCCCAATTACGCTCAGCGAGTGGACCGGGTTTTTGGTTCTCATTGAAAAGTGCGAAAATGTAAGTCTCGAACCGGCGGTTCGGCATTAACGGCGTTCCCTTTCCGGTTTCCAAGTGCTTAACGAGCTGGCCGTTATAAGACTGAGCGTTAGCGATGCTACACGCATCCCAACCGTCGCAAACGGAGGGCCACCCTGTCTCCCCCACCGCAATGTCCACGTCACCATACCCTATGGCCTTCATGGCCGAGTGCACTGCGTCCATCAATGCATCGAACTGGTTATTGTATGTTAGTTTTGTGTTCCTGTCAAACAAACCCCGGTTTGGTCTGAACAGTGCAAAGTTCACGTTCTTCGGGTTGTACCCGAAATACGGATACGGGTTCACCATAAAGGGTGTCTTCGTTTCCTTCAGAAACTTCAGCATTGGCCCCAACACGTGCTTCGCATACCCTGGCCTGAAGCTTCCCGCACTCGGTGGCAACGATGACCTCATTATCGCCAATGAATGTGCAGTCGTCACCTAAATCATAACCCCAAATATCAAATATTACATAGTTTTGTATTTTTTAGCTAAACTTTTTAGTGAACAGCTAGATTCTGTTAATTGAAGGTTCCAGTTCATGACCATGATCCCGTCTTAGAAAAATTATTATAAGCTACCATTTTAGTCATAATAGCATAAAAATCTTGACTTTATGAAACAGATTCATTTTAGACGGGAAAAAAATTGAGGTGGAAAAATTTAAAGGTGTTTTTTTAAATAAATAACCAAACATGTGACCTTGTGTGGGGATATGCATTATGCAAGCTAGAATCAAGATCAGAATATCTTAAAAAGCATGGAAATAAAAATGAAATTTTTTTAATGCATTTAGATCTTAAGAGAGATATTAATGATTGATGATTACCTTAACATCGGTGATACCCTCGGCGAGAAGAGCAGAGTGAAGGGTTCTCATGGCGGGGACGAGGTTACGGATCATGATGGCATCGCCCCAATGGAGGACCTCGCTTCCGACGAGGATGTAGTTGATTTTGGTTTGAGGGTGGAAGGGTTTAATGTTGGCGACCACCCATTGGCGAGCTGTGTCGATTTTCGCGAGGGCGGCGATGTCACCGTTAGGGGCGGTGACGGTCACCGAGATGCCGCTGTTGGCGAAGGCTTGAAGGATTTGTGGGTTCAAGTCAAAGATCTTCACGCGGTCGATGATCGTTCGCGTCTTAAGGAAGTTCGCCACCGCCGCCGGCGCCGGAAGGTTGTCACCGAGGGTGCCGTAGTTGACGCCGATGGAGTGTGCGGCGGTGGAAAGGTGGAGCAGCAACAGGGGAAGGAACAGAGCGGAGAGGGTCGAGGTGGTGGCCATGGATGGTTCTAGTGAGGGGTGGTGTTGTGTTTGGAGTCAGAGACAAATAATCATACTTTGCGTTTTATATATAAGTAGCTGTGAACGACACACATAGATTGGGTTTGAAGGAGACGTTTCAAAATAGGCTCACGTAAATAATAGAATGTCTCCGTTGTGCCACTTCTTTCTATTCTTTAGTGCACATGGCTAATCATGGAATCACTATAAATTATCTGAGGTTATTTGTTCTTACAATAGGTTGCTGTTCAATTCTATGTCAAAGTGTATGCTTACATGTTTAGGATAAATAGTTATCTTTTAAAAGAGTTATTTTGAAAACTAATAAAAACGTAATTATCCTTTTAAGGTTAATTTAAACACGGCATTTGCTTACTCTTAACGTGAACATGTTATCTTATGAGATATAAAATGATAATGTAAAATTGGATAGGCGTTGAAGATTGGTAATTGAGGGAGAGAAAGCGTTGAATGATTGGTGGGTAGAAAAGTAAAAGAAAACGGAAATGGAGGGATTGAAATGATGAAAGGAAGGAACAGAATCAGATTCAAAATTGAATATAAAGTCTAAATAAAAGGGAATGGTGGGGCAAAGAAGGTGTCGTCTAAGGAGAGTCAAAAAGTTCCTTAAGATTTCATTATTTTATTTATGGAATGTGAGAAAGTGTGATACAGAACCATCTTTACTGTATTCGTATCAGATTGACACGTATAAAGATCGTTCACTTTCTTTGACCTGTTTCTCTCTCTGTCTCAAAACATACGCGTTTTCGCGTGTAGTTTTTTGCAGTTTCCGCGATCCCTCGCCAATCACATTGGGCTTCATTATCGTTTGGGCCTTTTTTGTTTTTTTTAGAAATCACAGGATGGTTTTGTCCGTTAGAGTTCATATATGAATGTACTAGACTTACGTCACTGCATTAACCTTTTAAGTTTAATTATTGTTTCTTAAAATACTGCAAATATTACTATTTATATATTAATTGTTATTTTTAAATACTATTACTTCTGAAAATCTCTTATATATCAATATACATTACACAATATATATTTACATATAAATATTAAATGTACGATAAAAATGTAAGAAAAATAGAAAATAAATCTTTTTTATATACTTACAAAATATGCACTACATTAATATACTAATGTATGTTAATAAAGTACCAAACTGTTTAATCACGATTTATTTAGAAGTTTGTGTATATAATTTTTATGATAAAAAATTTCAATCTAACAGAGAAAACAATAAATCTATCGAAAAGTTGTTGAAAGTTGGAAGAGTAAATGTAACTCACAATTGTCCCTACTCAACAATGTATATTTTTTACAGACTTTTAAGACATCTTATTCATATATTTTTAAAAAATATTAATTAATTAATTTTATTTTTGTATATTCCAATATTAATTTTTGTCTTCTTTCTATCCATGGCTTCACCGTAATAAATGTTTTAATTATCCTTAATGTTTAAAAACTTTAAATTTTTAAATTTTAAATTTTAAATTCAAAGGTTCAAAATTTAAAATTCATATTAATATAACTATTATAATATTATTTCTTCTTCTTTTTAAATCTACATTCCCCTTAAAATTGTTTACCTGCTAAAGTTTAAAAATCTTCAACTATAGAAAGGCAGTTTTTTTTTTTGAAAAATGTATAAGTTATTTCCATTCTTGCATCCCATGGTTAATTTTTAAATTTATATTTAATAAAATTTACTATTTTATTTTTCTTTGAATATTCTAGCATATATTTTACCTTATAATTGTCTTAGTTTACAAGAAAAAGGTGTATAAATCATTCTCATTATTGCATTCAATAGTAGGGTTTTTTTTAAATTTATATTTATTAAGAAAATATTATAAATTTGTGTACTTTTATATATCTATATCTGGTAACCTTAACAAATATTTCAAATATCTTTATAAAAATATTTTATAATTTTTAAATTATTTTAATGATTTTTTAACAGACATTATAAGAATAAACTCTTTTCAACTTATTCAAAAAAATTATCATCAAATTTGTAGGATAAATCTTATAAAAATAACTTATTGATTAAATATTTAATTAAAGGTATGTTTGAAAGGAAGTTTTTAGAGGAGAAAGTAGGGGAGGACATATTTTTAAAATTTAAATTAAAAAAATTATATATTATTTAATATATTAATTTATATCTTTCATTTTTTAAATATATTAATTTAAATATATTTATTTAAAATATAAATTTATGCCCTCCCCTCCTCTCCAAAATCCTCCTTCCCAAACAACCCCTAAATTGTGTTTTCAAACTCAAAAAATTTTAACTATAGAAATAAATAGTTTTCTTTAAAAATTAGTTTGTAACTTCTTTTGATCCTTAATTACACTCAACAGTTAATTTTTTAAAATCCGTATTTAATAATTAAAAAAATATTACTTTCTTTCTACTTTTTTCTAGATCTATACCTCACCTTAATAAATGTTTTAAATACCATTAACGTTTAAAATTTTCAACCATGGAAAGAAGTATTTTTTTTTCGAAGAAAAAGGTGCATTAATTCTTTCCATTTCTACATTTAATTATTGTGTTTTTTAAATTTATATTAAATATAAAAATATATTTTCTTTCTAATTTATATAGCTATATATATCTCACTTTAATAAATCTTTTAAAGGCCTTTAATGTTTAAAATTTTGTCAAAGGAAAAGATGTGTAAGCCCTTATAATCCTGACATGTCCTCCAACGTTTAAATTTTTAAAATTCAAAAGCCTTTAATACAATAAGGTAGATATTAATTTTACATGGTTTGAATAATAATTAATTTATCAGATTTATTCAAAGTAATCAGAGCTTGCCTTTAACCATTATGAATACAATTGGTAAAAACCTTAGCCCTATGACCACTATTTAAATCATTTGTGGTGCATTGTGAACTCACACAACTCATTACCAAAACTCTTAATACATTGACCAAATTCAAAATGTTACGTCGCAATTGTCCTGTGAGACACGAACATTTGTTGGTGTCAGACTCTGAAACCGAGTCCGATGATGACATTAGAAGTGTTTTTTTTGGGGAAGGACTAAGAAAGAGAAATGGAAGTGGGTCAACAATTGATAAGGGGAATGACAAAGAGAAGAAGTTGCTTTTAGTTGACGATTCTAGCAAAGTTGTAAAACTATTCAAGCCTAAAGAACATGTTGATCGAGGTTAGCAATATATATCCTTTTGCTATACTGTTTTACATTTAAATTTCATCGGTACATATTTTTCATTGCAATTTTTCATGTATATCATCAAAGATTTTGATTTGTCTGAAGTAGAATTGGTGTTCAAAATTATAAATTAGGCAGAAAGATTTAGACCAAGTGACAGGAAGTTTCTTTTATTATTATTTTTATTAAAGATTTTGTTTTAATTTTGTGTCGGATGGAGTCATAGTCATGCCAATTTTCATCCGAATACCAAGCTAATTAAAGACTTCTTTAGTTGAAATAACTAATAAATTAATAAAACATTTAACGAATAGGCTATTCACGAAAGAGGATATATAAACACAGTTTTGATTAACTTTTCAATAAGTATTTATAGAAAAAAAATATTTTTTTAATAAATTAAAACAACTTATACTCTTTTACTTTTTAAAAGTTTATTCATTTAACTTCTTGAAAATATAAAGATAATAAGTTTATCTTAAATTATAAGAAGAGTTTCAATTGTTTTATCTTTTTTTCCCCTCTTAGCAGAAACTTATCTAAACTAGGCTATTTTCGTTTAAGAAAGTGTGAATAGTCTAAGAAATAGAGTGATCCATTGCTTCCACCCCACCCAAATTAAAAGCTTTGTTTTCTTGAAGATTTTTAATCTTAAATGATTCAAGATATTGATTATGATACAAGTACAACGATAATTCAATTATACTTAAAGCCTTAGTTTGTTCAATTGATAAAACTTTGGTGATGGTCGTAAGAACAAAAGGATTTAGGGAACGAAGAGAATTACCACTTCTTAGATAGCTCACATATCACATGCATTGTAAACAGATGTTAGAGAAACTTCCTTTTATAAAAAAATAAAAATAATGTACCACTTAACTGTATATATAAAGAAAACAATATTTATGCTATGAAAGGTGCACTTCATGGTATGAGAAATCCAGTGAAAAGTAAGTAAAATTGGAAAGAAAGAAAGATATTCTTAAATTGAAGAAGCCATATAAAAAAGGGGGTCAGTGCAATAACACTCTCATGCAGCAATCTAATGCCAAATAACTCTTTATGAGCACATAATCACTGAAAAGGGTCAACAATATCGTGGTTCAGAAATCTAAACAAAATAATAACACCGCAATACATGCATGACAATGGTAAACAATCTCATTTTTGTCAGGTTAACATGATAACTTAATAATTTGTTAATATTTTCTAATAATAAATAGTTAAAAAGACAAAAATTATGAATGAGAATCGGTGTTAAAAACTTTTAAAGGTATTTTAAAATCTTAGAAACAAATTAAAGAATTTAATCTTAGAAGAATAAAAACATTGTCAGCCCATTTTAAAATATATGCATATAGATACCGCGACTTTTTTAGTTTTACTATCTGCTTATAAATATTACATTGTGTTTGCATCGTATTACACACGAATTTGGAACAGTACTTGTCTTTTTAATTAAAACTTCATGCTAGATAGTATTATCAGTTTATCGCGTTTAGGTATAAGCTCTTAATGAAGCTGTTAGTTTGGTGGGGGAAATTACACATTACTGCACTCGAACGACATCTAAAAAAAATTATGGAGTCAATTAAAATCATGCTTAAGTGTTGAGAAGATACATTCTATATTAATTTTAATGTAACTTATCAAAATTAAATTAATCTTGAATGATTTAATCTCACCATTATTTAAATTTAATGTTATTAAAAGAGTGTAGCATAACTTTATAGTATTTCTTTTTATTTAAACCACAGGTCTACTTTATAAGAAGGAAACATACGTGATCAATCAAGAACAATCATATCATAATAGAGCTAGTTCTTCCGGCGAAAATTTTTCCAATACACAAGGTTTGAACTTAAGATATATTGCTTAAAAGGAATTGAATATACACCAGATATGCACTTAATCAACTTTCAATGGTAAGTTCTTAGTATTTAAATATTAAAAGTTAATATATAAATTTCTTTTGTGCGTAAATCACAGATGCATGTCACAAGAAGCAATATCGGTCAAATCTACATCATGAGAGAGCTGGCTCTTTTAATGAGAATTTTGTTCGTACACAAGATTTGAACTCAAGACCTTATGTAAGAGAAATCAAGCATGCACCAGTTGAATTAACTCCGATTGGTAATATTTAAATATTTTTACAAGCTTTCAAAACAGAATATTTAATGTGAGAAATTAAGTATTTTCCAATGCAGATGCTGTGTTGGAGCATGCAAAGGAATACCAAAAGTACATGAAGATAATGCCTATTCCAAGAGCTCGTTTAGCAGAATCAGAGGTTCAAAACTGGCTAGGTTTAGCCAAAACCTTGAAGATGATGTATGGGCAGCCATTGCATTATCTTACTTGCAAACTTTGTAAGCATTGGGATCGGTCAAGGATTGGCAGTGAAGATGAAGATAAGCCATTGGATGCTATAATCAAATTGAGTGACGCAGAATTCACCATATGGAAAGTTGAAGAGATTCATAGACTTTGCACTTCACCTACTCAGCTTGCAAAGCTTTGGCGTAAGGACCCAGAATACCGTGCTTTTGTTGACGAAGTTATTCCACCCCCTTGAAGCTCAATCAAACAATACCCTTTTCAAAGAAACTTTGATGTTCAAGTTTAGCAATTACTGGTAGCTGGGGATGCCTTTTATTTTCTGTCAGAGATTGTTTAATGCTTGTCTTGAGGTTGATTTTCTCTCAACTATTATACTTTGCAATTTGTGCTCTTTATTTTCCCTCCTTCAATGGTTTTCTCTCTGACATTTTGGCTGCATCATTTAATTGATTTTATATACAGGGAACAAGATCCTCTCCCGTTTTGGCGGGTTTTGGTGGGAACAGAATCCTTCAGTTAGACAAAATTTTGTATTTTTACTTAAGCAAAAATACAAAATTAACGTAACTGCACGTCCAGTTATGGGAGAAGATCCAAATCCCATATACAGTGCTTGTTTTTCTCTTTTCTTTCTTACAAAAATATGAGATTTTCACTCCAACTTTTGACATTTTAAAACTTTTATACATTTGGATATACTATCTTTTCTCATGGTATAATAAGAAAATTAATTAATGTGTAATATTTGTTTACTAAACATTAACGAATTAAAAGAAGTCTATTAGAATCTATTAGAATTTTTTAAATTTTATATATATATATATTCTAATTCTAAATATATTACATTTTAGAAAATTTTAGGAAGGAATAGAAAAATAAAATTAAGAATATAGAATAAATAAAAGATGGTGAAATTTTTTATCAAAAATGGAACACTACATTCAAAGTATTTTTTTTATTTAGAATATGTCAGAATGTTGTGCGTTATTGATTTCTTTTTAAGTGTTTTAATTTCTCTCAAATTTTTTATTATATTAATAAATTAAAACATATATTAAATTTTTTAAAAAACATATTTATGGCTTCTTAATTCTTTTAAGGAAAAAAATTTAGACTTTGACTATATTATTACCTTTTTCTAAAAATTAATCCTTATAAATATGAACTATTTTATTTTAAATATATATCAGTTTACTATTTCTATTAATTTTATTTTCACTCCTTACAAAATCATATATCTACAGTATAATTTGTTAAATTTTTTCATGTATATTTAACTTAAATATGCACTACAGGAACTCAGTAAAAAAATGCACTAAAGCAAATATATTTATATTGAATTAAATTTTTCATGTATTTATCTAAACCACTTTGCCTTTAACACACCGTTTTAAAAAAAATCATATTTATTTATATGTATTATTTATAATTATAAATTAACAAAATTCAATTATTTACCCACTTTAATTCAAACAAATTCATAATTTGTTACTTTATTTTAATCATTCTTAAATTCTATGTTTTTATTGATATAATAGTTTTATTTAAGGTTTATTTTATTTTATTATTATTATAAACAACACAATATGCAGTCATTACATTTGGATATATAAAAGATATTTGTAGTTGTGATAGGTTAAAGAAAATTTGTATAGGTAAAATTCAAACACAAAACTTCCTATTAAATAGATTAATTATACAAAGAACCTTATACTAGTATTAATTCTTTCTATTAAACAACAATCAATTTAAAATAAAAAGAATTATCCAAAGTTTTGAAAATAAAACATATTTAAATTCTCTTCTATTAAGTCAAAACGAAAATAAAAATAAATTTATTTAAGTAAAAATATATAAAATTATAAAAAAAAATTATACAAATTTTGTTTAAACAAATTTAAAATTTATATTTCTGTGATCCAATTTTCTCTCCTCATCTCTACCTTCTCTTTCTCTCCCTCATATCCAACTCCTTTTCGCCAACCTCCCTCTCTCTCTTCGCTCTCCTCCTCTCTAATCTTCCTCTTCATCTCTCTCATACCCAATTCTCTACTTTCTTCTTCTTTTGTATTCAATTTTCTTACTGTTTTTCTTATCCTTTGTACTCAACAACCCTCTTCCTACTCCCACACTCACTCTTTCTAAACTCTCTTTTCATTCTCCTCAACTTTCCACATAATTGGTTTTGTTCCTTCTCTTGCACTTCTTCCTTTTGCAAAGATTAAGTAAATTTTGTATAATTTTTTTTTATAATTTTATGCATTTTTCTTAAACAAACTCACTTTTTGTTTAAGGAAATGAAACTATCTGAATCTAAATAAAATAAAATTTTATATTTATTCTCTATGATGTCTTGTTTGTTTCTATAAAATAATGGATAAGAAAAAAACTCTCATAAAAAAAATTCTATAAAAAAAGTAAAAAAGTGAAACTCAAATAATAAAAAGAGTAAGAAAATAATGAAAGTCTACAAAATTTGACAAGATAGAAAATTCTAGAGAAAATAAAATCTCTATTTTTTTTTTAATTTTACCCTATATATGTCACATTTAACAAATGTTCACTATTTTATAGGACAATTACATATTATTAAATGTAAAAATTTTATTAAAATAAAATTTTAATCAATAAATAACATTAAAAAATAACACATAAATTTATCTTATATACTATTTGTGTCTTTATAAAAAAAGTTCGTATATAATTGTAATTAAGATTTTATTTTTTTAATCATAGGAGTAACTGAGATTGAAGTATATATATATATATATATATATATATATATATATATATATAAAAGAATGATCTTACATTTGTATAAGTTTAAAAATTCTTATAAAGTTTTTTATTGAACTTACATCTAACTATTAATAAAGAAATAAATTATAATTCGTTAGATTTAAATTAAATAAAAGATTTAAATTAAATATAAGAAAATCATATTTCATATGTATATGTATATATATATATATTTTCTTAGGTTAATTACTTAATAAGAATGATAATAATGAAAGACTTAGATTAGTTGTAAGAGTTTTTAAATTTATAATAATGTAAAAAGATATTTTTTTATATTATAATATTTTCTTATAATATATAAGAGCAAGCAATGGAAGAGCGAGTTCACATATATATTTACGTCTGAGTTGTCACAAAGGAACTATTATATATCTCAAGTCACTTGCAGTTCAATTTTGAGTGTTGTGGAAACTCATCAATCAACAATGGAGCAAAGTAATGGAAGGATGACGGAGAAGAAGATAAGCGAAGAAGAAATTTCAGAAATGTCAAAAATAACAATTGAAAAAGTTAAAGAATTCTACCCTCGTCCTCGCGTGCGTCAAACCACAGTACGTTGTTTTAAAGATATGACTTCGAAGGGCTACGGCTGGCTTATTCCTGGATGGATTGCTGAAGAACGCGTTGTTAAAAGTGGAAGAGTCTATAGGGTAATTAATCATCCATTATTCAATTTTTCTTTAATTAATTCAGGCTCATGTTATACGTTGTAACATTATCGCTGAGCTTAATTTATACGTTGTTTGTGCTTGCAGTACTACTATGACCCGGATGGGCGTTTCTATGAAACCCAGAAAAAGGTGATAGATACTTGGGAGAAAGCTGGGATCATTGTCATCGACAAATAGATCAACAGGTTCTTATGTATATGTATGTTGTTGGTTTTATAATCTGCATGCACGCAGCTTTTATATGTTAATGGAAATTCTTTTCTTCTTTCAACAGGTCTTCTTTGTGCTATGACTCCGGCTTGGGGGGATTCGGAGTGCAAGTTGCTTCAAGTGTTTTTGTTGTTGGTTTCCTTTAGTGTAGGTTAAGAAAAATAATGGAGTTTAGTTTATGTGTAATTCTGGGTAGTTTCGATGTGTTCAAGGTTTATGTTGTTCCTCAAGTACTTTTTGGTTTGAATTACTAGATGTCGGTTAATTAATTATCTTGCATTTTAATTTTCGGTCATCTTGTTCTCTTTGATTTCTGAATCATGCCTTACATACACACTGGTAGTTCTTTTATCTGTACATTTACACACCATGCCAGTTCAGATCATTGCTCGAGTCTTGTTTTTTCATCTGGATTAAGAACGTTAATACGAACGACTCTTTTTAACAGTCCTTATATATATATATAAATTCTAATTGAACCCAAAAACAATTATTTTAAGAATTATGCATCTTCCTACTTGAAATGACACATTTTAATTTTTAAAACTTACTGCAAACAACAATATGAAAGAAAAATATAACAAGTTAGACAAAGTGTGCATTTGAAAACATTATGAAAAACTTTTAAATGTAAATGAAATGCTAAAACTATAATTAATAATGTCAAATAAACGTGAATTTATTACCTATTAAATACGAAATTGAATACCCTAAAAATTTATTTATTTGCATCAATAAATGCATCTAAGTTGGAGGAGGAAAAAACGCTAATTAAGATTGATACTTTCTAACACACGTAAATTGAAAAAACAGATAATAAAACAATTTAAAGGAACAAGCTAGCTTTTGATTCTTTTAATTAATCAGATTTTTTTTTCAAAATTATATTAAATTTATACTGTGCAGAATAGGACAGATGTCCCCAACTGACTCCATGCTAACGTTCTTTGTATATATTTAATACATTAATACAATTTTACTCTAATTGTAGTAAAAAAAAAAAAAAGTATATGAATTAATATAAATTCTTGAACACCAGCAGGGCCACAAATTGAAAGGTGGTTTTGGTGTTTTGGATTCTTGCTGGGCAATTAAGCTGGTGAAACGTAAAAGGTTATTATAAGAACACTTTTATCCGTGAAACCTCCATTGATGCTTCCTTATATGGGACCCCCTCACAAATAACACTGCTGAAAAAACGGTATAATTTTTTAATTTAATTACTTTTATTTTTGGAAAAAATCTCATGTTTTAGTATATAATATTTTTAAATTAATAATAAATAGTGTATCATAAAAACTATGTTACTAATATTAATATAATATATGAAGGGGTAGCTTTACATGGAAGACCAACTCATCACTTCTCTCTCAAAAAACGAGGATGTGTGCGTTACAAATGTCTGAAGCTGTCTCTAATACTGTGTTTTAAATGTTTGCATAGATAATAGTCAAGTTATTCATTAATGTTATTATTTAACTTATTTTTTAATATATTGTTATCATGTAATAACATTAACATTTGTTTTTAAAAAATATAAATATATTTTAATAAATCTTAAATAAATAAAAACAAACGGTTATAATACAGAAACAACCATAAAACATTCAAGACCACGTTTATGTTTGGTTTGAATTTTGTTTCAATGGAAACGGGATTTAAGGAAAACTGAAGATACTTACTTCAGGCTTGTTTCTTTCTCTTATAAAAAAGTAATTCTCATATTTTTCAATGCAAACCACATATTTTAATAAAAACATATAATTTAAATTAATTTTTACATGTATTTTAATATATCTAACGTTACATGATTAATTTTATTCAAATTCATTCAAATATGCGTATTTAATGACACAAACGAATAAATTAAAAAATATATTAAAAATATTATATTTAATGTTATCAATGTATTGAATGTTGTATTATTTTATTATTTATAATAAATTTATTGTACATAAATTTTTATTGGATGTCCTTGATACCTTAGAAAAATTTAATATTTCATATTTTTTTTACACTAACAATTTTATTTGTGTTCTTTTTATTTTATTTTATAAAATCAGTGAACATTTAATACCTTTTTATGAATTTATCCTCAATAAAAATACTTTTTCAGTAGAAGACGATAAATAAATGAGATATTAATTAATATAGATGAAAAATATAATAGAAAGTTCAATATTTTTTTTATAAAATTTAGAATATCAGTTATTTTTTAAAATTTCTATATAAAATCTTAAACATCAAATAAAAAAATGAAAAGAGTATATGGCATTATGTATACTTATTTATGTACTTAAGAAATTATTTATTATAACGTAGGAAATGATTTTAGTATGAGCTCATCTGGATTCAATTTTATTATTCTCATTATTATCAAATACAACATTCTCTCTTTTATTGTGTTCTTTTTCTTTTGACATATTGATAAAATAAAAATATAAATTAATGGAATAACATCTAGCTTCATTAGAAAAATATTAAAATTTCTTTGTTATTGAAATAACAAATATGTAATTTATAATTATATTATTATATAGATGAATATATGTATACTAAAATGTATCAATTTAATTGAAATTCAATGGACTTATCAAAACCCAACCTGGCAATGGGTTTTGGAGGCTTTATATATATATATAAAATACTAAAATATAATATTTTTAAAAAATTATAAAAATATAACATATCTTTAAAAAATTATAAAAATATAACATATTTTAAAAAAAATAATTTTTGCATTGTAAATTATAAAAATATTTTATGCTTTCTAAAACAATTATCACTACTAATAAATAATAGAGTTAGTTATTTAATTAAAAAAGACGTAAATATCTTTTTTTAAAAAAAAAAATTACAACAGTTAATTTTAAGAATTATAAAAAAAAATACAGTGTTCTTTTAAGTATAATTTTCTCAAATTATTATTGACAATTTTTAATTATTTAAATATTTTTAAAAAATCATTATTCATAAATTTCAAAAGTTTATAATTTTTTTTTTTTTATTCTATCTCTAAATTTGCACTCAAACAACAATTTTTGAACTTCATATTTCTATAAACGTTTTTAAGATATCATATTTTAGTATTTATTATTTTTAAATATTATATAAAAAATCAATTTTGGATAAGAAGAGATATTCTTTAGGAGTTGAAAACAAGATAAGCACACATGAAACCTAAAATATAACAAGTTGAAAGTGGTCTTTTTATTAGTTATTAACTGTAACAAAATGGAAAATATTTTTGTTCATCACTCAAAATTAATCATAAGAATATATATTGAAAGATTGGAACAGAACATATGGTACTAAAATTCCCAGACCCAACAAATATACGAGGCAAGGAATAATTATAAGACATAAATGGTCCACAGAGCCTTGTGACAGTGGCTGTGCACCAACCAAAACTTTGACTTAGCAATTGTGACACCTCAAACCCAGACAAGAAACAAAGAACTGATGCATTATAGAATGGTTTATTGTTGCTAAGGATTCCTATATGAACCTGTCTCTTGTGAACCAGACTTATTAGGTAGCTAAAGGAAGATTTTGAGGAGGTTAAAAAAGCCACAAAATTCTGTATCTTTTTCATTCACTTGATCATCTCTTGAGAACTTGAATAAAGCCAAAATCTGTACATGTCAAATGGGCCTGAACAAGGAATGCCTCCATCTATCAGGCTTCATCCTCCAATTACTTTCACTGCTTCTAGCCTTCAACATTCGCTCCACTTCCATTCCTGATTGAAGACATGATTGCAGCCTCTTCAAATGTTCACGGCATTGTTCATGGTCGAAGCAATTGCCTTCGCTAATGTTATTTCCTTCTGAATTTGTATATCTTTCGTATGGTGATTGCCACTTGGCTTGCAAATATGCTAAAGATCTCCATGGAGGAAGGGGCATAGAATTCTGCTTCAAAGAAGATCTAGTAGCCTCCTCCATTATTCCAAGAAATTGTTTCAGCCTGGTAAAGGAACCCACGTAAACAACCGGAAGCGAATTCAGTATCCTATCATACGAATCAACAGCTCTAGCTATTTCAAAGTGGCTTCGGAAATCTATATCAACAATCAATCGCTCTGAGCTTGCAGAGTTATTTTCGACCACAACATCAATGTATTCATGATCACCTGTGCCACAAGTTTGACCGAAGAAAGGTCAGCTGAAAGCGTGAGGAAAAACAAGTCCATATTGAACCAGTGGAAATGTAGAACAATGAAATGTACAAGACTACATAAGAGTGTGCCATTTCACTCTCTCTTGACAGTCATAATATTCCTTAATATGGTAAAAAGCACTTGATGCAGACAATGCATTAAGATTCATATTTAGCACTGCAACCAAACGAATGGGGGATGCTTAATGATGGATGTTACATCCATGGTGCAAAAGTAGAATTGCAATTTTGGTAAAATCAGAAAAAATATAAATATAAATATCGTGGCATACCTCCAGGGACCCTGCCACTACCCTGCCATTTAGATGCACAAACACCAGCATCATAGCCAGAAAGTCTCATCAATTTCACCAGATAAAACCTGATACAGCTAGCATAACAAGGACCAGAATTCATAACTTGAAGGTTGGTCTCATTCATTGATCGTATGAGGGAATGAACAACAGAAAGCAAGTCACTCTCATGTTGAGCCACCGATAGCTTACAGATCTGCGTCATGAAACATGAAAGATGGTCAGGGAAGTTGTTAAAAATATTGTTTGTGTTAAGTGTAAAGTAAATTATTAATGGGAAAATACTCTCTTGCACAGTCAACTATATAAAGGAAATTATATTTCTTTGGTGCCTATTTTCTATTTTCCATATTTTATATTGTTTCCTTGTAAAAAATTGAATGTGGCAATGTCATGAGTTTAAAAGAATCAAGAAAGAACTTCCAAGCAGACCCGAAGAAAATGGGAGCTCCCATGTTGCAGTTTCTTGATCAACCAAAAACTCACATAAAAATAGAAAAATCAAAATGCGTGTGTCAAGAGTCAAGACTCTAGTACCTAATGGTAAAAAAGCTTGAATATCCAGATTAAAATTTAGATGTAAGAGCCACCAAAAATTTTTTTTAGAAGGCCATTTGAAATAGCTTATTTGAGCTTATGAAAGTGGCTTATGACCTTCCTACAAGTTCATTTTAGTTTAGTTCATAAGTTTCATAGTCAAGCTTATGAATAAGCTCTCATTTGATCAAAACTTACTAAATATAGGAGCTTAATTAAGATATTTACACAAGCATGCCCCCTAATGCATGTAAATGAAATCCAAGGTACAAGATATCACAAGCCTCAGCAAATAAATATTATAACTAAACTCAAGGAGGAAACTATTGATATTAGTAAATAGAACAACTAATCCTGGCTAATTCCAGTCATAATAGTGCCTGAGGAAATTTCTATCACAGCAATGCCAATGGAATAGCCCGATCAAAGACAAGAAAAAATACAGACAAATTATTGCTAAGGCGTCAATAACGGGTTCAAATTTGGTAAAACAAAAACTGAGTTAACCATTACCAAATATTCTATCCAAACTAAGACAATAGACCAAACATGCAACATTTAGCTCATGTTCCTGTAATCGTGTAGACATCACGTACAATCCACACCCAAATGACACAGTGGTATGCCTTTAAAGTTGCCTTTGAAAGGGATTTAGAATTGGTTACTTCCAAAATGAAGTCATATAATATGTGGTCAGGAATTAAAAATTCAAAAAAGAAAAGAAATTATTATTACAATGCCCAAACATGAGTATCTAGGCAGATGCATCATCCACCTACCATGTTTCCAATAACAACTTCTAAGTTCACACAGCCTAAACATGTGTATCTAAGTAGATAAACCTACCATATCACACATTCAGCAAAAGTCGCAAAAGTCACAAAAGATAAACATTTTACTTAAACCATAATTTAAAACTTTTCTAATGAAAATCCAAACTAATTTCCATGTTAGTTTCTGCCACCAAAACAACAACAACAACAACAACAATAATGACAACATTGTTTTCTTAACAATTAATCAACAACTCATTAGACAAAAAAATGAAATGAAAAGTTGAGGTTCTTAATTACCTGAATCTTCTCAGCTAGGTGAGCAAAATCAGAGAGACCAGAATCGCTATCACTGCTGCACCAAGACTCGGCACCACTGCTTCCATTCTCTAAAAAATCACTAACCATCAAAGCCAAGTCATGTTCGCTCTCATGGCTAAACCCACCACCGATCTGGCCGCCTCCGCCACCAACCCTCACCCACAAATCGCCGCCGGGGGAAACACAAACCCTACAGTCCATTTCGCCACCGCCAACGGCGTCGTTTCGAGCACCCCAAGTCCCCAGCTTCTCTCCAACTGTCACAACCAAACGGCACCGTTTCTAACAATCAACAGCACAACGCAAAAACACAAGGCTTCACCATGGTCATAACCGAGGCCTAACAACCACAAAAGCGAAATTCCTCGTACACCCACGATTCCTCAACCTCAAATTCGGCTACCCAATTGAACGCGTGACACAATTCGCTAGAACCGATCAAAATTTCGATTTTTTGTTTTAACGGAAGACTTTTAAAATGCAAAATTATATTATAACTTTTCCATGTCTACGGTGAATTTGGCTGGGAGAGTCTATGAAGAATTGAAAACGAATGAGAATTAATAAGAAAAATTAAAAGAAAAAAAAATGGCCTTTCGATCCGAAGGGGAAGAAATTCGAATGGCAAAGGGAAAAATGATTCCTTTGCGAAATGAAAACCCAAAAGATTGGAAGGCGAGTTAGTCGGAGAAAGAAGGCAATATAAAAGGTTTAGGTGACATGTAATGACCAATCTACCCTGTCAGTTACTTGGAGAAGTTATCTTTCTTGTTTGGCCTATCACAAAATTTAACATTAACAACTCTGAGAATGTTGTAAATCAGCATTCTAAAAATAAAGGTAATAAATAATAATTTTTTATTAAAATATATCTTTATATGATAAAAGTAAAGACTTTTCTTAGATATTTATTAGTAATTTTTAATAAAAATAAATCAATCTATTCTATATAAAATTTAGTAATGTTATTTAATGCCTTTAAAACATTGATTAAAACAATATTTTTATTACAAATGTGGTAAAAATATTTTTTAAAAAGTCTTAGTGAATTTTAACACAATCTTAAGAAAAATATCATAGTGTTCTTTAAATATTTATATATTTTTAAATAAACATTTTGTGTAAGAAATTTGATTGATATTGATATTCACTTCGACTTAAATTGAATTGTTTTTCTTGAATTTTGACATATGTTATTGATTATTAATTTATAATCGTATTTCAAACTAAATTTTTTATATTGTATTTTTGACGAATGTGTATGGTTTTTTGTTTAGTGTATGGTGAAGGAATAGTTATAATTTTCCTTTTAATGTTTTGGTGAAAAATATTGAAAGAAGTGATCTTTAAAACATTTCATGGATACTTTCAAAAAGAAAAGTTGATAAGTAGGGTTAGCCAGCAAGTTATTCCACCGTCTAGCTTTTCTGAGGGTATGTACTTTTCGCATGACCAATAATTAAGAAGTTAAAACTAATAGAAACTTTTAATTTTAAAAAAATAGGATATATATATATATATACTTGCATTTATTTCTTTGAACGCATTCATTTATAATTAAAATAGTGAACAATTTTATTGACTCCAATATTTAGAACTGGGTTTAAGTATATTTTAAAAATGATTAAAAATATTCAGATCAATGCATTTTGGGATGTGTTTGAATTTAGGAAAACCTACACGCACATCTCATAGTACTCTCATCCCTTTTATCAAAGCAAAAGTCTTCGTTCAACCCTCAAACAATTGACTTAATCAATTTTCAGAAACAAATTAGATTAGAAGAGCTTGTTCACAGTGGTCAAATAAGAACAAAAAATGTTTAAAAACACACGTAAAAGCAATGAGTTTATAAAACATGGGAGGTGGAGGCCAAAGCTGACCCATGCATTATATTTATGTTATAAAATCATATCATACAATAATTTATATAATATAAAGTTGTCTTATGTTTATGTTGAAGGAGGCAAGGTTGCATCTAGTTGAGAATTTAATTGCATCAACTATAACAGATTGAATTTGTTGATTAAAACTTGTATACCCAATTAAATTCGATTATTTGGATTCTCATGTCACTGAAAAAGAGATATAAAGTAGCAATTTGATTATTTCCACTAGGTTCATGTTTCATTCTTATTCTTGTATCCGGATTATGAATCCTCTTACTTTTCTTGTTTCAATCTACTCTCTCAAGCTGAATTATTAAATAAATTGTCAAGAAATATTATTATTATTTTTTTACATTTTTCGTTTTATTGATAAAAACGAAATAGAAAATAAAACATAAAAGACACGCTTATTGAATCATAATTCGACATTTTGTACCAGGCAAATTTTAAAATAAATAATTTATGTATGACTTTAACATTTTATTTTGAAAAATACTAACATTACCACTTAAATAATTTTTAATCAATATTAGCATGGTATTAAGTTGTGAATAAACGTCTCTCAAGGGCATTGTCGTAAATACAAAAGCAAAGAAGATAGGATAAGTTTCGTGAGGACCAAGTCACTTTAAATAAAATTAATTAAAAGGTTTGAAAATGGAAACAGACCGAAAGTGATAGAAAGCAGATTGAGAGTTTAGATGAAGCTGACTGAAAGGGAACAACGAAGACTCCCCGAATTATCCGCAGATATTTATTCGTATTTGTTTATTATTTTATATATTTTAGATAACATTAATTTATAATTTTTTATCATATTGATATTTTCACTTAATTTATAAACAAATTTACATGCTTATCATTAACAAAACAATACAAATATTGAATAATTTTAATATAAATAATATATTATAAAAGTATATTCTAAGAGTGTACATATATCACAATCATTAAATTTTTTGAAGCTATATTTTAGTCTGTTTGTCTAAAATTTTGCCATTCAGCTAAATATTTTTAGTTTTGGATATAAAGTGCACTAAAACATAAATTGGAAAATGGATTTTTTTAATAAAAAAATGTAATTTAAGCGTGATAATTTTTATTTATATTTAACTAAAAAATTATCCATTGGGTAGGTCCACAGCATTTGTTGTTAATAGGAAAAAGAGGATGAGTGTGAGAGATAAATGTCGTTTCTTTATGGGGAAATGTTAGACGACACCAAACCATCAGCTTCAACTAGGTTGTTAATGGGTGGATTTGCTTGGTTAATAGAGAAAATAACTGGCTATACTAACTGAAATTGAATAGGTTATTATAGTTACTCTCTGGTTAATAATATTTATATGTTGATTATGCATAAAATTTTAGATAAACTAAACATCTGTAAATACATAATTTCATTATCAACATTTATTTATATTTTATAAAATACATAAAATGTTAAAATAAGATAATTTGACAAAATAACATGAGATTAACGAATAATTTTAATTTTTATAATAATTTATTTCAATTTAATCTCTTCAATTTCAATCACTGCAATAAAATCTGTTAATTTTTATAATTTATTACAATTCAGTATTTTTATTAAATTTCTAGTATTTTCTCAATCATTAAAAATTGTTTTAAATATTTAAATATATATTAATTATTATATTTTAAAATGATAAATGTTTTTGACTAATTACTCGTCTTCAACCTTATGGTGAAACATTTGTAGAAGACATTATAATGGGCAGAATAGAGAATAGACAGCATGCATGTGCACAGCACGGACAACAGACACCGACCTCATTTGATGAGTGATTAGCCTATGATTTATGATGGGGACACGCAAAGCATCTTCTGAGTATGAATCCTAAGTAAAAATGGGGTGTCAGCATTTATAAACATGACAGGGAGATGAGAGAACATTTTGCAGAGAATTCCAAGGAGAGAGAATAAGGTACTTCATTTGGACCACTGTGACATCATACTTGAGCTGCCCATTTATTATAAGACCAAATTTAGATCCTCTACCTTATGAGTATTGTTATTTTCAATTTAATTATAATTTTATTTTCATAAGTTATATAATAAAAATTAATATTAAATGTTAATATATTGACATCAAAGTAATTATCGAATTAAGAAGTTAATATTAAATATTAATATATGAGATAAAATATTCTTACACTAATATATACCTAAAAGCTCTTATACTAAATTTTAATTTTTTATTAAAATTATATCTATTGAAGTATAATTTATTATTTCACTGTTAAATATAAATTAAATAAAAAATTTAAATTGTATGTAAAAAATTTTAGACTTATATTAGTATAATTTTTTTTTAATATATTGACAACTATATTTGAGTTTTGTTTTTATTAATAATCGTATAATTATGAAATTTTCATTAATAACAAAAAATTATATTAAAGAATACATTTTTTGAAAAGTTGTTATATTGTATTTTTAATATTATCTGTAGTTTTACTTATAATAATTAATTAATTAATTAATTCACTAATATAAAAAATTATTATATATCTTAAATTTATACTTTATTTAAAAGTTACTTACAATAATAATTAATATACATATTAACTAAATAAACGTGTATTATCATGAGTAAAATGTGAATATTTCTTTAACACAAATTTCATTATAAATAAATGTATTAAAAAAATTAATATTAGTATATTTAAACATTGATCTTTATTTTTGATAATTAGAGTTGTGGAAACTGGAAAGTCAACTGAAACGGATATAAAATTTATGATTGGAAAAGTATGACACCCTGCCTCCAATAATAAATGCCTCACCTACAAAGAAAGGAATTTTCTTTAATACACTTTCTTTTAAGTGATTTCGTTGGCTCAATAGCATATTAAATTATGAATAAAAGAGACAAAGAATATATAGTATAGTCACAAACTTTCATTTATAATAACAAAATGCAGGATTGAATCTATTACAATTATTTTTTTCCTTCTTTCTTTGTCTACTATATAACGAAATATACACTAAACTAAATGGTAAAACTTGTAGGTTATTTTAGTAAAATAAGATAAAAATTGTGAACTTGTAACTTCTAATTATAAAGCTGATTAAAGTTATGGATTTATAGCTAAATGCTTATAAAGTAGTTTATAAAATCAAATCGTTTGATAAACTAATTATGTAATTGATAAACTAATTATATAATTAATAAATTAATTATGTAATTACCTGATTTATATTAAATGACTTAAAAAATATATAATATTAAAAATAGATATAACTTATTTTAACATAGTTTATTAATAAAAACATATTATTGATTCAAACAATAACTTAAATTTATTTTTAAAATTATTAAATTTAACATGATATATCAATAAAGATTATATACATTGATTTAAATATAATTTATTTTTAAATTTTTAAATTATTATTTATTTTCTTAATTTATTTTTATCTAACATAATATATTATTAATTATAAAAATACAAAAATAAAAAAGGAAAAAATTGCCATGAAAGTGAAGATAATAAGATTAATGATATGATTTTAAATATATGAATAACAAGTTGAATGATAAAAATAAAATAAAAATATTAGTAGTCAATTTTTAAAAATTAAATTTTTTTATATAATTTTTGAAAGTTAAACTCTACAAAATTCTTTTCTTTTATATTTCTTAAACAGTTCTACAAATTTATTAACTAAATCAACAAGTTACAAGTTCCTAAATAAATTACAAGTTAAACATATTCTTGATCTCATGTCAATTTATCCAAACAATTACTTTTTATTAACTATAACCATTAATAGCTTCTTGTTTAGTGATACAGTGTCCTGATCCAGCCAGTTTTAAGTTTGCAAGATGAAGGGCCGAAAACATTATATTGGAAGATTCCCAATTATATAACCCACAGGCCCAATGTCAACCAACAAGGAAAATCAAACTTTAGTTAACATTGGAATCAGTGAAAATTATAAAGGAAACTTCACCTGGGCACGTAAAGGAGAAATCATATTTAGTGAACATCACCAGCAAACTTTAGTTAATTTATTTGTTTGCATTAGTGACACGCGCGATGGCTCTAAGACTATAGAAGGTAAGGTTCATTGGTGCTTATTTCACTTGTTTAGTGTTGGTGGCTGTGAGTAAATTGAAATTGACTTAAAATTCAGAATTTTCTTTTGGACTCAGACTAAATAATACTTTACGTAGGGTTAAAATTTATCAAAAGTTTGCATAAGGATGAGGCTTCTATTGAAAAAAATTAACAGAATCACTAAATCAACAATGAATAGTTGGGTTCATAAGATGTTACTATGATGAAATGAATTGTCATTTCTAGTAGTTTACTATTGTTCTCCGAAAGGATACCCTTTTAGAACGTATGTAGTAGTAATATGTTTGCTTCACAGTAAACAATTTTGGGCTTTCAATAGATTAACGTGTGTTTGGTTTCATGTTTTTCTAATTATATTTACTTTAATATTACTAATTATAGTATTTGCATTGAAATTATTTTTATAGCTTTGTTGATGTATATCATGTTTGTCTAGTTACATTTACTTTAACGTTACTGATTATAATTTCTGCATTCAATAAATTTTTGATGTACCTTCAAACATACTTAGGTAGATGCTTAATCAGGAAGACATGAAAGAATCGACTTTCCCAAACAGGAGAATGTACGTACAAGGATTAAGGGACTCTGAATGACAGAGAGGGACAGTACTTGGAAGCAATAGTAAAAGCTATATAAAGCGCTGATACTTGGGAAAAACAAAATGTAGTCTTAGGTAAAGACTAAAGAGAATGTTAATAGAAAATACAAATAGTACCCAACAGAGTTTGTGTATCAAGTACAAAGAAAGCTGGTCAGATCAATGCTATTTTTGTACTTGCTTTTTACAAATTATACCAAATCTGTCATTGATATCAATGTTAAGGTTTTTGTTTTTTTCGTTGATCCAAATGCCAACACCATGCATAATTGATATTAGCTCTAGCTTTCATATGCATACATAGAATCAAGGTTTAATATAGTGATGGGGAAATACTTGAATATTTTACTCGAACCAGAAGAATTTTAGAGTGGTGATGGTGAATATTGCAAGAAAGTCTTTTAAAATAAAAAAAATACTTTTCAAATCAAACTAAAAGTTGGCAGACTGAATAATTCGAGAACTATATATTAAAACCAATCAAAAGCAATAAAAAAAAATAGCTTTAATTACAAGCCGGCCGTTGTAAAAGCAATAAAAGGAGAGTAAGAGGAACATAAAAATGTCTATGCACCACATCAAGAATTTTTCTTTCTTTCTTATAATGTAATATTCAGTGTGTTAGTTCACATGCCTTGTTAATTATTATCTCACATATTTATTGTATTTTGTAATATATATTATAAGCAAGGTAATATATATTCAATGAATAAATAAACTAAATATATTGAGAATTAATTTCTTCACAACACACACGATTTATTGTTTATGACATGTGGAAGGGAAGATCATAAGGATCACAAGACAAACACTTTTCTTTTGAAATTGATCCAACTTGTATCAAATCAATTATTGTAGTCCAACAAAACCATTAATCACTACAAGGGCTTTGAATAGCACAGAATAACGAAATATCCCAAGCTCACGATAACAGCTGTTATGAATTTGAACCATTCCTTTCAGGCGTAAACTTTGGGTCATTCAAATATTTGATTAGAAACTGATTTAAATTTTGGAGTAAATGATCCTTTTGTTTTAATTTCCAAATAAACAAGTTGACATTTAGTATAAAAGTTATATAATATTTAATTTATATTAACTTTCTTTATAATTATACTTAGCATCACCTTTTTATGAATTAAAGACTGGGTTGTTAACTTTCTTTAAGAACTATATTCATGTTAATCTTACCTTTTTTAAATAGGTATTTTGTAGTTTTTCATATACAAATCCTAAACTGACTAATTTATTTCATACTAACTAATATTTTTCTTTAATTAGTTATCTAATTAAATGACATTTTTAATTTGTTTAATTATTTGATTAATACTTAAGCTTTTTAATCAACTTTAATTAAGTATAATAAAATATTTAGAAATCATCATTAAAATAAGATTTTATAAATTAAACTAAATTTTAAGATTTTATAAATTGAAAAATATAAAATGATATATTAAGTATATATAAAAGTATTGTTCTTAAAATTTTAAATTTATTTTTTATATTTCATTTACATTTAAAATACATGCTTGCATAGGATAATTATTTATATTATTTTGTTCCACGACAAGTTATTTCTAAATAAAAAAAATTGTTTAAGGTGTATCCATTAATTGAGAAAGCAAATGACAATTTTGTGCATATATTAAATTACAATTAATACTTTCTTTAGTTGAAGAATAATAATTTTTGATACATTAATCGAAGAATGATAATAATATGTTTTTAATTATTGATTAAAGTTTATTAAAAACTATAAAAATACTATATATAAATATTAAATTAAAAATAAAAAAAATTGTAATTCATATAATTTTTTAATTTTTAATAAACTTTAATTAATATCTAAAAATATGCTGTTAACATTTTTCAAAGCTTGTATACCTCATCTGCTCGGCATTTTGTGAAATAGTAACAGCTCCATCTTCTAATGTCAATAAATTATGTATCTACTTATCATTGAATACTAAATGTATAGATCTTTGTTTGCAAATATTGATTTCTTTCCCTGATCTGGCCAACCCATTAGTTTTGCCATGAACAAATCTTTCACTATTTTAGAATCCTGGGATATATATATATAAATAGAATTTATAGGAAAACAAAATGTTACTATATGGTTTATTAGTGGACATTTATATGTCAATCAAAGCAAAACCATGTTATCGACAGGCTCCTAAAAGATAACTACAGTTCATCAAGCAGAAGCCTCCATTTAAATATTAAAACTAAAGGGTGTAGCTCTTTATCATCAATTCCCCACCTTTTGGTATTACTTATCAATAAAGTAATCATGCGTCCCTTTATTTATTATGATTCATTATGCAATAGGGTATGCGCTATAGAGAACAAATATGGTCAAAAGGGACAGAAATTAACTGGGAATATATGTTTATGGTCATGCTCAGTGGCCTTGGTTGATTGTGCAAAGCCTATATAAAGCTGGAATATATTTGCTTACTACCATAACACAAAGCAATAAATAAAGGTTTCTTTGCCCTCTCTTTTATGAAATTGGCTGGTCCTCATCAACTAAATGGCATGATCAGATAAGGTTACAATTACAACATAAGATTCAAATACAGTAGAGTTGTTTTATATTGGAGGGATGAGCCATTACTAAATAATTTGAGTGATGCCAATTGTAGTAAAGCGAACTTAATTTCAAGGATGTGTGTTCTACACTTATTTTCAACTTGTGGGTGATATTGTTGGGATTAAGTGAAGAACAGTCACAGCTTAAATCATAGTTCATAAAATTACTTGTGGTGTGAGACTGAGGTGCATAGACTATGAATATTATTGATTGGTCACACGAATTCATTGGCATGGCTCTCACTTCCTTTTCTTTTTGGGTGAAATGTTAGAACAATTTCAGAGTATCGTATGTAAACGATAAATGAAATAGTGACTAAATAACAATCCCGTTGTCCTAATTTATTTGCTCTTTGAAAATTGTTGGTTTCAAATGAATCATTATATTTTCGATCCAATTTAGATTTCCTAGGGTTTGGTTGCCTAATGGAAATATATATAACATGCATGTTGCTAATTGGAATATTCTCACTACATCTTACATCTTGAGACCTTGATATATTATAATTTTCTTTTAATTTTATAGTAAAAATAAAATATAAAACAAAACTTAAGTTTTTATTTTTATCAGAGTTTGGAATAGTCGATTCACAATACATACACATATAGATAAATTGAAAAATATGAATTTAATTACTGAGTAAATATTGTAAAGTTACTTTATTTAACAACTTTTTATACACAGTAAATTCATTAAGCAAGCTATTGAAAAATATAATTTTTTTTATAATCATGTATGCTCAATTTTATTCACGTCAAATTCGGTGTACAAACCATTATTTAATGCAACTATCAAGCTAAATTTATCAATAATTATTATTAGATCTTGCTAATCAGTGTTAAAAATTACTGGTTAAGAATTAAAAATATAAAATAACATATATTAATAATCTTTTTTTAAAAGAAAAAATTTCACTTTTATTATCTTAATCAAGTATTGATTAACATTTGCATAATTATATATTATGAGCAAGAGCAACCAGCATAATCTAATGCTTAAAGCAAAGTTAACAAAATTGAACGTGCACATGGTAACTGTTTGTATTATATATGATTCTATCAATGGCAATGGGTGTCAGTAGAACTATAAATTTTACCTCATCACAGATTCTAGTAAGAAAAGCTTAAAATATTTGCATCAGATTACGTGTTTATATATAGTTGTTTGCGTTGGCAAATGTAAGAAACAGACACACTACAAATTATTATCAATGCATATTTGTAGGGATTGTATAATTAAGTCAATAATATATGTAATCTCTTTCAATAATTTTAAACTTTTTGTTCGAATTATTAAAAACTAAACAGTTTAATGCCTTTTTCTTTAGTATCTAAAACGATTCTCTGAGTCTTTTCAGGAATTAAAAAAAGAAAAATCATAATCATATCAACGTTGTATTATTCTGTCAAAACGAGTGCAAGTTGGCATTAGTTTAATTGTATTCGACTCAGTTTTTTCACGTAACATTTTGGACAATTTAAACAAAATGATTATTCTCTAATTTTCATTTTTCCGAACATGCTCTACACACCCTTTTATTTACGTACGTGCCTAACTTGCTGCCTCTAAAGTAAGCAGATTCCATGGTGTCTTCATGAAATGCTTTACTTAAAAACAATTAACTCCTGTTTTTTATATTATTTTTATTATTATTGTTCTTAAAAAATTTTGACATAAGAAGGCACTTAATTTTTAATAAGGGCCTACTACTTACAAAGTGATTTACAAAATTCATAAACGAAGTTATAAACACTGATATTTTACCCAAAAACAATTGTGTAATTTTTTCAGAAAATTATGTAAATTTTGTTTTAAATTTAAAACATACCAAGTACTTTTTTACACATAAAATTAAAGGAATTAATAACAAGCATTAGTACTAAAATATTACACATTTTATTAGATACTTGTGCTTTTTTTATCAGTAAGATGAAAATATTATTAGTAAGGGAACGGAAGGAATACTCCAACCCAATACAAGGGAACTCCTGCTTAGTTACACTAGAAAATAGCTTTCCAAACATTATTTGATATTACTGTTAATATAAAAATTATAATTATTATAAGCAATCGTTGTTCCGCAACCGTGTACAAAATAATCATTACGAAGATACCAAGTTATTATGTTACATACAAAATGAAATTTACACACTGTATAATAAGGATAATTTTTTTTGACACATTCATGAATTATTTAAATTTGTTTCATTAAATATTCGATCAAATTTATTTATTTTAATAAGTTTAACTTCGAAATTGATTGTATATGTGAGTAAAGTTCAAATTTTATAAATTTGACATCACTTATAAATAATATGTGTTTGCATACATATAATGATAAAAATTGTTTTAAATAAATATATATATAGTGAAGACACATGAAATTTCATACAGTGATCATAAGATTATCTGACGTATTTGTTTGATAAAAAAGTTTAACTGTATATTTTCGTTAAATAAAATAAATTCAATAATTGGATATGCACTTTATAAAAGTATATTTTAAATAGCTTGTTACAGAAGCAAAACTTTAACTTTTAAAACTTTAAATCATAAATAAAAATTTCACATGCAACCCATTTTTAATCATTGTGGTATCGTCTCAAGTCTTTAATTGAGTACCTTTTCCTTTTAAAATTTAATATTCATCATAAGTTGAAAACGTATAAAATAGCAGGTTATTTACGCTTTGAAGAAAATGACATTTTACAGGGAAAAGCTTGGAGAATAAGGTCTATCTGGTAAAAAAAAAGTGAAAGAGAGTAAGAGAACCTTCTTGGATTCAACGGATAAAAGTGATTCCAAAATGTCGGAAGTCCACTTGCCAATATTTTTGCGAAGTTTTATAATATTTATGTACAAATTAATAAACAATATCAATAATGATTTAAGAAAGAAAGAAAAAAGCCTAAAAATTAAATAACTAACTGACAAATCGTAATAAACATTCTTTATTTTTCTTTACTCGTATTCAATTTCATAAAAATTCATTTTCAATGTCAATTAGTTTTTTTTAAATATAATTGATAATTAATAACTTTGAGATATACCTGATCTGTGGCTCCTAATTTGTTCAATTCTCCACTTCCTACAAACTACTAACTACAAACCCTTTTAGGATAAATACATTGATCCATTATTAGATCCATTATTAGATTGTTCAATTCTCAACAATGTGAAATAAAAACTCTCATGTTTTTTCGTTTTTACTTTTTTCACAAAAGTTATAGGTTGTCTTATTCCAAAAGTAAGGAATATCATGTACACCAGTTCAACATAGTTAATAAAATATTAAAATTACTTCTATCAACCATAAATGATAAATAACTGGTCTTTTAAACGTTAATATATGAATTTGCTGATTTCTAATTGATAAAAATACGTTTTAGAAATGAGATTGGTTTCAAACAATCTTTAGTTAAGAGGTGAATACAAACACACAAAATCCCTTATTATATATCGTTCTATAGTTAACTTGACTTATTATCAGAAGTTTCGTTGTTGAACATTAAAAAAATAATATTATATATAACCACTTTTAACATTTACTTATTTTGTTTTGTTAATCTTTCTTACATATACTCAAGAATTAAATAAAATAACACTTTGTTGTCTCACTTTAACGTTGATTCAAACATTAACCTGTTATCAATCATGTCATCTATAGGCTTAACGAAGGAGTTAGGAGTAACAGTGGTCCTTTTACATTGCGTTATTCGATTTGTCTGTGGTAGGCAGCAAGAATCAAATTCCTCCCAACACCTTTCAAAAATGATTTCTGCTATTTTAATATACTTTTTAAAGTTTGATTGCACTCCAGCGTTTTTCATTTTCCACGAAGGTTCAATAATTGATGGCAATTCCGCAAGTTACATTAACAAAAGTAGAAAAGAGTTAGTACATTAATTCATTGACCCTTCTCCATCACACTTGAAGCATCCTCAAGTGTAAGGGAAAAAAGCTGCTTCATCATCTAGACCAAGCTGTAGATCGAGTCTTGTGGGATATGATTGCTTAGATCACATGATGGAGCATGCATTTACGTTATCTTCACTGAAAAAAGACATGAATTTCTCTTCAGTTTCACTCGATGCTGGAAATGTTTGCACGTTTTTAACATAACCCGCTGGTGCCTTTTTATCATAGACTCCTGAAGCATGAGGATTAGCCACCACATATTGTGGAACGTAAGGCCAAAATTCAGCTCTTTTCTTCCCAGTTCTTCTTACCCTCTTCAACACCTTGTTTGGATCAACGCAACCATTCACTGTCACCCTGCTTTGCTTTCGGTTTATCTCCACGGTTTTTACTCCTGTAAAACATGCATGCGTATGGTTAACCTAAAAAAAAATGTTTTGTATAATGATGCATATATTTATAGCATGTTTGGTTTAACTAAACAAGTACTTAACTGTGATTTTGATAATAATTTAGTTTCTTTTTTAATATTAACTTCTTGCAAATCAAATATTCTAAACAGTTAAATTGTTATGTAAAAATATATACATGAATATAAATATTATAGGCATCGATCAACCTACCTTGAGTTAAAATTCAAAGTTTTATTAAAAGAAAGGAATAATAATAATATTAATCGTAATTCAAACCGCTCGATCATAGAAACCAAGATATCATGTCAAAATTAAAATATTTAGTGAAAACATATGAATAGTACTTTTATATTACATCTCTAATATTACTTACACATATATAAACAATTTATATCATATAACTGTGTGACACATAAAGTAATGAATATTGGTCGTGAACATGCAGCTTCCGAAAGCAGTAGGGTTAAATAATATAAAGAAATTTACAGGAAAGTTAATAATCAAAACATTCGGATAGAAAAAGTAGAGGCAGGAAAAGACAACTTATAATGCTGTGAAGTCGAAGTTAATCACTTTAACTTTTATCAGTATTCCACTAATGATCACAATTTACCATGTCATTAGTTTGCTCCAAATGTAGGAATTTTCTCTACCCTCTCATGTATATGGATATATATTCTCCGTTCTCCATTCCTGGGTCAGAAAATGAACTTTCTACTATAACCAAAATATAAAAAATATATATACTAAAAAAGTGTACGTAGAACTATATATAATTCGCTAGGTAAGAGATTGAGCAAGCTGCACCATGCACTCACAAAGTGCATATTTGGAAACTCTGAAACATCACGATAAATTACTTTTTTATGTCAAAGCTATAACTTACAGCGTCAGAATAGATCTGAGTTTGAATGGATTTAACGTTAATCCAAACACATTAAAAATTAATAAGAGAGACGGAGTTAGCTCTTGATCTCTAGTAATGGAACATGGATTGGAACCTTTAATTGTAGCCACTGCATTTCTGACTTTTCGTTCACAGCCATCGCAGTCCATTTTGACTTTGATCTCAACTGTCTAAACAAGAAGACAAATTCAAGTGTGAGGAAGGAATGGTGTGTGATATAGCTAGCTGCTAGCTAGATGAATGAAACTACTAAGGTTTTAGAAAGGCTTCTTTAGATTACGAAGGAAAGAAAGCGTTAAAAAAGGTGTGGGAAAGGAAGAATGGAGTATAAAGGAACATGGAGTTGGTTCTGCTAAAGATGGTACCTACCTGCATTGCTTTGGTCTTTGTGCGTGGAACTGTGCAAAAGTTGGAGATGAGGTAATCAAGTGCCCCCATTTCTTTTCCAGAAAGCAAAGGGCAAAGGCGAGGAGAGTGAGTGAGAGAGAAGATAGGCACAAATCAAATATGAGAGCATAGTGTTTATATAGGAAACTCAAAAGATTCACACAGAAAGAAAGATGAACTTCAAGTGTCTAGAACATTAAGTTATTATAATAAACAGAATTATAATTGAAGTGGACATTACTTACTCATATGCCCATAAAGCTAGGTTGGTGATTTTAGAAAATGAAAGAAATTGGGTCTTGAAAGACTTTACTTTACTGAAAAAATATTTTAAACCTAGATATAATTATAACAAGTGATTTTGTGTCGAAAGTCTTCTCTAACAATTTATGAGTATTTGCTTTCCAACAATCACTGATATACGATACATTATAAAAAGCATTTGATATACTATTAAAAATAATATTCGTAAGTTCTTTTATATTTAAATGTATTTTTAAAATTTGTTTATATAAAAATTAAATTAAAAAATGATATACAATATTGCATATAATATCAGTTTTTAGTAATTCAAACAATCAAACTTGATACATTTAATTCTATCTATATTATTTCGTAAAAAAAGGAACAAAAAATAATTGGTCTTTTTATAAAACATTTTACAGTTTATTATTCTCTTTTAACTTGAGGAATAGGAAAAACTGTGTCCCATTTCTGGCCAGCGCATATCCCCCTGTGATAAACTTTTGTATGCCAAACAAAGTTATTATTAGTATATTTTAAATTGTTTTCATGAAATCGGTAATATTTTTAATTTTCAATAAATTGTGTTAATGAAATTCTAATGTGCCAATAATACCGTTAATAATGAAATAAAAATGTTAAAAAAAAGTGTGAAAAATTTGAGAAATAAATTTAAAACAAAAAAGGATTAAAACTAAAAAAGGCTGGAATTTAAAACCAAAATAGTTACAAGAGGAAAGTAAACGTTGTGTTGACTTAAATTTTTAATTTGGTTACAATTATAACTACAGTCTTACAAGTCAAATTCAGGTACTATGATAAATACACTATTAATTAATTTATATAGTGTATTAGAGCTGTATTGTGAGTCAAATTAGATTTCCAAAGTTAATTATATGATATTTCATCCAATAGGAGAGGAGAATAATTGACCAATCTGTTATGTTCTGTGACCTACCTAAAGTGTAAAGTAGCTATATCTTTCGAACCCTCAAAAAGATGGCAAAAAGAAAAAGCATTATGCAACACCACATACAGAACCACCGTCCAAGTATCAAAATTCCTTGTTGACTTGGAACTTGTTTGTGGTTTTGGTTTTTCTTCTCTCACTATGGCAGGTAGATATTCATTCCTTCTAAGTTTTGGATTTTTTTCTGTCCATTTCCCTTTCTCAACATATGCATTTTCATATGAAGCCAAATTTTAAAACATTAAAGAAAAATAGATTTGTTGCGCACTTTTGTAAGCACATTCTCGAAAACAAACGGTTCAAATAAGAGATACCAATGTCACTTATAGGATTAAACTAACATTATTAATGAGTTTAAGTCATTTGCATCACATAATAAGTCTAAACTTTACTGTTATCATTGTACACAAAAATCTCCACACAGGAACTCATTATTATTGTGGGAAAATAATATAAATGGAACATGTTTCAGCTCTATGCATTGGTTAGCATGTTTACTTGGTTGAAGATATATCCATGCAATGATACGTAAGGAAAGAATATGGAGAGTAAGAATCAACAGATGTATCTTAGACATTGAACTCTAATTTTACTGAGAAAATTCGACTAACATCCATTAGTGCAAGTAATTTTCATGGGAATCTCATTACTAGTTTTCACGAAAACAAAGAATAAAAAATAAAAATGGTGTAACATAAATGGTTGATATAGGTTGGTTTGGACTAAATATGCAAAATGCATTACCATCGGATCAGATCTCAGATTAAAATGTGATGAATCTGATCACTTGGTTCAGTATATATACTATATCTTTCAAGAAATTTCAATATGCAAATTATTATATTTATTTCATCTAAAATTTAGAAAAACAATGCCTATATTTTAATTTTTTTCTTAAAAAATTAAAAGAAATATATAGTTTTTAAAAATAAAATAAATATTCTTTCTCTACACTTCTCCAAATCAATGCTAAGACTTAATAGTAATGATTAAGTTGTCCAAGGTTATGTCTCAGAAATTTTTTATAAATTATAAACTTTATACAAATAACATAATATTCTTAGTTGAAACCACATTATCTAGACTATACAGAATTAATTATCCTAATTTAGTTGCATAATCGTTGTATCATCATCACTTGTTCTGCTGTAGTTTCAAAATTTTTATTTTAAAATTGTTAACTATTTATATTTGAGGACAAAATAGGCTTACAATTTATTTTATATCCATTCTTATTTTCCCCCAATTTTATGAATATTTTGTTTTTCTAATAATTTTTTAAATAATAGAATGCATTAGATTTGACGACCTAATCGTATAAATAATAATAATAAAAAAACTGGATTGATTTGATTTGGGCTGAACAGTGAAAAATATTGAGAGCTTGTGTGGATGAAATAGCATAGCCCATTTATCCTGGAATAAGAAAACGGGTACCCATGGGGCAAAGAATAACCCGATAAAAAACGGGCTCTGAACTATTACTACTCGTTGCACACTGCACCATCCTTCACGGGAAACAGAAAGCACGGTGAGTTTTCTTCTTTAACGCTCCCGTTTTCTGAAACCAATGAGGTTCAGTTGTTGGCAATTTTTTTTTAATTTTAATTTTTAATTGTATTTTCGTTGAAATTTGAAGTTTCTATTCATATAGTGGAAAATTCCTATGCCTATTCAGCTTGCTTAGCTTGTTAATGCTTGTATTTCCTTTTTGGTTTCTCTTTGAGAAAATCCTATTTCTATATATTTTATTTTGTAATATTGACAGTTTCCCTGATATGCTTATGGCTATTTTTCAATTGATGGAAATAGATGAAATGGAGAGTGGAATGAGATGGTATTAGTTGCCAATGTTAGAGTTGCTTAGTATGTGATTGAATGTATTCCATTGCATTCTGGTTCATCCTACAGCTTTATTTTTCTTTCATCAATTTGGGGGTATTGGATGTTATGGAATGAAACCAACTTATTGTTTACTAATTTCCTTCCTGTTCTCTTCACTTCCCAAACAATGAAATGAAAACTTCACCACATTTTATCATATATCTGAACAATGGTATGGCAATTGTATTCCATTCCATTCTATTTCACTCTATTTCAATCCATCCCTTTTCCACTAATCATTAGACATCGATATCCAAACATACAGCTCTAGACTCTGGAAAAAAGAATCATGCGATATTAATAGCAATTAGCACATATTTTTTTACTGAAGATGGAAAAAAAACTTGCCATAAATATTTCAGCAATATGTGTTTTTTTTCGCTGAAGTTATTTTTTAGCAAAGTGATCAGATTGTTCATCTTACCTGATCAAATTTCAGCAGAATTGGGTTATTACTATTTAGCGTCCCATCCAGTCAGACATCAAATACCGTAAGTTAACTTATCAAGGAGATAGTTGCTTGTAAAGTCTTTTTCTGTCTGCTGTCAAGTGCAACGAATATAGCTGGTTAAGGATTTCTACTCAGGTAGTCAGGTGTATGGCAACGGTGATCTCTTCTGTGCATGCCACACTTTCTGCCAGGGCTTCTCTCTTTCGTCAAAGTAATGGCCTAAGAAACTTGACACTGTGCTTGCCTTTCTCATCTTCCACTGCTTCTGTCTATTCTGACAAACTTTCAAGGAAGAAATGGAGGCAGCCAGTTTTCTCTGTCTTGGACCTTGGAGGTGTCAAGATAAGCAGAGAAGGTACTTTGTGTATTTCTTGTTTTTCATCCATATCTGAATGTTTTTTGTCTTATAGATGATATTTTTTTTAGCTGCGAACACACATATTGTGATCCACAGAAAATACTTTGAAGCTTAGGTTAGTATGAAATATAATATCCTCATTTTTTCCATAGTATTGATTTATTTCATTTGAATCACTGACAGATGTTCTATTCAAGAACCAATTGTGTAATAGTTCTATAGGAGAATGTCTGTGAATGTGTCCAATTTGTGCACTTTCTGCATGTGAATGTCATTGAAGTCATTTTATTGAAGTTTTAAATTCTGACATGATTGCTATTGTAGAAGTGACGCGAATGTTTTAGGCGGTGTATAACTTGCTATCCTACATATTTTACTTTGTACTTGCCTTTATGTTTCCAGTGATATTGAGTTGAAAAATGTTCTTTGGTTCATGAAATTGTTGTAATTACTGATTCATGATCTTGTAGATGTGGTGAGGGATGATCCTACAAATAATGTGCCAGACAACATATTTTCGAAACTTGGAGTGCAGCTTCACAGGAGGGATCAACACCCCCTTGGGATACTGAAGAATGCAATATATGAGTATTTTGACACAAATTATTCAAATAAGTTCAACAAATTTGATGATCTTTGTCCCATTGTTTCAGTGAAGGAGGTATGAAAATACGTTGAAGAATTTTATTAGCTGTTGTTAATATTAACTGGTATCTGCAGATTCTTTAATCCTTTTCTTCTGGAAAGTTATATAAGAAAGGAAAAAAGGGATAAAGAAGGAATGCTATTCAAAAGGGATGATTATAGTAACATATTTTGTACATGACTGCATATTTTCGGATGCACTGTCTATATTTGACAGGTTGAAGTTCAAGTTTCACGATCATATTCATGTAAACTAAAATAATTAATTATTGAAACCTCAGTTAAAAGATACTGCTATGTCTTGTCAATGTTACATTTTCAATGAAATAAGAGTAAGTGTGCCTCCACAACTCTGCTCATATAATGCTTATAACCATTGTTGTTCTCCCTTTCATTCTGATTGGTTATGTTGCTTATTGCTTCTTTTTTGTTGATAAGGTGATTTGCTCTTCATGGTAAGGCTTCCTTGTGACAATCTTCTTGTTGCAGAATTTTGATGATGTCTTGGTTCCTGAAGACCATGTAAGTAGGAGCTATAATGATACTTACTACATAGACCCTCAAACTGTTTTAAGGTGCCACACAAGTGCTCATCAGGCAGAATTATTGAGAAGTGGATACACACATTTCCTTGTTACAGGAGATGTTTACCGTAGGGATTCAATTGATTCAACTCATTATCCTGTCTTCCATCAGGTATGTCCGAATTTACTGTGACTGGTTTAATCTAATGATTAACTTTATATAATTTCCTTTTTTTTTTATTATGTAGATGGAAGGCTTTCGGGTTTTTGTTCCTGATGAATGGGAGGCATCTGGAATGGATGCCACATCATTTTCAGCAGCAGACTTAAAGAAATGCCTTGAGGGTCTAGCACGCCATTTATTTGGTATTTCCAAATGGTCAATTCACTCATTTCATTTCAGTTGATGCAATTTGATAATTAATTAGGATTTGTAAAATGAATTAGTAGAAGGAAACAAAGTAATCAATTTAACTTTGGGTAGATACTTCATGTTTATTGCACTTAGTCTTACATTGATAGATTGATAGATGCATTTTCTGTTGTTCACAAGCTGCTAAAAACATTTTTAAAAGATTATGTAGAGGAGAAATTTGGTTTATAACTTTTGACTTAGTGGTTGGGGACTAAAGTTGCAGGAATATCCTCTTTGCTTACAAGGGTAAGATTGCAATATCTGACCTTCCCTGGAACCCACAGTGGTGGGAACCTTAAGACATTGGTTTCCCTCTATGTTACAACTTAGTTTTCCTACCCCCTCAAAAAAAAAAAGTAAAAATAATATATATATATATATACACACTGTCAACAGGAAAGTGAAAAGATTAGATATTTTATGATGATATTCTCATTGTAATACAGAAATGATAAAGTGGTTTCAACATGAAATTAAATTTAGAAAAGGTATCCAATTGTGAATTTGAGATATTCTTTTAAAGCTAAGTATAATTTGTGTAAAATGCTTATTTATGATATTTTCCCTCGTACTGTTGCAGGTGCAGTGGAAATGCGCTGGGTGGATACATATTTCCCATTCACTAATCCATCATTTGAACTTGAAATATATTTCAAGGTATGCTATGCATGATTGTCTCTTTAACATACCTTGTTTATATAATTCCTGATACTAGTTTATGCCTATGAAATCACGGTGTCAGTAAACGTTATCATTTTCAAAATTAGACTGGTGTATGGGGGGTTTTACCTTAGACTTTTTTGGTACACTATAATATAAGGTTGATAGGATGAGGGTTACTTGATGGCCTAGGATAAGTCATCTACCTGGTAAGCTTTTATTTTATTTTGTATTTGTCATGTCAACATATAATTTGTCATCCAATTTCAATTCTTGAAGAAGCAAATTTATTAGTGAATGAACAGCTTTCCACCAGTTATTTATTCTTGTGCTTGTTTTATTTCTTTTCATCCCTCTCCTTTCCTCAATTCAATTTTGTATTGAAATATAATGTTTAATATATCTTTCATACCAGGAAAAGTGGTTGGAGGTTTTGGGATGTGGAGTGACAGAGCAAGAGATTTTGAAAAGTAATGGGAAACCTAATAATGTTGCTTGGGCTTTTGGCTTAGGGTTGGAGAGGTTAGCTATGGTTCTATTTGACATACCTGATATTCGTCTCTTTTGGTCAGATGATGAGCGATTTACATCCCAGGTATTCTTGAATGTTTAACAAACATCCTTCACTGTTGTCTCTTGTTTTTTCCTGGTTGCCATTTGTGACTACAAGAATCGATGCTTTAGTCATCTTGAAAATCACAATATTATGTTATTAATATAATTCCTTTGTGATCTCTTCTCTAACGTGTTACACATGCTTGCTTATTTTGATTATTTACACAGTTCTCCAAGGGCCAATTAGGAGTCAAATTTAAGCCATTTTCAAAGGTAACCTACGTGTGCATCTGTATGCCTACCCTTGGGTGTCTACATTTGTTGTCATTTTTCTGAGTGGATTCATGGCTTGGAATATTCTGTTATTGCCTACAATATATTACTGCAATTGAAAGTTATATGAGAATGATTCATGTGGTTGAAAGTTAAGATAGTCCACATAATTATGTAAAACTCTTTAATATTTCTTATGTTGTTATTTGATGAGAAAATGTGAAGAGTTTTACCGGTCTAAAAAGATACAGCTAGGACTTAGACCTGCATGTGCCCATGGTTTTGATGCTTCACTATGTTAAAGGTGCTGTCATCATCTAATTCAGATATACATAGTTCTTTTAACTAGCATATTTAGAATATATTTTCTGCATTTTAGTTTCGTTCTTGTCAAATGATACTCATCTTATATGTAAATCTCAGAGAAGGTATTTAAATGAACAATTTTATACATATCTTGCGGGAATTATATCTTTTAACTACCGTCTTGCAATTGGTCTTGAGGAATTTATATTTTTTTAGTGTAAGCAGACGGATTAATGAAATCTTGTGAGAGCATTCTAATTCTTTTGTGTTTTTCTTTTGCAGTATCCTCCCTGTTACAAAGACATGAGTTTTTGGATCAATGAATCATTTACTGAAAATAATCTATGTGAACTTGTTAGAGGAATAGCTGGGGATCTTGTAGAAGAGGTATACTTTTGAATAATATGAGCAAAACTTTTTTTGTCATTTTACATTTATTTGGATTTTCAATTTAGCTGCTTTCATAAAGTTCTATGGCAACATAAATGAGGTGAGCTGGTCTTGTGTCGTGGATTGGGGTTGACAATATTTTCATATACTGCAGCATTGGCTTCACAATAAATCATCTTATTACCCCACTTGAATTATAAACCTACTAGAATTATTTAACTAGAAGCTATAACTTCACTTGCCACAACATCCTAATGGGCTAAAATTAATCTAAGACAAACCTCAATTTCATTTTAGGGAATAAGTTGCTAAACCAAAACCAAAGACTAGAAGGGACTTTTGCAATTCCATCTTGTTGGATAAAGTCCATAACACATCTCTTAATTGATTTTAAGCGGGTGGGTGGTGCTTGATTGCATTTGAATCTATCAAATATAAAAGTAGACTTGATAGAACAAGAAAGTGAACTTCTATCAATTTGATCTTGTTAAAACAAAGATCGAAGAAAATAAGTCTGACTGCTTGATTATCACAATCTAGCTTTATTTGTCTAGAGTCAAGACTGTAGTCTGATAATGTTTTTACCTTTGGACTTGATGTAGCAAGAGCATCTTGCTTCTCACTCTTCAGGGAGATCATGTCCAATTAAAACATAAAAATATCATGAATAGGAGTATCTATTTGAAGTAGACTTTTTTCTCAATCAGAATTAACGTAACATTTTGTCAGCATTACCTTAGTCTTCATGTAATAGTCCCTTAGCAGACCTTCCTTAGATTCATGGGATGGAACCACAGCATCCCATTGGGCATACTTCAATATTCACGGTTGACCAATGATGCTTTGAGATTTCTTGTACGTAGCTACTAAGATAAAATCACAAGCTCAAAAGGGAGTTATTATTATTATTTTTTTCTTTCTTTTTTCCTGTCTTAGATTGATCTTTTAGTTGTGAATGGATTATCATGTTCTTCCCTTTTACCAAGAGACACAATAATCTCGGTTCTTTTTTCTGTTTTGCTTCTTGAAATTGCAGGTGCAATTAATAGATAATTTCACCAACAAAAAAGGAATGACCAGCCATTGCTATAGGATTGCATATAGGTCTATGGAACGTTCTCTTACTGATGATGAAATTAACGATCTACAGGTATTTAATATAATTAGAAATACAGGGCAATCATAACTAGTATTGGTTTTATGTTGGCGTCATATTTTGTTTTGAAAGCTACTAACACTTCATATTCCCTTGTCAATGCAGTGGAAAGTAAGGGAACAGGTGCAGAGCAAATTAAATGTTGTCTTGAGATGATCTTTAATATGCTAAAAATTTACAGCTTTGCGGTGCTTGTTCTCAATTTTTTTAATGTACAGATGGTTTACAACCATTAACAGCATCTGAATAACGCTATAGACAGATGTATTATTTAATTTCCGCACAGTGAATATAATACACTACATTGCTAGCAATAGGAATCTGTAGCCTCTTTTTTTCCTTTTGAACGTAACTTTTTCCTGTTTTGAAAAACAAGTAACTTTTATTGTAAGATTGCTGGAGCCCTGCACATGTAATGGGATGTCTCGCAACAATACAAATTGTGTTTTGTTTTTTCCTTCTTTTGTTTACACTGATATGATCTTTGAGTAATATGAAAGAATCCTCATCTGCGGAACAAAGGGCTTATGGACAATTTTTCATTGTCAATAAAGTGCAAAGAAGCCATAAATCAAATGTAGTAGCACGTGTTTCAGTCAGCCCAAACAGTCCAAGCACGAACTATTGCACATAGCTTCCCTTTCTCTTCTATTTCATTAAGCTGACACTCAGGGAACGAGGTTTAATGTATGGAGGAAAAAGAGGAGAATACATTATATTCATCAAGGCATCTAACAATTAAAGTAAGTTTTTGATAACTAATATACAGTCTGGATCTTACATAGAATATGACCCGCTATAACAGTGAAAAAACCCTTTTATCCTTCTGGAGGAGGTGATGAATAGTTAAAGTAAACAGATCTATTGAGCGAAGAAGTAACACAATCCATGTTTCTTAACTCATACAGAAACAGGTGTTTCCCCTTCTTGTTCAGTGCCTTTATCATCATCACTTTTCAGACCTTTATTATACGCATTCTGTAAAAGCCTATGCTCTGAGGGCAAATTTTTTATTGCTTTCCGGCTTCCTTCCACTTTCCATTGTTGCGGTACCTGAGTTTTTGGTGGCGGTGATGCATCTGCAGTTGGTGCCACTAATCCTGGTTTTCCATCATCAATAACATCATCAACTAAACCATATTCTTTAGCTTCCCAAGGATTCATAAAATTATCACGATCAGTGTCCAATTCAACCTGAAAGTAAAAGTAATTAAAGGGGTGAAAAGTATGTATCATATTAGACAACAAACAAATTAGATATTTTGATAAGGAGGTTCCATCTGATATCTAACCTGCTCTACAGGTTTCCCTGTAACTTTTGATAGTATCTTGTTTATCTTAATCTTGTGATATGACATTTCTCTTATACGAATGCTCATTTCTGTAGCCTGTAATAACATTTTACTATTTAGTAATACACAATGGCAAAACTCTGCTCAGAGCCATCAAAAGAAGAACCATCGCATAAGCATACTAAAAGAACTCATCTTACATACAGTAATTGTGTAGCATATCACGCCAGACATTATGAGTTCATAATAGATGGTCAATTTTCGATTACAATTTTCACCAGTTTGATTTCTACAAAATCATTCAGTATACATCAAAGTTGCACCCTTCTAATGCATCTACATGAAAAATAGCACGCCAAGAAAATGACCTTTTAATAACTATCAAGTTGGCTTTTCAACCAAGTCATCACTTTTGAAATTTGCAAGACAAGTTTTTAGAGTTCCATTATAACAAAAAAATGCTAACATATACTCAGGGATAAGTTAAACAACGGAGAACTCATTAGTCCTTGAAATTACTAGTATGCAACTTGCTTGTAATTCAACTGATACATAACATATTGTGAAGGTGGCCAGGTCAGAACAATTAATGACCCACACACTAAAACAAAAATCAGTTGTTAGTTCAGGATGCCAAATGGCTTATTAGCATGTTTAGTGATAAAAGTTTTTTTGTATAAACCGCAGAAGTCTCATTTAGTGGATAGAGAAGGGTGGTTTGGTTATTAGCATAAATACAAATCAAGTAATGTAACCTAATCAGTTTATTAGTTATATTTAAGCAGCATATTTTCTGGGGTTAATTATTTTTCTAAAGATAGATTCTTTCAGTCATTTCATATTGGATTAAGTAAACAAAAGGTGCTACTGCTAGCAGTTAACGGGAATCTTATGCATTCCATATCCTATACTTCTCCAACACATGCTTGAAATCTAAGTGTAAACTTAAGCATGAACATATGAGTGCAAACTTCAGACCTATTTGTAATTGACAACACAAAGTCAGAGAATAAGTTAAGTGAACAGTCTTACTTTTCCACCGGCAGTTCCAAGTGGCTGATGGATCATAACTTTTGAATTTGGCATACAATACCTCTTCCCTTTTGAACCAGCAGCAAGGATAAATGCACCCATGGATGCAGCAAGCCCAAGGCAAATGGTCGACACATCTGCTTTGCATAACTTCATGGCATCATAAATTCCCATTCCTGCATGCAATGACAAAGAAAGTAAGAGCAATTAGCATAATACATGTTTTTCAGATTCATTAAACTGAACAATGTCCCATACTTCACTAATACTAGTTTCCTTTCCTATACTCACAAATTCAATACATTCAATCTCTTATTCAGAGAACATTTCATATACTATAATGAGATTCAAATTTCCACAAATCTGAATTAGCTTGCAAGTTAGAGTGATCAACAATTTCTTGTCTTTATCTGTAAATAGAGTAGGGTATAACACATACCAACAACTCAGTTGTATCTTAATTATATACTTCTTTATGATATGTATAACATAAGAATGCTTCATTCAATGCTCTGTTAGCACTTAGCAGAGTGTCTGTCACCACAAGCAACAAATCAGTGAAATCACTGATTTGAGCTACCAAAGCCCAAAAGATCGTGTTTGGTATTAAGAAAGTTAACATCTCTGCACAACCAACTCCAAAATTAAACTCAAGAGTCAGGCGCATCTGCAAGTCAAGTGGATAAGAACAAAACAATGAACAAAACCTTGTTTACATACCTGCAGTAACAGAACCGCCAGGTGAATTTATAAATAACTTGATATCCTTCTTTGAGTCTTCAGCATCCAAAAACAAAAGCTGACTAATGATAAAATCTGCAGTCATATCATCCACCTGATCAAACAAACCAATTCACAAACACACCATCAGACACCATCTCTTCAGCTGCATTTCCTCGTCCCTGTTTGTTCATTCTTTCTATAGTTGATGGGAAAAATCCCACGGTTCAGAATGAACCCACATTAACAACCAACAAATTTCCCAAAATCAACAGCCCCAAACAACATCTCTCCAGTAATTCAACACTATCATGTTAATTTTCCTCTTTTTTTTTTTTTTTTCTGTTTGTTAATTTTTCTGTTATTGTGGGCATGCTTCAGATGAACCCACATGAACAAGTTTGCAAATTTCCCAAAATAACATAATCACAAGGATAAAGTGTACTCATAAAATAAAGAAACAACGAAGAGAGAGAGAGAGAGAGAGAGAGAGAGGAGAGAGAACCTGAGAGCCCAAAAAGATAATCCTCTGACGGAGAAGCATATTGGTGGTGTCGAGCTCTTCGAACGAGGGAAGCCATGGAGAAGCGGTTGATGCAGAAAAATCATCGTTGGAAGCGAGCCAGTTAGAGGACAAGGTTTGTCTTGAGGCGTTAACGAGGAACAAGGGTTTCGTTATTCTGCTTTTATTCGAAGCTGTGAGAATGGGAATTTGAGAGTGGAAAATGCCATTCTTCAATTTCAACTTGAAGCTTAGGGGCATAAACGATGTTATTGTTGAGGCTAAACTCAGCTCCATCTCTTCTCTTCTCTGCTCTCTCCAACTGCTGTGGTCAGTGACCCTTTCCTTTGATGAAATTGGGTTTAGATTTGGACTCAAATCTTAGAACTTGACCCAATTACTACATATCGAAGCCTTTTTGGTAAAACTCATGCTTATACTTGCCCAAACTTTTTTGGTATTGTCGAGTTTGAATTTTTCTTTAAATGAATAGTACCCACTTATACTTTTTCCTTTTTTTAATGTAAGTATTCTCTCACCTATAATAGAAATATTCTTTTTATTATTATTATTTTCATAAGTTTCTTTATTGTAATTTTTTTGTTGTTTCAAAAATCAAAATCTTGAGAAAAAAAATTTCAATCACAAAAATAAGTTGGAAAAAAAATGTCTTTTGAAACTACTTTACCTGATGATTGAAAAAGATGACATTGAACCTTAGTAATATATTTTCTTAATGAAATTTCATATTAATTAAGATGGTATGCAATTGTTTTCAATAATAAAAGAAAAGCTAATTTGATTAAGGTGATTTTGTATTCTTTACAAATAGCAGATATTACTTAGCTTTGACATTGAAGTGCACAATCAAGTGTAAACTTTTTTTTTCTTCTTATAATCAAATTTGATGATTATCAATCATTTTACATTAATAATTTCCAATAAAAAAAATTTCAAATCGGGGCTAATAAAGTTTTAATGTTTCATGAAATAAATATTTTTTAACGATTAAATAAATTATATTATTTTTAATTGATAATATTATATATTATTATTTATTTCGTATTTGTTTATATATTTTTAATATAAAAATATTCTTCAAAATCACTATAAATTTTTTATCATCTCATTTTGATATTTATGCAAACATTTCGTTTGATTAATTTTCTTTCAGTTTAATAAATAGGTTGAGGTAATACAAAATCATTATTAATTCTTACATTCATTCTGTTCACAATGAAAACATGAAGAGAATCCAAACCAAAAAGCAGAGTGAAAAGTAACAAAACAATTCTTATCCGTTTTCTCATAGCTCCATGGCTCTTTCCTTTTCTCACCATTTTCTTCTTCATGGGAACAAAACCCTTTCAGCTCTGCAATCTCAAAGCATAACTTTATCAAAGCCCAACAACACACACACATACACATTTTTGCATCAATTCCCATATATTCGGTGTTGCTCAAGCCACAAAACCAACATCAACCTCAAAACTTGTAAGAATTGCAAAACCCAATTCGACCCTGCACTCAATCACCCTCTTGCTTGTCGATTTCACACTGCCCATTTTGGAGGTACCCCACTTCGATTCTCTCTAGTTCATATGTAATTTATGTCATCGACTATGCAAAATTATGTGCTTTTTTTTTTTTTTTGGGGGGGGGGGGGTGTTAAATTTTCCATTTTTAGACGCAGAATGTAGATATTGAAGAATATATAAAAGTGGGTTTAGTTGAATTGAAATGGCCTATTTGTAGATATTCTAATTTGCAAAGTAATGTCCCAAGTTTATATATTTCCTCTCTCCTTAATCTCATCAAAATTACAAAGGAACTCGAGGAATCTTCTGATGTCATTAGAATTCTTCCAAAGATCTCAAATGATATAATTAGATCCCTGGCAAAAAAACTTGGATTATTGCTAGGTTAATTGGCCCCAATTTAGATAAGATAAAAGACCAAGTTAATTTATCTGAACATAGTTTTCTTTCTTTTTTGCTTTTTCAATTCTGCGACTTCATTGAGGTTGTTACTTGTCCTGGCTGACAAAAGTGTACTAAACTTATAAATGTGGTTCTCTTTAATTTTTTACTTCTGAACCTGAGATCAAGTACATGTATGTAGTTTAAAAACCAATATGAATTGTTTTTCACAACGCACGACTACTTCATTTTTATATCCAAGATTATGTTATGACTGAAGAACTCTTTTCAAGTTTCAACGGCTAAAAAAATTGAGTTAGTAATATAGTTGAGACTTGAGAGGTATAGAAGGGCTTCCACTAGTTCATTGGTTATCATGGTGCATATAAGCCACATCTATCTTCTAACCCTTTTTAAAGCTATCACAATATCTTTACTAGTTCACTTTTTTCTGAGAAATAAGCAAACATATTATATATATAAATTCAATACTGTGGCGAATGAGAGCTAAAATTTTTCGAAGCTTGTGCTATAGGGCAGCATATTTGTATTTTGTGCTGACAAAGCTTGAATAGTAATACATGAAATTGGTGAACATTCATGAAGGAGAGCTTCTGATATTAGAACTCATGCCTTATCAAGCCTGTGATTTCACTTTCACTCTTAAAATTGTATTTTCTGCAGCTACAAATGCTAGCCACAATAACATGAATTGTTGTACTGGTACAGAGCCATATTGAGTGTTTAGAAAAAGGAAGTTAAACTATTAGTAAATCTGAGGTTAAAGAAGGATCTGTTATGAAAAGGCTAAGACCTCAAGCTCGTGTATGGGGTTATGGAATTAGAAGGCTCATTTGTCATATAAGTATTTTAGTTAAAGGTTTAGTCTAAAGTAGAATCAAATCATGTGCATTTTGATATCATGTTATTTATTTGCATTACTATTTAGATTTAAGTTGGCCTTGATTCACATCACTTAGTATCTTCCTCCACCACAGGAGAAACCAAGAGAAAGTTTGAGAGTGTGTATGAAGGGGGAACCATGAATACTCCTGACTCTGGTAAAGTTTTTCAGTATTGGCATTGCTGTGGTTCTGAATATCCATTTGATCCTGGTTGCACCGCTGCTCCTCATACCTCATATGATGATTGATGTTGATGTCATTCATGATTCATCATCCATGAATCTGAGGTTCACTTCTTCCATTTGGGATTCTTTTAACTATATACATAATTTCCAAACACTTGTACAAAAATGACTGATTCCTTAAATAATTTCTGATACTTTAAATGTCTTCCAAATGCAATTCAAGCATGTGAGACACATCTAATATGTTACCCTTGAGGCAACATTGAATCTTTAAATCGTGGCAACAACATCAATGGCTTAAGGGAAGAGTTTATTTGCACTAATAATTTCAATAATTCAGAAAAAAAAATGAATTATTGTCTTTTGTGCCATTTCTAATGCTCCAAAAATAGTGATAATTTTATTTTTTTTATGATTATGTCCCAAAACTTAGCAGCAACGATGATGGGAACAAATATCCAATCCTCCAACTTGAATTTAAAGTGAGGTCGGAAGCAATATCCAGCTCTTGGGGCAAACCCCTCACAACACACTTCAAATTTAATCTCTGTGTGTTTTTTTACTTTTTAAATATATAGTTTTTTTAATTTTCTCTTCAATTTTTTTTAAAATTATATCTTTAATTTATATCTGACTAATAAAATAGAATATTCATTATTAATAATTAAAACATCTCCTATTATATATTATTTCTTAAAATACACAATTTAACTATTATTTAATAATAATAATGAAATTATTTTTTTATCTCTTTTATATTGATATTTATGTTTATAAATATAATTTAAATTTTAAAAAAATATATAATGCAACAAAAAACTATGGAAGGGAAAAATTGACATAAAAAAATTTTAAAGATAAGAAGTTGACGAATTAATGGTGAGGAGAATACAGGTCGGATTTTAGCATATTCATACTGTAAAGACAGGTTAGTGTTAACAACTTACCATAAACTATTACGTTATTAAACTAATAAATATATCCAACATTATATGATTTTTTTTAATTTAAGTAAAATATTTAAAATTATGAGAGAAATATGTATACTTAATTTAAATAAATAAGTGGAAAAAGTAATTTAGATTCAAGAGAAAAATAATAAATTTAAAAAAGAAATAATTTAAAACTAAGGTTTGATGGAGAAAACTTAACTAAAAAAACTTTGAAAATAGTTAATAATTTGAGAATTTTACAAATTTAAAAAAAATAGGAGCTAGTGCAATCATGTTTCACAGATAAAAAGAAAGTGTAATATGAGATGTCGTCACATTTGAGATGAGTATTCTGATTGATAACAAAGGAATTAATATGTTAACGAATATTTTAATGTTTATTTTGAATTAAGAAGCTTAGAAGAAAAAGGAAGGAAGAGGAAAGAAGAGTTAACTTTTATTTTTCAAATTAAAAAAAATATTCGAAGGTTATATAAGAGAATATTTCATTTTATATATGTTATTTTAAATAAATCTGACTAGGTAACCTGTCAAGCTAAAGTGTATTTTTTTCTTCATTCATGATTCTTATTCTAAACACAATTTTAAAATTTGATACTTTTCTTTTGTCTTTTTTGAGGAAGGTTCTATTTTAACATGGTCATAATATTTTCGTATAAATTTAAATTAATTACAAATGTTTAACAACTAACTCAAGAAATACACTTATATGGACAACATAGCAAAACTACCAATCTCTCTCTCGCTTTGGACTTTAGGGTGGTCGGTTCAGGCAATTTCAGGATAAGGTTTCTACTACAAATTTTATTAATTCTAATTTTATTATTTAATTATTAAATTACTAATACACTATTTGATATGATATAAAATCATTTTCATCTCTCGTTTATTTCTTTTTATCTTTTCATATATATGCATTTCAAAAATACCCTCTAAAAACATATTCTTTTCATTGATCAATTACAGAGATATCTCTATTTTATAAATGAATTTTCCTTTAATAATGTATCTGATACGTAGCGGGGTCCACCAAACCAAAAGGAAACAATATTTTCCTGCATGGAGCCAACAATTTCAGCACTTCAAAATTTATTTCCTTAGTAATTACTCAATCAGCATCTGTTTCTGTTTGTTAAAGTCTAATATATATAGTCATGATCACCAAATTGTTCAGGTTGAGCATTGGTTTCTTTTGTTGACTTCAATAAGCAACGTATACTAACTGATACAATGGACGCGGCACATACGCGTAGCTGCATAGTATTTTTGCTGTACATAAATATTCCAATGATAACATGTCACGCTTAACACGGTTAACTTGATCATCGTTATGTAATCTATTGTTGAATCCTTTGTATACTATATATAAGTTTATATCATCAATCATCATTGCTTGCCAACAACCCATTCTAACAACATTGCTAGAGCTACTCACACCCTAAACTTATTAGCATATAAAAATAATTAATAGAGGTGTTAAGCTTCTTAACTATCAATGGAGGCGACAAATTTTGGATGGTGCAAGTGCAAGCTTTCATGGAGCCAAGTTTCCAAGAATCAAACGAGCCATAGATCACATGGGGGTATGGTTAGAATGAGGTGCAAAGTTGGTGATCATGAAGATCGTTGGGGGAGTTCGGTAGATGAGAACATGATAGTTCTACGTTTGCGTGTAAAGGAGATGAAGATGTTGGAGGCGAATCAAGAAGCTCCTTCGAATTGGATGGAGTGGGAGAAGCAATATTATGCTTATTATGATAAAGATGTTTTTGAAGCAATGCAGTTATTGCAATCTTATTTGATGGGCCTTAGACCAAGTGCTGCATTAGGGATGTTAGTCCTTGTAGCTTTGAGTGTGATGATATGTTCAGGGGTGGGTTTGTTTCATGCTATGAAGATAGCAAAGTACCTCTTATCTTGCTTTGGTTCAAGGTGAGAGATAGATAGAAGGGGTTTAGTTGCTACCAATATATGGTTGGAATTGCTTGCTAGATTCCAAATCAAATAAATCAAGAAAGTTGAATGTACTCATATATAAGAATTTCAAATTTGCTCTTTAGGTTTGTTATAAGATATATTATCTTTCTGGTATATGAGATACTGTTAAATCACGGCATTTCATTTATTTTGCTCAAATGGATAAGTTTTACAAGAGACTATATATAAGATTAACATTGGATGGAAAAATTTTGTTGTGCTATTTAAAAATAAATAAATGAACATTAGGGGAAGGGTAGATCACTAAATGAGTATTGAGTCCAGTTTATGTCAAAGATATATAACTTAATTTTGTCAATTTATTAAGAATTTTAAAAAAATATCTTGTTACATGTACTAATAACAACTAGAGCTAGTGAACTCCCTATCATCTACCATGAGATCAAAGGAGGCTGAATGAACACTTGCAAGGCCAATAGGCAACTTCTGGGGTATGCTCCCCAAATGATGCTCCCCAAATGATCAGTGATCTTATATATATATATATATCCCCCTCTCTCTTTTAAGCATGATTGAACCAAATCAAGACTGAAATTCCTGAATTATAGCTACAATGTTCTGATCACACATTCTACATCAAATCGCAATCTGTAAGTATACAAGTTGGCAGGTTTGCAAATTTCATGCCTTAGAGATGGCAAAGAGCCTCCAATTTTGCTTGGGTTCAAGTTTGCGTTAGAATTTCAAGAGCCAGAATGTTTCTCAACCTATGGCATGCATACAAATAAAAGAGTATTTCATATTTGACATTAAAAGAGAGGTCAGGCCGTGTCCATCATTCCCTGTGGGAATATAATTCATGAAGCCGAATTTTGTTATGCAGTGAAGTTTGACGTGAAAGAAATTGTCGATGCATCTAAATATTCAAATCATCATCACTCATCATTAGCCGCCTATTACCATCTTAGAAAAATTGAGTTGCGGATCATATATATTTACAACTCCGGCCAGATCATATATAAAAAAAGACTAAAAATATATTTTATTAAAAATTATAACTTTTAATATTACTAATATATTAAATCGTTGAATATTCTATAATCTTTAATAACAGCCGTATATTAAAAAAATCGGCGGATACTTTTGGGCACGGGTGACCCACGCGCCGTCTTTGCTTGGGATTACATGAAAAATATGACAATCGAGTTCACGTAATTTGCACAGTTAATTTAATTGCATCTCTCATAAGTATATATCACCCTTTCTCACATTTCACTCACCCCATTGATCCTTGTCTTTAATTTCTTTCTTATTTATTAAGAATGGAGGCTTCACATCTTTCATCTTGTAAGCTTTCATGGAGATCTATGCAATGTAGAAGAAGGAGCCATAATAGCAGAATTGTGAGAGCAAGTAGTAGAGAAAACAATGGAAGAGATTACATGGGTAGATTAGTGGATGAGAACATGATAGTGCTGCGATTGCGTATAAGGGAGATGAAGATGTTAGAGATGAATCAACAAGACCCACCTTCTAATTGGATGGATTGGGAGAAGCAGTGTTATGATCGTTATGATGAAGATATTTGTAATGCAATTGGGTTGTTGCAGGGTTATTTGATGGGGATTAGACCAAGTATTGCTTTAGGGATGGTAACATTGGTAGCTTTGAGTGTTCCACTGTCTGTTGCAATGATCTTGTTTCGTGCCCTGAAAATTGGGATGAACATCTTTATCTAACTTTGGTTTATGCTAAGATAGAATAATCGTGTTGCAAGGACAAGTTTTGAGTTTTTTATGTGTATGGCATCCAATTAGGTTGGGTTTGTTAATAAGAATCTTGGTAGAATATATCGTTACTAGACCCAGTTGAAATGAAGTGAATAAAGCACTACTTTTGATTCTTGAATCCAAAAATGATCAATGTTAAAGTATATGTGAGAAAAGTTTTGATTTACTTTACTTTTCTATATATAAATACTTTTGATAAATTAATTTAAATTGGACCTTAAAATATGTTATCTCAGATATTCTAAGGATCCAAGAAGGATTACATGATCAAATTTGAACTAAAAGCAGAGTTAAATATCTATGTTTTATTTTGTTGATAGTTGTGACTTATGTATTAATTTAAGGGATGAAAATTTATAACCAATCATGTAAGTAATAGAATTCAATTTTAATTTGAGAGGATGAAATGGAAACTGGTTTAGGCGCCATTACCATAGAAATAGGATAAATTATACTTTTTTTGTGATTTCATGGTTTTTAATTTATCCCTTTATATATATATATTTTCTATCAATAAACTCTCTTATGAGAGATAAAGTAATTAATACAAAAAGGTAGCACCACATAAAAGTAAAATGACATAAAAAAGTGTAAAAATTTTAATGACAAAAAAAAATATAAAAATAAATTATAAAAGGTGAAACTTTCACTGTATAATAAAGTATAATTTGACGAAATAAATACTTTTTAATATCAAATGTTCACCAACTTAATCGTTTGATTCAAATAACCAACATCACCACCAAGAAAAGATTTTGCTGTCGTTATAATTTGCTCAAAGTTTTCCCGCTTCATATTATATATTTGATGCTACAATCCTCTAATTGAAATTTAACGTACATACTAATAAAAAATTTGTTAGTCATAATTAGACTTATTATTCTCACTAGCATTTTTCTAAGAAATTAATTTATTAATATAAATATTATAAAATTATATTAAAAGTATACATCAACTGTGAACATGTCAATTTCTTACATCAATAAATTGTCTATTAAATAACAGGTAAACAGTTAAAGAAAGTATATAAAATACCAATATTTGAAAAGATAACTTAAAATAATCTTTAGAAAAGTTGGCGACAAACTTAATTAATTAACCTGGTTTTGTTCTTCGCCAGCATACGATGTACCTCGAGTTATTTGCTGTTGAGGCACATGAAAACTCAATTTTGAAGTTGAAAATTGGCCCTACATGATCCCATTTCATTGAAAATATTGTGTTCGACAATACTATGTATATTCTCTGGAGCAATTGCGGCTTGTAATCAATAGAAATTTGATCAGAAATTAAGTTACCCTTGTGAAAATATTTACTTGTCTTTTTGAAGTTAAGTTAATATAGGCCAAGACAATGAATCTCATTAAAGTCATGTTTTAAGCAGTTCTAATGCAAAATCAATATCTAATTTGGGTCACTTCAGGACAAAACTAGCCTAACACAATAGTCAAAAGTGTGTCACTTTCCTTTGTCTGCACCTATTTCTTCATTCTTCAAATTTTCAAAACCTTGGGTGCCATGATTTGGCTTTTTTTACTGATCTTTGTTGATTCATGAATCATACTGTGTAATATGCTTTTCATTTCCAATGGAAAGTGACTCAAAGAAGCATCTATGCCACGGTACAGCTTTTTATTTTTATTTTTCAAAAGAAAGACTTTCATCTTTACTTGTTGACAAAAATAAAATACACTTTAAAATTATTTATTAAAAAATATTAAAAAAATTCATTTACTTGTCTAGGATGTCAAGCACATAATATATATCACTCCTAAAGTGAACAATTTTTTTAAAAAAGTATCGCCAGAATTGATAGGTGGCAAAAACTATCTCAAATAGATAAATAGTTTTACTTTGATATTTTTTAGTAAATTTTCAAATCATTCCCATTGAGATTTAAGAATTTACAAGAACATTTCTTATTGTCTAACTCTTGAGTCTAAATAATAACATACTCACGCAAACCTAGAAAAGAGAAAGGCAAAGGCAAATTGATGGGAAGGTTTGACCAATAGAACATTTGGACAAGCATCTATTTAAAAAATTGGATATTCCAATTTCAAAGATCATCTTTGTTAGGGAATTTCAAGATTCATATACTTGGTCTAAGATGAACATTTTATTTGAATTGAAGATTGGCTAACAGTATACCTTCCTTGTGTGCGTGGAAGTTCCTTTCTTCCCTTATCTCTTGTGAAACGTACCACCTTAGGCAAACATAAATAAATAAATCAAATCAAATTTATAAAGCAAAGATGAAATTGATTTACTTACATTGTGATTGTAATCTCTGAAGATAAATGCAATGCTATTGAGATCTAAAGGAGGGGTTGCGACAAACAACTCTATGATCAAGCAATGTTGATATGTTAATGATATGAATGAGCAAATTATGTCATCTCCTAATAGATTGGTACAATGTCGAATATGCCACGATGAGGATGAAGACTCAAACATGGACACACCCTGTTCTTGTTGTGGCACCTTGAAGGTAACATTGTCTTGCCAATTGATTTTGCAATGTTTGTTATATTTATTTGCGTAAATTTATACTCGTGGAAGATCATCTTCACCTAATATAAACTTTGAAATTCGAAATATTAAACCGTAATAGTTGCTTACTTTTTAATATACTTGCTTGTTATAGGATTGCTATGGCCCTTTTGGTGCCTTGTTTAGATTAAGAACTTGAGCTTTCTATTTCTTTTGATGACTGTAGTTTGCACATCGAAAATGTGTTCAAAGATGGTGCAATGAGAAAGGCGATACTACCTGTGAGATTTGTCAACAGGTTTGTAATCTCCTACTCACTCTGTCTTTAAAAAAAAAAAAACACTTTAACTACTTTCATTTTTCACAAAATAATATTCATTTTATAATTCAAAACTTATTTTTTATCTTTTTATTACATAAACAATTTTTAAAAATTTTCACTATAAAATTATATAAAAGATATAATAGAAAATTTTATAATACTTTCTATAGAACCAAGATAATGAAATATGTTTCTTAGTTTATATCTCTTAATCTTAAATGACTATTTTTCGAAGACAAAGGAAGTATTATTGTATAGAAAAAGTTGACCTCAGTTTTTAAAACTAAATATAAACACTCAAAATATAATTTTTTATTAAAAGAAGTATTTATTATATTTACTCAAAAATGTGTTTTTTTTTTCCTAATAAAAATATGCTATTTTAAGTTCGTTAACCTCAAAGATTGAAATTAACAAAAATCTTATTTTATTCAAACATTTTCATTTATTCTAGTTATTCAAACTCATGAGATTTCCATTTTTATTTGGTACTGCAGCAACTTAAGCCCGGGTATACTCTTCCCCCACCACCTCCCCTATTCCATTACGGTGGTTCTTCAATAAACTTTGGGTACTTGTTAATTAATCTGTCACTAAATTCATAATCCCAATTTATATAATATTTTTTCTACGATTAAATGATGATAGAAATTGTTATCTCAGAGGGAATTGGAACATTTCAAGAAGTGATCTTCATAATCCTGAGTTAATTGCAATGTTTACTGCTAACCATGAATTCCTAGACCTTGACTTAGAATATTTAGCACCCTCTACAAGGAGCCTAAAATGCTGCCGCATTGTTGCCATTATTGTAATTTCCTTTTTCTCCCTTCACTTTTGTGTTTTAATTTGCAATTCATCTATATATGCAGATTGTGACACGGACAACTTTATAGATTTGTTTAGTTTCATGCACATTATAATTGAAAATGAATTTTGCTGTGGTTGTTCTAGTGTTATGTTTATGTTACCAGTTTTGCTTACCATTCTTACAATAAGGTTGTTTCCATATCTATTGCAGTTTATTGTTCTTCTTGTTTTACGCCATACACTTCCAATCATATTTATACTCAGTGGAGAAGGAGAGTATTCATTGACAGTGATTATGGTAAGAGAGCATAGATACATTCATTATGGAAAAACATAATGACGACCTTTTTGACACTTTAGTCTAAAAAACAATTTTGTTTTCTTCTATGCATTGCAGTTAGTAGTGTTGAGAATAACTGTACCAATGTATATAATGTTTAAAGCTATTGTTGCAATCCAACGGTTTCAATACCAGGTTAGCAAATTTGTTCTGGAACATTTGCATGTGGTTAGATGTGACTTTCCAACGTAGTCTTGAATAGTTGGTGTTGTTTAATAGATACTCAAAAATCAATGCTTAATTAAAATTTCCATTATTGCAGACCTGTAACTCTGTAAGTAGTTGATTACTTTATTACTACTACTACAAGGGTTACTAAGAATTCCATGTATCCCAGTGATATTTGTATAAAGATACAATATTTTGGCGCATTATTTGGTAATCACTTCAGGTGTCGTGAGAATTAATCAGATAATGCCTAACTGTAAAGACAGGGAAATGGATGATTTTCAATTGATTTGTTTTAGTAAAGAAAAGTAGCAGCAAAACCGAAAGGAAGAGGAACGTTCAATGGACTTCGAAATTATATCTTTTATTAAATGCTATTGCTGCTAACTCTAAGATATACAATTCAATTGGTGGAATATATATTTAGTACAGGTTTAATGTTTCCTATGCTCATCTTGCACTAATTTATCCTGCATTCTAATACACAACTTAAGTATTTATTTAAATAATTTAAAAAAAATGATTTATATAATAAAATTAACCATAAAATTCAATGTGGTAAGCTGAAAATAACTTATTTTAATAAGTTATATCAATATAGTTACTGAAATAAGTTAAAAGCTTGTTGGAGTCAAATTATTTTCAAAAGTTGTCTTGCTTATTCATAAGCTCTTCAAATCGGGCACCGAATGCATCTCCAGCACATGCATTTGATTGCAACAAACTAATAACTCCTTATTCATATTTTAATGAAGTCTTGGTGTCATTAGGCAAGGGAAATCAATTTTTTTTTTCTGCACAGGATCATCATTCTCCTTTGCAATCACATGAGGAAAATGACACAAGACAGTCTCAATTACGTGTCATTCACATTCAGTGAATTCAATGGTCACCTTCGGATGAAGAGATTGCTAAGATAAATCATAGTGGAGTCATATCATCCTTTATTTGAAGGGAAGGCAGGAGCAGACCTAAATGGCTGGAAAAAAAATGTAGTTACTCCTCTGCAAAAGTCAATTAATGTAAAGATGCTGTTCTGTTCTATATAAAAATATAGCCCCTTGTTATTGCAAAAGAAAAGGATGAGAAAGAAAAAAGGCAAAGTCAAAGACGAAGTACCAAAATATACATTATCATGACTAACTAGATTATTGCAAACAGCAAAATGAAAAGTGTACTAATCAATTTAAAATAAAAAGTTATAATGCATTTTTTATACATTTCTTTACCAATTTCATCAGCTACTTATCTATCTATATGAACATAATAGTATCTCTACTTATCAACATAACAACTTGATAAAGTGAAATATATATATCATGACCAAAGGTTAAGATTAAATGTAAAAGTTCTTAAATTTATATTGATGTAAGAAAATTTTTTTTCACTCTCTTTCCTCTTTTTTCTTTCTTTCTCTCTCTCTGTATATATATAGCTTAAATTAATCAACTTCTTAAAACCTTGGAGTATAATGCCAACCAACCATACATTAGTCTTCAAACTATCCCAACAAAATAAACAAAAGGGAATTACTTTATGCAATGATCATATAAATCCCTAACTATATTTTATTTCTAATATACAAATTGCTTAAGTGAAATTCACACCCTAAGTCTTAACTGATGAATTTCATCTTCAAGGAGTAAAACTATAAAGCCGTAGAAAAAAATTTAATTAATTTTCTGAACGTATTAGTTTTTTACATAATAACTTGGACCAAGTGAAGTTAGGCCTGTATGTTGGCAAATCTCAAGTTCTTATAAAAATAAATTTATTACAACTTAGGTATAGTGATGATATTGTTCAATTAAGATTAAAATTTTACCTTAATTATGTATATATAATAAAGACCAATTTTAAAAATCTAGCACGTTATAAAGATGAAAGTTTGATCTTCATTTAAAAAATAGCAACAAAAACATCTCGTGGCTCCAGCACTGCGTTCTTTTTATTGTAACGCTTATTGTTTTCCTTAGTTTTCTTCTCACGCAACCGGACAATCATGGAAGGAATTCTACCATTCTTTCAAATGTGCAGCAAGAGTTATACGGCAGTTTCTCCAGAGACAAGCATCGAATAACAACGAAGGCCAAGGTCCAAGGACACATTATGCTAAGTGTTTTCACATAACTTAATGCAATGAAGACGGAAGAGCTATAGTAAAAAACAACCAAGACAAAAGTCAAACACAATAATACTACGCACGATCCACAATCTCAGAACATAATTTTACGCAAGTACAGACACGAAAGTACACATCACAAGTAAGTTTTAGAACAACGATCAACACCACTAGGGACCAGACCCTTTATTTGGAACAAAAGACACAAGCAAAGCAAAAGTAAACAGTTCAAGCATTTTATTCTTCCTCCGATTCTGATTCTGCATTCTGAAGCCAATCAATGAAAGGTTGGACATTCTTCCAAATCTGCGAGTTCTTATGATCACCCTTCAGCCCTTTTTGATACCACTGCACTATGTGCTCTTCCTCCAGGACATCAGCATCGTACAGTGCCTTCAGAACCAGGCCAACCTCCTTCAACGCATTGGATGTGGACTTGCCAGAAAATTCCTCAATTGCACGCAGCAATAACAACTGTAAACCCTCTTCCTCAGCAACTGCAGCGGCGAGGTAGCTCTTTTTCTTAATAGCTTCTTTGGCAAACCCTTTCTCAATGCCCTCAAAAAGGGCTTCATACAGAGCGCTCATCTTCTCCTGAGCAGATCCAGGAAGTGCAGCCAGATGGGACAGCAACTCCTTTGCTGCAACACCTTTATTCAAATCTGCTTTGACTTCCCCGACCAGTGTCCTGTAGGGCATGGAGTTACCATTATCAGAATTGTTGCTTACCTTAGTCGGTGCTTTCTCCTTCTTCTCTGGTTCATTTGTGGAGAGCATGACCATATCGGCTGTCACAGCACTTAACTGTTCTTGGATACGTTGTCGAGCAGCCTCCAGTGATGTATCTGTTTGCCATTGTACATCATCGTCATCTTCTTCATCATGAGCCTCTTCCTTCTCATCAATTTGACTGCGAGGAGGAGATGTTCGGTCTTCATCAGAGCCATTTGCCTTTTTCCTTGAAGAGGTAGATTTTGTTGTGCCATCCTTAGAAGATGTGGTTCCTTTCTTCTTAACATCTTTCTTTATTTTTTTCTGTTCCTCATCAGCTAATTCACCTTCTTTCAGTCTTTCCTTCTCAGCTCTCCTCATGGCCTTCTTGTCTTTAGATCCTTTCTTTACTTCTGGAGGGTTCTTAATGATGAAGGTAGTCAGCTTGTCTCTCATATCAACATCAGACACAAAACCACAAGCAGCGCATTTCAGCTGAATCATCTGGTTCTTAGTAATTAAGATCTCAGTTTCAGGATTTCCACAACCATAACACTGGACATATTTCTTAATGAAGTTCTCAAGAAGGCCAGCAAGTTTTGCAGTATCATGTGCCCCATTAACATGAGAAGTCCCAGTTTTCTCATCAAATTTTGATTGAGCTCCAAGCTCACAACCAAAATACTTTGTTGTGTATGAAGCTGGCCTTGCCAATGCTTTTGCAATATCAACCATATTGACAATATTTGTTTTGATGCCATTACCTCTGCCCTCAATTTTGGTAACCATTTTAGGCATCTTATACCTGTAGAAGGCATCATCACTGTTACTGGCACCAATGTTCTGTAAGGCCATGATGACTCAAATACTGAAAGTCTCAAAAGAAACACAAGAGTGGCAGCAGATGCTGGAATTCAAAGTTTATTCAGCTGCAATGTTGTGATCTGCTGATTGTAATCACAAAGACCCTCCTTCAGCAATGGTGGGATGCAAACACCAACAACAAAGCTTAGGATGTTCCTGGTATGGCGCACGATGCATACAGCTAAGCCTTCTGGGTAAGGGCCTGTTCTTTTTTCTAGACGACGAAAAACAATCTCCAAGCAACTCAATTGCTCCAAAATGGATAATTGCCCGTTCAAACATGAAAGAAACTTCAACGTGACACCTTCACCTTGGAATCTGCTACAGCAGAACTTGCAGGATTCCTGAGTCAACAACCAGAGGCTAAATTATCTCAATAACAACGGCAAAACACTCGTTATCACTTCCAGAAAGTGACAACAACAAATCGGAAAAAGAAGACAGTCAAGTCCATAACATAACGCACAAAAAAAGCCATAAAAAAATAAATGCCATATATCCGATACATAATAATCATATCGCATAATTTGGAACCCTGAAGACAAATTAAACTAAAAATCTATCTCAAAAACACCTTGCAAAGTGGCTTAAATAATTGACAGGTGTTCTATTTAACATCGAGTAGATCAACGAAAAAACAACCAGCAAGCCTTATCACCCACAGAGGGATCTAATACACAGATTAACGGACACCATTTCGCACAATCCAAAAACCATCGTTCAAACAGATTAACCCAAGTTAAATCACAAGTCAAACACTTCCAACAGACTTTGGCATGCACGTTTAGCTACATATTATTCTGAACATATAAAAGAACGCGATTATTCTTCCAAATCAACTTAATCCAAACACAGTTAAAATCTTAACCATCAATCATAATAACACAATAAGTTTACTCTTAACTATTAATTACCACAATACAAAATAATTCAAACATGAACACAACAAATAGGGCAAGGTTTATCGCCAAATGCTGGAGTTTAACCGAAGATCGTTAAACGCAGCGATATAAAATCTTATCATCAACAAATATTCAGATCTCAATCGCATCAAAATCCGACCACAAAAATAAATAAGAAAAAAAAACACTAAAAGTCGACAACAAATAAATCCATTGAATCTAAAATAGATATATCTAAAACAAGAAACCGATTACACGATCTATGTTTTTCCAGATAGAACTTGAAACCTAAATAAAATTCAAAAAAGGAAAATCGAAAAGCGATAATGAAAAAGAGAGAGAGAGAGAGAAGACGAAGTGTAAGAATGATGATGATACCTGCAGAAGATTGAAAGGAGAACTCAGACGAAGCGAAACGAAAGAGAGGAAAGTGTTGAGATGAGACGAGAAGAGATAAGAAGGTGCGGCTCAAGAGGTTTGTTCAAGAGACGAGGCTTAGCAATACCATTGCCCTATTTATATGTAGCAATCAATGAATGCCCTTAGGATGTGCAAACTTCAAACTAATATTTTCTTTTATTTTTTATTATTTTTACATGAGATCTAGAAAATTCTTCTTTTTTTTTCTTTTTTTTCTCACGCTTAAATAAAAACTCCTTTTTTTTATATATATTTATGTTTATTTCATTTTACGTTTATATGCTTTGATTTGTGATTTCGGAAATCGTTTCTCTTTAGAATTTACGATACTCAAACCTATATTGCATCGTCCTTTTTAAAATATTTGGTATAGAATATGGAAATTGAATCGGATTTACGCAAGTTAATTTGTTGTGAAATTATGGCGTGCTATTTTAATAAATAAATATATATATATATATATATATATATATAGGATTTTACTCCAATTTATTCCTATTTACTTTTATTTGAATTTTAAAAAATATTATCTCTTTTTAAAAGAAGATTATGGTTTTTTATTTTATTTTTCAAGTGTAATCTTGGAGATTCGAATTCAGTTTGAGAATTATTTTAAAATGAATTATACCGTGTAACAAACATGAGCACTAATCCTCGTGTGCATATATGTAGTGTCAAAGCCAAATTTTAATAAATATAATCATCATTAATTGTTTTAGTGCTTCAGAGAGAATTACTCTGAGATTCTACAAACCAGGTATTAGTTACATTTTTGTCTTATTGTTTTTTTATAAAATTAATAAATAATTAATATTTTATTTACATATTTATTTTTTATAATTAATATTAGTTTGGTAGAAGAGAATACATAAGTGAGATCACTGATATAATAGATGAAGGATAAAATATAAAATTGAGTAATAAAATTTAAAATACTAATATCTTTTAAATTTTTGTGCAAAACCTTAAAAGAAAAAGAAAAAAAATCTCCCTGTTGATTGAGTTAATTAAATTTTGGTCGGTTCAAATTTTAAGTGCTAATTAAAAAACAAATCAAATCAAATCCATAAAGTCTTCAATATTACGTGTTTAATATTTAATTTGTTTGTTATTTTTAAATTTATTTGTTTTTGTTCACTTACATGTTTTCTTTAAAAAAAATTCATTTTTTGTTTTCCCTGTTAGAGTTATATAAATTGTGATTAGATTAGTGAACAGTTATTTGTTAAGCAAACATTGTTAAAATTTAAATTAATGTTAAATTAAAAATTTAATATTTAATGTAAAAAATTTGACGTGATTGAAAAGATAATCAATCTTTTAAAAATACATTCTTAAAAAGAACTGTTCTAATTTAAAATTTTATACTCAAATTATATAGAAAGATTAATTAACAAAAAAATTTATTCATATAAGAAATATACATATATATATATATATATATAATTTTTAAGATCATATAATTTATATGAAACATGTTGTCAGGCTAATTAAATTTAAATATTTTATATAAGTGAAGTTTAGTATCATTTATATGTTTTGTTCAATTTGTTGATTACTGTCTAATATAAAATTATATTTGTTATTCCAACACTGTTTATAAATAAATGTTATTAACACATCTTTTATACTTTTGAATGTATCCCTGCTATGTTTTTCAGTAAAAACTTTCATCTTTATTCCTTTCGGTGAGCTTATGAATGTGGGTTTTGCTAATCATAACTACAAGACTTGATGAACCCCATAATCAGTGTTAAGATGTTCATTAGATTTCAATCAGAATGTTGGGTTGACAAATACTTGTAAGCCGACAATTCAACATGCAATGCCTTAATTTATCTAGCAGATATATAAATGGACATAAAACATACTTTTTATTCCATTAGAACAACTATAATAATGTCTATAAAAGTTAGAAGTAGAGATTACAAATTTACGAGGATGTTATTAAGGACCTACATACATAAGCAAATACGTAAGTAGATGGCATTGTGAAAAATAATACACTCAACATAAAACGTGTCTAGGGTTTGAGCAAAAAGGAACTTTCATGAGCCCACCAACTAAAATATGCATTGTTCATCGACGGCACCTCCTAATGATAGCTTCCACATATCAAATGGGTAACTGTTCAGAAGATGATGTGAAACAAAGTAGACAGAAGCTTAGGGAGCTCAATAAAACATAAAGTTCTTATTGAAAATAGATTGAGGCTAACCCACTCTAAAAATTAGCTTAAAAAAATAGTTTAATTGTGATAAAAGTATTCTAATTATATTCTCAATTAAGTTAGAATATTTTAATACACTCACACATCTTAAGTATTTAATGTATGAGACACTTTTAAGTGACTTGATATTAAGATTGAATAAACTCTAATATTATATTAAAAATTTAAACATAACAAATTCTTAAAAATTAAATCAAGAAAGAATAATTGTCTAAGTTTGATAAATAATATTTTAGCCATGTTGCAAGGAAAAAAATATTTTTAAAAGTTCTTGTAATTATATTATTGGGAATTCTTTTACACCTCCATTTTTCTATTTGCATCTCAAAAAAAAATTTTGTTACTTTCAAATTGTAATATTTTAAAAGTTATAAATTATTTCCAAATTTAATTTTTGGAAAAAATTAAACTCTATTTTGAAATTAAATTTTCAAACAGGGTGTAGAAAGAAATTTTGATATTATTATTATTATTATTATTTTGGTCTAAGTTACTATTTTTATTTATACATGAAGACAAGAAGTAGCACGATAACCTGTGCCAAGCGGCCCAACCCATTACACATAACACTGACTGACAAAAAAAGGACACATCATATATACCAAAAAAACAATTTAAAGGAAAAAATCATAACAATATTATAATTCCAATTTCAAGACTTATATTTAAAAATATTAATATCAAGTTAAAATTAATAAATATAAAATTAAAAAGAAAGTAAATCTTATATTTTTATATTTCTAATATGGTGAGTAGTTTTTTATAATAAAAATTAATGTATTTTTTTTTTTTCGTAAGCCTTTACCGAAAAGCTTCAAGCAACATTTAAATTGAAATTTGTAGAAGATTTCTTAAACGAGTCTCTTGTGGTAAAACAAATGAAAAAACACAACTATTGTTTTTTTCAAAATTAAATAAATGGTCGTCTATATCAAATCCTGCCGTGTCCTAAAGGGAAAAAAGAAATAGACGAACATAGCACCAAAACGACGTTATCTCTAATAGGCTAACATGGGACATAGGCATAGCTAAACTGAAGAATAAATTGGATCAAAGATTACTCATTTAGTCCCCACAACCCAGTTAAAGGAAATCAAATAGTTTGATAAAAGTAGTATGTGCATTAAAAGTACATGCAATTGACCTAAAATATGCCTCACCCAATTTGATAATCATAATAACATAAGCCATTATTGGAAGCATCCTCAATCAAAACCTCCCCCATCAATCCAACAAAACCAAAAGGGGTAAACAAAAAATCTATTATAAAATTACAAGCAATTGACCTAAACTAAGCTTACCCAATTCATAATCATAATAACAGAAGCTATTGTCGGAAGCATCCTCAATCAAAATCTTACCCCACAATCCAACAAAACTAAATGGGGTGAAGCAAAAGACATTGTAAATGATTCTTAAGTAAGCAGTTAGGCGATCTTAATTACTAGTATTCTATATCAAACAAGGTTTGAACAAACGCGCATAGACAACATAGAACAGCATCATAATATTTTGACTCGTTTTATTAAACCATAAAACATAATCATCATCAGCAAGGAAAATACATAAGAACCACACCACAAAAAAATTGTTGTACAGTCTCATATCACGACATGTTTACGGTTCTAGCCAATAAGAAATACACTTTGGAGTATATTTTAAATTTAAAGAAAGAGTTAGTTTGCTGATTAAGGCTATAAACATGCAGTAGTCTGATGTATACAATAATTTTTCGTCAAACAAAAACCCTTTATTGGAAATAAAGGACATAACACAAACAAACCGACACAAGTAACGGTGAATGCGTAAAATCATTTGTTTTTTCTCCATGAAAATGAGCAGAAATCATTCCTCCTGCATGGAAGCAGACTTATAAGAGAATTTCTTAATAGTATGAAGCATTAACAACTGAGATCTCTCGTCTTCAACTACAACGAAAATTTTATTAGGCAGTCTTAAATTATGTAATGTTCATCACATAGATAAGTTTTATAGTTTATGAAAAAAAAAATAGTATCCATTATGAAGTGAATAGTCAAAACCACACGTTCAAGCTTAATTATCAATTTCAAAATCTATTTTGATGCTGAAATTTATTAATGTTTTGGAATATAATTTAAAGAGAAAATTCGTAAACTTGAGAAGTATAAGAAGAAGACACAATGAAATAAGAGAAACTTAATTGTCAATTTTAAAATATATTCTGCATGTACTTTTTTCAAAATGTGATTTTGATCCTTTTCTGTCTTCCGGTGGCAACTTCTTCTCTGTGAGTCTATCAGGTACTCCTGCATTAGATGCTCAGGTTTGCCTTTGTTATAACTTAGCAGAAACACTTTTTTTTGCTACAGGTCTCTCTTTACTTTGTTCGCGCTTGTTTCGTAAAAATTTTCTTTAGATTTCTTTGTGTTTTGTTTTCCATGCATCTTCTACAGGTGGTTGAGTTGATTGGGTTGAACATGTATTTCTAAATGATCTCCCTTTTGTTGCCATTTTGGAAAAGACAGGGATTGCGGAAGCTATTTGAGAGTTTCCTAGTCTTTCAGTGGTACGTCATTCCAATGATTTTAAGCTATTACTTCAGCGGTGGAATGTCTCAACTCACACCTTTATTACTATTTGAGGTGAGTTACTCCCACACTTGAAGACGTCCTTGTTCTACTAAAGCTTCCTAACTTGGGTACCATGGATCTCTCTGATGCCCCGGTACCTGGTCATATCATTGATCTAGATTTGGAGCTAAAGGGTCATACGAGTAAGAGCGCCCATTATTCTAGAGCTGAAAGGTCATATGAATAAGAGTGCCCATTATTCTAGAGAAGGAGATGTACGGCAAAAAGGAGCCTAAGAAAATTCTTGACAAAGCAAGCGTGAACAAAGTAAAGAGGGACCCATAGCAGAAGAGGGTGTTTCTACTAACCCATAACAAAGGCGAACCTAAGAATCTGATGCAGGAGTACCTGAAGGACTCGTAGAGAAAAAGTCATCAAGAGACGAAGGAGGATTGAAATCAAATTCTGAAAAAGGTAGTCTAGCACTCAACATCTTGAAGCATTCGATGGGTCAGACCAAGGAGACAGAAGATGAGAAGTAACGTTGAAAGCAACCAAATTAGGATTGGAAGATAATTCATTAGAACCTATTTCTGAGAAAACCTCACTTAGGGAATGCTCTGAGTCACAAGAGGTCATGGGTGCGCAAGGGCAGAGAAATAAGCTTGAAAATTTAAAAGAAAAAATATATATAATAAGTTCTGAAAGGAAGAAGAAATAAGCCTAGAAGAAAACACTTATAAAATGGGCATGTAACAGAGCCAGTTAAATGTGCCGCCCTGTACCTGACAAAGAGTGCTGCCCAAAGGAAATGGCTCATGTAAAACAAGAAAAGTCAGAAAACTTTGATTATGATTCTGTCACAACATTCAATGAGAAGATCAAGATGTCCAATAAAAGACTGTGTACTTGAGGAATAAAAATTTTGAAAAGCATGCTCAGGTAAGTGGAGCACTCACAAAAATTAATCTATGGACACATGGGACAATTGTTTAGGATGATAGCCTAAGAATTATATGGGTCCAGAAACTAAGATCTGGCCTAATCACAATTTCACTACAAGACAAAATTAGAAGATGAATTCTAGATGAAAATGACAAAAGAGCACATAATTTGGGTAACTAAGGCAATACAAATTGAAAAGTATATGCAACAATATAGATCCATAAGGAAGGAAAAGTAAGAAGGCATTTGCTTCTAGCTATCTAAAGGATAAAAATGCACAACTTTTTGCAAGAATTAGAGTGTCAATTCTAACGATATTAAGTAAAATAGATGTTCAAACACCCAGGAAGAAATATGCATTTCACTTACAAAATACATGTTTTAACAAGACCCTAAAAGCATTTCGCTCACCTAACTAAAAGTGTCCCTATTTTGTATTTGTTTAATAAATGTAGAGTTTATCTGTATGTACAGTTTATAATTATAAAAGATATCATCTATGAACAAAGGATACCAAATGAGTAATACACAACTCTTAGTTACATTATTACTTCTTTGCTTGTCCTATTTTATTATGTCTTTTTCTTATACTTACCACGTTTATGAATCTTCCTGAAATTTCATTTCAAAATAATTAAGAAAATATCAATTTATTCTCTAGAATGAGTAATTTTAATAAAAAAATAACCATACAAAAAAATATTATTATTATTATTTACGAGTCTGTTATTTGAACCACTTTTTGAACATCTATACCTTATTACTGTATATTTTATGATATTTTTTTCTCTTTGTATATCACATTGAAAAAAAAATGTCATACAATGTTCCTTACGGTAGCTTGTATAGGGGAATATTTAAACATCATTTCTCTCTGCATATTTAATTCAGTATTTTGAAAACCTGAAATTGGCATGCATGATGCAAGCTAGCCAAACTGATTAAGTGGGGTTAGGTTAGGGATCAATGCAGTTCCCCATAAACAATTCATATTGAATTGGGTTTTGTCCAATAAAATTTTGGATTGGGTTTAAGCCACCGATGGAATAGGGCCCTTATTCATTTTTTACAGCTTTAAATTAGTGTTCTCTGTACAAAAAACAAGAAAGAGAAAGATAACGTTCACTGCTAATTTTAATCTAACTGATGATTCTCATGTTCCTGAAGAGTATACACCATTGTTGCTTATATTACTGCTAGAAACAGCAGCACCATATAAATTACAAAAAGAACCAATATAAGCTTTTAACAAAGCATTTTTTATTATAACATATTTGACTTTTAATTAATTGGTTATTGAATAAGTTATTATCACATAATAGTTTACTCTATAAATCTAAGCACGAAAGAAATTTAAATACTTCAGGTCTAAGCTTTGATGATGTGTTCAAATTGATATGGGCCATATTTAGAAGCACTTATAAAATGTATATAAAATAATTTTAACTTTTTATAGATTCTTTTCAGCTTATTCTTATAAATTATATAGTCAAAATATATGAAATAAGACCTCATGCAATAATAACTTATTAAATATGCACTTAAATAAATTTTGTTTCCAAATACACTCATAGTTTTGCCTCATGTATGCTCAATTTATGTGTTATAGCTAATAATACAAGAGTATGATTCCATAGCTGATTTGAGTGGGGATTATAGTGATTAATTTTCAAGAGAAATATGCAATATTTTAATCGAATAACTAGACTAATTCGTATATTTTTGTACTCATCTTTTTATATATTCATTTTCTATTTTTCTCTTTTTTTTATCACATCATTTATTATATATTTTATTTTCTCTCTTTTTTTTATCCATTCTACACCTCATTTAAAAGGTGTCAATGTATCTTTTCCAATATTAAAATGGGCTGAATGTGATCCTCAACCATCCCACATTCCTTTCACCTATCCCTCTCTCTCTCACACACTAAAAAAATTAAAAAAATTGAAAAATAACAGAAAAAGAAAAATATTGAATTTTTTTTTCAAGACAAGTAAAGTAAAATATCATGAGATTAGAAACTCATGTCTTTTGTTTTATCCGTGAAAAAAAAAGTCACTTATTATGAAAGGATAAGTTATTTTATAGGAGTGTGGTGACTAAGTAAATTTAAGAGAGAGCGAGAGAGGGGGGGGGGTACAATATCGGAATAACAAAAATATTATTTTTTTAAAATTTGGAAATATATTTTTAAAACAAGTTTATGAAAAGGATACAAAATAAAATTAATTATATATAAAATTACACGTGTCAATTTTTTTATTTTTAAATATGGAACTGTTAGTTAAATATTAGAAGCTCAAGTGCTATTTACATTCTCAGTAAAATTATAAAAAAAAAAAAAATACAACTTGCAAATTATGCACTGCAAAAATTATGTAAAAGAATGTTCCAAGTTTTTCAAAATTATGAGAAAGAGTTAATTTTATATTAGATCTCATGTGACTCGTTCCATCTATCCTGCTTGAAAATTTTAGTTACAAACTTTTGTTCAAACAAAGAGTAGAATGATATATATATATATTATAATGTGCCTTAGATGATTCTTATCTTAAGATCAAATGCCGACATAAACACGTTGAATTATTCTTGTGATTGCGCAATTTATGTAATTATCGAAAAAAAAGGTTAATGATATATTTTTAACACACTTTTAATTATTATTTAAAATTTATTAAAAATTATATAAATTTCGTCCTTTTTATTTAAAAAATTAGTATTTTTAATAAATTTAAACCAGTATATTAAAAAATTGGCAAAAACTGTTTATAGCTTAGTCATAGCTTTGAGAACTGTGGATTATTGGCCCGTAGGAATGGTAACATGGCTGCTCAGAGTGTAGCTTAATATGCACGTGACGATTTATATATGTTTGATCTGAAAGAAGAGTCAACTCCTTGTATTTTTCCTATTTTGGACAATTTTCCTCTACCTTTTTTTTTTATTAAATTTGCCGTCAAAAAAGAAAAAACTAAATATTGATTGTAAGACCAAGTAAGAGGTCAACTAAAAAAATTAAGGAAATAGAAAATTGTAAATAGTTATAATAATAAGGTTCAACTTGGTTATTTATATACTGTAATTAATAATAATATATATCTCTATGCCTTTACCTATTATATAATTGATAATATTCTTGCAAATGAATCCCTTTTATGAAGTCTATAAATGAAACACTCAACCAATCTTTGAATAAGGTGCTTATAATCGTCATAGCTAGGTATGCTTTTCTTTCCATATCACTTTATTAGACTAAATCATAACGTGAGTTTTAGAGTGCTTTAAAGCTTTTACTAGCACCACCAATATATTAATAATAATTTATTGGAAGATCATTCAAGCACGACTAATATTTATAATTCAATCATAATTGGCCGATATTTTTAATATTGAAGGTTTATTAGAAAGTTATAAATAATCATTAATACTTTTATTAATTAATGCTTATTCAGCCAATTTTATTAGAATAATATATACATATATATATGCTGATTTGGGCATTATTTTTTGCAGTAATCTGACACAGCTAGCGCCTCATTTCTTTTATATTTTCTATAAAAAGTAGAGCCCATAAAATTAAGCCAATTCCAACTATACTTTCAATAACATAAAGCATGAAGAAGTAACTAATTAATTGGTAAACTCTTCAAAAAGAAAAAACTAATAATTAATTAATAAACTAAAGAAGCCGGTCACTTGAACTAATCCAACAATAGATAACACCAAAATAAGGATTATAAAATGACTATTCTCACAGGCTTCTTCCAAACGTAGGGTAATGCCTTTAGCCTTATAATATACAATTATGTCTTACAAATTAAATTATTACCCCCCCCCCCCTCTCAAAGCATGGTATCGTATTTTGATTCTTGACCCCTAAAACACCCTTTCTCATGTCGTATAAGGGAACTAAAGGAAACCTATAAGGCCAATAAACCCATAAATAATCCGAAATTGAAGATACTCTAACACTTTCATAGCTGATCGACAAACCCTACTATCTCACCATTTTGTGCAATAGAGTCATATTTAATTGTAACAAAAGCCAAAAGTGCAAAGTCACATGGCTGCTTCTCTCCCTTCTTTCTTCTCCCTAAACACAAGAGGAGCACAACTCAAGAGAAGCAATATACGACGACGGCCTCAAGTAATAAAAGTTCAAAACTATCAAGATGAAGGTGATCATCAATTTCACAATCTTTGAGTCTTTTTCAAGTGTTTTTATACATAACCTTAGCTACTGATCTTTGTTTTTTTTTTTTTTCTTGTTTTATTTTGCATTCATCTAATTAACTGTCTAGCTCATCCATCAACAGGGAGATCAACCAACATGGTAGATGAGAATTTAAATGTTCTAAAGAACAGGATAGAGATGGTGAAGGTGAAAGAGAGACTGGAAAGGTGTTGCAAATGCCAACTTGGTTGGAATTATGTCTCAGTTTCTACCCACAAAACCAAAAGAAACAAAGAGTTGTTCAGCTTAATTGAGTTGACAGGTTTAGTTTGTGGAACTCTTGGTCTTACCTGTTTTGGTGGAACACTCTTCCTTTGCCTTTTTTCCATGCTTGTTCATCTGCAATTATGATTTAAATTTTTAAAAGTGCATGATTGCTATTTACTATTTTCTATTTTCTATTTCCCTGTAATTTTATATACAGGGCTCATAAGTTTTTTTTTTCTCCTCTATCAATTGTATTAAGTGTTCGATGGAAATTGAGAGGGGGTTACAATTGTTTGTTATTGCTGCCTATATAATGAATTTGAAATTTTGTTAAGATATATTATAGTCATGGTATTGGTAACCAATATATAGGTATATAACCCCATAAATATGCGAAACATAAAGAATTTTATCTATTGGAGTATAACTCAGTAGGGCGATTTAGATATTATATTGTTTTTATATTAGTACATATGTAAATTATTTTACCATTGACATAAAATCAGGAATATATGTTATGTAAAAAGTCATATAATGGAAGGCGTTTGTAGAGGTTTAATTTTATTTTTTTGCAATGAATAAAGAATAAAATTAGTTCTTAGAAAGTTGCCTAACGGGCTGACAATATTTATTATTAATATAAGTTATGATGGTAAGCAGTGTTTCCAATTTATTATTTTGAAAAGGGTAAAAATGGCGAGATATTGCAAATAAAAAAACAGAAAATTTATTGGATGCAAGTGAATGCAATTAATTAGAGGTGAAACTTCTTGATAGGAAAGTATGAGAAGAAGATAGAACCCAACCCAAAATGATACTTAACCTAAATAAATACACTGCGAAAGAGAGAAAACACAGGTTGATTCCATAACTTAAACTCGTGACATTTTAATTAATCACTAAACAGGAACTTTAACCATATTGTGTCAAGGCTTCTCTTCATGTATATGTCAATATCTGTTATTAAAATATATTTAACAAATGATTTAATCAACTGTTCTTTATTACTATACGTAAATAATGAACTGTAAATAACTAAAGCTTAAATTTGCTTTATTAATTAAATACGTACCTTTGAGGGGTCGTGCAATTTTCCATGTGCAAATAATAAGTTTGATATTTAAATAAGAAACGAGACCTTTTTAAAGTGTTAGCTACAATTCAGTTAATTTGTTTCATAAACTCATGTATTTTACATCTATTAATTTCTTGCTTGAGTTAAATTTCTTAATTAAGACCTCATTAAACATCAATACTCATTCTTAAGTAACTTCTTTTTTCAATGAAAACAAAGTAAATAAGAAAAAGCTAACTACTTAAGGCAACTTCTGTCAATACTGACAGGAAAAAAAAAATCAAAGTATAATATAACTGAAATAAAGAAAAAAACAACATTAAAAATATCATATTGAGAGACCATATTGTGATCATGTTTGGCTAGAGCATTAGTAACATCATTTCCTTCTTTTAAAGTATGATTCTATATAACTTCATTTATCATAATTGTTAGGAAGCTAATATTTTGCACAATTTAAAAATAAGAGTGGTGCATAGACAACCTAGTTTTATTAGACGAAGAGCTATTCAAGAATCTGCTTCTATAATGATATTTTTTGTAGCCCTTTCACCACAAGTTGTAATCCATAGTATATACTACACATTTGTGCCATCAAACTAGAGCAAGATCCAACTTTAATTGAAAATGTCTGATAACTTTTATAATATTTGTTAAGGATTTTATAATGTTTCAACAGTCTTTCACAACAATTTCACTATTATTATGCATCTCATGATAACTGGATCTTTATATCTTTTTCGTCGATAAGAATTTCTTTTTTTATTTTATGAAATAAACATTAAATACAAATGTTTATTATTTTATAATATTTAATAATTAAAATATATAGAAATTAAAAAATTAAAATTAGTTCCCTAAATAATATTATTCATTAGTGATAACCTAAGTAATGTCAATAACGTAGATATCATCATCATAATTATAGTTATTATTATTATTATTAAGCATCCTTTGGAAATAAAGATAACCTCCATACGGTCTTCTGTCAAAGATATTAATTTGTATGCTTAACATTGTGGCGTACATATATATTGTTTGTATGCGTCATATGATACATTTCTTAATCCCAACAAAATTGTATGAAACTAGTGTTCAAAAGACAAAAGTTATAAGATTAATTTTATGGACCTAGTTTGAAAAAAGACGCCCAAGTTTGAAACTTGCACCCAGCTAATCAGTTTTTTGTTCTCTTGGGTGCAATGTATGTTCCTTAGTTTACGTGAATAGCCATGTACAAACGACAATTTTGAGCTATTTTCTTCTTTAATGGCTCATGGGGTCCTTTAGCTGTGTACAAACAACAATTTGGAGCCATTTTTTTTTCCTTTTTAATAACTCATAGATCATGCTAACAAAAAGTGAGGAAATGCAATTTTATATAATCGTTCTTAATGAGAGGAGATATGACTCATAATGTACATATAGGACATGACTAATTAAGTGATTTACATGATAATTCCTATCGTGATTGAGGAAGTTCCATCCACTGTTTGATATTTGACTTTAAGAATGGTTTGTTTCTGCCCAGTCTGTGAAAGACGTTAAACACAATAATATATCATAAATATATTCCCACCCTTTCTTGGAAGGTATTTATAGTTTTGGTTTTGTATAGGTTTGTTAATCTTAACTTTTTTATTTTTTCAAATTTGGTTTTGGAATTGGGCATGCAATGGAGGCAGGAGAAAATGTCAAAACGCTAGGCATAGTTTCTACACTTAAAAATGAATTTCAGCAAATTAGTCAAATTAATTTTTTTTCACATGGCAGAAGTCTATGATTGTTTTCCTCAATAAAATAATGTTTAGTAAATATGAATAATTACTTGTTTTTGTTGATAGAAAAATAAGAGTTAATCTTGTGAATACTTATAGCCGTATAGGATCTATGTATGGGAAGATGATTTTTGGGTAACTAGTGCTGGTCACAGCAACATGATGATTTGTACAATGACAGTTAATTAAGAACCATGCAAAATGGATGTTAGTGTCACACTTGACACTTGATAGCTGGATATTGGATTTAAGTTGTCTAAAAGAATCCCCAAATGCATTGGTGAAGACGACTATAATGACACAATTTATGTTCTTTCTGATATTTTTCTTGTTTTTTATTGTCTTTGAAGTTTAAGCCCCTTTGCTTAAAAAAGTGACAGTAGTGTCTTAATGCAGATATTGCAGCATACATAAAGTGGCATTCGTGTTGGATTTGATGGAACAACACTTGACAACCTGGGATTAATGAGAATTTGGAAATTCAATTAAGACGTACACCTATGATTATTATTTGTCCATATGATTAACTGTCTCAAAGATCATCTAAAGAACTTGACTCTTTCAAAGTAGATTTAATTTTGATTGAATGTGGGAAAAAACTTTTGTCTATTTTTAGTAATGTATTATTAAGTCATTCAAATATGTTTAATTATTTGATAATATGAAAATTGTGTTAATAGGGGTTGAATTTAAAATCTCTAAACATTCTCTATAATAAAGTATATCCAATAAATTCATTAAAAAATAACGTTGCCTTAAATTTATTAATAATGTTTGTTTTAAATGGCCTATAAATTCTTTATTGTCTTGAGGATTTCACCAATGTTTTTAAGCAGACCATAGAATTGGTGCCTTGTGTACGGAATTGAAAAATCAAAATACTTATTTTAGAATCCACCTCCATTACAAGATTGACCAATTTTTAAACAGTAAAAATTAATGTTATTCAAACATAAAAATCAATTTCGTATAAAATATGTACATAATTTTTATGTACATGTATTCTAATGATATACTTTAAAATCAAAATAATAAAAAATTGTATTTAAAAAAATTTTCCTATTAAAATGGTGCCTCCTTAGAGTAGTTTGATGGATCAAATTTTTATGATTTTATTACTTTTCAAAACATTGTCCAATCACTTTACTTAATCAATCACTTTATTTAATCCATAATTTGTTGAAAAAGACAAATTGGACAACGTTTTGGTGCACGCCCGGAACCGCGTTAATTTTGGAGTTATGTTTTAGTAGATTTAAAATATTATCCTTCAATTTTAAGTTATTTTATAGTAATTTTCTTGTTCGGCACTAGGGATGGCAATGGGTAGGGTATGGGTAGGGTACTACAGTACCCATCCCCATACCCGCGTTTTAAAAAAATACCCGTAACCGGACCCATACCCGCGTGGGTATGAACATTAATCCCCGTACCCGTACCCTCTGGGTACCCGCATACCCGTCTTGTACCCATTACCCGCGCTTGTTTGAGAAAAAAATGTTTATAAAGAAAAATATGTTTATATAATTTCACATAAGTAGCATAATAATACAAAAATTCAATATGTAGTTGTTGAACAAGGTACAAATATAGATAAAAAACAAATATTCAAAGATCATAAATGTTAAATGTATCTTAATATAATAATTTTCTAGACTAAAATTCTTAGAAACAATAAGCAAAACTAAACACACAAGTTATTTGTCAGTAATAATCCTATCTTGTGTGAGATTTGATTGATTGGTAATGTCAGAACGACAACGAAATAGATCTGTACAATGGTTGTCCTTTCGTGTGGGATCACTTAGTAACCTCTTATGACCGGCATTAAAAACTAACTCTAATGAATAACATTTTATAGTTATTAAGTTTTAGTGAGACAGACATTGAGAATGTGAATAGAGTTAGAGTAGAGAAGTTCAATACTAACGATAGAAAGTTGATACATAAAATATTTTTTTTAACTTTTGAATTTGAAAGTGTAAGAAAAATAATAGATTTAATTAAAATAATAAATATAATATATATATATATATATATATATATATATATATTAATACTAGTATTTTTTAACTCATATACTATACGAAAGTATTTTATCAAAAATATAAATTTTTAAAAAATTATTTTAGTGAATTAAATATTTATAATATATATAAATTTTAAAAAAAATTGAATAAAAGATAAATAGTTACAATAAAATTTTATAATAAAGAAATATACGTGTATATTAAAAAAAATTATACTTTTTTATCTTAAAAAAATTAACAAATAAAAATTAACAATAATTTTTTTATATTTATATCTTTTTAAAAACTTCTTTGAATGTGAATAAATAGTAAGAATAATATTATTTAGATTCAATAGATTATAGTTGTGCTTGTAATACATATGTTGCATAAAAAAATATTATTTTAAATTAAAATATAAAAATAAAATTTAAATATTATTAATAAATAATAAGTTTACGGTAATAGTAGGTGATTGTAAAATTTATAATATATTTATTATTTATCATTCACTTTATGATTTAATCATCAATATGATTTTATTAATAAAAATATTTGTGTAAAAAATATTTTATGTGTGTCATATATAAATAATATTTTAAAAAAAGTCAATCTCATATTAACTATGTAATAATTAAATTGTGTTAGCCTAATTAAATGATATAAAATAGTAAATAAATTTTTTTATTAAAAATATAAACCAAAATAAATTTTTTGGTTTACTTTATTATTAAATATATTTTTATATTAATCTTATATAACTTCACATAAGTAATATAATAATACAAAAATTCAATTCATAATTATAGAATAAAGTTTAAGCATATATATATATATGCGGGTATGGGGCGGGGTGGGTACTTAGATACCCATACCCGCACCCATCCCCATTAAAATTTGCGGGTTTTTACCCACACCCATACCCGTACCCGTATAGCGGGTAAATACCCTACCCATTGTGGATAAATTTTGCGGGTGCCCATCGGGTACTTTACCCATTGTCATCCCTATTCGGCACATCAATATTATCAATATTAATATCATATATTAATACTTTTATTTAAAAAATTGTAGACTAACAAATATTAAAATTATTTTTTATATATACATACGTCCTAAAAATATACTAAAAGACGTGCTCAATGATAAAGATATTTCCTTTAATAATATAAAAAAAAAACCCTTTTATAATAAATTATTTTATCCTTCAATCTGTTTATCATATTTTTGTCGGTATCCGTACATTGCAATTCTCAAACTTATCGAGTCCTTATGATTTACATTTAATATTTACTTTTTTTTGTCGTGCTCTTAATTCATTTTCATCAAATGTTATATTTCTATATTTATTATCTTCCTAATGCAATTGTAAATCTCCTCTCATTTTAGCACACGTCATAAAAAAATTATATTAAACTAATCAATTTTTAATTTGTCATTTAATCAAACAGAACATTTTTACTATTTCAACCAATACTAAACTTTATTTAATCAACATTAAGTATAATAAAATCATATGAAGTGTTAAGGAATTTAAATTTGATATAAGACATATCATTCACATGCCACTTTAGAATGGTCACTTATGTCAGATTTAAATACAAACCACATCTCTATTAAGTAATGATATGAACTATTTACTAGGAGTTTAAATTTTATAAAAAAATTAAAAAAAATAATCAAAACTAAATTTAATCACATTAAAAAAAATTCAAGATAAAAATGTTTTATGAAAGACACAGACTAAAAAACCAAAAATAAAGGACCACATACAAAAAATGAGAACTAAGATTATGAGTATTCTTATTCATTTAATTTATATTTGAATCAATTTTTAGTTAAAATATTTTTAAAAATTCTTTAAGCATTAAATTTAAAAGCTAATTAAATAAAATTTTAAATATATAAAATAACATGTGCAATGCGTGTATGGGAGTGGGAAGAAATAGGAATCCTTGTTAGATAAGTCCTGCTAGGAAAGCGAAAGTATGGTCTAACATGGTAAAAGGATAAAATTCCATCTTGTTCATAAACTCTATTGTAATAAGAGTCACAAAAAATAAAGCTCTTCGGCACGCTGAACTGCTAGCTGTATTTCTCCCTAAACTACAAATGATTACACTATTCATCCAAAAGAAAGGAGGAAACTTCACTCCACATAAATCTTATAAAATATTTACGGTTCGACACGAATATAAGTAGGAACATGCATCTACCTATACGCACGCACGCACAACATCAAACCCAGTTGACCAATGACCTAAAATCAAGAGAGAGAAAATAAAAGGTGTTTTCATTTCCTAAGGAATGCCACGGTGGCAACACGCGAGCCAACGGATCCACCAAACATGAATGACGGATACGTGCGGACATGACTTACATAACGAAATAGGGGCTGCATCGATTCTTCATCCTTAGCTTCATCGAGTTCCTGGGCAGTAGCAATTTTTCTTTGGTTGAAACTTTCCACTTCTTGTACCAATTCATCCTTTGTGCTGTTACATGACGTGATCACCTTACAACAACAAGCAAGGAAAAAGTCCAAAAGGGGAATCATTATAAAGTAGAAGAGCTGCTGCAACTATACCATGAGCACAAGTAATAATTAACAGAAGAAATTATATCAAATAGTAATAGTAATAATAATAATAATAATAATAATAATGAATTCTTCAGTCATGAATAGGAGGACTCCCACTTTGTAATAGGCAGTTCATGCCACGACTAACAGGGTCCCTAGAACTTGGTAGTAAATTAAAACATGGGCCTATATTCTAAATCAGCTTTGAATAAATTTTAAAGTGCTTACTAGTATTCCACCAGGAGCAACCAGCCTCGAAACAGAATCCCAATACATCATTCTGAAGATAAAAATGCAACAACACAATTCCTCAGTACAATGCAAGCAGACGTTTTTATGGAGAACAAATCACTTAAGTGCAAAAGAAATGTGAAACATATGTTTATAAAGAAAAATAGCATCATTCCAATAAAACTAAGATAGAGCCACGGATAAGACAATATATTCTCTTACCTCTTCACAGGACCATCAGGATGCAATCCAATAGCATCTAGCGTCCCTTTATCCATGACAAGTTGAAACTCTTGTTCCAACTTTGTCTCAAGGACATCATCAACCTTAAAACAATTAAAGCCAATGTATTATGCATTGGACATGACAAGAATGCAAAGATAGAAATTCATGTGCACAAAATAGCGATGTCTAGAAACAACTTAAAGGTCAAAACTCAATGCAATTTGTCAAATACAACAAATTATTAATAATAATAAAAAAAAACACTAAGCAATCAACTGTTAGGTTCCTGGTTGTGTTGCATCAGATTTACTACCTAAGAAAAAATTGTGTAGCGACAGATTTACAAAAATTCTCTGATGATTATTACGTATCAACAGTGCAAAAGTATGTTTAGCATGCTAACTAAATAGTGTCACGCACTAGAATAACCTATCACCTTCGGGGGGGATACACAAGAAGGAAAGAGTTAAACAAAATTATGCATTGGACATGCACATGCTCATTCACACACAAAAACAAGATAACTTCAACATACCAAAAACTTGATGTTGGAAAATCCATCACGATTAGCAAGGCTTTGGGCAAGGCTAATGGCTCTTTCACTGTAATCAGTACCAGTTAAAGCAGAAAACCTGAAAAGATTCCAAGAGTTTGCTTAATGTATTTGCAGTAATACACCATAAATAAATGGAAATATCTCTTTTTCACTGCCAATATTCCTTCTTTTGCGAGAAATAAGATTTTATACATACATACATGAACTATGTATAAGATTTTATTTAATGACTTTTATATAGAAAATTCTCATCTTCAACTTCACTGGCATGCATGACCATGAGCTTATATTTATATTGTTTGATTTGATTCAAGTATTTAATTGAAGTTTCCATATATTTTATGAAATACTTGATTTTTATCATTTATTACGTTTGCCACACTGAAATATCATTCATGTGTACTTATGTCAACACATTATTTGGTACAAGCTAAGTAAGCCTAGCCTTTCAGTTTTCCAACAAATAGAAAGGGACACCAATACATTTTTGTGTAGTTAAGAGGGTAGAAGAAATTTAGAAAAGGGAAGAAAGACAATTGATTCTAGTTATTTAGAAATATAAATTCCTATTTATATTGACATACCATTTATTAGTAGAAAAATAAGGACAAAAGGTAAGACCATACCCTTGTTTAGCTAATTCTTGGAGAAGCAAACCATTGCCAGTCCCAATGTCTAGTACACTCCAACTAGACAAAAGTTTGTCACCTAGTTCACCACCTTCAGTTTTAACATCATCAACATGATTTGGTATGCGACCTTGAGAAATGTCAATGCACAAGGCTTTGGTCCAAGATGCAACTACTTCCATCACATCAACTCCAAACCTAAACATATGGAAAATAAAAGCAAAAAGAAAAGAAAATTAAACCCTTTGCTATAAAAACCCAAAGAATGTGTCACTCCCAACTATTGTCTATAGTGTCTACAGCATTCATCATTGTCTACAAGTAGATAAGTGCAAATAAATACCATAATCAATAAAAGGCAAAAAGAAGCTACTGTCCTTCACTAAAAAGAAGCACAAGAATAGAACCTCTGAATTAAAGGCTAGAAGGGAAAATATGAAGTATTGATCCCGACAAACAAATTTCTTACTCATATTCAGGGGAAGCAGAGAAACTCAAGGTATAAAATTATAAATTGATATAAGATAAGATTTCAAAATCATTTTCTTATCTTACAAAAGTTTCTACAATAAAATGTTCATCTGTCAGTTCTAACAAGGGAAAATTATTCTTATCACAGGGCTTTTCCCATAAAAATGTGACACAGAGATTGGCTCCTAACACGAATCAAAATGATGAGTAAAACTCACAAATCTTAATGTGAGCCATAAGTTCATACTTTCTTTCCCCAATCTGTTAGTATTGATTTAATGGATATTAAAGGTATGTTTAGATGATGTTACAATGATCAAAACTGTCAAAAATGTTTCTGGTCTAATGCTGTGATTGGATTGGCATGGGAGACTCCAGTTCATTTCATATTTGTGGCTCCCAAACGTGACTTTTTAGAGAAAAAATTGGTTGTTTTTAACCAAACATGATTTTCTTCCACTAAAGAAAAAAAAATGTACCTGTTGTGCACGGTGGAGATAAAAGTTTCCATTTTCCAATCATAAATCACTTCATTTCAAACTCACTTTTAACCAAAAACAATTATTTGCAAGATCATGTACATTCAATATAATGTTTGCAAACACTCACCCAAACACATACTAAGCAAAGTAAGACAGCCAAATTTAGATTTTGAAGTTTTATATAATCCCTTTTTTAACATTATGCTGAATAAATGAGTTTGCTTTATCTATTGAGACAGAAAATTAGAATGCATTGTACTCTAATCGAAGGTAAGTGTAATTCTGCTAGCAAGGTAAGAACAGATTATAGCATGCTTGGAAAACAAAATAAGCAATGAAGAAATGCTGATGTTAAATGAATTCATCAAGCACGAAGCCCAAATGTTTAGAAGTAAGAAGTTTCATCCAAACATTTGCCAATGTAAAATGATCAAATCATAAAAAGAAATTAATACTTTTTGCTTAGAAATGCCTGAGAAACTTAATTATTACCCATCATCAGGTATGGTTTTTGGTCAGTAATTGCGCCTGGTGACTGAAGATTATAGAAGTTTTGAATTTTCATATGTTTTCCCAAGCACAATTAGTAGTTGATTACACCTTTTCCGTAGAATAAAACAGAATACATGTAAACAATTGATGATCCAAAAATAGATTGAAAGAAGTATAATTCTTTACCACATAGAATCACAGTTAATCTCCACATCAAAGTCAAGTAGATCAATGAAGCACATTATGCAAACAAAATTTTACTTACCAAACTTCACCAGCATGACCGTGTTCACGAAAATTTGTAAGCTCATCTGTATATGTAGCATCCCAATAACTCTGAAATCCCAGCATTGATGTAACTGCTTCAGAATCAGGTTCGTCCTTGTCAGAACTGTACACACAAGAATGAACAAAGAATTAACAGTCAGCATTGGTAAATACAGCAGGACCAGAACGGCGTCATTCGTTCATTTAACTCATTTCCCAATCATACAAACACCCGTTCCCGACTGTAAATCATCAAAGAAAATTCCAAAATCCACATAGCTAGGATTCAGATCAGATCCATAGATCACCCAGCCAACATCAAATATAAACAACCTGCACTGCCATAAAATTTGGAAATGTCACCCACCTAACATTCCAGATCTTAACATTCTACTTCACCTCACTTCCTCCCCTTTCTCCTAACATTAAAACCCAAACCTAGGCATTTGGCTTGGACCTAAACAACGACTTTCACTTTCACTCTATGCACATTTGCGAACCTGCAATCACTTAGCATAAGAAAAACCGAGCGAGTGAAAATGCAATCAACGAATCAGAAATCAACTCCAGTATGCTTCACAAAGCAGCAATTCACAAAACACAAATTTCAATTCACTCGACACACTCTCGTATTCGTTAGCTTTACTCGTTCGAAGTGCACAGCAAGGTTAATAGACGGATAGCAAGGCGCGTGCGCGTGTCTGAGATAGAAAGAGAGAGGGAGAGAGAAACAGAACCTGTAATCGGAGGGGGCTCGGAGGTTGGCGTTGGAGAGAGCTTCGGCGGCGTCGGCATGGCGCTGGTCGTCGTCGAGAGTGCTGCCGTATTCGCTCTTGATGGACCAGGAGTCGGCCGCGATGGAGCGGTCATCGTCGGAGACCAGATCGGAGGCGGAGAGAGCGACCGCTCGCGATTGTTGGGAGACGTCGGAGTCCTCTGGCTGCAGGCGAATTCCGGCCATCGGAGAGGGAGAGGGAGAGGGAGAGAGAGAGTGGTAAGGTTGGTTTGGAATTGTGTGTGAGAGAGTGTAATCTCTTTCTATTAAATAATGATTTGGTTTGTTCGTGCTCACCTCTTACTACTACTACACATTACACACAACATAGCCTCCATTGTTTGTTTTGTCACGTAATCTTCGGGTACGGGTTATCGGGTCTGGGTCTTCTCTTATTCCTCATCGAATCCAATCTCACATGATTGCAAAGCGTGTCCATCTGTACTTTCTTCCCTCTTTTCCACTTTTTCTTTTACAACTACAGTTTTTAACTTTTCTTATAATTCATTAAAACTCACTTATCAATTGCACCTTCTAGTTTGAGTCATTTTATTTTTATTTTTATAATATAATATTTTTCTATAATGTAATAATAAAATTTAAACCTATAAGTGGTGTAAATTATCTAATTTTTTTACAGGTAACATACCGTGTCATTTTTTTTACATAATTTGTTTCAGTAACATTTTGCAATTGTGATTTGATGTTATACTAGCTTGAACTGTAACGTAAATAGGAACGAAACATTTTTGTCATGGAACAATCGCCGCTTGAAAGAAAAATTTTAATAAACCTTGGATGCAATGATCTTTGATTAATTGAGATTGTATAGGATTTGACATTATGAAACTGAGGATGCTTTGTTGTTATACCTTTAAAATTAAGTTTGGATTAGATCTTAAACAGATTTTTTGTTACTAATTCCTATTTTTATGAAACTAAATTTAAGTATTTAATTTGAGTGTTTTGGCATTATTTTACCCATTCCTCAAGGGTTAGTTTCTCATAATAGAAGTAAATATAGAATCTATTTAGTATAATATTTTGTACCTCTTAAACTCTTGGTGTGATTTACGAGACACTAACGTGATTTTTTTAAAAGAAAAAAAATGTTTGCCTTCTATCAACGGAGATAGAAAATGCGGAAACAAATAGAACTGTAATCAACTTAATAAATGCAAAAAAATCATAAAAATATTGATATTGAAAGATCAAACAAACTCAGGTTTGAATTTTATACATGCAAAAGAAGTTCATAAAAGGTAACTAACCCTAATACATCATCAACTTACCTCGAACAAAATGATTTCTCACAAAAGAGACCCATGATCCGCATAGTCCTGTCATTTGAAAACACTAACAAATACAAAAAGAAACAAGCCCCAATAATAGCATAGTATTAGTATTTTAATATTATCATGACTCGGAACTTGATGCCCAAACCATTCTTTATCACAAGATCCTTGTTCTCAGCAGCTGTTCATGATACCACCGGCATCTATGATATGGCAGCGAGGAGCAGAAAGGAACCGGAAGATACCTTTCATCCTCAAAAGCCTCAATCAGGACTTTTGATCGGTTATCTTCAACTGTAACATTGTTCATTCTTCGTAGGAATGGTAGCATTCCTAGGAATTACTGCACTCAGGAATTGCAATGATCCATCTGCACTCAAAAATAACATTTGCACCTCCTTTTCCATGTGGACCAGCAGGACAAACAACAGTAAAGACTAAAGTGGTCGCCATTTGTGATAAGGCTTGGCAAGTAGATTAATCAACGTATTAATATTAAAGCTATATATGGGAAGAATAAGTGCCATGTCATAAAGCTACATTTGTATGAGGCCTACAAGCCAATAGATTTTTCGTTAATAACTTCTACACTGTACATATAAACCATCAAAATCTTCAGTAAGCCGATACCTAGAAATCATTACCGTAAAACAAATCAATATTCAATCTTCAGCTGCAGGGACATCCATCTTCCTAGTCTGGGAATGAAACATTTCAACTATATCAGCAGCCGTGCTACATTCTTCTGGGTTTCTGTCTGAGACACAGCGAATAAATCTTGGAAATCTGATTGAGATACCACGAGACGGATGAACTAAACCAATGGCAGCATGATGAACTGGAGATACTGTAAAGTCTGCTCCCCTTATTTCCCAAACGAGTTGTGGACCAAACCACATGTCTGGTGCCTCTCCTGTATGATAATATGGTGGCTTTTTGGACAAGACTTTGTCCCCAGAGAAGAATTCTTTCATCTGCAGCACAATATCAATTTCCCGTCAGTGATGATAAAAGAATGTTGCCACCAAGTTAAGAACTTCAAAAAGGAAAAGAAAGCAGAAATAAGCACTTTGTACAACATCATTTAATGTAACATTTTCACAATGTTATGATAACCTGATTAGTTATAAGACTGAAGAGCAGTTTAGTCTTGTGTCCCCCACCCCCTCCCTTCTAGCCCACGTATGCTAAATGCAGCAAGTAGGCCATAGCAAATAGCTGGTAAATCTATAGAAGGCCTTTATAGATCAAATTATTTTAACAAGTTTTTAACATAATCATACAATTTTTAACTCACTCTGAACTGCAAAACTTTAATCAAGCTGACATAAAACGAGCTACTTCCCTCAACATTGCTCCCACAAAGTGTATTGCACCACGAAGGGCACCAAAAGATGATTACTCTGCTATACAAAGTACTTATTTGATTTTAAATATTCTCTTCAAGTAGCAACACATTGTCTACTCCACCCCAAAAAAATTGCTTTGGCATTCTTCATGGTCCAAAATGTTGTTTGGTGTCCTTGAGTGCTCTAATTTCCTAAATATGAATGACCAATGACTACTAATTTGTGAAGTCATCATAAAATGGTTAATTATCTATTATAATCTATGTAAGCAAAACTGACATAGATTTGGCATTGATTCTGTGTTCACGTTTCCAAGACAGGACTAGGGGAAAAAATTATTACAATGACATCCTTCAACTAAAGAGGAAAGAGTTAACAGGCATAGCCAAGAATATTTTAACGAAAAGTCGAAACTATTCATACCTCTATGTAAAATGAATCTGAGAATCCAGACATCACACGACATACACTTTGATACTCCTCAGTTTCAGGATTGAAACATGCCATAAGAAATGGACTATACCTGTAACAGTAAAAGATCCAGATAAACAAACAGTGCAGTAACTCACTTATCCAAAAAAGACCATTGACTGACACCACAGAAAAATGCATATTCCCTTTTCAGCCACTTCCTTTTCCATTTGTCTTGTCGTACGTTAACTTCTTTAGTGATCATATAAAGTGCATCAACCACTGATGCAAGATAATAAAACTTCATGATGTCACTTGACTTGCAAATTTTGATCACAATAATAGAGCATTGCCTATAATCTCTATCAGTAACTTTTGCAAGCTAAAGTGTTGCTTAGATTTTTGGGGAATTATACATGCTAACGCATCATAGTTATCAGTGTTATCCCTCTATATTTTCGTTTAGTTAGATACAACTACCGTTTGTTTGAGATGACACATAGCACAGATGTTTCACTATTGAATTCAAGAAATAAACACTGAATTCTAAATAAATGACAGAAATCATCTGGTTTTTAGGCTAGATTTGAGTCCAAACACAAGTTTTTCCCCTAACAAGGAGTTTCCTCCTTCAAAACACAAGAAATAACAATCTAACATCTTAATTGTCTTTTACAAGTCTGTAATACAAACTTATACACCACTATAATTGTTGCATTTTGACCTATAACTGCTTAATAACTTCCTAATATAGAATTATAACTGCCTCTTTCAGAACTTGACCATCATTTGCCTTAATTTTCAACACAAAAACAAATTACTGTCCATCTTTTGACTTTTATGCACTATCTTCATTTCAAATTATCATTCAGACCAGGTTACAATTAAAATTTATAAATTCAGAGCATGCACAATGAAATAAAGAATAATTTCTTATGATCAATGACAGTCAGGTCACAGAAAGTAACTGCTCAACACTCAAACCCTATCTCCAATGCACCAAATATATGTTTACTGTTAAGGTTCTTTACCCTAACTACTAAATTACAAGTTCCTATTCACCCAGCCCCTTCACTTCTACATCTACCACCCAATCTCCAATGCAAATTCCTTGTTAGGTCACAATGCTGGTTTGTTGGGTCAATCACACATTTGATCAAGCCCAGAACTAAATACAAGCCACACACAACAATTTTAATTGGTTGGAAGAAACTTTTTATATAGACACAATTCTTCAAATAGATTTCTTTCTTTCACAATTGGTGCCTTGCATGACATGGAATTGATAGGGATACAAAACCATTCTTTGGCCTCCACCTAACATAAGCATTTAGTTAGGAGAGTTGATCCTTGACAAAACTAATGTAGTAAAAATGTGAGATAAAATACTTCTAAGTCAATGCAAGTTCAATTGCAACATCTTAAATGATTTGAATAGACAGAAAAGATGTGAGAGGTAATAATTACCATCCAGCTTTCCTTCCATTTCCATGCCAAGCACCAATTGGTACTAAATCAAGAGTATCATTTAATCCTTCCACATAATCTCGCTTAACCTTCAAAATGAGTCCTTGGAGTTGGAACATTATAAACATTTAAAAACTGCTTTTGAGTGTCTCAAACAAAGTGACAAAAGTCTTGTAGAACAAGTACTAACCTTTAACCATTTATCAGAACGCTTTGATGGAGAATACCCAGCATCAACATCCAATGATTTCACCATAATTCCTTCACATGAAGAGTGAAATGCATCTTCCAAGAAAGCATTTACCTTAGCTAATGTGGCTTCACAGGTTATGCAAGCATCATCGGCTTCAATCTACATTTAAGTATTTATATATATAACTACATTAAATAGATTTCACTAGAAAATGATAATCATAAACTAAAGCACTTACTGTTGTTTCCTTTGCATATTCAAAATACCCAGGTTTCTCATCATAGAACAAATCCTTCAGGTCTGTGCAATTTCCAAGACATACAAAGGGATTAAAATGAAAGTGTAATTTCAAGTAACAGTAAATTTTTTTATAGCCAGAAAATGCAGAAGATTCACAATCTAAGATGACTAGAGGCATACACTTCCGTCTAAGGCGGAGAGGAAAACCCAATAACCTGCAAGCAGTACTTGAATGGGTCAGTACAGACTGTAATTGAAAAAAATAACAACTGCTTAAGGATAATCTGAGTGTCTTATATATTCTAAAACAAATCAACACTGCCTACGCAGACCTACTTTTCTTCTAACTTGAGATCCATATGCTTGATCATCATTGATTAATAGCACCATTGTGATATATAAGTAAAGAAAATGTCACAATTTTACCCTACATGGTTTTTATCATTCATGCACAAGATGGCATTAATTTCATCATCTTGTACACTATCCACCTATACTCCTCTATTATCAATATACTATCCTGTCTTATGCATTCAAGAGATCACTTGCTAACAGAATCATTTACATGTACTTCATGAGAATTTTAACCAAATTCACAATTATTAAAAAAAAAAAAAAAAAAACTTGAGTAAAAGCAGGTTTGAAATCATTACTGTTCTCCATTTGCGAACATGATGTCAAAGACAAAGATGCAAATATCCACCTGCATTGACAAAAGATATCGGGAACAAATTCAGAGTTCAACTGCAAACAGAGTTGAAGAAGAGATATAGAGAAGTATAAAGAAAGATAAGAAATACTACAACAGCAACAAATACAAAGGAACTAAACCACAAAGAAATTCCCTAGAGAAGAAAAATAGGGTAAAAAAAAAATATTAGCTCAACAGAGCTCTCCAACCTGTCTCAAATTTCTATGTTCTTGATAATTCAAAAAATGTTTTCACATACTAAAACCTTCAAATAAATAAGCCATTAGAACAGCGAAATTCATTAAACATTCCTATGATCATTAAAAGATTGGTTTTGATCTAAGTTAATTAAAACCTAAATTTAAATAACAACTGAGTTTGGCATCTCTTTGGGGTAAAGCACATGACCTTTGGATTTCATTGACTGACAAGTCATTGGGAAGCTTTGTCTCATTGATTTTCTTGGTTTTCTTTTGTTTTGTTCATTTGCTTAGGAGGTTTAGCCAACCTCACCAACTGAGATAAGGCTTGGTTTTTATTGTGTTTGCTTAGGTTAATACTCCCTTTCCCTTTGTATTTTTTATTTTTTGCCTTATTATATTTCTTCTTTTATCTAAAAGAAAAAATGACATATTATTGCCAACTTTATCCAGAAACCTTCAATCAAACTAAAAAGTCTCCAGCATAACAACTTTAGAATATAATTATGCTTGGTAATTTTCAATTAATGGCTTTATGGTTTAGGCATAATTAGTTTTCAGTTCATTTTAAGCATGCAAATGTCCAACCTTGATGCTCTTTGTAGTAATTAACGTATCTTTGCCACCTCTCCGGCGTGAAGATAGCTCCTGGAAAGACATAATCCTATATCCATTTTTTCTGTCAATACCAACAATCTGAAAGGTACAAGAACCAACAAATTAGGAGAGAATAACAGGAGCTTATTTAACAAATACAAATATAAAGAATTTTGTGGCATGAAAAGTTTATGTACTTCTGCATCCATTATGAAAGTTGATGCAACAGGCTTGGAGGATTCCTTAATTATGTCAATCAGATCAGGAAATCTTGAAGTTGATTCATCCCCATTTCTTGAATAAACACGAATTGATCCATCAACTAATTTGTGAATTTGAGCCCGCTGACCATCATACCTGGAATTACATTAAACTCAATTCAATTGATGTAAAAGAGAAATGCAATTCATCCTTGTACAAGAAAGACAAGGAATGCCAAAGAGAATCTCAATACTCAATAGAATCACCAAACTGAAAAATATTATTAATGGAATAAAAACAAGATCAAAATTTTGAATCTATCCAAGAAAATGTTCTAATAAGAAATTCAGAGTTAGAAAGAGTTTCACACAAAACTGAAATTGAAATGTTACAGTCCGGAAATGAAGCAATTTGAATTTTGACATTTCTTAAAACTTCATTTTTGTACTGCAATGCATGTAATCACTGCACTATGAGTATAACCATAGTTATTAACTAACATAAGTTTTCACTATATCATCAAATATGCCAGATTGAGCTACAACTATATCACAAATTCTTAAACTAAAATATTTCCTTAATTTAGATAGTTTCTACTTTCAAAACAAATGTTTTCTTCAATTATTGTTTTTTTTTTCTAATTTAGTCATCTCATGGAATTTTTAGGCAAAATATCAGTCTAGGAAGCTTAATAGCATGTGTTTTCATAAGAAGTTTATATAAACCTGACTGAGAAGACATGCACTACAACTGTACACAATTCATCAAACTAGATGCTCAATATAGCTTTTATTACATTCAAATTTGAGGCAATTAGAAGTGTAGATAAATTACTAAATTAAGACTAGCATTACTTTAACAAAAACTAACCGGCTGTGATCAAAACTTCATATCACCTATTAATATTACATATCCAACCAAGATTTTAAAATGACTACCTGCTACTCCATGTCCACTGTAGCAGGCATTGAGATGTCAAGAGAGATTTGAAGAGCATGAAGATAAAAGGAAAATAGATGATTAAAGAATAGGGCATACTTATATTCACATGTAAATGCTTTATTTTGAAATAGCTTCAATGCTTGGGGAATACCATTGGTGATCCTATGAAGAAAGGAAAATACAAAAGAAGAAAAGAAACCAGGGGTTGTTAACAAAGAATGTGAGGACTCCTGAAGTTAAAGAAAAATGTTCTACAAACTTGAAATTTAATCATCAACTACTAAAAAACGGATGATATAAGGAATAATATATACTTTGCAAGCATAGGCTTAATAGGGATTCCTGGAACCATTGATAAACTTGAAACTGAAAAATGAATGCCTTTGTTCATGAGGGATGGGACTAAGAGATCCTGCATACAGTATGACAATGAAAATTTTTTGCGTCAAGAGACTGCGTTATAGGGTCAAAATTATGAAGATTATCCTTCACAAGTTAGCATCAAAACGAACAAACATAACAAGAGAAAGTCAGAACAATTTAACATAAAAAAAAAAAGTTATTCAATATTCACACAAACTGCAACAGAAATTACTGATAATAGTCATCTACCCAAACTAGTGAGTGTCTCATATTAATCAATGCTGCTGAAGTACACCTATAACATTTATACTTTCTCACTTCCAGCAACAGCCATTCAGAAATGAAGAAACATTTACCACATGCCTTGCTATCTCCTACTATACTATGTGAGAGAGCAATGTAGATAGTAGACAAGAACCTAACAAATGCATAATGCAGGATTTCAATCACAAAGATGCAGGCAAGACTAACAATTCAAATATTCAATGCTTACCAAATTTGGAAGTATGTTGTATGCTTCAACAACTGCCATAGAAAGGACCTGCAAAGATGAGGAAAAATAATTACCAATAGATAGATATAAAAGGCTATTTCTTTTAGAACATTATTGGTGCATAAAACCAGCATCATAAAACTCGTGGATGTAACAAACTATCAATGTTATTCCAATTAAGCATTGCAGCCAAAAGAATAAATCCAAGAGCTTATTTTGGAAAATGGTTATAAGTCAGAAGACTTTAAAAAATTGAAGGGTAAACCTTCCACATTTGAGCCAACAAAAAAGATAGATAAATCAAAAGGAAAAAGGAATAAAGAATGCTAAGAATTGAAACCAAATATATAATCACTGACTCATTGAAGTTCCATAAAATTTGGAAACTACTGTACAATTGTTTTTCGTTGTTTAAGAGCTAGTTACACAAAAATAGATCTTTTTGTTCTTATAAATCAAGGTCTATCCTCTGAATTTGAGGGAATCTTTATTAGTTTTACAGGTGTAGGCAGGAATATAGAATATAAATGGTCTCATAAAGGTGCATTATTCATGCTGCTACTTGTTCAGAGCATAATGCTTGAATATTTAAGAAGTTTCTGCCATTGAATTTCCCACAGGACTCAAATTGATTGGGGACATTAATTGGGTGTCTAAGAATGCAGCTTGTCAAGCTAATGGTCATGGCAATGGCAGTCTCCTCTGGAATCGCATTATACAACTGATGTTCTTCCTATTTGATCACCTTGTATTTTCTTTTCCTTTATCTGAGGAGGATTTACAATCCTCTGTTCCTGCAATTTTTGCCCCTCTAATCTGATAGTATTCCTTTGCTAGATAAAACAGGGATTTCAAGAAATTACTAGATTGATGATGTGCATGTATGTTATTCATGCTTCTTTCTACACATATTCACTAATAACGTAATCAGTACTCTTATATATAAATTATTGCCTTTTTCATAGAGTAACAAAACCTATTATCCTATTAAATTAAAGCTCTTCTCTACATAGAAAAGGGCATGAGCATATGAAAAATAATTGTCGTGACAGAAAATAATATCAACCATTATAAGCAGACAGGGTGGTAAAATAGCACATCAGTACATAAACTTGGTCATAGCTAAAAAGCATATGGTCACAGAATGGACCTGAAGCTTCTCCTTCAGATTTTCTGCAGTCCATTCTTCAAACAAACTAGGGCAAGAATTCATAAGAACAGCATGAGCCAATGCAGGCAAAACAGTTCTAAGCATTGCCCCAATCCTTAGGTTCCTGACCTACACAAGAAGCCAAAGTGAAAACAAGGACACTAACATATAATGATAAAAATCTATTAAATGCATTTGAGCAGCACACTACCAGCCCCCATTATTATATACATACATTAAGAACAGTAAATCTTGAAACTCAATGTGTAGAGAGAAAAGACCGCACAATATAGTCAGATATGGCTATTGATGAACTAAATGAACCACATATAATGAAAGAAGTGTATAATAGAAGTATGACTTCGTAGTCTCCCTAAATTGTTTTTAATCTGAGAACATCCCCTTTCTATCTCATTATTGTGATCACAAAAACAAACATGTGACATCAGCATTGTAGCTAAAAATCATGAAATGCTCATCTGTTTTGAGATCAGACAAATCCAAATTCCTTAGAGTCTTCTTTCCACATACCCGATTGTAACTTGATAAATTTTATCTAAAATACAAGATAAATACCTAACAAGAAATGTGAACCCTTATGAAGCCTTATGGCATGAATTGACCTTGAAATGGGTCAACTCCCCACCATCACCAACAAATTTCTATGCACAAAAAAAGGGAAAAAATCAGATATTTACCAAGGTCCGAACAAGAAACTTTATCTCCTTCTCACGACAGGAACGCATGAGATGAACAATTATGCCTTTCTTCCGAATTGTGCTTCCATTGCCTGTTTGTACACTGAATACTGATGAACATTACATATGAGCATGGGGAGAAAAATAAAATAAAAAATAAAATAACTAAATTTCAAATAGAGACATTTGAATAATCTTTTAAATTATTATTCAAAGCAAATGACAAGTTTCCACATATAGGGTTCACCATAACAACATGAACCTAAGTCTAGTAACAACTCCAAATTAAACATTTTTGAAGAGCTGACTATTGAACAGGAAATTACATCCCTAGTAAGGTTATAAGCTACAATGAGAAACAGAATGGTTGTTAAGTTATTACCTTATCTTTTGTAATGCAGAGAAAACATCGTTAATTAGAAGTGGTGTAGGTGGTGCAAGCAACCTCTGTGTTTGACGACACTCTTGAGCAACATCACCTTTAATTATCACAGGTTATTCCATAGTTATTCAAAATCCTCATAGATTGAATAGCTTTAGTAAAACAGTCAAAAATTATGAGAACAATGATCCCACCAAGATCACCAAATTTGTTATAAATCTCCCTTATTTTCAATCGATTTGTTCCACATGCCTCTTCAAGTGCTGCAGTGACTAAACTTCCACCAATATTTAGTTCCTGCATTAATAGTAGCATAACACAAGGAACTTTCTTAATGCATAAAAAGTTAAGAACTCTAATTGCCATATGATAGACTCCCATACTCACTTAACAACCAGAAACAGCAATGTATGTTTGCAGATAAGTTTTTTCTTTTATCTATTCTAAGAAAAGTGATTGTTAAATTGGCCGCAGGATTTTACTGGCAAATTTTAAATTAGAACAAAGAAATCCTCTTCACCTCCACTGGACAAGAAAAATTTTGCAGACTGCAGTGCAGGGTGATTTTAAATTGTCAGAAACCCTAAATTGTCAAGACCAGAAATAAACTTGCCGTATTTTCATGGTCTGCTGCAATTTTGTTTGTGCACAGATACACAGCAGGAAGCACATCTGCGGGAGACAAGGCCAACAAACTGCAAAAGAAAAAATTGCATGCAGATAATGTTCCTAAATCAGCCAATTACAGGAAAAATGGTTTTATTATTTCCATATAAAGGAGGGAGTGGAATGGATAAAACAAAGAGAGTAAATAGTATCAAAGGAACCTTCTGAACATATTGCATAACAATGAAGTAGCTTTTATCTTTCCTTTCTCACCCTCAAGCAAGTTGAAGGTTCGTGCAAGATGTAAATATGGTGCAGGCTGTCCATCACTCCAACATGCTGCTCATTTATGCCAGTTGAATACACACTTTACAAGACAGATTGTGAAAATAGAGTAAATATAAAAAGTAAATACAGTAAGTAGTTCAACTTCTTAACCAACATATTTTGGGGAGAAATTAACACAAACCATGTTCTTTAGGGTTGTATTTCTCACAGGGTAGAGATAAATGAGTAGTATCTACATTATCTTTAAAGACTTTCTGCTCACAAATATCAGGTATAACTCTCACTTCCTCTGACACACATTTCTTCACTACGGGTCTATCAATTTCGCACTCCACTTGAACTGGTATTTCATTTTCACAAAGTTTATCAGAATTAGAGTAATACATGTCCAGTGCCTTATTGATATCTCCTTCGGTCTTCTCAATTACAGCAATGGCATATTTTTTTAATGATTCATCCCCATTTATTATTTGCATAAATTGATCAATCTCATTCTTGTACATTGTTCCAACATCAGTTGGCAACAAGTCTTCAACTTTAGAGCTTTGGTCAAGTTTGGGTCCAAAATTATCAGATTGAGTACCACCAGGCATGTCAGGAATTGCTTTACTGAAGAAACTTGTTATCGTGGACTGCTTTGAACCACTTGATTCAGATTTTGCTTTGACTTTGACTTTGACTTTTTTGTTTGGCTTACTGTCACTACTTCTCTTCCTTTTAGCAGGAGAAATGGGACTCGGTACTGTATGCCTCAAGTTATTTAATTTAGAATCTTGACTTGGAAAAACGTCAACATTTTTGTAAGTGTTGTTTGTATTAAGGCATGATTTTGAGAGCGAGTCAGGGTCATTTAATAAGCAGCACTTGGTTGTTGAATCAGAAGTTTGAAAGGTATTCACTTGCTCGTGAAATTCAGTTTCACGTTCATAGAAATTAGAAACAGCTTCAACGATATTGCTCCCTGAGATGCTGATAAGATCTAACACCTGGTTTCGGGTGACCCATGTGGGCAAACAACAACTAATTTCTTGAATGATTTTCTCTTTTTCTTCATCATTCAGCAAAGTGTGATCTTGCATGCAAGTTTCTCTCGTAAATGAGGACAAACTCTCAGCAACTTCTGGATTAATACTTTTATCACCTTCCGCTTCTGGTGGTTTGACTTCTTTCTCTGTGCATTGCTCCTGTTTCAGACCATCACTAACATCATTCTCAACCTTGAAATCCACTTCACCAGAGCCACCATGAAAACCCCTCAAGAACTCCTGCTTGTTGGCCGTCTCATCAACCAACCCCGCAAAATACTTCCTCATTTTGATAGCATGTTTACTGTCACTTTTCTCAACATCCAAACCCACGGTCGGAACAACATGCTTCGGTTTCAAAAATTTCACATACTCCCTGAGCTCATCATAATTCGAATGCTCACTATAAGGCACAAGATGAATCTGTAATGAATCCTTCGACTTAACCGCAAATCTGTTGCGCTTCACTTCATAGGTCCATCCAGTGGGAACAAAACCCACAACCTTGGAGTACCCTCTCTCAGTCATAATCTCCTTCATTCTCACAAAATTAGGCCTAAAGTAAGGCCAAGTCTCCCCCAACACATTCCACCCAACAACATGAATATTACTCTCCAATCCATCCACCGTAAACTCGCTGCTCTCCCCATACCCAAGAACCCTCAAAACCTCCATTTTCCTAGCATCCACATGTATCTTCCGCTTAAACCTCTTTGCAAGCTCGAGCAAAATCCTCTCCTTCCCAACAACATAAGTAGCAACAAGAAACAAAACCCTACCATCACACTCACGCTCAACCCTCTCCACAACACCGGCAACATAATCAACACTCTCATCTTGCGAAGGGAAAACAAACTTAGGATTACAATAGGTAGTGTCCAAAAACACAGCATCAGCACCAATAAAATGAGCAAGAGCGGGTTCCAAAATCATGGACTTACAAAACCTGAAATCGCCGGTGTGAACGTACCTGTGGAAGGTTCCATCGGCGCGGGGAACTTTGAAGAGGAATTGGACAGCGCCGGGGCAGTGATTGGCGTCAACGAGGGTGACATCGGAGCCGTCGATTATGAGAGGTTGACGGAGAGGGAGAGGGAAGACGAAGGGAGAAGGGACGTTGAGGATTTGGAGGAGGAGGCGAGCGGTGACGGGAGAACAGAAGATGATGCCGCGAGACCAGGTGGAGGAGAGGCCGGTATAGTGGTCGGAGTGGAAGTGGGAGAGGAAGTAGGAGAGGGAGTAGTCGCCGGCATGGCGGAATGCGTCGACGAGGAAGCGGGTTTTGGGGATGAGTTTGGAGTGGGGAAGGGAGGGAGGGAGTGGGGGGAAGGGCGAGGGTGCGGGAGAGGGCTGGGATTGGAGGGTTTGGACAGCGGTGAGGTACAACTGGGTGGAGTCTAGGGTTTGTTGTTGAGATTGGGAATGGGAATCCATTGATGGATGAGAGACATGAGGGTTCAGATTGGGAGAAGGAATTGGAATGAAAGGAGGAGCATTTTCGGATTCAGAATGGGAACTCAGAAATGAAGGGGTTAAATAGGTATGGTGTATGGCGCCAAAACTTATGAGTTTCGCCCTGGAGTGTTTTCCTTTCACCCTGGTGGAACTGCAAGGATAACACAGCCAATATTTACTTCTTCTTTTTTTCTTAACTTTAAATGTAATCAAACTTTGTTCATTTCAGTTCTTTTTATTTGCCTTTTGTTAGAATAAAGGATTAAAATAAAAATGTATAATCTTATGAAATAAAAAATTAAAATATATAATATATACAATCTCAATTATTAATGTGATGTTTTACTAATAACTTTAGAAGTTATCTTTGTAAATATTAACTTCTCTTTTACATCCTCTTTTTATTTATTTTTTTCCCTTTTATTTCACTTTCTTTGTCATCATACTTTTCTTTTCTTTTTCCTTTTTATCTCACTTTTTATACCCTAAAAATGAAACATTCACTTTCCATAAATTTTTTATTAATCATCAACTGATGACTTGATTATTCATTTTGAATACAAAAAAAAGAGAGTAAAGATCAATAATTTTTATAATTTTTAAAAAAATCATCATTTGTTATACACACATCTATTTTACCATAAATTTTATTTACAATTGTAATTCCTCAATTTTTCCATCAAAGTAGACTTTTTATTTAGAGAAACTAATCCTTAAAATGATGCCAAACGGATACACTTCAGAGGAAAAATACAGTTATAACTGTTAATTCAAACACCAATTATTGATATTTTAATTTCTTAGTTTGTTATTTTATCACAATAGAAATTGTTAACTCTTCAATCAATAATTATAATCACACTTTCTCTCTTAAAAACGCACCTTTTCGCTTCGTAGCAATCAAATCTCATTAAACAACTGATATTATTAAGCCAGATTTCTTTAACAATTTAAAGATATGATCGATCCTTCCTTACATCTTTTCACCAATTAAACAATGCCAATTTAACATCGATATATCATCTGAATAATTTTTACAATTTACATGGCAACTGTGAAGTTGGCTACGTGAATATGCTCAATAGAAAGAGAGAAAGAAAAAACTAAATCAAATGATCTGACATTGTAGGAAGAGGAGAGCAATATTGAACAATTCAAATGGGATGGAGAAAGAGGAAACTATCAAACAGAAGGGGAAGGATTACAGGGTTCAAAAGGTGCCATCTGGAGAGCATGTACCAGACTACACTGACTACGCACCCTAAGGCAATTGGTAGTAGTGGGAAAATTTGCTCCACGCAACGGTGAAAACTACACATTGAGTTCTCATTTCTTTCGCCTTCTCTTGGTTGGCCCCTTTGTTGATAGCTTTTTTCTTGTGTTAGCTTTGTCACTCTTCTGCCATTCAAAATATTTTAATAAACTTCAGAGCTCAATTTAAAATCTTGCTGATAGTTGATATACAAAGTTCTTTACCTTCTTTCTCAATCTCTTTTCATGCTGCTTCGGTCCTTTGTAATTCTTCTTTGCATTATCCTACAAAGTTTAGAAATGATTTAGTCATCCGTGCATCTCTAATTATATATTAGTTTCTTTTCGTCAATTCAATAATATGTAATCTTTTATTTGGCTGAGTAGAATGCAATTCAACTGAGCATGTAATTATAAATTAATTTATTCAATTCAATTCAGTAGGATGCAATTGAACTGTTGAAGAACCAACCTCAGTATCATTGGTTTGGATCTCTGAGACCTCTTGGTCCTCAATTTCCCCATCACTGTTAAGCATAGCCTTAAGTCTACCTTCAATAAGTAGTTTTTCGGATCGAGCATGTCTCTACAGTAATAGCAGTCATCATTAGATCAATACGAAGCTTTACACAATGACAAGTAAAATTTGATAGTTATCCTCTCCAAGTTGATCGACCATATTTTGGAGAGCTGTACACAATGCAATAAGTGTTTTCGTTTGTGAAGAATAATTAAGGTAGGAGTTTGTTGATTTCTCACTAAACTAAAGAACTGGCATAAGTAATAAAAGTCGGTGCTCAAGGATAATACGCCACCAGAAGAAAAAGCACATTACCTTTGACTGCAGATGATCCCGCAAGGTGTCCTCAGACAAACAAATAATCCGAGGACATATCCTGCACTTAAATACCGATTTGCATTTTAAGACATAGGATGGCATAGCTGATGGTAAGGATTTCTTTTCAGCCAAAACATTAGACTTTTCCAAATCAGATTGACTAGGTAACTCCCTGTTAATAAGAATTTGTCTTTCATTTATAGTTCCAGCATCATCTTCACTAGATAGCAGACCTGGTGTTACATCAATGTTAGTTCCAAGGAACAAAGCCGTACATGTTACAGAAATAGTGTCACATAAATAGCCAGTACAACAGATGCTCTTATCCCAGAAATAGACTATGTTGACTTTAAACCAAAAATAGCACATGGGATGCACAAATTGTATTTGACTAGGCTCCTTGTGTGTGTGTATTGAAAGAGTAAGGCTCTTTAACATTGATAGTGAAATAAGCACTAGAAATAATGAAATATTTTCAATTAAATACAAAATCTGCACCAAAGGACAAGCACTCAAGCAAACAATTCAAACAAACCGTACCTGCTGAGTTCACATTAACATCATTCGCAGAACTATCCTCACTTTCATACCCTGAATAGTGCCAAAATAATGGGAGAAATGTTAAAAAGTGATCAACAATAACAAATAACAAGCACCGTTATAATAAACACTCACTCCAGTTACTGTAATAGTAAATTCTCCATGATTCTATGAAAAAACTAACATAAGTTAATGCAACCCTATGTATCTAGTAAGTGCTAACATAACCGAAAACATTCCAGAGAAAAACATAATACAGTAACCAATATGTTAATGAACCAACCAGAAGACGTAGAGCCAACTTCATCATCATCCTGTTTCACTTCAACTATTTCATCATCCTCTGATTCTTCAGTAGATTCAGCTTCAACTTCAACCTCGGATTCTGAAGATGAAGACGACGCATTCGACGCATCACGATCACCGTGATCAAGCTTATAGAATCTCCTCTTTATCATTTCGTTACGAAATCCAACTGTAGCAACAAAACACGTGATTCCGGAAACAAAACTTCAAAACCGTTCAGGTCACAGTCACGCTGTGAACGAAGGTCATTCACGCTATAACAACACATGAATAACAAACACATGCAATTGTAGAGTAGATGAATGAATGAATGAAACTGCAGATGCTGGAAACAAGTAGTGACAGTGAGAGAGAGCTTACATGAACTTGTCAATGGCGCCGTCGAAGGGGAGAAGAGGCGGAGAGTGTCGTTGAACAAAAGGAAGGGATCCGAAAGTTTAAAACCGGGTTGGGTACGGATCATGGGCCTTGAGCTTTTTCTTCTTTGGGCCTGATAGATCCACCTCTGAAGATAGGCAATTATATTTTTAACTCAAAAACGTACTGTATTTACGGGGAAAAAAAAAGAACATTATATTTTTATTTTTATTTTTCTCTCTCAATATATACGATCTTAAACTATAAATAATAATATTTGTCTTAAATTTAAATATAAAATTTTATAGTCTTGTGAAATTTTATAATTTTTTTTATTTAATGTCTTATTTTTAATTTTTTCTAAACAAAGATACTTAGGCAATAAAAAACTAAAAAATATATTCAAAAAACTTATTTTATGCCACCATTTTTTTGTAATTGCTCAAGTTTTTCAATATGTTAAATTCGTTTTAAATTAAATTTTCAAATTTATTTGTAAATAATTTTCAATATTTTAAAGTAATATTTTAAACTTAATTTTAGAACATATTAAGAAAATTTTAAAAATAATTAAAAACCGACAAAAAAGAATTAAAAAGGTAATATTCCCATGAAACACTCCTTGGTTTCTGCGGTTCTACTTAATAATGATAATCGTGTTATTAATTGTGTGACATAATATAACAATATGGTAACACATTATTAAACATTCAATGAATTAAAATTAACTTTTTTAAAATATAAATATATTGGTAAAAATCAATTATAAAGGTACTAAGTAAAGAATAACGAAAATAACTCACTTCATTTGAATTACAGCATTGGATGATAACATCATAAAGCGATCTAATTATACTAAATTACAAAAGCTGTATTAGTGGAAGATAAATGTGATATTAAAGAAAGTTAAAACACTTATTACATATTACAAATGGGTGAAAAGACAAAGAGATACGTCTCTTCACATATTTTGGATACTAAGTAGGAAAATAATGTACAACAATCCACTTCGTTTCAATTACAGCATCAGATGATAATAAAATTATTGGACCCCTAATTATATTAAACTAAGAAATATGCACTATTTAGTGGATGATTACTGTAATATAAATAAACTTAATATCAAATGGGTGGAAAGACAAAGTGAATACATCTCTACCCATCGTTAGGGGCATAAAACTAGTTGAATCAACCAAATTTTAAAGTTTAATTAAGTTTGGGATGCGGAAAAACTAGGTTATTTAAATTTAGCTTATTTATTTTAAATACGTTAAATTCATAATTTGAGTTTGAGTTTGAATTTTCTAAAAATATACGATATTTGAATTTTATTTAAGATCACAAAAATATTCATCAAATAAGATTTTTGTTTGAGTCAAAATATTCATAATATGGTAAGATTAATTTTTTTAATGGAAGCATTTTTATATATAAAACTTTAAATAAGACTCTATTTTAAAAAAGCCAACACATAACACTTAAACTAAATATTTATCAGTTTATTTAATCTTATTTAAAACTTAAAATTTAACCCATTTAAACAATCAAATCAAAATTAACTTGAAAGTTAAATTTATTTATTTAATTATACAAATAACATTAAGGCAGCTTAAATTTAACAAATGAACTTTAAATCCTCTCACCGCCCACTATTAATTACAGTGCCTTTTCCTTGTTCCTTATCTCCACTGGTTCTATCTCCCTTCTTGGAAACTTTAGCGAAAGAAAATCACTATAGGGGACCAACAATTCAATTCTCCATAATCAAGTGCTTAGAGAGATTGCATGAACTAGTTCCAGCTGGGAGAGTTTGGGTTTACATGCAAAGAGAGAATTGATATAGATGTGAGCCACAGATCAACCCCAATTAGTGAGGATTTCGTTTCTTAAATCTATTGATCTATATAATAATCATATAAGCATATATACAAATTAGGTTTTCGGCAGAGCTATTAGATACTAGGCAAAGCTTGAGAAAGTTACATAAAGAATCCTCAAAATAAAGAGAACATAACCAGGTAAGTACGTAACTTATTGTTTGTTATATTGGATTTGGATCTACATCGATCAAAATAAAGTATGGAGATGTAATTAGAAAATTGTCTCTAATAGAACATGACCTTTTTGTTTAGTTAATGAAAAAATATTTTACTATAATTTATACGTTCCCATGATTTAATAAACACAAATTAAAATTATGATAAATAATTCATGTGTTGTTCCCAATAAATTAAAATATTATTATTCCATATCAAATCGAGAAGACTTGTTCTGCAATTGCTGCAAATTAATCTTTGCCCCATGCCATGAGGAGGACGAGGGTACCCATGGGAGGCATATAAAGTATATTATCTTCAAATACACTGATCCAGTCCACCATTTCTCTTTTAAAATATACATGTAATGTTCAAAAGAAACTTCGATACATTAATTTTACAATTGTTTGTTTGGAAACATTTATAGGATTCAAATATTTTGCTTTGCTTTTCGGTGATGAACTTGTTCTAAACTTCAATACACTGCTTTAAGATTTAAGTTATAAAATGTTAACAAAGATAAATGTTTACAAAAATGCTCATAAACTCATTTAACCTTTTTGTCCAACTTAAACGAAAATAGAAATTGCACGTGTCAATCGTTCAAAATATCTACATATATGTTCGAATATGAGTATAATAAGAATGTCATTAACTAGGGATATTATATATACTCTATGACTGATATGATCATAAATCAAAATTCCTAAATTAGTACTAAATCGATACGAACAAATCTGATATGATTCTCATAGGATTAATTGCAATAGTTATTTTTTTTAATTAATCTGTATGTTCATTAATTAATTTGTCTCTATTATATTATTTAAGACATTGATGCCGTGGGTGAATGAAAATGATAATGCAAAGTTGTCTTACATGTAGATGATATAAAAGAGGACAAAGGTAGAGGCAAAGAGGGATAAGCTATATAGAAGAAAAGTTGACACTGAAAAGTGAGTGACATAAAGGAGTTGAAATTGATCATGGAAAAGGTGATAAAGAACACAGCCATGGAAGAAGGTTTGGATAGTGGAAAATGGGGATGGATGAAAACAAGAAGAGCAATAAAGGGAGAGCTGAAGAAGGTGGGAACCATAGCGGCACCAATGGTGGTGGCAACTGTGCTGCAATATCTTCTACAAGTGGTGTCCATGATAATGGTTGGCCATCTTAACCAGCTTGCGCTTTCAAGTGTTGCTATTGCAACATCTCTCACCAATGTTTCTGGGTTTAGTGTTTTGGTAAGTAGGCCTTTGATTTAATTTGATTTTTTGTTATTAGCAGTTTATGATTATACAATTAATGATACGAAGAAGAGTGTTAAGATGATACTATTTTTAACTTATTTGTAATTAATCGAATAAGTAAAAATCATTAATCAATAATAAGAAATAAATATATCAGTACTTACAAATTTTCACTTCGTTTGATCATGAGAAATTTAAAAAGAAAAGAAAAATGAAGTTAAGAGGGAAAATAACACTTTTTATATTTTTTTCTTACTCATATTTTCTTTCTTTTTTTTCTTCTTTCTCAAACCAAATAGTGTTAAACTTTGTATAAAAATGTCTGTGTTGAGTACAAAAAGGAAAAAAAGCTATACAGTTCATATAACATTTTTAATATTATTTTATTTTTATGTTTCATCACAACAATTATTTTATCTTTTTCTATTTTTTATTTCTCATTTTATAATAAAAGAATTATACAAATTTGTGTTACAAATAATCTCTTCCTTTATAATGCGTGCCAACTTGTACAAATGACAAAACAAAATATTCAAAAAATTGGAATCTTGTGCACCAAAAACACAAGCAAGGTAAGGTGTAAGTAATTTATACGATGATTAATACTTATGTACTAATAATATATGGAATCTATTGATGTAATTAAAAATATATAATTGTAAGAAAAAAAAATGGAATATATTGATTCAGTTCATTGTGTTGGGCCAAATGACCGTTTCAAATCGTGACTGAGTCAACTTAGTGTAGGGGTCAATTATCGACCAAAAAAAAAAGTCAATTTCTGTCTTTTGGGTCAATTTTCTCTTACATTCTTGAAACAAATATTATTTTGGTACCTGTGGAGAACTTTTATCATCAATTGTTTTGGATTTATATTCCTTCATGATCTTTTTCTTATATTATAAAAAGGGTTTTCTTAATCAGTAGTGCTTTTTTTTTATATATATAAGTTAAGAAAATAATAATTTTTTATTAAAGTTATGTCATAATATATTAAAAATTATACATCAATATTTTTAATAAAAATTATTAAATATATTATTTTATTAAACTTATTTTTTGTCTTCTTTTAGTAAAACAATAGAAAATCTAAACTTTATTTTGTTAGTCTAAACTCACTTGTTCAAACTTTTTTTTTCTTTTCTAAACAAATTTTAAGCCATTAGAATTTTTTCCTTCTAAATTCCAATATTCAAAACAAAAATAAACTTGTTTCTGCAATAAATAACTTTAAGCATCACATATTCAAACAGAGATTATTTTTGTAGAAAATATTTAAAAAAAACTCTTTAAATTTATTTTGAACCTTAAAACAAGCCAATTCAATATAAATTTGTTCTCATTATTAAAAAAATATAATATCAAATCTTGAAAAATATGGAAAAACTAATATTCCCCTAAAAAAAGCTATTGTCAAACATGGATTAAAATACTACTTCTACAAAAGTCTCTAAATCTAAATTATTTTTTCACACAATCTTAAAATCGACTTGTGACTGGTAAACGGTATATCATTCAAGCACATAATCTACGGTTATGATATCACAAAGAATCAAAGAAACCTCTAAGATAATATAATTTGATTCAATCAACTGAGCCAATTGGTTGAACAATTTGTATTATTTACCAATCAAAGTGCATTTCTTGTTACATTTTCGTCATTTTTCTAAACTATTTTTTTGACATAACATACTCAACTCGATTAGTTATTTATAGTAAGAAAATAACAACACTACAATTTAAGGAAAAATCTACTCATAAAGAATATGAACAAATCTCATGCAAATTCAAATAAGAAATGTTGGATTCTCAAAACTAACAATGTGAGAGGTAACTATAATACCAAAACATGGAGACTTGTTTGCAATGTGCATGATTCATTCAATTATTTTATATGAATTATATTGCAGTCAGGGATGGCTGGTGGATTGGAAACTTTATGTGGCCAAGCATTTGGAGCAGAACAATATGAAAAATTTGGACTATATACCTACACTGCCGTAATATCCCTCACTTTGGTTTCTATCCCTATCACAGTTCTATGGATTTTCATGGACAAAATGTTAATTCTCTTAGGTCAAGACCCAACAATATCCCTTGAAGCTCGCAAATATGCCATTTGGCTAATACCTGCTTTATTTGGTTCAGCAATTCTTAAACCTTTAACAAGATTTTTCCAGACTCAGAGTTTGATTTTTCCCATGATCCTAAGCTCCACTTTAGTTTTGTGCTTCCACGTAGTAACTTGTTGGACCTTAGTATTTAAATTGAAATTAGGACTCGTTGGTGCTGCAATTGCCTTCAGCTTTTGCGTTTGGTTGAATTTGATACTGCTTTTGTCCTTTGTGAGGTATTCATCTGCTTGTGAGAAAACACGTATCCCATTTTCAAAGAAGGCTTTACTTGGTGTAGGAGAGTTCTATCGCTTTGCAGTCCCATCAGCTGTCATGATTTGGTGATTATTTCTTGCTTTCTTTTCTTATTTAATTTTATGTTCACATGAAGGATTGTGATGTTTAGAAAATGGCCTGCATGAACACATTTAGTGCTAAAGACTTTTCTCAAGGTTGCCAACAAGACTATCCATAATGGCATGTATGATACGTGGCAAAACTATACTCTTATGTTGTTAGCACTTCTATAAATTGGAAAATTTGCCACATTTCATATGAAGGTGAGCGAGGGTTATGGATGCATTGTGTCCTGAATAATACAATAATTTCTCTAAAAGTGTAGAGGACTAGAAACCATCTACGTTTATTTTGGGGTCATATGGTAAATTAATATCCTGATATGGGTATGAAAGGAACCCATAAACTTGAACCATTTTTTGGAGTTCCATAATTATGGGATTGGCTGATTTCTAAAGAATAAAAAATCTTTGCATTCCTAAGCATGCTATTAAAAATAGATGTTTAAAGCATTAGATGGTTAGATAAACAACATATATCACATTACAGAAGTGGATCAATTATCCATACACTTTTTTTTTCACAGCACATTCTATAAATTAAAATAACTTTTTATATTAGTAGAAAAAGGTTTGGAAGTTTTTCAGCTAGATCATCATGGCTGCTGAACAGGATGACTATTTTGCCATATAATCTATCTACAATTTTTGTCCGGCAGTCTTAAATGGTGGGCATGCGAGTTGCTTGTTTTGCTTGCTGGACTTTTCCCAAATCCAAAGCTGGAGACATCAGTTCTCTCTATATGGTAATGGTTATTTCATTTGAGCACCTACTTAATTATTGAAATTTTCAATTAATGCTGGCCATTATTCCCTGTAGTCCTATATAGACACTTTTATTTAAATTATAAAAAATATTTATTTTTAAATATATTAAATTATTACATTCTTATGACATATATGATAAGACTTGATTATTGTCTATATTTTATTAATCTTGATAAATGAAAGATAGTATTTTAGAAGAAAATGAAACCAACCATTCTAACCTATAGTCTAATTTTGATTTGTACGATCAGCTTGACAATTTCTACATTACACTTCACCATACCCTATGGCTTTGGGGCTGCAGCCAGGTCTTTTTCTCACTTCACCTAACACAGTAATTTCGTTCATGCATGAACAAATGTTAGCACATAAATTAATATAATAATAGTAAGAACTAAAAAGTGACACAAAAGTTAATATGTGACAGCACTAGAGTTTCCAATGAATTAGGAGCTGGGAATCCACAAGCTGTTCGAGTGGCTGTTTCTGCAGCAATGTTCCTTGCAGTTACTGAGGGTCTCATTGTAAGTGCAACACTATTCGGGTGCAGACATATCTTGGGTTATGCCTACAGCAACGACACTATGGTTGTTCATTACGTGTCTGTTATGACCCCTCTCCTATGTCTCTCCATTTTTACTGACAGCTTGCAAGCAGTTCTTTCAGGTTTAACTATTTATTCTTTTTCACTTTTACCAATTAAAATACACAATTAAATATTTTTTATTTTATTTTTATCCTTTTTTTAAAATTATAGGTTTTAGTTTTCTAGTTCCTGGAAAGTGATGACATGACTAACTCAAAAGTTATTATGTATCAATTTTTGTGTCACTGATTGCCTTTTAGAGATTAAAATCAAAATTTGTTGTAATTTAAGCTACTTAGAAATATGTTTAATCTATTAAAAAAAAAAGTGATATAGAAGTATTTTTCATCTGTGGTGTGTTAATTGCCCTTATATGTTGTTGGTAAATATCACTCTTCCATTTAAAATATTTATATTTAAAAAAAAATTGAATCAGGGGTTGCTAGAGGAAGTGGGTGGCAACATCTTGGAGCCTATGTCAATCTTGGAGCTTTTTATTTGGTAGGAGTTCCTGTGGGTGTCCTACTTGGCTTTCTTGAACATTTCAGAGCAAAGGGTCTTTGGATCGGAATAGTCACAGGCTCCATTGTCCAAACCATTTTCCTTTCCCTCATTACTGCTCTTACAAATTGGAAAAAACAGGTTCATAATTCATATATTTAATAATATCTGTAATCATCCAATATGTTTCTTTATGCAATTTCAGAAATGTAATTTGGAGTTAATTAGATACCGGATATTTGCAATTTTTTGCAGGCAATGATGGCAAGGGAGAGAATATTTGATGCTAAACCTTCTGATGAAAATGGATCAAATCACATGGCGAGTGCTTAAATTTAGTTTTTCAGCTCTGTCTAATCATAGATTAATTCGTCTCTATCTTTGATTTTCTGTTGGGAATCAGTCACCAAATTATTATTTAGGCAAAAATTGCAAAAGGGGTCAAGAAGGTATGATCCCTTCAATCTATAAAATTAGAATAGTTAAGAATTAATAAAAATAAACATTGAACTTGTACAAAACTAAGAGAAGTCGGTGGTTTCTTGGTTTTGATTTTCATATCTTTGGGTCAACTAAAATATGATTCAATTCACATAAAAATAATTTTTTGATGAAAGCAAAGGGCAAAAGAGCTCCACAGACTTGGTAGCCAAGATACCCTCTGCCAAGTGCCAACACTAACATCAGAACAATCCAAGAATAAAACAAAGACAAAAAAGCATTCTACTGATCAATCCTAAAACTTGAAATTAAGAAACAAAAAGAGGGGGAAAAAAAAAGGTGTTAAACCTCAATTCCTAGGACCCAAAGAAGCGATTTTCTTTTTCAGCAATCAGAGTCTCACTGGATGCTGACATCCCTTGCATTTCAATGCCCAAAGCCTCCAATTATCCTATGTGTTCTTTTACAGCAAATTATTTTCTTTAGTCGATATTTTTTTTTTTTGTCAAAACATATATTATTTATTTAAGCTGAATCAAACTCAGGGATTTGTTTTACGGATTTGGGTTGGCTAGCCTTTTTGAACTATTTTTGATTCTTATATCAGTTTTATGTGGACTCATCTGATTTTTATTTTTTTTAATTTCAATGTTTGTCGCCAACTTGATCTTGATCATATATAAATTCTTAGCTGTCAATAATATACCCAAGAGAAACAAGAAAAAAAAAAACATTTTTTGGGGTTGAATAAAAGAAAAAAAAACAAGAACAAAACAATAAAAGCTAATAACTATTTATTTGAATGAGAGATGAAATATGAAAAAAAATTAGGTGAGTGAGAAATAGAATACAAATCCTGTGAAAATATTTATTTTTTGAATGAGTAAAAATAGAAAAAAAAAAGTGAAAGAAATCTCTTTACTTATTTAGATAAATAAACAAGAGAGTAAACATAAATAAGTTAATGATAATAATGATAATTTTTTTTAATTTAACATAAATTAATCTTTTTAATATAATATTTTCAATAAACTATATATATATTGCTAGCCTCACTACTCTCCTTTTCTCTTATTCCTTTTTCTCTTCCAAAAACATATAAAACAATATTTCTTTTCTTAATTTTCTTTTTCACAACTCCCTTTCTTTTAATTATAAATTCATTAATATAAACAAAGTAAAAGGGTAAACAATTTGACCCTAAGCTAGTGGAAATGAGTGTAAGTAGACGTTGCTATGGTAGCCAAAGAGAGGACATTGGTTCACTTCTTCAAATGTGTGACTGAAAAATACACTTTACATCATTTTCATTAGCCACAAGACCATCCCATATTTGAACTTTGAAGCATAGTTTTACATGTTGAAAACTGTCTTTACTAGGTCCAAAGTCTCCAAGGTTGATTCTTAGTACAATTAATTGTTTAGTTAGTTCTTTTCTTAGTTGTTAGTCCGTCACATCTTTATTAAAGGTTTTGTTATAGATAAGTTTTTCAACGATTACTAATAAAACAAGAAAATAAAAAGATAAAAGCGACCTTTTTTATGATTTTGTTTTTAAATTATCCCATGAATACTTATTATTTATTCATTAATTAACAGTTATTTAATTTTTCATTTTTCAGGTCTCTTCCAATTGAATTCTATCAGGGATTATGAGAAAAATGATAAATAACTCATACACCAATCACAAATATCATTATCATTCAATGAAAAAAATAAAATTATTGATGTCAACAATATTCAAAGGATAGTTAAAATAAATTACCTATTTTTTTAATTATTGTGTTTTGTATTTATTATCTCTCTCTCTGTCTCTGAGTAGCTGTGTTCTATGGGCTCCGTGGTCTTGTATGAGTATCTATGGGCAAACCGTGCAAAAGTGACGATATGAATGGCCTACAGAATATTGGCCGGTTATTGCATGTTTTTTTTTATATTATTATTATATCATTTTTAATATATTACAAGGACATAAATATATAATAAATAACCCATCAAAATTATCAATTCTTCAAATAAAATTTAAATATTCGCAAAAAAAAATTAATAATTTAAATTACTATAACGAACTTCAGAGAACTTTCCAGTCTTGAGCCGTACGAATATATAGTCATTAATTTATTATGGAAAATGTTTTTTAAGTACGAAAAACAGAATATTACGAATGGAAATGTGACATTTTAATTCATCAAAACAATTCTCTCTCTGCAAATTAAATTTAACTTGTTGACATGATTGGTTATTTTTTAAAAAATTCATACTTTTTTTTACCAAATAACACTGTTCATTCATTATTTCCTTTATATAAAATTAAGTAATAAATTAATGTTTTTTTATTAAAATTATAACACAAATTACGAGAGTAGTATACTACTATATTTTTTTAAATACAAAATTACACTTTTGATTTGTCATTATTATATATCCTGTACAAATGTATCCATTAGTCTTGCTATATACTCTAAATGGTTAAAAAATTAATAAATAATTTTTTATTAAAAATATATGCTAAACGTGTTAAAAATTATTGAAAATACATTAATTTCACTTTTTAATTATTTTTATTTCTTAACAGTTGCCTTAATAACAATGTATGCTAGGTTCAAATTGAAATTTTAGCTTTTGTTGTGGACTTATTACCATGATTAATTATTTATAACATACTCCATCCGTTCTTTTTATCTATTATACTTTTAAGAAAATTCATGTATCTATTTATATATTACTTTTAAAATTTTAAGATAACATTAATTATTTTTATTAAATATATCTTTGATTTAAAATTAAAGAATACAAAATTAATAAGAGATAAAAAATATATATAATAAGAAATCAAGTAATAATTTTAATAACAATATCTTAATTTTTGTTCTGATGAAAGCATTTAAATTTGTGTTAGTTCATTATGAGTGTAATAAGAAATAAACATATTGGGTTGCTAATTCTTCATTGTTGGGATTATTAGGCCGTAGATTAACATTGCCAAGCTATTATGAAAATTTATTTCAGGTTGTTTCATTTGAAGTCAGGCACTCTTCAATGTTTTTTATTTTTGACTCAGGATTGATGTTAAATAATTCAAAATAATGATTTTTTATTGGAAAATATTTATTATATTAAGAACATAAAAATATAATAAGCATTTTTTAATAATAAAAATATTATTTTTAAATCCTTAAAATTAACTGAAAAACCGAAGTAAACAGCACTGATAATAATTTAAATAGAATGGGTGAAAGTTTGGTATAATATTTTTATATAATGTTGAATAGAAAAATATATGAACACAATAGAATTAGAAGTCCTTGTCGGTAACATGGATCAGTTGATTTAAGAGAACAGAGAATTATTGCATCAATGATGACATGACTGGTTTGTATTGTGGATCAAATTCATTGAGCTGTTCCCATTTGGATTGTTCTTGAATCGTGATGCATAATTGCATATAATATTAATATAATGAAAAAGAAAGTAAGAGCGGAGAAAATAAGAAAACGAATAGGGATTACAATAAGTAGAATATAGGTAAAGTATTAGAGTATTCATCTTTATACCCACGTTTTATTTTTGTATTTAGTCTTTTTATATATTTGCATACTTATTTTATATCCATTATTTGTGCTTATTTGAGAAAAAAAATATTTATAAAAGAAATATGTTTATATAATTTCACATAAATAGCATAATAATATAAAATTTTAATATATAGTTGCCAAACAAGGTACAAACATAGATAAAAAATAAATATTCAAAAATCAAAAGTGTTAAATGTATCTTAATACAATAATTTTTTAAACTAAAATCTGTAGAAACAATAAGCGAAACTAAACACAAAAGTTATTTGTTGGCGATGACTCTATCTTCTTGTGTGAAATTCAATTGATCAGCAACATCAGAGCGACAACGAAATAGATCTGTACAATGGGTGGTCCTTTGTGTGGGATCACTTCATAACCTCTTGTGTGACAAGTAACGTTTCATAGTTGTTAGATTTTAATGAGACAGATATTGAGAATGAGAGTAGAGTTAGAGTAGAGAAGTTTAAGTACTAACAACGAAAAATGGATGTATAAAATATTTTAACTTTTAAAATTGAAATTGTAAGAAAAATAATAGATTTAATTAAAATAATATAATATAATTAATATATATATATATATATATATATATATATACTAGTATTTTTAACTCATATACCTTACGAAAGTATTTTGTCAAAAATACAGATTTTTTGAAAAATTATATTAATGAATTAAATATTTATAATGTATATAAATTTTAAAAGAAAGAATTTGAATAAAAGATAAATGGTTATGATAAAATTTTATAATAAAGAAATATATGTGTATATAAAAAATTATACTTTTTTATTTGAAGAAAAAATTAACAAATAAAAATTAATAATAAATTTTTTATATTTTATATCTTTTCAAAAATTTCTTTGAACGTAAATAAATAGTAAGAATAATATTATTTAGATTCAATAGATTATAGTTATGCTTATAATACATATGTTGCATAGAAAAATATTATTTTAAATTAAAATATAAAAATAAAATTTAAATATTATCAATAAATAATAAGTTTAAGTTAATAGTAGGTGATTGTAAAATTTATAAAATATCTACAATATATTTATTATTTATCATTCACTTTATTATTTAAATATCAATATGATTTTATTAACAAAAATATTTGTGTGAAAAATATTTTATGTGTGTCATATATAAATAATATTTAAAAAAAAAGTCAATCTTATGTCAACTATGTAATAATTAAATTATATTAGCCTAATTAAATGATATAAAATAGTAAATAAATTGTTCTATTAAAAATATAAACTAAAATAAATTTTTTAGTTTACTTTATTATTAAATATATTTTTATATTAATTTTATATAACTTCACATAATTAATATATTAATACAAAAATTTAATACATAGTTGTAGAATAAAATTCAAAATATATATATATATATATATATATATATATATATATATATGCACACACACATATATGCGCGAGTATGGGGCAAGGTAAGTACTTCGATGTCTACCCGCATCCATCTTCATTAAATTTTATGGATTTTTATTTATACCCATATCTGTACTCATATAGCGAGTAAATATCCTACTTATTTTAGGTAAATTTTATGGGTACTTATCAGATACTTTACTTATTGTCATCTATAATAATGAAAGAGTGTAGACAGTATATAAGGTTATGTTTGTTTATTGTTGTTGATCTGGTTTTAATTAATTAAAATAAACTAAGTTGTTTTATTTTGTTGTTAATATTCTTCCAAAACTTTATAATAAGCAATAGAATAAAACAAGTCATCTTTTTTACATTTATTAAATACTTAAAACCAGAGGATAAACACAAACCAACGATCTTCTAATCTTTGTTTTGCACGCGGTGGCTCTTCCTTTCCTGTCGCCATTTGAATATGCAATATCATCTTCATAACAATAAAATTTGGTATTGGATTGCACTCTGATTTTCTTTGTCTAGTTACCATGTTCATTTTATTATTAATTTTTCTACCATTTTATTTGAATTATCTTCACTTCTCACTCATGTATAGTGCATGTTAGCATACAAGTTAGTTTTCAAAGATATTTAGAACGTGAAAATTGTAAAATTATTAAGAGTAATTCAATATAATATTTTTCATAAATTTTTATATTTTTCAATATAATATTTTAACTGTTTTAACTAAATATATAATCGGTACGAGATTTCAAAAAATTTAATTGTAGTTAGGTGACAAGAATAAAGAATAAATATATACTGAAACGTACGAACTTCAATTCATGTTTACTTTAAATTCCAATACCATTTTAAATTAGAATTAAAGCTTAAACACAATTTTAAAAATTAATTTAAAAATAAAATTATTTTAACCTTTATAAAATCTATTTTAACATACGAGATTTCAAAAAATTTAATTCTAGGTAGGTGACAAGAACATGTATAAGATGAAACATACGAACTTCAATAAATTTGTATGTGTTTTTCTTGCAACTTGTCTGTTTGCGGTGGGAAACTTTACTGCCCAATAGGAAGAACATTTTCTTGTGATCTTCTTCTATATAATTCTTGGGTTGATCGTCACTTTTCACATCTGTTTAATGGAAATTGCTTTGTACAGAAAGCTATAGAGATGGATAAGGAGGAAGCAGCACCTCTGCTAACAAAGAGTGAAGTTAATAATGGGGTGACACCATTAGAGGATGCATTTTGGTCAGAGCTCAAGAGGGTAGGCTCCATGGCAGCTCCAATGGTGGCTGTGACTGTGTCTCAGTTTCTTGTGCAAGTTGTGTCACTGATGTTGGTGGGACATCTTGGTGTACTAGTCTCCTTCTCTGGGGTTGCCATTGCCACCTCTTTTGCTGAAGTTACAGGCTTCAGTGTCCTTGTAAACTCTTCTTCCATCTTAAACAATGTTTTTGTTCATTGCACCAACCTGTATTTGCTTAGTTCACTTTCCATATTTTTCAAGTTTAAACAAGTAGTACTACCTATCTTTTCTGCCAAATAGTTTTTGTCAGGCTTCATGTTTATTCAAATTAAGCTTCTTTGTCTCTAATCTTTTTAGTTTTGGTCATTCAATTAGGAAATCCTTTTCTTATTCTCTAGGAGAGGGCTTAGGGCACTTGATTCAGTTATTCAGTTAGTACATACCACAACATATTGGAATCCAAGTGACATGCGAAAAGTATAATATAAGATCATTTATTTTGATCCATAATTGATTTGCTGTGTTTTAGTTAATTTTATGATAAGATGATGAATAGTATAAATCATGTTTCATTTGGAAAGCCATTTATTGACACTTCATAAAAGCCTTGGGAAGCATGTTAAAGACATATTTTGAACCTTCTTAGTTAGCAGGTGATCACGTGTCTAATTTCCTCTTGGTCTAATTTCAAACTTTTTGAGACAGGATCTGCACACATAGTTAAATTTCCAAAGTTTCTCTTCATTCAAGTTTCTATTGCAACCTTAAATTACTTTAAACTAGTGTTCTAAATTAACCTCCACCTGAGTTATTTATGTCTGACTAGATTTGAAATTGGTTTGCAGATAGGAATGGCTGGTGCATTGGAAACTTTATGTGGGCAAAACTATGGTGCAGAAGAATTTAAAAAGATTGGAAACTACACATGCTGTGCAATTGTCACTCTGATTTTGGTTTGTCTTCCCATATCTCTCATGTGGATGTTCATGGATAAAATTCTCTTGCTGTTTGGTCAAGACCCTGAAATTTCTGATGCAGCTCGACAATACTGCATGTGCTTGATCCCTGCACTGTATGGCTATGCTGTTCTTCAGTGTCTGATTCGCTACTTCCAGACTCAGTGTATGATCTTTCCCATGGTTTTCAGCTCAATTGCGGTTCTGTGTTTGCATGTTCCTATTTGTTGGGTTCTGGTATTTAAATTGGGACTAGGTCATGTTGGAGCAGCATTTGCTATTGCTATTTCATATTGGTTGAATGTCATTTGGCTTGGAATTTATGTGAAGTGTTCTTCAGCATGTGAGAAAACCAAGATTGTGTTTTCTACTAATGCTTTACTAAGCATTTCAGAGTTCTTCCAATTTGCTATTCCTTCTGGACTCATGTTTTGGTAATATATTATTGCATTGCATCATCTCCCATAGCACATACACAATAATGGTTCTTTCAGTTTATTCTTTTTTTTCTCCTCTAATAGACTTTCTTAATTATTTTAATGTTCGTAGTTTTGAATGGTGGTCATTTGAGCTACTTACATTATTTGCCGGGCTTCTACCTAATCCACAACTCGAAACCTCAGTTCTTTCTGTCTGGTGAGTGCAATAATTTTTTGGAAAAACATAGATACAATACTTTAAGTATGTTCTGTGTTGTTTTTTTTAATCAAAATTAGAGTTTTACTTCAGAACTCAGCACCAACCTTTAATATTGATTTTTGTTATGTTAGTTACCGAGGTGAAATTCTTCTAATTTTGATTAGAAAACAACACAACAAAATCTAAGTTTTGTCCAAATTTTGTTAACAACTATTGAAAAATAACTCATGATCCTGTTTGAAAAATTTTCAGCCTGAGCACAACTACATTGCACTACTTCATTCCCTATGCTGTTGGAGCTTCTGTAAGGTTTGGTCAAAATCCCTTTCTTCAATTTCATAATGCTGTGAAATGGTACTCCACAATCATCTGCTGACAGAGCAGGATCCTATGAATATTGTTTTGCAGCACACGGGTTTCAAATGAATTAGGTGCAGGAAATCCAAAGGCAGCTAAAGGTGCTGTTCGCGTTGTTGTGATTCTGGGAATTGCTGAGGCAGTTATTGTCAGCAGTTTCTTTTTTTGTTGTCGGCATATATTAGGATATGCTTATAGCAGTGACAAGGAAGTTGTAGATTATGTAGCAGACATGGTTCCTCTTCTCTGTGTGTCTGTCAGTGCAGATAGTCTAATAGGAGCTCTTTCTGGTGAGTTGCTATTAGCTGAAATTATCTATTAGCCTGTTTGGATAGGATATTTCAAAATTACTAAAATTTATGCACTTAAATAATAAAAATAAAAATTTTAAAATATTATAAAATTTTAACTAGATAATTTTTATGTTAAATAGAAATTTTTTCAAATAACTTGTTTTTACAAAAAATTTAAAACTTTATCTATTATACTTAATTTTTTGTATTTATCATTCATAAATCTACTCGTACTTGACTTCCACTCTTAACACAAACATTTTTCATATTTTATAGAATTTTAAAATTTTCCTTGAGCAAATAAAATTGGTTTTGTATGTGCAGGGATTGCAAGAGGTGGAGGATTTCAGCAAATAGGGGCTTATGTGAACCTTGGAGCCTATTATCTTGTGGGAGCTCCTGTGGCATTCTTATTGGGTTTTGTCCTACAACTCAATGCCAAGGGACTCTGGATGGGAACTCTTACAGGGTCTGTTCTACAAGTTATTATCCTAGCTGTTGTGACACTGTTAACAGATTGGCAGAAAGAGGTTGCTTTATACTCTATTTTGTTACTTTTCCATTGCTAATAATTGCTTGTTCTGTCTAGCCATTTTTGAAGCCCTTTTTGTCTCCTACTATTAGAGAGAAATTATTGTATTGTATTTTGTGGTTACTGCAGGCATCGAAAGCAAGGGAGAGAATAGTTGAGAAGTCGATCAAAGCTCATAATGGATTAGTACGAAAATTTTGAAATATGGAGGCAGAATAATAGAAAAATGAGTGGAAGAAAAAGGAAAGCACTGACAATTTTTCTCTCAGTTTTTGGCTTTGCTATTCTATTTCGGTGTTAGGAAGTGTGTTTTGGAGAGTTTTATATGTATATATATGTGATTTTCGAACTGAAATGTGCCTATGACGATGTATAAGTGTAACTCTAGTCAGATTGCAGAAAACTATTTACAAGCTGCAGTCACATAGGGGTGGATCCATCTACCTTGGAAACAGTTGAAAAATTTGTAACTATTCAAACATGAATTCAAACAGGCTCTTCCACTCGATCATGATTATTATATAATTGATAAGTATCTTTTACAGTGTATATGAGTTAATCTGTAACTATTTATATGTGAATTCAAACACGTTCTTCCACTCATAATTATTATGTAACTGATAAGCTTTTTATGTTGTATACAAGTTAAAAGATAGCTTTTACTCAAACATTGAGTTATAAATTATTTTCAGGTGTGGAATACCCAAAATAACTAGACTATGCAAAAACTTCGAGGTTGACTTAGTCCCTTTACTAGTTCATTTGGTTGATTTGCAACAAAATTAATTTCTATCATGGACCTTTGCTTGAGATATCAAGTATTAAAAATTTAATTTTAATAATAAAAGTGTATTTACAAAATATTTATTTTACCTACCCTCGCATCTAAAAGAATATTCTAAGAAGATGATAAAAGATGCTTGTTCCCTGGAGAAAGAAAGCATTCACTCCATTTCCAGGTAATAACTACTGAACATTGTACAATTAATGCATCTTTTTAAGATAAAATTCATCTATAATATATAGATATTTTTATGACGTTCTTTAATTAAAATTTTATTTCAATAATTTATACAATAATAATTCACATATATTGTTAATATAATATCCCAGTCTCAGTTAAAAATAACAAAAAAAAAAATAAATAAAAATACTTATAACACTAAATTTAAGTTTTATCCCGTATTAGTTCAAATATTATTAGTACTTGATCTCTTTAGAGTTTAAGATTATTTAAGCTTAATTTTTTAATAGGAAAACCTTAAAATTACAGAATAAGAAAACCTTGAAAGGAGGGTTATACAAAGCAAGACTATTGATATGGAAATTGGAATTAAGGTCAGTTCGATTTAATTTTATGAAGTAGTAAAATAAATTGATTTTTTGTTATAAGTTAAAATTAATTTACATATTTTTAATTTAATTATTTTAAAATTTAAAATGTATAAATTTTTAAAATTTAAAAATTTATTTATTTATTTCATATTAATTGTTGTTTTATATCTAAAAACTTATTAATCGATGATAAAATTAATTTCAACGTGTTAGGTACTCTTTTGTCTTAATTAAACAAAGATAGCAGTGCTATTAAGCCACTCTGCATGATTGGGTTTGTCTTCAACTGATCCAATCTTCATTACTTCATTTAAAGAAAAATGTTTTTATGGTGAGAATAATATAAATCTTATTTAATGGCAACCCAAAACGCACATGCATATTTTGCTCGTGTACAATTTCTCTAGCTAAAATCCTTCATTTTCTTCACCTTGTGAAACCCTTTGGCTTGAATCTCCGAAAGAAAGAGAGCAATGGATGAAACGCTGGTGCCAAAACTGAGCAGCGTAAACAATGGGGTGAGTGTGACCTCAAAAACAAGTAACTTTCTCCAACAGCTGAAGATTCTGAGTTTCATGGCAGCACCAATGGTGGTTGTGACAGTGTCTCAGTTCTTGTTGCAAGTTGTGTCTTTGATGATGGCTGGGCACCTTGGCCAACTCTCTCTTGCAGGTGTTGCCTTAGCCACTTCCTTTGCAGATGTCACTGGCTTTAGCATACTCGTAAAGTTCTCTCCTTTTCCTTCTAATTTCTACTCATAAAGTATGCATTTTTTTTTATGCAGATGAACTAAGTTTAAACTCTCATTCTTTAGTTTTTACAAAGTTAACTTGGATGATTAATTAAACACATCATGTTGGCTATGATAAAAGTTTGCTGTTTAGCTTATCGTGATCTGAAATTTTTTCTGGGTGTCACGTTATTTTGGGGATGGAAACGTGATAGTTTTTGTTTATCCTAAATGTGGTATTTATTTGGGATATGAAATGGAACACTTTTTCAACCAAAGACCTTATCCTTTTGTTTGGCATGAAAGAAAAAGAAATGAAAAATTACTTAAGAGTAAAGGCAACAGGCAAGAAAGCCCTGTGATGGGGGAGCATGTTTGCTTTGTTGAAGAATAGAGAATCAGAGAAATATTGGCTCAAAATCTTGCATATAGCTATGATAGAGAAACCCTTTTTTTATTAACAATAAATTTCAACAAGAAAATTAAAAATTTGATGAAGTTTCTAGCCTTTCTTTTTTATTTTACCCTAGAAATTTTCAAACCAAGGATTATACTTCTCCATTCTCTCTCTCTTTTCTTCCTTCTATTCTTCCAAAACACCCATCATTTTTTTTTTCTCTTTTCTTCATATTTCTCTTTCCACTACCCACGTAAGACCCATCAAAATATATCTTGGATGTGTCATTTTCCTTTTCAGACTGCATGAATCATTGAATTTTGGCCCTTCAAATATTAATTTTTTTATATAAAAAAGTTGTAAATGCAATTATAGGCAGTGAGTGGAAACCATGATCCAAACTTCACCGACCACCGAGTGCAAGCCAGAGCATCTACATCCACTATTTATCGATAATTGACTAATTGTTTTTCATTTTAAGCTTATGTATATTTTAGTCTCTCATTCTATCAGTGCACTCTTTGTAATTGTGTCAGTGTGGTGTGACGTTTATTATAAAATTATTATTTTTTATGAAAGCTTCTACCATATGACAGATATAATGCCAATGAATGACAACAATAACAGGAGGTTTATATCAGTACCCTAAGAGTAGGTCTAAAATAAGAAAGTATGGCCTATCATATTAAAATATAACATAGTTGTATTTTAGGGAAATTAAGTGTGTTTATAAAGATTAAGATATAGTTTTTATTTTTTAATTATTATATTTAATATACTTTTAACACTTGGCAATATTTTACACATAAAAAATAATTTATAAAAAATAAGAGTACATAAATGAGGCTACTTTTTTTGGAAGTAATATAGAATAGTAATTTTTAGAATGGACATTAAACGTGGACGTGGAAGCAGAAGCAGAAGCAGAAGCAGAGCAGAGAGAAAGTAGGGTCAGGTTTTGAATGGAGACGAAGACGGGGCCATATTTTGCATGCGCTGTCCTTCGCATCCAACTACCCCAATTTATTGTTTCCTTTTTCTTCAACTGAGCCGCGGCGGGTTGGGCGTGAGAATAACTCAATCCTTGAGCTTTGTTCATATGGTGGGACTTCTTCCCTCTGTTATTTCTATATTTAAGTAATAATACTTCCCAATTATATTCTTTTTTATATTATATTCTTAGTAATAGAGTTTTTGGAAATTTTTGTGAAATTTATTTATTTATTATTATTATTATTTATAATAATATAGTTACATGTAATTATCATTAAAATTAGTTTCTTTTGCCCTGTCAAGACAAGTTTTATAATTATTTGTAGGGTAATGTTCTCATGAATCTTTTATATTTTTAAAAAATATTCTCTCCTCTACTAAACACAAATATTTTTTTATTCTTATGTTATATTAGAGATGTATTTAATCAAATAAAATTAATTTTATATTAAAATGAGAAGAATAAGATATAATTATTAATATTTATTTTTCTTTCATCTAAATTAACTTTCTTACTTGATATGATTATAAAATAATTTATTTTTATAGAAAGGAAGGTGAGTCATGGGTAGACCAATAAAGTTTCACATAATTAAAAGATATCCGCCTCCTTAACTATGTTGATGAGGATTTAATTTTTAATTTTATTTATAAAAACTGATTTATTAAGGGAGGTATCATTCGTTTAGTAATTTTTATGCTTTGAAGGAGATTAGTCTATGGCTATTAGTTAAGTGATATTCTTAATTAAAAAATAAAAGAAAAATATTAACATTACACTTTAGATTGAGTTTAAGTAATTAATAATAATAAAATTTTATTACAAAATGTTTATTATACTTTTATATTTTTAATATAGTTAAAAAATAACTTTAAGACAAACTTTAAATGTTTATGTTAACAAAATTGAAAATAAAATTGGTATATTCTAGACTAGTGTATCAGGCCCACAGTGGATTGGGCCGAACTGACAAAATTTTAACGACAGCTTAATTACCCAATTAAATCTAGCTTTGAATTTTATTGACCAGCTGCAAACAGCTAAATTGACTGAATTTGTCCGAAATTGACACCTGAATTTAGAAAATATAAACAATATTTTAAAAATGTGCCATTAATTAATGTAGTGTTTATTTATAAAAAATAAATAAATTAGTAGGAGTAATTTGCTCTGGCAATACAGTTAACATTCAACTTAGTTATTATTTCTAGGAATCTTTTGATGATTAATGGGTTGCTCATCTTAAAGGCCATACAGAAGTGCATGATATCAAAGACAAATAGTACTATTTTGCTTTCTCTGGTGTCATTGGATCATTGACAGAACATGAAATGAAATGCAGATGGGAATGGCTGGTGCTTTGGAAACTCAATGTGGCCAATCATTCGGAGCAGAGCAATTTCATAAGATTGGAAATTATGCATTGTGTGCAACAATATCTCTCATTTTCAGCTGTGTTCCAATATCTATTGTATGGATTTTCATGGACAAGTTGCTTATTCTCCTGGGACAAGACCATGCAATTTCACTAGTAGCTGGCAAATATTGCATCTGGCTCATTCCTGCACTCTTTGGCTATGCTGTACTTCAAGCTTTGGTTCGATATTTACAGACTCAGAGTTTGATCTTTCCTATGCTTATAACCTCAGTTACTGTCCTAGTTTTGCACATACCTATTTGTTGGGTATTGGTGTTTGGATTGGGACTTGGACAAGATGGAGCAGCCTTATCCATTGGAATTTCATATTGGCTCACTGTCATATTGTATTTACTTTACATAAAGTATTCTGAAGCATGTCACAAAACTAAGATAGTCTTTGGGAGCAATGCTTTAAGAAACAGCAAAGAGTTCTTCTTCTTAGCCATCCCTTCTGCACTTATGGTTTGGTAAGTTTCTAGTTTTGCACCTTTATGTCAATTACTCCCTCAATCCTATCTATAAGAAACAATTATGACTATTTTTTTTTATCTAGAATATAAGAAACAAAAATCCATTTTCAAATGTATTAATTATTAAATTCTTTCTGTACCTTTATTTAATGTGAGATTTGTATTATGAAGACACTCGCTCATTGCTTATATAATTGAATATATTAATTCTTTTAATGTAAGAGTTAACCAATTTAAGTATTTATTACTATGGGTATTTTTACAATAAACTATAAATTTATGGCATATAACTATTTTTATTGGTTTGTATGAATTAATTATTTGTTTCTTATAAAAAGGATTAGAGGGAGTATGCTTGTTCTTGTCTTTACTTTTTTTGTCTAACATGTTTCTATCTTAATGAACACAGTTTGGAGTGGTGGTCATTTGAGCTGCTAGTGATAGTTGCAGGACTTTTACCAAATCCTCAAATTGAAACTTCAGTTCTGTCAATCTGGTATGATCTTATTATGTAAAGATTGAAAAGCTCTTTGCCTGAAGTGAAAACTCAGGGATTCATCTGACTCATGTTTTCTTTGAGCAGCCTTAACATTTGTAATTTGCACTATTTCGCTCCATATGGGATTGGTGCTGCAGTAAGGTATGCTCAATTACCATATGCACATACATTGACATGTTATGAAGGAAGTGTATAAAGTGAGAGCATGCTCTTGAGAAGAGTTAATTTTGATCATACAATCATAACGGATGGTCGAGAATAGATTTAAGAAAATCAATCTTGATCATCATTTATATATATTCATCTCTCACTATGTGATGTGACCCCATGTTATGTAACTTGTTTTGTGCTTGTTGTATACAACCAATGGGGAAAATCAAGCACATGTTGAAACAACATCCTTGTATATTTTGTAGTACTCGGGTTTCAAACGAATTAGGAGCAGGAAAACCGCAGGCAGCTCAAGAGGCTGTTCGTGCTGTAATTGTTCTAGCCTTCGCTGATGCAATTGTGTTTGCCTCTGTGCTCTTTTGCATCCGTCATGTGTTGGGATATGCATTTAGCAATGAGGTGGAAGTTATACATTCTGTTGCAAAGATAGTTCCCTTGCTTTGTGTCTCAGTCAGTGTGGATTCTTTTCTAGGAGTTTTGTGTGGTAAGTCTTCATCATTGAATGCTATATGTGCATTGCATGCTATATCATGACAGTGTAATGAACATACAAATTTGAAAAGGGAATGGCAATCATTAGTTGATAAACATATAGCCAATAATCATAAAGTTCATAGCTCTCAATTGAGTTCAATGAATCAGGAATTGTGAGAGGCAGTGGATGGCAGAAGATAGGGGCAATTACCAATCTTGTAGCATATTATGCTGTGGGAATTCCAGTGGCTTTCTTGTTTGGTTTTGGTCTGCGTTTCAATGATAAAGGCCTCTGGATTGGAATATTGACTGGCTCTACACTACAAACAATAATACTTGCTTTGTTAACAACATTTACAAATTGGGAAAAACAGGTTCTTACTTCTGTGCCTTTGCTTCTTGTTGTATGCTATGGCTTCTTCAAAATCAGTAAATAATAATATGAATTAACATACAAAAACTAATGAAACTTGTTGAAATGTATTTCCTTTCACTTCTGTTAATACCTCTAATTTTCTTCTCCTAATTTTGAGGTATGAAATGCAGTGAGAGGAAATATACTTATTGTTAATCTTCTTGTCATTCTACTCACATCCCAAATAAAAAAAAAATGAAAATTTTACTCCATTGCATTATAAAAATATTAACAATAGTATTGTAGTTTTACTACATTTTATTCAATGACACTTCATTTCATTACATTCCATCTCCAACTCGTCCTTCCAATAATTGGATATCCATAATCTAAAATAATCATCTTTAGGTCTAATCACAGTTGAAACATCCTTTATTTTGTCTTCTCCAGGGATATTTTGTGGGAAGATAGCAATGAATTTTATGGAAATTGTCTGCAGTTCTTATGTTACTAGCAAATTTACAGGATTTATTAAACCTACAATTATTCGCAGGCATCCTTGGCAATTGAGAGAGCATCCAAGTCAGATGAAGCTGCTTTTTAAGCTCCAAACGGGTTAGTATGATGCTTGAAAAAGGGAAGAAAAGGTTACGTACCTGATAATATTAAGGGTAACTTACAATATATGTTAGTGAAATAATAATAAGAGTGTTTTTTTAATGCATTATGTATGATTGGGTAAAGTTAGGAACAGTTGCTAAATTATGTAAATTTCACTTTTAATTAAGTAGAATTTACATAACAATTACTTAATGATATAAAATGTTCTTTAAAAATATATGATGCTGGCATTTCTTTCGGGAGTGAGATAGCAATAAAAGGGGAAAAAATGACATATGGAGAATTTTCTTTTGGCGGTTCCACGTGAGTCTTGACGTTGAACGATGTACGACCTTGTTTATTCAGTGTGCATGAAAAGTGGGTCAACAATTAGTATTACATCTGCTTCTACTCCATATATGCTCTAATACCAACCAAACTCTTGCTTTTTATTTTTATTTTTTAGAAATTCAACTAAATTTTAAAAAACTAAAAACTTCTACCAAAAGATTAATAAAAAAAAAAAAGATGAATATTTTTTTAATAATTTAGAAATAATTTATCTCTTTAAGTTTAGAGAAGATAAATGAGTTTTTCAAAAATAAAAAAATAAAAAATATTTAACTTATAATAAAAATTTATTTATTCCCTTTATTAATTTTTTTAATAAAGATTTCAGGGATTATAAAGTTATCATCCAAAATTTTTTTCGAATAATATCAAACAAGATTTTATTTTTAACATTTCGTTGTTGTCAAGATTTTTACGTAGTTCTTTTTTATTACTGGGTCGATAGATTTTTCACGTTAGTCCAAGTTATGGATGGATGGATGGATATCGTGCAGTTTTCATCACTACAACTTTACATTTTGATATACCTACAACTAACATTAGTTTTAAAAAAGTGGTGTAGTATTTTTAGTTTAATATTTATTTTAATTAATATAACATATATATTATATTAAAAATAAAAAATGCGATATGTTTATTTGTTTATTAATTATATAAATTTGGTCAATTTATCATAATAATTTTTTTTAAGTTGAAAATTTATCAAGAGTTTATCCGTTATATAAAGGACCATCTCATATATATATCTGGTGTCAGACTTGAAATTTTCATTTTAATTGAAATTTGAAACTTGATCCTACTTTAATATGATTACAAATTGCATTATCGTTCAGATATTTAAGGGAAAAAACTTAGAGGAATTAAGAAGGCATGACAACTTATAGCTCAATATCATTAAAAGTTAAGGATGATTTTGTTGATAGTCATAGCAGGGACACATATAACTTAAGGGAGTGGTGTACATGTTTGGCTAAAAATGCAATATGATTCAATATAAATATTCATGATGCAGAAACAAATAATCTATGAACAATAACATTCCTATAATTTGGTAGCAGAATCATTGTCACAAACTGTCAAGCGGGTCTCATTACTATTAGGAACATGTACTGTGTTTGTAGCCATCTTAATATATGCTCTTCTAGAGAGAGGACTAAAGAGTGTCTTCAGATCAATGCGTACAAAACCAGTAAGAACTTCACCATCGAAATCAACAACGATGAACATTGTAAGAAAAAAGAGATACCAACAAAATTAGAAAAATCACTCAATCGAAGTCCACTATCAAATTTTAACTACAATATTTAATGGCAAAACAAAAAGTTATTTAAATCTTACCATTGGTAATTATAGGCACGATCTTCTTGAAATGTACGGTCCCTTTTCTCATATTAGACATCAATTTTACAAGCTACAATTATTCATAAAGTAAATGAAGTGAAGCAAAAGTAATGACAAGAAGAAGAAGATGAATCACTTTAATTAACACCAACACTATACTAGAGATAGAAACAAACAACATGGATGGATGAGGGTGCTTTTATGAATATAGCTTAATTAAATATTAATTAATAAATTTTTATTATATGATGATTTATATTATAAATCTGATCATAAAATTCTTTAAAATATATTTATTTTTACAATATAAGTACATTTGAATAAACACTTATTTATATTTTATTCAGTAAATTATTTTTAAACAATAACGTGTGCATAAATTTAACAATAAACTTATTTTAGTAAATTATACTAAAAATTTATTAAAATAAGTTAAAAATAATTTATGAATAATAAATTATTTTTCATAAATTATTTATCAAAAAGTGATGACAGAAGCATAGAAAGCACAAAGGAGTGATATGTTATTTTTTTACATTTCATCATCTGTGCTCTCTATCTTCTGTCAGCATCATTAATTTTTTTACAAGATATTAATATAAAATAAATGAGAAAAATCAAATTAAATTATAAAAAAAAAGAATGAGAAGACTAAATTTATAAAAATAAAGGCTTAAATCATATTACTCTTGAATTTTGAAGAAAGAAAGAGAAGAGTATATAAGGATGGTCATCTCCTTCCTTATTTGTCTAATAAAGGAGGAAGCGACCTTAGAACTATTGATATGGAAAGTTGCCTCAAATGGCTCTATTTATAGAGAAAAACTCATGCATAATGCCTTCCCTTCCGACCCTTTCCCTTACCTTCTTGCATTCACACTTCCCACTTTTCATTATACAATTATCTTGTTCCTACGAGTATGTTAATGTCATGCCAATTAGATACGTACATGAGTATGGATTCTCTTCAGTGGGAGAGAGAAAAACAATGAATTTCTACTCTTTATTTTATTTTTAAAATTTAATAAAATTAATGAAATATAAGAAAAGAAAATAGATTTGAATACAAAGATGTAGATCTGTCATGTATACAGGTATATTAGTTGGATACGTAAAGAAAAAGACAAATGCTGAATAAAATAATGTTATCCTTTTCGAATGTACTCAGCGAGCAAGAAGAAAGTGTTATGATATCTCAAGTCCGTGAAAAAATTGATTTAAATAATTTTCATAAGATATGAGCCTTTTTATTTCTCAAAGTTATCTATTAACTTTTAGATTATATATATACATACAATACTTACATGTAATATACAGTTAAGCAATCTAATACAAAGAATTTCAATGTTGGGTTACTATTTAGTATGACATATCACTGCAATAATTCTGCATTTAATTTCTTGGTCAAGTTTCTTGTTAAATTTAAGCCAGAAGGGGCAAACAATTCCTAAAATAAAAGGAAAACGAAAATATTTGGAAAAAGAAAGAAAGAAAGAAAAACTTGGTGAGTGTATTTGCTATTATATTCTGTTCAACAGTACTACCCAATTTGCCTTTCTAGAGGCATTGCAAATTCATTGGAAGATTGGATATAGATGTCATGATATAGCAGAGAATCTATCTATCGATTTTATTCACTCTCCTTGCCATTAGTGGTATAGGCATAAAAAAAAGATCATAGCCCACTTGTACTTTAGTTTATGCATTGGAAAAATTCTCTGCAAAAGTTATTAATTTATAATGCTTGCAAGAATAAAAAAATGGCCATTAGTTCAATTATGACATGTCACTCAATTGCTGATGAGTAATGTTATAGCAACTGAATTATACCCATGAAGTAAATCTGATCAATTTCACCATAACATGGAGAATTGCTATTCCCATGCATATATAATATCAGTTGCTTCATGCAATTTGTTAATGGTTTGTTTCTGAAGGAAACAAGAAAAGAGTATATATTTTTAATTATACATTAAAAATATCATTTATAATAATAAGTGTATGATTAGTATAGAAGTTAACAAGAAGAAGAATACAGTATTTTCAATTGAATTTGATGAAGAACACAAAAGTTAACAAAAATCATGTGACAGCTGAATGAGGAGTGTTCTTCCACCCTTCACCACCCCATTGCCTCACTTTTTATTCCAAACTTCCAATGTCATTTGTTTCTATGTCAATTTGTTAAAGTAATATTCTTTATTGCCGTAAGAAAATAAAAGGCACTGCTCTTTATTTGATACCATAGCATTATATTTATCCTTTCATTTCGTTTATGTGTATAGGATATATCAGTGGATTTCCTATTGCTTGTTCAAGAAAATGTTTTATTTTTCTTCCATTGTATTAAATAGGAGAATGATGAAGAGTATTCTAGAGTAGTGTGGCTTTCTTCCCAAATATGGAATGCAGAAAAGGTATTATCTAAAATGGGTAAATCTAGGTATTGGCTTCCATATACTTGTTGCTGAAAGATAACAATACAATACACACCCAGTTATAAGCCACTCTTATTCTCCACTTTCCATAAGAATAAGTCAACTTTTTTTTTGACGGCCAAGAATAAGTACTTGAGACCATTCCTTTGGTCCCATTTTTATTTTTCTCACAGCTTCTTTTGAATTCTAAATAGAAGTGCAAATAGAACATTGTAGAAAATAAGCAGAAAAGCTATAAGTGGACACTACAAGATAAAATATGTTATCTTATGTTTAATGCTTTTTTGAAAACAAAACATATTAGAAAATACATTTCATAAAAGACTTAACATTAAATAAAATATTCTTATTCAATTTTGTTTAATTTTATTTATTATTTCTATCCACAGAGAAAAATAACTCAATTTGTGAGAACTATAGCTTTTTTTTTGTCAACCAACATTACTAGAGTTACAATGAATTTATAAATTTATGGGTTAAAATTTATTGTTTGGATATTTATTTTTATAAAATTTAAAAATTTTAGTGGGAATTTGAATTTTTAAAAGACTAAAATAAAAATAAATAAATCCTAATAAAAGAGTGTGGATTTGAATTTTATTTATTTTTATTTATTATATGTTTCATTCAGATTTTTATTTAGTTATAATTAATTTAATAATTTAAATTTCATATTTTAATTAATTTTCTCAAATATAATGATCATTTTATTTTTTTTAAGAATGTAAATAATTTAACTACTCTATACAAACAAAAATATTTGAAATAAAAAACGCTTAATTAGTCTATTCAAATAAAATATTTTAAAATAAAAATTTAAATGATGTAATCTATTTTTATTTTTTTTCACAAATTTCTTATAATTTTAAAATATTTAATTAGCTAAACCTAAAGGCCCAAAAGAAATAGTAGTTGAACCCCATTGCATCAAAACTGGGCCTCATATTGGTTCTTGACCAACGCACCCTTAAGGCTAGAACATGTGGGTTATTTTATGTGCCCTTTCACTCAATAAGCTATAAAGAAAAATATGCATTTCTTAGATTCGTTGTTTTGCTTTAAATATACTCTTTCTTGTCATTTTTATAAGAAATAAAATAAAATATTTTTTTAATTTTTATTATAAAAAATAAATAATAAATTTAAAATATATTAATTATTAAATTTTTTTATACTTTTCTTTTATTAGTATCATTAAATATACAAATTATTAACTATATTATTTAATATCATAAATATTTTTAGAATAATATTTATATTTATAAAAAATATAACATAATTAATTATTTTCCTTAATCTCACATTCCCTTTTTCAAAGAATTTAATTTAAACGTTTAATCTTATTATTCATGCCTGTATTTTCAAATTTATTTTTTTCTCTCTTTTAATTTCCTTTAGCATGTTAATAATTAAAAAAAAATCATTTAACATGAAAGCGTGAACTAATGACCATGTTTTCTTGTTCTAAAATCTCGTGCAACAAATCTGAACTTTATTTGATTTCTTTTATTATTTTCTCTCAGCTTATACACCAGAATTTGGGCTGCAAGTGCTAATCTTTTAATCAGTACAATTATTAAATTACGATTAGATATTTGGATTAATTTTTTTTATTTAGTTTGTAACGAATAGTAAGTAAAGTAACAACAAAAATGAATTATAATTGATTTACATTGAATGGTAATATTGTCCTCAAGTAAATAAATAAATAACAATTTTCTTCAATGAAGCTGAGTAAAAAATGGAGATAATGACACTTTTCTTCAAGTAGCAACCTTAGCCTGACAACATAACACCACTTTCTACAACGTAGAGGAACTTGTCTGGTTCTATGTTTGGGAAATTTGCAAAGCTTCAAGACAGAGAAAGCAAGAACATCCAAGTCTTTGCAAATAGTCTCTCTTCAAAAGCAGGTCTCTTTGAATGACCCGAATTAAAAAATGGATAAATTAAACTAAAAAATTCAAAATAAACAGCAAATACCATGGGGTAGCATTTGATCCCACATCCTCAGGCTGCAGAATATGTCAGTCAGTTCTATGTATCATTATGGATAAAAACAAAATCTTTCAAAAGAAAATAAGCAACTATATGATTACTACAATCATATTACAATTTTATGAGTTGAACTAGGATCCAATATGCAATATCCAATCAAACAGCATAAAAAAATAATAAAGTTACCATGGAGTGCAGAGATGGAAAATAAGGGACATTGAAGAAAGCAAAGGGAAAGGGAAGAACAATAAGAAATGATAGGAATGGGCGGAATTGGGAAGAAAATGGATTGTATTTTTCTTGGCTTCCCAATTAGCCCATTCCCACAATTTCTGATTGCTCCAATCTCCCATTCCCTTCTCTCTGTTTCCTCACCACTTTCTCTCAAACTTCACACTCACTCTGAGAATGCTTCTACCTTACTCTTTTATATATACCTCCATCTATTACCATTCCTCAAAAACATTGCTCTTTACTTAAATTTAAAGTTCCTTAAAGTAAGGTAACCCAAAACCAAAGTAAGGTATAAAGCATCAACACGTGACCTCATTATCAAAGATTCTTTTCTTTTTAACCTTTCCATGGAATACAAAATTATATATAAAATGTTAAACAAATTAGAAAAGATATTGTTATTAATATTAAGTATACAGTTTTTTTTAATATTTATTGTTGTTGATCTAGCTGAGTTCTTAAGTGTGTCTTTGAGAGATTATTTACACATGTCAACCCATTATTATTGGAATAATTTTATTTTTAACCACAATTTCTATAGCGTTTTACATTTTTTTTCTTTCTCTCTCTCTTTTCTACTTTACAAGGGACCAATAAGGGAATCTTGCGTATGCAATGCAGACACTCTTCAAAAGTAGTTCCCGAATCTGTCCACTTTACCAATAAAGTGATTCTTTTGCTGTTTCCTTTTCTATATATTTTTTTCTTTCCATTTTTACTTTTTTACATTCTGTCTAAGTTAAGAATATTGTCAATATATTTTTTTCATAAAATTTGAATTTTTTTTCTTAAACTAAAGTGAATTAGGCATCAACACTTAATCATGCAAATTTAATGTGCAATCTTGAGTGTGAATAGAACAACTTAAGATGGCTTGCATAATTCTGTTCCTTTCCTTTAAATTAGCTTTTGAAAGTAATTAAGTCTGATTTTTTAATTATTGAGCTGCCGACAATGACTATTAAGAAATACTAAATAAAATTTATTTTAAGAGAGTTTTAGGTATTTTATTTAAAAGATAAAAAATTATTAATAAAAGCATCGTGGTTAAGAATAGAAATCACTTATTAAAAATAATAATAATTTAAAAATTATTAATCAATTCATGAATATTTACTAACAAAATTGTTCATTTATTTTATCCATGAAATAAGAGTATTAACTACTTAATAATGGTCATTTCCACTAAATATTTTATTTTGGTTTTTAAGTAACCTAAAATTTTTTTGTTATTAGTTTTTTTAGCTATTATTGATATTGATTTCGAAATATTTCAGCTTTTTATTTGTGTTTTCTCAGTCACTGTCTTGAAGACGTCACAAAAATCTACTTGTCCAATTTCAGTATTTTCTTTCGCATCAATTTGATGAAATAAAATAAAATTCATTCAAAAGATATAAGAATTGATCCAAATCTTTTTTAAGTAACCAAAGAATTGATTCAAACCTTTTTCAAACCACTAAATTAATTTAAAAAAAAAAAACTGTTAACTGAAAAATAAAAACTTCACATTGTTTTGTTCACTTAAATTTAATTTTTGATTTCACGTTTAAAATTAAATGGAAGTAAACCAGGGCTATATTAAATTTATTACTTTTTCATTTTAATCTTTATTAACTATATTATTACAATTCCACCTCTTATGCCATTTTATATTTATCAACTATTTTTTTCACGGTGTCGAACGGCAAAGATGCAATTTGGTAGTCGAAAATATTGTATGGTAAATCTCAATCTGAGAATAAGGAATAGAAAGTGTAATTTTCAATAGATAACAAAGAATAGTGTAATATAATCCATGCCAACTCCAAACCTCAAACATAAGCCTGCTAAAATTTCTTGTGATCTAATTTTATGCCTGATAATTACTAGAATGCATTACAGTGATGTGAATTATGCTAATGTTACCATTTATTAACAATCCTTATTCTTTTGTATAACCATTTCAAAAGGTCTTTGTTCATCCCATAATACATAAAAACTTTAAACATTAAGATGCCCAATTCATTTATTGGGCCAAACTTTCCCAAACAGCCAAACAGAAAATATTTTTATGGTAATTAAGGTAACATGTTGCTTCAATGCAGCAAGAACAGGTAGTTTCAACCACATTATGACTTCAATCACCCCTGGTAATTGGTAAATGCATGCCTACTTTGACTGCAAAATTTTAAAACTGAAGAACTTTACATTGAAAGATGAAGGGCATTGGTGTATAAGAAACACTAAATTCATGATATAGTATGAACAAATAACAAAGTCCCTCTTACCTTGGTGTGACAATTGTAAGGCAATTGATCAGAAGGCATAAAGGGTGGCTGCATCATGTAAGATTGAGGAATCAGGTGATTTCTTGCCACCTGGTCCTATGAAGTCAATAAAAGGATATTACCTTAATTCAACTAAATTAATCAACACATTCATGAGTAAGAACAACAGTTTTCTCGGACTGATTTGAATTTAACATAAGACAGAGTCACACCACACATGTTTACTTACACTGCCCATATTCATCATAGGATTTCCCATTAAGCCAGCAGGGTGAGGCAGGGATGCCTGGCTTCCTTCTGCAATGTTTCCAGCATTCTCTTCATGCTATAATAAGTATATACCATAACTGTCAATTACTCATTTTCCATATCTGAATAAAACAACCATTGTGCTTATTTATCTTAAGATATTCTATCAATTTTTATCACAAAATACAAAGATTCATAAGCACACACAAATAGCTCATCGATTTGATGTGAAGTTGTGTGGAAACCTTATCTCATGCTTATAGAGGAAATTCTAAGGCCTCATTATCTCTTATACTTAGTAGCAGCACTAAATAGTAACTAAGTCTTTCATAATATTCCAAATAATCAATATTTCCTAAACATGTAGTGTGAGTGGCTAACAAAAGCATTGAGGACAAGGGTTATTTTAAGGACAAGACTTAAGTACAGTACCTAAGTATTGTTGGTGCTATTTTTTAATCAGAATGTTTCACTTTAGTAACATTTGCCCGACCTGTGTTACTGGTGTGCTGTTATTTAATACTTAGGTAAATTCTGATTAGAAAATGATATCAAGGATACTTCACTTAAGTTTTGTTTTTATTTTAATTAGTTGAATAATCAAATATTGGATCAATGGTAGATTAAGGAAATGATTGAATGTATATAAATGGAAGATGTAACTGTAAATGAAGAGACCTTGGTATCAAAAGCACAGAATCGGAGGAGGTCACTTGGAACAACATCACTAAGGAAATGAAAGACTTCAGTTTGCAAAATGGCCTTGGCAATGTCACAAGGTTTCACCGTACGCTTATTGCTCTCTTCAGCAAGCATCCATGCGCGAAAGGTGAGCTCCTGAATGAAAATCTCACATGCTTTTGCCATCAATATTGGAGTTTCAGCACTGATCATCTGCTTACAAGACATTTCATCCTAAGAGTTAAGAACAATTGCTTTTACATCTTTTCTCATTCACACGTTTCAATTACAACATTGTTTTTCTAAAAACAATACCAACTAACACATGATGTTTATAAGAAGCACTATCAATTAATTAAATGATTGTATTACACAAGTAACTCTTACCAAATTAATGACACGAATGTCAAATAATTAGAGTAAAAGAATATTTAGAATTATAAGAAAAATATGCATAATTAATTCACATAAAATGTAAAACATAAAAATCACACACAGAGAGAGATTTTAAAAAAGGGGTATGAGGCAGAAGCAAATATGTATAAACCTGCACCCCCGAGTCTGTTTTGATGATCCTTCTGATTCGAGCCAGTGGCAAGGGTTGCTGGCTCCTCAATGCTGCCAATTACATCATAGGGAAACATATTTACCATTAAATTAAGTGGTTAATTGAAAGAAATGATAATTGTATAGTCTTTTTAATATATTATTATTAGTTTATTTTTAAATACAAGTAATTTAATTACTTCATAAATAAATAAATAATGTAAAGAATTCGTTGAAAAATAAGGTTAAAAGGGTATATATGTTTTTATATTTTGAAATAAAAAATATATATATATAGCAGGGTTATTTGTTGAAGACAAGAAACCTTGAGTGGATTGAATACTAAATAACTGTTCCTGCCAGAATAATCGAAGTTTCTCCACCTGTTCTTACATGGAAAAAAGCAAAAAGCTTCAACGTTATGTGGAGTAAGTCAATAGGAAAAACAGAGAACTGAAGGATTTTGCAAGCATGGGTTCAATTTAAAGTCTAAGATTTTGTTACAACTGAGATTTGAATTTGTAGTTGGAGTTTAAAGAGGAATCAACTCACCTCTGTCTCTTCTTGACGATACTGATCCATAGGATAAGGAGGCATTGGCATGGAATTTGGTGGCAAATTTGATGAAACAGAATTACTATTGAAATCCATTGCCAGAATGAAATTGCTTCACTGCTTATTTTGTTAAGAGACGATTCTTTAAATAAGGCTGAACCTATTTTTCTAAACAAATTTTGCAGTTTTTTTTTATTAATTACATTTGAGAAAGTAATAATATTAACTACATTTAGTGATGAAATTTTTTGAGAAAATGACAATTCTGGGGATTTAAGAAAGGACGTAGGCAATAAATATATGGTAAATACACTTATACTTATCGTGATTTGTCATTCATTATATATCAAAGCATTAATGATAAAATCTAATATTTTCAAATTTAAACCTGTCACTGATTCTATAATGCATTGTTATATGATTTTATGTTGCTTTGAATATGTCATATACTATTATAAATATTTGTCCAACTATCACTACACTAATTTGACTACAACTGAACTTGTGGTCTCTTCAACTAGAAGGCTAAGGGATTGATGATTATTATTTTAGTTTTTTTTATAAAAGAATTTATTTTCAACCCAATAAATAGAAATGCTTTTAACATGAAGAGATGGGTTTAATAAATGAAATTATTAATGAGTTTTTCCCTAACTATGAAAATTAAATTATTGTGAATTTTGATCAATTTATTTTAAGAAAAATAACTTTTGAGGTATATCAGTTTATTAAATTAAGAATAAAAAATGATTAATGACGACCACACTAGTTTTTGTTTCTCCCCAAAATTAAAAGCTATCTAAAAAAATAAAGATAATATTTACTTTACAATAAATGCATAAGATAGTAATTAATCGTGTGTGGTATATTGATTAGAAAATCAAATGAAATTAAAATATCAAGGGAATAGTTTCTCATAATAAGTATTTTTATATTTTTTATTTATTGTTAAGGAAAATGACATATAATGTAAAAATATAATTAATACTTTCATTTAACTTAAAATTATTTTTATCTTTTTATCTATCTTTTATAACTTCATCATAGCATATAATTATATGAATCGAAAACACAACCAAAATAAAATATGCATGTGCAAATGAAAAATTTGTGGGGTTGTTTAAATTTACCTCTATTAATATAAATATTGTCTAACAAAAATTAAACTATTAATATAGACATTGAGTGCATTCAAGTAAGCAGATTAGTTATATACTTATTTGATAAATTTTTATTATATAAAAGTTTTATGATATAAATTTAATTAAAAAATATATTAAAATCAATTAGAATTTTATAAAAAACAAAAAAAATCATAAACTTTTTAAAACTCATTTATAAGTTATATACATATTAATTTTTTAAACCAACATAGTAATCTATTAAGATGCATTAAATTATCATTGTAAACTGGTATTGTTTACATTAACGATTTATTTTACATAGAATAATTAATATATGATATTTTTTTATGGTAAAAGGGGGTATTCAAACTAATAATTTTTTTATGTACACACTAATATACTATTGGACTTATCCTACGCATCTAAATTAAAGTTTTAATAATATACTTTTACCATTTTCCTAAAAATAAATTTCATAATTATCGCAGATAAACAAATTTCAAAATGTGACAACGTATTAATTAAAGTCAAGTAACAAAAAAAAAAAAAAAAGAAGGAAAGTCAAGCTTTGAATTAAACTCATTTTTCTTTTAAAGTATCAAAATTTTCCGAATATATGCTTCGTTTCTTGTATTTATTTTTCTTTATTAATTAAAATTTAAGAAACAACAAAATAAAAAAAAATGCAATATCGAGTTCGACATTTACTCAGGTTAAATTTTTTGGTTCAACACTCAGGTCCATTTATAAAATAAAAAAAATTAAAAAGCTAATAATAAAAAGTCCAACCTTTTTGCCTATTATGGCTGAACTAAAATAAAATAAAAATAAAAATAGAATAAAGATAATGCAGAAGTTGAGACTCGAGTTCTATAATGCAAAAGCTTATTTTTTCAATGCATTGGTTTATCTTTTTCATGTGCTGGTCAAATTCAATTATTTGCGTCTGACAATTTTGAAATTATGTTTGAAACGCAAGCACGCTCGAATCAAGCTTACGAAAAGTATAACCAAAATATAATAATCAAAATTATCATTTTAAATTGTTTTTATGATACAAGTTATTATTAAAATTATAATATTAATAATATTATTGTTATTTTTAATAGAAATATTATTTATTAATTAGTCAAATGATTGAAATGAATTAACTTACACGGGACCATCCACTGAGCATCGCTGGATATGGCTCAGCCTATGTTAATTCCCCCACACAACTGAGTAAAACTGCTTTTGATGTTATATCAATTCAAAATTATTTATGTTAATTACTATATACATCAAAATTAACATCAAGAAAAGAATAACCAGAGGTTAGATAGTTGAAACAAGTGATGGAGATCATATACATAGCTTATATATGAACAGATTCCAATAAGTGCATTCAATTAACAAGGAATAAAAAAAGGGTAAGTTAAAAGATGAAAGGTCTTTGTGATTCTTGAACATTTTCTGCAGAATCACATGGGAATTAAATTTCAGGAAAGTAAAATCGAGAAATCGAAACGAAAAAAAGAAGAAACAATTACATGGGATATAGTTCATGAGAAGCAACCAAGGCCTTGGAAATCTCAAAAATGAGTCTGGCCTCAAACGCATCACCGGAATAATCCTTAGACACTTGACGAGCCTTAGGAATGTGTTTGTCGCCAAACATGTTGTCGCTGTTCATTGATCTCAACATGAAGTTCATGTAAGCATTCTTAAGCTTCGTAAACATCTTCAACGGTGACCTCACAACCCATGACAACCTTGGAACCACTCTGATCCTCCATGACCTACGTGGGCTTCTTCTTAACCTTATGATCTTTGTTTTCTTTCCACCGTTGCCGCCGTCGAGCCGCTGGTAGCGCCGCCGTCTCAAGTACCTCTTTATGCCACCGTAAGTTGGCTTAGGTAACAGTGACTCCGTTTCCATGTTTTGATGTAAAAAAGGAGTTTCTTCTCTGTTTATGGAAGTGAATTTTGCATTTGGTGTTGCAATTTGGAGGATATAAATGGATTTGGCATTGAAAGAGAGAGTCAAGAAACTACGGTTTGACTTGAGATGGTGGGTTGTGATTGTGACCACGTGAGTCAGCAATGAGCATTGTTTTTTCTTCCTTTTAATATTTTTATTTGTTTTGTCCATGAATTATTGCTCCTCCTTATATATTCATATTATAATATAAACTTTGTTTTCTTAAAAGCTTTTATTATGAATTGTCAGCGGTGAAAGAAAAGTGGGTGAATTGATTCAATTAATTTGATGTAAGATGGTAAGACCTGCACAGGGAAATATGGTCAAACAATGCACATTAAACAATATTTTGAAGCTTCCCATTAATCGATGAATATAATAAGGAACACAAAACTTGATAGAAGGATTTAAATATTTGGTATTCAGAGAAACAAATCTGGAACTGAGTAGAATGAAAGCAAAGTCGATTTTTTTATGTAATTTTGAAAGCATGAATTTGTTTTTAGTAATGGTTACACGTAAAATTGAATAAGTTGCATACAGAACTATGCAGGCAACACGTGTGAATGGAATAAAACTTGAAAAATTAAAGAATCAAAAAGAAAAGCAGCATCTAGAAGTTTGGCTGCAAAATTATTAGATATGTATTTGATAACTTTGATTAATCCCCCCAAATCTTTTTTTAAGAAAATTATTTGTGTTGAAAATTTTGAAAGCCGTCTTTTTTTAATTAATCCCTGTTCTGATGCAGTTTGCTGATGGTTTAGTATTTTTTTTAATATGAGAATTTTAAATTAAATTGTTGATAATAATTTTTGTGTTTTAAATTATTTATCATTTTCACTAAATAATAAAAAGGAAGAAAGTTAAAAGTTGTGCATACGCTTCAGAAATTATACATTATCCAGTTATAATTTTTGTTCTTCCAGTTTTTTAATTTTATCAATAAAGTAATTTTTGAAAATTTGGGCATAATTTGAGTTAGAATTACTGTGGAGTGTGTAGTTTGCGACCAAAATACCAGAGAGCGACGAGAAAATTGAATGGAATGCGATTCATTGTAATTTCTGAAATTGGACTTAGAAGTCAGAATCAGCGTGCGAGAGCATACTTACTTTGTTTCCAAGTTTTTAGATTAGTATTAGTAATATTGAACTAAAAGTAAATTCATATCCAATCAAACATTATTTAATTAGAGTAGAATTGAATTAATCATAAATTTAATTTAAAATATTTTAAACTTAATTTCTAGAAAAATTTCATAAATCCAATATTAATCTTCATATTTTTATGAAATTTGATTTTAATTTTGATTTTTTTAGTTTTATTCTTAAATTTTATGAATTCAGAACTTTCAATATCTAATATTAGTGTTCATAAAAATTGAGAGGTGATATACTCTCTTATTAGTTAATCATGTCATTATTTTAAAAAAAACTAAATTTTAAAAAAATTAAAAAGTAAAATTATGTTACCTTTATATTAATTAATAAAAAAAATCATCTTTGTATATAAAAATTATTTCTACTACGCAAGAGTATTTATGGCTTTTGAAATTCACCCTGTGATATTATCATATTTCACAACAAATTCATGAAATAGCATGAAATTCTACAATTTCATTAATGTTCATTTTCCTCCATGTTGTTTCAATAGAATCAAACGAAACATTGATGCATCAATATATTTATTAATTACATTTAGATTATGATGATATAAGGAAACTAATAAACTAGGTCTCATCTATTTTATTGCTAAAAATTAATTATCATATTTTTTTAAAATAAAAAAGCATACATTTTTACATGATTTGGGTGTCTTTTAAAATCAATTACGAAAAATATTTTGTTAACATCTTAAAATGAGGTGTGGAATAGATAAAAAAAAACACGAAAGAGACAACAGGAAAAGAAACAACAAATAAATGATGTGATAGATAATATAATAAAAAAGGAAAAAAAAATATAACTACTGATCAATTAAATGAGTTCTCCCCACAGTACTGTATGACTGATGAACACATTCCATTTAAGTATGCATAAAGAAATCATAATAGAAATTAGAAGACAAAGTAAAGGCAAACAATCCTAAGTGTTTCCTCAACATATTCTGCGAATCAATCATGCACACTGAATTTTGCAAATATTGCACGTAATAAAAAGATGAAAGAGAACATAGAAGACAATTACGATTACATGGGATGTAGTTCGTGAGAAGCAACCAAGGCCTTGGAAATCTCATATATGAGTCTGGCCTCAAATGCATCACCAAAATAATCCTTAAACACTTTATGAGCCTGTGGAATCCGTTTCTCACCAAAGATGTTGTCATTGTTCATGGACTTCAACATTAAGTTCACATAAGCATTCTTAAGCTTTGTCCACATATTCAATGGTGATCTAATCACCCATCTAAGCCTTGGGATTGTTCTCATCCTCCAATACCTACATGGGCTTCTTCTCAACCTTATGATCTTCTTCTTTCCACCATAATAAAGATGCTGATAGTGCCTCCTTGTGAAGTACCCCTTTATGCTTCTACAACTTGGCTTTGGCAAGAGTGACTCCAACTCCATATCCATGTGTTGTTCGAAGATCTTTGAGTTGGAGGACGAAGGGAAGAAGGTTATCTTTATTGGTGAAATTAAATTGAAGGCTCTCTATGTGTAAGTAAGGAAGTGAAGTGAATATAGCTTGTGTATTCAATGTTAGGCATGGCAAGTTGGAGTGTTTAAAGGCCAATATATATATAATTTGATTTTGAGAAAAAGAGTCAGCAAACTCTTTTGACTCCAGATGCATTGTTCGTGTTAGTGAACTAATTAACATGGCTATCATGGTGTCTTTTTGTTCCTCCTAAATATCATGCATTGACAGCGAATTAGCATGAGTAAAAGGATACATTTAGTATCACTTAATTAAACCAACCTACAAAAACAATGACTTCTCTTCTACTTTAAGATAACTTCCATGTGTTTGTGTATCGATTTGTCTATTATATTCATCAATACACAGATAAGGCTACAAAATAAAAACAAAAAAGTTAAAAAAATGTTACATCAATAGTATAAAATTACTTAGTACATTAAAAAAATGAACATACATGATAGAAAAATCATTTATGTATATAAATGTGTATTATCTTGATGAGTATGTGTTAATGACTGAAAATTTTCTTCTTGAGTAAATTATATTTTTAAAAATTAACTTTTCAAAAGCAAAGGATTTAAAAAGGTTGGTATATGGGTCCGCAATGATCATCTTTCGATATTCTCTTGGTTAGACACAACCCTGTTCCTCATATTCGGGCACATTTTTTTAGCAAATATTCGGGCATGTGAAAAAGTGCTATATATGTTGCACATTAAGTTAATAATACATAGGATATGAATATATAAATACTTCAATTAATCCTTAAAATTGTGTAAGATATGCTCTTAAAATTGTATAAAAACAATGTTCATTGGATTAACCTGTTTGGTTCCCACAGTACTAGTATCAATTGCATGTAGACTTCCTACATAGCTAGCAAACCAACCAAGCATTTAATTAAAGTAAACACAACCTCTAAGCATCATGGTGAAGCACAGATTCATAGTTGACCCCTTGGGAAAGGTTAACAAATATTTTTCACTTAATATAAAAATTTTTTAACTAAAATTCTAAAGTATTTTAAAAATATTTTTGTTATTAGTAGAATACATGCAATCTAATTCATATTTTCAAACACATCATAATTTCTCTTTCAAATAAACGTAAGCACTGACATATATACCTCCATTTCCTTTGTGCAGCTATCATGAATCATACCCACCCTCACACATAAAATATATATACACTTCACTCTTCAAAATATTTTTTAACTCTTTATCTCCCTAAAAGAGTGGCGTAATCACTTACAGTTATCTACTTTCTTCAAGGCAGCTGATAAATATATATGAATGAGAATATTAGTCATTCTCTAAATTTTTAAATCAATTGTATGCAGGCCGATACATAGAAATTTCATTTTTGAGACTTTTTAATAAGCATGAAAAAATGCATATAATATTAAGCAGTGTATACATCACTTTACCATTTTATAAAAACTATTATGTTAGTAATGTGCTAACTTCTACCTATAACAAAAGCTATTACTTATTAAAAAAAATCTTATTAATCACTTGTTTATTAATTAGAACTTTCTATTAATTAATAAGTTAAAACAATCGGCTAAAAGGATCTAAATTCAAATTTATTGACAAATCTTTATTGGAGCGTTACTTATATTGAATATTTTGTCAAAAAATTTACTATAAATACGATCGGGGTTAATATTAGCTTCAAAAATCTCATCGAAAGATTAACATTAAATTTCAAGAAAAGAGTAATTTTTTATAGGAAATATAAAGGTATTCTAATGCTAAATATGACAAATTAAACTCTTTTATGTGATAAGACATATTGTAACTAATAAGGTTAGTTTTACATTTGAGTGTAAATGAAATTAAAATCGTAAATTGTTCAAACTCTTGTTACATTTTCATAAATAAATGAATAAAATTTGGATATTTTCTTTTATCCTCCCCAAGCCAAATCTAATTAAGAACTTGTTCCCTATCTCTGTTAAAACTAAACTTAATTAATTACCCAATATATTTTACTAAAACAGAAACTCAAGTAACCAGAAGAGGATGAAAAGTGTTGTTTCATGCCTCATCTCTGGTCAACGCATCAATTGTTGACTTTCTTTATTTCTCAAAAGCAGCCCATGATCTAATAGTAAAAGAAAACAGTATGTCCCTATCAATATTGTTATTATATGGTTTATGATATTGTTAATAATCTTAATTAATTCAATAATAATATGTATAATTATGTTTTCACTCATCTTATATATTGTCAACGTGCAAAGCAAGTTTAAGCACCATCTATTCACTCCCAGTACTTCCAAGTTGAAATTATTCAGAAAATGGAAATGGAGTCACTATTGCCTAAGCCAAACTATGGTGGCATGAAGAGGTACTTAAGAAGGCGGCGCTACCAGTGTCTCAACGGTGGCACCACCACCGGAGGAAAGAAGATGAAGATCATACGGTTGAGAAGAAGCCGACGAAGATATTGGAGGATCAGAGCAATTCCAAGGCTTAAATGGATAATGAGATCACCATTGAAGATGTTGAGAAAGCTAAAGAATGCTTACATGAACTTTATGTTGAGGTTGGCTAGTAACTTAGGTGCCATGAATACTGATAACATGTTTGGTGTGAAACGGATTCCAAAGGCTCGTGAAGTGTCAAAGGCTTATTCCGGTGATGCATTTGAGGCCAGACTCATTTTTGAGATTTCTAAGGCCTTGGTTGCTTCTTATGAACTGTATCCCATGTAAAATTATATTAATTTCTACTTATTTTCATTTATCTTTGCTCATGCCTTTTTCTTTTTTTGGTATATATCCTCTCTTCTTTTTCAATTTCATTCAAAATTTTATTAAAAATAAACATCAAACCAAATAATTGATAATTGAAAAAAAAACAACAAATTAATATTTCATTTATATGGGATGGTACAGCGCTTTTTATTAAATAGAAATTCAAATTTAAAATTACAAATTAAGATAGATCACTTTTAACAAGATGAAATAATTTGAAAAAATAGAGTTGTATTAATTTACTATAAATATTTTTAGTATCATTTAAATAAATATAATTATAATTGAGTTTATGTAAGTATTATTTTATAAAATGATATATGTAGGTAGACTATTTAAATAAGGGAAATATTTAAAAAATATATAAAAGAATTATCCTTAAAATATAATCACAGGTTATGGAAAGTAAACATAGAAGTTAGAATTTGAATCTTATCCATAGATGAAGATGAGGAGGCAGAGTAAGTGAGCAAAGCAACAAAGATGGAACTTGTGGAAACCAAAGGCGATGCTGATTCATTCTGGACTTGGAACGCCAACAACAACAGTAACAGTGAGAAACGACAATTCTCGATTAACAAGTTCCTAGGAAACAAGCCCAACAAACCTCAAACATCAGTGTTGGGTCCTGGCTTCGGTGCTGGCATCGGATGCGGTGCGGGAATAGGTTTTGGTTTGGTTGGTGGCTTCGGGTACGGTGGGTGGCCCTTTAACCACCTGCACCTCGTTTTTGGTCTTGGAATGGGTTGTGGCTTGGGTCTTGGCTTCGGCTTCGGCCAAGGTATCGGATACGATTTTAATTTCCGAACCGGTAAGTCTAGAAAATCCAAGAAAAACTTTTCAGATTCCAACAAAACTATTGTTATTCAGATATGATGTTGCAATTTTCATTTTGGCTTTGTTTTCATGGTTTTTTTTTTTTTTTCTGCTTTTGTTGTTGTATCGAGAAAATTGACACATTTGATTGTCCCACGGCGCACCGAATTTAAAGTGTTAAATGGTTTATTTAATGTAATCCATGAAGTTCTGCATTTTCTTCTTACTTACTTGGAATCTTTAGTTTGGAATGCCAATATGATATTTATCAGTAACAGAGTGCTGCAAATGTTTGGGTTATATTACTTCCTTGCTACACGTGAAGACTTCAAGAGAATAAGATCAATCGTTTTTTTTTTTTCAATAACAAGCCTTGAATCTAGGCCAAGAGCATCAAGGAACAACATTAAAAATTGAGAAAAACTACTTGCAAGCTTTGTATATAAAAATACATAACATCACTCTCAATCAAATAAATTTCTGCAACATATTTTTTTCTTTGAAAATATGTGTTGTTTTGAAGAAAAACAATTATTTCATTTTAATTACAGTTTACAATAAAATAAGAACAATTAGGCATAGTTTGTCATCATTAAAAGCTGTAACACGAAGTCATATGGACTAGAAGAAACTTGAACTACAAATAAATCATGGGGATTTTTGTATATCCCGTTTCACTGTTGTTTCTATCGAAATCCAAAATTATCCAAAATAGTTGTTTTATTCTTCATATAAAAATTGTTTGAATAAATCGGTCATCTGGGAAAACTACGGAGGATCTTCAGTCAAGGGATTTCGTATTTTCTCATGTCCACGTATTCACAAATTAAGAAATAACTGACGTTAATTGTACCAAATCTGACTCTTGGAAACATGTACGCTTCAAAGTTTTCAGAGACACTAGTGACTAATTGCGTAGAAAACATCTATTCAGCAAAACGTGTTAGCTAGTTTTAAATCCTAGGATCTGATATACAAAGAGCAAGATCATCAGATGTACATAATTTATCTCCTCCCAGATTCAACGTCATCCAATGTTTCAGTGTGATCGTGTGATAAAGATAACCCCATACACCCATGGCAACTTTGTCCCTGCTTGCTCTCAGCCTGAACCTCTGTTAACTGTGCTTGACCAGAATTTTGAACATTAGGAGCTTCTGTCATACCTCTTGATTCTTCCAACATTCTAAAATATGCATAAGGACCCCAACCTGCAGAGAAAAACAACATATTCTAGATCGTCAGAAGGTTGGGTAATTTGGGTAATTTTCAATCACTTCATAATAGATACAAATTTATGAATTTGGGTAATTTTCCACAGGAAATTATCAAAGTGAACCAATAGAATCTGTTTAGAAGCAAACCTTCTGAATGATAAGGAGGAGGAAAAAACTGCAAATAGCAAAATGTAGCCACTATAAGCCCTGAAAGAAGAAATATGGTATAGTGAGTCTAGTGGCAGTAATAGTAGCAAGTGATTAAGATACTAAGGATGTACCACCAACCTAAAAGACCTCCAGCAAACACATCCTGCCAGTGGTGCCAGTAGTCATTAACTCGAGAAATGCCAACAAGTGATGCCAAAAGTAGTGGTAAGAAAACAATGCAAAGTTTTGCAACATGACCTCTGCGATCAAATGCTTTTATTTTTCCAGATAAGTACAATGATAAGAATCCGAGACCAGCAAATGACCCTGCACATAAATTGAAATAATTCAAAGCAAAAAACCAATAAAATAAAATTTGGGTACAAATTCTTTGAACGGGTTAAAACTACTTCCATGTTCATTTCTTTTGAAACTAAAGTACAGCAAAGGTATGAGCATGGCAAAATCAGTCTTTTTTGTAGACCCCTGTACAAGCAGCACATGAAATAAATTCTACATACATGAAGTATGGCCGCTCGGGAAACTCTTGTGTCCTTCCTTTACGACCTTTTTGTCACCATGACAAATGACATTTCCCCATTTATCATAAGCCTAACAAAAATCCATCATCATCAATTATGCCTGCTATTAAGAATCACATGATTGATAGACAGAAGTTAAAGGAAAACATACATCTTTTCCATCTGGAAAACATCGCCAGAAGAAGTCTGGTCGAGGTCGGCCTACTGCATTTTTTATTGCCTCGGTAATTACTGCTGTTAATAAAATGGAGAACAATAGACCTGTGCCAGAAAACAATTTCCTGTCATCCGTTAACAGTTTCATTTTAACAAATAGAATATGCTTGTTAGCAATTAAATGAGTGGCATTTAAAAATTAATACCTAGTACAGCATGATGAAGATCATAGACATCTCTCCTTCGGACATAGACAACAAGAAAGATCACCATAGGCAATAAAAATGCATATATCTAACCATGACAAAATGAATATAATCTTGTTAATGTAGTTATTCAAGGGGAAAAAGCATGTCATATGTTATATTTGAAGAACTGAAGCTGTAAACTTACAGGAACAGCCCAAACAGGAACTGTATTACTCTTCAGGGGATATTTGAGATCAGCCATCATATCCTTCCCCACAAATCGATAGAAAGGATGGATAATGTACAGGATGATAACAATCAAAACAAGGAGCAAGAGAATGAGCCAATCATGCTTGTGCGTTCTCACAACTGCATATCCATGAGAACTTACAGTATGTGAACCAAGCTGCACTTCCCTCATCCTGAATTCCTAGAGAGCACACAACAACCAAAACTGAGATTAGGAATTTAGGAGTAGCCAGAGATTATCAATCCTTCTTTCACAAACACCAGCATATGTACATAACACAGCAAACAGTCATATTTAATAGAAGAGTCGTCCCTAGGAAAATTTGCATTGTTGGTATTATGCTGCATATCTTAATATACTGATAAAATAATACAAGGGCAGTGCAATTAACAATCTAATAGATATGTTTCACCAAAATAATATGAATTAAAATATTTAAAGAATAGATGGAAAGTGAGCTAGTTCCACAGCAAAGATAGCATAATGGAGTTAGTTAGATGGGGAATTCCTTTGCTAATAAAAATCAATATTCATTTCAGAAGTTGCTCAACTCCTATCTCCATATCAAGGAACTCAAAAACCATTGAGAACAGCCTGATTCAACTATAGTCTCTAAGCTGGTAATTTACAGTAGTTTTAAACCGCTGAAAGAAGAGACTGTTAAACGCCAGTATGCAGACATATATGGAAACGGGTATTCCTATTTTTAAATGATCATTAAATCGTATCTCAATTGCTCTGCCTCTACTGCTTGTGTAAGAAAATACTAGAAACAGGTAATGTACTCATGTGTATCTTCTCACAGCTAATATTGTAATTGCCAAGCCTGAAGAATCTCCTTTAGTTATTCAAGAAAAATCTTACTAAACTGTATACCTCTTCATTCTTTGTGGCTATCAATGGAAAATTAATGGATGAAATGTGAGCACCAGTCTCAGCAAAGATCCCCAGACTCCTTCTTGATAAATCCTAGGTAACTCCAAAGAAAGCAATTTCAGGGACAAATATCATGAAAATACCCTGATTTGCTTTGTTTCTCTTGAAACTTTCCCTTTTTTATATCTATTGAAGTTAAACAAAGCTGCACAATATCCAAATAAGAAACCAGGCAAATCCTGTATGTGTATGTAACACAACCATCTTAAATATTACTGAAAATTTAAATCTATTACTCCGCAGGCATGCCAACACCTGTGGCTGCATATATGCAAGAGTATGTGCCCATCAGAAGCATGTAGCATTAATGACATGCAAACACCACTAACACTAAGGTTCAGAATTCAGGAAAATCACCACAAAGCGAGAAAAACAATTGAATTTAATCTACAATGGAAGCTTCAAAGTTGAGCCAACCAATCAATCAAAAACAGATTACGCAGCCTGCTTTAGTAGAAATCCTAATTAAAGGAAATAATGCCTAAATCAAAAGAGATTACCCAAAGGGAATGATTTAAGATTCTAAGAGACTGTAGAATTAAGGGAAATAATCCAGCAAATTATGACATATGTAAATTAGAATCTTATCACAAAGACCCATCCATCCCCATCAAAATGTCTACATACACCTAATTTACAATTTGAGTACCATTATTTTTGGAGTTTGAAAGCAGCGTCCAGAAAACAAACAGCAGAAACGCATAGCCATGTTAAGATGAAGCAAACTAATAATAATAATAATAATAAGTGTGTGAGTGACTGGGAAGAAGAACAAAGTTGAAAGAGTAGAATAAAGCGCTGACCTGAAAGCGAGTCCTAAAAGATTGAAAACCAAAGAAGGGTCTTAAATCCCACCAGGCCATAGCGTGAAGCAACGAAAAACCTTTCAAACTTGAAAGGATTGAATAGAGAGAGAGAGACAGAGATTGGGAATATCAAACCGGAGCTAGAAAACAAGTGAGAAGTGAAGCTCTTATAGAGAATAATAATTAATATTAATTTCAATTTGTGTCCACACGAGAAATCAGAAAACATCAAGTGCAGCTGCGTAGCCATGGCCCAGATAGTTCACCGTCACACATTATGTAGATATCAATGTGTCTAATCGTTAATCATAATGCGATAAAATGACAAAAATAACGGAGATAGTGAGCCTCCTAAATTATTGCATTTTTTGGTGTTTAGATACGCTTTTTATCATATCAAAATGTTGTAATCATCATGTTTAGAGAGCTTTATTACTGTTAAACTTTATAATTCGATAATCTTAAAGATAATAATGACCCTTTCCTCTGTAACATAAACTTTTAAGGAGTTTCTTCTTGGGGCCCACTGAGATTCTATATTCGCAGATATAGATAGCATTTTCACAAGTGAACGGACCTGGTTCTTAGATCTAAATAAAAAATAATTATTTATAATTTGATTTTTTTTTTCGAACTACATATAACTATATATTTATTTATTTATTGTATACGAAAATTAGTTGATTGTGTTCTGAATTTGGTTCGTGTTCTGAATTCCTTTTAACCCCCAAAATCGTGCTCTCCATCTCGCCATCACCGATATGGGACTTGATTGTGTTAGAATTAGTTTTTGATAAGAATTTATCAGTGACTTAGAAGTTACATCAACGAATGCTTTCTGATTCTCTTGGGCACAAAGAGGCTTGGATTCTAAATGGCACCATACATGCATCAAGTATTTTATACAATTCCAAAAATAAGTGTTGTAGTAATAAAATCCTTCATCCTTGTTATGGATGGAACAATGATGATTGAGCCATACTGTGGAAAACATGAGTTCTGTGATGGGAATTACATGGTAGTCACTAATATAAATGTTGCCTCACATGCACTCTTCCCTTATGCTATGTTTTGGTAGTGATGAATAAATAGGAAGACCCGTCATTATTATTATTTTTTATTTTGCTTTCACCTTGTGTTCCTCTTGCCTCTAAAAAGCTTTGCCAAATTTGGGATTACCTTCTTTTTCGTCTTAATAGGGAAAGGACTAACATGCCTAGCAGCAGGTGAAGCATGCTTCTGATACTTTACTCGCCTTGAAGGAGTTGTAGTGCCATTGATTTTGATGCTCTTTCTAGACATGGATCTCTGGAAGTTCTTGGATGAACTCTTCTCACGTTTTCTTGGCCAATTCTCCAACTCATCATTACTGACTCTTCTTTGAACCAACTTCTCTTTGGTGTAAACCTTCAGCTCTTGCTCCACCCTTGTTTCTTTCAGTTCTCTCTGAGCTATTTTTGTTTCCATCAGTATTTCCTTCTCACTGGCCTTGAGAGCTTCAATCCATGCCTCGGCGGCTGCAACTTTCTTATCAGCAATTTCTTCTGCTGCAGCTGCATGATTAGTCAGATACTCATACTCAAATTTTGAGATAGTAATCAAGGAACTATGCTGTGCTATTATGGCTCTTTCTCTCATGGTAGTCTCAGTTAGAGTTTTCAGCTTCTCCAATGCTAAAGCTTCTGATGCTTTGGCTACTTCCAGCTCTTGCATGACACCTTCCAATCTTTCCTCAGTCATGTCTATCTCAAACTCAGTTTTTTTAATCTCTTCCTTGGTGGTTATAATCTCTTGGCTTATGTGTTCATTTTCCTTTTGTGCTTCATCTGTTTCTGTCTTTAGCTTATCAAGAGTATGAGATAGGCTAACAACTATTGACCTAACCTTTTCCTCAGCAGCAGAAACAGCACCTAATTTAGATTTAGCTCTTAAAATCTTGGAGTTTAGATTTTGAACTGTTGAATCCACTTTTCCTTCCTTCTTTTTCAATAGATCTGTCTCAGCAGTGACATGCTTCAGCTCATTTCTTATGACATCCATAGAGGCCATGAACTGAAAACCTTCTTCTTTAATCAAAGCTAATTCTTTCCTTGCTGCTTCCAATTCTTTTGTTATGGTCTTTAACATTGTCGAGTCTTCTGAAGCGTTCCCTTTCCTGAAACTTCCTTCAAATTGCTTCATACTCTCATCTCCTTGAACCCTTTTCTCCATTTCCTTAACTGAGTTCAACTCATTATGCAAGAGATCAACATCTGCCATTGTCACAGCTAATTTCATTTCAAGCTCCTTTGACTCATCAATATCTTCAATGGCCTCCTTCAACTTTTTCCTTGTGCTTTCCAATTTCAAAGAAAATTCATGGGCTTCCTTTTCTCTCTTGGCTTCAATATCTTCCAATTCTTTCAAAGCCTCAATCTTGGCCAGTTCAGCAAGCACTTGTTCTTCATTGGCTTCCTGAATCTCCCTTCTAAGTTCTTCTGCAGTTGTTAAACATGAGAGCATCTTTGAGTTTGATGCTTCAATTTCCTTCTCGGCTTGGTTTTTCTCTTTCATCACAGAAGCCATATCAAGCTTAAGCTTGAACAATTCCTTTTTGACATACTCCAATTCTCTCATCACTTGTGCATACTCATAATTCTCATTCCTCTTTGCAACAACCATTGCCCCTTGTTGGCCCTTCCCCCACTTCTCTAGTCTCTCTACATCTCTCATTTGTGTCTTTGCCTTGTAACTAGATTCCTCAATCATTGAAGAAAGATGATTCACTGTCTTATTTGCATTAGAAAGCTCAGATTCTGCATTAGTTTTTGCAGATTCTGCTGTCCATTTGCTCTCTTTATACCTCCCAATATCCCTTCTTGCTCTGTGGAGATCTCTTGTTCTTGAAGAGGGCTTCTGATGAAATTGTGAGGAAAAAACAAAAGACAGAAAAAATTAATGAAAAAAAAAGCCACGAAAGTGCACAAATTGCAAATAAATGAAAAGGGTTGCTTAATTTAATGCTTATGTTACCATTGAGAAATCAATCTTCAATGAAGGACTATCAGTATCAGCAATCTTATCATCAAAGAAGTTAACAGCAGCTCTAACTGATCCAACTCTTCTACTACCAAACCCTACACCATCCATCTGGTTTTGATCTTGTGTTAACAAATGTTTGCCATAACTAAAACCTTAATTCAGTTAATGAAACTATTCATTTTTAATTTATCCTAAGACAGCACCACCTTGTATTAGCAGTTTCAACTAAACACCAACATAAAATTATGGTTGTCTTTGTTTCTTAACTGAATTAACCACTATGTGACATTTAAACAGTGATATGGAGAAACATCACAAAGGAAGCAAATGCGTACCTGAGACTGTGCTTGGTGGTTGGTTAGCTGAATAATTGAAAAAGTGGAGTGAAAGTTGTGGTTGAGAATTCTAAGCTAAAATGGCCAAAGAAGAAGGTGTGTAATAAGGAGGAGGGAGTCCCAATGTTTGGCTGGTATTGAAATTGGACACATCGCTTCATGTCACTTTCTTTTTCTTTATAGATTTTTTCGTTACATTTTCAGGTCTCAAAATTTTGCTTTTCAAATATTTCTTGGGACCACCTACTCTTCATTTTCACTCATTTGTCAGTTTTTATAATAACTGTCCTTTCTTGTAACAAGTTGAAAATTGTGCCAACTAAAATTTTTCTAGTAAAACAACTTTCTGCTACCATCCAAAGTAGAGCAATTAATTCAATTCTAATATATTTATGTTCCCTTGCATTTTTTTAACAAAAATGAAAATAAAAATTTCAAAGTATTAATTTGCCCATAAAATATTCATTTGACAATATTTTTCTTAGGTTGAAGATAAAAAAACTTGAATTATCCATTACTTTTCACTAATAAAAAAATAATGTAGAAATTGAATAAGAGAATCAAGCACCGAAACGACAATAGCATTTTAAAGTCATTCAATCGCTTTGCCACAATAAATCAGCCACATCTTGAAATGCAAACGGGGTCTCTTACATGTAATATTTAAAGGTGAGGTGGCCTTTCACAAGCAACACGACTATGTTATTGGGAAAAGTCTTCTATATGTTTGGTGTAGATAAAAAAAAATTGGGTATAATTTTGTAGAAACTAAAATTAAAATATAATATACATATTCATTAATTGATGTTTCATGGTAAAATAAATTGCTATTTTAATATATTTAAATTCTTACGATTATACGTAATTTATAGTAAAAAGTTAAGGGAAAGTAAACGTAATTGCAAATGTAAGGGGTCAAAAATCCAAAAGAAGCCTACTTGTTTCTTCTTCCAAGATGTAACGACGGAGAGCATGCAGTTGAGGAATTTCGATAAATAAATAAATAAATAAAATGTGAGATGTCACCTAACTAACTAGCCAGCATAGCATAGATTTGGAAATGGGAATCATAATTTGACTCTCTTCTTCCATGGTCAGAGTCTGAGATCAGAGACTCAGTCACTGAGAAAGGGAATTAGGGTTTTGATCTATGAATTTGGATTCGATCTAATAGAAAGAGAGAAATGAATGTGGAGAGATCGTCGCTGTGCAACTGCGTTGTCAACTTTCTGTTGGAAGAGAATTACCTTCTTACTGCATTTGAGCTTCTTCACGAGCTTCTCGAGGATGGCCACGACGACCAAGCCATTCGACTCAAACAATACTTCTCCGATCCCTCACTCTTCCCTCCCGATTCTATCTCTCGCCTCAACTCTCTTCGAGGTAATTTGCTTTTTCCTCTTCTCTTTCTTTCGCCCTTTTCAATTCCTTCTCTGTTTACGAGGTAAGAGTACTTTGATATTCTTTGGTTACAATCTTGCAATGCAGTCGCAGATCCTCAGACTTTGCTGGAAGAGAAAGAAGCAGCAGAAGAAAAGTTGGCCATTAGTGATTATGAACTGCGTTTGGCTCAAGAGGACATCTTAAAACTGAAGAGTGAGTTGCAGAAGAAAGCGGAAAATGTTCATGAATTAAATGGTATTTTTCTTGTTTTATTTTTTGACCTCACTGTCATTCATATTGTTTGTGTTGTCGATTTGGCCATCGATGTCATACAATTTTTACATATTTATGTACGATTATGCCAAAGGCAATATGGTGGATTTTTTGCTTTCCGCCATCTGCCATTAGTAATGCGATCATGGCATGGAGAGAGTAGCAAATAAGAACTGGTGCATGTTTTGGAAGAATGAAAGATCATAAGGCTTGCATTGCAGCAGCACCCCTATATGTATAGGTGTTGCAAGTTCTTGAATTTGGACTTGGTCTTATTTAACTTCAAAAGCTTGCTTGTAAGGTAGAGATTGTTAGCCTCAGTAAGTTCTCCTTTTGACTATATTTGTAGTTGATGTGAGTTAAACTCACATCTCTCACGCTCAAGATTAGACATCTAGAATATGGAGATTGTAGGATTGGTTTTTCTTTATAAATATTGCACTGAAAAAAACCACAATACCAAGTAAACTACACTGAGAAAGCTGCAGGAAAAATTTGTGGGGCCATGTTGATTTCTTTTGTAGTCGAATGTGACCCAATATCTAATCTATGATAGGCTATGATACTATCTTGAAATTGGGCTTGATCTAACTCAATTTCAAAACCTAGCTCATGAAGTAAATATTGCCTTGACCTTTATAAACTCTACTTTGGCCATATCTGTATGTAGTCGATGTGGAGTCTCAACACAAATGATATTGCTACGTTGCTAAGTATCAGTTCTAATTTAATTTTGCTTAGTACATTCCCAAAATGAAAATGTTTTGTACAATCAAACCCATTTATAGTTTGTTAGTCTGTTTACAACTGCCTACCTTTTGGCTAATAATGCAACTTGGCTTTATTGGAGGATATCTTGTATGCTTCGCTCCTGTACTTCTTTCTCTCTGATCTTATGGAAATTCTCCTTTTATATTAAAAATTAATGCAACTTGGCATACTTAAGATTTGTTCCAGTTGTAACTTCTCTATGTCCATAGGACACAATATTGTAATTCTTGCATGCTTCTATTTTGGATGCAGGTACACAGTTAAGTGCAGATGTTTCAGTGGAAGACAGGCAACAACTTCAACAACAAAAGAATAATACTTCCTTCATTGATTTGGGTCCATTAAAAGAAACAGAACGTCGAGATCTTAACTGTGCTGTAAAGGAATATTTGCTTATAGCTGGTTACCGTCTTACTGCTATGACATTTTATGAAGAGGTTGGTGCTTCTGTGTTGGCTTTTCTCTCTTGATTAGGGTGGGGGTAGGCTCTTTTACTTTCTTAGAAACTGACTGCTACATCGTTGTTTGGGATGGATTTTGCTGTTAATTCCTTGTTTGAATTTTTTATCGTTTTACCTATTTTGGTTTACAATTCGGAAATGAAGTAGTTACACTGGCAGTGGCTCTAGTAGCTTCATATATGGACCATGAAACCCTCAAATATAAAGAGGTCATATATGGAATGTACGGAGGAAGTTATAATCTTTTACTTTATATTTTGGGAGTGGGATGATGGGCTTTGGGGCTAACACCTTGGATAGTTTGATGAGCCTCAGTGTTGGGGAGGCAGCCATGAGACACTACCTTATGCTTGTGGTGGGATGGGGCACAAAGAACTGGCCTCAGTCACATTATCAAATCAAAAACAACACTTCTATTTTAATCTGCTATAATTGTTCCTGTAGGTTACAGACCAGAACTTGGACAATTGGGACAATACACCTGCATCTGTCCCAGATGCCTTGCGTCATTATTATTATCAGTATCTTTCATCAACTTCAGAGGCTGCTGAGGTGGGTTTTTATTTTGATTGTTACATTCAAGTTACTCATTGTATGCTACTTAAATTAGTGCTGAGATTGTATGAAAAAATAAAAGGTACTGAGAAATTGTGCGACTATATGTTTATTTTTGGACGTCTTTGCACCACTTGACTTCTTAGGCTTATCATTTTGTGGGTTTTATGTCTTGTACTATGTGTTCAGTCGTTCATACGGTATATATGCTTGTTCTTCTGAAGATTTAAGTAACTATTTTTACCAAATTATTCCTGTATTGTTCATTTCAAATTATTGTTTCTGCTGAATCAAACAAGAATTCTAATGCAGGAAAAATTTTCTCTAATTAAAGAAAATGAATCATTGCTGAATGCAAACAAGAGGCTGAATCAAGAAAAAGAGATCTTGTTGAGGAACAAAGATTCGGCAGATGCTCAAATAGTAGCATTAACTAAGTCATTGGATGCAATGCAGAAAGATCTTAAAGAAAAAGAGAACATGGTAATTCCTTCTTACATTTAAAAGATGCTGTCAAACAATGTCCATATTTTCACAATTATGATATACTAATTTAACTTTCAGGTGCAAGTTTTAATGCAATCCCTGGAGCACCAAAGAAAGGAGCTCAATGATTGCAGATCTGAGATCACTTCCTTGAAAATGCATATTGAAGGGTCTCACTCAGGAAATAATATGGTTGCCAGCGATGTTAATAATGTTCAATCTGAATCTGTGGAGAGGTATAAGGAAGAAATTAAAAAATTGCAGATGGAAAATGAATGGTTGAAGGGAAAAAATATAGAAACTACTGTACCTGGAAAAATTGTTGTTTCTGAAAATGAAAATTTGCAGACAGACGATAAAGTGATTGAAATTCATGAAGATCGAGGAGCAATATCTAACCCTGCTGATGTGGCTCTGGGGGTTGTACGCAATGAAGATGCTGAATCACCAGTTGTTCAAACTCTTAATAAGTATACTGATAAACATGGGGATACATTGCCTGAGTTATTTAACCCTGCAAATTCAAATAGTGCTTTTGAAAATATAAAAGATGTCTCTGAACAAAATGTTGGGCAACAAGCAGAGGATAACAGCTTACTTGTAAAATCAGACAGTGTGACTGTGAATGATGAAGCAGGATCTGGGAGGATGGCAAGTTCATTGTACTCTTGGCTTGAGGAAATCCTCAAATATTATTATTTTTTCATATTACTTAACTTTTTCGAGTTTGGTGAGACTGAAAAGTTGGGACTGGTTTTGGTCAGGGCTTGTTTTTGTGTTCAAAATGGTGAACTAGAAGTACTGTTGCTGGTTTCCTTTGTCAGTTACATAGTGCTTTTGAAAATTATAAGGATAAAATATTTCTTTCCTTTTCATCCATAAGAAATTGGAAGAATCAGAACAACTAAATTTTAACATAAGATATTTCTCTAAGTCTACATAATTTACCAACATTCATTTATTCTCATATATGTTTATATTTTGACAGGGCTTAGGAACCATTCAGATACTTGCAGACGCTTTGCCTAAAATTGTTCCTTATGTGTTGATCAACCATCGTGAGGTTTGCTTTTCAATAAATTTATTTCATTTCGTCGCTGTCCTACATTGGCTGCATCATTTTATTTGGTTGCAGGAGCTCCTTCCTCTAATAATGTGTGCAATTGAGCGCCACCCAGATAGTAGCACTCGAGATTCTTTGACCCACACCTTGTTTAATTTAATCAAGCGTCCTGATGAACAACAGAGACAAATAATAATGGATGTATGTTGTGAAATTTTGTTGGCTTTTTCTGATGAATGGTTTTGTGGTGTAACTTAAGATTTCCCTGTCGTCATTTCAGGCATGTGTCAGCCTTGCAAAGAATATTGGACAGATGAGAACAGAAACAGAATTGCTACCGCAGTGTTGGGAACAAGTATTTTCTTGCCTCAATTTTCAGCTTACTCTTTGCCATTCTGATTTTGGAACTAGATTTTCAGTTTGTTCAATGTTATGGTTTTTAGATCAGTCACATGTACGAGGAGCGTAGACTGCTTGTTGCTCAATCATGTGGAGAGCTTGCAGAATTTGTACGGCCTGAGATTCGCGATTCTCTTATTTTATCTATTGTGCAGCAACTAATAGAAGATTCTGCCAGTGTTGTTAGAGAGGCTGCTGCTCGTAATCTGGCTATGCTGCTTCCACTTTTCCCAAACATAGATAAATATTTCAAGGTCAGCCTCACTATATTTGCTTCGAGGCAATCATGGAGAAGGTTTCTGACTTGAGACTTGGCTACAATGTAAGCTCTAGAACAGGTTGACAAGACATGGTCTAGGGAATGGAGCCTTTTACCCTTACCATAACACGACAGAGTTGTTTTTAAAATAATAATGAAGATTAAGAGTTGCTCCAAGACTTTGTTTTTCTTTTTTGATAGGTGGAGGATTTGATGTTCCAATTGGTATGTGATCCATCAGGAGTGGTGGTGGAAACTACTCTCAAGGAATTGGTTCCTGCAGTTATGAAGTGGGGAAACAAATTAGATCATGTTTTGAGAGTTTTGCTTTCTCATATTTTAAGCTCTGCCCTGGTATTTATTTGTTTGTCTTTGTACTGTTGCTTCTCCTTTGTGACTGAAAATTCGTTCTTGACAAATATTATTTTTTTGAGTGGAATTTCTTGCCCCAATCTGCAGCGTTGTCCACCTCTTTCTGGGGTTGAAGGGTCCGTGGAGTCAAATCTCCGTGTCTTGGGTGAAAGAGAGCGCTGGAATATAGATGTTCTGTTGAGAATGCTGGTGGAATTGCTATGTTTTGTGTACCAGAAAGTAATTGAGACATGCCCCTTTTTGTCCATCACAGAAACCACCCAAGCTGTGTTGTCTACGGCATTGCTTGAATCGTATGCTAGGTAAGCTTAGCAGGAACAATTTAAATGACCTCGAGCCTTGATGCCACATCCTTATATCTGAGTCTTGTTGATTCATGTTGTAATCTATGTGTTCCAGAGATGCATCGCTCATTTACATAAGCTGAAGGATATGACTGCACTGTCAAAGCTGCTACTGATCTTTAATTAATGGTTTCCATTTTTATTAGGGGACAAGTTGAATGGGATGCATTTGAATGGATGCATGTTGAGTGCTTTCCTAATTTGTTACAGTTGGCTTGCTTGTTACCTCAGAAAGAAGATAATTTACGAAGTCGAATTTCAAAGGTCACCTTGCCTATCTTTTGAACTTTTTTTTTTAATTATTTTATATGATTTTTGATCAAAGTTTGATCATAGTTGTTTCTGAGCTTTTTGCTGATATGACTCTTGTAAATGTAGTTTCTTTTATCTGTTTCTGAAAGGTTTGGGGATTCGTACGTGACATGCATAATGCTTCCAGTATTTTTAACAGCAGTTGGGGATGATGTCGATTTGAAATTTTTTCCCACTGCTGTCCACTCAAGAATTAAAGGTAATGATTCTTCATTATGTCTGGGAATTTTTCACACAATCACTTCATACTTGACTGTGCACTTGAAGGTTTGAAACCAAGGTCTGCTGTTGGTGATAAGCTCTCTGCAATGTGTGTCCTTCCGCTTCTATTAGCTGGGGTTTTGAGTGCTCCTGGAAAACATGAACAATTAACTGAATATTTGAGGAAACTGCTACTAGAAGATCATTCCATGCAGAATTCATCAACCAAGCACACTCCTGAGATTATTAATGCCATCCGCTTCATTTGGTATGATTATCACCATAAACATTCTTAAAAATTATTGTATTTTTCTCCAATATTCATGACAAGCATTCTTTATAATGCAGCATAAATGAAGAAAACCATGGTATGATATTTAATATACTATGGGAAATGGTTGTCAGCTCTAACGTCAACATGAAAATAAATGCTGCCAAATTGCTGAGAGTTATTGTAAGTTTTATGTTTGCATACTTTCTGGTCACATCTCCTACAATTATCACAACTAACTGCTGTCTTCTTTATTAGGTACCATATATTGATGCAAAGATTGCTTCAACACATGTTTTGCCTGCTCTAGTTACTCTTGGATCTGACCAGAACCTGAATGTAAAGTATGCCAGCATAGATGCATTTGGTGCTGTGGCTCAACACTTCAAAAATGAGATGGTATCTATTACTAATATTTCTCCATTATTTGTGATGTTAATTGTGATGTTAATGCAGCTCCACATTTCAAAGTGCTGAACAAATAAAATATCTTCCAGATTGTTGACAAGATACGTGTTCAAATGGATGCCTTTCTTGAAGATGGTTCCCATGAAGCTACTATTGCTGTTATTCGTGCATTGGTGGTTGCTGTACCAAATACAACTGAAAGACTTAGAGATTATATCCTTAATCATACTTCTGAAAAAAAAAATGTTTAGAAAAGTTCTTAATGTCCTGACCTTTTTTGTCTCAGTTGCTAAGTTACTTGTGTTTTTGTTGGCTTTCAAGGTCTCCGAATTTTTGCTGTTTGTTTCTTTAACGTGATGTACATCTTTTGTCCAAGATTTCCCAACTTACAGCTATGCCAAATTTAGCTAGTGATTTGATGCGTCGACGAGAGAGAGCCAATGCATTTTGTGAGGCAATCCGTGCACTGGATGCTACAGGTTTCTCCTATCAAAATTATATTAATCTTGTGCCCCACAAACCCTTTTGAGTTATTTTTATTATTGAAATTATAGTGTTTTAATTATAGAGGGAAGAAAAGGAGAGATTAGAGACTGAATATCTGAAATTGATATTTATTTGATATGATGTGATGTATTACAATCAATGTGATGATAAAACTTTAAAAGCACAAGTTTTGATTGTGTAATTTTATTGATGTATTACAATGTATCCTTTTATTTTATATATAGAAAAGAAATATTATTTTAGATAGGAAAGCAAATTACAAGTGACGAATCTCAAGATATCCTTCAAAAAGAAATGTTTATTATTTGTGATCCCTTATCGTTCCTTTTCCATCATTGTTCATTGAAATTATCGAACATATTTTGGTCAATTTTATGATAAGGATAAATCTTTAGTAACTTCAATTTTATGCTCTATCCAATACTTTAGAGGCTAGACTTTAAAATTGCAACGATATGTGTAAAAGTCATAGTTTACAAGTTTAAATTTCCCATGCAATTTTTTTTTCTGCTGCTTTTTTACATTTCTTTCTTCCCTTTAGTATTTCTAATTCTTGGTTTCTCTTCTTGTAGATCTTCCTGCAAATAGCATTCGGGACTTATTCCTGCCTGCTATACAGAACCTCTTGAAAGACTTGGATGCACTTGATCCAGCACACAAAGAAGCTCTTGAAATTATTATGAAGGAAAGATCAGGGGGAACTTTTGAGACTATTAGTAAGGTGATGGGTGCTCACCTTGGCCTTCCATCGTCAGTCAGCAGCTTCTTTGGTGATGGTGGGTTGCTCGGAAAGAAAGAAACAACAGAGCCACCATCAGAAGCAAATGTGTCCCCCAAGGCTGCCACACCATTGCCCGCAGAGGACACTAGATTCAGGCGCATCATGCTGGGAAATTTTAGTGATATGCTTCGTGGCAAGGCAAAAGCTCAAGAGGAAGGTCAAAACCAATAAGATGCCTTTTTGCAAGGTAAATTTTGCCCATTCTGATACATCTGATGAAGGTAACTGTGTCCCATATATACAACAACGAAGACTTGTCTCAATAGGTCAGATTGGCTACTGTTGTTCCCAAATATTAGTGACATTTTTTTGGCGATTTTTCTGGAATAGAAGATGAAAATATAAATAAATATTGCATTGCAGTTTTGTCGTATTTTTATTGGATATGATCTATTAGGCCCTTGGGTCGGGGACTGGAGAGATTTGATTGAGGAGCGCGGTAGAATCTGTAAATTGTCGTATGAATTAGGCTTTTCGTAAGCCTTTTACAGGAATTACATTAATGGTGGATCTTTATTTTAAACAAATCCTATCGATCACCAGAGATTGAACTGCACTACAATATTTTAGTACATTAAGAAAAAGGCACTAATAAAAATAGGGGAGTAAATGTATAGTTTGATTTTTGAATATTTTGGTTGTAGAAAAAGTTTTCATTTATATAAATTAGTCTATAAAGTTCTAAGTTTTAGAAAGCTTGTCCCTTTAAAAGACTTTTGGAAACAAAACAATACAAGTAACTTCTTTCTCAAGACTTAAATTAGGCATTTACTCAATATTTTTTTTCTTTTGCTCTACATGTTTATTTATCAACATAATCTCACACCATGCAGAGGGATGTACGTAATAAACGAAAATACGAAGTCCTAAAATCAAGTATCACATTTTCATCTCACAAATAAAAATTGAAATGAAATCAATATTTCCCTACCGAGCAAAACATACAACATGCAATACCTAACCTGTAAACCTGTCGGAGGAAATTACTAAATGTGCGAAATACCTAACACGCAATGTTTCTTATACCGTGTAATTAATGAGTTATGATTTCAATTCACCCACAATATAGCCCTTTTGGGTTTAACGAATCAAAAATAGTAACTATATTAAATGAAAGAAAAAGGTTAGCAATGAGAAACTAAATTCTTTTTTTATTAACTTCGAGTTCAAGAGTTAATTTTAAGCATGTAAAAATAATAAATTGATTATAAAAGTAGAGTTAATTTGCTTTTTACTTTTCTCTCCAAAATTAATTACTTATTTGAAAGAAGTTAAACTCAATAACAATATGTATTTAATTAAAAAATATTAAGAACGTGTCACATTGGGATCATTAAAAAAGAAATAAAAAAAATGTTATATCGATTATCTTATAAAAAATATTCAATGGTTTTCCTCATCACCTCCCTGGTATAATTTACTAAAGAAATATTCATATTTCTTAGCACTTCTACAACAGTGGATAACAAGACCTCAATAAACATATAAAAGAGAGAAATGTTATTCGTACTAATATTTTCCATTTTTTATAATTAAAAGAGAAAGAAAATGAAAAATATGAATTAAAATAGATAACGTAATAATGAGACTTGAGAATAAAATTAAATGAGTTATAATGAACATGACAAGAATAAAATAGTAATTCAAAAAGACCTCCATTACACAAGTTATTGCCACGATTGCGGTGGTGTTAATGCAAAATAATAGCAATTCCAACGCCCAATTCAATGTGGGGACAAAGGCCCTTTAATTCCCACCCAAAGATGGTATTATTATTCATTGTGACCAAACCAAACCCACTACTCTTCTCCACTTATATAAACTGCCACATAGAAGCAATTCCATTCATCACTACCAAGTGTGAGTTAATTATAACATCAAACACTTTGTGTTGTGTGAAATCACAAAAGGCAAGAAATCAAGATGATGAAGAAGAACGTGTGTGTCTCAAGTGTTGTTGTGTGTGCAATGGTGTTAGCACTTCTTTGGGCCGAGGTAGGGCCCATGGCTGAGGCTGCGACTTGCAACCCATTGGACTTGAGCCCATGTCTTCCAGCAATCACTAACTCTTCTCCACCTTCAACCACCTGTTGTCAGAAGCTGAGGCAACAGAAGTCTTGCTTATGCAATTATCTCAAAAACCCAAGTTTGAGGCAATACATTAACTCTCCTGGTGCTAGAAAGGTGGCTAGTTCTTGTGCGGTTGCCTACCCTTCTTGCTAAGTAATATCCTACACTATGTTTTTAAGGGTATTATTATCCAATCAACAACATCTATCTATCTATCTATCTACCTCTCTATAGTTTAATAATCTGTTGTAAGCACTAGTATACGTGCTGTATCCAGCGATCTGTAGCGTGTTAAGAACTATGAATAAGGAAATTTTCCATAATGGTTTTCTTCATCAGTGATATTTGCTCGAACTATTAATCACGAATGAATATAAGTTTATGCATATAATTTGACGTCTCTGACTTTTCTTCATCTTATGCCATTTTTGCTGACCACTAGTTAGAGAAAATTTCATAACATGTTTTACTTTCTTACAAATTTTAAACTTTAGGTACCAGATAAGACAAAATGATTCAGAACTTTGAATGAAGACTCGTAAACTGCAGTGTTACATCTCTGTGTATTCTACATAACATCAAGGATAGACAAGCTAGCAACACACAATTTTAAGCATATTTTTTATACTAGTGATTAGTTAATTTTTTTAAAAAATTAAGAGAGTTTTAAAAGTAGAACAATGAATATATTTAAGAATGTATCTCAAGCACACTTAAAGATTTAAAATTAATTTTACTAATCTTTAAACCAAATAAACACTTCATTAATTGCAATTCTTGCTGGTGGTGCATGAGAGTCAAGATCTCAATTATGGGTGATTCACGTTGGTAGACATAAACACTAGCATGGAACCCGTTTTCAGAGTTGAATTTGGGGAAACAATGATTAAGAAAATGATACCCAACTCTACATAGCCTATTAGGGTCGAGTGGATCCCACTTTATCTCCTTTATTCTTTGTTAATTCTATTCAAGAGTATATATTTTTAAAGAAACTATATACATAGTTTTTGTTCAAATAATGTATCAAAGCATGCACTTAAACAAAATAATAATAATAATATAAGAATTATATCATACTTCTAATTAAGGAAGTGAGTTCAACTCTATTATTTAACTACAATTATAATTTAAATTTTCAACTAGTAAATTTGTATTGTGAATATTAATGAAATGGAAGTGAGAAAATATTATTTCGTGTAAAACACTAAGTTTGTGTGCCAACGTGTTCCCCATAGCCTCCCGCGTGCGGTAATTGGCATGAGAAAGATATCTAAGGATTCGCTTTACTTGCTACCATTAGTATTCATCAGCTAATTATAAGGCAAAATTCATGTGAAGTATTTTAAGGATGTGTGTGGTAATTAAATCAAAATTTTATTGATGGTAAAAAATTCATTGAATATTACAATACTTTAATTTTTTTTTATGATTCTCCTCAATTATCAAATAAATAAAATATTAAATATTTTTGTTTTAATATTTTAAGATAATAGACATGCAATTTTTCATTTTATATCTAGTTTGTAAAATTTAAAAATTTAAATGATATAGTGAATTTTTTTGGAAATTAAAAAATAATTAGAGGTAAACAATTAAGAGCTAAAATTCAAAATTAATATTTGATAAAATTAGTTATATAATATATAAAAAATGACATAAAAAGTATATTTAAATAAACAACAACAACAATAATAATAATATAAGAAGGATAAGGGAGAAAATTTAATAAGATAGTGAGAATAAAAATATAAAAAGTAACTCAATAGCTTATAAATTATAAACACTAAATAAATTATCAATATTTTACCCAAAAAAACCACTTCTTTTATTAAAGCTAAGTTTTATGTTGGTAATTCATACTAATTTTATTAGGTAAATTGTTGAAATAAAAGTATAGGTTTAATTTTTTAAAAAATAACACATAACATTGAAGACATTATATTTTTCAATTGACACGTTCTTAATTTTTTGTAATATATTACAATGAATACTTCACTACTTTGCTCATTTTCTTCGTGTAATAGATGTTTGATTTCACAATGTATCATAACAATTTAAAATGTAGGAAAAAATTTTGGATTTTTAAATAACACAAATTATTGTCTGGGTGGTGTAGTTGGTTATCACGCTAGTCTCACACACTAGAGGTCCCCGGTTCGAACCCGGGCTCAGACATGCAATTTTCAACTTTTTCTTATAAGTTTGATTTTCATTATTCAGAATTTTGAAGGCTTTGCTTGTTTGAAACCTTTCACACAAAAGAAAGGTTTTTATATGATAAAAGTTATATATTAATTGTACATCAAATATTAATGTAATATACCATATCATTATAATTAATAATATTTTTTTACAGTGACATATTAAATATAATTAAATTTTACATTTAATATTGTTCATAAAGTATGGATAAAACATTTTAAAAAGAGATAACATCAGTCGAATATCATAGAGAAGAAAAACGGTATTCTATATTATCATTAATTGCAAACCAATCTTTAATTAGGAACATTTATACTAAGTTAATGTTATTGCGTAGGCAGTGACGAAGCTAGAGTTATCCTATTCCAAATTGCATTTCTCATTTGGCAACATACTATGTTCTTTTTTTTCCCCTTAATTGAGGGAGTGGTCAATTTTGCTATGCTCTTGTTTAGGAAAATTGTTCAAATAGCAATAAAGAAAGCAAAGACTAAAAAAGGGGCATCTGAATCGAATCTAGCAAAAATGGATAAGAGCTGCACCAAATAGATCCTAATCTATCTCCATAATCATCTCCTCCAAATCCAAATTCAAATCCAAATCCAAATCCAACCGTTTGACCGGCCATCCAAACACGTTCCTGCTTTATTATAGTAACTTGCCTACTAATCAAGTGTCTTGCATTGCATGCCCCCAATGCCCTTTATTCTATTTTACTCAGTACTCATTTGTTATTGTCACAAGTTGATAAAAATTAATGAAATTATTTTGTTTTGTATGATTTATATTCAATTTATTTCTTCAATCTATGGATAGCATGTAATTATCATGTATCATTGCACATGCTCTTTTGTTAAGATTTGCTAGACATATCCGTTAGCTTTGATGTAGACTAGCTTATCAACTCGCATAACACACATGGCCATGGACCATTAATAATATTTCATATAATATATAGTTAATACGTGGGGTGTATCATTCAGAAAAGCATGGTATGTTATTTTACACTAGAAATCCATAGACAAGACCAATGTATTGATTGGTAATATTATATTGATATGGATAAGCAATTTTATTAGCTATTTAAATCCAAGTACTTAACAGCTGGCATCCCCCCCCCCCTCTCTAACCAGGTTATGATAGATGTAAATCTTAACAAATTAATAAATCAATGCAGTTATACAAAGGATAATAAGTTATACAATATAAATCTCATAATAAGAAGTTAATAAATAATAATTTTTATTAAAAACATAACATTATCAATATATTAAATTTATGATATTATACATAAATTTTTATGATGTAGCATTAATTACATTTTAAAAAAATCTTAATGAGTAAATTAATGGGCGGATCAACGTGTTAACTATGAATAGAATTAAATTAAGGCTCTAATTTGGCTCTATGAAATGCACAGCTTTCAAAGTTTAAGTCAACGGGCAGCCAAAAGTAACGAGGAAAAAATATATATAAAAACCAAATTGGTGACGAGTGAACCATACAATAGTATTTAAAAAGAATAAATAGAAATTGAAAACGTGGAACATACGCGGAGCCACGACAATGTTTCCTTGTTTTTCTGTCACCCTGCGACTCCAACGTTGTTTCTCACAATATATATTGAGTGCAGCCCCTCGCTAGTTGTTACACACAATCGAGGGTTTCTTCGCTTATATTAATCCCTTATACTTATCCTTATCCTATAAATATATGAGCGAAAAAAACCTCATTTGAACGAATACATCTATATAATTACTTCTTCATAATCCTTATCGAATCTCCACACAGCCATAACAATTGTTCTCTCAGCCATTTACAATGTCCTCCGATCTTTCTGTCATTCTCCCTCGCGTTCTAATTGTTTCCAGACGAAGCGTTCGCAAGAACAAGTTTGTTGATTTCGTGGGTATGTTTACTTTCTTTTCCTTCAGTACTTCAGTGATATCAAGTTTTCTGTATAGCAATGCAATAGTGCAAATGCAAATATGAATTTTTATTTATTTTTTTAATTTTCCAATAGTGTTTCATGTGTATAACATGTAATGTGATTTTTGGTCTTTTTCAGGTGAATATCACCTTGATCTTATCGTGGGTTATGGTGCCGTACCCGTGATTGTTCCTCGTGTTTCTGGGGTTCATATGTTGTTGGATAGCTTTGAGCCAATCCATGGTGTTCTTCTCTGCGAAGGAGAAGACATTGATCCTTCTTGGTACGAACAAGACTTAGACACATCTGGTCTTTCCCAGGAGGAATTGGAAGAGATTAGAAGGCTTCATGTGAGTGACACCGCCATTGATAAAGAGAAGGATTCGATTGAGTTGAGCCTCGCCAAGCTATGCCTCGAAAGGAACATTCCCTATTTGGGGATATGTAGGGGATCACAGATCCTAAATGTGGCATGTGGGGGTACCCTATACCAAGACATAGGGAAAGAGCTTTCAATTAAGTGCCAAGAGACCCAAAGGGTGATGCACATAAACTATGATGATTATGATGGGCATAGGCACGTGGTAAAAGTTGTTGAAGACACCCCTTTGCATCATTGGTTTGAGGATTCTTTGGAAGAAGGGGAAATGGATATTTGGGTTAATAGCTATCACCATCAAGGGGTCAAGAGATTAGCACAACGTTTTGTGCCAATGGCTTTTGCCCCTGATGGTTTGATTGAAGGGTTTTATGACCCAGATGCTTATAATCCTGAAGAGGGTAAGTTCATTATGGGATTGCAGTTTCACCCTGAGCGTATGAGGAAGTCTGATTCAGATGAATTTGATTACCCAGGATGCCCCTTTGCTTATAAGGTTTGAAATTGGTTTCTTTCAACATCTATTTATCTTAATGTTAAATTAATACACTGACATGTTGGATTAACATTTGAAATTTCATGGAATTTATGCAGGAATTTGTAAAGGCAGTTGTTGCATATCAGAAAAAGTTGAATAGCTTAACATCTGTCCAAAAGCCTTTGAAACTTAATAAGGAAATGGAAAACAAAAGGAAGATTATAGTGCGTAGTTTCTCACTTGCAAAAAACCTATACAACGCTGGCCGTGGTATGAATTCTACCAAAGAGTCTGAGCTTGAAGCTGGGGCACAATTTCTTGAGGTACTATCTAGGCTCAACTAGGATATATATAAAAACTATTTTGGAAATTTTCCTCATTTGTTTAAGGAATACAATAGTTATATCATTTTTTTTTCCTTTTTATCTATTGATTTATGTTAAAATTTGCAGTCAAACACGGCCTTGAGTGTGCAACAAGAGAATAGATTGAAGCAAATGGGTGCAACGGTTAGGAATGCAGGGTCTTATATAGAGAGATTGAAGCTGAATGAGGATAGAGAAAAAGTGGCAAGAAATGTGATGGGGAAAATGACTGTGGAACAATTGTCTGATCTATTGTCTTTCTATCATACTATGGGGCAGATTTGTTCAGAAGTGTTAGAAAGAAAGATACATGGCTTTGTCAATGACCTCAATTCATGATTTTGTTCCTTTCATGGTCTCTTTGTCGACCATGTTAGGTGTGCTCTTTTGTAGGATTCATTGATTGTTAGGCAAAGGGGGTTTCTCAATTTATTCCTTTTGTTTGAATATGTTGCTAATTTTTTTGTTGTGAGTCCCTCTCCTGTGTAAAGAAAGAGGATGATCATTGGCTTTGGATAAAATTGAAAATTCCCAAGTCATATCCGGTTCTCTTAATTATTTTGGATATTGTGCGTTTATGGCTCATTTAATATAATTCAATTAGTTAATGCCTCTTTGATGTATGAATTTTTAACCTTATCCAATTTATTTTGATTTTTTAAAGGTTATTTTGAACTTCTCATTTTGAAAAATTGAGGAAAACAATAAATAGATTTTGTTACAAGTATGATAGATGTAATTTAATTACTAAATTACTTTTAATAAAAATGTATTCTAAATAATATAGTTACCATCACTTTATCAATTTTCTTTTTTCATTAATACAGTGAATTTGCGTTGAGAGACTGCTTGAGAACGTATATTTAATGATCTCATTATTATGTATAAAGAATTACTTTAATTAGTGTTTTTAAGTATTTGTTAAGAAATTAATAAATATTTTTAATGTGTATCTAAAAGTATTTATTATGTATAATAAATTTTTATTGAAAATTTTATGATATTATTAAATTAAATGTGTTGATAATATTAAATATTAAAACTTTTAATAAAAATATATTATTTATTAAATTTTTATCTTGCGCACACATTAGAAAATTATAAATAAATAATATTTTTTATAAAAGAAAAGTATGTTATAATGTATTAAAAATTATAAGAGTGAGTACCTTTTAATGTTTATAATTATTTTTTTAATTCTTTAATTAATATCCTAAAAACACTTATATATATAATATAAAAAGTGAGATTAATCTTTTCTTAGAAATTCATGCGTCGAAGGCATATAAATATATTCAACATAACCAAATTTTTTGCTAATAGTGTGGAGCTACCTCAATCCAAATAAAATCTGACGATGTTAGATAAATTTTTCTTAAAAAGCAAATTTCAAATTTAAGGTTGCATTGTTTTTCGACCTATTTATTTCATACACACTCTCAAAGGTTTATTCTAATAACTTTTAAAAGGTTTAACTTATCTCAAAACTTATTTACAAATTTACAGTTAAATAAGTTAATGAATTTAAATAGTTACATAGATAACCAAATATATTTTAATAAAAGTTTAATAAAATAATAGTACAATATAACTATTATTATTATTATTATTATTATTAGTATAAGTAAAGTAATTGACCTGATAACCTAATCCTTGTCCGGTTCGGGGGGCATATTACATAGGGCTTTCTAAGGTTAATAAATGTCATGCATTTTCCAAAATTTAGGTTTGTGTCAAACCCTCGACACATGTTTCTTTTCTCACCAGCATGAGCCTTCGATCCAAGGAATCAAGGAATGACAATGCATGCATTCCTCGCAAGAAACCCAACATTTTGTCTTAAAAGTCAACTTTTTAGGCATTTCTCTTCCTACAAATTGGCACCCAACACATCAAACAAAAGGTTTGCAAATGCACTAAGAGTCCTTAACCTCGTATTCCCCCCAAAAAGTGACACTTATGTTGAGGGTCGTCAAAGTCATCTTAGGCTCATTGAGGACATGTTGGAAAACAATGCAACCATTCCTCTTGTTAACAATTCTGCTACTTCGAGGACTACAACTGCAATCACTATTCACTCCTCTGTTCTACAGACGGAACAAGGGTTGGGAGTTGATGCATGCTTCCTGTCCCATGCTGTGAGTTCATGTGGGTCCAAGTGTGATTTTTGGGGAGGAATTCAATATCATTGCTTAGCAATAACAACTGGGTTCATTGCCAATGTTTATATTGGAAGTTCCTTGGTAAGTTTGTACAGCAGGTGTGCCTTGTTGGATGATGCATACCGTGTGTTTGAAGAAATGCCTGTCAGAAACGTAGTTTCATGGACGGCAATTATTGCTGGGTTTGCGCAAGAATGGCGTGTTGATGTGTGTTTGGAACTTTTCCATCGGATGAGGGGTTCAGCTTTGAGACCAAATTATTTTACGTACACTAGTCTTCTGAGTGCTTCTATGGGCAGTGGAGCACTGGGATATGGGAGAGGTGCTCATTGTCAAATAATTCAGATGGGTTTTCATTCTTACCTCCACATTGATAATGCTCTCATTGCCATGTATTCCAAATGTGGGGCAATTGGTGATGCCTTGTACATATTTGAAAATATGGTGGGCAGGGATGTTGTCACATGGAACACCATGATTACTGGGTATTCACAGCATGGGCTTGCACCAGAGGCAATTCAGCTCTTTGAAGAGATGATGAAGCAAGGTGTTAATCCTGATGCTGTTACTTACCTCGGTGTCTTATCCTCATGTCGGCATGGAGGTCTTGTCAAAGAAGGTCAAGTTTACTTTAATTCCATGGTAGAGCATGGTGTACAGCCAGAACTAGATCACTATTCTTGCATTGTGGATCTTCTTGGTCGGGCTGGTTTGCTTGTGGAAGCTCGTGACTTCATCCAAAATATGCCTGTTTTTCCCAATGCTGTTATTTGGGGTTCACTACTCTCTTCCTCTAGGCTTCATGGAAGTGTTTGGATTGGCATCCAGGCAGCAGAGAGTAGGTTATTGTTGGAACCAGGTTGCTCTGCCACACTTCTGCAGCTGGCGAATCTATATGCAAGTGTAGGTTGGTGGAATAAGGTAGCAGGAGTGCGAAAATTAATGAAAGACAAAGGTCTAAAACCGAATCCTGGTTGTAGTTGGATCGAAGTTAAAAGCAAAGTACATAGATTTGAAGCACAAGATAAGTCAAACAGCGGAATGACTGACATTCTTTTGATAATAAATAGTCTGGTAGACCACATGAGTAGCTTAAACCTTCAGTTTCAGATGTGTGAGGAGGAAAATGTTTGGCTTTTACAATGCTAACTTCATTCTTAGGGCCTTCTAACATTTCCAGCATTGACTTGCAGATTTGGCACGGGTGGGAACAGAGGATAGACATGTTTTTGGTCAGTGAATGTTCATGGGTGATGGGAATTCAAGAAACAGCGCAAGCAATATGTCTTATGCGACATTGGATGGTTGTTGAAAGAGCTAATGCTACTTGACCTTCAGGATTATAATTATTGGAGAAAATTTGAATTCTGTTTGTGGAGTGACTGGGATAGAAACCTAGAAAGCATGATATGGATTTGTCCCATTGACAAAGTACAATCTCACCCACTTGACTTCAATCCACTAAGTAATCCTTAAAGGATGACACTTAATTATCATCTTGGCAATAGAAAAAGGGAAAAGACTTCCTTGACACTTGGCACAACATCTGCTAGTGTCAACTTGAGGCTGACATGAGTGACAAAACATTGGATATCATGCATCTGATGAAGCTTATGTAAATTTTGTTTCAGTTCACATTGCTGGAGGTTTGATTGACATAATTGAGAGTATCTCAAGTTTTTGGTTGTTCTATTAATTTAATTAAATTGTCAAAAGCTTTGCTTCACAGGGTACTATGGTTGGTTACTCTATACGATTAAATATTCTCGAAATGAGATTGTAGAGGTCTTGGGGAAAATTTGTTCTCTCTTATATAAAATTTATTTTCATCAAGGGAGTACTTAACGAAGAGAGAGATCTTGACAAAAGCTCATCTAAGAGTGACTAGTTCAACAATCATATTTAGTTCCTAGAATATAGGGTTGAAGTTATAGCTAATCAAGTTGTTATAATCTATGATTATATTTACCAAGATGTTGTGTTTTGTATATTTTGAATGTAGAGGGCTTGTGTCAGTGCAACTTAACTATGTGTGCAATATGGATTAGGATTATTTCTCATGATTGGATAGTCCAGTCAGTGTATTTTACTTTCCTAGACCGACCAGCTAAAACTAGAGAGAATTCCGATCCGGGCAATACTCATTGTCAAAGTGGAATCAATGTGATATAGTTTGTACATGGTATCAGCTTGCATCACCTTCAGACCGTCTCACAACAATTTTCGTACATGGAAGCATCATGTTACCCCTCTTCTCTGACACATAAGTCATTGGTCACATGCATGGAACTACGCCATCTCAGGAAATCCCTCTCCGTTTATTATTTTGGTCAAAAGGAATACTCTATGGTTTCCACCACTCCTAATTGGGTCCACAAGTTCTTGCATTCCCACCAAGAGTAGCCCAATTGGCAGAAAACATGATTGAGCCAGGCCCATATGGTTGGATCAATTCTCAATTTCGCGGACCCACATGAAACTAACACTTTATCTAACATTTCCATTTTTTGTTAATTATTTTAGAGGATCGTTTGAAATACATTCTCTGACATTATTATTTTTAATACATTTTTAATTATTTATTAAAATTGTAAATGTTACTCTTTCACTTCTGTTTTTACATAGTTTTTAATAAATTTTAGTTAATAATTAATAGTTGTTAGTATTTTTTATTGTTTAAATTACGGACGTAGTTTTGTAACAAACGCTAATTGAATTGTATAACATGTATTCCGTGCAACAGCTCCCTATAGGATATGCACGGCCTCGGCATTTTTAACTGTTTGTGCATGACCTATTTCATCAACAGGGATCAAGCGCAATAGTATAAAAAAAAAAGTAGATCATAAAACACACTATATGTATTGTAATACTCCAAATTCACCTAACCTCATTTTATTTGTATTGTAATTTTAAAAAGTATAAATTTTATCCAAACCTGGTTTATCTTCTTAACTTTATGACAACGAAAAATGCGAAACGCATGGAGCATGCATTTCACACCTGAAGAACCCGTATATGGTGGGTGAGTTGCATGTTTTCAAAATTTTCAATTTCAACTACACGTTTAATCCTGGAACACAGGTGTTAATATGTTTGGTTGAGACAAATAGCAATGTTCTTCTTAACATAAATGTCTTTGGACCAAATTGCCAACCAATTTACGCCGGTGTTTTAAATGGACTCACAGATTAATTTCTTGGTATAGCATGTCAGTGTAAGTCAATTTTCCCCATATAACAAGGCCATCCCTATACTAAAAAAATGAAGAATTGAGGAAAACTACATGAAGTTACCCTGATTTTGTTACACCATCCACGTAAGTCAACTTAAACATCCAAAATTTTCCACAAAGCACAATTACTGTCTATTTCTTTGAATGCATTTTCTATCATAAAAAATGCTATCTTCAATTAGAATACAAAGTTAACATTGTTGCAGACTTTTTCTTTGCACTCTCCCAATGGCTTCTTTGCTTATTCACCTGCCTCTTATCCCTATGCTCTATCAATACATAATCCTCCTAGTACTAATTCAGATACCTCCACATTTAAGCTCCTACGATTATTATAGGAATTGTACTAATCAGATAAGTTGTGGGAATATAAGAAACATTGGTTTTCCATTTTGGGGAGATAACCGTCCAAGTTGGTGTGGCCACCCTTCGTTGCATCTCATTTGCATGAAAAATATCAGCTACATAACCATCCATAATGTCAATTACCAGGTTTTGGTGGCCAACCCAATTGAACATACTATGAAAATCACCAGAGTGGACTACTTACAGTTACAAGGAATATGCCCTTCAAAACTTTTCAACACCAGCCTTGACACTGAGCTCTTTGTTTATGGGTCAGAGGATAAGCATCTTACCCTCTTCTATGGTTGCACTCCTTCAAATGCTGGACTTCTTCCTTGTAACCTAAATGGAGCTATTGATTATGTTTATCCTCAGTTTGGGTTTTCCCCTCCTCCTATGTTTTGCAAAGCAAGTGTGGTAGTTCCAGTTTCTCCATCATTGGTTGATATTAGAGATTTCACCAACATACAGAAGGCAATCAGAGATGGATTTATGGTGAAATGGATAGCAGGTATTGAAGAATGTGAGAAATGTGTAAAATCAGATGGAATCTGCGGTTATGACTCGAAATTAAATCAACCAACTTGTTCAAATTCATCACCAGATGCCAAAGCACCTCCACCATCCCAAGAGCCTCCTCCTCCAGGTATGGCTAAGATCATTGATAATTGGATTTTTTATTTGTTAATGAAGACTGTGTTTTGAGCATTTTATCAATCTATAATGACCAAATGTTTTATCTAATATGAACAGCAATGTCTAATCTTGCTAGGTGAAGTTTACGGTGTCATTGAATTTGAGAAAGATTAAATTTTAGAAATATTATTCATTGTGCATGTAATATTTTGGTTAAATTGTTTTATTAAAAATGGAAGAATATGCTTCTCATACTAATAACACCACTTGGCTCATTGATTGAGCTCAACTGTAATCCTAACTCAACTATGGTTCTTTAATCTTTATCACGTGACTAGTTCAAACTTGAATTGAAAGTATACCTTGATAGTATTCTTTATGCCTTGACCCTTGGTATCTCTGAAACTAAAACACTTATTCCACACGACATCTAGAGGCCTTTAGTGTAAAAGTTCCAAATATGTTTGGAAATTTTAGTGAAAACGAAATTAGATAAAAGAAGTTGAGATGAAAATGGAGGAACGAGATGAATGGAAAATAGTTATTTTTCTCTGTTTCTCACTTCAACATTGAGCAATTGTGATTGATCAAGGCATTCAAGAAATTCTAACTTAGAGCCTCAATTTTCTCTTGGACTTAAAAATCATCGATCTGTCACACATTTTGGCGTTGATTATTCTAATTCCTATGGTATAATATATTTCCTCAAAACTTGAAAATGTCATTCAAAGTTATAATGACAAATTTGATAATTTGTATCACTGGTGAAAGAAAGTCATTTTGACTAATATTTTTCACACGAAGTCTCAAATTATATGACCAAAAACGCCCCCAAATATATTATATATGCTTAGTCTTATTCATTTTTAAATAATGAATTAAACTTAAAATTCCCTTTCTAACGTCACCCCTTTAGTGAATAGCTATTATGTATTCAGATTATTTTTGTCATTTCTGAATTATTTTCTTATATTATTTTTGCATTTACAGATCTCATAATATTTTTTTATCCTTATTTATTACATATATACATTACATAGCCGTTGTAATATCATAAAAAAAAAGAAGTAATACTTTGAATACTAGATGCTCCTTTATAGTATGAATTTTAAAAATTCTTTGAAAACCTTTTCATTAACGAAGCCGAGTCTAGAGTTTAAGTTTTAGTCAAAAGAATTGAAAAATATATTCTTTTTTTTTAACATTTTTTTCGGTCAAAGAAAGTGTAATATCATTTAAGATATTCTGATGTTTGCATCACTATTTGGCATTCATTTCTTTCTTTTCTTTGAAAAAATAAAAATTTGAACGCAGACCCCTTTTAATTATCTTTACTTACGAAGTTGAATTGTCCGCAAGTAAAATAAAATGTAGTATTATTATTTTCAAAAGATATCCACGAATCCATTTGCTACTTTGCAAGCTGAATATTTTCTTTTACATTTAAATATAGTTTCCTCTTCTTTTTTTTTTTTACATTTAAATATCTTTTTTGTCAACAAGATATTTTCTTTTCATGCAAGCCCAGTGGCCCAAGCTGGATTAAGCAATTTGGCCCAAAACTATTGTCGATAATGTTCTATTCAGAAGCCGTTTTAATATTTTAATGTGCTGTTGACAAAATAAATTCAATATGATCGTTACAATTATTATCAATAGAATAATGTTCTCTCTACTGTTTATTTTTATATTTTCATTCCACACATTTATGATAAAAGTATAAAAAAAACAAACCCGTTTTTTTTTCTTAGTAAAATAACGAAGTTAACGCTTGAATGGGTTCAATTTCTTAAGAGTGGTCAATAAATGGACACTCTTTCTGGAAGCATACTTATGTGGGACTTTGAAAAAAAGACAAACATGAAATCTAGAATCGTGGGGTGTATGAAACATCATAGAGACATAAACTATATGTGCTCACGTAATAATCCCATGTTGCCGTTTCTCTCGGGTATCGTAGAAACGTCAAATTGTTGAAACTCGCGTACATTGAAATTGAAACGCGAATTCATTACTCAGTTCTCAATATAATCATCTACGCGTGGTTTACTATTTCAATCTTCATATCTTGCTTCACCTCAACCCATCCCTCTCACTTCTCCTATACCTTCTCTTCATTCTTTTGGTGCACACAAAAATGAAACTTGTCCTTCACCCATCTTCCGTTTTCATATTATTGATCACTTGCATCATCTCAACCAATATTCGAACATGTCTTTGTGATGATGATAGCCACTACACCAACTGCAATAAGGCTTTCAATTGCGGAAGTAGCATCACAGACCTCAAATACCCATTTTGGGGAGGCAACAGAGAAAAGTATTGTGGTGATCCTGAATTGGAGGCACTCGCATGCGAAGAAAATGTCCCCAAGATAAACATCAGTGCCATCAACTACCGTATTCTGGGTTGGGATAATACAACAAACCAACTCACTGTGGCTAGGGACGATTACTGGGATAATATCTGCGTGAGTGATCCTAAAAACAACACGTTTGATAACACCCCGTTTCAGTATGATAATGGTCTGCTTGAGAACGTGACACTGTTTTATGATTGCCCTTCAATGCCAAATATGAATCCGTATTCTCAAAACTGCGGTTCTGGTAAATTTGTCTACTACGTTCTGGGACCTTCGTACCAGGTGGGTTCATGCACGATTGTGGTGATTCCAATTTTTAATTCCAATACTTCACTTGTAACTACCAATAGAGTAAGCGATGCATTAGATAACGGTTTTGGGTTGAAATGGACGGGAAATTATGAAGCGTGCAAGACATGCACTGATTCTGGTGGAGAGTGTGGCTTTGACGGAGAATTCAAATGTTTCTGCAAGGATGAACCTCATACAATTTCATGTTCTGACACGGGTATGCTTGTTTCTTCATTTCTCACAGTACTCTTATGTTTGTTTCTAATAAGTACAAGTAAGCATGTGGCTTCTTTCTGATTGAAGAAGCTAGCCGTATTTTCAAATGCTTTTATCTCTAAAATGCTTTTATGGATCACTTTAGCATATTTTTATTTGTGTTTAAATGAACGTGGATTCACGTTTATTTCAAAGCTACTAGTTATAATTTCTGCGTTAGATCTAAAGACACACTTTAACTTTATCACTGCAAATCAACTGGACAAGAGATGAGCACCTTATATATGGAACAAATAGGGGTGTTGGAATTTTAGTGCAGATCATTTGCTTGTTAATGGTGCCGGTTAATTTTCTTGATTCTTCCTCCAACACCTTGAAACTTGAAGAAGACGGGGTCAGCAATATCTGGCTTGCACAAGAATAAAAGGTGCTGATAATGATTTGACTTTTGGGATGCTTATAAGATTTCAAACTTCTGATAAGGTCTGTTGACCATTTCACGTGTTGTTTTCACCAAAGCATTAGGTTTATTCTCATGCTAAAGTCACGCTCACGCTTCATCCTGTCATCCGGATGTTTTCACATATACGAAGGTCCAAACTATTGATTATTTGATTTGGATTATGTGGCCTGATTTTTGGCACCATATGTAGCAAAGAAAATCCTTACTTAAAATCCTGGGAACTGTGTTCCACATGCGGAATCATCTATTACAAATAGAGAAGTGTGATGGAAAAAGATTAAATATAGATAAATTGTAAAAAGTGTTTTTAAGAGTTTGTAGTAGGAGCAATATATCTTATTCAAATAGTTTTACCTTTATTAACCAAACGTGCCACACCTATTTTGACTTTTGATCTATTCATGAACCACATGAATAGCGAGTAAGGTTAAGTAGTTAGAGTAGTTAGACATGAAGTTTGGTCATTAGTGGCCTGAGCTGTTTGAAGCTGAGTACCAACCCTTAAATTTTCTTTAATGTTTTATCAAGGTTAGGTAAATACCAATAACCAAGCTTGGTCAATGATTAATAGGTGACCTAAATTTACAATTGCATCTATAGTACTATTTCAGAACACACCAAGCACACGTTAATCTCACCCATAAGATTGGATCCAGTAGCTTTTGCAATCTTCCCTCTTCCATTTAAGTGCCATATCCTCTTTCCCTCTTCTCTACCAGGCTATTTTCCTGAAGATGCAACTTCTTTATTCAAGCATCTTTTTCTCATTCTTGGTCATAACCATCATCCTAAATCAAATCCCAACATCCTCTTGTGCCGATGATGTGTATTATCTGAAATGTAGTTCTTCATTTCATTGTGCAAATCTCAAAAACCTTAGCTATCCTTTCTGGGGATCCAATAGACCCCTATACTGTGGCCACCCTGCGTTTGAGCTACAATGCACAAATGAAGTAGCAACTATTACCATTATGTCAGATAGTTACATAGTTCTTGAAGTCGATGACTCTAACCATAGTCTCAAAGTTGTAAGAACTGACTATTGGAATAATACTTGTCCCACTAGCCTCAGGAACACCACTATAGGTTGCACTTTCTTTGATTATGGCCTAGATTCTCGGAACCTCACTCTCTACTATGATTGTCCTTCCTCTCCATTTCCTCAAGCAAATAGCTTTTCCCCTCAGTTTAATTGCAGTGTAAATGGAACTCAAATGGATAATAACTATTTTGTGGTGGAGAACCTCCTTGACAATGCTGAGACTTCGATCTCATCAAGTGAAATAATGGGAGCATGCAAATCGAGAGTCTTAGTTCCAATTTTGGAGTCAGAAGCTGAAGTATTAGCGACAAATTCAACATTGGAAAATCTGAAGGTTGCTCTTGATAATGGGTTTGATGTAGAGTGGAATGCAAACAATACATTGTGTGATGAATGCCAAAATTCTGGTGGGCACTGTGGTTATAGCCCAAGCTCATGGAATTTTGCTTGCTATTGCAAGGATGGATCTTTTCCATCTTCATGTAAATCAGGTGAGTAACTGTAATGTATTCTTGTTGTTCCTGCCTAGTGTTTTAGCCTTGCAGGAATCCATTGCTGCTTTGGCCTACTACAACCTGATTTTGGTTACATCTTTGATCTGTTTTCTAGTTTTAAAGATTTATAGAAAAATAGAAAACAAAAAAATTAAAACTAAACCATCTTTACCTTGTCAGTGACTTCTTTGCACCTTTACGGCATCATCTTTCTGACAGATGACTTATTTTTCGGAAAAATATTGCAGATAGAATGGTAGATATTAGGTAGGAGTAAGTAGCATTCAGTAGTTGTTAATTTAAGATGCATGTTCATCTCCCTTTAAAATATGGGTTGCCTTCTTTGACTGCTATTAGACTAATCTTCCCTTTTATGGGGTCCAATAACTCTATTATATTTTGTCGTATGTTCAATAATGTATTTCCATCTAGAATCTCAGCAATAGCTGCTTGAAATTCTGTAGTTATAATTTAGGGAAAATTGTCCTGATATGGATACCCCAGGATTAAACAAAAACCAATTTCTAGATTTTGGCAGTTCTTTATCAGATATCTTGAAATAATTATTGTTCCCTGACTTTGGATGTGTAGTTCTGCGTGCTATTGCAAAATATTTACCAATTCCCTTTTATGGGTTCAAAACACTAGTTACAAAATGTGACAAGATGTCACCTCCTATTGTCGTAGAAAAAGAAAACCTGGGTTTTGTCTGGGTGTTGGAGGATTTCAAAGCAATAATTTTTTCACACAACCAGCAAAAAGATGTTCAATAGAGCAAAGCAGTTTAAGGTAGAAACATAAGATAATATTTGTGAAATGCAAATATATATGGCCCCTGAAATTTTATACTTCAACAACTTTTAGTTACAGATCTTATACATTAAAAAAGTCTTGGGTATGGCATTAAATGCCACTCAAACATCACCTTAGCCGTAATCATTAAGTGTTTGTGGATTTATTTGGTTAGAAATGTTTTTGGAGAAAATATCACATGTTATTTTTAAAAAATCTGAAAAAGTATAAAGTAATTATTCTTCTAAAATAATACTATATTCGGGTATTAAAGAAAGTTGAGTTGGCTTATCAAAACCTCTTGTTCATAGAAATATTACTTATTCAGCAAGGCAGGCTGTTATTAACATTAATTTTTCAAAGAAAAATGTCTAGTAGACATGCTTGGAGTTTCTAAACCTAATAAAAATTTTCCCTATTCAAATCCCATATGTTCAAATCCTACGATTAAACTCAGTTGCCATTTCTCTCCATTAAAAGAATCACACAAACACTTCGCCATTTGAACCCGCCAAAGCGTCCAAACCATATGCTCCACTGATTCAGACCTTTCAGTCATAGTTCTAGATTTTGAATAAGCATCGTTCAACCAATATAGGTATTTTGACCATGATTCAATATTTCCACAATTTTATATACACATGTCTATTATTTTAAAGCAACAATATATTTATTTAACAACTTTTCCTCTACTCTTTTTTATATTTTTAAAATACATGTACTGAGAAAATAAAAAATAATAATTATATATAATACAACACATGATGTCAAGCTTGTTATTAAAAAAAATAAAAAGAATTGTTTAAACAAAAATAAGAAAACGAAAACACGCATTATTTGGCTGCTAAAAACTAAAAACTTTTCAATATATAATTTTCTTGCACACGTCATCAAAGTCCAAGTCAAATAAATTCATCTTCATATTTTATTTTTCTTTTCTGTTTTTTTGTCGGTTAGTTCAAACCATAGAAATATAGTTCATACTAAAAACCCACGACCTTTTTATGGCCTCAACCTTTGACAACCGAAACGAATGAACAACAAGCTATGTTGTCCCTCTTGTCCCTCATCATCATCATAGCCATTCTAATATTCTCCTTCCACCATACGACGTCGTTACAACTCCATGCATCACTCTCTACTTGCCACACCACCACCTTCAACTGTGGCATTATCACCAACCTCTCTTACCCTTTCACCGGCGGTGATCGACCCTTCTTCTGTGGGCCACCACAGTTCCATTTGAGCTGCAACAATGGTGTTCCCGAGTTGAACATCTCCTCAGTGAGTTACCGAGTCATTCAAATCAACCCAGTGATTCGTTCCCTCTCCTTAGCACGAATAGACCTTTGGAATGAAACATGCACCCATGTGTACGTTAACTCAACTTTTGATGACACAAGCTTCATCTACGGTTCCGGGAATCAAAACCTCACCTTGTTTTATGGGTGCAAACCCACTTCTGCATTCACCAAACCTCCTGGTAATATGTTTCATTGTGAGAGTAACGGGTATAAGAATGAATCTTACTCTTTGGTTGGTCCATTTCCTTTCGACCCGGTTCTTGGTGTTGTTGAATGTGATCAACATATTGAGGTGGCAATTCTTGATGAGCAAGCTGAAAGGCTCATAGAAAACCGGTCTCTGCTTAGGGATGTTTTGATGAAGGGGTTTAATGTTAACTATAACAATCCTTATGACACTGAGTGCTTTGAGTGTCTTGGTTCTGGTGGCCAACAGTGTGGGTTTGATTCTGATAACAATGAAACCATTTGTATTTGTGGAGATCGGTTGTGTGCAACTCCAGGTATTCAAGATTCTCTTTTGGTTAATTCTCACTTAAATCCTTTATTTCATACACTCTTTTTTACAGTTATCTACAATTCTCTCTATCTCTCTTCCCTCTACATCATATATGGCATCACGGCTTTGTAGTTTGTAATACAACTCATTTAATCAAGTCTGAATCAGGTGGCCAAAAAAGTGTAAAACACTAATTTCTCATTCTCTCTAGGAGGAAAATTTGTTATGGTTCTTACGGTTTTGAGGATGATTGTCTGTGTGATTAGAACTTAAGAGGTTGTTGTGTAGACTAATACAAGTGGCAGCCATTTTGTTTGCAAGGACTCCTAGTTTGCGCGCCAAGCATAGCAGGTATTGGAATGGGCCATTTGGTGGTCCAGGGCCACTGATTATGGGGACTGAAATTGCTTACAGGGTTTTAGACTTCTAGCGTCATTATTTTTCATCGTAATTTTAAGTAATTATGATCAGACCGGAGTTGGTTTGATGAGTTGTGCACTCGTGCTTGAAGGTCTACAGGAATTGGCAACTTCACTAGTTAGATAAGTATACACAGATGATTCTCTTACTTCAAAATTTTGAAGTTCACCAATTGCTTAAAAAAAAAAAATTACCATGTGATTTAATTTAACTTATGGTTGGTAAAACGCAAATTAATCAAATAGAGTACCGGTAGAGGGCTGCTTCTTTTCATCTTGAGATTTGTTATATCCTCCTAATAATTCTCATGCTACTTTATACAGCTACTTTATAAATGAGTATTTAATGAAAATGTTCATTTATTATTACGTTGAAAACATAAAACATATTAAATGCTTTCTTCATTTATTAATTGATTAGGAAAATTAGTAGAAATAAAAATTACGAGGATTTAGAATTATTCTTCCCTCTTATTTTCTCCATTTCTTCTGAAGTGAAACGCTAGCTGTCAGTCAACTCATAATTTTTATCTCGTTTCCTTTTACAAGTCATAAAGTCAACCGCACAGAATATTATGTACCTGAAGTTGGGTTCAAACAGTCATACTTTGGTAATATTGTAGCCTTTCTTGCTTTCGGTATAAGCATATAGATCTTAGTTTTGATATGCTATTTTTGGATCACATACACCTCTTGAGTACAGTTTTAAATTTAATTTCCACGTTCAGTTATGGTTCATAGACTTGCATCTTGCTTATTTATGCCAATGTTGCTTTCATTCCAATCAGAACCACCTGGACTGCTGCTACTTTTCTTGGGGGTAAAGTAAAATATTTTGCCAGTTGGCAAACTGGATGGCTCACTTTTGATTTGGAAGTCTAATTATTATCACTTTCTGCCACCACTTAATTTGCAGTTATAATTACATGTTTACTGTTCAACCAATTGGTTAAGGGAGAAAATCCTTATCTGATTCCTTGTTATGACATTTTCTTTTTGGTTTGACATATTGCAGAAAAAAAAAGCTCTAGCAAAGTTGGTGTTGCAATAGGTAACTTTCTTTTTGTTAATTTTTTAGCACATTCTTTTATTTTGTTAATAGGTGCATGGAGAGTGAATTTGGAAATAAAATTTCACTAATGTCTACTATTAATATTATTATCAGGCGCTAGTCTAGGAGTTGTAGCCCTTGTTGCCATTCTTGGCTGTGTGTACTTTATTGTGCGAAGAAGAAGAAACAATGCTGATAAATCAAGAAGCAAGGACCACTTCATGGCTCCTTCAAGCAGAGACGCTTTAACATCTACAACTAATACGTCTCGAACTGTCTCTTCTTACCCGTCTTCCAAGTCTGAAATAGTGCAAAGGAGTTCCTACTTTGGTGTACAAGTCTTCACCTATGATGAACTAGAGGAAGCTACCAAAAATTTTCACCCTTCTAGAGAACTTGGTGAGGGAGGTTTTGGCGCTGTTTACAAAGGTATAACAAAAGAAGAACTTAATGTATATTAATTTCTACCAATTTCTCGCACAATTTCCCCTTGCTTTCAGATTTCCTTTACCAATCTTGTGTTTGTTTATCAGGTGAACTCCAAGATGGACGTGTGGTTGCAGTGAAACGCCTTTATGAAAGCAATTTCAAACGTGTTGAGCAGTTCATGAATGAAGTTGAGATTCTAGCCCGGTTAAGGCACAAGAACCTTGTGACACTCTTTGGATGCACCTCTAGACGTAGCAGAGAACTTCTCCTTGTTTATGAATTCATACCTAATGGAACAGTGGCTGATCATCTACAAGGAAACAGATCAAAATCAAGTTTTCTCCCATGGCCAGTGAGATTGAACATTGCAGTAGAAACAGCTGAGGCACTAGCTTACCTTCATTTATCTGATGTCATACACCGTGATGTTAAATCCAACAACATTCTCCTAGATGATAAATTTCAAGTCAAGGTTGCTGATTTTGGTCTCTCAAGGTTGTTCCCAAACCATGTCACTCATGTCTCAACTGCTCCACAAGGAACACCAGGTTATGTTGACCCTGAGTATTATCAATGCTACCAACTCACTGACAAAAGTGATGTTTATAGCTTTGGAGTGGTCTTAGTTGAGCTTATATCATCATTACAAGCTGTGGACATCAACAGGCACCGCAATGATGTGAACTTAGCTAACATGGCCATCAATAAGATTCAGAACCAGGAATTGCATGAGTTGGTTGATCCTTATCTTGGATTTGAAAAGGATTACGCTATAAGGAGGATGACAACAGCAGTGGCAGAATTAGCCTTTAGGTGCTTGCAGCAGCAAAGAGAGATGAGACCCTCCATGGATGAGGTGGTGGAGATCTTGAGAGGAATCAAAAGTGATGAACTTGGTGAAAGGGAAGAGGCAGTAGTAGTGGATGTTAGAACAGATGATGTTATACCTTTGAAGAAGGTTGCTTGCCCAGTTTCACCTGATTCTGTTGTTGATAAATGGGTTAGCGGCTCCTCTGTATCTAATTCCTCATAGTCTTTTTATTTTGGTGAAGAAGACTTAGATTAGATTGTGAAACTGTGAAACTACTGTACTACTACCACTGCTGGTCTCAATGAGCTAGTTCAGAAGTCGTAGCCTTGACATCTCTTTTCCCTAAAAGCTACTGTTTTATACTTTTATTTCCGGCCTTTATGTTACGATCATAATTGATAATAGTAGCTATGAAAGGGTGAATTCACTGTTGATTCAAGACAGGTAATATGCATAGGGGAGAGAGAGAGAGAGAGATAACATATATTTGTAGTGTAAATATTCCCATATCGTAGTGTTGTGATGTATTTGTGAAAATATACATAAAACTGTGTTAAATATAAAGGTTACAGATAGGAAAATAGTTAAATCATGACAAGTGCTGAATTTCCCTTGTTTTTACTACAGCCAAAGGAGACGCTAAGAAGAACAGCTTAACCACACGTATGCACGGCCAGAGAGTTGTTATTTTTTAATCAAGATTCAGAACAACATTTTCAGGTAGGCTCAGATACTGTATGATACATACAAACATGCATGTAGTGGAGAACGTTTAGGCCAATTTATTCAGCTACTATTGTGTACTCAATAGCCCTTGCCAAGTATTTAATAGATGGTTAGAGTCCATATAATGCAGTTGTGATCATAGACTTGTGTTCAGGAATTAGGGCCACATTAAGCAGCATTTTTGTAAGTATATATATATATATATATAGTAATCAGTTGGATTCGGATTTGCTCACTTATATTCTTTCATGTTACCACAGAAAAGGATACAATGATTGGTATTGTAGAATCTATACAGATATGAGTTAGTCCTACCGTAATTAGTTTTTGGGTCTTTCTTATAACGAGAGAGAGAGAGAGAGAGAGAAAACATGAGAGGCTGCTTGTTTTCCCTCTCATAACTCGTGAGAAAAATAAGGTCAAGAATGGATATTAAGCAAAGAATAGTAAGTTTCTATTACTGTTGTTTGATAAGTGTTAGTGAGAATCATTTTTAACATGTAGGCTTGAATAATTTTATCTTAAGTAGATAAATAATATTTTATTTATAAATAGTCAAATAAAAATTTGATATAAATTTTAATTTAACTTTTCTAAATACTCTTATTTTTAAGCTTCTTATATTTTTAGTATTACTCAATTCTTTGTGTTATATATTGTATTGTTTTACTTGGAGTTATTGATAAAAAAAAATATAAGTTGAAAGATATAAAATTATATGAAAGAATAAAGAATATTGAATCTTTATTTTAATGTACCTAAACTATTAATTGATTGTGTCTACATCAATATGTTGATACAAGAATATTTTTCAACAAGTGTGCATCTACATCAACATGATACGGATTAATTTCAAGAAATTAGATTTCTGTTTGATCATTTTTAATACGTTTTTCCAAATAGGAATCTACATTAGCATAATTAGTAATTGTCTTAGCAATAGTTACATAAGTGAAAGACAGAAAGGTCCGTTTCGTCTACAAATTCCTCAAATGAAAGAGTATCCTTCTTGGTACATCAACCACATAAATTATTGCACTTGGGTCCACAGCTTTAGTGTTTGTTTAGATGTTTTCAATTTGTATCTATTGTCTTACATCTTGAGTTGTATTGTGGTGTTCTATACTTGGAAGTTCTTTCTTAGTCTTTCGTTTATAAGCTAATAGAGCATATTAGTAAAATAAAATAAAATAAAGAGCTTATAAAAAGTTATGTCAAATAACATTTAATTTATTAAAAGTCAATTTTAAATATTTTTGTTTTATTTTTATCTTTAAATTTTTCAATAATTTACACTTACATTAAATAATGTTAATATATATTTTTTAGTCATTTAATATATTTTAACTACTTATATAATTAATTTTATCAAACAATTTTAATTCAACTAATTAGTTATGCATTATAAGGTTTCAGCTTACTTACTGAGTGTAAGTTACAAATTGTGAAATTTAACTAATAGAATATTTGTCCATAATAAGAACCTATTTACCATATAATACCTTTAGAAGAATTGTTTGACGAGAATTTTGGTTGGAAAAAAAAAAAAAAGGAAGGCTGATTTTGTTTAAATTAATAACATAATATAATATTTTTATAATAAATAATTAATATATTATTTTATGTTAATATATTGTTTTTTATTTTTAATTTTAAAATATTTAAAATTAAAATACATTTATTTAAAGTAAAAAAATGTTGTCTTCTTTTTCTTCCTCGCTAAAATCATCCTTTTGAGTCTTAGGCCAAAAAGAAATGGTCCTTTCTACGTTTAAAAACTGAGTATTAAGATACCATCTTATATATTTATCTTAAATTATAAAAAAATTAATAATTTATTCATTTAATAATTAAAAATTTGAAATTAAAAATAGAATTATTCTCATAAAAAAATGTTAATCTCAACAAAAATCCTTGTTCCAATCTTTTTCTCCAACTTTTCATAGTCTAGCAATTTAATTGTAGCCAACTAGTCTTTCTAGCTGGTAATTTGTTGTCAACAATTAATGCCTTCATCTACTACTTAAAAGTATACTTGGTACCCTCTTGAAAGAATAATTAAATTAATCAGCTTTATATTTTATTAATTGATATGATAATGTAAGCATTTTAATTTAGTTATTAACTCTAAAACCGTGTTTTAAGCTAATCTGTTGGCAATATTGCTGTTGTCAAATGTATACTATGTACTCGTAATAAGATGACAAAAACTATTATATATATATAAAGAGAATTATATTCACATTATCACACCAAGGTATAACTCTGGTCCGTGACAAGTCTTGTTGGTAAGAAAATAAAAATTTGTTTGATCAAAAAGTGTCACATATTATTAATTGGTTTTGTTTCATGCATGGTTCATATTATTAGACTCTCACGATCATATTCTAAGACTCCTTCCCTAATAGCTTAAGAAGAAAGGTATAATTGCACCTTAAGTAACTAAATCAATATAGGTATAATTTTGTAACCCAATGTCAAACTTGTACATTAATCTATTTGACTGTTGCCATTTTTAATGCTTTGATTCATAGGAATCAAATCTTCAAAGGTCTTCCCCCTCTAATTGGTTTTCTTTTACATATTTTATATACATTTAATGAAATAAAAAATAACTTTCAAGATGTTTTTTTTTTTAGTTGAAATTATTTACATCTTTCATATAAACCTTTTTTATTGTATTAATTTATATAATAAACTATATATCACACTTCCACTATATTTTATTAATTATAAAATAATTTTTTAGATTAAAAACTTATAATTTAAATAATTAAAAAAACTATAATAATAACATATAAATAACTAAAATAAAAGAAATTAAAATCACACATAGTCTAAAATAAAAAGAAAGAAAAATTTCATTACACATTTGATAAATTCCTTCTTTCAAATTCAAAGATGAAACAAATTTCTTAATTATATTATCATTATTTGAAAAAAAATATTATCTCTTCTTTTTCTTTTAATTTGTTTAAGTATATTTCATTAGTATAGTTATATATATAGATTTTTATTATATTTTCAAAGTCATGTTTAACACTTTCAAGGTTAATATTTTTCAATATACTCATTAAATATAAATTTATTTATTAAAAATGTCATTACAAAAATCTATCCATTAATATATTTCCAAATAAAAAAATGCCACTACTTTTTTATACTTTGAAAGTTGCACATGGTAATGTGTTATTGTGTTATACTATAAAATAAATTGAAAAGATTTTGATTTTGTTTTAAGAAAAAAATCAAGAATATTAAATTAGAAAAAAAAGGAAAAATAATTAAAAGTGAGGCATAAAAAAAGAAAGGTAATAACAATAGTATAATAAAGTAGTAGAATTTGGGGCGAATAAAAAGGAAGCTTTTATATTCCCCCGATAAAGGCATTCTCCTTCTTCAATCCAATCAATCAATCACTCTCTTTCAGATCTCACCCTTTCTCTCTCCTCTCTCTTCAATGCCCACTCTCCACAAATTCAAGTTCTTAGCCACCCAATGCGCAGTCGCCGGCAGCCCCACGCGAAGCCCCACCACCAGCCCCGTCATCCACCTCCGCCGCCGCAAAACTCTCCGCATGTTCCTCGCCCGCCCCCTCGATCGCCGCCGCTTCCATCCCCCGCCCCAAGATCCACCGGAAACCACCGACACCGACCTCCCTGTCCGCCACAAGCTCAAGGACTTGTTCGTCTCTTCTCCGCCACCGCTCCAAGACGACAAAACCACCTTCCACCAACAACAGGATCAGCAAGATGAACTCCTCCCTTCCTCCGCCCTCTCCGTCCGCTTCCGTACCGGATCTCCCTTCCGGCTCGGCGCCTCCGCCGCTCTCCGGCCGGTATCGTCGGCGTTCCGTTACCGGTTACTGAGAAGAGTTTGGCGACCGGTGCTTGTCACCATTCCTGAGTAGCGCTTTCTCTCTACTGTGATAATTGTACGGATTCCTTCTATTCCCAATTTTATTTGTTTTATTTATTATTTAATTTTTTTAAAATTTTTGATAAATAGAATTACCTAATAATAGTATGGTAATAACAAATAACTGTTGTAGCTGCTAACGTGCGCGCCGTGCGTTTGCTGTAAAGCCGTAAAGGTAACGTAACTAACGCTTGTCGTATTTGTCAGCGAGTGGAACGAAACGGTCATCATACGACGTCGTATTTTGAGTTTCGTACTTTTCGGGAAATGCATTGGGTATTAGTAACCAAGTGTTTGGTAAATTGAATAGGAAAATAACGATGTTTACATTGTACAATTGTTTTATTGGAATAAAGTGAGTGTGAGAAATACCACGATGCGTTCCTCAAAATCTGTCTCTATTTGCAGTTTCCACGTGTTGATGCACAGAGGTGTCTTCTTATCATCCAAGTTCTTCTATTTTTGTCCTGTTCCGCCAGATCCAAAGACATTTTGTCATACTTAAGCAATGCTTTACTGGGGTGTTGTTAGAAAATGTAGACGCAAAATAATAATAATGTTTTCCTAATATAGAAAAATTCTTTTTTTTAATGAAATGTACCTGTTTTATATTCTTTTTACTCTACTTAAAAGGGTAATAATACGTTACATTAGTATCAACTCACTTATGCTAAGATAATGAACATTCTTCTGTACTTGTTTATGGTTTATACTCTTGATAAGGTAGGCCCCATGTACGAGTGTCTTGATTCAATGTGTAACAGGTGTACTTTTTTAAACTCTCTATACTTTAATTATCGGGTTCTTAAATGATGCTGTTGAGCACAAATTGGGTCAAGTAATGATGCAAGCTACAGATTTAAGAAGTATCAAGGGTTAGCGAGGATGCCAATGGAATAGTGTTTAATTGGTAATTTTATCGTGGTCTTTGTAGGAAAATGACACTCTTATACACGCTGAGAGTTTAGTATCTGTTCAAGTCTTCAAGGAATCTAGGTGTCTTTAAGACCAAATGTTCAGCCATTTTGTTTGTATTGTTCAAGTCACCTCAAAAGTGTTGCTTCTTGTTGTGCTTTATAATATCCAATTAAGTATATACACAGGCCCACCATGTGCATTATTGAGGATACCTTCTCTCTAGTAGCCTTTTTTAATGCACTTTAGGGGATGCGATATAACATTAAACATCATGATCAAGATCAAATACAATAAGTGGAACAAGCTACTTCATTAGGCTATATACTCATTTTTCCTCTTGTATTAAGGAACAGAACACGAACATCTTTCGGCTTATAGTAGTCAACCCTATATTAATAGAATATTTATATTATAATGAGTTGCCCTCTTTTGGGAGTAAATATCTTGAACTTCTTAATAATCATACCGAGCTAAACATCAATAACTAAATAAAAAATTGACTCATAAGTATTTGACGTAATGAAAATAACTCAAATTGCCTTAGAAATAAAACCCTAAAGGTGGATAGTGAGTGAGTAACTATTTGTATATATTTATAGTTTAAATTTAAAATTAAAATCCAAGAGTTTTTTTTTTCTATTTACAAAAAGTGATACATGAAAATTGGTATATTGCTTTGCCTTCAAGCTTACAAGTGGTGTGAAATTCTTTTTGACACGTTAGGAGGAATCTCTCTCCCTTCTGAACAAGCTGATCATAACAAAAGCAAATGGCAGCGAAAAAACTTCTGGTTGCTCTGAATACGTTTGACCAAAGCAAGATGATTCTTTGGTAACAAATATATATATATATATATATATAAACACGTGGCCAAACAGAGAACAAAATATACCCTTTTTGGGTCATTACTGATCGCAAATGTACGTCACATCTAATTTGATTAAAAAATTTTACATAAACTAAGATGGTAATTTAGACTCAAATCTAATAAATATTTCCAAAAATTATTCTTAACAGCCAATGAATAATGTTTATATACATAGTTATGTAAACATCTGATGAATTTTTGTTTGTTAATGAAACTATTCTTTTAATAGTGATCTAAAATTGTGGTTAATCAAAGTCATCTGAGTCTAATCGTAATTATAGTTTATCACAAAACCAAAAAATGGTATTGAGACGAAACATGTTTCATTCACCGTTTGAGTTAAATCTCTTACTTTCTTTTCGGTTGTTGCAAATCATGATTTCTTTTAACCTAATTCTTTGACTTAACTCGTCATGGTTGAATACTTGGGAGTGGCTTATTAATTGCTGTTACTCGTTCCCCCACCTACTATGATACTTACCAAACCAGTATTTTAATTATTTATTTATTTTGCACTCCATTTTTTTTGTATAACGAAAATATAACAAAGAGAGAGGTAAGAAGAGAAGAGGGAGAGCTATAACGGTAGATAAAATGAAAAAAAGATCATAGAAACAAATTATTATACAATGTGTTGTAAAAAAATAGGAATAATATAACTCTAATAAATTAACATACTTAAACCTTTAAACAAATGAATGAAAATCATAATTTCAAGGCGTTATATAAAATATTATTATAATAAAAATTAATAATGTTAGTATATTATTTGTATTTATTTAAATAAAATTATTTATTAAGCATAAAAAGGTTTTAGATGGTGTAAGAATTTTTTTTTTGGTTAAATAAACTTTTAAAATAATTTGGATATGGCTTATTTAGTGCAAAAGCCTAAGTAAGGCAAGACCCAACGTAGGTTAGATCCTAAGCCTTCGATAAAACTTCTAATTAAATTCTTGAAAAATAGATTTTTTAATTGAAAATAGAATATATTTCATATAAAAACATTTATTTATTTTTAGAACAATTAAAATTATTTAATGAAGTGTATTAAATACTTCTAAGCCAAATTTGTTAAAATAATCATTAATAGGAAAAAAAAAACTGCATAAAAAATGATCATTTCTAACTTCTAAACAGTAAGAAAGCTAAAATCCACACCTCAGATCGTGACTCTATCTAGCAAGCACAGGTTCATAACGAGACCTCACGCTGTGCCAAATCCACAAGTTAACCAAGAAGTCTTCATGGGCATTTAAGTACTATGCTTTCCTTGAACGAGTCTAAAGCTATGTTTAGGAGTTCGAAAAAGGGATAGGAGGAGAGATAAAGGATTTAATCTTGATTAAAAGTTACTTAATTAGGAAAGAAAAATTTTGAGAAATTTTCTTAAACTCTCTAAAACTTTTTAAAAATTTGTTTTTTGAATTTCTCTATTTTAGAGAATTTTTTCTTTTCCACTCTTTTATATTATTTAGATTTTAACTTTTTTTTAAAAAAAATGTTAACTTTTTAAGTGATAATTTTTTTTAAAAAAAATTAAAAAATTAAAATATTAATTTTAAAATTATTTATATAATTAAATCCTTTAACACTCTTTTCTTAATATTAAACATCTAAATAAAAACGGAGTTTAACTTTCTTTCTCTTTCTTCTTTTAAATTTTTCTTCTTTCTCTCTTTTCAAACTCTCAAACAAAGCTTAACTATCCATATTCAATAATACATTGCAAACAATGCACTAAGGCAGAGATATTACCGTGAAGATTAACTATTGAAACACACTTTTCACATTTTTATAAAAATACACGACAAAAACATTAAATTAGGAGTGAGAAAAAGTGAGATTCTCATCATTTTCATAGTTTTTAATAAATTGTAAGTAATAATTAAGTTACCATACAAAGTTATTGCAAAATAAATTCATCGTGGTTTGACAATATCTATAAAAATGACATTGTTACAGTTCAATTCTCACGCAAAATTAAGACCATTCAAAGCTTCCAGTAGTTGGGCAATAAAAAAGCGAACCAAAATATGTTTGAAGTGAACTTAACTATCGCATCAAGCTAGAAGTGGGATTGAAGAGAGAATTCAAGAAAGAGTTACACCACTAATGAGAAACCACATAGAAATAACTAGCCTACACACGTGCACAACACTTAGGAATGATATATTAAAAAGAAAGCTGAGCTTAAATTACTTTAAAAAAAAAACTAGCTCAAAAGAAGAGGTTTGTCTTAATGGCCTTATAATTAAGAAGTATTTTAGTCATAATTTTCAATTAAAGTGAGATCTTAACATGGGACGCAAAACAAGTGTAAAACATCTCTTTAACCTACTAACTGCTGCACTATTCATCTCTAGTGTCAATATGGAGTAAGCTTTGTATAGTTTTTATGAGAATTATATCACAAGATTTGGAAAAAAAACAGTCTGAGTGATATAGACAAATAATTATTAAAAGTCAAAATTGAGATTCAACTTTACAAATTAAATATTAGAGATAGAAGGTTGCTTTTATATATACAATTGAGAAAGAGTTTATCCAAGCTATCTAGAGTCAACACTCGTTTTGCTACAGTTATTCTGATTCTATGTCACACTGTTTCGCCCCGGCTAGTTTCGTAGAAACAACTGATTGTTGAAATTTGCTGCGTTGAAACGTCAAAGTGAAAGGCTAATTTATAACTCAATTCCCAATATAATGATCTATGCTCAGTTTAGGACTTAATTATTGTGGTGCAACACAATGAAACCTCTGATTATTTTCATGTTTTGGTTTACTATTGTCATCTCAATAAATATTACAACAATCCTTTGTGATGATGATAGCCACTACACCAACTGCAATAAGGCTTTTAGCTGCGGAAACAGCACTATCTCAAACCTCAGATACCCCTTTTGGGGAGACAACAGAGAAAAGTATTGTGGTGATCCTGGATTGGAGGCACTCACATGCGAAGAAAGTGTCCCCAAGATAAGCATCAATGCCATCAAATACCGTATTCTGGGTTGGGATACTACAACAAACCAACTCACTGTGGCTAGGGACGATTACTGGGATAATATCTGCGTGAGTGATCCTAAAAACAACACGTTTGATAACACCCTGTTTCAGGTTGATTATCTTATGCTTGAGAACGTGACACTGTTTTATAATTGCTCTTCAATGCCAAATGTGAATCCGTTTTCTCAAAACTGCGGTGGTGGTAGAGTTGTCTATTACGTTCTGGGACCTTCGTACCAGGTGGGTTCATGCACGATTGTGGTGATTCCCATTTTTAATTCCAATTCTGCACTTGTAACTACCAATAGAGTAAGCGATGCATTAGATACCGGTTTTGGGTTGAAATGGACGGGAAATTATGAACAGTGCAAGACATGCTCTGATTCTGGTGGAGTGTGTGGCTTTGATGGACAATTCAAATGTTTCTGCAAGGATGGACCTCAAACAATTTCATGTCCAGTTTCAGGTAAGCTTGCTTCTTCATTTCTCACAGTACTCTATGTATTTTACACTAATCCTAATTTGGTATGTAGTTAATAAAACATGGGTTATTTTTAATAAAAAAACCGTAGGTGGTAGTATAGTTATTCAATTAGAGTTTGAATTTTATCTCAAAAAAAAATTAAAAGTAGAATTTACATAAACTTTACCAATTTTAATAAATTTTATTTAATAACTAAGAATATATTAGAATAAGTGTGTTAGAAAATATATTGTTAAAATATTTTTTTTAAAAGTCAATATAGTTATTTTGTAAACTGATTACTTTTATAAATTATTTTTATTTTTAAAAAATTGACCCATCATAAAATGTGGAATTAAAATAATACTACTTTTAATATTGAAAATAAGATTCTTTTAACAACTTCACTGTAATTTATAAATATAATTATCTTTATTAAAAACATTAAATTTATCAATTATTTGGATATTTTTTCTAAAATTATTGAGACCTATTATTTTACTCTATTTTTTACTAAATTCAATATTTTATCTCCAATAAAAATATTTTTATAAAATACTAATCAATAAAAAACAAATTTTAAAAATTTTATCTAAAAAAATCATAATATTTTATGTTTATATATAAGAACTTTGTGGCATGGTTACCATTCCTCTCAGTAGCTTACCTACAATGGAGGGCTGCATGTTGACATGGTTCATTTATAATATTACAAGACTTTAAATAATAACCATCATCATCAAGTATAAAGAGTAATATTATTCATATAATAATTTTTTATATACTTTTTCGTCTTTGTTATCTTATGTTTTTTTCTTATTTATAAAAAAATATACATAGTCAATATACAAATATAATTTCTCATATAAAATTGAAAATGATTCTAAGTCTAATATAATAAATTATTCTACAATAGCATGAGATATTTAACTGCCTAGTCAACACGCTATCTAAGAGCTATTCCAAAGTTCCAACTCTGTTCTTCATTGCTGTGTCTCTCACTCACCTTCAAACTATGGAAATTTACATGCGTTAGAAGTCAAACAGTGGAAATTTGCATGCATTAAAAGTCAAGAGCAATTAAAATCATATATCTATACAGTATTTTTATTTTTAATTTTTTATAATTTTTTCTTATTAAGTCACATTATTTATCATTTTTTTTAAACTCTCTTTTCTCTTTTTATCTATTTTTTTCACTTCTATTAACAAAAATATAACATTAACTTTAAAGATTAATTTTAACTGTTTATAATATAAAAATATACATTTAAAGTATAATAAAATTAAAATTAAAATTAATAAAAAAGAGTCTCATAAATATTATGTAAAAGTCAAACACGAGTTTATTACTCAATTCTTAAATACTTATTTTTTACATTTATTTTTTTCTCATTCTTTTTATTATATATTTTTCACTTTTTATCTTCTACTAAAATCTCATCATTTAGGAACTAAAAAATGTTAGAAAGTACTCGTAAAACTACATTACATTTATATATGTATGATCATTCAATTTGATAAGAAGTCTTATATTGAAATTTGCATTTAGAGACATTTTAATTTATTTTAAAAAAAGCACATCATTTAGGGGATGTGAAGATATTTTTTCCCTTCCCAAAATAAATCAACTATGTGGAGTTTATTGGCCCACGCCACCTAACCTTCTTTGCTTTTCCTTTCGAAGAATGAAACCTCTGCTTCACCCATCTTCTCTTTTCTTTTCTGCCTCATTACCCTCATCTCAACCAATATTCCAACATATCTCTATGCGAATGATAATCACTACACAAAATGCAACAACACTTTCAGCTGCGGAAGCAGTGTTTCAAACCTCAAATACCCATTCTGGGGAGGAAATAGAGATCAGCATTGTGGTCAACCTCAGTTGGAGCTCAAATGTCAAGGTAGTTTCCCAAAGATCACCATCAATTCCATCAAATACCATATTCTTCTTTGGGACTACAGATTATTGGGATAGTGAATGTGTGAGTGATACAACGAACAATACATTTGATAACACTCCGTTTCAATATTATGGTGTGCTTGTGAATGTGACTTTGTTTAATTTTATGATTGCGATCCAACCCCAAATCCACAAAATATGTTTAATGTTAAATGTGATGCTGACAAAGTTGTCTATTACATCATGGGATCCTCGTACTCGGAGTTTTGCATGAGTGTTATGATTCCCATATTTGGAACCCAAGCTTCATTTTTACCTAATAGATCAATAAACGAAGCATTAGATAATGGGTTTGGGTTACAGTGAACGGGGAATTACGAGGTGTGCAAGACATGCATTGCTTCTGGTGGAGAGTGTGGCTTCCATGGAGGAGGATTCAAGTGTTTCTGCAAGGATGGATCTCATCCAACTTCGTGTGAATCACAATCAGAAAGATCCTCACATATGTCATATCATTCATTTTCTCGTACTCCTATGTATGAAATTATATGTTAGAATTTTTTTTAAAAGATGTTATTTAAGGAATCTCATCTCATAATATATTTTTTATTAGAAAAAAATTATTAAATTATGAGGGGCACATTTGTTTATTCAAGGAAAATTTATTTCCTGATTCTTTAATTTCTTTCATCTTCCTCATATATCATATATTAAATAATTTATTCATTTTTTATGAGTTTCTTTCTATTTTCATCCATTTTCTTTCTTATAATAAACAAAGAGTTTCATTTCCATCATTTTTATGTTGTTTACATCAACTCTTGAAATTAAATTTAAGTATATAAAATGATACACTTTTATAAAGAAAGAAAATGTTTATTACACTTTTATATTTTTAAATAATAACTATATATCTTTCTAATGAAATCTTATTATTTTTAAATTCTTGAAACCAATCTTAAAAATTAATATTCATATTTTTTTTCTTATCACTTTACATTATTTATCAATATTTTTAAGTTAGGGATGGGAAATTGTCACGACTCCTTTTATAAGAAACCGAGAACATTGTTTCTACATTTCATACTTATTTAAGATAAATAAATAATAGAGAATATAAGTATAAAATTTACTCCTCATTCAAAATAAAATAAAGTTTCTTAATAAAAATATCTAATAAAATAATATAATATTATATTTAGTTCATAATATTCAAAATATCCAAAATTATACTACGTATCTCTCTCTACATGAGTTCTCAAAATATAAAGAAAAATGACTTTAATGCAATATTACTCGACTCCAGCTTCTAACATTTCTTCACTGGCCCCTCAGTCTGTGAAGTAGATGCAACACCTGCTATATCTGCTCACATACCACAGTACGATCATCGCAGTACACACGTATACAACGACATAGAAAGAAATGCAAGGGTGAGCTTACAAAAATAAACTAAAATCATACATATATATATATATATATATATATATAACAAAACATTACTCACAGCAACAGCCCCATGCATTACTGGCCCATCTAATGCACAGTATGAAAACGATTTTTGACTGGTTTCACAGCTTAAGTAATCCAGAAGGAACTGAGCCAGTCCGGGAGTGACCCATTCCGGTATCTAGATCCAGACAGCACAACAGCTCAGCATGAACTTACCGTTACACGTCTACCCACTTAAACATGTAACTCGGCTCTATAATGATGCAAATCATATATCTCAGCATGATGCACACCACCAAAATTATTTTAAAAGCTCAACTAAGGTAAGTTTATAATATATCAGCTAAAATCTCAGCATTTTAAATCAATTAACAGTAGTTACAGCTTAAAAAATAACTTTTATTTAATATATCTAACAAAATTATATCAAAGCATCTTGAAATAGCATATTAAACCGTTCAAAACGTAGTTCATAGGTTAAAGTAAGCTCTCCTTACCTCAGAACGATGATTCACACTAGATCTACCGAATATTAATTGTTTTATAACAAGATGCACCGAAGATTTGGCTTTAGAACGAAGTTTCTCTTAACAACACCATGAACTTCTATGAGAAAGAGAAGGAGAAGAGAAATGAACAGTAAATCTAGCTTCAAACTTAAAGAAACTTACTTCAAATTCCTCAGAATAGACGTAGAATCTCAGATCTAGCAAGAAATCTAAGTTATGAGGGTTTAATATGAGAGAAAATGGTGGTATATGGCCTTGGAACCTTTGAGAACCTTGTATAGGAGTAAAGAAATGAAAATTTCGTGTGAAATCCCTTTTTTATAGAAAATTTTCAAAATTTACTATTTATCGCTGGAAACATTGTTCACTGCCTTACTGTTCACGTCGGAAACACTGTTCAGGACACTATTCACGCCGGAAACACTGTGCACACGTATTGTACGCGCACTATACGCGTATGTGACGTCAAGATGATGTCACTGTACATACACAATTTTTATTGTTCATACATGGTTTGTACGCGGTTTGCACTATTTATAGGCAGTTTTAGTATTCATTGACACTGTTCATACGGTACTGTTCACTTTTTTTTTTAAAATAATTTCAAACTCCATCTAAATCTATTACAATACCAAATAATCCTTCAATTGACATTTAACAAGTATAAAATATTATAGATTACTCAAGAATAAATCACAAGATTGACAGAAATAATAGTCATGCACAGGATCTGCATCTCTACCTTCTGCAGGCCAGTGATGGTGATCCACTAAGCAATGTCCTCTATCTTTTTTCTTACATTCTATTGATGATCAAAAACTTCAACGTTTACTGATCATGCATAATAAAAAAATCTTATTATTTTTTGTTTTTAAAGATTGGCAGAGTAGTCGATATAATCCGTCATTTCATTGGTAAAAGCAGTTCTAAGAAAAGGAAACACAATTCATGCGACTGAAGCCCTTTTGAAAACTTTGAGCATTTAAGACTTGTATTTGAAACCAGAGATTAGAAATATTTAGAGTTATTCTACTATCACAATAAATTCTTATAACAAATTTTTAACTGCAATAAAATTTTTTATCTTTCTTCATTTTGTCGCTTTTTTATTTCTCTTCTCTTCCTTTCTCTCTTCAATTTGTTGAAAAATATCATACACATTAATTGTACAAATATTATTTTTCTCATATGTATGATAGAAAAACATCGAGGCTTAAAATAAGTAAAGTCTAAAATAATAAATTATTGTAGATCAACAAGAGTAGAAAAGCAAGAAGTTTCATGGGATTGACAATGCATGCATATGAAATTGTGCATCTTAGAGGGTATACATGTTATCCTGGGAATAACGGAACCCAAAAGAGGTCCAGTAGCAAATGCATCAATGATTTTTAGACAATAAATAAGCATGATTGTAATAAATTATGGGTGCATTTGGATAACTGCTTGTTTAGCCACTTATTCAATAAGTTTTTTTTAAAAAAAAAACAATGACTTGTGTATTATATATTTAACAATGGAATTTATTAAGATAAGGTAAGTTATACCAAGAAGTTTATAGAAATAAATTGAAAACAACTTTTGAGAGTCATAAACTGTTCATAGCCTCTTCTGAATTGATCTATATCTATTTCTATTTTGAACCGTATAGGATCATCTTCAAAAAGGAACCGGAGGCTTACGATTGCGATAGGTAAAAAAAAAAAAAGTGTAGTTTCAGTTATAATGTTTATTGTCCCCAAATACGGTGGCAAGGTTCTTCTAAAATTGATCCAAGTCCATTTTTATCCCTTTTTCTGTACATACAGGTGCATCAACAGCTGGTTTTGGAGGAGTAGTAGTAGTGTTTCTTATGATAATTTGTTACCATAAGAGGCGTCTAAGTTTTGGAAAAAGAAGGATCTTCATAAAGAGAAGAAAATTTGTTGACGATAGTGTGGAGGTTTTCATGAAGAGTTATGGTTCTTTGGCACCAAAGCGATATAGTTATCCAGAAGTGAAAAGGATCACCAAAACATTTCTAAATAAACTAGGCCAAGGAGGATATGGTGTCGTCTATAAAGCTACATTATCTGATGGTCGTCCTGTTGCAGTAAAAGTAATTAATGAGACTATGGGAAATGGAGAAGAATTCATAAATGAAGTTGCTAGTATTAGTAGAACATCCCACGTAAACATTGTCTCACTATTGGGTTTTTGTTATGAGATGGAGAAAAGAGCACTAATATATGAATTTATGCCTAATGGATCATTGGATAATTTCATATATAAAAGTGGTTATCCAAATGCTATTTGTAATTTGGATTGGTACACATTGTACCAAATTGGAATTGGCATTGCTCGAGGACTAGAATACTTGCATAGAGGATGTAACACAAGGATTTTGCATCTTGATATCAAACCCCAAAATATTCTTTTGGATGAAGATTTTCGCCCTAAAATATCTGACTTTGGACTAGCAAAAATATGTCTAAGGAAAGAGAGTATTGTATCCATATTGGGCACAAGAGGAACTATAGGGTACATTGCACCTGAAGTGCTTAGCCGATTATTTGGTGGAGTTTCACACAAATCTGATGTGTATAGTTATGGCATGTTGATTCTTGAAATGATTGGAGCAAGAAAGAATTATGATAGTGGAGGATCACATACGAGTGAAATGTATTTTCCAGATTGGATTTACAAGGATCTTGAACAAGGTGATATTCCTTCCAGTTGTTTGGTTGCCACAGAAGAAGAAAATGAAAAGGTAAGAAAGATGACTTTGGTGAGTCTATGGTGTGTTCAAATAAATCCATCAGATAGGCCGTCAATGACTAAAGTAGTAGAGATGTTAGAAGGAGCACTTGAGTCAGTGCCATATCCTCCAAAGCCTGTCTTGTGTTCTCCAGCTAGGCCACCTTTACAAATTTCAGATACATCTTCCACCAATATGCAGGATACAAATTCAATAACAATTCAAAAGGATGGTTCCATTGAATTGAATGAATTAAGCAAAAGCATAGAAGTAAGTGTGTAATAAATTAGAATACAGGTTCTTAAGCAAAACATTGTATGTCAAAAATGATTTGTCAAACTTTAAACCCTTGAAAATATGGATGGAATTTGTAGATCCGTCTGATGTTTAAAATGGTGGAATAAGAAATGGTACTTCCTGATATTTGAACTGTCTTACACAATGCTGATCTTTATTCATCATAAAATCTATGCTTTATCTAAGTACCTATTGTTATTTAATGCGATGAGTGATCTGATTAATCTCACTTAAGTTCATGTGGTCTCATTTATACTGTTTATTTGCCAAACATTTATAGAAATGCAGATGTGAGCCTTGTGACCGTTGAAAAACAAAATTGAGAAACATTATTCACTCAAATGGCGCACGTTTTAGTTTATCACTCAACCACGTGAAGTTAAGAAGAGTGAAACATGAAGATTTAAACTACTATAATAGTAATCAAATCTGAAGTTGATAAAAATAAAAATTCTGAAAATTTTGGAATGAAATTTGAAGATATAAACACCGGTATAATCTTTTTGTGACAATTAAAATATGAAGAAAAAGAAAAAAACTTGATTGTATATAATATTCAAGCAACTTATTCGCAAGGCTCGGTGAGTGGAAGAATGAAACTGAATGCATGAATGGCAAAGCATGCACGCGAAGTGTATCACAAAACAACAATAAGATTCAATGTCATTAAGTGTTAAACTTTATAAAACTTTCTTTTCAATAACTTTTTACTAATTTTTTTTAATTCAACTATTTAATTTAAATTCTCACAATAAATTAATTTTATAAAATTTAAAAATTAATACTGTCACCCTACTTTATTGTTTTATAATATGACATGTTACATCAAACATAAATAAAAAATTGCTATTAAATTGCAAATATTTAAACATTTACATTACACGATAAATTGCATCACCAGATAAAGTATATTTATAACACGAGTAATTAAGAACATTATAATTCGTTGTAAACTCTTTTAGTTTCAATAACTAGTACCGATAACAAAGAAAAAAAAAGCTCATTTGGCATTTATTAGTAAAACTTGCTGTAAAAAAATAGGAATAATATAACTCTAATAAATTGACAAACTTAAAGCTTTAAATAAATGAATGAAAATCATAATTTCAAGGCGTTATATAAAATATTATTATAATAAAATAATAATAATGTTAATATATTATTTATATTTATTTAAATAAAAATATTTATTGAGCATAAAAAGGTTTTAGATGGTGTAAGATTATTATTTTTTGGTTAAATAAGCTTATAAATTAATTTGGATATGGCTTATTTAGTGCAAAAGCCTAAGCAAGGCAAGACCCAACGTAGGTTAGATCCTAAGCCTTTGATAAAACTTCTAATTTCATTCTTGATAAAAAAGATTTTTTTAATTGAAAATAGAATATATTTCATACAAAAGCATTTATTTATTTTTAGAACAATTAAAATTATTTAATGAAGTGTATTAAATACTTCTAACTTCTAAACGATAAGAAAGCTAAAATCGAGACCTCACATGGTGGCCCCATCTAGCACAGCCCAAGTTCATAATGAGACCTCTTATGTTTATTTCTACAAATTCTAGTTTAGTACGTAGGTAATAAAACATGGGTTAAAAATATTTTTATAAAAAATAATCAATACAAAAAACAATTTGTAAAAATGTTATGTAAAAATATCATAATATTTTATTCTTATATTTAAGATCTATGTGACATGGTTAGCGTCCCTCTCAGTAGCTTCCAAGACAATAACAGCCATCGTCAAGTATATAGAGTAATATTACTCATATAATAATTTTTGTATGCTTTTTTTTTCTCTGTTATATTATTTATTTTATCCTATGATTTTTTCTTATTTATAAAACAATATACATAGTCAATATACAAATATAATTTCTCATATAAAAATTAAAAATGATTCTGAATAAAATATAATAAATTACTCTAAAATGTTATGAGAAATTTGACTGCCTAGTCAACACGCTAAGAGCTACTTCAAATTTCCAACTCTATTCTTTATTGCTGTCTCCCTCACCCACCTTCACAACATTAATTTTATATTTTTAAAAATAATATTTTATGAAAAATAAATATTTATAATATAAAAATATAAAATTAAAGTATAATAATATTAATAATAAAAAATTAATAAACAAAAAGAGTGTGTCATAAATATTATTTAAAAGTCAAAAATTTTATTTTTTTTTAATCAATTTTTTATATTTTACTAAAATCACATCATTTAGTAACTCCAAAATGTTAGAAAATAATGTAAAACTACGTTACATCTACATACGTGTGATTATTCTATTTAAGTAAGAAGTCTTATATTTAAACACCGTGATTTTAATTTTTCAAACAAATTACATCATTTAGAGGATGTGAAGATATTTTTTTCCCTTCCCAAAATAATCGGCTACGTGGAGTTTTCGGCTATATCGATGGCAAAATTAACCGTATTTATGGGTAAAATTATTAAAATATTATTATGTATATTTAAATATTGTATTATCATATTTAATTTAATATCATATTTTTATTATTGTAACAAAATATTATACTACTTTTATTACTTAGGCTCTTTATTTTTTATTCTAATTATAATTGATATATAAATTAATTTATATTAGGTTATTTTCTTTAAAAAAAAATCTAGAATATTTTTTAATAAATATTCACGGCTACCCATGAATACCTTGCGGATGATAATAATATTGTTTAAAATTCACTTAACGACGTCTACACGGATATAAATGCCTAATTGGCCCACAGCTCATTCTTTAGCCAACCTAAACATCCAAAATTATGCACAAATCACAATTACTGTCTATTTCTTTGAAAGCAATTTCCATCATAAAATAATGTTAACTTCACATAGAATACATTGTTGCAGACTTCATCTTTGCACTCTCCCAATGGCTTCTTTGCTTATTCACCTGCCTCTTATCCCTATGCTCTATCAATACATAATCCTCCTAGTACTAATTCAGATACCTCCACATTTAAGCTCCTACGATTATTATAGGAATTGTACTAATCAGATAAGTTGTGGGAATATAAGAAACATTGGTTTTCCATTTTGGGGAGATAACCGTCCAAGTTGGTGTGGCCACCCTTCGTTGCATCTCATTTGCATGAAAAATATCAGCTACATAACCATCCATAATGTCAATTACCAGGTTTTGGTGGCCAACCCAATTGAACATACTATGAAAATCACCAGAGTGGACTACTTACAGTTACAAGGAATATGCCCTTCAAAACTTTTCAACACCAGCCTTGACACTGAGCTCTTTGTTTATGGGTCAGAGGATAAGCATCTTACCCTCTTCTATGGTTGCACTCCTTCAAATGCTGGACTTCTTCCTTGTAACCTAAATGGAGCTATTGATTATGTTTATCCTCAGTTTGGGTTTTCCCCTCCTCCTATGTTTTGCAAAGCAAGTGTGGTAGTTCCAGTTTCTCCATCATTGGTTGATATTAGAGATTTCACCAACATACAGAAGGCAATCAGAGATGGATTTATGGTGAAATGGATAGCAGGTATTGAAGAATGTGAGAAATGTGTAAAATCAGATGGAATCTGCGGTTATGACTCGAAATCAAATCAACCAACTTGTTCAAATTCATCACCAGATGCCAAAGCACCTCCACCATCCCAAGAGCCTCCTCCTCCAGGTATGGCTAAGATCATTGATATTTGGATTTTTTATTTGTTAATGAAGACTGTGTTTTGAGCATTTTATCAATCTATAACGACCAAATGTTTTATCTAATATCAACAATAATAATTAAAAGTAACGTCAAACTTGAGATTCAACTTTAAAAATTAAAGATTGGAGATAAAGCTTGCTTTGATATATAAAATTGAGAAAGAGTTATTTATTCAAGCTATCTACAGTCAACACTAAAAATACTATAATTAAATATTATATTTAATTAAACTACCTAGTCCACGCGTTTTGCAAAAGTTATTCTAATTCAATGTCACACTGCTTCGCCCCGGCCGGTTTCGTAGAAACAACTAATTGGGGAAATTTGCCGCGTTGAAACTTCAAAGTGAAAGGCTAATTTATAACTCAATTCCCAATATAATGATCTATGTGCAGTTTACGACTTAATAATTGTGGTGTCACACAATGAAACCTCTAATTATTTTCATGTTCGGGGTTACTATTGTCACCTCAACCAATATTCGAACATGTCTTTCTGATGATCATAGCCACTACACCAACTGCAATAAGGCTTTTAGTTGCGGAAGTAGCATCACAGACCTCAAATACCCCTTTTGGGGAGGCAACAGAGAAAAGTATTGTGGTGATTCTGAATTGGAGGCACTCGCATGCGAAGAAAATGTCCCCAAGATAAACATCAGTGCCATCAACTACCGTATTCTGGGTTGGGATAATACAACAAACCAACTCACTGTGGCTAGGGACGATTACTGGGATAATATCTGCGTGAGTGATCCTAAAAACAACACGTTTGATAACACCCCGTTTCAGTATGATAATGGTCTGCTTGAGAACGTGACACTGTTTTATGATTGCCCTTCAATGCCAAATATGAATCCGTATTCTCAAAACTGCGGTTCTGGTAAATTTGTCTACTACGTTCTGGGACCTTCGTACCAGGTGGGTTCATGCACGATTGTGGTGATTCCAATTTTTAATTCCAATTCTTCACTTGTAACTACCAATAGAGTAAGCGATGCATTAGATAACGGTTTTGGGTTGAAATGGACGGGAAATTCTGAAGCGTGCAAGACATGCACTGATTCTGGTGGAGAGTGTGGCTTTGACGGAGAATTCAAATGTTTCTGCAAGGATGAACTTTCATGTTCAGTTTCTGACACGGGTACGCTTGTTTCTTCATTTCTCACAGTACTCTTTATCTTTTTTTCACTAATCTAGTTTAGTATGTAGTTTATAAAACATGGGTTATTTTTAATACAAAACATAGGTTATCATGCAGGTAACGCTGGTATTGTTATTTAATTAGTTTGAAATTCTACCTCAATAAAAATTAAAAGTAACACTTGCATAAACTTTATAAATTTTACTTAATAATTAAGAGTATGTTAAATAATTGTGTTAGAAAATGTTATTAAAATATTTTTTAAAGAAAGTCAATATAGTTATTTTGTAAATTGACTATTTTTATAAATTATTTTATTTTTAAGAAAATTGACCGATATAAAAAGTGGAATTAAAATAATTTTACCTTTAATATTGAAAATAAGATTCTTTTAACAACTTCACCGAAATTAATAAATGTAATGTAATTATCTTTATTAATAACATTAAATTTATCAATTATTTGAACAAAATTATCTTTTTTTTTACCAAATATAATACTTTATCTCCAATAAAAATATTTTTATAAAATAATAATCAATAAAAAACAATTTTGAAAAATTTATCTAAAAAAAATATGATATTTTATTTTTATATAGAAGACAACCATTCCTCTTAGTAGCTTGTCTACGATGGAGGGCCGCAGGTTGACATGGTTCATTTATAATATTACAAGACTTTAAATAATCATCATCATCATCAAGTATAAAGAGTAATATTATTCATATAATAATTTTTATATTTTTTTCTCTTTTATGTTATTTATTTTATCTTGTGCTTTTTTTCTAATTTATAAAAATTATACATAACTAATATACATATATAATTTCACATATAAAAATCGAAAATGGTTGCAAGTAAAATATAATAAAACTCTAAAATGTGAGATATTTAACTACCTTGTCAACACGCTATCTAAGAGCTACTCCAAATTTCCAACTCTATTCTTCATTGCTGTCTCCCTCACTCACCTTCAAACTTTGGAAATTTACAAGCGTGTGAAGTCATCAATTCAAACAGTGGAAATTTACATGCGTTAAAAGTCAACAACAATTAATTTCATATATTTATACAGTATTTTTTGTAAAAAAAAAATATACTTTTTCTTATTAAGTCACATTATTTATCAAATGCGAGTTTATTACTCTATTCTTAAAATAATAATTATATTTTTATACTTATTTTTTTACATTTATTTTTTATTTTCTTTTGCTTTTTACCTTAATATCTTTTTTCATCATATTTTTTTATCACTCTTTATCTTCTACTGAAACACATCATTTAGTAACTCAAAAATGTTAGAAATTAGGTAAGGTAAATCTAGATTACATTTACATATGATTATTCTATTTATAGTAAGAACTCTTATATTTAAATTTGCATTATGTTTAGAGACACACAGTGATTTTATTTTATTTTATTTAAATTACATCATTTAGAGGATGTGAAGATATTTTTTCCCTTCCCAAAATAAATAATCTACGTGGAGTTTATTTGCCCACACCTCATTCATCTCACTTCTCCCCACACCAACCTTCTTTTCTTTTCCTTTGGAAGAATGAAACCTCTGCTTCACCCATCTTCCCTTTTCTTTTTCTGGGTCACTATCCTCATCTCAACCAATATTCCAACATATCTCTATGCGAATGATAATCACTACACAAAGTGCAACAACACTTTCAGCTGCGGAAGCAGTGTTTCAAACCTCAAATTCCCATTCTGGGGAGGAAATAGAGATCAGTATTGTGGTCAACCTCAGTTGGAGCTCAAATGTGAAGGTAGTTTCCCAAAGATCACCATCAATTCCATCAAATACCGTATTCTTCTTTGGTACTACACAACACAAACACTCATTGTTGCTAGGGACGATTATTGGGATAGTGTATTTGTGAGTGATACGAATAACAATACATTTGATAATACTCCGGTTCAATATTATGGGGTGCTTGTGAACGTGACTTAGTTTTATGATTGCGATCCAACTCCAAATCTAAAATATATGTTTAATGTTAAATGCGATGCTGACAAAGTTGTCTATTACATCATGGGATCCTCGTACTCGGAGTTTTGCATGAGTGTTATGATTCCCATATTTGGAACCCAAGCTTCATTTTTACCTAATAGATCAATAAACGAAGCATTAGATAATGGGTTTGGGTTACAGTGAACGGGGAATTACGAGGTGTGCAAGACATGCATTGCTTCTGGTGGAGAGTGTGGCTTCCATGGAGGAGGATTCAAGTGTTTCTGCAAGGATGGATCTCATCCAACTTCGTGTGATTCACAATCAGAAAGATCCTCACATATGTCATATCATTCATTTTCTCGTACTCCTATGTATGAAATTATATATGTTACAAATTTTTTTAAAAATATGTTATTTAAGGAATCCCATCTAATAATATATTTTTTATTAGAAAAAAATTATTAAATTATGAGGGGCACATTTGTTTATTCACGGAAAATTTATTTCCTTATTCTTTAATTTCTTTCATCTTCCTCATATATTAAATAATTTATTCATTTTTTATGAGTTTCTTTCTCTTTTCATCCATTTTCTTTCTTATAATAAACAAAGAGTTTCATTTCCATCATTTTTTATTTTGTTAACATCAACTCTTGAAATTAAATTTAAGGATATAAAATGATACATTTTAATAAAGAAAGAAAACGTTTATTACACTTTTATATTTTTATATAATAATTACATATCTTTCTAATAAAATCTTATTATTTTTAAATTCTTGAAACTAATCTTAAAAATTAATTTTCATATTTTTTTCTTATCACTTTACATTATTTATCAATATTTTTAAGTTAGGGATGAGAAATAATAGTCATACACAAGATCTCCATCTCTACCTTCTGCAGGCCAGTGATGGTGATCCACTAAGCAATGTCCTCTATCTTTTTTCTTACGTTCTATTGATGATCAAAAACTTCAATGTTTACTGATCATGCATAATCAAAGAAATCTTATTATTTTTTGTTTTTAAAGATTAGTAGAGTAGTCGATATAATCCGTCACTTCATTGGTAAAAGCAGTTCTAAGAAAAGGAAACACAATTCTTGCGACTGAAGCCCTTTTGAAAACTTTGAGCATTTAAGACTTGTATTTGAAGACAGAGATTAGAAATATTTATTCTACTATCACAATAAATTCTTATAACAAATTTTTAACTACAATAAAATTGTTTTGTCGCTTTTTTTTTTTTCTCTTCTCTTTCTTTTTCTCTTCAATTTGTTGAAAAATATCATACACATTAATTGTACAAATATTATTTTTCTCATATGTATAATAGAAAAACATTGAGACTTAAAATAAGTAAAGTTGTAACACCCTCTAAAATAATAAATTATTGTAGGTCAACAAGAATAGAAAAGCAAGAAGTTTCATGGGATTGACAATGCATGCATATGAAATGTGCATCTTAGAATGTATACATGTTCTCCTGGGAATAACAGAACCCAAAAGAGGTCCAGTAGCAAATGCATCAATGATATTTAGACAATAAATAAGAATTATTGTAACAAATTATGGGTGCTTGTTTAGCCACTTATTCAATAAGTTTTTGTTTTTTTTAAACAATGACTTGTATTATATATTTAACAATGGAATTTGTTAGGATAAGGTAAGTTATACCAAGAAGTTTATAGAAATAAATTGAAAACAACTTTTGAGAGTCATAAATTGTTCATAGCCTCTTCTGAATCGATCTATATCTATTTCTATTTTGACCTGTAGGATCATCTTCAAAAAGGAACCGGAGGCTTACGATTGCGATAGGTATAAAAAAATTGTAGTTTCAGTTATAAATGTTTATTGTCTCCAAATACGGTGGCAAGGTTCTTCTAAAATTGATCCAAGTCCATTTTTATCCCTTTTTCTGTACATTCAGGTGCATCAGCAGCTGGTTTTGGAGTAGTAGTGTTTCTTATGATAATTTGTTACCATAAGAGGCTTCTAAGTTTTGGAAAAAGAAGGATCTTCACGAAGAGAAGAAAATTTGTTGACAATAGTGTGGAGGTTTTCATGCAAAGTTATGGTTCTCTGGCACCAAAGCGATATAGTTATCCAGAAGTGAAAAGGATCACAAACACATTTCTAAATAAACTAGGCCAAGGAGGATATGGTGTTGTCTATAAAGCTACATTACCTGATGGTCGTCCTGTTGCAGTAAAAGTAATTAGTGAGAATAAGGGAAATGGAGAAGAATTCATAAATGAAGTTGCTAGTATTAGTAGAACATCCCACGTAAACATTGTCTCACTATTGGGTTTTTGTTATGACATGGAGAAAAGAGCACTAATATATGAATTTATGCCTAATGGATCATTGGATAATTTCATATATAAAAGTGGTTATCCAAATGCTATTTGTAATTTGGATTGGTACACATTGTACCAAATTGGTATTGGCATTGCTCGAGGACTAGAATACTTGCATAGAGGATGCAACACAAGGATTTTGCATCTTGATATCAAACCCCAAAATATTCTTTTGGATGAAGATTTTTGCCCTAAAATATCTGACTTTGGACTAGCAAAAATATGTCTAAAGAAAGAGAGTATTGTGTCCATATTGGGCACAAGAGGAACTATAGGGTACATTGCACCTGAAGTGCTTAGCCGAACATTTGGTGGAGTTTCACACAAATCTGATGTGTATAGTTATGGCATGTTGATTCTTGAAATGATTGGGGCAAGAAAGAATTACGATAGTGGAGGATCACATACGAGTGAAATGTATTTTCCAGATTGGATTTACAAGGATCTTGAACAAGGTGATATTCCTTCTAGTTGTTTGGTTACCACAGAAGAAGAAAATGAAAAGGTAAGAAAGATGACTTTGGTGAGTCTATGGTGTGTTCAAATAAATCCATCAGATAGGCCATCAATGAGTAAAGTAGTAGAGATGTTAGAAGGAGCACTTGAGTCAGTGCCATATCCTCCAAAGCCTGTCTTGTGTTCTCCAGCTAGGCCACCTTTACAAATTTCAGATATATCTTCTAGCAATATGCAGGATACAAATTCAATAACAATTCAAAAGGGTGGTTCCATTGAATTGAATGAGTTAAGCAAAAGCATAGAGGTAAGTGTGTAGTAAGTTAGAATACAGGTTCTTAAGCAAAACATTCTATGACAAAAATGATTTGTCAAACTTTAAATCCTTGAAAATATAGATGGAATTTGTAGATACGTCTGATGTTTAAAATGGTTGAATAACAAATGGTACTTCCTGATATTTGAACTGTCTTACACAATGCTGATCTTTATTCATCATATAATATATGCTTTATCTAAGTACCTATTGTTATTTAATGCGATGAGTGATCTAATTAATCTCACTTAAGTTCATGTGGTCTCATTTATACTGTTTATTTGCCAAACATTTATAGAATTGCCCCCTTCAACAGTTGTGTACAGATGTGAACCTTGTGACTGTTGAAAAACAAAATTGAGAAACATTGTTCACTCAAATGGCGCACGTTTTAGTTTATTACTATGCGAAGACAAATTTAGTTTTTCAACCACGAGAAGTTATGTAGAGTGAAATATGAAGATTTAAACAACTACAATAGTAACTAAATCTTATCTCACTGAATGGAGTTCATAAAAAATAAAAATTCTGAAAATTTTGGAATGAAATTTGAAGATATAAACAACGGTATAACTTTTTGTGACAATTAAAATATGAAAAACAAAACACTTGATTGTATATAATATTTAAGCAACTTATTTGCAAGGCTCAGGAGAGTGAAAGAATGAAACTGAATGCATGGTGGCAAAGCATGCACGCGTAGTGTATCAGAAAACAAGAAGATTAAATATCATTAAGTGTTAAACTTTATAAAACATTCTTTTCAATAACTTGTTATTAATTTTTTTACTATTTAATTTAAAATTCTCATACAATAAATTAATTGTATAAAATTTAAAAATTAGCACTCTCACCCTACTTTATTATTTTATAATATGACATGTTACATCAAACATAAATAAAAAAATACCATTAAATTACAAATATTTAAACATTTACATTACATGATAAATTGCATCACCAGATAAAGTATATTTATAACACGAGTAATTAAGAACATTATCATTCGTTATGAAATCTTTTAGTTTCAATAACTAGTACCGATAACAAATTAGAAAAAAAAAATGCTTATTTGGCATTTATTAGTAAAACTACTCTTAAAAGATAAGTTTAAGAGAATCATTACTTTTTGAAAAAATACATCTCTGGCAGCTTCATAACTTTATGCCTATAGAACACTTCACAGGATGGAACAACCTTGTACAAGCATTTTTTTTAACTTCTAAAAGCAAGCTATGCCTTTACAGGATTCAGCTTCAACTTACAGGAAGTTGATGATGATTGAACATGAGTGAAGAAGGAAAACATTTGATTTCTGAAAAAGGAAAAAATTCCACAATCTTCCCTGCTCATTTACATTTGTGCATATGCTTCAAGCTTCATTTCTTCCATGCAGAATTGTTGTTTCAAAGTTTTCCAGATCCATACAGCAGCAAAGATGCCACTTTGATTATCTGAAAAGGAAGTTCACATATAACCAATTAATTAAACACGGAAGAACACAAAATCCTGAAGAGTATTGGTGTGTGAGGACATCAACGAAAACACCAGCAAGTTCTAGACAAAATTCATGATTTAGGATGTAGCTCAAGGTCCCTCACCTTTGTTTCGATGTTTTAAAGGTAACGAAACGGCTTCAGAAATTTTCTTTATTGATTTATGGTCGGAAAGGTACAATTCAAGACATTAAAAACAAAATAAAAATATATACAAATGGGACCAAATGACCACCAAGTCCTTTGATCCTTTCAGACTAAAGAATAAGAACAAAAGGATCTACAATAATCCATTTTTATCACCTTTAAGAATAAGGTCGTGAAAATAGTGATGAAAGTAATAGCATCAGAATAATTTTTTTTTTTAAATAGGAAATAAATGTTTGTTTGAACAACTGAACTCAAACAAGAAATTTTTTACAATACTCGTGAAGTGAAAAGCTTACTTGCAAAAACATGTTGCTTGCTGATGCTTGGATTTCTGGTATGCCTAATCTTGTCTACCGTCAATGAGCAGAAAACATGAGAGCAGTTGCAGCATGATAATGATTCAAACATGCATGCATCAATTTTCAAGTTCTCTCAGCTCAATTTCCTTTCTCTGCCGTAGGTTTGCCTAAAATTGCAAAAAGAATCCCAGTTATACAGTACAACAAATAAAGTTAACGTATTGAAATCTAAGTTTTCTGGTCAAATGAAAAAAACAAATTGACAGATTTGTTATTTGTTGATATTGTTATACATGAATGCCAGTTTCAAGCAGAGATTGTTGAGATTTACCAGTTTCAGCTCCAATTCGGAGATCATCTGCTCCCTCTGACGAGCAAAAAACTTCAGTGACTGAAACAAATTCAGCAAATCAGTCTTGAATGGAAAATGAAACTGTTGTAATATATAATTAGGAGATTTATTTTGTAATTAAGGATAGATTTGGCTGATTTGATTTGTACAGTTCTTATTTACTTAATTAGGAGACTAGTAGTCTATATAAATGTATTTTGTATAGGCTCTCAATTAATTAAGCAATTCTAATATTATTCACATAATATTTTGTTCCTTTTTTTTCAAGTTGATATCAGAGCTCCCGATCTAGGGGGCTCTGCTTCTGCATCTTTTAGGCAGCCTTCATTGCTACAGTGAGCTCAGTTGGTTCGCAGAACCCTCAAGGGACGGAAGAAGTTGAGTCACATTGAAGGAGACCCTCCAGCCAAAACGGACCCAAAATATGAAGCTTGGGATGATGAAGACTCTCTGATCATGACCTGGCTGTGGCATTCTATGACACTGGAGATCAGTCAGAATTGCATGTTTTTTTCCAATGCAAAGGAAATTTGGGAGAACCTTAGAAAGATGTATTCTATGAAGAAGGATACTGCAGCATGTTATGAAATAGAGAGCAAGATCTTTAATACCAAACAAGGGAGTCTTTCAGTAACAGATTACTACGGAACATTGAATGGTTTGTGAATTGAGTTGGACCAGTATCAGAATTTGAAAATGGAGTGTACAACTAATTTAAACACACTGACAGCATTCCTAGAAAATGTGCGAATCTTTAAGTTCCTGCATGGACTAAACTCAGAATTTGATCCAATTCGGGTTCAGATTTTGGGCAAGAATGAGCTTTCTTCTCTCTCAGAGGTGTTTCACATTGTACGAGGTGAAGAAACTCGGAGGTCAGTTATGCTGGAAGGGGATAGTTCTATTGATGGTTCAGCCTTGGCTACGAACAAGAGTTCTATGGATGGTTCAACCTTAGCTAGTAGCAAGGGTCCTGTAAAAGGCTCTTCATTTGGAAGGCCACCAATAAAAGCTAGTCGTGAAGATAGATGGTGTAGTTATTGTAGGAAGACGGCCACACTAAGGAGACATGTTTTAGGCTCCATGGCAAAGAGAAGGTCCTTGAGCGAACTGGAGGGTTCAAAGGGCTTACACAACGACGTGCTAATCAAGTGACATCTGACTATAAAACTGTCCCATCTGCCCAAACAGCAGAAAATGAGGTACTGGCTCTCAGCAAAGCAGAGTTGGAACGCCTAAGGGCTCTTATGGACTCTCTTAGTAAGATATCTAGTTCTTGTTCCTTAACCATGACTGGTAAGAGTTCTAGCTTCTTATCCTTTAAGGGTTCTGATACTGAGAATATCTGGATTATAGACTCTGGTGCTACTGATCATATGACATCTCATTCTCCTTATTTTTCATCCTATTCCATTTCATCTGGTAACCAACATATCACTGTTGCTAATGGTTCTCATACCCCTGTTACTGGTTGTGGCAACATTCAACTTCAATCTTCCCTTTTTTTTAAAAATGTGCTTCATGTTCCACAACTATCTAATAACCTCTTGTCTATTCATAAGATCGTCCAAGACTTAAAACTGTGCAGTCACTTTTTTCCACTCCTATTGTGTTTTTCAGGATCTTGCCACGAGGGGGACGATTGGAATTGCTAAAGAGCAGGGCATGTTATATTACCTGCAGCATGAAGACAGTAAAGAGTGCACCAAACAATAGGTACTCACATCTAGCAATCAAATGAGTTCAGAATCTTGATCTTCTTCCCAGATATGGCTTCAGCACAGGCGTCTTGGGCATCCTCCTTTTAGTGTCCTTAAGTCATTATTTTCTTTTTTGTTTACAAAAGTGTCAGTTGAGTCCTTTCATTGTGATGTCAGTCAATTTACTAAACATCATCGAACAATTTTTCTTCCCAGTAATAATAAAAGTTCAAAACCTTTTGATCTTGTTCATTCGGATGTGTGGGGGCCTACATCTACTCCTAATATTTCTGATACCAAGTGATTTGTTTCTTTTATTGATGACTATACACGGGGTTACCTGAATTTTCCTCATGAAAGATAAGTCTTAAGTTTTTCAGCTGTTTGTTAATTTTTACCAAATGGTTCAAACACAGTTTGGGAGTCCTATTAAGAGATTGCGTTCTGATAATGAGAGAGTATGTAAATCAAAATCTCTCCAATTTCTTTAAAGAAAAAGGAGTTATTCATGAGTTAACCTGTATAGACACCGCCCAACAAAATGGAGTTACAGAAAGAAAAAATAGTCATTTCCTTGAGGTTATTAGATCATTACTCTTCCAAATGTCTGTCCCTAAGTCTTACGGGAGAAGTTGTTCTCACTGCCACATATTTAATCAATAGATTGCCCTCTCGTGTTCTTGATGGTGTTAGCCCTGTTCAAGTCATGACCTCATTCTATCCTTCTAACCCCATTATGACCAGCCTCCAAAATCGTGTCTTTGGTTGTTCAATTTTTGTCCATGTTCATAGCACTTATCGGGGAAAGTTAGATCCTCGAGCTATAAAATGTGTCTTCATAGGTTATGCCTCAATCAAAAAGGGATACAAATATTATCAACCCCAAAGTCGTCGTGTCTATGTCTCCAAGGATGTCACATTTCATGAAACAGTACTCAGCATCAGGGGGAGAGTAACCTAGAAGAAGCTGAGTTCCTTGAGTTGTCATCTATTCCTTTGTTGCAAAATTCCACTCTTCTGGATGGTAACAAAGATCCTGGACCAATGCAGAATAATGAAGTAAGACGTTTTGGGATTCAATATCAGCGAAGAGAAAAACCAAACCTGGTCAAACAGCAACTTCAATTGTCCGAACCGGAGGTAAGAACTCATAATCTTGAGGACACCTTAAATATCTCTTGTGATCTTAACCCAGATAATTTACCAATTGCCTTAAGAAAAGGAAAAAGATTTTGTGCCAAATATCCTATATCCTAATTTGTGTCTATTAAAAATCTTTCTATGCAGCACCAAAGTTTTATTTTAGCTATTGATTTCTATTATAATCCCTACATCAGTACAAGAAGCCTTAAAGGATAAGAACTGAGTTCAAGCCATGATGAAATAGGTGCATTGAAAAGGAATGAGACTTGGGAGATTGTAGAGAGACCAAAGGATAAAAAAGCAGTGGGTTGTCGGTGGATATATACTGTTAAGTATCACTAGGATGGCACACCGGACAGGTATAAAGCGAGACTGGTTGCAAAAGAATACACCCAAACCTATGGGATTGATTATGACGAGACTTTTGCTCCAGTGGCAAAAATGAACACAGTCAGAATTATCCTCTCCTTGGCAGCACACTTTGGTTGGGAGATGCATCAGTTCGATGTTAAAAACGCATTCCTACATGGAAGCTTAGATGAAGAAGTATACATGGAGATTCCACCTGGATATGGTGTTGCTGGTGGAGGAAGTAAAGTTTGCAAATTAAAGAAAGCCTTGTATGGCCTCAAACAGTCACCTCGGGCCTGGTTTGGGAGGTTCACTCAGGCCATGGTATCTCTAGGGTACAAACAAAGCCAAGGTGATTATACTCTCTTTATAAAACACTCACAAGACAGCAAACTCACTCTACGTTTAGTCTATGTGCATGATATGATTATTGCAGGAGACGATGAGATGAAAAAACAAAATTTGAGGGAAAAGTTGGCTGCTCAATTTGAAATGAAAGATCTCGGTAAGCTAAAGTACTTCCGTGGGATAGAAGTAGCATACTCCAGACAGGGTATTTTTATTTCCCAAAGGAAATACATTCTTGATCTTCTTAAAGAGACTGGTAAGTTGGGTTGTAAGACCACTGGAACACCCATAGAGCAAAACCATAGAATTGGAAATGATGATGGAAGCCCAAAGGTGGATAAGACACAGTACCAGAGACTTGTGGGAAAGCTCATCTATCTATCTCACACCAGGCCAAACATAGCCTATGCAGTTAGTGTAGTTAGTCAATTCATGCATGATCCAAGAGAAAAACACTTGCAGGCAGTAAATAAAATTATTCAGTACTTGAAGGCCTCTCCAGGGAAAGGATTGCTATTTAAAAAGGAGGGAAACCTATCCATGGAAGTGTATACCGATGCTGACAATGCAGGATCAGTTGTTGATAGGAGGTCCACTACAGGATATTGAATGTTCTTGGGTGGAAATTTGGTGACATGGAGGAGCAAGAAGCAAAATGTGGTTGCAAGATCAAGTGCAGAGGCAGAATTTAGAGCTATGGCACAAGGGGTCTGTGAACTGTTATGGATGAAAATAATACAAAATAAAGTATGAAGCTCCCATGAAACTAGTTTGTGATAATAAATCAGCCATCAGCATTGCACACAATCCAGTTCAACATGATCGGACAAAGCACATAGAGATAGACCGACATTTCATTAAGGAAAAATTGGACAGCAGTCTTGTAGCCACCGAGTACATTCCTTCAAGACTGCAGTTGGCGGACATGTTCACCAAGGGACTTCCAACGGAACAGTTTAAAGATCTTATGTGCAAGCTGGGAATGACAGATATACCTTCACCAGCTTGAGGGGAAGTGTTGTAAAATATAATTAGGAGATTTGTTCTATAATTAAGGATAGATTTGACAGATTTGATTTGTACAGTTCTTATTTCCTTAATTAGGAGACTAGTAGTCTATATAAATGTATTTTGTACAGGCTCTCAATTAATTAAGCAATTCTAATATTATTCACATAATATTTTGTTCTCTTTTTTTCTAGTGAAACTTAATCATTGGAAAATACCAATAAAGGAATTGTATATGAATTTCTCAAAAGAACTAATAGAATGATAGATGCAAAAGAAGGTAATCAACCACTTACTCCAAGTCTCTGCATTTCAAGGGATCTACGCAATGCTTCTCTTTTGGTTAGAAGATTTTTTGCTACCTTTATTGAAGTTCTTCTATAGTTTTTCCCACGGTAAATAATAATAGCATGGCCCTCTTTTAGTTTATCAACTGAAACTAAAATTCCACCACTCTCTATCTCCAGCAACTTTGCAGTGTCAAGGACTTTACTGAATAGTCTCTGCATCGTAATCACCTTCACTACTTCTCTGTATTTCCAATGCTGGTGTAGGCCTTCCAATACACCATCAAAGACTCCACGCCTGCCTGCATTCATTTGTCAATATAAATTTTCAGAGCAGAAAAACGTTAGAGAAGCTTCTCCAGCTAAAAGAGACATGAGTGAGTAGTTAACGTATAATAGCATCATTTTGGGAATAATAATTGTTGGTAAAATTGGATGTGATTATGCTCTCCTAATAGGTATCAATTTTGGTGTTATGAAGGTGTGGAGTAAAGTACAGTGAGAAGAATATTTCCCTTTTTTTTTAATAAAAGAATCAGGTATTTCATTTCATTTGAGTTTTCACATCAAAAAACACCCCTTGCTGTTAAGCCCATTAAAATAGTCTGGTAATTTGATGGACATGGACTCATGTTTTTAAAGAAAATTAATTTTTCTATCCCTTCAAAAAAAACTAGAGAGACGATTACAAGCAGTTATTCCTTTGGAGAGATTATGTTGGCAACTAGCAAGGCATGCTTTATTTGTGAAGATCGTTTACTTAGCTAGTTCAATGTGGGGAGAATTGCTCAAGCCTTATAAGGAGTCCTGTGGTCATGTTCCTAACTATTGTAAGACAGCTTAACAATTAGATTACTCAGCAACAAAGCATTTGATTACAGATAAAATAAAAAATTCAAAACAAAAAGTCACGTGCAGCATTTGGAAAAGGGGAAGAGGAAGTTCTTTACCAAGCACTAAGCAACTATGCATCTTCAATCCTATCTTTCGGAAACATTCTCTCTCTTCATCTGTCATTATTTCTAAGTCAGTGTCCTGCTCAGTAGGTGTCCATGCAGCATTTAACTTTGATAATTCGTTTGCAGATCTTTCTATTTTCTTGCTAAGCTGCAGAATCCATACAATTAATTTATGAGAGTATCAATGTATGACAAATGTGAAAGGAAAGTCAATAAACCTAATCTCACAATGAAAGCTTTATGCTTTTCCTCTTTCAATTCCTTCTCCAGTCTATATATTTCTGCTTCCAGTTGAATGTTTAAATCTACATCAACATTTTTAACATCCTCAAGCTTTGTTTGGATTTTCTTAAATTCTGTCAAAGTTCCACTTGTACTAGTGTCTTGTGGTGGTTCATCATTAGAAGAAAAGGCTTGAATTGCTTTCATCCGTGCAACTTCTTCATGAAGTTGGCAAGTTTTAAGTTCCATTTCTCTCTTTTCTACCAAAGCACCAACTCTTTTTGGAAGGAAATCATTTCCCCTATAGAGTATTATGTAAAACTTGTTTCGCAACAACAAAACTCCTCCAGTGAGATGCTGCAATGTAGATCAAAGTTATTTACACCTGTTTCAGGAAACAAAAACAAAACCAGTACAAGAACTAATATACAATTTATAAAAGGTCAGCTCAGTCCACCAGTCTCCTGCATTTAGTAAACATAGAACATATATTCAAGCTAATCTGGAAAAATCTTGTGGGTGCAACAGATGATTTTAGCTTCTGACAGGCATTGAAAATTTTCCCAATCAATCTTATATTTAATTATTATGGGCCCTTTCATTATAGTAATTTGTATAGTGCCATACTGCCAGTCTTGTATGAGGCTACATTTCAAGCGAGAACAACCAAAGTGATTAGTTCTTCCTCCAAAAACGAATCAGGGCAATCATTTAACAATTTCCAACTCAATGCAACATGCAGAAGTCAACCTCATATACAAAATATCATTGACTAAACCTATGCTAAGGTCTAGGATGTGGTGTCTCACATATACTGAACAGTAAACAATTTATTATACTTGCCTTCAGTTCATTGGCCATCATTTCATTGTCAGTATTTGGAATTCCATACTTGATAGCAATTTTTGCTATAAGACTCTTCTCCCACAACTTTAAGATGGCAGCAGCTAAGCCTTTAAGTCCTTTGTTCCTTCCTTCATAATAAAAAGACAAAATGAATTAACTAACCTCTTGCATACAAGGATAAGCATGAAAATAGTTCTGCTTGGCAATTTTTTTCAAGCTATTGTTAATTTACAACCAATTAATTATGATTTTCTTTATTAGTTATTGATCAGATTCATCACTCTTGAATCAATTACTTCTTGATACAGATACTGCTTGACCATCTATATAAGTAGTAGTAGATCAATACTGCCAGAAGGACTAAAAAATGAAACCAAAACAGATAACAAATGGTATATTTATTTTTTAAGCTGGTATATACTGGTAAAAATAGGGCAACTCAGTGCATGATGCTCCCACCCAACTAGTGGATCTTGGGGTACACAGAACTTACCACCACAAGTGGAGATGCTATCCTAGAATTTAAACTCACTATCTCCAAGTCAGAAGGCAACAACTTCATTGTTGTGCCAACACTTGCCCTCTGGTTTATATTGGAAAATATTTTGTATAAATTGCACTAATTAATTGACATCAAAGGAAAAACAAGAAAATAAATAGGTATTCTAAGCCTGAAATAGAAATTGAAGGATTACATGAAGCGAGAGGGTACCAAGGACAAAATGAGTTGGTAAAGGGTAAGCAAGCTTCCTGAAGTATGTTAGTTCATAATCAGTTAGTTTTGCACTAGAATGAGGGGGACAAAGCCTAAATGGAGGATGAAACCCAGGAACCTCTTCAGGAAGTAAGTCAGCGTCTACTGGAAGTGGCTTGTGCATCCACCAATCAATGAAACGAGGTCCTAAGCCATCCAATAAACGATCAGTTTCCCGCTCATACAATGATCCACAGACAGGTTGGCAGTTCATATCTTGGATGCCTGTTGATATAGAATCCTTATTATCAGCATTCCAGCTTGGCATCTCACTCGAACTATGGTTGGGTTTAACCCAGTAAAGATCACCTTTGGAAGCTGATTCCACCCAATTCATTCCATAATGATTTGTTCTTAGAATAGAAGAACCTTTAGTGGTCAATTGATGATTGCATCCTCGGTAAACCACAAGAGCATCCTTCTTACTCCAAACAACCAAGCCTCCACTCTTTGTCTATTCACACAAGAAATGAACACTAATGTAGCCATTGGATAACATGGAAGGATAAAGTGAAATGTATGTAACACATAACACAAAAATTATCTACAAGTCAAAACAATTGAATTAATATTAAAGCATTGATACAACTAATACATGAATAGCAATATATCTGCATTATATAGCAGTAACAAGACGCTCAAAAAATAAGATATCAAGAATTAGCCAAACTGGCTCAGATCAATTTATATTGAGCATCTACAAACATACTAGAAAAACCAGTTTGTTTCATATCCTTAGCTTTAAAAATTGGAAATTTTATTAAACTAAAACAAATGTTTAACTAGCCAAAACATACCACAGAATTAGATGGTCAGCATGGAAGAAATATACATACAACACCGCATAGCCCAACTTTGCAATCCTTTTCGATCATGTACAAATACACACGCACAACACACTAGCAAACTAACATATCGATTCATACTCCAGTAATATAATAATTGTAAGTAGTCTAACATGGCAAGCTACAAAATTCTACTTCAAGAATAGGGACATGCCAAACCTCAACAATTTCTCGAGCTCTATCCATATTCCGGCATAAAGGGATATCAAATTTAACCATGGCAAGTTCATTTCTCCTCCAAGTCCGTTTAATTTCATCCACAACAGTTTGTGTAACACCAGCTTTCTTAACCTTAAGCCAAACTCTCATTCTAGCAGCCTCATTCCTCAACCTTCGAAGCAGCACCTTATCAAGAGTCAATTCTGCAGCAGTGATAACCTTTTCCTTCTTCAAACTCAGAAAAACAAGCTTCTCATCCTTCTCCCACGGCATTCTCCCGTTAGTTCTAACCTCCTCATTTTCCTCCAAACTCTCCAAACAGCCCACAAAGTTTTCAACTTTGGGATAACCCGTTTGAGTCTCAGCTGAATTCTGAGCCTTGTTAAGCTTTTCAACCCTCTGGGCAATTTTTTTCATGACCCTCTTCCCTCTAACCTCTTTCCCCGTCAATGTTTGTTCAGAAAGGTCATATTTTTTCACCTTGGCTTTGGGGTTGGAGTGGTCAAGAAGATCGTGGGGTTGGAGAAGAAGAGGACCCTGCATCCATGGAGGAGTGGGAGCTTTAATGGGAACATCGGAATGGGATTTGGGAATTGGAAGGGAAGAGGGTTGGTGATTATGGTGAGTGTTATTGGAGTTTGGTAATAGTGAAGAGGAAATGTGAATGTGAGAATATGAAGAATTTGGAGATAGATGAGAATGAAGGGAGAGAAAGAGCATGATTTCTTGCTGCTCCACAAACACAACCCTGCTCTGTTCTGTTCACAACATAAACATAGGATGATGTTGTTGATTGATGAAGCAACTCAACGTCCTTCACCATACATCATATTCTTAGATATTTTCTCGCAAGCTTTCCTTATATGTATTCTTTTGATATACATACATTTGGAAGTTCTTGATTTTCTTTTTAATATTTGTTACATGTAAATAAGTTCAGGAATGTTAAATTTTTAAAAATATTAATTAATTTAAAAAATAAAACTGTTTTTATAGAGAGAGCAGTGAAATTATATTGAAGCAATAATTTTATACTTTTTTAAAAACAATTATTAGAAATAATCATATTTGAGACAACTAGAATTATTACAAGCAATAATTTTTTAATTTTTTAATATAATTGTATTTTTTGAAATTTAAATTTATTTATGTTTAATTTTTTAAAATATTTACATGTTTTGTTTTTTATTTTTATTCTTTTTTCATAAACGATTCCGTGGTACTTTTTCAACTGGGCCTTTGGCCTTTATCTTTTGGGCTATTTTTCTGTAGAAGTTGACCAAAAATATATCTTTTGACTCGAATCTATTTAATATCCCATAAAGATTTGTTTCGCGAGACCCGAGCCCAACCCATCACAGTCAATGATCCAACTTAACTCGAAGTTAATTTTTGTTGACCATAAAAAATTGAAGTCAATTGTTGACCAACTTATCAAAATGTTAATCATTTTGATAAACTCGTTGAGCTTCTCTGGTCAAGTATTAGTCAAAGTTTTTATTGTTTCCTACATTCAAAAATTTATGGTGTTTTAGAAATAGATAATGAACTCCTCTAAAATCATTATGGCATTATTTGTTATTAGAGTTAATTATTTTTCACTTTTTCAATTAAAAATATAATTTTTAATAAAATACATATGTGGATGGGCACGTGCATCTCACTCTTATTTAACCATTAAAATAGGAATTTTAGAATTTAGGTAGAGAAAAGCTAATGAAAGAACTTGATCATAATAATTTAAAATATTTAGAAATTAAATTTGAACGAATTGTTGAGAGACTAATGCCACAAATTAGTTTGATATACAGTAGATTAATGAAAATGCCAAGGCATCTTTGGGGCATTCTGTTTACGAAAATATTTTTATTTTTATTTTTAATGATAAAAATATCACTTTATTTTTTGAAAAAATTATATTAAAATACTTTTTTTTTCACTTTTATGCAAAGTAAAGCCCTAATGAAATCAGTGAACACGTAACTATATATATATACAATTGTACTCACTAAAAATTCTTCAGTAGCTTAAATTGGAAAATTTGCTAATGAGTAGGTATGTATCTTGTCACAATTTTGGCATATGGTCTAATTAAAGTTTAAGCAGAAAGCACTGAGTTTTGCTTCTGCAGTTACATTAAGATTTTTCAAAAAAAAGTTCCATTATAGCCTCTTATAGGTTAAATTTCCGTGTTGAATTTATTTTTCTTTTTCCTTCCCCTTCCTCACAGGATTTTACTCATTTTTTTCTGTATTTGTTCATTGCTCTTCCCAAATGGCCTAGTCTATTCTCTATATGGCACGCTCGATCGTCTTTGGTTACAACAAATTCATATATGGTGTGGTGTATGCTATGCAATTAGATAAATCAAAACTCATAAAAGTTTATAGAATTCAACAAGATTAATTGACAAGAAGTCCATGTCTATTAGATTGGATGGATTAAGCGATAGTATGAAAACACTAACCATGAAGTGAATAAAATATGGTGGCTAATTCAACAAAAAAAATGGTAAATATAAATTTAACTAAAAACTAAATATTTTCTCAACTAAAGCTGTAAAGTGTGCATAAGCATGTTAATGCAAGAAATGATTGTGCATGCATGTATAGAGAAGATCAACTCAAAATCAACAAAGACATTGACATGCATGCACCTTCGAAATAAAATTTGATTATTTAAGCGAGGTACATCATATTATATATATTTGCATCTTCAATAGTAAGAAATCATATAAAAAAGTACTCATTTGAAGTATTCCGAGGACATGTATCCATAGTTAGTGAAGATTCATTCTCTAACGGATAGCACACTAAAATCTCCATCACGCATACATGCACTATGTGTCCATATTTTCCAAGAGCAAACTGTGCGACATTGGTCTCGGTGTTCATTATATGTGGGAAAATTGATAGGGAATGGTTGTGTTGGCCATTGGAAGCTGCAATAGAACGATGTAGTAGGAAATAAGTTCTTATGAAAGGTAAAGTTGTATGCTTCTCCAACCTCCAGTGTGTGTGGTCCCTTATCAACATTCTTTGATTTGCAATGCAAAGTAAGATTTAAGCCAGGTGGTGGTTTAGCTAATTCGTTGATGATTTCTATGGTTACTCTATTGCACAAAAGGCATAGGGTCTCACCAATATTGCACCTCAATGTAATGAGTATTGACAATAAGATCAATGATATTATTATATTGGTTGATAGAGCCATGGATGCAGAATGACATATCTAAGGTAATAAATTATAATCTATTAGATTTAAGTTAAATAAAAGATTCAGATTGAATGTAAGAGTTTTTAAATTTATACCAATATAAAAAAAATTTGTTCTTTTATATATAAATAAATATATATATTGAAGAAGAATTTAATATCTATTATTTTTGGTTGAATGTAAGGATTAAAATCTGTAAAAATTTAAATAAAAATAAAATCCCTCGTGTATATTAAGTTTAAATCTTAATAATATCATATATGAGACATATCAAAGTTAAATCACATAAAAAATTCAAAAAAAAATAATTTGACAATGTTTTTAAAGTATGTATGTATAGCACAGGTGATAATACTAGTTTAATGTATCTCAAACACCAGAGAATTCTTCGTGATGAGTTGCCTATCCATCTCTTATTTTGATCTTTATAAACTGTTTATCTTTGATTAGTAAGTACAATACAAAAAAAATTTAACATTTATTAACAATTTATGCTAAATTAGTCTTAGTATAACTTTTTTTAAGAAAACCTAATTGATATATTTATTAATAAAAATTATTTAAATTATTAATACATATTATCAATATATAAAATATTAATAAAAACATTCAATTTTCATTATTCAGAATATTTTAGGCTTTTAAGACTTTGATTCAGAATATTTTAGATTTATTGGTCAAAATGTTTATTTTTCTGTATATACTTTTTGAAAATGTTATACCAAATGTTCTCAAATTAAATCAAATGACTTAAAAGAGTGTCAAATTGAAAAATTTCCACCAAATGATCTCACTTAAAATGAAACAGTTCGAAAAAAGAAATAGATTTCCCTTTAGAAATTGCTTAGCCAACACTTAATAATTATTTCACTAAATTAAAGTTTATTTTTTTAAGCTCACATATTATTGCTTACATAAAAATAAGTGATTGATCTCTCAATGTATAGTCAGGTGTCAAGCACGATAATTCCTCTTATTGACATATTTTTATATACATAAATTTCAAAATTAAATTTAGTATCACCTTTTTTAACACTAGTACAAAAATATTTTTTTATAACAGGATTTTACATCAATTTTTTGTGAAATAAGGTAGAAAAAGATGCAATGATATTTTTGAAATTTTTACAAATTTTTGTACATCGGTTGTCAAAAGAACCGATGTAAAAAGTACTTTCTACATCGTTTGTAAAAATAATTTATATAAAAGAAAATGCGCTGACATTTTTTAGATTTATGTGAACTTTTCTACATCGGTTGTAAAAACAACCAATGTAAAATGTATATTCTACATCGGTTGTTTCTGAAAACTGATGTAGAATCAATTCAAATTTCAAATTTTTAGATACACATCAGTAAAATAGCAAAAATTAGAGACTTGAACACAAATTTTTCTTAACTTTCTGAAAATTCTGTTTGTTAGCTTAGTGGACAACAAACATGCAAAGATTTTTCAAGTACATCAATTATTTTAATTTCTTTCATTTTTTTGTTATATCACTTTTTATTGTTTCTTCTTCCTTATTAAACGATATGATAAACATTGCATATTTTTTATGTTTCAGATTTAAACAAAGATGAACATAATAAGCACAATAAACACGATAAACACAATCAACACGACAAACATGAAGAACTTGAAAAACATGACAAACACTATAAATATTGACGTTTATAAATTTTAATTTAACTTAAGAAAATATATTGATAATATTGACGTAAACGTTAAAATTTTCAGAGAAAAAAAATATCGACGTCGTTGATGAAAATAAACATTAAGAACTTTTTTACATTGATTATTATAAACAATCGATGTAAAAAATGACACTTTTATATTAATTTTTAACAACTGAACTTTTTACATTGCTTATATCTACATCAGATACAAACTGATGTAAAAAATCATTTTTCCATTAGTATAAGAGATTTAAACATATTCATTATTGGACAGACACAAATTTAATACATAGGTCATATATTAAGTAAAATATGTATTTAAAACATATTTAAAATGTGATTCTTAATAGAAAAGGGGAATTTGCTAATAACACTTTCTTAAATACACTTATTTGGGTAAAATGCATGTGAGTCCCACTAAAATACCGCGTGGGTGCAAGTTTTTCAATAAGACCCTTATTTAACATGTCCAATAAAAATGAATACTGCAAAGAATACGCTGTCAGAACTTTTTTAAGAAAAAAATTTTCAATGGGCATTGAATAAGGGATAAAATGTAAACTCGTTTTGGTTTTGAGATCATGTACTGAGTTCTCTTTGTTTTCAGGAATTTTTTTTGGATAAAAGTTGCAATTCATTGTTCTATTTAGGCACTAAAATTATTTATTTTGTCAATATCTTGGTTTTCTCCATTTGGGTAATTTTCTCAAATTGTGAAAAGCAACGATCGATGTGATTAATCAAAAGGCACCATTGAAAACTTACTCATGTGATTCATGGACCTTAAGTATAGTCATCCATCAAAAGAAGAATTAGTACATTGTTCTTATAAAATAAAAATAAACAAATTCTAAAAAAGACTATGGAGAAAATCTCCATTTAACTATGTATAAATAGATATTAAGGTTACATTTATTTATACACAAAACAAAGAGACACTAAAAAGTGTTCACTTCTGGTGACACTCTGAAATGGTGACAATTTATTTGATTATTATCTTTATTCTTATATGGATTAGGAAAATGAAGAAAAGCAACAACCGAAAGGCTGTTACATGAAGATACGTACGAGAATTGTATGTTGTAAAAACACAAGAAAACAATGCAACTATGAATGTGTATATGCACACATTCAAGTGGGGATAGCCAGGTGGCAGCATTTTGTGCTAAAAACAAACCAACCAGTTTCTAACGAAGAAAAGACACAGCCACTCCATCAACACAAATGTTAACTAAAAAAACTATATATTATTATTCGATGAAATGTATGTGCATCAATCATCATCATCATCATCAGAGCCTATCTCTGCTAGGGAAGTGGGGGTGCTGGCATGTTTGGCAGCATGAGGAGTCATGTCCAGCCGCATGCCATGTCACATCACACATGTTTGATGATGGATCATGTGGTCGATGCTCAATGCTTTTGATCCTTGGTTGGAATTTGGATAGATGATGATGTCGTTCATGATGATGCTGCATAGTATCCTTACACGTTTACCACAACAAAAAGAGGATAAAAAGCAGTGTTCATTGGATTGGATGAATTTGACGTTGCCTTGAGACTAGCCACTCTATTGCTGCCACGTGCATGGGTTGGCTTCCTACCTCTCTGTGTTCTTCAAGGAATGTAAAATCATCTCTTCTGAAAAATACCTAAGCTTTCAAATTCTCCTTGTTTAGATTATACCTTAACGTCTTTGGAATATCTTCTTAAAAACAAATTTATATAAATATTCTGTGCAATTTTTTTTATGACATAAAAATATAGAATAAGTGTTATAATATTAGGGAGATAAAAAAATAATAATGTTATGAAAATTTATTGTAAAAATATTATAATCCCTTCTTACATTTCCGTTTAGATGAAAAGAGAAATGAAATAAAAAAAAATACATGGATGAAAAAATAAAACTATGTTATTTAAATGATTAAAATAAGAAATTAATTTTTTCCTTATTTAAATAAATAAATCATGTAAAATTTATAATTTTAATAATTATTTTTATACTTTATATAATTTTTAAAATATTTTTAAAATATAGTAAAAGAACGAACCCCATGTGACGTCCCTACTCCCATTTTCATGGTGTTGGTGGCGTAAATTTTTTTTATAAGTCCCACCTTAAAATAAAAGATAAATCATCAATTAGAGAATATTATATTTTGTCCCTTAAATTATTATTTTTCATTTTTTTTATTTTAAAATCTTCACATTTAAATAAAGCATAAATAATGTTTTACTTTTACAAAAAAATTATAAGAAAATACTTTTCAGTGTAATGTTAATGGCATTTTTTAAATATTTTACTCATTGTTTGGTAAAATATTATGATGGTATTATTAAATAATTTACCCATTCTTTACAAACAAGATTAGCATGACATTTCTCCCAAAAATTCAAAAAATATTCCATATTCCATATAAATAGAGAGAACAATTTTCACCTAAGATATTTCACCATAAATTTTTCTTATGCTCTTTGAGATTTCTAACCTTAGCATGAAAACAATGCTTCATTCTAAAGTTGTCCCTTTAATACAAAGATAAATTTATTTTATCAATGATAAATACTGTCACTTTCTTCTGCTTCTTTTTTTTTCATATTAAAAAAAAAAGAAATTAAATATTTTTTCTTATTTTTAAATAAAAAATGTTGACAATTTTTTACATTTTTTTTCTTCATTTTCTTACTTTCATCAAACAAGGTATAATATATAGATTTGTGATGCAAATTAAATTATTTTATTTTGATTTTTAATTCAGTTTTTTATTTAGGATAATTATATATATATATTAGTTATTTAAATTATCTTAAGTTTTATTATTTTTAGTTTTATTTAGCTTATAAATAGACTTTCTTTATAATAGTTGACAGGTTTTTAAATAATAATTATTTTTTTATTTTGTGTGTTAAGGAGTACCTATGTTGGAATACTACTCTAAGTTTACTTTAAGGGAATACCCTATTAAAATAAAATAAAAACTCTTTAATTACTAAATTAGTGTAATAAAAAAATAAAATAAAGATACATACATTTTGTGAGTCTCATGAAAATTTAAAGTGAAGATGGCCAAACCTTATTAAAGTGAATATCTTAGAGTTAAAAATTGGCGTTTGTTATAACACTCCTAAAATTGAAAAAATATTGTTATACTTTCTCTAAATTAATAAGTATGATTTTTTTAATATTTTAAAAATTAAAAATATTTATATTTTTTTAAATAAACCACTAATCTCATTACATAAGAAAATATAGAATATTCTTTATTTTATGAAGTACCGTAAAATTTACCTTTAAAAATTACATCAACTAATATCAAAGCTTAACTTTTATCTTCCTTTTACAACGCCTTTGGTAAAGCTTTATGTCTTCTATGTTTTAGAGCCATTGTATTCTATCACAAACATTATAGAATAGCTTATTTTCAAATATATGTTTTTATATGTGTTTGAATACATAATTTAATTGAGTATTTTATAAAAAAAATCTTATTACATGAGAATTTATATCATAAATTCAATTATAAATCTAAAAGGAGTTTATAGAAGCCATGAACTTAAGCACAATCTTAAATTTGCTCTACCTAAACTAGCACTTGAAATATTTAGTAATGATTCTTCCACGATAGTAGTGTATTTCTTGCGTTAGAGATATAAATTAATTTAGATAAATATTAATTTTCAATATTTTAAATTTAAACTAAGCTAAAAGAATAATGAAGTTATATGTGCACATACAATTTTAACTTAGATTAATAATAATAAAAAATTTATGTGGAGGACATGTGATAAACTTAAAATTATACCTAAATTTGAAAACTCTTGAACGAGTGGGATAGTTACTACACATTGAGCATTATTCATCTATACATTTGAGTCTTATTTTGTTCACTTATATAATTTAATATTTATTTTTACACTTTTATAATTTTTAATAAATAGTTAATATTGTGTTAAAAAGTGTGTTATTAACCTTCCTCTAACAAAAACATTATTACTTTCATTGATAAACAGAACTAAAAATATATATGAAACAAAAATGGGATGCATATTTGACAATAATATTAGAAAATGAAAATAAATATATACAGAAAACAGGCAATATTTTGGAGTTGGTAGGATAAGCTATGTGTCCTCTGACAGAGCTAGCTCTAAAAGCCGAACCCAAAAGCAAAATATGATCACATAATTTGCAAGACACGATTATGAATGGAAGTGCAAATAATTGTATGGTAGAACCAGAAATAACCAAACATTTTAGAACGCTCTAAGAACGAAGCCAATCTATTTGCCATGTTAGGAATGTTAGTGTCATCTTTTTTACTTTGGTTTTCTTGGGAGTAATTTTAATGTTTGACAGAACGAATCCCATGGTAAGGGGTGGGGACGTTTGGTCATGTTCCCTGCTTGGTGTACCACTTTGGCCTTGCACCATGCCATTAAGCTTCTTCAAACATGCCATTTTAATTACCAAGTTTCAAAACCTCTGTTCCTTAATTCTCAGTTGACATATTATTGTGAGATTATTTAACTAATAGATTATATCAAAGGTTTTAATATGAAATTTCTTTTTATATTTAAGTTTTTTTTTCCTTTTAAACATTTATTTTTGGTTTGTTTTCTTTATATTTTTGTAAATTTTTTATTTTGATCTTTGTCATTGATGTGATCTTTTAAAAAATTAATATGCAATAATCTATGTGAAGACCATATATGTTGATAAAATAAACTAAAACAAAAAATAATTATGAAATAATTATATATATATATATATATATATATATATATATATGTGTGTGTGTGTGTGTGTGTGTTTTTTGGTACTTTTGGACATTTTTTATTTTTATAATTTTTTTGTAAATTTTTTGTTTAGTATTAATGTAAAATATTGTATGATAATTTTTTAGGATATGTTTAGGAAAGAAGTTTTTGAAATAAAACGAAGGGATGATATATTTTTTAATTTTAAATTCAAATAATTATATATCACTTAAAATGATAAATATATAATTAATATATTAAATTTATATCAATTTATATTTTTATTTTAAATAAATATTAATTTTAAATATAAAATTTATCAATCTCTTAATAAACTACATAAAAGAGATTAAAATAAAAAAATCATGAAATATAGAGATTTTATCCTTTGTCCCAAATTTGAATGATGGACATATACGATTTGCAACGTCATATCTTAGGGTGGGCAAGTAAGATAGTTGTCATAAGCTATAACTTTTTTTATCCCATTTTTATATTTGTTTTATTTAATCATTTGTTGATATATTTTTAAAAATTGTGATATATCAATATAAGAGGCTATTTTCTGAAGGCTTCAACGATAAATATTTAAATATTTACTTTTAGCCTAATTAACTTTAGAATCTTCTTATTTATCTTAGCAAATGAATGATGTAATCATCCGAGTTTTGAATATTTGAGAAATTATAATCTTTATGCAGAACTACTTTTTGGTTGTAGATTCGAATAAGTTACTCATCAATACTTGAACTTATATTTTAGTCAAATGATAATCAGTAGTTTACACATTATTATCAATGACAATGCCAGTATTATCTATCAGTCAAAAAAATTTCTTATTCGTAACACGAAATTTAACATTTTTTTTAAAATTTCAAAACATAATTTATCCCTTCTAATAATTTTGTGCAAGGTTTCAAAATTTTAAACACAATTGGATTATTATTATTGAACTCAATCATGATTGAAAAAGATAAGATATCTGTGGACTAAAAATCTCTCTCGAGCTGTGTCCATTGCCTTTTCTATTCAATTGATATTAAAATATAACATCTGGGTCAGAAATTTTGTTTGTTTTTGGCTTCAGGAGCTAAAATTTTAAACAGGAAGAATAAGGTTGATGCAATTTTTGAAAAACACATATAGTACATCCCACCATGCATGAATTTGCTCCCAATCCACAGCAATTACTAGGTATAAAGTAGATGCACTATGTGCACTATTGCGTCATTATATTTGGACCATTACCTTAAGACCACATATTCATTTGTCCCTCCTCAGAGGTAAGAGATTTAGTCCATATTGTTCTGTTATTGCACGAAATTGTGCTGCAAAATGGATAATGATATAATGTAACTTTATAATGTCATAGTCACAGTCTTTACCTATCAATCATGTAGCAGTTACGGATGCCCAATGTATAAGGCAAACAAAGAGTAATTTTTTCACATTGCATATCAATTAGTTAATATCTATGCTTTAATTTCTGGTTATTTAACCTCTTAAAACTTCACTTATGTGGCTGACAAATTTATCATTGCTCTTAAAAGGAGTTTTATATGTTTAACAATAGAAAAAACAATCATACAGAAATGAAGATCAATTTTTGAGGGGTCTGAAATCATGTAGCATCACTATGAGTGACACAATAATTTTTTTCATAAATTATAAAATTTATTTATATAGTATAATATGACTGTTCAAAAACACATTATCTAGAATACCTAATAATCTTTCGAGATGGAAGGTGTCAAAAGTTATACACCTGATGGTTTTAGATATTTGGTTGGTATAGTGATAGTGCTCTCTTAGAAGAGGGAATTCCAAGGGAGAAAAATAAGATTACACGTGGCGAACAATGTCAGAAGTTATCCAATATATATATGGAACCAAGCAAGCTTGGTTGAAGCACGCATTGCCCTACTCATACAGCACAAAAGGCAAAGCTTACCACAAGACTAGGCTAGCAATTAAACGCTTCTATCTCTAAAAATGTTTTCATTTTCTGATCATGAGATGGTTTTGATCTTTGGTCTTCTAGGTATTAATTGGATTTATTAGTACAACTCTCATTCCAACCATTTGACTGCACCATTTTCAATGTCGAAGTCATCATGAAAACAATTTATGTTTAATTAATCTTTTTTTTTAGTTTTAATTCTAATGGGTCTAACAAAAAGACTAGCCTTCTTTGTTTTGTAACTTAACCATGCAGTGCATTTAAGGTTTTCATCACACGATAAGTGTAATGCATGTAATAGCAGTATCTTTTAATTTTGCCTACTACTGTTATTTATTTTTAACAATTTATTCTATTTTTATCTTTGTCCTTCTCTGATTCTCTCTGTTTTCTTTATCTATAGGTAACATCGTGTCATTCATGGTGTTCTTAGCACCCTTGTAAGTCCCATCTGAAACAAAAATAGTATCATAGTTTAGCACGAATACTACATACACCTTGAAATGGTGAAAAACTTTTAACCATCTCTCTTGTGTTTCCCAGGCCAACCTTCTATACAATCTACAAGAACAAATCATCAGAGGGGTTTCAATCAATCCCATATGTGGTTGCACTTCTTAGTGCATTGCTGCTGCTATATTATGGGTTCATAAAGACCAATGCCACTTTAATTATCACCATCAACTCTATTGGATGTTTTATAGAAGTTGCATACTTAACAATGTACATTATATATGCTCCCAAGAAGCAGAAGGTGAAACCAAGATGACAAATTTTCTTTTTCAACTCCTTTCTTCATTTCATTTTCCATTTTCTTCCCTAAATAACTCACACAAATTTCTTCAATTTAAAACCAGCTTTATTGCTGTTAAGAGTGTTATAAACTATACCATGGCAAGCTTATTATTTCCTAGATCATGAGCAAGGATAATTGCCGTGTGATTATAAATGTTTTGATGGATATTGCAGATTTCCACTTTGTTTATGATACTCATTCCTGACCTTGGAGGTTTTGGCTTGACCATGTTAATCACAAACTTTGCTGTGAAGGGCATCAACCGTGTTCATGCTGTTGGAATGATTTGCGCTATTTTTAACATTGCAGTGTTTGCTGCTCCTTTAAGCATCATGGTACCTACTATATATTCACATAACATAGATCTTGCATAGTTTGACACGCAATCTCCATGTTGACCAATTTCATTTATTAGCATCTTCTTGCATATATGAATAAAAAAATATTTAAAGTTAAATTTCTACATTAATTGCAGAGAAAGGTCATAAAAACCAAAAGTGTAGAGTTCATGCCATTTTCATTGTCCTTCTTTCTCACCATCTGCGCCACCATGTGGTTTTTCTATGGGCTCTTCGACAAGGATTACTACATTATGGTGAGGAACAACACACACACACACATGTAGTACTACTTCTACCTCCTAATTTTCTCTTGTATGTTTGAAAGCAAACTGATGAATCTGTTGTTTTGATGCATCATCAGCTGCCAAATGTGCTAGGATTTCTATTTGGCGTCTCTCAAATGATCTTATACACCCTATACAAGAATGCTGAGAAGAATATAGACACCGATTGTTCAAAGAAGCCAGAATGGGGGGGCACAGTGAACTCCACACAGCATAACTGCGATGGCAATAAACTCGACTTCCCTTCACTGGTGGAAATGAAAGAGGATCAAGTTTGAAGTTGATACGTATCTAAGGTCTAGAGTTGATGGACTACTATGTATATAGGCTTAGGATGAATGCTGAATAACTAATGTTTCGTGTCTCCTTATTGTACTGTACTAATAAGGACTATTGCCACTTGGCATGCATTGAGTATGCAATAGACTATATAGACTAATGAATATAGTTCTGGCTGAAGCAACAACGAGTATATATAATTGGATAATAGGAATTTGATAATAGTAGCATACAGGGAAGACTTGTCTAAATTACATTAGCCTTGAAGTTACATATTATTAGTGCATGGAACCTCTTAATAGGAATTTCTTTTAAATCAGTGGGGGCATAACAGTTCTTCCAGTGCAAGATCCCCAAGAGGGTTGGTTAGTCCTTGAAAGTAAGTTAATAGTGACAAATATCCAGTTTCCACCTATATATGACCCAGTCTATGATGTTGATAATTCCCAGATCTATGTCATAATATTAAAGTAGAATTATACATTGGTAAAACCAAGATAAATGCTAAATAAATATTCGTTTATTTGGGAACTCAATGAATTTCTAAACACACAAACATGAACAATCACAAGAATATAACATCTAATTAAGTATCAACACCAAACAACAAGGGAGACACTCGCAATAAAGGATTCAATGCGCTTGGATGAAACTTTCTTGCAAAAAGAAAGCACGTGTTGGTGGGGTTGCCATCATAAACACATGTTGATCCAAAACGAACGTGGTTTAAAGACTCATCTGTAATATCATGCCACCCAAATGTTCTAGGATGAGGGCCACGCCTTGACCAATCAACCAAAGTAAGGCTACGATTGGAGTTCAATTGAGGGTACATCGTATGCACAAAAGTTGGTAAATAATGCTCATCTGCATAGCATGGTGGATGACAATACTTCTGAAATATAGGATAATATTTGGTGTCAGATACAATGTGAATGGCAAGTTCACGATGCACTTCAAACCATTGAGACCCTTTTCTCCAATTGGTTAGGTTAATTGTAGGCCACATTTTTGGGCTGTATCTTCCTCTTGCATCTCTTCTTGGGTCATCAAATGAGCCTAAGAAGCTCATGCTTGAGTTCATGAGATAATCAAATATAGTTCTGAAGCCAAACAATGGAATGCAGGATTCTGAGAGCAGCACAAAACGTTGATTGGACAAGTCCATGAGTGCATTTGCCAGAAGACGTCTCTCAGCATCTATCATTGATGTTGTACCCCAGAACACTGCCTGCCATTGATAGAAAAGATTGCTTCATTCAAATTCATCCATTGAAAATTTGCTTAAGGAGCAATTCTTGCTTATACACAATTGATAATAAAGTTTATGATAAATCTATTTCAATATTATATTGAGCTTTTGATTGATCGTGATTATGTGACAAGTAAATTTGGTTTTAACGAAATTAAAATTAAACCGTTGACTATTTTTGACATATATACATAAATTAATCTAAACCACATATTTTTATTGAAATGTGTATTTTGCATTAGAAAGTGCAAAAATTGATTCTCCAACTATAAAACAAACAATCCCTGTATGCACAGTATTCATGCAGGAATTGTGATGACGGGGTTGAAGAGAAATGAAGATTAACAATAGCAAGCTAACCTGGCTAGGTACTTTTCTTCCATAGAACACAGAATCTTGAGGCACGGTTTCATTGAAAGAAGGATGTTGGTGCAAGTAAATGGAGTAAAAAGCATCATGGCCTTTGAAGAATTTCTCCCACAAGGGTGCCAGAGGGAGTGCACCTTTTGCCAAAAACATGAAAGCCACTTTTGGAACGGCCTTGTTAGAAAAATCTCGAGTCTTTGAAACCGTAGTTGCTTTGAGGAATAACTCTTGATCTGTCATGTTGTGCATGAGAGATATATTCAACCAAGCTCTGGTAGAGTTGGAGTTTATGTAATTTCCTGATGAATAAGAAAATACTTCCAATGGCAGTGATGGTGATTGTGGTGGGAGAGTTAAAGATAATGGATGTGACGATGGTAATGGTGGTGGAAACAAATCAGGCAATGTTGTGATTGGAGAGGTCACTGGATACAGAAAGCATAGAGTTGCAACTACTCCTAATGATATTCCAATTATAAAAAATATCAACTGACACACATTGTTTAGGTTCCTATATAAGAGACCAATAAATGGCATAACAACTAGCTGAGATGGTTTATGCTCCATCACGTACCAATTATCAATAGACTCTCAAATTAAAGAGCAAGAGATGAACGAGTTACTCATAAATTTAAATAAAAAAGAGATGAATAAGCTTCTTCATTCAATTATCCACGGTTGTGAACACCTTGAAGTTTGAACTCAAGATGGGGTGCATAGCCTTGAATTTCATTGCACTTCTCAACTCCTGTATCAGTTCTGAATGTACTTAGCAATTTGTAACCAATAATAATATCAGGCCTTACCTGAAGTATTCCTTGGTAAACGAGTAGCAATTTGTAACCAATAATAATATCAGGCCTTACCTGAAGTATTCCTTGGTAAATGAGTGTAACGTGTGTATTGAATGTAGAATAACCATAAGAAAAAAAAACCTTGAAAATTTGAGGTGTGCCTTTCTGATCAAGCAGAATTATTGGCTTGTTTCTTCCGTATAATCATGGATTTTAGATACTTTTTGTCACATGATAAGGAAGTGATTTTGGGCTTAATTTGATGCATTGCGTGAATAAAGTTTCAAGGAAAAGTAGATAGAGAAGATTTGGCATTTGCTAGCTTCTTGATTAATTACAGTTATTATTGGTATCATGATATTATTACTTACGTTTTCTCCTACTCAGCTTTACACGCTTTTCACCTGTGATAGCGTTACGTAAAATATATTTTTAGACAAAAGTAGAAAAGATTGGTATTTCTCTAATCTGTATTTCCAAAGGAAAATGGGAAGGATTCATTTAAATCTTTTTCTAATACAGGAATCTATTTGATTGTATTTATCTTTAAGTAATATTTTTATTTTATTATCAGAATCAGTATTAATATTGGAGGTGATACTATTAAAATCAGTGGTGATGTGTTGTATCTTTGACCAAACTAATTATGTTTAATTTAATTAGAAAGATTGCACCAAGATCTGTATAGATGTAATTTTAAAAAAATGGCACCAAATTCTGTATATATGTAACCCTTTCCCCTTACTTCATTAAAAAATTCAGAGTCAAATAATTTACTTGTGAAAATCTAGGCAAGTAAGTGCATTTGCATGCCTCCATTGTTATGTTTTATACCTAGTCTCTTGTAAGCTAGTGGGTTCATGCCACTTGAGGTGGACGGAAATTGAAAAAGTGGTTATTGTTTGGAGATAGTGTAATAGCTAATATCTATTATTACTCAGTACTTTCATAATAATATGCCTTGATTTTGCTTTCATTCTTCACATGATTAGTACTATGTTCAGAAAATAATTTATGGCAATATCTTCACATGAGATGAGAAAGAATGGCTCGACAAATCCAAAATAATCAATTTTAATTAAACTCTATTAAAAATGATTTGCTTCAAAGATTTATGCATTTTTTACTAACTCCATTATCATCAACTCACTAATGCAATTGTTCTACATGACAGGGAATTCTTAAAACGAGTTTGATTGGGGAGATTTTTACCAAGTGTTATTTTTAATCAAAAGATGCACAGAAATATTTCGAGATAATGATATGAGTCTTTAAAACTAAAATCATAAAAATATTTTCATTAAAAATTGAAATATTATTTTTAAACAAATTAAAAAATCATGTTAAATTTTTAAAACATGTCCAAAATATCTATCTTTTTTATGTTAACCTGTAACCACACAAAATATTAACTATGTAAGATTACACAAGCTTAAATGATCTCTTTATCTAAAATAATGTAGATAATTTAAATTCACAACTCTTTGTATACATATAAAAAATATTTTTTTTAAAATGACAGATAAAAATAGTATAAATTATATTTTGGAATTAATAAGGATCTAACTAAAAACTTAGTTAAACTATGTGATCTTTATTCAAAATTTTGTAGAAGTATAAAGGCCCCCATTGAAAAAGTTTTACATTAAAAGCACCTATTGAAAGATTTAGTAAAATAATAGTAACCAGCAGAGTAACTTAATAAGCAACAAAATAAAAAAGGATTGACATGTAAGATAAAACTAATGGCCACATCTAGTGTAAAAAAAATTAGTATATAAGGAACAAGAATTCTAAGAGCAGGACTAGAATTAATTAGACTGCGTGCATTTCTGAATTATTTTGAGTAGCAGGACTAAGTGCACGTTCTATTTCTTCCAGTGATCGACCCTTGGTTTCCACAACATTACCAGCTATGTACAGGACTGTAAGAAGACAAACTATTGAGAATCCCAAGTACACGATGCCAATGCCAATCTTGTTCACTACACTCAAGAAATAGAGCCCGATGACAAAGTTGGTGATCTGTAAGAATAATCAAATGAAATATTAATTTCTCATTTCATCGTTAGCATAATTTACAGCAACATAAAGGTAGGAATTACAGGTGACATTAGATTCCACAGTGAAGTAACTTACCCAATGCGTGCCTAATGACAAAGAAACTGCTTTTGCTCTGATTCTAGATGCAAATATCTCTGGTAGAAGGAGGGCAGGCACAGGACCAGCACCAAGAGAGAAGGATAAAACATAGCTGTTGAAAATTCATAGACCAGAGTCAAAAGAGAAATGAAAAACACATAACACAGACTTACTGACAAAATAACTTTTACTGACAAAATAAAATGACTTACAGAACAGTGCCAAAGACTGCAAGGGTGCCAGAGTATGGTGCAAGGACCTTCCAAGTAAAAGACACAAAAAGAAGCAACATAGAAGCAGCCTATGAAGACACAAAAATACTGGAAGTTTTAGAAAATGAATAGGTTATATCACACATGAAACAAAGTGAAGTTGTTGAGATAAAAAATTGTTTTCATTCTGAAAGAAAAATAGAAAGAGATATCATCTCATCTAAAAGGGAAGAGTTTTAAATTAGTTTGCTAAGAATTATCACTGGTTATTTTATGAGTTACATATAAGACACCCAATGAAGAAAACTAAGAGGTGACGGAGTAATAATTAAACATCATAACATTTATATAACTTGAACAGCTTACTTCTTTTCATTCATTCAAAATTAATTAGAAAAAATCAACATTGAAACCAAAAAAAGAAAACCATAAGAGAGATAGAGGTGAATAATTTTTTCTTGAAAAAATAGTGATTCCTTTGGTTAGAGCTCTCAAAATTTACGGTCCCAATCTTAAACAGGGGAGGTATGATACTATCTGCATAACCTTCCAATCCCATGTAGTGACCAAACGAGGGTATGACTATGATCTCTTAATGCATCTCTAACCAGTTTTGGATGCACTTGGTCTTCCCTCAAAGGTATTAAAATTAACAAAAATCAGCATACCATTCCAAGCTTAACAAGAACTGATATTTACAAGCAATCATCACACAGATAGATGCCAATTAAAGCTGCAATTTCAAAAGTAATGCAAGCCTATCACTGGTGCACTTCGGCAAGATCTATAGATAAAGTTAAAAGCATTTGAGACCTAAAGAACCCTAATCAAAAGCTCCATCATTTTGCTTAAGGCCTTAGACAAACATGAGTTGAAAGTAATTATTACCATTCCACTAAAGCTTGCAATAAGGAGACTTTTCCTTCCTTGTTTGTCCATCAAGGATGAAGCAACAGCTGTGCCTGCAACAAAATCAAACATCAGTAAGAAACAATATCGTGTTTGAGAAAATTCCATGATATCCAATTTTTGGAAAGAAAAATACTAACCAAAAACGTTGGATGCACCAACCAATGCACTTGCTGCAACATCAGAATCAATTCCAGCACTGCGGAAAACAGAAGTTGAATAATAGACGACAGCATTTATTCCAGCCAACTGCTGCAACAAGAAAAGTGTCCCCCCTACACTGACAACTGCAACAAGGAATGATTTATAGAAGTGCTACATCAATTCACTAAGCATTAATCAACTCGGGAACAAACTAAAAAGTTGATATCTGAGCAGTAAAACTACAACATAAACTGTAATGAGATTGTTAAGATATATTTCTCAGTAAAGATATATGAAGGCACAATGAATAGCTCTTCTTCACAAAACCTGGAATTAGAGTTAAGTTTGGAATACCTTTCCGATATCGGCTACTGAACAGATCAAGCCATCCTGCTTCGGGTTCAGAAGAACCTTGACTTGCTGCTGTCAACTCATGCATAACCAAAGCAACTCTTTCTTTTCCATATAGTGTTCTGACAGCCTTTTCAGCCTCAGAGATTTTCCCTTGCTGTAAAATAAAACTGTCATTTTGTCTGAAAACATACAATAAAATTATTGCAATTGCACTCAACTCTTAATGATATAATTCAAAAGAAAATAGATATCATATACATGTATATGTGTTCTGTTGAGACATTACAACATGACTGCCATAGCTCTAGAACTTCAACCCGATTAAAAGCTTTAATGATGTCTTTTAGAGATTTTAAACAGATCATAGGCTTTTCTTTGAAAAAGCTAATAGTTTATTTGCAAAGTTGTCATCATAAGAGACCATAATCCAATGGGTAGGTTTGTGAAATGAATAATAGAAAGCAATTGACGTGTCTAAAAATAGTAACTTTTTATAAGAAAAAAAAGAGTGATAATTCATGCTGCTTGTTTTTCAACAGTTGATTTCCTTGTTATGTGAATGTATTGTTCCATAAGCTGAGACAGCATAGTATAGCGGGACAACCTGGAAAAGCCACCTAGGACTTTCTGGAGAAATTGTCATTCCAAGTGCAAACAGAATAGATGGAACTACCGAAATTCCAAACATTGTCCGCCACCTGATAAAATTAAATGAGGGAGAAGAGGATACAAGTTAACAAACATACATTCACCGGGCCATTACCAGAATATGTATTCACAGTACAAAACAAATTTCAAGCGTTTTACCACCCTTAGTAAGTTAGTACAAGTGTAAGTGTGCAACAAATTAATAAGTAACCAACTAACAACAAATGATTCCAGATCCTCCAAGTAATAACGCTGCAGATGGTACTCTGGAGATCATGGCTGTCCATCAAAACTCTCTTGGAGTACTAGTAATAGGAGGAATAACTTTGCAAAATTATCTTCTAGGATAAATTTTTTTATCACTTCATTTATTTCTCATTCATGAGAGACATATCTCCACTTTCTTTCTCATAGAATGTTAACAATAGAAGAAGTCTTGTCCCTTCTAGAACTTTCACACTGAATATAGTCATTTCCATTTCAAATATCTATACTCTGGAAGATAAATGATTGACAAGAGGGTAAAGTGAAACAAGTCAAATAACTCAACAGTCAATACCATATAGGATTTTCTGCCAGAGGCAAACCAGCCAGTAGTGCTGCAAGAATCCCAATACATATAAAAAGTTGATTAGCAGATCCAAGTGCACCACGAATTTCAGTTGGAGAAATCTGTCCATTAGAAGGAATCACCATGTGGTTCATATAAAATATGTAAACGTTATCATGAAGGTTAAAATAATTTATAAAGGCGTCACCTCAGATATGTATAGTGGTACAATTGCAGATGCAACACCAATTCCTATACCAGCTAGCAAGCGACCAATGATCATTGTCTGAACACTCTGAGCAGTAGCACTGTAAATGTATTATAATTTAAGCATCAATAGCAAAAATACATAGAAGATCAAACCTTCTACTCAAGGATGATCACAGACCAAAGAAATCCTCCAATTGCTAGAGGGATTGCATCCAACTGAAAAGTCCTAGTCCGGCCAAATTTGTCAGCTAGTGATCCACCAGTAAATGAACCAACAGTAGCACCAGCAAGTAGTGCGCTGACAATCCATCCTGTTCATGGATTAAATCTCATCTCATAAGAATAAGATGAGGAAACAAGTGATGGATACTATTCAAGTGAAATTAGAATTCTGAGATACAAACTTTTCCAACATATAGACTCTTCAAAAGCGACCAAAAGTAATAAATAAATTCAGTTAAACTTCATGCCATAAAACTGAAGTTTTTTCTCACTTAATATGAATGTAACATTAACAAGCACAAAACCATGTTTGAATATATGCCTTGTACAACATAAAAACTCAAGCTAAAGAACAAGAAAGAGTATTTACTTTAACATCTACAATTTCTTTTCTGATAAGTACCTTGTAGCACAGTGTTTTGAGTGATTCCAAGATCCTTGGCAAGGTACTCAAGAGCCCCATTTACCACCCTACACCAAAGAGAGCATTGTCAGTGTTCCCCACCTATAATCAACGAAAATCAGAACCATAACAGGGAAAATTCAATGTAAGACTCCAGTATGTGTCTTGCATCCAATAACTTAAGACGTCAAGTAGTGGCTCGTGTCATTCACTTAAGTTAGATGGCAACATGAAGAATATGATATGCTGCAATATAATTACATTTATCTGCATACTAAATAAAGATGAAATCCATACCCAAGATGATAACCAAATAAAGTAGCTCCAAGGCAGGCAACACCAACATAGGGCAGAACGGTTCCAGAAGGCTTGCCCGTATTAGAGGGGACAAGATCCTCAACTTCTTCATCTGCAACCCAATTTTACTCTAACATTTGAGGGACATAAGCACATTCATAGCATTCACATCATAGATGTGATGTCAACAGCAAAGGATAATACATCAAAATAAACTCTAACTACGGAAATTCCAAAGCATATGACCATATTGATTAGTAGGAAGCAGCTAATTATCCGAGTCAACAATCTCAACAAAACGCTCATGAATGGAAATTCAGGTACACGGGAAGAACATTAATATAAAACAATAACATTGCTGCAGAGTTCAACCAAAAAATTGAACATTAAATAAGCAAACTCGCCACCAAAATGAGGCCAAGCAGGCATCCAGCAAACAACAAAACGAAGGGACCATAATGAAAAGCATGTCTTTGGCAAGCATTAAAGAAAATTCTGAGAATTGCTAATGAAGAAACAAAGTAAACTCAACATAAGACAAACTACCAGAGGCCTGAACCCTGAGTGATTTAGGCTTTGTAGAGGACCCAAAAATGGCAGCAAAACCCTTTCCTCTACTAGTCAACTGGGTTTCCATAATGAAGGAACCAGGTCTGAAACCACAGCAGCTGGTTCTACTAGACATGCTCACACTCTTCTCACTCTGAGACTCACTTCTTAATTCACCAAAACCCACAAACACCCTTTGTTTCTGAATTCACAAAACTTGAGAGTTGCATAATAACTGATTGAAAACTTCAATATCCAGAAAGTCAAAAAACACTTAAATTGTTAGGGGGAAATAGAAAAACACCAACCCAATAGGCAAAGCAGAATGGTTATCCAATCCAAATAACTGTGAAGGGAATCTACAAATCTAAGACACTCTTAAAATTTTGACAAGTCCGATAAAACTTAAACCGTGAAAGTTAAGGTTGAATTTACTGCATTAAAATGACGTGTGCTTCCACGTGGGAATGGCTTATTTTTCTATGCTGCTTTCTTGACGGCTTGATAGACTAGAACTTTATTTTCTTTTCCTTCTTTTTAATCTAAAACAAATTAAATTATTTTTCCATTTAATAATGAATACCCAAATAATTAATTAATAAATCAAATAAATAATTCGATTAAAATTTGAACCTAAATAAAATTATTTAGTTGACTCTTAAGATTATAATTGTAAGACATATTGATTCTTTTATTCATTTTTTTTTTCATTCTTAAGATTCACATTCATTTTCAAATGACTAATTATATATAATGATAAAAAAATAACTAAAAAATTAAATATTTTATTTAGATTCTTAAAGTGATTTTATTTTAAAAACAAATAAATTAAGTGAAAAGTTTTTTTAGGATCTGAATTGGATGTTTTCTTTCTTTAAATATGAATAGTTTTTTTTATTTATTCTCTTACCTTAAGAAAATTGTAACTTAAGCTTCGTAAATATTTTATTGTTATATAATTCATCTATTTGCCTTTCAATATTTCATTCATTATATGTCTTTTTTATTTAATTCCTTCAACGTTATAAAATTCATATTTGATCGCCCACTTTTCAAAATCAGATTAACATTTAATAGGCATAATAAATAGAAGAGTATACCATAAATATAAATATATATAATTTTCTACACGTCTACTATAATTTTCTCCATAATCTAGCTATAAGCAAAAAAAATAAATTAAAATTACATTAAAGGACATAAAATAACCCCTTCGTTTTATACAAAGGTCAAAGTAGTTATTCAACATCATTTAAGGTAATTAAAATGTAGCTAAAGTTTCATAAATTGTTTTTATGAATAATAATTGTCATTCAAGCACTAATATAATAGCATCCACGCGTTTTATTTTAGATTTTTCTTGGTTTAGGTAGAATAAAAAATATATAGTCTAATAGTCAAACACATAAATCAAATTGTTACTTAATACATGATATAATTTTATGGAATTAAATATATAATTTATATATCGATCTTATTTAATGTGTATTTGGTTTAATCCATTTTTAAAATATAATTAGTTTTTTTAACTACTTAACAGGTATTATTTAAAAAAGATTTAAATCATTAACTTAATATAAAAAAGCTTCAATGTTATTGTTCTATTTTAATATGCACAAGTTTGGTAATTTATTTATTTATTTAAATATATAAGACCCATTAATACTAGCCCGATATAGAAACCAGGCTCTTGCTTGGGCCTAATAGATGATGACATGCCTTCATAGTCTCAATATATTTAGTAGTATTTGCTTGCGAAACAGAGATAATGAGGCAAAGACATAGAGACACATGTTATGTTTAACCAGTGTTTTGTATCTCAACTTCAGAAACACGAAAAGTAAACTTTTGAAAAAAAAAATATTTCTTATAATTTTTAAAAATTATATAGACTACCTTCATAATTTTTATATTCAAACACAATATAAGATGCAATACATCATATTTTGTTCTTACTTCCAAACACAATACACAAACACAAACATTAGTGTTTCTATTCTTCATTATCTTAATGTCTCTGTCTCCAATGGCCAAGAACAGTATTAAAATGTTACTAGTCTTGAAATATTTGTTATATCTTAAAATTTATGTACTGTAAAAAAGTACTTTTAAATATTACCTTGGCTTAAGTTGTAAAAAAATTTTAAAAAAATTGTTATATTTATCATAACTTAATAAAAAGATATTTAGATATATTTGTTATAAGTCATTTTGACATACAATACCTCACTGTTTATTAATATTTAACTTAAATAACAATTGCTTAAATTAAGAACAATTTCTTATTTAAAATGATAATTTATATCTTTTCAATGATAAATTTTAAAAAAATACAGCTGTTTACATACTTAAAGCAATTTATTAGTTATTAATTTACCTTGAAAGATAAACACCTAAAATTTTCCACGAATGTTTATCAAATTAAACAGCTAAACTGGTGTTCATATTTGTATAATCCGACTTGAAACTCACAGATAATGCCTTAAGTTTAGAATGTTTAGGCCTAATCCACGAGAATTGAATACGATTTTCTTTGTCACTTTTATTAAATTAAATTAAGATAGTCTTCACGTTACTTGTTCTTCGTGCAAAATATCTAAAACCGTCCATTTGTCATTGAGTAAAAGGTGGTAATTTGTATATTATTGGAGGATCATATTAACTTAATTGCTGACTTATCCAAATTAATTAAGTGCCTAACCTACTTAGATGAAACCTTCCCCATCAATCAACATTTTTGTTTACCATAAATGAATCAAGTCTTTCCCTTCTAGAGGTTGCATAATCTAAGCTTCGGGTCACATGTTATTGTCGTTTATGATATATGTACAAACTTTAAGCCAATGCTGCATAAGGAAAACTTGAATTAAACTTGAAACTAATATTAATTTAAGTCATTACATTTATTTTTTTTTATCTTTCATTTCCTCGGCTAGCCAAGCTTGGCTATTTGGACTAGCTAAAAATGTCCTAAAATGACTGGTGTTAATTTTCAAGATAGAAAATATTTTATGTATTGTACTGAGAAAGGAATCAATTCGGTTTCACCTCAGGAAAAAGAAATTGAATACCTACTCGGCATACTAGGCTGAGTACCCCTCGTCAGGATTAAAAGGTAAATAATCCAATTAAAGATAATCAAAATACTATGGGCCTCAATATAAAAACTGACTCAGGCCCATTAGCCCAATAGAATGTCTATAAAAAGAAGATAAGAAATACATGTAAGGGGTTGACTTCTAATCATTAAATAATATTTATTGTTCAGAACCGAATCCTGACTTTACCATCGGAGTGCCCTTTGCAGGTATTCTCCCCATCAGCAAATCAGCAGAAGGACGCCTGATCAGAAATTTGAAGACAGTTGTTTCGCCAGGAAGGAACATGTATTACTAGAGTAGATTTTTAAAGGTATCACTAAAGTGTATTATTGAAATTTTATGTATAAAAAACTAAAATATAATATACTGTATTAATTGTTAATGATTTAAGTAATGTAGTCATTTCACGATTACTCATAATCTAGGAAAAAAAAACAGTAACCCTCTAAAGAGTTCGCTGATAGGTACTAGAGTGAAAATAATTATCTAATAAATTAAATATGTAATTTGCTTTTTATATTTTTGTGACCATTTTTTTTTTGTTTTAATATCTGATATTTTAAAGTTGAACACTTTTAGTCTTTAATGATTACATAAAAAATTAAATAATTGTTATATATCAATTTTTTTACCATATACTGAATTTTTTGGTTGAACTACATCATTGTTATAGATCAAGCAAGATAAACTTTTTAAAATTAAATTTTTTCAAAAATATAAAAACAATACATTTTAAAAAATTAATAAATAATTTTTATTTTTTTAATAACCTATGCAATATAATGCATTCATGCATTAAGATTTAAGATTGAAAGAGAAAGGGAGAGTTTTGTGGCTCTTCCTATTCTTTTCACTGAGCTAGTTTTCATGCATTACATATGTGAAACATCATTGCCCTGTGCTTTTGAACAATATTGATTTTCCCCACCTAACGGGCTTTCGCTTGGAAATTTCCTTAATCAGTTATATACCCTTTGCACTCAGTTCTTTACTTTTGTCACTTTTAACCTGTTTTAGAGGAATAACTTTAATTAATTTTCGTAATTATTAAATAAAAATATCTTAAGTGTATTTTATATTTAATATTTACTTACAAAGTAATGAAAAAACTATTAAAGAAAATGAGAAAATATATGATAAAATTTTATTTAGAATATCTTTTAGATCCGGTCCTAAGCATACAGAAGATGTATATTGGGACAAAAACATGGATGGTTTTGCGTAGATAATATTTACATCTACTCCATCATTTATGTAAAATAGAATTGATTGGAGAAACATAAACATAGCTGCCTAAGAGAGGGACAACATATCATAATGAAAGCCATGAAGTTAGATTATGATCAACGTGTTTCAATAATTGTCTGTCCCTGTTACCCAACATGCAAATCCACCAAGATATATTTAAGGTGGTTGAACAAAGTAATATGCCCTGCAAAACATCCTAAACTTTTTTCACCATGCATCATGCATCTTTGTCGCTGCCTTTTCAGCATATTGCTAAGTCGTTGTCATATTACAGGCAATGATAAACAGTAGGTACTGTTACATTTTTTTACATTAATATTAATATTTATATTAATTTGTAGATTAGTATTATTAAATTATTATAATTATAGTATTATTAATTATGATATAAAATAAATATATATAATTATTATTAATTATATAAATTTTTGTGATTGAACTCTTAGTATAAATGGTCTGTGATAAGTTGAGTCATTTTATGTGTTTAGTGAAAGATTCTTGCATCTCATCTGATTAGGTTTATAATTGTTGTTTTATTAGACAGTTACTAATGTGAGATATTAATATATTATACACTCACTTAAAAATAAAAATCGCTTATGACTAACAGATTCTCATCAAATATGTATTTAATATAATTATTCAATTATATATAGTTAGAATTATATTCAGATATTATAATGTGTATTATATACCATCATTAATAGATTTAATTTTATATATATAATTATTCAAAACTTTAATTTTATATATAAAACTTCTGTAGAGACTTCATAAGTTCCACAAACAATAGAATGCTTGTGTAAAAAATATGAGAAATTAAGGTTATATATACGATTTTGCTAACTGCTTTAAAGTGTTTTTTTTTTTTCGTGTTTTAATTTACTTCTGAATTGTTACAGATCTAGGTTCATTTAAATTATCCTAATTGTAATTTTTATGTTAAATTCGTGTTTATAGAATTTTTTTAATGTGTTTTTAATACACACTTTATTAAGCAATTAATTAATTGAATCTTTTCATTAAAAACTATAAAATTAGTACACTAATATTATGTTGAGTTTTTCTAAACACTTTAAAAAATATACATTAATTATTTGGTTACCTAATTACTTAAAAATACTTTATTAAATATTTTTCGTTACTTAAAAAAATGTATGAAAACTTTTATTTTTTTAATGTAGTAAATTTATGTTTGAGTAAGACACTTTAATTTTGTTAACCCTTAATTAAGGTATCTTTTAGGAATTTTTAAACATTCCCAACATATAATTCTAATTACAAATTTGAAAATAATCTACATACTAACACTGTTTATAAATAGCAAATTTTTTGGGTGAAGGTTGGTTAAAGATAGCAATTTGGTATGGTGTGTCGTGTGGTGCGATTGTGCTCATTGATCAGTTCCGATACTGTTGTGAAGCATTCTATTAAGCATGTGTTGTGATGAAATCATCCTCATACATTGAACCCAACTGGTGAAAGTTAGTAAGATTCTTATAGATTTTGTCCTAATAATTAGTGACTAATTCAACGTCAATCACGCAAACATGCTTAAGATACCAAGCATTCACCAATCAGCATACGTCATTGTGGACCTTCAATCCACTTGAATCATTTCAATATTCCTCAGTTCCTTCACTCTCAATGGTTGACTTCCTCGCTTAACCTATGGCACCGTAGGGTGATATGTTGTATACTTTGATCTCTAGACTTCTGATATCCTTTGTCTAAGACAATTTTGTTTGAGTTGATTAAGATTACTGTAATGATTAAGATTACTGTGAGTGCTGAAAAAACTTGCTGTCAATTACTGCACGTATTTGGCAGTTCGTATGCTTTAATTTGAATATGATAAATAATTTTTTTATGAGAATGAAAATAACTCTTTAAAAAACAACCAACAAATATCAGCTTAACTATTAATTATGTGAGCGGTAATCATGCCAAATAGTCGTTTTAATGTTTAGTTATCATTTCCCTGTTTGCAGTTGATCCTCTTAATATTTTATCGCATAGATTATATATATGTTGAAGCTAGATTACTAACGTATCTAGCGTTTACAGAAAACGAGCAGATACCTTTTTGTTTTTTTCGCCTAAACCACCCTCATTTGTTAAGAGTTCTTTTTATATTTATAATAATAGGACTCCCGTGGCCTTCTACAAATTATTTTTGAATTATATATAATATTTAGCTTCTTTCTATTAATTAAAATAGAAATTAAACTTAACATATTCTCAATTTCAAGTTCCAATAAATCTAATTGTATTAAATATTTAAAAATAAAATTTTACATTTTAAAGTTGTCCTACCCAATTCAAACAAAATTGATTTTAACAGATAATCTAGATAAACAAAAACTAAATAATATATAATCATTTACTGAAAATCCCATATCTATAAACTGCTCTTGTTTTCGTTTTCTCTTGCGTTGAAAATTACACAATAAACTCTGCCACTCATTACCTTTTTCTTCCAACAAATGATAATGTCCGAGTATGCACTTTAACTCTATTATAAAAGGATCTTAAATACTTTATAGTTCACATAGATATGTATCCATGCCCACCTTAAGTTAATCACATATTTTGGTGAATCATTTTTTAATTTGCCCCCCAAATAATCACAAGATCTAAACTCTTCATGGCTGAAGTTGAATACCATGCAAAATCCAACACTACCACTACCCCATCTTTAAAGCTCTTTGGCATCAACATTCAGTACAAGTCCTCAAAAGATCACACTCATGATGAAGAAGGTTCAAACCAACACTATTCTCCATTAGAGTCAGAGCCTTTCAACCCTCGCGATGGAAGAAAATACGAATGCCAATACTGCCGCAGAGAGTTCGCGAATTCACAGGCATTAGGAGGACACCAAAACGCACACAAGAAAGAGAGACAACTCTTGAAACGTGCTCAAATGCAAGCTGCACGTGGCTTATTTGTTTCTTCACATCTTCAAAATGCAATCATGTATCAGCCATGGCTATACACAACGCACGCAAGTGCTTCTGCGTTTCATTCCCCAACCTTTCTAGCTCCCGGTAGACGTGTCTATGCTCGTGGTTCTTCTGCCACTGTCACAACAGCTTTAACTGATGGCCGTGGCCACCCTCTTTCAGGGCTTGGTGGCGGCGACGGTGGTGGTGGTGGTGGTTTTTGCGGTGAGCTAGGGTTCGGTCTGGATTTGCATCTTAGCCTATGAGTTGTGAGTTAGACTTTTGAATCAATTCAGTGTCATATATAATGTACCAACTTTCTTATTCTGAGTTGTATGCCAATGTAAATTTGTTTAAGTAGTTAAAGTTCTTGAGAAATAATTTTTAGCTAGGTTTAGATATATAATCATGAAAATATTATGAATTTTAGGTTTAATTTCTACTGATTTTTTCAAAAAAATTAAATGACGTGATTTTAATCTTTTGTCAAAGATTAAAAGTTTCTTTTTCTAGTTTTTAAGAATTAATGAGTTTTACAGAATCCAAACAAAAACACATCATATTTTAAGAGACTAAAAAATTATTTAAATAATTGTTAGTACATTTTTCATGCAGATATAACAAATAATTGTATTTTCTTCTTTTAATTTTCTGATTGCATTCATATACAAGAAAAGTAGTCTCCGTCAAGGAAAAAAGAAGAAAAGACTTATAAGTTTGATTATTTATTTATTCATTTACAAGAGGGCCAAAGTACAGGAAGAACACTAGCAAACCACGAAGGAAGGAAACATCTGATAAGTGTCGTACTTTGGACTGTTTCCTCATTAATTTTCACAATCGAATCATCTCTAAGCTAAGTTACTTTTGAAAGAAAAAAGTGAAAAATATTGCAAAAACATGTGGTTAAGAGGAACATCATTTGTAAAGTTGATTCACTACACTGTTGTCAACTCGGCAATTGTCCGCATCCAATTTACTGTGGTTTGCCAGAAAAATTATGAATAATCTCTTTCTTAGTTCAAATTCTAACAATATTTTTTCCAAAATATAAAGATAAATATGAAATAAGATGAGTAAAATAGTTAAGAGAGGATAAAAAATTAAATGTTGTAAAAACTTTAGTTGAAAATAACATTCTCATATTATTTCCTCAATTTGACTTATGCTGCTGTGAGGAATATAATTCCAACTAGTTAACCATTAACTAGTACTTCTTTAATTTATTTATAAAATTAGAATTTTAAAAGTTAATTTAATCATTTTACATTATTGAATATATAAATTTATATTTCAGAATAACATTCAAATAGACTAGTTAATTATAGTTCTCTGGGTTTGTAATAAATATTCAATTTTTAGTTAGCAATTCTTTGCCATCATTCTTCTTATTGCCTTTATAAATTAAATTTCATGAATAATTTATAACATTTGATTTTCAGAAGAGAATTTAATGTATTCTAAATATTAAAAGTTAAAAAAATATTTAAAATTAATTTTAAAATGAATTCTTTATAAGATTATTTTTAAATCTTAAAATTAAATTTTCAGAATGAGGGAGTGTAACAATAAATTATCCTTGCCAAGCTATGGGCCAACCTTAAGCCCATTTTCATTCCTCCCTCGTCCCTATCCAATATCCATGGAAAACCCAAAACGCTACTGTGTCTGGGGATCTACTGGGCTGCCGATAATATGCCCAAACTGACCCAATTGCTGCATTTATTTTTATTTAATTATTTTTTATAGACTACAAATAACTTTTATACATGTGTTTTATGTTATTTTATTATTTATTTTAACAAAAAAATATTTTTATTATTAGTTATAAAACATTCTTCATTTTATAATGCAATAATAAAAAATAAATATTAAACGAATCATTAATTTTTACTATCTATTATATATATTTAATATAATATTAAATATTATAATAATAAGTGAAAACCTCTTAATAGTTACGTTACGGTCGAAATTACCTTTCACAAAATTTTAAAAATAATTGATATTTTTGAATAAATGATTAATAATTATCGGCGACTAGAAATAGAACGTAAGCCAAAACCAAAACAAAGAAGAAAAAATTCCCCAAGTTGAGCTCTGCGATTTCTACTATCTATCTTTCTATCTGGTTAGGTAAGTTTCTTCAGAAATTCTTTGTTTTCCATTTCACGCTCTGCATTCGTTTTTCTGTAAACTACTTTCAACTTTTCTGTTAACCTATTCCATTTTTATTTTTATTTTTTGCGAAATTGTTCCGTGTTTGGTCTGTTAATAATCTTACGTTGTTGGTGTTCATCGTTTTGCTTGCGTTCGGTTGGAAAAGGTTGCGAAAGCATTTCATGGAGAATAGCTGCTTAGATTTTCTTCAGCTGAATCTTAATACTCATTTGTGGCTGAATTATCTCTGTTTATGAACGTTTGCGTAGTGTGTAATGTTTAAGTTCTCAGTGGTTTTACGAAGATTCTGCTTTGTTGATACCTCTTTGTTGTTTTTGTCAATTATATGATATGATGGGATGTTTCTTACTCGTGCTATATCCTTTCATTTTTTAATAGATCAATGTTGCATGCTGCATCTGCTTCAAGCTTTTGTTTAACCCCCACCAGTAACCTTCGTTATCCTCGCTATTTGAAAAAGCCTTCGGTTAGAACAAGTTTTTCTGTTTGTTGTTCGGTATCAGAGACAAAGAATGGTGCTAAAGTGGAATATACTCCTTGGCTCATTGTTGGCTTGGGCAACCCCGGAAACAAATATCATGGCACTAGGCACAATGTAATTACTATTTTCTATGTATTCAATTATTTGTGAAAGTACTTGAATAATGAATACTCTTCTATTGTAGAGAATCTTATACCTTTTTTTCTCTATTAGGTTGGATTTGAAATAATTGATAGTCTCTCTCAAGCAGAAGGGATTCCCATGAATGCAATACAGTCTAAAGCCTTGATTGGAATAGGTGCATCTTCCTCTAACATTGATTTTTTTTTCCCCTCCTTGTTACTCACTTCACATTCATGGTAATCGTAGCTCTAACTTATATTTTCTTCTGTGATCTGTTGTTCAGGTTCTATTGGAGAAGTACCAGTTTTGTTGGCAAAGCCCCAAACATACATGAGTTTTTGTGGGGAATCGGTTAGTTTTCATCATGCATTATAGATAGATTTTCTATGAAACTCACATACAAACATACTTTAGTTTTCATCATACATAGTAGCTAGGGAGACTTATTGAAACAGATTATGGATCAACTATCTAATTCATTCTTATTTGAACATGCTGATGTGAAATTGTTTATTTCATTAAAAAAAGTGGTATATGATCTGTCGCTTTTTGTGTTATCTGTTCCTGATTTTTTCTTTTTTTCTTTTTTGAATTTTTAAAGGTGGGGCCTCTTGCTGCATATTATCGAGTACCCTTGCGTCATATTCTACCAGTAAGTATTTCTGACTTTACTCCTTTTTAAAAGTGGTTTAGTGACAATTTACAATTTTGTTGAAATCTTTATTTGACCATAAGTTTGTTTAAATTTTTACATAGGTTTACGATGAAACAAGCCTTCCAAATGGTGTTTTAAGGCTTCAACCTAAAGGCGGACATGGGCATCACAATGGGTAATGCTTGTTCGATTCATCAAGACTTTTGATATACCAGAACAGAACATAATTTCAAATGTTGGAATTGATAATTCAGTAATCCAAACTTTACAAATAGTGAGACAGTAAACTTACTTTCCATATACTTGTTGACATAAGACAGAAATTAAGATATCAAAAGTTAAGGTTCATTAGTTCCTTCAACTCCAAAGTAGAACTTCTGTTATAAATTATTTCTGTTTCATCACTTGAATGATTTTATGGATAAGACACTAAGACTGTCATCCCAGTATCACCAACATTTTTTTTTCAACTCATTGGGAACTAGCTGTACCTTTCAATGTGCGGGGAAATCATAAATTCTATAACTGTTGTTAAATTGTTACAGATTGAAAAACGTGATGGACCATTTGGATAGTTCCCGTGATTTTCCTCGACTTGCAATTGGTTGGTTCTTGTCTACTGTCACTTTATAAATTGATATGGTTTCTTCAGTTGTTTGAGCAGTACTATATTTCAAACTTGTGTTTGTAGGAATTGGAAATCCTCCTGGAACTATGGATTTAAAAGCTTATCTTTTACAAAAGTTCAGTTCAGTGGAACGAAAGCAGGTTATACTTAGTCCTGTACCGCATTTGAAAGTAATTGCATAATTAGAAAATATATGAAAAAATTGAACCAACAATGCAAATATTGACAGTTAGCCTAGACTCTAAAAGCAATAGGAAGAATAGTGAATTTGGTATTTGTCGCACAGCTTTATATCTTTACAAATTATGTGCCTTTGTGTCTTATTCGAAATTTGATGGCAATTTTTTTCTTTTTAAATAATGACAGATTGATGCTTCATTGGAGCAAGGAGTTGCTGCCGTAAGGACCCTAGTGCTGAATGGGTTTGACCATCAAGTCAGTAGATTCAATTTAGGGCAAAAATACAAGTACCATAAAGTTTAATATATGACTTAAATGAACAGCCAGTTTTGGCATAGATGAAATCCAATGGTTTATATTGCTGTGAATGCTAGCAATTTTACCTCAACAAACTTGTCATGACCAATGCATTGTTGTAAAGCACACTAGTGGTGGTCATATTCTGGCTCTGACAGATGGCTGCTTCATGGTGAGAAAAATATGTTGTGGTTTGAATCAGTCCACAACAAAAGGTAGCGAGTGTAGAAGCAACCTTTGCCCTTGGGCACCTCTGCTAATTTGCAAAGCTAAATAATAATGGATGAACAAGAGAGGCCCCAAACAAACATCACAATACCCCAAGAGCTCAACAATTTTGATACCTGTTAGTTTAGCATTGTCTATGGTACTAGTGCCGTTGATTCGGATAATTAAGACATTAAATAAATGAATAAATTAAAACTCATGATCTATAAGCAATCTTTAGTTATGAATGTTCTTTAGTCTAAATTATTTTAGGCTGTTAGGTTTGAAGAGAATAGATCAATTATTTGGGGAACAAGTACACAAATAATAAACTCTATATAATATAAAGTTTTTTTTTTTTCCTAAGTGAATTTAACATCAATGAAACGCCTTGCACCCGTGGGCTTCTTAGTGCGATGTTATCCATTTATTGTATAGATAAAACTTTGATCTTTCCCCATTTTCTTTTTCCGGCCGCTGGTGTTATTGTTAAGTTTTGATTGAGAAAAATGGACTGCCGATATTACTCGAACAGTAAATTAGTCTCCTGCTCTCTGCACTTTCTTCTATTGTATTCTGTACTCTTTTTGAGCATTGCTGACCAGTGCTTTAAGATCAGCAGTTAAAGAATAAATAAATAATATTTTTTATTAAAATTCATTAAAATACATAAGAATAAGTGTTTTTTCGTATATTTTTAATAAAATGCTTTTTTTATTTTTATTTCTTAACCGGTGTCCTGATGCACTGTTTACGATTTTCTTTTTTGCGTTGCATTGAAATGTAGTTGCTGCTTCAATATGAAGAGAAAAATACAAGTTATATGGCAAATACCCCAATTTTAGAGTCTTTGTTAATAAAGAAGAATATTAGTTAAAAAAACATTAAATATTTTAAAGTAATTTAAAATGGTAAAGGTTCAACGATATTTAAACAAAATAATTATTTTTAATTTCTTGTCTAATGCTCCTAAGGTTAATTACTAATATATAATCCGAATTCCAACGTGCAGAATGGAACTAGGATTCTTCAATGCCGTGGGACCACCCTTCCCATTTAGAACGTTGGAACCAAAAAGGGTTCTTTCTCTCTCTCTCTGAGTTAGATTAATTAGACCGTTACAAAATCAAATATTTTAGTAGCAAAAGTAGTGAAAGGTTGAGATAAGGCGAAGAAAAAGTAAAGACACTATTGATGAAAGAAACAATAGTGCTACAACAGAACATGGTAATATCAGAGACCAACGTCTCTCTGCAACAAACAAACCCCACTTTTCTGAACCAAAACTCTCTTCTCCCTCTTAGCTTCATCACGATGGACATGGAAAGAGGACCCAGATATGAAGCATACGCTGAGTTGAGGGAAAGAAAGCTACGCATGAAGTACCTGAGACAACAAGAACTAGAAGAATATGAAGAAGTAGAAAAAGAAGAAGCAAAGGTTCCAACCCCACCGAGAAAACAGGTGAAGTTTCAAGCTTCTGGGAGAAAAGGGTCTTCTCTTGTTGCTCAGTCTGTGCCAGATTTGGGTGCAGCGTTGAGGAAGGAGAATCGAAAGCCAATGGTGAATATGCTACCTACAGTGATGGAGTTGACACCTCCATCCAAGAGTGGTTATGGGGTTTTGTCAAGTTCAAGAGGAAGTAAATCAGCAAATGCAGGAGAGAAGAGAAGGGGTGGTGGAATTCTCACTGCAAGGAAGAGCTATGCCACCATTCATGAACTCAAGAGCTTTTCCTCTGCTACTGCCAATGCTATCAATGGTGAAAGTAGAGGAATAAGGAATAGTAGCAGAGTGATGGGGAAAAAGACTGTTTTGGGGTATAGACAGTTTTGAGTTTGGAAATGGAGTTTCTTAAACTTCGATTTCTTTATTTTGTGACTTTTCTGCCTTCATTTTTCATTTTTTTTAGTTTTGGGAGGAGCTTACATTATTGTTTGTAAGTGTGAAGGTAGTAAGTTTGATTTGGGGGTGAGTATGGATCACCATGACACTGTTATTATAGGAAGAACAGTTTTAATATTCCTCTATTCATTTGGGTTCTGGAGTGACTTTGTTCTTTGTGCTATGAAATAAAAGTTTATCTCTTATCAAATCAAGAGAGTAAATCCTCAAATGTGGAGCACTTTTGTTCAAGAATCAAGATTGACTTATTTTTGCCCGAGATTTCACGATGTGATTCATTTCAATCAACTTCCGTCTTTGAATTGATTTTAGGTTTGGTTAGGTATCAAAGCATTAAATGAAATTTTGGTGGCTATTTTAAGCAAATCACAGACATATATAATTGAAAAAATAAATAATAATAAAAAAGCATTGTCACTGGACTTTATTTGTCCACTAATTCAAAGAGCCAAAATAAGCCTCCATTAGAAATACCATAATCCTATTTGTACAAAAAATTTGCCTTGTTTTAGATCAGAACATTTTTCTCTGGTGAGATGTTGCATGACCACCAGCTGAGAGGAATTTTACAAGGAAATGAAGCCCTGCTTGCAACATACAAGGTCTTCAACAACTTCATCGACCAAAATTTGAAGTATGTCCCCATCTAAATCAACACCAGCCTCAAATGCTTCAATATCAAAATCAGTCCATTTCCCCAAGGAGTGGCTCATTTCCCATTCTATTATTTCATCAGGTACCATCCCAACCATACATAACCACTTGTTGATTTCCCTTTTAACCTCTTGAGCCAACATCTTAGCTTTCATGCATAATGGCAGCTTTGTCCATGCCTTAAATCCAGAGTTGAAATATTGGCAGCAATTTGATTCTAGATATTCTATAACACAATCAAGCAGAAATCCCTTGAGCTCCTTTCTATGTTTAGAGTCCTCACAACCAACAAAGCAATTAACTGTCCACATAGCATCACCTACCATAGTGTCAAGCTCCTTGTCAAGAAACCGATAAACTAGAAGCTGTGGCACTTCATCCTCTCTGCAATCAGTTGTAATTCCAAGCACCAATTCAGCATTCAAGAGAATGTCCTTCATATGGTTGAGCTTGCTTCTTGTCAATTGTGTCCCAAAAGAGTATAAACTTTCTAATGTCATAGGAATTTGGTTGACAAGATCAGTCAGTATCTCACTTGCCCTCCCTTTGTTACAGGATGTTGCAGAATCTAAAAGTTCAGTATCATGTTCAAATTGTTCCAATTGACCATAGGAGTAATTCATGGAGTCAGGGTGAATACCATGATGCCCTGGAATTAAATCAAGGATCACAAACATCAAGAAAAGCTTGGCCCAAACAATAGAAGGATTAAATAAATTATATTTAGAAATTATATAAATCACTATTTTTTAAATTCCAGTTCACCTGAGCTTTCATCCAGACTACTGGAAGAAAAGGAAGCTTCCAAAACAGATCCAGGACTGAGATGATTACCATTGCAAGAAGTTCCTAATAACCTTTCTGATTTTGCTCCATGCTGAAAGGAAAAATAAAATAAAAGATAAAGTCAGGTATAATTGTCAGAATTTCGTTGTTCCACACTTCCACCAGTCACAGTAAAAATTTTAATATAATATTACAGTTAACTGAGATCATGCATTCATACTCAAACTAAGATGAACAAAGCTCAAGGCACTGTAATTAAATATGCTTGTTTCAGGAAATTTTGTTCTATTTTATTAAGGTAAATAATGATAATCAGCTCACAGCGTCTGAAAAATGGAAATTTACAACCAAAGGTGCTAATTAAACACAAAATGGGACCAAATGCATATGAGAATTATTAAAAATAAAAATAAAAACCCTTTGATGCTTGGTAACTTTTACCATCCAAATTACTCTAGGTACTTACTTATGTCATAGTTGAGCATAATTTATACACCAAAAAGGAAGATGCACTATGTAACACTCTTGTCAGATCTCTGAGTTCTATCAACATCATTATACTATATCATCAAGAGTACATTTCACTTGACATAGCTGAAAGCATCCATTTGGATATCCATTTCACAGTTTTAGCCAACTTCCATCAATATGATGCAAATAATTGCTATGATATAGCAAAAAAACATGCCTTCATTCACCTGAATACTCCCTACATACAACTCTCAATTTGTCTGTTGAGTTAACCAATTCTGACCCAGAGCAGCTGAACATGTCTTTTCTAGATGTACAATATGATCCATTGGTCTAAAAATCCATTGAGCAAAACAACTGGACTAAGTCTTAAACAATGGGTAAAATTTGATCCCTCCCCCCCTGGTACTATGCAACATTCTGTCATTGCTACTGATACATAAATAGTAGCAAATACAAAAAAACTGTGGAATGTGCAGCTCTATAGTTTGTTACTAAATAAAAATCAAAACTTCAGACACTCACACTATGCACTGTATAGCAAGTCATCCAGATAACAAATACAAATTCACAATGAAAATGAAGTACTGTATATTATCAATAGATAACTGATTAAAAAAAGGTAAAATGGTTAGAGACGAATCTCTAAGGTGCAGCCAGAGTATAAAAAGAGAAGACTTACATGGAAGCCAACATTTTCATTGAACATATGACTACCATCATGACAGATTAGATGCTCTGAACTTAGAGCAGATATCAGCTCTTGAAGAATCATAGCACTTGATTTTTTAGGCGCAGCTCCTGTAGCCAACTCTTCATCTCTTTGAGAAGTTAATTCCTTCAATTTTTGTTCTAGAAAGGCACCTAAAGCATCCATTCTCAAAGGTGAAGGTCTTTGGAAATATGTCTTCCTCTCATTTTCACTGCTTGTCTCTTCCTTATCGGCAGGTATTTCTATTTTTTGATTCAAGGGGGAATTAAATGTAAATGACACTACATCATTGATCTTCTTGTCATTAACCTTAACAGTTTCTCCCAGACCATCTTGTTTATCTTTAGCATTTGAGCTGTACAAGGAGACTGCATTGAAGTCCCTCCTCTTTCCACCCAGTGTATCAGAATGAGGATTTCTCTGTTTCACACCAACTGAATTGACAGACACCGAGCTTTCAAATTGTGTGACATTTGCAATCCTTCTTTTTCTCTCTAATGCCCTTACATGACACAAGGAATTATGTTGTCTATTATAGTAATGTTTTTTCTCTAGGTCAAACTTAGAACTATCCACTTTTGTTGGTGATCTCATCCTTGTTCGACCACTTAGGCTTCTATTCAAAGCAACGAAGTCTTTAGTCCCATGCACACTGCTCATAGAAGACACTCGTTTTACTTGCACATTACTCATCGTAGATCCAGATGAAAATCTTTCATTGCTCAACATTTGTTCTTGTGTTTGAGTTTTGTGTTTTAAGGCAAAAGAAGATGCATCATCCTCTGTGGTCCTAAATGGTCGTTGACATGATGAATTCCATTTAGCTGGACTTTCATGGGCCATTGGGATTCTTCTGGTAGTGGATTCATTCCATGACTGTTGTGCAATGTTTTTTCCCTCTTCTTCAGTAACAAGAGATATGAGCTTTTCCCGACTTGTCAGAAGAACTACATCTCTTTCATGTCCACGAGAGGGAGTAGATGACTTCCCCTTCTTATGCGAAGATACCATGGAGGTAGCAGCGATCACATCTGATACAAGGGGTGGAGGAACAGATGGTTGCCCCCCAACCTCAAACTTGCAGTCAACAACATCAACCAAATTACCACAACTTTTGCATGAAGCCTGCCCGGTCAATGGCTTGGCCGAGCTTGCATCATAACAGGATTCATTTTGCATAACTGCTGACCTATTTTCCACACCATTTGACGCAATGTCAGTCTTTGGAGGATATTTGGAAGCATGGTATGTAAGAGAAGCTTTGGCTCTACTGGTTTCCAATTCATCCACACCATTTGACGCAATGTCAGTCTTTGGAGGATATTTGGAAGCATGGTATGTAAGAGAACCTTTGGCTCTACTGGTTTGCAATCCAGGTTCCAAAATCTTAGTAGCAGCTCCTATTAGTCTAGAGCTTCTAGAACCACTCTTTCCAGAAGGAATTCTGGGGCTCTTCAAAGGAGAAGCAAGCTTTGGGTGATGGTGATTATACTTTCTTGCTCGGGACAAAACATTCTTAATTTGCAGGGCCTCAGCTCCAAACCTAGTCACTGCCCTTCTCTCATACACCCCAGTTTTCTGAAGCTTCTGAGGTCTTGAATCATGCTTTACAATTCCCATTTCCGAATCCACACCTTGCTTATCCAACTCACAATGGTTACCCAGAGATTCCTTCATCACATCACCACAATCATCAGAACAAAAGGCTTTCTTGGACTTATCTCGCTGTGCAGCTGGAATAGATTCTAGACCCATCAACCTAGCTACAAGACTCGGAACTCGCATTTCACTCTTTGCCTCTACATCTACACCATGATTCCCACCCTTTTTAGAACCTGGGAAACCTCCACTATTCTCATTGGCAATCTGCAATCGAAACATAGCCACAAAACCCAAAAAAACACGAAGTGTTAAATATCAAACAAAACCAAATAAGGAAACTACACAATCACTCAAGCATAAAAGCCTTACCAAGTGAAGCTTGGAATTTGGCATCTTTTCATCTCCCTTAAATTTCTTTGCACGAGCTGATACACACTCAGCAACAAAGATCAAAACAAATACATCAGTCTCCACAAACTAGGAACAACCCCTCAAATCTTTATGAGTGACATTTCAAGTTTATATTATAGGATATAAGGATAGATTTACAAACTAACCAGGAGGCAGCAGCTTCTTAGAGAAGAGCTTTTTCTTGGAGAGTCTTCTCTTCCAATCAATGAGCTGAAAGAAAATGCCAACACAACCACCAGGTTTCTGCACCTTCTTCTCCGAGATAGCTAAACTCTTCACTGCAGAATCATTCATTTCTGCAACACTTCCCAAAACAACCGACACTAAAATAAAAACCAAAAGTCAAAACCAACTTCCTAAACACCGAATTTCTCTCTACATTGTTCAAAGCCTAAGAATCATTCAATGCTTAACACCCTTCTCTCTCTCTCTCTCTCTCCTCCTCTCTTTCACCGCTCAGAAACTTCACATTCCCTCACCAACCCAAAAAAAAAAAAAAAAAAAAAACGATCTTTGTATTCCCCAAATAGTACCCATTATGAAAAGCTCACTCTCACATGAGGGAACAAGGTACAATAATGTGATCCACAAAAGACATGGGAACAACTCTGCAAAACCCACGACAACACTGAAGCAGAAAGCAACCCTTGATACTGCAAAACGACGACGGACCCACCATAACACAAAGCAAAAGCAAAGACCCACTGCAACGTTCTCAATTCACAGCCAAACAATGCTACTTCTGCTAAAAAGCTGCAATCTCGTGCCATTAAGGCGCGTGTAGGGATAAGAAGGGGAAGAGTGAGTGAGTGAAGGGTGCGTAGGATAAGACTAAAGAGACAAACGGAACACCGCGGGCGCACCCTAGCATTGGTCAAAACCAAATAATATAATAATATTTATGTTATGGGGACAACCACCGAAAACAGAGGTTGGTTTTGTTGAGTAACGTTGTGTCTACGTCTGTCTGCTATTCTGCACTGTGAAAGCGTCAATTTCACCACTTTTCATGTGTCGTTGATTCTTGTAACTCACGCGCCGTCAACGCACTTACCCCCTTGGGGGGTGATTCTGTAATTATCGTGTCCTTTTCCCATTGAAAGAACCAAAATCAAATCACTGGTAGAATTGAACTATATCGCTTTGACATAACATAAAGCTCGAAAAGAATATGATTAATCATCCTCATTCCTCAACTTTTTTTCTTTCTTTCTCGTTATTATTACTCTCTGGGTGAGATTGCATAGAGGAAGATGCTCCCCCTTTTTGGAGTTAAAAATTTTGATTTTCTAGCTTTCTAAAGTTTCCACTGTTGACACTTTCTAAAGATATTCATTTGTATTATAGTATATGGTTATTTTTTACGATTCTTTAATATCTTTACTATAATAAGACATTATCATGTTAACTTTTAATTAAATTTTATAACTTTAATAAAAAATATTACATTTTTATTGTGTCTCTTTAAATTCATGTTAGAACAATTATATTTTTAAGATTCTTAAGTCATTTTTCTTTCATCTATGTCGCCTACAAAATTCAAGCTATGGTAATTATTAAAATAAATGGAACATTCATTGGTTGTGTTTTATATATTTTATCAAGTAAAAACAGGTTTAAAGATTACGTTGATTTAAAAAAGCAAAGTTAAAGTTACACGTGACGTGAGTTAGGGGTGGACCCATTTCTGGGTAAAATAATGAGAATATGAGTGTATACTAAAAGAACTGTGATCACATGAAGCGAGGGAAGAGAGTGTGTAAAAGTGAAGTATTTGAGTCTTCACCAATCGATGATCGTTCTTAACACTGTCTCAATATACTAATAAGATTAGCACATTTCCCCAACTCACTGTTTGCATAGTACAAATATGATTTATCTTTTACGAGATTAGATTGTAAACAAATCTAATGGAAGTTGACATCAGATTTTGGTATTTTCATGTTTGAGCAAAAGAAATCTAACACAGAACAAAAGCCAAGAGGAGTCAGCATGCGTGAACAGAAAGACAAACCATAGGACACTCCATTGGAACATGTAGTATTTTCTTTGATCTTTAGTTCATTAGTTTTGTGTCATATCCCAAACATATCTAAATTTAAATTTTTAGAAACCTTAATGTATGGTTACATTAAATATTTTATATGTGCGTTTGGAAGAAGAGAGAGGGAAAAATAATCCATAATATTTTTTCATTAAGCCATAATGGCAATAAAGCATGTTAATGATTGATGATCTATATAAACAACGAAGCATGGCATTGTACATCTGCTATGAATATGTAAGTAGTTTCAGGCGAATCCAATTCGGATTTGTCATGCTTTTCAGAAATAAGAAACGTGTAGAAGGGTTCACCAATAATTTATAAGAATATTTTATGATAAAAGATATAATATAAAATTTTTAGTTAATATTTTAGAACACATGTTAGTGCTCATCTTGTATTACAATATGTTCTAACTATATACGAGAAAGTAAGATTAAATTTAGAATAGCATGCTTTTATACAAAATACAAAGTGCATTATGTGACTAAGAGACAAACAATAAGGATAGCATTGAAATTACTAATTTTAAAAGGAGGTTGAATTGCCACCTTGAAAAGATAGGCAAATTGAATGTTGCCTAGTACTGTTTTTGGTTTTGTTTATAATAAATAATGATTAATTTTTTGTTTTAATTATAAAAAATAAAAATATTCATAAACATATTATTTTTTATACTCTTATTTATTTTGAATTTTGTACTAATGAAATACTCACTTATTATTTATATAAGTAGGCATATTTATTTATTTAACATGTAAGCCATCAATATTACTATTTAATATTATGAATATTTTTTAAAATATAGTATAAATCTATGATATATAAGTATTTTGTATTTGTTTTAATGATTTAATTATTTATTTATTATAAGTAAAACTAAAAAAATATGTTTATAAATTTTTGAAAATATTGAATAGTACACAAATTCCTGAAGCAATCAATCGCTGAATTCATGTTCATCATCTCATCTGATTAAATTCTTCTATTCAATATTGAGTCTTAATCCATTGATATAAAAGTGAAAAATTTTGCACACTTTTTCTTTTTATTCAATTTCTGAAGGAAAACAAAATTTGATATGATATAATCACCCAATCATCTAGAAAGAATTGCGAACAAGAAAAAGAAAAACAAGTACTTCGTCTGTAGCACAAGAATGACGTCAACTTCGTACTATTATTCACAATGTTACACGATAGTTGTTTGTGTGAGGTACTTGTAAATCTGAATTTGAAAAAAATAAATTATATAAAAATAAATTTAAAATTGTATAATTTATGTTTAAAAATTTATCTCTTACAAGTAATTATTAGTATAAGTTTTTTAACTCAAAATAAAAGCTATAATTTACTATGTTAGTTTAAACATGAGTTTTAGGATAAAATTAACTTTGATTGATAGCACTAAAATATCAATTATTTTACAAAATTAAGTTCCAATCAAATAAAAGTAATTATACGTCAACTTGGCTTGCATCTAATCATGCAGGTATGCACCATTTAATTTAGCTGTTAAAATTTATTATAGTATATTATTTAATAAAACTTTATACTATAATAATATATATTATGATTATTAAAATTTAATACAATAGTAATGTTACCGTAAAGGATACCTTAGTCTAGAAAATAAAATTGAGAATATGTGACACTAGGTGTCCTAATTAATTTTAAACTATATATATTGTATTTAAGGAGACAAATGTTCAGCAACAAAGCAGGCATGACAGTGACCTGTGAGAGAAAAGAGTGAAGATGAAAAAATTGTGTTTTTTTTCCTGATAGAGGAACACTAGATGTACCATTAGTCATTCATCCATCAAAATTATTGATTCAATCTAATCCATTTGATTTTGTTTTATCGAAAGAATGGGTTAAATTGAATTTAAGTATAAATGAATTGGTTAGGTCATGAGAGGCACATAAGAAGCTATAACATGTCCAAAATAATGATACTGGGAAAGAGGTGTATTCTATCTATTTTGAAGGTTTGTTATTTGCTTAATTGTATTTATTTGAAAGGGTCAGTTTTTATTTCTACAGTTTTGAAAGGAGTATCACCCACTAATAATTTTGTTTATCTTCTTTGTAACTTTGTTTACAAAACAAAAGATGACTACAGTTCAAAGAATCATCATTCATTTGGTTTATGATCTATTGATTGTCTGTTTGACATGGCTTGTAATTGAGTAACTTTTTATAAGGATTAGGTGCATACTAAGCTTTCTTTCTCTCAATATATGATTGATTATTTCATTAATGAGAATCTTTAAACTTTAAAAAGTAAAGAATACCCTTACAACTTTTCAACATCAAAATAACCCTCATAAAACTCTTGCACTTTCTTTCTTGCTCAAATATGTCAATACAAGCCTTCACCACCTATTCAAAATCCCTAGTTATTTTCTATAATTAATTTGTATCCTTCAATATAAAAATACCCTTATAAAATCCTTTAATATATCTTCATATTAACAAAAAATAATAAAAGAAGAAGAAGAAGTTAGAGATTAGTTCATTTGAGACAAATTGCTCAAAACATGTTTCCTTAAAAACAACAGTATCCAATTCAACACTCTCTTAAAAATCATTGCAAATATTGATTTAACAAGAAACACTCATGATAAAATTCATGACATTCTATTTTCAAAAGTCAAACACATGGCCCTTTAGGATTGGAATCAAGCTATTAATTTACAAAAGCCTTTTCCAAGAACCTTTAAAACATTTACCTAACAAGGTGACATATATAAATACTTGGGCAAATACATTTTATCATAAATTCATTCAACACTCTTAGTTCATATGATTCAAAATCGGATTTCCTTTAAAATTTTTAATTGATTTAAGAAATAGTTCAATAATTTTAGAGCAACTGTCGTTATTTTTCAATATGTGAAAAAATCTTATCAACTTTTTAAAGATACTACCAACTTATCCATGTATATCTTTATTTCTTTCGTTGTAAGTTAAGAAATTGATTTAATTAGAATTGCAAGGTTAAACGATGGAATAAGTTTGATCTAAAATTACTTTCAACCAAAATATAAAATTATTTTAAAAGGCTCTTCTACATTAAAAGAAAATGATAATTATAAAAAGAAAAGTATTAGCGATAGTTAAATTAATAGAACCTTTTTTATATATATATATATATATATATAATAATAATAATAATAATAAAATTATATTAATATAAGTTTAAAAATTTTTATGTTCAATTTAAATTTTTTATTTAATTTATATTTAACGAGTTATAATTTAAATATATAGAAAAATTAAAATGATTATTATAATTTAGAATGAAACTTACATGTCATTTTTTTAATACTATTAATGTTATTATTAATTAAATTTTAAAATTTATATTAATAAAATATTTCTATATAATATTATTATTAGTTATTGAAATAAAACTCAATTATAATTAGTAAACAACATTAACAATACTTTAAAAAATTGTACCTAATTTAATTTTCTTGAAAGCTATACTCAGTTGCAAGTACTTATCATCCTTTTTTATAATTTTAGTATTTAAAAGTATTTCTAATATTACCCAAATATAATAAATTTATATTAAAGTCATTTTTAACATCCATATCCAAATAGTAATTTGATTTTATCATAATCAATTTCTAAAATAATTGATGGGCTAAAATATTTTTTTAATTAATCTAAACACACATAACTACAAATTTATAAAAAATTAAATTTTATGGGCATTATATTTACATTCTTCATTTAAGATAAAGATGTAGATATACATTAATATATGTACCAATTCTGATGTACTTCGGGAGATGAGAAGGGATCACATGGTATTGGTCTTGGAGTTGGGTAACAATAGTATGTGGGCTGTTTGCTTCAAGAAATTGGAGTAAACCATCTCTTCTCTTTTCCTTTTGGGTTGCTTTCAACAAATAATGCAAATTTTCAACAGTACCAATCACCAAGAGAAAACATGTGTTTTCTAATTACACTGCTACTTTGATACCAGACAGTGTTGCCTATATATACCCATCACATCATACTCGTTACACTTCTCAACTTTACTATATAAATTTTCCAGTAAATTATATAAATTTTATTTTTAATATTTTTTATTATTTTGATATTTTATAGTTCATATAATCACATAAAAAGTTATACATAATAAAAAATATTAAACAAAGTTATAATAAATTTAAGAAAATGCCAATGTATTTTTTTGTTTGATGTAAGAGAATCATTTCCATCGTCACTTTTTTTTTTCTGTGTTTTTACCACTGCCCTTATTTTTTTAGCCATTGTAATGTTTCAACAACTTACATCATCATTTAATATCTTCTGTAGTTTGCAAGAAAGTTTGTGCAATTGACTTGCATTTCTGTGTTTTACTTTTCCTTTTCTTTCCTTTTTTTGACAATGGACTGTGTGATTAAAATCTGATATGACTTGTACCCTACACTATTAGGAAATAATTCAGAAGTTTGAAAAACATGAGCACATAATAGTTTCATTATGTACATACACGAATTCAGATTCTATAAATACATGAATTTTATAAAGTTGTTAAATAAAAATATAAAATTATTATATTAATTGTGCATATTATACTTAAAATAAAATTATTTATGTAAAATACTAATTATATAAAAATGGTTAAAAATAAAACTCTAAATAACAAAATTGTAAATTTTTTTAGAGATAACATAGAAATTAATTAAGCCTTAAAATTATTTATTATATGGATGCAATAAAAATTAATATCAAACATAATTTTGAATATATGGATGGAAGAATCATAGAGTATGCAACTGTGTAGACGATCCTCCACTTTGATGGACTATTATGATCTGAAGTGACTTGTGAATGAATGTACCAATTTGATTGAAACCAGAGGGGTGAGTTAACTTTTGAACCAAACTTTCTGTACCAAAGATCCACGTCAAGCAAGTTGTCCTTTGTCTAAAGGATCAAAATAATGGCCATTCACATCTTCCCCCTTTGTCCATTTTTCTTGGTTGGTTATGCCACTGAATTCTTCTTTCAACTTTTTTATCATCTATGAACACCTTGTCTTGGCATTTCCTACTTATGGCTCAACAAAATGAATTTGATAGAGACAGCACGGTAACAACTTGAGTATGAGTGACAACTGAATAGATAAAAATTGACTCTTCCACTAATCCCATGTACAATTAGATAATTTATGTGGGACATTTTACTCTATGCAAATCACATCCAATCTATGCTGATTATTGAGATATTATCTCTGCCAATACTCAACAATGCCCCTTTCAATCTTTTAGTTTATTCTAATTTTTTTCCTTAAAAGGAAACAAGAGGAAAGCTTATCTCTAATAGTATGTTTAAATTTATATTTAATTAAATATATGTTTATCCTTATTTTATGAACTAATACAAATCAAGTTGAAATTTTAATAAACCATATTAGTATTTTCAATTATACACTCATCTAAGGCGAAGATTTCTTGCAATGTTTGTTTTGTTGGTTCCTTCAAGTTCAAGGTAGGACTTTTTCTAGATTGGAGTATTCCCTTTTCCTAGGAAGCTTGCGATTGTTGCTTTATTTTTAACAAGGAAAGTTTTTCAATTTTGATATTTGAAGCCAGTCAAAAACCATCCAATAGGGAATTAGTCATGTTAAACTTTTCAAAGGCAAGCTTTAATGAGAATGGTAATGCAATGTTACATGTTAGACCAAAGTTCGATTTCTTACTAAACTTTATCCCAGATTGCCTAGTTCTACAATGAGCAGGAATTCACATAAAAAGACTCAGAATAGGGCAACGTTGAATTTCATTTTTTGTAATCACATTCATGGTGTAAAAGGGTCTTCTACTTTAGCAGAAAGCATGCCCACTAAGATTACAGCTACAAGTTTTATAACCCATTTTGGATGTTATATTCTTCAGAGAGGATATAGCGGTCACCGTTCAAGGAAAACAATAGAGGAAAGTGCCTCATTAGAACTTTTCAAAACTATTGCATCTTTATTAGGCATAATTTAGTGATTTAGAAATGATATATGGCTTATATAAATTGTCAAATACTCTTGAAATTAGTGTTAACGAATGGGCTAGACCGTAACAACTTTGCAGAGTACCAATTAATATAACCATATTGATCTATTGTGCTTAAGTGTTGTTCATACACATGGTACTTTGGTTCTGCCTGTTGAAGAAGTTCAAAAAATGAGTCAGAAAGAGTTATTAATTATTATTACTATTAATAATCAATCCATGCAATTGCAACAAGAACAACCGAAAGCAGAAGAGAAACGTGCAAGCTCTTCTCACATACAATTGTACTATCAATTTCTCCATTTAGCCTTTTACTCGCACGAAGAGTAAAAGAGATGAAAAGAGTAACCCCAAAGAGACACTAATCAAAATCAATGTATTTACACATAGTCCAAAGAGCAAAAGCAGAGGAACAAAAAAAAGAAGCAAGGGACAGCCATGAAAACAACAGTTACCTGTCATTTTGTGCCCCCAAAACATGTGTTTGCATTATATCATTCTTGCCCATCATCTTCACACATATCTCTTTGCATCACTTCGTCTTCTTGATGCAAACCATTCACCTTTAAAAACTTTAATCTATACTCATTTATCTAATTTCACATGGTAAACCCAAAAAGTACATTGAAATAGAAGATAGACCCCACTGATTTGCTAGTAAACTAAGACTACTTCTTCTTGCTCTTGTCTCTATTGTTGAAGATTGAAGCCAAACCAAATAGGTTTGCAGGAGGAACATTGAGGACAGGATTGACTCTAACACTGTTACCATAAGATCCATGACTCTTATTCAATGGAGGCTTCTGATAACTGTTTGGCACAAGGTGATGAGTGACCCTTGTGGTGGAATGTTTGTGTGAATTTGGCTTAATGTTAGGACCCTCCTTTGACATTGGATTCCTCTTAACACTTGGAGTTGTTGATGATCCAGTTGAATTGCTTCTTGATAGAAGTGGCAAAGGGCAGAAGCTCCTTCCATAACCACTTCCACAACTGCTACTTCTCTTGAAGCTCCAAAAAGACTTGGAACTTTGCTTCTCATACACTATATCATTCAAATACTTGCTCTCTTTGGAGGTCTCTTTCTTCAAGCTTTTACTAGTAGATGAGTTTTCACCAACAGCATATGGAGGAGGCAATGCAGTGTGTGGAGCTAATTGACCAGTTTGCTTCAAAGGTGTATTTTTTCTCTTGATCTCAGTGGGAAGGATCCTCCCATGTGAGAAAAGCTCGTCTGCTGAAGATGATTCAAGCTCAAAGCTTTCACTTACCCGAAAATCAAAATCAATGCCTGAATTTAAACCAGAAGAGTTTGATCTAAAAGGAAGCTGCTCCACAGGTATTACATCAGAATGGGAAAAGTCGTGAGAGAATGAAATTCTTGGACTCACAGAAGAAACCCCACAATTTTCTGAGCAAAGTTCAATTGCCATTTCATCCAAGCTTTGAGGAATCACACAGCCCCAGAATCCTTAAAACAGCAAAATAAAAATTAACAGAAATCACTATGAAATGGGATTTGAAAAGAGAGAGAGAGAGAGAGAGAGAGGGTTTAAATGGGCCAAAAGTAAGCAGGGTAGTCAATTTGATTGATTCAAACCTAACAAAGAATGCAGCAATAAAAGAAGCATCTAAGTCCAAAATAAAAAGAATAGCATAAAGAAGGTATGAATTATTAAAGGCAACAAGATATCAAGGTTGCAACTTTATTCAGTGGTCCAAAGTGGACAAAAGGGGATCAGAAAGGGTGTGAGAAAAGGATATTGCTTCTGGGTATGTTTGAAATAATCAAAGGAGTGAAAATTTGGAAATGAAAAAGGTGACTTTGTTGATGAAGAGGCCAAGAAGGAGAGAGTGATGAAAGGACGTGCAGAGAGTGTTGTGAGCTAAGTACCTAAAAGCCGGCTTGGGTTAGGATTGGTTGCATCTTTCAAGTCGTTAACCCCTTCATAATAATAACATCAAATTAACTGCCAAACCAACTCCAATATTAAATTATGCAATATATGCATAGCCATAGGTATAACTCGCCGCAGGTACAACCAAAATAAAACCAAAAGATAATTGTTTTAAATATCACTAAAAATGAATATTTTTAATATATCTAAAATAAAAATTAATAATATATAATGTCATTGTTCAAATATCTAAACTCAACCCAAAATGATGCCAAAGAATTAGCTTGTACCCCAATTGCTAGTCATTGATGGAGTGGACTCTCCTATTATTATATTATTATTATGCACCCAAATACATTTTTTATTCAATGCACAATTTTAGTGACTCCTCAATGCTTGTAAGAGCAAAACAAAAATAATCCAAATAGTGTCGTTGTTAATACACTTATATCATTATTTATCAATCTTATTGTTATATTCTAAAATAAATTCATTTTTATTGTAAATAATAAAAAATTAAGTAAGTGATAAAATATGTCCTGTCTGAAGATTGGAATATGGATCGAAAATGGAGATCCCTTTTATCAATCTTTTTTTATATATACATAAATTTTGTTAATGAATTCAAGACATATACTTCAAAAAATTTCTTTCCACTCATGTTAACATACTTTGATAAGGATATCGTTGTTTAGCATCTTAATTTTAATTAAAATTTTATAATTTTAATGAATTTCTAAATATGTAAAATTTATGCAATATATATGTTGTTGAGAATGAAATCAAACTTGTATGTTTTTATTTATATCATGTTAAGTTAGTTTTTTATATATATAATTATGATTTGAATGTTATAACAACCCAAAAAATGACTTTTGCTAAATATTTTAGTTATTTATACAGTTATTAAGAACAATTCAAAAATAATAAGTAGCAATTAATGATGTTATAAACATGGTAAATAAAACTTAAAATTCCAAAATGCTGTGCTTTTACTAATACGACATCGTTACACGACAGGGGAACATGCCATTATGTTTCTGTAACAGCGGCGAGGTAATGTAAACGCTATTGTTCACTGCCTCTCTCTACTTTTTTGAATTACCTAGTACAACTATAAATTTGGAAAGTGTTTTATCTTTAAATTTTAAAATAATAAATTTATTTTTTAATATTTGCCTCTTTTTATGGCTTATAGATAAAAATAAAATAAAATAAAAAATAAAAAGACAATATTCTGTTCACCAAAGTCATTGACAAGTGCTTTTCCATGGATTAATTTATTCTAGGACGTGGGAATTTGACATTCTAGAAGTAATATCTTTTCCTTTTCTTCTAAGAATCTCCTTAATTATGGTTTAGCATCTGATGTTTGCATAACAATTTTGATCATTAGTTGTTGATTTTGACTGTTACATGATTAGTTCAGCCACACAATATTCTTTTTCTGAATAAATTATTTATTTTAACTATATTGTCACTGATTCGTATAGCCATTAGTTAGCTAAGCTAACTAAGGGTTATAATCTTTTACTTAATCATGTTACTCATTGACATATTATTTTTTCATATTATTTAGTGCACAATACTTTTACACTAATTGATCATGATTAGATCATTGATTAACCAAGTACATAAATTAATTACCCAGTTATGACCAGTTAATAAAAACCCAAATATACTAGCAATCCATTTATGAATTTATACCCCTTCGGCCCCTTCTTGTGGGCAAGTACTTTGGTTATATTTGTTCAGTCCATCTTTTCGATTGCATTTTTGGGTGAGTCTTGCTTTTTTCTTTTTCTTTTTTCTACTTTAGATTATGATTATTTTATTTTATACAAGGTGGATTCACTTTAATATTACAAATGATAACTTCCACTGCAAATATGCACTCAACTATTTTATCACCAAATCCAATTAAGTCTAAGTAATTAGTGTTTAATGATATTAATTGTTCTAATAAGCTCATTAGTTTGGTTGTCAAGGCTATATTATAATTATATGGTAGATTTTTCAGATATTCACAATAACTCCTCTGTTTGTGGGGTGCCACACGCCAATAGCCCCTTCACCACTTGCATGCCAAAAAATCTTCTAGCATCTGATCTATAATAGAAAGTTAGATTGGATGATTTTGTTTTCTATTAATGATCTGTCGTTGGCGCATTCTTTTGGTTGTGTTTGACATTGTAATTTGTGAATAAATAGACAGCAAACCAACTGTAACATGCCATGAACAATAGAAATTGACTATGAAACAACTATAATCGACTAATAATCTATACCAAAATAAATTTCTAGCTGCCATTTGGAGAATCTTCCAAATCCAATGGATACAACTACATAGACAACTTCTAATAAGATTTGTTGGGCCAATAACAGACAAAGTAAAATGAATAGGTCTTATATTATATTTTGTTTTCTATGGTTATAATATATTTTGTTTTCTAACAGTTGTATTTGAAAAAGTGATTTCAAACTTATTAACTTATTTTTCTTTTTCTTTTTCTGGTTGCTACGAATGTCCTACTTTTTAATAACAAAGTGTAAAGTGATGAAAAACCATTATTTTAAATTAATGACAAAAACAAACTGCCAATTTAATGAAAAATTATGGTGAGAATTAAATACTCTTATCACGGTCATGCAATGCAAGTTAAGATTAACCAGCTGGTGAGTTGCAAGTGTTTGGATTTATTTAAATTATATAAAATGATCATCTTTTTAGTTAGTTAAAAAAGCTAAAAGAACATTTTTTTTCAAATAAAACTAATTCAATCATGCACTTAATATCAATTATCCATCATTACCCCATCATTAGTATCATCAGCTAATTATAAACATGACTGGGAATGGAGGTCGAGATTCCTTCTTTTCATTATCATCACGTAAAGTGTAAATAACTAAGCATGCATGTATAAATTTATTAAAAATAAGAACATTAATTATTATTTTTAATTAACAAGAGTAAAATCAGAAACTTGTAAGCTAACAAATTATTTATAAAAGAACTCTCTAACATACTTATGAAATAAAATAATGACTATCCAATTAAATTATCCTGTAAAGCAACATCAAACCGATAACACACAGGAGTGGCTACTTACTAGTCACATTTGTTTTGGCTGTTCCAGCTGCTGCTACTCATGACAGTGGGTTTGATCGATCACAGTAAAGCTTTCAAATCAAAATGGGGTGCAAGAAACCCATCTGAATTCTGATTATCTTGGATCGTGTGAAGAAGACCGTAGAAGCATGCAATGCAACGTGGGGTCACGAATTCGCTCAAGGCATGGATTGTAGAGGCAGATGAGTGAACACGAATGCAGGAGTTGATACTGTAATTGATGAAGGTCTTTGTGTCACGACATGCCCAATTGGCCATATCTACATATACAAATAAGGAAAAAAAAAACACTTTCCCTCTGAAACAACGTCAATAATGTGATTGTGATAGTCTCCACTGATAACTTGGATTCCTTCTCCATTGTCAGCTGGATACTCACTAGCCACAATGTTTGTTTATTTAATTAGAAATATATATATTATTCTTGTACATTATTATATTTTGTTCGTTAAAAATGTCGTGTAATATATATTTTTTAATTTTTTAAACTCATTTATTAAAAATATTATATGACATTTTTTATTTTTAATTTTATTGTTTCATCGTATGTTTCTTAAATTTTATAGCAATCTTTTATTTTATTTTTATTGTAATTACACCTTAATTTGCTATTCAACTCTCTGAGAAAAAAGTCTTGATATATTTATAGCTTATACATTCTATAAGCTAATAAATATCTTCACTTAAAATTATTTTATTTGGATAGTTAATTGCATCAAAGTTTTGAGTGAATTACTTTATCAATTAAGTATGATAAAAAAATTCATTGTTACTCTCGTACAAAAGTGAATTATTTATCTAAGTATATCACATTGACAATCTAAAAGAAAATTTATGAAATAAAAAATTATTTTATATTTATTCACAATAATAATATGCAATTTTTTGTAATTTTATCGATAAAAAATTATAAATAAGATAGTTTGTGATTTTATCTGATAAAAAATTATAAAATAATAAAATTATATTAAAAATTTGTGAACATAAATAAAAAATATCAAACTATTTATAAGTGTGTATTTATTTTATTTTATTTTCTTTTTTATGTAAGTCCGCTTCTAAGAATATATAAAGTAAATATTTTTTTTATTAAACCTTACCTTGTTTGCCATAATTTTGATAAAATTTCAATCCAACTGAAGTTAAGTTAGAACTAATTTTTTTACATAAAAATAGCATGTTAAATATAGGTTTAAAAATAAATATACTTGATTTTGAAAGAGAGTTAACTCTAGTTAAATTATAAACTTAAAATTACGTATTTATACTAATAACATAACATGATGTGATTCTTTTAAAATAACTAATATGCAATCTGTACAGATAATTTGTTCGTGTTTGGTAAATTTCCTGGGCTACATACAACACAATATATTGTTTATGTTTATTATAAGAACTTAAAAGAAAATTAAAATTTACAATATTGAAAATATTTTGTTAAGATTCAGGGAAATATATTATGTTTATCAATAACAATGAAAAATACAGAACAGGAATTTAGTAAGCTTATTATTGATGTTCCTTAAGAATGAAAAAATATATCTTAAGAATATGCTTAGTCTCTATCCTTTTTCTTTATCAACCACATCTAATATTTCTTAAAATAAATCTTAAGCATAGAGTCCTTAAGAATGAACTTCTATCAAGTAAGGCTCTAAGCATGCGATATGGGCAAGACTAGCTAGTTTGAATGTTAAAGCATAACTTTTGTTTTTTTTCTTCTCTGCATATGCTTTAAACACAAAATGGATAAAGTCAACACTAGATCTCATCATCAAATTATCGTTTTCCAATCCATTCTTCTTCAATATCTTAAAACTTGCAAAGAAAATAAGATATGAACATCATTCCTAACAAACATACTATCTGATAACAAAGCTGAAAATGCAAGTAAAAGTAACTTAAAAGAAAGATAACCATATAAATTTTAAAGATAAAACTTACATGCATTGAAGAATGTGCTCTATCTCCACTCCCTTCATCAAGACTCTTATTCATGCTACTCTCCAACACCCTAGCGGAGGAAAACATGATTGCCTCACCCATGTTCACAAGCAATACAAAGCCTTAATAATTCAACATTTGATTACTCTATGATTTAAATTATGTTTCTTAATTTGCTTGGTTTGGTACTTCGAGTATAGTTTTCTTCAAAGATGCTGAAGATTCAATCTCAAAGATAATGGCAGGCGAATAGAAGGTTTCTTAACTGCTCTCCTTCCACTTTTCGGCTATTAGTTTTTCTTTTATTTGCATTATATCTTTTGTTTTTGTGTGTTTTAATACATTATTTTATGTACTCAATGTATAATTTATTTAAATAAAATATAGGCAGGATGGTGTTTTACCCAAATAATTAATTATTTATCATAAAAAAAACAATGATGAAATTTTTAGACGCTGTCATCCGGCTAGAGATAGGATTAAATGCATTATAATTTTAGCTTTTTAATAAATAGTTATTTATTTTGAATACTTTCTCATAGAATGAATATATATATATATATATATATATATATATTAATAAACTAAATCAAAACAGTATTCAAATATTGATTATCCACTGTTTTCTTTTTTCTTTTTTCAACAATTATCCATCGAATATTTTCTACATATGGAATGAAAATAAAAACAGGTTTTGGGTCAGGGCCCGGGTCGGAACGGAAACCAGCCCTATTCGGCCCTTATGCCAATGCCATGTCTGTGTCTAACATAACATCGCTCTCCGGAAGAACAACGTAAGAAGCAGAACTACAAGGATTCGACGGTGACTCTCAAAAACGGTAACAAACAATCTTGTCTCTGAATTTGCAATGCTTTGTATTTGTAGGAATAGTAGACATGTTCCTGCTTTTTATGCTTATGTTATCACTACGTGTCGTCTTTTCAAATCTTCTTCTTCTTCTTCTTCTTCCATAACTCACCCTAATTCCTCAAACCCTCCTCCAATTCCACGCCTTTCACGCAACGCAGCCCCTTCTCATGTCGTTTCCACTTGCTCCTTACTTTCCCATCTCGTCTCTTGCGCCAACGACGCCGACATGGGTCGCGTTTTGACTTGTTACAACCGAGAGTTAACCTCCGATCTCGTGCTTCATGTTTTGATGAGTCAAAAGGAGTTGGGTAGAGCGAAGACCTTGAAATTCTTCTCCTTGGCCGGGACCCACATGGGTTTTCAGTTCCATGACTCTGTGGTTGAGTACATGGCTGATTTCTTGGGTAGGAGGAAGCTCTTTGATGACATCAAGTGTTTGTTGATAACGATGTCGTTTCATAAGGGTCGAGTTTCTTCTAAGGCATTGTCCATTTCTATCAGGTTTTTGGGTAGGCAAGGGAGAATTGCTGAAGCATTGTCGTTGTTTCAGGAAATGGAAACTGTGTTTAGGTGTAAGCCTGATAATCTTGTCTATAATAATATGCTTTATGTGCTCTGCAAGAGGCAATCTTCTTTGGAGATGATTGAGCTTGCACTTTCAATTTTTCGCAAGATTGAGGCTCCTGACACCTATTCCTGCAGTAACATGATTGTTGGTTTGTGTAAACTTGGTAGATTAGAGATGGCTCTTGAAATTTTTGGTCAAATGGAGAAGATTAGAGTGCTTCCTACTCGTTCTGCTGTTAACGTTCTTATTGGGGAGCTGTGTTTAATCAGTGCAAAAGAAGGGTCTGTTGAGAAGGTAAGAGTGCGGAATACTCGTAGACCGTTCACTATATTGGTTCCTAACATGGGAGGAAACAGTGGTGCAATTCAGCCTGCCGTTGCAGTATTTTGGGCAGTTCATAGTTCTGGCTTATTGCCTAGTGCTTTTGTTGTAGTCAAGCTTATGTCAGAGCTTTGTCGCTTGGGTAATGTAGAAGAAGCTGTGGAAGTGTTGAGGATTGTTGAGGAAAGGAAGCTAACTTGTGTTCAAGAGGGATACTCTATTGTTATAACAGCGTTGTGTGACCACCGTCGGGTGGAGGAAGCTAATAGTTTGTTTCGAAGAATGTTGACCAGTGGCTTAAAGCCAAAGTTGGTTGTTTATAATTCTGTTATATCCATGCTTTGTAAATTGGGAAAATTGAACCTTGCTACGAGGGTCTTTGAGATCATGAACAAGAACAGGTGTCTTCCTGATAGTTTAACTTACACTGCTTTGATCCATGCTCATGGGGAGGATAAGAACTGGAAAGTTGCCTATGACTTATTAATGGAAATGTTGAGTTTGGGATATATTCCACATTTTCATACTTACAATTTAGTAGACACTCTTTTGAGAGAACATGATCAGTCAGATCTATGCACTAGATTGGAAAGAAAATTTGAGAACCACAAGTTGCAGAAGCTGTGCAAAGTAGGTCAATTAGATGCTGCATATGAGAAGGCTAAATCAATGCTAGAAAAGGGTATTCCTTTATCAGCTTATGCTAGAGACACATTTGAGCATGTGTTTCAGAAGTGTGGCAAGTTAAAAACAGCACATCAGTTACTGGAGAAGACTGAAAGAGTTCAGGAGTCTGAGGATTTTAACAAAACTCAATTATTTAGAACAAGGAAAAAATTCCACTGTTGGAAGTTGAAACAATTTTGAAGTATATGGTTGACATTTATATTTTTACCATAATTTTTTTTTCTCAACCTTGTACTTTCAATTTTAGCTAGTATTGTATCTTCTAGCAGTCTTACATTGTCCAGTAAAGTCTTCCAAGTTTGTCGCAGGAAATTGAATAAAGAAAAGAAAGGCTTCTCCTTGCGAGTTCCTAATCTCAATATATTTTGCTCTTCAAATTTTATCCTACCCTTTGATGTCTCATAAATAACTAAACTGATATTATATGCTGACTGCATGTTTTTGCCGTACTTGGTGTACTGTGGTAGAACCTTTTCTACTAGAGTATTTCTATTTATCATTTTTTTTTTATTGATTTTGTTGACACTAATTATTTTTATCCCTTATATGTTGTCACAGAATATCCCTTTTTATTTTTATTGCAGGAGCTCGTGTACAAGATTGTTGCTAGTGTAGAGTGTATTGTAGCATTACTTCATTGTTATCGTGGAATATCACGGAACATTGTAGGCTGTAGCGAAGAGTGAAAAGCAATGAGTGTGAGGTCCAAAAACTTGAACTCTGTCTTCTATGCAGATTCCTACCATCCCATTCAAGCTGGCAGCATTGATGGCACTGATATTCTTCCTCATGACAATGCCGTTTTTCGTGCTCAACTCTGTTCCTCTATTGGCCTCTGTATGTTTTTCCTTCGTTTTCTTCTTTTTCAAAATTTTCAATTTTGTTCGATTTTATGTTCAAAAAATTGAATTTTGCAGATGACCCTTTTGGTGATCCCAAGGCCACTGGAGACCCTTATTGCACTCTCTTTGTGGCTCGCCTCTCTCGCCTCACCACCGAAGATGCTCTTTGCAAGGTAAAACTTTTTCTTTTTCCTTCCATGGGGTGCAAATAGGATATATTCTTCTTCTATGTTACAATTGTTGAAAGCAAAGTAATACTGTCTTGTATGTATGATAAATACATGAATCTGGAAAATTATTGCAAAATATTAACTTGGTTGATGCAGATTTATTTTTCCTGAAGAATGGAAATATAAAATAAGATTACATGGACGGGGTTCAATTCTGACCATTCCTATCTCTACTTAAACAATCGATCAGTAAGAGTATGAAAGGAACATAAAGCTTATGATTTTGGAAGGAGCATCTGGAACTCAACTATATTCCTTGATACTTGTGAGTTTCTTCCAGGAAGAAAGCCAATTTAAAAGATGACAACTTTGTCAACTTGATGGAGGATATTGATAATTCTCCTAGCCCATGTTTATGACACCATCGTTTCTTCTTTTTCTGCCTCGTTTTTTTTATCATAATACTTCTCCGATATCTTAATCTGAGTACTTATGAAATGTGGGTTTTAACTTTCAGGTTATGAGTAAGTATGGTCGCGTGAAGAACTTGCGCTTGGTCAGAGACATTGGTATCATTCTTTGGTCTATCTTAATTCTTAACCTTTTGTTGATTGTCAGTAATTTCCCCCTGTTCTACGTGGACCTATCTTAATTCTTCAAATTGTGTACTTTGGAACAACATCTAAGTGATGTTTCATATTGAGCATGCAGATCAATATGATTGAGTACTTGCTGAGTGCTTACTTCTATAATGCTCTGCAACTATGTTTTGATAAAAAAGAAATCAAGGATATGTTTTCTTGTATTTAAACTATGAAATTTACAAGTCTGTTAGGAATCTACATACTGCTCATTTTGTATCTTTTAACTACCATAGTTTATTTTTGATGATATGGAATTAATATGGTGCATGTAAATTTATACATGCCTTAGAACAGTGTTTCTTGTATTAAATTGTTTTATTGTTTACCCAAGTACTGGAAATTGATTCTTATTAAATCTCTGTTAATATTCATTTACCGACAGACATAGCATTTCCCATTGGGCTATTTGTACAGCATCTGGTATATTCATTTTTTTTGTTAAATGTCCACAGGTGGTTTGGCAATTTTATGTGTTTCTTCTTTTGGAATGTTATGTAAATAATCACTCTTTTAGCCATTTTATTGCCAAGCTGTGGGATTTAAGTTTTTATGTTGAATTTAATTTTTTTGGTTGCAGTGACTGGAGCTTCTTGTGGTTATGCTTTTGTTGAATATGAAACTGAAAGGGAGATGCGACGGGCATATATGGTGCTGCAATTTGTTAAAACTTTGTTTAAATTTTTGCTAAGAAAGCAAAGCTTTATGACACAACAAAAATTAAATCCCTATTATGCCTCCTTATACATAAAACAAAGACACATCCACATCAGTCATGCTTTAATAATTGAATTTTGAGAAAACCTACCTGATTTTATAGTCACAAGAAGCAAATGAAATCATCTGGACTTCAGTTGAATCAAAATATGCCTTTTTATTAATTGTTAATGTTATGGAAATTTATTCACTTCTCTCACTTGCAGGATGCTCATCATTTGATAGTTGATGACTGTGAAATCATAGTGGATTACAACAGACAGCAATTGATGCCTGGATGGATTCCTAGACGGTTAGGTCAGTTAAAGTGACTCATTCCTGAAGTTGCATTTTCACCCATTGAGCCAAAGCCACCTGACTATTTTCTGTTCTCTCCTGCAGGCGGCGGTCTTAGTGGTAAGAAGGAATCAGGACAACTTCGTTTTGGGGGAAGAGAAAAACCATTTCGGGCACCCCTGTAAATTTCAGCTCTCTTATATCTGAAAACTATATTTTTCCTTATTTATGAAATATATTATAACCTCGTTTTAAAAAACTTGCTTCAAATATCAAAAGGAAGACAGGTGTGAGGGAGGGTAAGATTGAAATGGGGCAGCCATAATGGAAATGATGATGATTACATGTGTATTGAAGTTTATAGTACCATAAGATGATGGATTGCCTCTAAGTAGTGGAAGTTGTGATCTGAAAGTTGTTTGTATAATTCTTCATTATAGAAGTTTCGTGAAAAGGGATAAATCTAAGTGTAATGCAAACAAAAACATGACATATCTCCATTGACTATTTGACTTGATGCTATAATATGGTTTATGAGACCTGCTTGAATATGATCCAATGAGTTTATTTTGACAACGTAGTTTCTGTTCATTGACTTGTGGACATTGATTCTTTATTTTCTCTACTATTTAACCAGGAAACCAATCCCATATGAGGAATTGAAGAAGCTTGGCATCCCACCTCCACCTGAGGGAAGATACATGTCACGCTTTCAGGTGTTTTGTTTTACCTTTTGGAGCACATCTCATGTGGAAAAGATGTTTTACAATCTTATATATATAAGAATATCTGATCTATATTAAATATTTTAAGATATTTAAGGACAAATGCTTTTGGATTTGGTCTAGGATTGTTCATAGTTAGTCATGGCGCATTATTTCTATTTGCTTGTTCAATGTTGCTTTTGATAAATCATTAGTTTACTAAAACTTATTATTCCAAATCAAAATTTTGAAATTTACAATTTGATTGTTAATTTCTTTTATTTGTCCATACATGTACAGGTCCCATCCCCCCCTAGAAGAAGAGAAAGGAACCTTTCAGAAAAGGAAGAAGACTCTCATAAAAGGGGTTCTAATGATAAGAACAAGACAGAAGATACACTCAAAAGCTCAGTGGACTTTGAGGAAGGGCACTACAGAAGGAGTTCAAGTCACCGAGATGACCACTCACATAGAAGGAGCTCTTCGGAGAGGAGCGGTCGTTACCGTGACAGGAGTTCATCTGAGAAAGAACATTGGCACAGAAGTTCTACTGACACTGACAGACATTCTGGTAAAAGAAAAGAAAGAGATGAACACCCTCGAAGGCGGGAAAAATATAGGCACAGTTCTCCTCATGAGGACTAAGGTCTACAACTCACTCTCACCCTTCTATGGTGCCTTTCATCTTGTGTATATAATATGTTAATATACATAGTAGAAATGGGAATGCAGAGTGGTTATCCTCAAAGATTTGTCAATATGCATGAAACTTGTTCATGTAGGTTCATGTATAGGTTCCGTGATCATCATATTTTTTGTGTTTTTTATATATATTTCTTTATCATCGAACAATGAAGTAAATTGCATTTGTAATAGCCAACCCAAAAGTCCCTATGGCTTATAAAACTACACTACAGGGAAATGTAGACCCATTCGCCTTAGGACTCAGCCAGAGATCTTGAAAGGTGACTGAGTCCATTCATACCTTAAATAAGATTAAAGAATCACATGACATTGATAACTGTTCGGTTAAGTGACAGTTTAATTCTTTCTACGTAAGATCTTAATTTAAGTTTTATGAATAAAAATGAAATAAATTTTGGATAAAGTTTTTTCTCCTTAAATGAATCTGTTGTAAGGGTCTGAATTTCAGACCAATGAAAATTAACTAACAAACAAAAGTATATTTTAACTTGCTGTCCAAAAATTTTGTTCAGAAAACAGGTAAAGCTCTTGTATAACAAATATTTCAATTATATATATGAAAAACAATGTAAACTCTTCATAAGTATGAAAATTAAACTGAATATGCAAACAAAAGGATTACTGAATTACTTATACTGTTTTCATCCACTTTACAAGATTGAAATCCGTGTATTATCTTTACAAGTACTTATATATTCATGATGAGTTATCATAACATTGATTGATAGTTAAATGCATTTAATGGATTTTAAAGCGTCAAGAAGTTGCTATAGTACCGATCATATCGATTGTAATACTGCAATATCTTATAAATAATTTGGCTATTAAATTTTCATAAGTTAATTATAGCAAATGCGTATTTTACACTTATCTTAAAGTATTCATTAAAAATAGAGTGATGTTATTGAAAATGATTCTCACGTAATTATTACGATTATAATTTCATTTTCTTTTTCTTCCGCATATGGATGGGAACACATAAATCATTTTATGTGAATCTTTTTTTATGCATAACAAATATGTTTCGTTACAAAACTGGCTATCAAATAAATAAATAAATCTATTAACTTATCAACAACTTCATTTTATAAGTACTGTATTCAATAGAGTATAAAAAATTGTTACATTTGTAGTTCATCATAATTTATCTGTAAGGGGTGAGCTCTCACAATAATTAGAATCCTTATTTTCTTAAATTAGTTTATATGACTATATATATATATTTACTTTTTAGAATATAATATTTTTTTCTCAAGTAATTTAACATTTCCCACAAAATATGAAGAGGTATGGTTTATAAAATAAATTACTATAAACTAAATATTACTCAATCAACTCAGATAAAAAAAGTAATCAAATAATTAAAGATCAATTTTAAAATTGAGTAAAATTAATTTTGATGAAATTAAATATATATATATAAGTTTGTTTGAATCACAAAATTTATACCACATGTATTACATAAACTAATTTTGATGGTGAAATATAAACACATGAACAGGGTGACAACAATTGCTCTAGTGGACTTACCTCGTACCATCATTATTGATGTTGGCAGTGAAAAATGTTGAATAATTGAAAAATTCAAATTAACAAAAATCTGAATCGAGGTAGCACATAAGAATGCGGAAGAACATGAAACTACGTTGATTGGTACAACGACTTTACGCGTTAGACACGCAGGCAGCGAAGTAATTCGAACCTAACTGGCAAATACTTTGTCTTTCTTGTTTCTCAAATTAAATACAAATACTTTCGAGTTTCGATGTAAATTAAATAAATAAATTGTCTTTCTTTTTATATATTCTCTCTCTCTCCCTCTCTTGCCTTTCCAAGTCTTACCCACCAAACCAAAAAGCTTCCTTTAATCATAAGCTTCAAAACCCAGAATCATCATTCATCAAAGTTCAACTCTTTCACCTTTCTCATTGCATAGCAGCTATGCCTAACTGGGAGCTGAAGAATTGTTGTGACCATGACCAGAAGGTCTTCATTGCTTGTGTTGCTGCCTTCACTGTTGTTATCCTTGTGGTACTACTTTTGTTGCGCTCTCTCTCTCTCTCTCTCTCTATACAAAACCCATATTTTTTTTTCTCTTGTTCTCAGAAAGGAAAAGACACCCTCTTTGGGAATTAAGATTATTGTTATTGTTTTTTCTAATTCAAAAGAATATCAATATTTTCCATGGTTCTTAGGTTTGAGGCTTTATATGACAATAATTTATATCTATAATTATTAATCACTCCTCTTTCTCTCTAATGTAAAACACACTTTGTAGGTAATTGTGCTATTATAGTGCAATTCTATGTTTTATTTTATTTTATTTCAGTGACCGTTATACATTGAAAATTGCTTTCAAATGTTCGTAAATGCGGGATTGGGTTGTCAATTGTAATTTTTTGAGAATTTGGCGTGCCACAAATAATGCTGCTATGTATAAATTTCATAGCGTTTTTTTCTTTTTTTGAGAGAAACATTAGGCTGGATAACAAGAGGATTAAAAATTCCCCATTTTTGCATGGATTTGTTTATCAAATTAGTTGTGATTGGTGACTGGATCAAAGTTGGTAGCTCTATTTGGATGAGCTAATCAGAAGAAAGACTACGGGGTTTTGTAAGTGAATAACTTGGTTGACTTGACATTTCACAATGGACCTTTTCAAAAGGAGGTCTCTTGTCTATTATTGTATATTATGCATTTATTGGTTATTGGTTAATACTGCACCATATTTGGATTTTTATTGGTAAAGTCCGAGAAGTTTGCAGATATTTATCTGGACTTAGTAAACATAGATAAATATGCCACACCACATGTCATGTAGATTTCTTTTGGGGACAATGTCTTGTATGTATTTATTTGTTCTCAGATGCTGTACAAGTACAACTAATCTTCTTCTGCAAACACCTTGTTGTTGTGGCTATAGCTATGGAGAACTTTTCTACTTACACCTTTTAAGCTCATCACTGTATTTCTGCATGAAGCGAGTCATGCAATTGCTTGCAAGCTCACTTGTGGCCAGGTAAAACAGTAAATGTCATAGCTTAATTCTCTTTGATGATAGAAGTAGACCACTTTTGAATATTTTTTCCTTTACAATGTGTTAGAAGTTTATCTTGTATTCTGTTCCCTGAATAACATGAAATCCAAGATATTCTGGGGCCAATAATGGCTCTTGTTATGTATCATCAAATATGTAGCCACTAGCAACTTAATTTGAATGGAGAACTGGAGATAGGTTCAAAAGTTCATCTAGTACAATGATCTGTTTTGTTTTGTTGCATTTCCAATGGAGAAGAGATTTTATTTCACCAACTAAAAAGTTATTAGCAGTACATGGGCTGATTTGAGATGGTAAATTTAGTTCATCAAGTGAGCTGCTTATTGAAGATGAGCCTAGTGTTTCACTTTAATGCTCTTAGGTAGAACATTTAACATAAAAACTGTTTAGCAACCTCTTTCTCATATTGTGATTTGTCATACCACGTTTGTGGATATAATATATAGCATTAAAATCTCAATAACTTATTACACTGTCCACTCGTTGCTTATAAACATAACTCTGGTTTTGAAAGGTAGAGGTTATAAAAATATTTTAATAATTTTAACTTGAAAATGATGCTCTGTTGGTGGCTTATGGAAGTTTTTATTTGACAACCAGAGGTAGAGGGGCATACATCTGATTCTCTTAAGAGACATACCTTGAGACCATACTGAATTTTATGAAAGAATAATGGGAAAAAAACATACTAAAAAACACGTTTGTAATCCATGACAAGATGCTTGTGCAGGTAATTCTCTGAGATTGATTTGCCTTGCTATTCTTTGTGTAACCATGGCATGCAATCAACCAGGGAGGATTTTTCTTAATCTCTGTTATTTTAAATTATTTTGTGGTTATTACGGCACTGGCAAATTCACTGCTCTAGCATACAAATTATGAATTCAATAGATGTAAGGTTTTTAAGGAATTATTTTTCATCATTTTGTTCTTTCAAGTTAAAATGTTGTAGAACTTATTCATGTAAAGTATATTCTTCCTGCATCCTGAATTCCTGATGCTTCAATAAAATGAAGTAGTATGTATACCCTGTTTTTACTAATATATTCAACTATGGATTAGCATTAGCAGTATTTTACTGCTGGCAGGATCACGGCGGCCTTACTTTAATATTAAAGCTGAGAAATTTCAGAAGTTTGACTCTGCTATAAGCTTCTTTATATTTATGTATATGTTCTACATGTTAAACCATTGTTAGTCTGATGCCAATAGGTGGAGGGAATCCAGGTTCACGCAAATGAGGGTGGGTCAACACAGACACGTGGTGGCATATACTGGGTGATCTTGCCTGCTGGATGTAATGCATTTTTCTCCCTTAATTTTCACTTAGCACGTCAATTTTATTTAGTTAATTTAGAATCAGGGACTTATCCATGACAATCTTCTGAATGAACAGCACCACACATGCTATGGTTTGACCATACAAGCTAAATGCCTTCAAATAATGAGATTAATAAATATATATCAATATTCTATATTCTGCATAGACACACAGACATCTAAACCTTTTTATGCATATGATTTGATAAGAGTGCTTTTCAGTTGTATTACTATTTACCATTTTTCTGATTGGTTTTTCCTCTAGATCTTGGTTCATCATTTTGGGGAATGGCTTTGATACTTGCTTCCACAAATCTTATCACTGCAAGAATTGCTGCTGGTTGCTTTATTGTTGCTCTTATTATTGTGCTCTGTATTGCTAAAAATGTAAGATGAGTTACATAGATGCAGAAAAGCAAATGTTTTCTATCAAATAAATCGAAGCTATTTGTGTCCTGACTTCCCTTTTCCTCTATCTTGCTACATGCTTTTGTCCATAAAGTGGACACTCCGAGGACTCTGTATCGGTGAGTTATTTTATGATCTTCTCAAATAAAAAGCAAAGATATTGACGAGGTTTTTCACATCATTCTTCTCGATCAATGAATATCAGGATTTATTGTTTTTATTGCTGTAATTTGGCTTCTGCAAGAGAAAACAAAAGTCCACATCCTTCGCTATGTCATTCTGTTTATTGGTATGTTGACTGTGTTCCTCTTCATCCATTTTCTATAAATTATTTGAATTTGCTTCTGGTAGGCAGTTTTGTCATTTCTTCTGAAATATATAGGCAACTAATTATGATTCGGCTTTTCAGGTGTGATGAACAGTTTGTTTTCAGTTTATGGTATGCTTTTAAGCTCCTTTTATATGTTTTTTTTTTTTTTTTGACTTTGGATAACAAATCTTTTGATATCATTATCATATGGATTAAAATTTATATCATGTAGATATTTATGATGATTTAATATCTCGAAGAGTCCACTCTAGTGATGCTGAAAAGTTTGCAGAAGTTTGTCCATGTCCTTGTAATGGTGTAGGATGGGGAGTTATTTGGTGAGTTTTGCTATAAGGAAACACACTTGAATGCAAAGATGATTCTTTTACTTTGGGCCAAAATTTATTGGTTACATAGGGTTGAAATTGTGAATATTTTTGTAATAATTTATACTCTGATAAATAATAATTCTTTGTTTGTTTAGCTTGTTTTCATTTTGCCACGCTTCACAAAAATTGATTTTAAGATGGTTAAATAATAGCAGCACAAAGTTAATATATGCCTTACCACTGGGGGGGAATAAACTGAATTAATTATGCCCTATATTTTTTGTTAATTACTTGTCATTAATATTTCTCTCTTAATTCATTCCACTTTCAGGGGTATGATATCATTTGCGTTTCTTTGCGCGTCTTTGTACCTTGGACTAGTCATATTATCATGAGGTAAATATATAGTTTCTATTACAAATATATCTGTTTGAATATCTAAAGCAATTAACTAATCTGTTGGATGCATTCATCTGAAAAAAAAATTGAGCATGAAAATTAATCTGATCCAGTGTCAACAGATGGAAAATATTCTATCATCACTAAATGATTGAAAGACTTCTATATAATTTCATTCATCTGCGAAAAATCTATTCAAAAATAGTAGATCTTATGGTAGGATTTTAAGAAAATGATGTATTTTATAATGACCCATCTCTTATGTTTTTTGTTTACAGGTTGAGAAATTTGTATCCAATTAAGATGTTTGGTACTGCAAAGAGCTTAACTCTTTCTATTTTGATGCTTTGCATTCTGAATTTTTGTTCTATCTAATTTTTTTCATGCTGGGAGTTTGTACTCTCTATGTTACTCCCATAATTTCATTCTTTGCAGCCTATTTAGGGTTGCTTGGCATATGATTGCTTTTGTATAGGAAACTTATTTTCATGTATTGAGTTATTGGGGCAGATTTACAATTAGTGAAAAACAGGTTAATATTTTACAGTAAGAGATTTGTGCCTCTGGCACTTGCTACTCTTATTCCCTATTTTATTCTCCCAATTTTCGTCTCTAATTAAAGCATACAGCAGGGCTGGTGCAGCCATATTTGAAACCCTAAGTATAAAATATTTGATTTTTTAGTAGTATATATATTATAAAAAAATAAAAAAATTATGTATTTTATTTTTATTCTTTATGATACAAAATTAATTACTAAATTTGCGTACTCAAAATGTATTAGACATATTTTAAATAATTAAAAATGGTTTAAATATAACTCTTTCTTTCTAAATACTAAAGTTACCTATTAATGTATCAATACTAAACTTTTAGTGATGTATATTGCTAAAATTATTGAGTCTTCTTTCATTTTGCCGTGACGTTAGGTCTTGATAACTTCTAGTGTAGAAAAACTTCGCCTTTTTTTTTTTTTTTTTTTTGTGTTAAAATTGAAATTTGAATGTGTTAACACAGACATATCACTCAATCACTAAGTGAAATATCAGCTATGTTTTAACTTTCAACTAAACCTTGATTAAACTTAAATAGATTAAATACTTTCTCTAACTTAAGGTCCTAATTAAGAAACATTAGAAGTATAGAAGTAACTTATTCACAATAATGACTTTATAATTTAATTGAACCTCTTGCATTAAGAGCAAATTTTTTTCTGGAATAACAAACCATCGTACGTAGGTATATCATTGTTATTCAAAATATATGCCATCTTTCTATTAACCTTTTTAACTAGTAATTTTTTATTAAAATATGTGAGTTACTGAGAAATATATGTTAAAAATCAAAAAACTAATTAAGCGGATGGGACTGCTCAAGGCCTGTGTGATGCCCTTTTGATAATTCGAAACCAAAATCATAAAGTCATACAACAATTAATATTCATCCAAGTAGAAATTGAAAAACTGAATTACTCAGCTTTGACAATATATGCATTTGCATAAAGAACGCTTTGAAGATATGAAGTGACCGGTTCTGAATATTTTATCATACATTTAGAAGTAAGCTTTCAAGTTCCTTCAAAGACATCCAGCATTCAAGTAAACTAAGTTATGGCTGAATACTGGAAGCCTTTGAGGGAACACGAAGAGTTCTTCTATCAACAACACTTCACTACGTGTGATTTTAATTAGTGAAAGATAATTGGTTCCTATTTATAGACAAATATGGTTGGCCATTGCTCTCAGAAGAAGGTGAACTCGAATCTTATTCGGTTCTCCATGTTTGCATTTGCTTTTATTTTCCATCTTTTATATATCTTATCTTTATGTCACTATATGTAATCAATGAAAATATATATAAAACGGAGGAATAAATAAAAATTAACGTTTGTATTCCACTTAGAAATATTGTGATGAGTCATTGAAGCTTTAGTTCAGGCAACTCCCACTTCGAATTAAATCTTTCTGGAAATTGCTTTATTAAAGGATAGAAATTTAGGAGTTAATATTTTACATAAACAGTCCTTTTATATACAATTTTTTCAAGATTTTCTTTATAAAAGAAGAGTCTCCAATAAAAATTAAGTTTACCGTAATACCCACCGTAACAATTAGGAGTGTTTCTGGTTCAATTTGATTCTATTTTTCACACAAATTATAATATGTGCAGTTTTATGATTGATAACTTATTCCACATTGAAACAGTCACAAATCCAAAGCGATGCTCGATCTGTTTTTGGATACTGTCACTGCATACCAGAATGTCAACGCACTAAATAGCATTTTTCAAAGTCACATTTCTTCATTTTGTGTCTTTGAAATCCATATATATGAAGAATACATAAATTAGAGATATTTTTGCAGATGGAATGCCTGCATAATCTGTGCTCAATACCGAATCTTAGTAGTTTCATGCATCATGCATTTTAAATCATAGATAGCTAACATTTGGTGCGTACAGAATAGAATGAAACGCTTTTTTTAGTGGAATTATTAAAAAAAATATTTTTTTTAAACTTCATATCCTTTTCAGTTTTTCACTGCACCAATTAAATATAAAATAAAATTCATATACTATGTTTTGTTCCACTCTCGGAAGTCTTCTAAATACTATTATTATATTTGCTTCATGAAGTTGACTAAGTTGAAATCTAAATGATGAAATTAATTGCTTCATGGATGAGTAGGTTGCAACAAGAAATGGAAAACAAATAATCAGTAGTCTCTTCCCAGTCTTCGAGAGTGAGAGGGGAGCATTTTAAACGGGCAAGGTTGATGTAGCATCACGTAATGAGGTTGAGGGAAAAAGGTAAGCATGGGTTCTTAATTAGCTCACTACACTTGCATGGCACATTGGAACATTTTTCCTATTCTTTTGAGAATTTTTCTTCATATAATTTTCTTATAACAATTTTTATAATTACAATAGAGATAATAACAGTGAACAACAAAGAAAAAATTAAATTAAAAAATATATATACCTGGAAAGAAATTATATTCTCACAATCTCACTGGCCATACCTGGCTAAGCACAATGAAGGCACATCAATCGTGTACAAGACAAGAAATATCATTGAGCATATATAACAAAGACAAACACACAGGTGATTCAGTGAAAAATATTGATTTTCAAATTTTGCTCTACGTATGTCAAGATTTTTCTTATAATATGACAAAAGTAAAGTAAACAACTGGCACTGTATATTGGAACAAGCAAGTTCACCAGGAACAAATTCTAACCATTAATTCGTGATCAATAAAGTAGCCTTATCTAAAATTCGGTGAATCAAACACTAATCTAAGAAAAAACATTTGCATGTTAGCTGTCTTAATTATTTGAATTAATTGTGGGACGAGAAAGAATCAATATATTCATCAGCTGTATATAAATAGGTATTGCTCATTCCTTATCTTAGGCTTAGAAGTGGCTTTGTTTATGGGATAATATTTGAAAGGACAAAGCCTTTAGTAACCCTCAGAGGCTTCCAAGACACTATGTTATATCAAATCAATCATTGATTAGAAATAATTAGGGAGTCGCGGAAGTACTTTGGGGGTTCACCGAAGCCTTTAATCCTGTATTATCTTCGGTTTAGTGTAATCACTGAGTTAAACACCTTAGTTCATCAAATTGAGCTTATTTATTTTCATCCTCTCTTCATTATTTTCTTGAAGTTTCTTATATTCAGCTTTTTTTTTTATGTGAACCATTTAATCTTTTTCTTTTTAGAGCATACAAAGTACAAACACTTCACGATAGTACAAACACATTAACTTCATTCTTACTACCTTTTAACTGTATTTTTCATATTTTTTTTATTTCTTTTATTTCAATATTAATAAAATATCACAGTAACTAATGATTTCTGTTATAATTTTAAGATAAAACTTAGATGTGGGTTCTTAAATACTTTTGATATTGTTAATAACTCAACACTAAATGTTTTTAACAAATAAACAATATTAAAATATACCTAAAAATTTGCACCTAAATTTTGTTTTTAATTTTATTCACTATATCATAATCATACATATCGTCGTGTATCGTAATAGTACTTACATCATTGCATTAAAAAAAAATGTGCAACATGGTCTCATATGGACAATTTCTTTGTACCGGCCGGCAGTTAAAAATTTCGTTTTTTTGCTTTTCTCTTAGTGATAAAATTAAGCATTCTTTTAATTGTTTTAATGATTCAAATTATGATTTGTTTTTTGTAAATTTTATTTTCAAAATTAGCCTTAATTAATGTTTAATAACAACCTTGTAATATCCAGAAGTTACATTTTCGGAAGCTCTACTACATCGACTCAAATGTTCTTTCTCACTACAAGAAACATTATACAACTAGAACATGTAAAAAAGCTTTATTTTCAAGTATAATGATATAATCAGAATGATGCAATGTAAAAATAGTTAATTTTTTTTATTATTGTTGTTTATTCTGTGTAAGTTAGGCGTTAAGTATGACAAGAGCAAGTGTTGGGGGCGGCAAGGCAAGGCTAGCTGGTCAACAGCAACCACAACAGGTTTAGAGCAAAGCGCGTAAGAACAGAAGTAAAATTGTATTATATTTAATGCATTTGTTATTAAATTTATTTTCTTTATAACATCATCACAAATTAAAAAAATTGGTAGTTTTGCAATATTATATAAGTATTCTCTTCGAAGGTAAATTCATCGTGTCGCCTTCTTTCTCTTATTCTACGATAACTTTGCATTTATGCACTAAACTTCGAACTAATGCAGATGCAACTGAATGACTACAATACAAATGCAAGGGAATGACCATTGATGAATATTAGAGATACAAGTTTTTGTTATACAGAGTAGAAGCAGGACCCTAAATATAACCGTAACCTTAGATAATTAATTTTCAATTCGAAAGGACCCAATAATTTCATGTCACTAGTAATCGGCAATCTCAATTATTAAATTAATGAACAAAGTATTTCCTCAACCTGAGAGCCTCAACCTGAAATTAAGGAGCACATTTTCGGAAATGTAACTTTCGAATATTGTAAGAGTTGTTACTGAAAAATCTTTGGAAATACTCAGTCTTCTAGCTTCCGTTTAAAACTAAGGAACGACCGAACAAGGAGCTTTCTCACAAACAAACTACCTTCGAGGCAAAGACCAACACACAGGGAAAATCAGGTTGCACAATACTATAAAATAGTTTATAGTCATATTTTTGTTTGTAGAAATGGAGCCTGATCATGAGATCAAATTACGGGACAAAACTCATATGGCTGTTTGATGACTTGGTGATTAAATTTTTTTAAATATTATGTGTATGTAAAAAGTCAATTAGCTCAAATCAATTATCATGCTTTGTCAGAGAAACAATCCGCCCCGTATGTCCACTTTTAATAAATCAAATGATAATATATATACTTACAACTATATATATATTATCATTGATCAAAGATAAACTTATCTATTCCACTTTATTTGGCTTTATTGCAAAAGCAAACAATGACAAGTGTGCGCAAGAAATGAGAAAGAATATACTATTTTATTTGGTTTAATTTATCAGATAAATTATTGATCAGAGAAAAATAAAGAGGGAGAAATAGAAAGAATATTGTTTTTATTTACTCTCCCCTTATAACTTTCGACTCCCATTGTATCTCCTTCATAAGTTGTTCTTTTGTACCTGAAAATAAATATTGATTGCTTTGTATTTTCTGTCTCATTACTTATCCCTTGACGTGAAAGTTAATCAAGCATTCCTACAATACCTATGATTTATATCTAACAAAAGTTTTACACCAACTTGGTACCTAAAATTCTCGAACGTCATATATATAAATTGAAAAACAATAAAAACATACATTATTTGAATAAATAAATATTAAAAAATAATGAAAAAAAAGAACAATATTAATACTATAATAATATTTCTGTATCATGATGTCACACCAATAATGACAATCTTTCAATTGTGCATCATGGAACGTTGTTAGTGCCTTCATCTCGGTAGAAGTTTGTCTTTTTTCCTTTTTAAAATAACATATAACATTTAATTGCATCTATACTTCCACATCGACCTGAAAAACCGAGGAGGTATGCTTGAATAAACTTAAGGGGAAATTAAGTATTAATTAGTTTGGTTTGACTGATTAGTATTGTATTCTTAGCTGCTTAAAACTTTTAAGATATTAGGTTCATGTGAGCATTATCGTAATTAATTGTAGGCTAAAAGAAAATTCACAGATCTACAAAGACATCTATTCCTTGCATTAATTGGTTTCTACAAAGACATAACAATCACATTCACCTTCTTACGTGGTTACTGAATTTGTGTCATACAAAGTTGTAGAGGATATTTTGGAAAATTGGAATGGTAGTCTGTCAGGAGAACACAAGATAGGCTTTGGAGGTAGCGGCACTGATTGCAATGGTCCCTCTAACATCTCTAATACTTTACTAATTGGTGGCCTAATTAATGGGTTTGGTTGAATGCACCATAAACTCACCAAAGTAATTTTCCTTACTATATCATTTTCTTCATCTGTGTTGTTCAAATTGTTTGCATGAACATTACCTTCCCCAAGATCCTTATAGATCCAATCTGGGAAATACATTTGAGTGGTAACTGACCCGCCACTATCGCCATTCTTCTTTCCTCCAACCATTTCAAGAATCAACATGCCATAGCTGTATACATCAGATTTGTGAGAAACTTTACCATATGTTCGGCAAAATACTTCTGGTGCAATATATCCTGGAGTTCCTCTTGTCCCCAATAAGGACACAATGCTCTCTTTCTTTTTGCATATTTTAGCAAGTCCAAAATCAGATATTTTTGGACTAAAATCTTCATTCAAAAGAATATTTTGAGGTTTAATATCTAGATGCAGAATCCTTGTATTACATCCTTGGTGCAAGTATTGTAGTCCTCGAGCAACACCAATTGCAATGCTGTACAATGTGCTCCAATCCAAATTACTCATAGCGTTTGGAGATCCCTTTTTATTTATGAACTTATCTAATGAGCCATTGGCCATGAATTCATAGATGAGAGCTCTTTTGTTCCCCTCATAACAAAATCCCAAAAGCGAGACAATGTTGACATGTGATGTTTTACTAATGCTGGTGACTTCATTTATGAATTCTTCTCCACTTCCCTTTGTCTCATTCAGTACTTTTACTGCTACAAGACAACCATCAGGTAAGCTTGCTTTGTACACAACACCATATCCTCCGTGGCCTAGTTTATGTCGGAATGAGTTTGTCATCCTTTTTACATCTGAAAAACTATATCGCTTTGGCCCCAAAGAACAATAAGTACTTATTAAGTCCTCAATGTTGTGGTCATGACCTGTCCTTGTTTTCTTCCAGATTCTCCTTTCTGCTAAGCTAAGACACTCCTTAGAGTAAAAAAATATCATAACACAGGTTACAGCGATTCCAGCACCACCCGCAGCACCTGTGTAAATGCAAATTATAATGATGAAAGATAAATTTTGAATTACTGAATTATTTGAGATACATGCTCAAATTAATTTTAGTAACGCATTTTATATTAAAACTATATTACGGTGAGAAAAATTAACTTACAATAGAAGCACTTGTTAAATTTGAAGGATGATAATGTATTATTCTTTTTTTTTTTTTTTAAAAAGGTATGTTAACTAGTTCAAGAAAAAGAATATATATGTTAATAAGTCACGTTAAGAATATTTTAACAAACAAAGAAGTAATTGCTAATAATAGTGAGAATAGAAGTACAAATAGCAAAGTGCCACGAAAAAGAGGGGAGAGGAGTTTTAAATTAAACACCTTTCTTAGCAATTTATTGATAATTGCTAAGAATGACTCTTTTTAGTAGTTACTTAAATAAATAATTAAGAAAGATGATTCTTTTTAGTGATTTACATAATGACTTGCTAAAAAATCACTTTATTTATTTTTTAAAATATTGATACTTTATAAGCGGTAGTCACATTTAACTACTAAAAAAATTAACTTTTTAAAGTTAATTTCTGTGTAGATAGACACTAACTTTTCTTTTTTTTAGAACCGTTAAAGAATTGATGCTAGAAAAAGCTACAATATATCCTCATAGCTAATGACTGAAGACAATTAACACCAGCTAGAGCAACGAAACATATAGCAGCAACGGCTATGAACTATATACCTGCAAATGCAATCGAACGAAGCAGTGAATGTGAAGTACTATTATCAACATTATATGTAGGTGAATTTCCATTTGGTGTCACTCCTTCCCCACCGCCTCCGGAAGAACTAGAATTCCGAAGCCAAGCATTGCCAGCAGCATTTACCTGCACCTTTGATGAAAATGGAGGAACCTCTCCAGATAGATTGTTGTTGGAGATATCGAAGGACTCAAGCTGAGGCAAATTTGTCAACCTCTGTGGTATGGAACCATACAAATGATTACCACTGAGATTCAGTGTCGTTAAATCTGTCAAATTGGCAAATGCGTTTGAGATTCTTCCCTTCAACCTCTGGTTGGCTAAATTGACTTTAACAATCTTACCCTTTCCATCACACTCAACAAAACCCCACTTTTGACAAGGATCGTTCCCTTTCCACGACTTTGAAAGCTTTATCGGATACCCAAACGCAGAAGCAATTTCAAGAAAAAGGGTAACCCGGTGATCGCAAGTTCTATTATGATCGAACTCTTTGCAAAAGTTATTCCACTGATGAGTGTCCTCCACACCATCCTTAAACACAGGATACTGACCCTGCAGCATGTTGTGGTCCAAAAACACGAAGTTCAAGTAACGAAGACGCATCAAGGAAGGAGGAACCACACCAGTTAACTCATTGTAGCTAAGATGCAGTTCAGACAAATAGGTGCAATTGGCCAAATCAGGAATACAACCCCGGAATTTATTTTTCTGCAGCAACACCTTGGACAAGTTGTTCATGCGCGAAAGCACCTCAAGATTACCCGACATGCCAAACTTCTGGTTGTCGAGTTGCAAATCAGAAATTCGAGAATGTGCAAAGGACTTAGGCAAGACCCCGGTGATATTGTTGGTAGAGAGTAGAAGGGTATGCAAATTGGGAAATGAGTGGAATATGTCAGGCAAAGGACCCATCATGTTTGTAAGAGAAAGATCGAGAATTTGTAGATTCGAAGACTGATTCAAATCGGTTGGAAAGTACCAGGGTTGGAGATTGATGTTGTTTCTGAGGCCTAGCTTTTGCAAGCTGGTAAGGCCTTGGAAGGAACCTGGAGGGATGAAAGTGAAGCCGTTGGAACAAAGGTAAGCCGTTTGGAGCATGGAGAGGTTGGCGAGAGAGGGGAGATTGCCAAAGAGATTGTTGCCGGTGAGATCGAGGTAGGTAAGTTGAGAGAGAGAGTTGAGGTTTGGAGGGAGGTTTCCTGTGAGGGCTCTTAAAGGAAGGTCGATGGAGGTGACACGGTTGGAGTTGTCGCATGATATGCCTCTCCACGAGCAGAAGGAGGCGTTGAGGGAGGAGCGTTCGTCCGTGCTGAAGAGTTCGCGGAGTTCCAACATGAAGTGTGCATCCTCGTTGTGAGTGGCATTGGTGATGATGATGAGAGAGAGAGAGAGGAGAAGGGTTTTGATGACTTTGAGGTTAGACATTCATTCATTCTTTCGTTCCAACGATGTCTGAGAATGTGTGGTTTTTTGGCGGCTAAAAATAAAAAGTAAAAGTAAAACATAGACAGAATGTGATGTGCATGTTTGGTGACAGTTGGGTTGTGAGGGCTGAGAGTTCGAAGTTGCAATGCCTAACACACAGAATACATTGATCGGCTGCAGTTGGACACATCCGTTCTCGTTTACATGCCCTTATTGGACACAATTATTTATCATTTTTATCCCTTTTGTTTATAGGATAATTACATATAATAATAAATTAATAAAATTAATATTTCGATTAGTCACGAATGTATGCAATTATCATTTTTTTTAAATCTTTTCTGTCGCCTGCAGATTAGTTATCCTATGAATGTTTTTAATGTAAAACTCTTAACTTTTCTTTTGACCTTTTACTATTTAAAATTTTTCATATTTTTATATATTATCAGCATTTATTTTAATTTTAGATTTTGTTGTTAGGTCTCTTAATTTTTGTTAAGTAATGGTCGTCTAATTAAGCAACCGCGCCTATTATTATACTTTTCACGTCAACTAATTTTCAATGCACAATTATTGATAAGTAGCAATTGTTATTTAGAAAAGGTGGTTTGCACTGCCACTGGAAATTTTTATCACTCAAAATCAATCTCCTCATTACCAGACATTTGAACCGATCCTATCCATTACATTTGAAGAAGAATTTGTGATTTTTTTTCATTAAAATTAATTTTACGTGATTTTGTTTAAAATTAAATCACAATTACTAATGATTTAATTTCACAATGGACAGCTTAACAAGTCTTTGATCATGCTTTGAATAATGCCGAAGAGAGTATTCACAATTCAATCACCATCATTGAAAATCGTGTGAGTATTGTTTTTATTTAACAAATTAAAAAATAAAGATACTTTTATTTTTGATATCATTGGTTACTATATGAATTAACATTGGTAAAAAATATAGAAGGATTCATAGAATTAACGACGAGGAACTTAAAAATGATCGACACGTCCATATATTGAATTCTGGGAACTCGGATCGAAAACCAATTAAGAATATAGTATTTTGTTCTGTTCTTGATAACTTGTTCTGCATCAAAAAGAAAGAGTCAACCCATGGCCGGGAGTGATGTCTCATACGATGCTGTGCTGATTATATTCTATGCTGCATATTAGAATGTCAACGCACTAATGAATAACATCTTTTGCAACAAATATTTTTGTTTTATTTGAAAATATTAAATAATTTTAATTTAGTATAAGATTTTATTACAGTATTTCTAAACTTGAGAAAAATGTAATACTTTCTCTACTTTATATTAAAATATTAAAAAATATTTATGTCTTTTTCAAATACATCACTAATTCTATTATTAAAATTAATTATTATGATTGTTTCACGTAACAAGAACATAAAATACTCTCTCATTTTGTAGAACAACTTAGAATTTACTTTTTACGAAAAAAAATGAAGCAATTACTTTTATTTATCAAAAGCAATATCTCAATTAATTAGGGCACTGAGAAACTGACTGCAAGGGGCAAATTCACAAGGAATAAGTTCTAACATCCAAAAAGTAACCTTATCTAAAATTTGGTGAATCAAACACTAAGCAGAGAAATAATGGGAATGTTGATTGCTGTCCTGTTTCAAATAAGAATCAATCTTTAATTTAATCATTGTATATAAATACGTATTCTTTGTTCATAATCTTAGCATCGCTATAGCTTGTGCATGCAAGGGATTTGAAAGGAGAAAACCTTGAGTAACCCACAGAGGCTTCCACGACACCACATTGCAATAAAGTCATCAATGTGGAGTTGTTGGAGTACTTCTGTCGGTTACCTAAGGTTTCAGTCCTGTTCCTCGTATCTTGTTTTGTCATCCCTCAATACGTAGCAACATTGGCGGTTTTGGCTTTAAAGGCACCAAGTTCCCAGAAAGCTTGAAAGATTAAAAAGTAATTACATGGTCTCAAATTAACATTATTGGTTCAGCCAGAAAATTGAACTTTGTTTCTTGTTTTGGCTATTCGCCAATTAATGGTTTAGTTATAGCCATTTAATTTTGATCGCTTATACAGTTTTAAAAATGTGCATAGAAGATGTGAATTACATTCACTTATAAAGTAGTTTGCATCTATCTGTGTTTGTGCACATTTGTAAAAACAAAAATAAAAATTGTTGTATGAATAATATAACTTAATTATTCTTAATATGGTTGGAGAGACAGTTCCATCAGGATTAATTGTGATGCATAACCATTACGACCTTTAGGAACTGGAATTAATATATATATATATTATGTTATACCAGATTTTCACTGATATATAGTTCTTGATGTTAGAAAGAGAGAAGGGAGAATAATTAAGAGGGCACAGTGGCTTGAAAAGAATACTTTGCAGAACATTGAAACTGAGGACATGGTGATTAATGAAGAAAAAGCAAAGCAAAATTAAATGAGTAGAGAGAGCCGTCACTGTCTAATAGATAACAGAATGAAAAATATTAACCTAGAAAGAAGTCAAAAATATATACATTAAATCTGTTGTATCTTGAAGTAAACGCTAATAGCAAATAAACCACATTTAGCATTAGGAAAATGTGAATGCCATTTGAATTTGAAGTTGTATTATAGCAGTTACAACAACAACAATAAAGCTTTCAGCATGTCACATAAAGTTCCATTCCTTCATATTACTGGACATTCATTTGGCTGAAATATGTAGTAGCGGAAACCTTTGAGGGTTGCTAAAGGCTTTCTCCTATCAAAGCCCATGCGAATCAACTCACTGAATTGGTACCTAATTAACCATAAATCTCCCATATTTTCATGGGTAGATAATAAACATTGAACACACAAACTTCTGAAATAGGTAATCATTTTGACAACTACAGTCATGACTCTTCTTTCAATAGGTTTTTCGGTATTATTTCATCTGTATTCGTAAGTTACAAATTGAATCGAGTTAAATGAATTCAGCTGCAATATTACAAACTTAAAATTGACACGTTACTTAAGGAGAATAGGTATTGGTTCTCAATGGAGGGTTTGATTCCATCGTTTTAGATAAGATAAATTTTTCTATTATCGAAAAAGAATAACAGAATTTTATGCAAAATAAGTCTAGAAGGAATTAATTTTCGTAAAACTAAGATAAGGTTCTGTGTCTGTGCTTCGATTTTTTCATTTTTGATCGGCAAATGTTGATAATAAAGGAACTTTTGTTAAACTTTGATAAAGTTCTGAGTCTGTGTTGCTGTTTTAAAATAAAACAGGAACTGTTTTTACATTTTATACTGAAATTGTGAAAGATTGAAAAAATAATGAGGTGCTTAAAATGTAATACGCCTCATACTTTACTAAAGAATATCATCATTAATTAGAAGTACAATAATTTTATGCATAATGTATTGCCTATTTCCGAATAACAGCTCAACACATTTCAACATTATAGGAATGTTTTAAATCACGTGATCACCATATGTAACTCCCCAAAAGCTCACTAAATATTTCAAGTCATCTATATGAACCCTTTGTTTTGTAATGTACATCACTTATTAGACAGTGTTAGCACAAGATGATTACATGATGGGGTAGATATATCACTTAATTACCTAAAATGCACACCTAAGAGAGAATACTTTCCTCCATTAGATTATGTATAACGAGAGTCTTATGGGAGAATCATGTAACAACTTCTAAAAAATTCAATGAAGGATCTGTATTTTTAAAAATTTATTGACGTGTTTGGAATGACGTTATTCATTACCACTTACAAATTATAGTTTTTATGTTAAAACGTGGTTAAACATTATTATAAAGAGTTTCAACACGTACAAAACCAAATTATAAATGACCAAAAATTCTGAGAAAGAATTGGATTTTTCCCTAGTTTTTATTGCTATAGCAGTAGTTGTGATGGGATATCTGTTTAACTCGAGGTAGTGAAGGCCCAAATTGTGTTTGATAATAGTCTTTTCCAATTCCAAAGAAAATGAAGATATCATGATTATATCACACTCACAACTTTAAACACACTACTCTTTGAAGGTTTGATCAATATTAAAGTTGCACCTCTCTTTACAAAGAGAAACAGAAATGTATCAAGCACTTTATGAATGGACGTTATAAATGTATCTTCCAAATTATTATAGGAGAAATCAAGAGTATAAATATTAATATATTGAATCCTAAAATGTGAAGAAAATGCTCAGCTAATACTCATTTTTTAAAAACCATTTTAATTTTATGACTGTTGTTTCCAACAACATTACTCGATCTATAAACTTCAAATTTTTTTATCTTTGTTTCTTTTCTGGTACATTATATTATTATGTTCAAACCTTATTGATGTTATCAATCTTTTAATTTCAAATACTACAAAATTAACGGATATTATCTTCTTTGCCAACGGATATAATTCAAATAAAAAATAAATATAAAATATTCATATGATTTATCATACAATAACTTTGTGCAAGATATGAGTTAATCGACTAATGAAAGCAATCAATCTACTTATCGCTTCCAAATAAGTCACTTCCTGCTAAAAGTGGAGCTCCTTTTGATAAAAAACTAAAAGCATTTGTTCTAAATAAAAAAAATCAATTAATAAAAGCATTTCTTTTGCTGTATGCACAACACTTTCTACCTTTTCTTTGAGGTGAAAATTGTTTAGAAGGAAAAAGCACTGTATTCCAAATTTCGAACTTAAAGAAAGTTAGAGTAAAAAAAAGGTTTGTCATTCTAATATTATGCGTGCATGCCACAACTTCATTGGTTGTGCACATTAATTCCTAAATCGATCGTTTCCAGCTAAGCAAATGTTCACGATATTCCATTGCCTTTTACAAATGTCTTCTGTCTTTGATAGTATGTTCAGGATTAGTATTTGGAATTCATTTTTTTGTTACAATTAGTATTTGGAATATTGAATATCATATTTCAATTACATGTTTTATTCTATAACAAAAAGCAATTTAGGGGGTTTGACAGGTTCCTAGACTTCTGAGAACGAAAAAAAAAGAAAAGAGATATGCTTCTAAATTTAGATTAGAAAGATATATGACTTATTCTTCATATCAAGAGCCAAACAAAATGACCCTCAAAGTGAGATCTGAACAAACGCCGCGTTCTCTCTATAAGACGATCTTTAGTTGACTCTATGTATCCCTATCTTTATTAGAATGTCAAATGCTTACATTATTAGTGCAACTTTTCCCTTTAAATATGCGCTTTCCATTATCTTTAATTCTCAAAGTGAATAGTTCAATTTGGTTAATTAATTCAATCCTTCCACGTGCTGAATATTTCGATTAATTTTATACCCAAAAATTAAGCATAATATTCTTCTTTTGCTTTTATAAGACGTTTGTTTGTTTGTCACTGTTTAAAGCTTGATATGTCTCTTGTCATTTATCTAATGTTGATACACTGAACTCATGCGTGTGTGTCATATGCATCGAATGGTAAATTTACAACATGAAAGGTGTTGCCACCTCTTTAAAAGGTAATAACCATGAAGTTTATATTAATTATATTAAATTTTCTGACAGTAAATTAGGACATTTTTTATAAATATAAGAAATTTTGCACATGCACTTTTCTGTAATCGTTTTGAAAACAACATGCAATTTGAATAAAAAGAAAAGAAAAAGAAGATAAGAGTTAAGAGAACAAATTGCATTTGCATTTTTCTAATGCAAATATGCCAAAAGTGGACAGAAATCATTTGCTAGTAAATGGAAAACGGGAAGTAGGTGCCGCCTGGCGCCTGCATCTTATGCTTACTTCTATAGAGTTGTATGTTTATCGTTACTTTTGTCTCGTGGAAAGGACCTTTTCCCTCTGTTTCTCATATTCCTTTTAATCTTTGATTTAGTTAAGTAGTTCATACTATTCTTTCTTACCTTTTGGATATGAAGCTGTTATTCAAAGCAAGAAAATATTCCATCTCCATTGTGCACGTGGCTCTTCATGCACAAAAATAAATTTTACACACCTCCTAAGATACATTATCTTTGATATATATATTCTCACACCATTGCATTTGATATAAATCTTTTATTTAACTTCAATTTAACGAATTATAATTTATTATTTCATTAATTATTAGATATAAGTTAAATAAAAAACTTATATTAAATGTAAAATATTTTAAACTTACAATAGTGTAAAAAAATTCTTTTTTATACATAAAACTTTGAGTAATATAACTTATTTATTTATTTATATTAAAAAAAAGTAATATAGGAATCAAATTAAATGAAAAGGTGATCGATATATTGAATTTCATTTTGATTTATTGTTAATATATATATATATATATATATATATATATATATATAATTTAAAATCAATTATTATAATTTTTCATAATATAATAAGTCCGAATTGAATGATAATATAAAAAATTATATTATTAATGCATTTTTATTAAATTATAGTAGATTAACATGGAAGCAAACATGTACTTCATTTTATTTAATTTTTTTATTATAAATATGGAGATTTTGAAAATTCTCCCGTTGTCCTCTCAATTCTTCAAACTCCAGAAATCCTAAGCTGAAGGTCTTGAACCTATGTACAAAATACCTATGAGCTTGATTGCTAGCTAATTTAGATGGCATGCACCAAAGAATTGTGAAGAAGAGAAAACGGTTATGGTAGATATATATACCGAAATTGGTGGCCTTCAAAACAAAAATACATAAAAATTGGTCAAAGTTGTTTTAAATCAATGGATGCATGTGCCCCCGGAAATAACAAGTAGGTTTGTGGTGCTATCAATCCTATGATATTCATAAGACCTTTACTAAATATTAATATAATAAAAGCCTGCAAATTACATAAGTTAATTAGCTAGGATTTGATTCCATATACTACTAACTAAATTCAAGTAAGTTTACCGGTTGAATTATTTCAACCCAAAGTTAGCACCAGCACACAAAGTTACAAAATAATATTTGCCTCATTATCTAGATTCCGTTCTCCATTAGCGTCAATTGTTATTTTTCATCTGTCCTCTTCAGAGAGAAAAACAACATCAAATACCAAGTAACTAAACTAATTAGTAATATTTAGACTGATTATTAAATTAACACTTTTACAACTTGAGGGTGTCTATATTATCACACAAATATGCTTATCATCAGACATATACTTATTATCACTCTTTTATATGTGATTATTTTTGTTTAAAATATTTTTTATTTTCTTATAATTATACCAATAATATTTTATCTAAAAAATTTAAATTGAAGTGATAATAAATGTATAGGTTGGGTCTAACAATAGTCATTCTCTTGCAACTTGGGTAAAAGAACATAGATTTCTTGGAAAAAAGAGGAAACGAGAAGTCAAATTAAGCTCACAGTGGTTCGGAAAAAAAATAAAAATAGTGCTACTACTCCTCTAGGTTTCATGAATCGAGCATATGAAAGCACCACTTACCTAACTTGATAGTGGCAATATATCTAATAAGTTGTATTGAAATTAATTAAGCACTCTGTCCTAACTGAAGCTGCTTACCTTCTTAAAATTCTTTGTTTTTTATTTTGGTTGGGTTTGTCATCAAGGCATTTGTCAAATTCTTTGAAGAGCTAAATTGTTCTGTACAAGTAACTGCATTGATTAATTTGTTATCGTTCTTGTCCCGAATCAGTAAGAATCACAATTATATGTTGCTGTGTGTTTAAGACCCTATTACTGTGTTTTATTGGAATTGTGTAAAGAGCATCTACATTTTTAATTATAAGGAAATTAGTGAGTTGTGACAATAGTAGAACTCAAGTAGCTAGAAATTTAATTTGTTGGGTAACCAGTTGAGGTTTAGATGAGAAAATCCCACAACACAGCGCGCTTCTGTTCTGTGATATATGATATAGATTATTAGATATTATTTATATTTTGGGTACAATGATAATTAGGAATGAGGACATGCACCATGATCATAACCTCCATCCCTAAACACCTGGCATATGCTTGTAATTTAAGTCTAGATTATGAACATATTTTCTAGGAGAGGGAGTCTTGTTTGAGTTGAGAACGTCTACAATATAATGAGATTAACTTTATTAATGGAAAATTTTCTATATACAAGATTCAAACCTTAAATCTATCTTAAATGGAATTAAGTATATAACACCTGAACTAACCATACTTGCAAGTACCCATATCCTATCCATGATTAAATAGGTGCAAATAATATGTGACTCACGTTGAGAATGTCAAGGACCAACTCTCATTCGAAGACTCAAACTAATAAATGGGTTGCGTGAAGGGTTAGTACTGCTTTTATGTCACTAGCAAAGAAGACTAACTAGAATATGCTCTGGCTCAGTTTTCATATTGCTGCAAAAGATCGATGCATATGCATGCTAAACATGGAAAGAAAGGTATAAGATCACGATCAAAAGCTTCGATCCAAATCATCCCTACAAAATGATCAGGAAACAATACCGCGTTGGGGCATGACAGCAATTATGAGATGCACAAGACTATTTCCTTGGCACAATATTTAAACAAATTGTTAGGTTGATATATAGCATTTGATAACAGGTTCGGGACCCAATATATACAGTAGCGTGACAAGATTTTCGTTTAAATAAGTTTTGTTCCTATAAGTATTAATATTTTTACCTTTTTAAATTGTTGGGAATTAAATACTAACAATATTTTTTAATATAAAAACATTGATAAGGATAAAAACTTGTTATTTGTAATATTTAAAGAAATAGAATCAACTCACCAATCACAAATTCTTGTTCCCCTTACTGATCCAAACCTTAATTAATTTAAAATACAATTAATGTATTTTATACCAAAATGAATAAACAAAACCACTCAAATATTCCAAAGTTTTGAAGTTTGTGCAAAGGCCACCAATATTGCGTGTGCAGTATTGGAAGCCTTTGAACGAACTTGGAACTTCGATCGCTCTTATATCTGATATCGTCTCTCATTGTGATATCACTTTCTGATGCAAAACCAAAGTTTTTCATAGGCTTTTTATAGAGACTCAACCCTTTGTTCAACAGGACATCTACTCCAAAATTCTAATTCTATCTATTTGGCCCACATGCTTTCAGAATCGATTCTCCATTAATTTCAATTTTCAATTGTGTACCAGTATAAAATTATTTGGTGACTTTCATGCTGCTAGTATCACTCACAAATTATGAAGAAATGAGTTTATTAAGTTCTTTTAACAGAAAAAAAAAGACAAGCATCTAAGAAAATTAATTAAAAGTGAAGATAAATTAAAAACACAGCAGTGATTAATTATGATAAAAGTGAACTCCGATCCAAGAAAACTTTGTGTATAATATCAAGCATTTAAGACATTATCATCTGGTGGGTATAGGTCGAATTTGGCTGTAATGGAAGACCATCCATGAAATAGCTTTAAATTAAATTGCCATCGAAATTCATGGATAAGCCAGCCCACTCTTAGCAAAAAGGAACAGATAAATATAACTACACATAAGAAAAAATAAATTTTATTTCAATTTCAAGCTTCACTCTAATAAAATTTTCCAAAATCTCACATAAACTCTCACTATACTATAGTGCCTCTTGAGCCTCCTCTTTGTCAAATTGATAAACATTTGGGCATGACTTAATTGGCACATAAAATTAGAATTATAGTTTAAATTATTCCTTTAGTTTCATTTGAATTAAAATTGATTTAGAATCATAGTTTTTATACTTAAATTATACAAAATATAAAATATAAAATACACTAAAATTTTAAAGTGACGATGCCTACTAAAGTTGTTAATTACAATAGCAGTGAGAGCAAAATAATAATAATAATAATAATAGCTTATTATAGATGAAATGGCAAGGGTAGTTAGGAAAGTGGCAATGACAATGAATGATCAATGTTAATGGTGATAATTGCACCAATAATATAATAATAATTATAGTAGGTAGTGATGGAAGTAAAATTAGCAATGGTAATAAAGTGACAATAATAATATAGTAATGATAACGTGCATGTAAAAGTAGGAAGAAAAAATAACTATTAATGTAAAGTGAAGACAATATATTTGATTCCGAGCATAATTAGAAATTAAAAAAAATCTAATTTTAATATATGTTTAACATATTGAATTAAGTCTTGAAACTATAATTATAATTAAAATTAAACCTTAAAATTGTAGTAACAATGTTCAAAAGTCCTTTAAAAATTTCAATGACAATTCCATGGAATTATAAAACTAACCTGTCCCCTAGATTCTAACTCTTACACTTTGAATTACAAGTTCGATCCTCGTATAACAATTCATACTGGCAAGTATTTGAGAGTGAATTATCATTTGGACAACTAGAATTTCTTAAATAATTAACTTTCTCGAAATTGGCACCCACCAAACATTAATTAGTTCCCATAACTAATAAAGCCATAAATCATGGTTGCTATGAATATTGTATGCAAATTGAAGGCATTTGCTGGGTTGCTGCTGCATCTCTAATACAACTGTTGGAGGAGTGGGAATCTTTTTTCTTAAAAGAGTGGATGCTATGACCTCAAAATTAATCCCTTATGCAGCCAATTTGATCCAAATGAATTGCTAGGAATAACGTCATTATTAATAACAAAGAGTCTTATATCATGGAAATTAGAGAGTATATAGCATCATGAGCGGCATGGTGGTTAAAACCATTTTGGAAGCCTTGTTCTTTTTCTGTGCATCAATTTATCACAAACCTAAGCTCCATAAAATTGTCAAGAGTTGTTAGGTTGAAGAAGGATGTAACATGAATGCCCTTTAACTATCAGAATCTAAGTTTAATATTGACAAGGTTGATGTATTAAGAAATTTTGTTAATTGCTTAGATGCATTACACGTTGATAGGGATGGTAGTTACTTTGCTGACACTTTAGCTAATCAAGAATGTCACAAATGCTCAAATCTATGGGCCTATATTGGTTGATGTTGTATGTCATTTTGACAAGTCCCATTTGAAAGGGATGTTCTCGAAATTCTTTATATTAATAATACATTTGTTTTGCTTTCAAAAGAAAAAATACATAAAACATTAAACTATGTTATTAATGAAAGATATTTTGGTTTAATGAAGATTTTTAAAAAAAATTGAAATGTCACCGAAAAACTAATTTCACGTTACACACGGCCAATTTATATTTTTAATGTGTGCACGTATATAGAAATATTAACGAATACCATTAAATATTAATTAACCGTACAAAAATAGATAGTGTTCAATAATTTTTTTTATTATAATAAAAACAACAAATATCTTATTATTTATTTAAAATATTCATTAACATAATTGTAAAACTATTCGCTGTAAATTCTCTCGTTTTATCGCCCTCAAATTCAATCGCATAGAGCCTTGAGAATTTCGACAAAGCAACCTTAATTCATATTTATGGTTTTAAAGCTTCTTCAATATAGAACACTGGTATTTCCTGTTTCTTAAAATTTTGAGAAGTGATGCATGTAACATCGCTATATGTCAATGTCATAATAGACAAGAACAATTTTTAATAGAAGAAAGAAACCATTACATTAAATTAAATGAATATCTAAGATGATGATACAAATCACTATATTTATATGAGAACTACGTGAAGTGACTCTCCTAAATATAACTAAGTGATTACAACAGAATCTAACCCAATTAACACCTTTCAAGTAGTGTGCTGAGTGGCAGATTCTTAATGTGCTCCATTTAATAAAAAAGGAAAGGTAAATTCAATCCTATAATATTTTTTTTCCATCCATGCTTTCTAACATTCACTTGTTATTCCTGGCCAAATATTCAGCACGACCAAGCCGTCGATCTGAAGAAACCCGAAATGCAGAGCCTAAAAAACACAGGAAGAAATTAACCAGGGAACAAGAATTAAACTTCATTTCAAAAACATGTAGGGCGATTCATTGATAAAAATAGTAATTTTCTATTAGTGAGTGCATTTTGTGCATCCTTGTTCTTGAGTGTCACCCATCTCTCCTGTGGAAGCATCTCCGTCACACAATAATCATATCTAGCCACAATTGTTGGTGCAATCAAGGCTTACATCCTGATTATAAAATCATATAATGTCACATTTCCAAAATTAAGATTACATGAGTGGTCCAGAGAGATGTTTTGCTTATCATTCTTAATTTGAAAAGTTCACTTGGGTGCCTTTTGTATCTTTCTTCTTAATCCCTTAATCAGACAATAATCTTTCAAATAATAGAAGGAAAATTCATGATTGACTTAGCGCTATAACTATTCACTCTAGAGCAAGCTATATATGAAGTAAGAGAGTTGATAATGTTGTCTTTATCTTCTACTTAGTATAGACTTCAAAATTGATAGCAAACAAATAATTAACTAAAATAAAAAGTTAAAATTTTGGCATATATTAGTTGCATGGAAGGAAGATTAATAAACAAACCTAGCTAGGGGGGTTTCAAGCTTACTATAAGAGAGCTCACCAGTAAATAATTGGAAACTGAACTCTGGAGTTCATATTTGGCTGCAAGAGTGAAGTTGCATTTGATGCAGGAAATCTAATATAAACATTTGAAATTGATCAAAATGAAATGGCCAGTGTCACAGTATGTGACTCAAAAATATTGTGGATGTTCCATTGGATGAAAAACATGAGCAGTTACCTTTAACAAACCTCCGGCTTCCACTACTCCTTGTTTTTCTGGTTATTAAACCGATTGTAACATGGAGTAATGGAAGCCTTTGAGGTCATTAAAAGCATTCTCGATTAGAAACTCCATACATAGACTGAAGAAACTTGTTTATTTCTAAGGCAAAGACACCTTATACCTTAATCTGAATGGCAAAGACACCTTATATATAGAGCTAGTGTGATGAGACACATTGAAAATGAATCACAATTTGCCAAAGAAAATTCCCTTGCCCTTTGTTGTGGTTTGATTCGCTAGATTTAAGATATAATTACTTTTTGGATGGAGAATAAAGAACTTTTATGTTTCAAAAACCTTCTTAATTAGTTTGCAATGACAGCTCAACTAAATTTTGCCGTAACAGATATGAATATTTCTAAATTCTCTCAACTCTTAATTATTGAATAAAAATCATTGCATACTTTTAACATTTTTAAAATAATACATTTTTTATTTTTAATATTTAGTTTTTTAATAATAAAAAGATGTATAAGAGAATATAACAAAACTTAGTAGAGATACACAGTGGCTTTGTTTGCTTCTAATAGAATGTTGCCAAAAAGGGAAATATGGCATCTTTTGCATGAATTTTTATCCGAAGTTGTCAATGGATGGCTGGGAGAGAATTATATATTTGACTTAAACCAAAATTGATTTGCTTTTTTATTATGTGATTGCTTTATATGTAGAGGGCTATAGTCCGATCCAGTATTCACAACTCAGAGAATAAATTAAAAAGTAACTTTAGAGAAAAAGAATATTACAAACAGAAGAAGTTCATCCAACACCCACACAAGTCAAAACTGATTGAAGATAATCATAAAATGCTACCAGTTAACTTTGCAGCTCCATTTCATGCAATAATTTCATAATATATAGACCATTTAGTAGACCACAACAATAGGCCACGTGCCAACATTGTGGTCAAAATCAAATGAACAGTATCAGTATCAATAATTTTCAAACCTAGATTTATCATTTTATTATAGTAAAGGGACAAAAAAAAATAAAACTACATATAGTAACGCAGATATATTTTTAACAACTGTTAATATATATATATATACATATATATATATATATATTAAGATTATTTTTTAAATTATATTATATGACTTATCTTATGATAAATATTTATTTTTAATTTAAAAAATTCCATAACTTTTTAATTGTAAGAAATCTATCCACTTAATTTAATCATATTTAACATAATATAATATCTATTATTAATAATTAAAATAATTTTTAAAAAATTATTAAATTAAATATATATATATATATATAATTTTTTTGAAATTTATTTTAATTCAATAATGCTGATTCAGTGAACAAATTAAAAACTCACTGATTACGAGTATGTGGTTCTGTATCAACTTCTAAGGAAGCCAAAGGTCAAATACTGTAGCAGATGCTTTACATCATTCTTTTTAAGTTTTAAAATTTAGTGACACCATTTATGGTTCCACATTTAATTTTAAAATGAAAAATCTAGTCATTTCTTTAATATTTCTTTTAGAAAAAAAATCTAGTCATAGAGATATACGTTCTTTAATTAGTATTTTTTTTTTTTTTTACAAATTTAAATTTCAATGTTCTGGTCTCATAAAAAATCTTAAAATAATTTTGAGTTGTACTAAAGTCGTTAATTTGTTATAGATGTCCCTATCTTGTCTCTAATTTTTTTTTTTTTTTTTTGTAAGGAATATCAGTACTTGTTTTAATATCAAGTTAAATTTATACCAAATCTATTAAGTAATAGGTGAGATATATATCCTTATATAATAGAATTCATGTATTTAATAATAAAAAATATGAAAACATTATAATAAGTATCTTTATTAGAATAAAATATTGAATCAAATGGTCAATCAATTGTGACTATTATTAAGGAATTCTTATCAATTTAAACATCAAATGTTTTGCGCCTCCAATTACATAATCGTTTTAGGGGAGAAAAAGTTTGAAGAAAATTTAATGATAATCTTAGTTGTAACAAGTTTTTTACTTTCACAATAAAAATCTACTTTACAACTTACCCTCAAAAGTACATACCATTTTTATTTTCGAGATAAGCTGTGAAGATTAAGTATAATGAAATTAGAGTTATTGTAAAATAAGATTTAAAAAATATATTTTATTAAAAATATTAGATTTTGAACTATTCAAAATGTTTAATTTTATATTAAATAGACTAACTTATTTAAATAAATACAAATAATATAACGATAATAATATTATTTTATTATTGTTATATTAAATTTTTATTATAAGTTTTTAGATTATATACTTATTAATACATTTAGAAACTTGAATTGACTAACTTACACATAGGTTTATGTCTATTAATTTATTTAAAAATATACTTATAATTTTATTTAATAAATTGTATTACAAAATAATCACTTTAATAAACTATATGCTAAGAAAAAATTTAGAAAGAAATCAGGTTTGAACATAGCTTTATTTTGCCAATTCTCACCCCTACAATTAAGATGATCTAAATGTTATCCTACACTGCATTAAATATTTTACCCCTATTTCATCCTAAAACGAATGTGAAATTGTGGAAGCTTAAAAAATGGAGTGTTTTAATTAAAATCCCTTAATAAAAGTCGTGATGGATTTGCAATGCAGGGTTTTTTTTTTTTTTTTTTTGTCATTTTGAAAAATTATAGTAAAATGATATATTTTTAGATATACTTTTTATTATTTATTAAATAAAATACTTATGAATTCTATTATATGAGAATATTCAGATCTTGCCCTTTACTTAATAGGTATGGTGTGAATTTAATTTAATAATATAAAATGCATGTGTTGAAAAATCGGCGTGTTGCTAACTTATTCTTATCTTTTATCAGTAAATTTTGAAGAGCATGCATAACTATAACTTCTACTACAATGGCAGAATATTTCATCAATATCAATGAAACATTACGGAATTAGTATCTGCCGTTAGAAATTAAAAGCCAGCGATTAAATAAATACATTCTCACCATCAACTAATCCATAATATCCATGTATATTATATAAATATAATTAAGTTAAGGAGCACCCTTAATTTTTGAACCACAAAAAATATAACAAGAATTAAATCTGTCATGACTAAATTAAATTAATGCTGTTCAAAAGTATTCCACCATCTCTGTCTTTAACATGAATTGTTCTCAGTTGAAAGTTGAAATGGGGAGAAGATACTTGTTAATTACCATTAAAAAGTCTTCAACAGTAGAAGACAAGTCAAATGACATGTGATTCACAAATGTTGCATCCCTCTCCTTTTTGTTTATGTGGTAGACTTTAATTACTTACGGGGTTTGAAATTTGTGCATAACACTAAACTGACGTCAACGAGGAGATAGATGATCTATGTAGATTATATTTATACTAATATGTTAATTGTGTGAAATTAGCTAAATTAGTTAGTTAATTTCCATGCTCGATTATTTCTTTCTATCAAGCTCTATTTAAGGACTTGTTAATGATAAATAATTTAACTAACTTTAGTTTAACTAAATACTGCTTTATTTTAACTAAGTAAACGACATAATGTGAAAATTAACTAATTTTATAAACTTCGCATATCTTTACATATTAGTATATAATCTGCAGTCTACTGCTCAAATAAAATGTTATTGTTAAGATTCTTGATAAGATTATTTAACAAATGTATGGATAAAACAGCATCATCATGTTAAATTGAAAAAAAAATAAATTGTTTTACATAAGTAAATTAATCAGTGTGTAATAGGAAATTAGGTACTATCTTGGATTTTTTTTTCATTGATACAATCATTATTCTTGAAAACCTTTTGGCATCTTTCTTATTCCTGCTGCTTTTGTTCTATCTAATATATTTGGTTGCAAGAGTAAAATTGCAGTTGAAATAGGAACTCAACCTCAATTCAACCACTCAAAATATTTGGCTCACAAGGGTAATCAAAACAGTGATATACATGAGTAGTTCCTTTAGTGAACCCTCAGTAGCTTCCATGCCTTCATGTTTCTCAGTATTGAATCGATCATAACATGAAGTAATGGAAGCCTTTGAGGGTCACTAGAAGCATCCTCTATCCAAACTTGTTATGTTCTCAACCATGCACTTCCTTTAATTTATAATATGAATGTCTAGAGCTATAGGCTATATATATAGAGCGATTGATCAGACAAGTGTTAATGAAAATGAATCGAACCACTATTTACTAAAGAAACTATTGTGTTTCCAAGTTAAATTCTCTTACTTTCACGTTTATGGTTCTGATTCGCCAAATTTAGATACGATTACTTTTTTTATCATGAATAATAAATCTGTATGGCTCAAGAACCTTCTTTGTTCATAATTACAATTCAGCCCAGTTCCACCAAGGCATAGATAGTGCTTGTTTGCCTCTAGCAGAATGTTACCAAAATGGCAATATTGCATGAAATATGAATTATTCTTAGCTGCAGTTGACAATGAATAGCTGAGAGAATATATGTTTGACTATCATTAATATTATTTTGCAATTTGATGATTCGATTGGTTTCAGCGGAAAACTATTTTTCTACAAAGATATAAAGTATATATTAAAAAAAGTGACTTTATATAGAGAAGGAATATTATAAACAGAGAAATTCATCCTACAAAAAGAGTCAAAACAAATTACAATTAATTACAATATGCCACTGATACAGCAGTTCCATTTCGTGTAAGAATCATTCTAGCATTCTTCTTCTGTTCTTCTTTTATCCTTTTTCTCCGGTAAGTTGTAATGATTCCAAATTGCAAAAGAAATTCCCATCCCATGATCATGATTCCACTTCAATGAAGTTCTCGACATCTCTCTTTCACTCATCTCTTTTATGGATTTATAATATAGAATTCAAGTGTTTTTACCCTGCAATAGCTTGATTTTTTAGATGGTTAATTAGTGACATGGTATCAAAACCTCCGTCATTAACCAACTTTGATCACGAAGCAAGTCTAGTTTAGAAATATTGTTGCTTTTTAATATTCATGCTTTTTAACTAAAAATGTCATAAATTGGTATTTTGTTCTTTTGTCAATTGAACTTGTTTCTGTTCTTAAATAGCTGAAATTGCTTTTACAAAATCAACAATATTATTTATACATCTAAATTCATACATTTATCCCTTACACCTACTATTTTATGGGAAATAAAGCCAATCTCAAATCCCTTTTCTTTCTTACCCAAAAATTATAGGTATGAACAGGAGAGTGTGTGAGTAAAATACCCATTATATGATGGTTTAACCGTTTCTTAACTTACCCCCCCCCCTTTTAAATTTTTATTTTTATTATTGTTATTATTACTTTTGCATCACTAAACCCCTTAAAATTTGGTTAAAATTGAAAAATGTGACTAACTCCATTAGAACAAACAAATGGTTAAGGCATGTGACTGTTGACAATGCTTGCTAGAGGGAATGTCTTTATTTTCTTAGCCAGAACAACGCATCACACCGTTTCCTAAACTCAAGCATCGATGTAGCTTTCTTTTATTTATTTAATTTTTGGTCAATCATCGCTGTAGCTTCAACCATCAACCAAGCCTTAATCCTTTTTGTTCCTTAAATTTTCATCCAAAACCACTTAAAGCCCAGTTCAGGATACCCCGTATTATATATTACTGCCGCAAGGTGCAGCCCACAATTCACTGGACTGTTTTTTATTCGAATCTATCTACTTAACACCAATCTATCTATTTGTTTAAACGTATGAAAATTATGCTGATCCCAAAAAACAAGTACGTGAAAACCATATAAGAATAATCAAGTTTAATAGTTAGCAATCGAGTGACAACTTATATTTTATCTTTTACTCTTGACCATCTAAATAAAATCTAATAATCGATATTATAATAAAATGTATTTAAATTAACCTTAACTATAAATTTACACTGAAGCATTTACCATTAAAATTTACAAAAATTAATTTTGCTAACACCAAAACAAGGACTTATACATTTAAAACGAGATAGCTGCGTTTACGGCAATACGTTTTGCCTTCAACAAACTGTTACATGTGAATATTTACAACACACGTTAACAATTAACACATAATACATTACACTTTCTAAGAAACTGGAAGTATTCACGAGTAGAGGGGAAATGCAAAGATATACAACAATGACCAAGTTTTTCCACATTAAGTGAGGTAACTACTACATAGATTAAACGATGTCAAACATCTCATTATAACTCATATCTATAGCCAAATCACTGACTTCTAAACATTTCTTAATAATTTTACACATAATTTTCGGTCTCTCGCTACCTCTAGCACTCCTAATTATTATCAATTGAATTCCTGTCCACCAAGGTACCAATTTTAGCTTTAGGCATGGCTAGATTAATTACATGTTGAATGAAGGCCGCGGTTTCGGTGGCATATAATAAGAATCACCACAGTCAATTGGAGTTTGTAAAAGTGGATTACATCTGTCAAATATTATACGGCCCCCTCGGCCAATTCTGCCACTGAATTTATATGAATGTGTTGACACCCCATTTTCTGTAAAAGAATCTGACGGTGGAAGAATGCCTGCCATGGCCAACTTCTCTGGAAGTAACGGTTTTGTAAACAACAAAACTGGCTCCAGAGGATCCTGCATATTCCAAATGCAATAACGCAACCATATTGAATAGGTAATAATGATAAATGTTAAATTTACAGAAAGCAACTGATACAAGAGAAAATACAGTACACAAAAGAACGAAAGGAGAGGAGGAAAATATTAAAAAGGGAGAACCAATTAGTAAATTACCAATTTATGAGGCCACCCATGTGGGATATATCGCCTCTTGAATTCTTGCTTTGTGAACATTGCAGGCAGGTTAGTATCATAGGAAGGTAGATTCTGTACTGCAGAAGGCCGTGTATGAGAACGGATAGTCATGATATCTTCTGAATCAAAAAATTCCTCCTCGGTGGACACAATCTTTGAAGAGAAGGGAGTGAATCCAGGAAGTGCTAAGCTGTCTTCCAAAAATTCAGTTTCATGCTGAAATAGAGAACCATATATCAGTCCACAAGTTCAAGCAGACTACTCCTTATACATTTTCCATGTCCAAGTAAATTATAATTCGACATACTAATATATGCACAAGCTACAACAAAGTTCCTAGAGAGGATAAGATTGATCTGGCTAAAGTGCATAAAATGATTTATTTTCAAGCAAAAAAAATTCCCCTCCAGCACCCCACCGTACTTTTAGACTAGGGGCCAAATGTTAAAACTATAATTCAGCAAAAGTATAATATATATGAAGCGCTTGCATTGTATTGGAATGGTGACTTGTGACTTCATTAGCATTTTCCATAATTCAGTGATGAGTCTTATCCTTTTAAAAAATACTCCATTAAAAAGTGAAAATAAAAAAAATAAAAAAAAAAGTTTACCAAATACACTAAAGGTCATTTTCAGCATCTGAAATCTAATCAAAGCAGCCTATGCTTAGAGACACAATATAACAAGCAAGCCTTTTATTCAGAATTTCCCTCTAAAATATTATCTTCTCCATTTAGTAACTTGCCTTAAATCTCCCCCCGCCCCCTCCCCTCTAAATTTAACATCTAGTTTGATTATCATTAGCGAAAATTACTTTCAATTACTATCAAATTTAAAAAAAAAATGGGTATGGGAGTGCCCTAAACTTATATTATAGGTGTTTAGATATTAAAAAATTTTGCTTTCTAATAATTTTACAAAGTATTGTAGTAAAGGCTTGTAATCTACCCCACACACCAGGAAAAAAAAAAGCTGGTGTAAACCTGCTTGGGCATAGCTGGCTTAAATATACATCTTTTATTGAGAAAAAGAAGAAAGCAAGCCAGAAAAATAATACAAGTACCTTGTACTTCATTTGCATCCGTTGTAGTGTAACTTCACTGTCCATCACTTTTCGTTTTTTCTCCTCCCGCTAGTAATGATCAGATACCAAAAAAATAAGTAGAAAGCAAAAGGATAAACAATATAAAACAGTAGAAGTCTCAACAAAAAAATCAAAGCCACCTTGATCAAAGCTTGCAACAAGCTTTTTGCTTGTTCAAGGTTGCGCCTAACCTGTTCACAGAGAAAGATTAAAATAAATTCTGTACAGCATATTGGGGGGGGGGGGAGAGATCTAATTTGAAAGGAAGAAAACAATTTGAATAGCCACTTTTCTCACTTGAGAGTAAGTTTATCCCAAATTTCCCACACACAAGAATGGCATTTTAAGAAAATGGGAAAGTGAAGCAATGTTAATTGCTAGATAAAAACAATGTAAATACAATACTAGGCTTTTAACAGAGAAAAGGGTTCAAGCTCATTTTACTGACTTCAACCCAAGAACCATAACCAATTTAAAGGAGGCTAACCTGGCGAAGCTTTTCAAATGATTGCACATTGTTTTCTCTCCTTTGCATCTGGACAGAAAATAAGCATTCACTCATTTCCATAATTACGAACTAATTTCGACAAATGAATGCCTTTGAGGAAAAAGCATTTACTCAAAATTGAGGTACAATGAAAGCTAAGTTTTCAACCTACCCTTCTCGTGTGAAGCCTGTGGGCCTTTTCCCTTGGCCGAAAGACATTATATGGGTTGGTATCGTTAGCAGGTGGAGGTGGCTGAACAAAAAATGCAATTAATATTGTCAAGTAACTGTAGCTACCACAGAAAATTTTGAATACAAAATGGATCCAAGAATGAATAAAACTTGCTTATTAGAAGGAAAATTAAGTAAAAAATAGTTGCATTCAAAGAACTGTAAAATATGTCACCAGTCATCACTGGCATGTCTTAAAAATGCCTAAATAACCAGAAAAGGACAAGGTATAAGAAATTCAATTATAATCCCTGATAAAAAATTGATGTAAAGGCTGGTTAAGCAGACAGAGGAAAAGCTTAAAAGAAAAATTATAAATTGCTTAAATTCTACAAAGATATTGTAGCTGAATAGACTAAAAGAATTCAGAAATCACAAATCCAATATATCAGTGACAAAATATTAATGAGCTGAAAACCAACCTGCAAACGTCGCAAAATTGGCTTTTGCCACCTTTCTCGCTGCACCCAAAATAAATATGGTAAACAAGAAAAGATAGTCTCAAAATTATAGGAATTTAGATATAGTAGGAGGAAAAAGTAGATAAAAGAGATTGAATACGCTGAGATTTATATTGACTCGTGATAATACAAGGGTTACAATGGGATGCAAAATACATAGCAATAACCCTTATTTATAGAGATAGATCATAATCCTAACTAAATAAGAATGCAAATCATAAGACAATAAGGAAACATGGAAACCAAGGAAATAGGAAAACTAATCCTAAGAGATGACAATAGATATTCTAAAATATTCTTAAGATATAATGTTGATATTATGAGATAATTTTCATACATTATAACATAGATAACATAAGGCATCAACATTTTTATGAATACTGAAAGTAAGTGCAAGAAATCATTATGTATCATTACTTATTGTAAGAGCAAACATAAATGAGAGAAAGAGAATCCAAAATTAAAAGTATCTCCAAGTTCTTAGTATATTAGTAACATGTAAAGCATATTCAAGCAGCCTGAAATACATCCCTCCATATTCAAGCACTCCACATTCAGTCGTGAAGGTGGGGTATCACAAACCCTGTTCAGTACAATTTCCAGTAATAGCCTGAGGCTCATAAGTGATTGGAAGTCATTCAAAAAGTTAACTCGAAGAACAAAAGGAAGCTTATTCCTGATAGCCTGAGGCTCAAGCCATACCTTCTCTTTCCAGTAATCATATCCAGGCTGGATAACTGAATATTTGATCGACTGGGCTTGTAGGGCCTAACATTTAAAGAAAAGAACTTTTATAATCCCAACAATAAACATACATTACAAGCATCATATGGCAAAAAAAATAAAAATTAATTGCAGAATAATTATATTAAATGCATTCTTAAATTTGAAAGATGCTCCAAGTTCAACAGTATCAAGAATTTCAATAAATATTAGCCTAAATAAGGAAATCTTTGTGGAAAACAATAATTCCTTGATATCATCAGACGGTTTAGAAGCAATAGCTATATAGAATAACCATATCCAACCAACATATAATTCATGATGAAGGGTGTAAAATAAACAAATAAAATATTCAACTTTTTTACCCATCAAGAACAGTATGAACAGTTTCATGAATTAATATTTCATCATAGAAAATGAAATTTCATAAAACAGAAAAGCAAGAAGAAAGTATACACAGCATAGGCAACAAAATGCTGTTCTCTTGAAACAAACATACGCAAAATGACAAAAAAGAAAGGTAATAGAGAAAATAAAAAAGTAGCAGGGATGCCATCTGCCCAACTCTACAAGTCATAAGGAAACACCATTAATAATGCATATTTTCACTACAACCAAGTGCATAAAATGCAGACTGCCACAGATTTCTGGGCCCATTGTTGCCAAAAACAATATACAGAAGCATATAACAGCTGTCAGTAAGCAAATAGTATCAGAAACATTAAAAAACTACAGAATCTAACAAGTATCACCTCAATGGCAGCATCAAGACGTAGCAGCACAGGAATTGGTGAACCAAGAGTAGGTGTTAAAACTCCAGCTCTTTCACGGGCCTTATGATCCAATACCTCCAACTTGAAAATAAGACTCTCAAACCTATTTACCAGACATTAAATGAAAACCAGAGGAACAACACAACATCAAATGTAATACACATTTGTATTTATATTACAGAATGATTTAAAAAGATTAGTGGCAAACAGTTAAAAACTCGGTATATTAGAAGACTGGCTGAATTTGAATAGTTTTGGAGCCCTAGAAGCTCCAACAGGAAGTCCTGCACAGGGACTACCATTATGAGAACTATTATGCCTTTAAATCATCTATTCTTTTGGCCAGTCAGAATAAAACTGAAGCTCTCTATGGATCATGAACTATTAACCAACTTAAGCGTCACAAAGCAGTAGTTGAAGTGTAGCTGTGATTTTCTTTTAAAATGACTCTTTTGTATCAAAATATTTCATCCCCAACATGGAAAACTTATCCAGATGCAAGGCAACAGATTAACAGATCCAAACTTAAGTCATCTGAAAATGATGCCTGCTACGAAATTCAAGTATTATGACTAGCTGAACATTTATGGGGAACCATCAATGGGTTACGCCTTCAGAACTTAAACTTTATTTTCTTGACTATAAATGTATCTCCTTTCATTGGGAAAACAGAGACAATTATATCTAGTTACCTATGTTATACCTTTCAGAAACTGCACAAATTGATTTTAAGAGGGAGCAGCCACAACAGCAGGTAGCAATTGAATTTTTAAAGACATTTGAAAAACCAGGTGGTGGTTTAACTAATTAGCAGTTTAGCACTTCAACCAATCTCAAGCACCTGAATTGGGGCAAGCTTCCTGGACCTGTAACATGGACCCACAGGAAACCTGTCGCTCTTCAGATGCAGCAAAATCACAGGACACTCTTCACAATATTAAAATTAGAATTTTTGCAAGGATAAATAAAGAAAAAAAAATTCATGGATTAGTTGAGGATTTAGTGAGAAACCTAGATCAAATGGATACTAGTCCAACTAGATCTAGTAGAGTGAACAAAGAAAATTTTTGGAGGGAACTGTCAAACAAGACCATCTTCAATAAGGTTTTATGTATAATAGATAAAGCTCAATGGCATTAATTTATCCATATAGGTGATCCCATCTAGGGAGATAAAACTTGATTATTGTTGTAGAAACTGGAGCACATTTGGAATAAAAATCTAGGGTGGGTTCAATGAATAATTTTCTTTTTACCATATGGTTATAAACTTGTAGTTTTGAATTATCAACTACTTGTTAAGCAGGAAAACTTATATGAACCTTTCAAGTGATGACTTGAGCCTCTATAAAATTTTAGCTATTTGTTCTCAAGGAGTGGCCAAAAACTTTTCTGAAAAAAAAAATAAAAATTATGCCTAAGATTTTAATTACTTGATTGACCTAACACAGTTGAGCTCAATCAAAGCTTTCATCTTCACCATCTGAGCAAAGGTTGGTGCAGATTATTGTGCAGAGCACGAAGTACAGAATAACAGAAGCTAAAACTAACCACAGTAGCATATTATAACAGTTCTGTCATGATCTAAACAGTATGCAAGATTCTTTGTATCACAGAATCCCAACTCAAAATCCAAAATCTCGTTATTAATTTATACACCATAACAGCAGATTCAGTGTGACAGAAATGATAGTAAATTAAACAATTAAATTAAGCCATTGTCAACAGTACCAACTGGACTTCAAGCAATCTGAAATCATACTCTTGGCAAGAGAAATAAATAAAACAATAAAAGCAAAATAGAATGATCGATGAAACCTATTAAAAAGTAACCAGACCAGAATCTACCAAGTACCAAACAAAAATTAATTTATTAACTGAAATCAATGAATCCATAATTCAGTCTAAAAATTTACATTTCAGGTGTCAGAATGTTCCTTTCTTTGTTAAACTCTAAAAGCCAATCTTCGTCTTCATTGTCCAAGTCATACTCAACAAACTCTCCAATCTCTGTCCGAGCTGCAACAATTGAAAGAATTTCCAAGAGTTAGGGTTTTCAAACAACCCTCCAAAATTACCCTAATTGAAAAATCTATGTTGTGGCACTGGCAGCACCTCCTCTAGCCCGCAAGTACGAATTTGGTTGAGAGAAAGTGCAAGAATAATCCCTTTCATATGTATCCACAACAACAAACTGAGGTATAGGTATTTCAGAAGCCCCTTTCTTGTTGGGAGTGTTGGGAACTGGATGTACCTAAGAAAAATAAATACAAGTTAATATTAAAAATCCATACTCAGGAAGCTTTGTTATTTAATGAAAGCGGTACATATCATGAGCTTTTTAGACTGCAGGCCACAAGTGAAACACCCAAACAAATTAACTGGTTTCTTTTCTCCTATCATTCTTTGATAGGGGACCAGAGAAATCCATCATAATTTTTTTAACATATAAAATTTCAACTGTCAAAACTTTCACAAATATTTTATTATGACGCAATAATTCTTAAATAACAGATTGTACAGGTTAACATCATCAACATTTTCATTTTGTAAACAGAAAGTACTTGTGAGTTAATAAACTAGAGTACAACAGTGAAGCTCCCAAAGCTAACTTCAATCCAATGTATAAGTTAGAACTTAGAAGACAGATACAGGTAATTCAAAAACTTCCAGACTTAATACAACCCAAAATGGTAGCTGACATACACCAAAAGTAAACCGATTAACCGAAAACAGTTGCAATTAAACATCACCAGGAAGCAAGAAAGTAAAACCCTTTTAAGGCAAAGTGCCCCGTACCTCATTATCAACCTCAGGAGCTACACGTAACAACTGCGAATTTCGGGTAGAAGTAGGAGTCTCATCATCATCGAAGTCCTTGATAGACTTGACAATGGGGAGCTTCTTGTGAATGTCAAGTGGCCGTGGCCTAAAAGAAAGCCTAGTCATTTTCTGCTCATCAGTTTATCTTCACTTGTTCAGTTTCTATGCCACCCCTTTTTCTGCCCCTGCGTTTCAAACCAAAACTGACAAAGTCTTAATCACACTAGCAACCAAAATCACACACACATGCAAAGATTGAAAAGCTGCCTGCATCCTCTAGCAACACAGTTACTCAACCAACATAAATTACACGAAACACCGTATTAATAACAAATCTGCACTGTATCTGCAAATGGACATTTGCATATTCAGCAAAATCATTCGAAAAAGCCAGTGGAATTCATAAAAAGAAATTGAATTTTTTGGTCGGAAACAGCAAGAGGTGAAACGGCTTGTTCAAATTCATCCTTCACACACAACCACGTGTTGAACATGAAAATGTACCAGACGCACACGACAAACAGTGAGAAGAAAAAGAAAACCTCCAAATTGATTGATAGAAGAAGCACAACTTCGATTGCACTCACAGGTAGCCGCGGACGATTGCGTCAATCTGAGTGGTTCCTCACTCCCAGAGTTTTCAGTTGAAGAAAAACCCTAAATTTCTCTCTCCCTCTCTGTTTCTCTCTATGTTATCCAAAGCTTCAGAGTTGTGTTTTCAGTGTGTCCAAGCCGACCGAGTCGAACCGATCCGGTTCAGCAACGAGTCATCCCGAGCCGGAGCAATGTCTAGACTCAATCCCCTAAAGCCACGATGATGGGCCTGCAGCCGCCCGATTCATCACAACAATTGAATCTCAATCGTCAGATCAACATGCGGCAAATAAAGCACAAAACTTAAGTGATGGGTTTTGTGGTGTTCGTGTATTATTTTTTTTATAAATTACCTTTTTTCATTAACTATTTTTTAAAAAATTACTAAAACAAAGTAATATTTATTAAATGTACAAGTATATTTAAATTAACATGATTTATTTTTTCTATAACACTCAATGTGATTTTAATCTTAATCAGTCATTTTCAAATAAATTTTGTTCTGAAAAAACGATATACACCAATGAAAGATCCTGTTACGTATGAAACTTGACTAATCATATATTTTTAAATTGAGAATAGTATGTACTTGGAAGCAAACAAAAAGTTGTTATAATATCATATTATATTATTCAATGGTATTAGACATTTCTTGATTACTGATTTACTTTATTATTATCGATACAGACAAAATATAGAATATTTAGGCAAAATTTGCTATTACAAAGTATATTTTAAAAATGTCACATATTATAAAATATCTATATTAAAAAAATACAACTAAAGATTCATTCCGTTTGCATGTCTAATATCATCTCAAAGTATTTGGATTGTTTAAAATAAATTTTTTATATTTTTAAATGGAAAAAAAAATTTAAAAATTTTATGACAAAACTTTAACAATTACTTAAAAAAATGGTATGAAACATATATTTAAAGTCGTATATTTGCGTAATTATTATTCATTATTTGCAATTAACGATTGGATCTCTAACTGTCTTACAGGTAAAGAATAACTTCAACAATGATTACAATAATGGGTGACGAGTGTGTTAATTATGATAAATTATTGTGAAATATTAACTAATTAATCATATTTAGCAAAAAAAAAACTAATTAATCATATAAATAATAAATTAACAATTAGATAACCAAGTTTATGAAGGATTTTGAGAGTACAAGGTAGGGTAGGGTGGTTTTGTCGGCGTAAGATCGGTTGGTGGGACCCAGATGATGGCGATAGTTAGTTATGTTACGTTACAGACACACCGCACCGACCTATGGAACGGCGTCGTACCGGGGTTACCTGAGGGCTTTTTTGTCATTTTGATTGGTGATTGCGATTCCCGTGCCCTCATCATAAAAGCATTTGCTTGCTTCCTCGTTAAAAAAGCCCTTCGTTCTTTCCCCTACGAAACCTTTTCAGACATAATGTAAATTACTTTTATATGTACATTTTTTTTTATATTTTAATTTCTCTTTTGATTGAATTTTAAAAAAATTCGTTATATCAGTTTTATTTTCAGATAAAAAATCAAGAATCATTTGTAAGTGTAAAAATTTTAATACTAATTTTTACTCGTGATGTATGATTGTTAACTTGTTATTAATTTTTTTTTAAAAATTACGTAGGATAGTGAATATTTGTGTCACTAAAAGTTAAAATTATTGGATTTAAAGAATTAAAATAAAAAAATTAAAATTTTTTATATAATTAAGCTTTTAAGTAAAATATTGATTAAAAGTTGATGATCGAAAAAGATGATTAAAAGTACGTGAAACTGATTCTGAATTAAATTTAAAAATGAGTGCATAATAATTACCCGGGATTTGCATTCCAAAGACAGAAGGAGACCTTAATTGTTAAAGTAAATTATTACTTAAAGACGTAATTAATCTCCCTATTGACCACACTATAAATACGTCAACACGAATCATCTTAACGGATCAAGTCAACCGTCAAAAATCAGAAAAATTCAAAAGAAAAGAAGAAAAAGTAAGAAACATTGGAAAGAAAAGAAGGTTCATGAATTGTCTTGATCATGTTAACGCTTGTGAGCATGAAATTTCGTGTTTTTAGACACATTTGAAGAAGAAAGAAAGGTTGAAGAAGAAGAAGAAGAAGAAGAATAAGATAAGATCACACGCATAGACATCGAAGAAAAAAAGAAGAAAGCAATTGCATCAGAAAAAGACACGCCCCACCCCTTCACTTCCCTTCGCTTGCGCCTTCTTTCTCTCTCTAACTTCCGTCGCTTTCTCTCTCTCTCTCTCTCTCTCTCTCTCTCTAAACCCACGAAACTTTCCCTCTCTTGGCGAGGCTTCAAATACGACCCACAGAAGCAATGCCTCGACCTCAATTCCAATTCTCTTTCTTTTTCTGACCACTTACTCACTCACTCTCTCGCCATCGCCATAACCATGGAGGAGTTCAAGTTGCAGCATCGTCATAATCTTCACAGGCTCCATTGCTCTGTGAAGAACTACGATTGGGGTCTTCCTGGTCGACTTTCAGAGGTTGCGAGACTCCACGCGCTCAATTCTGCGTCGCAATTCGATCCCGAGAAGCCTTATGCGGAGCTTTGGATGGGTACCCATGATTCAGGGCCATCGTTTTTGGTCTCCAATGGGGTCACTCTTAAGGCTTGGATTTCTGAAAACCCTGATGTGCTTGGTGACAAGGTTCTCCAGAAGTGGGGTTCTGATCTTCCTTTCTTGTTTAAGGTGTGTTGATGGATTATGGATCACCCCTTTGTGTTTTTGTGTTAATGGGTGTCTTCGGTTTATTACAAGATCGATTTTTTATTTTTTATTTTTTTATTTTTGCATTGCATGTGTTATTAGGTGCTCTCTGTGGCGAAGGCTTTGTCTATACAGGCTCACCCTGATAAGGAGTTGGCTAGGACTCTGCATAAATTGCAGCCTGTTATGTATAAGGATGGGAATCACAAACCTGAGATGGCTCTTGCAATGACAGATTTTGAGGCTCTCTGTGGATTCATCACTGTTAAAGTACGGGATTTTGGGCTTTTTAATTGTTTTTTTTTTTTTTTATTTTAGTTCTTCCGGTGTTTATGAGTTTTATAAGATTAATTGGTTTGGTTTTTCATTGACTGTGTGTCCAGAACAATTAATTTTTTATGTCCGGAGAACTGTTTGTGTGTATTTTGCAATTTAAAATTGATGTTCTGAGTTTGAGCCTTATTATATATCAGAAAATTGGATAGGGTTGTCTTGAATTGAATTATCTGTCTTCAATATTGTTGTCGTAACTACGGTGGAATCTTTTTATGAATTCATTGATTGTTTGATTTGTTAAAAGTCGCTTTTTTAAAAGTAAAATATTCATTATTCACGTTCTTTGAGTGATTGGATATGAACTGCCCACCTGTTAGGTATAATTCCTTATGATGTGACTGAATTATCTGTTTTCTTCTCGCTTTACTTTACTTTCGTTAATATGTCAATCACATATCCACTAGTTCATAGGGTTCTTTCTGATGCAATGAAACTTGTGATAGCCGACCAAACAATAAATAAAGAGCAACAAGTGAAAAAAATCAAATGATAACCGTTTGAGTTAATAAACATGGATGTGTTGGTTACGGAAGTTTGATACTTTGATATTATCGATCTGTTAGTATGGGATTTTGATGTGTCTTTGTTTTCTGTCCACCTGTACATCTGGCTCTGCAGTATGTGGATTTACTCATCGGTGTAATTGTGAGCAACTTGGATATATGGATTTATGGAACCCTTTTAATCAATTCATAAGCTCATATAATGATCTTGCCATAGCATATTTCTTTAATTCTCTCAGATGGGAATTAAATCTGCATTTTGTCAATTCCCACCTTAAATAATTAAAAAGTCTATTTGTTCAATCAAGTAAGATGGATAATATATTGCATTTACTAAGCTGCCGTTGACTGCTTGAAAACCAAAATCTTACGGGTTTGTGACATGAATCATTATGTATTTTAACCAAAAAATTCTCCTGTTTTGTTGTGCGATATAGATCAGTCAGTTCCTTTCATACCTTTTACTTTTCCCCCCTTCGTTCTGTCTTTCTAAGGGTTCAAGGTTGCTTATGGTGGATGCCTAGACATGTTTTATTGGTTTATTTAATGCATCATTGTAATTGTATTCACTTTGAACAAATGAGCAATCTGCCGTCTTTCTGTTTAGGAGCTTAAGGCTGTGCTTCATGATGTTCCTGAAATTGTGGAACTGGTTGGTGTTGAAAATGCAAACCTGGTCTTACAAACCAGTGATCAAGATAGTGAAGAGAAGGTAAAAGCTGTTTTGCAGGCTGTGTTCACCCACCTCATGTCCGCTAGTAGAGAGAGAGTAACTGATGCAGTAAACCAATTGAAAAGTCGTCTGCTTAAGGAAAGTGAGGTTAGTTGATTACTTGCTCTATTTTGTTTTAGGTTAGGAGTTTATCTAATGAGTATGGACTAACCTATTTTTTGTGGTTTTATTCCTTTTGTCCCATAACATTATTTAGTATTATATACATACATACATATATATAGTATGTATGTATGTATGTATGTATGTTGTCAAAGTGACAGGAAAATTATTCAGAGATGAATGACATGTTTTTTTAAAGGATCAGAAATATGTGGTGTTAATAGTCTGTTCTTAGGGTCACATAATATTGATGGTCAAGAGTGCTGGATACTACTTATTCTTCAATCATTTGTGTGTTGCCAGCATTATTAACTTATGCCATGATATTCTCATTTTGCATCAGGTGAGGCAGTTGACCGATAAAGAGCAGCTGGTGCTGCGGCTGGAAAAGCAATACCCATCTGACATTGGTGTCATAGCAGCCTTCTTTCTTAACCATGTAAAACTCAATCCTGGTGAAGCTTTGTTCCTAGGGGCAAATGAACCACATGCATATTTATCTGGGGAGTGTGTTGAATGCATGGCAACTTCTGACAATGTTGTACGAGCTGGCCTAACTCCCAAACACAGAGACGTCCAGACCCTTTGTTCCATGCTCACATACAAGCAGGTATATGATACATCATGGTTGTTACTGCATCTTTTCACTTCTCAATTTTCTTTCATTATCCAATTTTATCTTTCTGTGGATTGGTCCGTATTAGTGCCTTCTGTTCTTGCATCTTTGGACTTCATCGTGTCACATGGATTGCATGGTTGGTGATTTGTTTTGGCAATATTGACTCAATTGTGGGCATCTACATGCATTCTAGTAGGCATGCATATATATATATATCCGACGACTGAATGCGTCTTGTTCTTGAATGCTGATCCCGTATTTTTAGTTGTCTTAACTTTTTGAGGAAAGATGTAGATTTGAAATGGCAACTCAATAGATGGCATGAATACATAAGATTTGCTTGATGTCAATGTTTTCTGTTTTCTTACAGGGTTCTCCTGAGATCTTGAGAGGAGTTCCTCTTAATCCATATGTAAATAAATATACCCCACCATTTGAGGAATTTGAGATTGATAGCTGTATTCTTCCTCAAGGGGAAACAGTGGTGTTCCCAGCTGTCCCAGGCCCTTCCATCTTTTTGGTCACAGTAGGGAAAGGAACAATGAACACAGGATCACCCCAAGAACATATAGTCACTGAAGGTGATATTCTTTTTGCAGCTGCTTACAGTGAGATTAGTGTTACTAGTTCATCCGAGTTGCATCTGTACAGAACAGGAGTTAATAGCAAATTTTTTCAGGCTTCCTAAGCTTCAACAGCACTTTTTTGTTTTTCACCATATGGTTTTGAGAGTCAAATAATGCGTTCATGTGTCATAGCAGCAGTATAGTGTACATGCAAGAGTAGTAAGATCACGTAGTATATTGAGTCGGAAAAATCATTTTAGAGAGGTGGGTTGTCATTCGTTAATAACTTTATTATTCATAATAATGTTGGTTAAAGGCCTTTTCGGATGTGTTCCTCCTATTTATCAATTTATATCAATAAATGAAGTGCCTACAAATATTTTTTGTGTTCTTGCTTTGAATTTTGTTGCACTGGTCGAGGGACATTAAAAATTATAAATGAGAACATATATAATGAAGCTTGACGATCTATATTTATACAACTCATGCCTAACTCATTCAAACTGGATATGTTTGGATATCATGTTAAATCTTATAAAGAGTATTCTGACTCTATTATGGAACATTTTAATATCATTCCTACGATCATATTTTAAAATAAGGGAAATAATTATTAAATGCAATATCATGTAAAAGAAAGGGAACCCTTTCTTTAGTTCACTTGAGCAAGTGTTGCAAGTTGCAACTAACAAACTAGAGTAAGAATTCAAATCAAGACTTCAGAAATAATTAACAAGTTAGTCATTGTCAGAGTAATTACTAGTTACCAACTTCATAATTAACTTCATGCATACTGTTCTGGAGTTTGTTTTCTACAACTGATACCAAGCTAGTTTTTCTTAAGGGAACAATGACTTATGTTTGTTCTGTGAACTGGCACATACAAAAGTAAGTTCTACCTAACGTCACACTCAGTTTTGAAGACCTACTCCCAGTGTTCATTGAGAAGTGATATTAACAACATTTAGCAGGGCCAACCATCATCAAGCTTTATTTTTATGGCATTAGAAAATCCTATGTTGAAGAAGTTATATAAAATTATGAATCAATTAAGCAATTTTAACAAACAATTTGGTCACTGGCTTTAGTGAAAAGCCTTAAAAAAAGTTGAAGACTAAACTTTCCAAAAAAGCGCGCGCGCGCACATATATATATATATATATATATATTGTTTTCAACTGGCATCTCGATGGAACCTCCAGAAATTACACCCATAAAATTGGTATATTACAGTGAGGACAAATACTGGATACCTCACGACAATGATTTTATGACTAGAGTATAATTATATTAGTGCTCATTACGTCTTTGCTCTCGTAATGTTATCTATTTTCATATGTTGGCTTTTTTCCCTTTATTTTGTATAATTATATAGAGGGCTCCCAAAATATTATAATAGATCTCATTCATAAGTTAGTCTTTTTTTTAATAATTTTCAAGTAATAATTAAGAATATTTGAAATAACGTGTTAAAAAGTGTGATATATCTTAGTAACTACGAAGTTTTTTTAAATAAAAAAAATTCAATTGATGTTTCAAACCAACGGATACTTGAAAAGGCAAAGTACATTTGGGTGCTCATAGAAGTGCAAATATACAGCTCAATCACATTTCTACTTGGACCTATCTTTATCACCTCAGCTTGTAGCTTGAAAGGTTGAAGACCTTCTACATTAATTGTAGCGATTTGAAGCAGCACAAATATGTTATGTACTCCTAGCAAAATGCAAAAATGAAACAAAGATTTCCTCTGCTATTTCGTGCCTCTTACATCTCTAAATCATTTAGCCATGAAAGAATAATTTTTGCACCTTTCTCCCATGAAACGTCCAGCATCATGTCATGGGCAGTTTCTTCAACACATACTGGTGACACATCATAAAACTTGGCTGTTTCTTTCAGTCCTTCTGCATCCTATAACCAACAAAGGGGGAAAACCATCCCATGAAAAAAAGTGTGTACAAACAAAACTCAATCAATGTTGCAGAAGTATTGATAGAAAAAATAAGTGGGCAGTAATAATTCAATGAATTAGATAATATCATTGGAAGAGAAAAAGCACTTAGATACTTAAAAGACCAATTTATAGAGATAAAATTACCACAATGAAGTCATCCTTTGCACCCAACACAAGAATTTCAAGAGGGCAATGTGGCACTGAAGGAACTGGAAGTGATGCATTAAGCTTTCTCAAATCAAACAATGGCAGCCTCGAACTTTCTTTCATTAGCTCTTGATATCTGAAATGAGAACAAACCAAAAAGGCTTTGGGACTTGAATAAGCTTGAAAACCAACAAAAAAAGTTGAGGATAAAAAGATGTGATAATCACCATCTCATGACCCCAAAACCTTCCAATTTGGTCCCCGTGTGTCTGAAATCTTGCTAAAAGTTATTAACGGAAATAAATTCCGCTATATTTTTATTGTGGATTGACTGAAATATTATTAAAATGCATGAAAGTGGCTCAAGCACATCCACATTAGTATTCACGTACCAGATTAGAAGCAAATTTGTGGTTAAGTGTTGAATAAAGATTTCAATTTGAAGCAAACTAGTGCTGACTAGATCTTAATACCAACAAGCAAATAGCTAAACACCAAAAGCTTTGGTACATGACATAGTCCATTTTCACAATTGAGTTTCATTTCCATTTTAGACATAAATCTTTGTAAGTAGTAACAACCCATGAATATATATTATTAAGCAACATCTTTACATTTCAAATTGCAATGGAAGTGCTCATGAGCGAATCATTCCAGGAAATCAAACCTTTTAACAACATGATCCTCCATAGTGGCTGAGAAAAATGTCTCCTTACAAAGAGAAAGAGAGGTTTGAAAAGCTTTTGCTGCCAAGCTGCGTGTCACCTGCCAGGTGGTGGATACATGCATATGAGAAGATTAAAACAGAAAAAGTGACATTCTTTAGAAAATTCAGTCCAAATACCTTGAAGGCAGCAATTGGCTTGGTAAAGAGATAACGCCAGACTAGCCCACTAATAAAAATAAAGAAGAATTATCAACCAGTGCAATCACATTTAAAGTTTCTTTATCTTTCTTGCTTACATAATATCCATAACATACTAGAGTTTAGATAGTTACCTATTACCAGAAGGAGGTACAGAGCAAACAAGGACAGCTCCTCTAAGCTTTGGGTATAAATCTTCTATTTATAGAATCAAGCTCAAACAGAATTAGCATAATGAACCAGAATTGTATACATATAAATTTGATTTGGATTTGATTGGATCAAATTTTCAAATTACAGCCGAAGTTTGATTGAATCTAATTAAAAAAAAAATTCTGAGTTTTGAGTATATTCATTCGGTTTTTGTATTTATATTGGATTGAACCCTTTATAAACACCCCAAGTCATTCATTACCAGAAAAAGACTTCTTTCTAAAGACTAAATTGTTAATCTATATTAGAAATTTAAATAAAAAAGACCTGATTATTTGGCCACATTCACTCTGGTGTTTTCATCTCAAGGTAAAAGTAACCAAAAATAGGCATCTAGCGTAAATTATTCTAAACAATTAACCATTGTACGAGCCTAAAAAACCAGAATCCTATAATCTAACCATTTTTCAACAAGCAACTGAAGGAATAAGCCAGAGTGAGAAACTACCATTGATTTTGCGACTTCCTAAATTGGAGATATAATACTGAATAATAAGTCCCCCAAATGAATGCCCAAGTAAAACAGGTGGTGATCTAACGTTTCGATAGATAAAATCGGCAACATCTCTTGCATGTGTCTACTGCAGAACATGGTACAAACAAAAGAAAATATTATCTAACCATGAATAATACATCATTAAATTATCAAACAATAAAAATGAAAAATCACATATTAAAAAAAAATAAAAATCTGAACTAGTACCTCAAGTGTACCAGCAACTGAATCAGCAGGTTCATCACTTTCACCCTGCACCACACGTGTGCAAGAACAGTAAGTGAAGAAACATAAGAGAGAGAGGGAGGGAGGGAGGGAGGGGGAGAGAGAGAGGAGAGAATGTGGCATAGCATTGTACCTGTCCTAACAAGCTAAGAGCATAGCAATCATAGCCGGAAGAAGAAAAAAAGGGGAACCAGTGTTCTGCCCAACACCAAGCAGCGTGGTAGCTTCCATGAACAAATACCAAAGGTGGGTATTCCACATTCTTGTTCTTCTCTGCATCACCAACACCCTTTTGCACAATCACCTCCATGCTTAGACCAGAGGGCAGCTCGTGGAATATACGAGATTGCCCTTGCTTCAGATCGTAGTGGACACGCATCTTCATCTTGTTGTCTTTGCTTATTGTTGCTAAGGGCTTCAAATTCGAAGAACAATTCAGAAAATGAGTATGGAACCGTGAAACACACACTGCCATTGCCCCTTTTCGTTTTCTTCTTTAAAGTTTTGGTCTTTAACGCCAATAAGATAAGGGTCACGCCCACGCTGAACCTACACCAACACCAACCTCTTTCTTTTTCTCTCTTCAGTAAACCATAGCAGAAACCTATGTCAGTTTGGAACATGCATTGAAGTTAGTTATCTTAGATTTAAACAAGTGGTTGAATACTTTAAATGTAATTAAAATATCTTCAATAACAAATCCTCATTTGTTGATTTATGTGATGAAAATAACTATTCATTTTGAATTCAGTCCAATAAACTATAAATAATTATTAGATTAGTTTATCTAATTTTATTCTATTAGATTTTATGTATATTTGGATAACCAAAATCATATGATGTCAGCATTTCTCTAATCAGTTTATGGCAACTCCATTAGAAATTTAGAAATAATGATCTTAGATTAAAACAATCTCAAAGCCAAAATTCAGTTTTTTTGGGTCAACAAAGCCCAAATTTAGTTGAAGTGGGCCGACACGATGCATTGGGCCAAACATACCACAAAAGGAGAGTAAGATCCTATTGTTGTTCAATTGAGCAGCCACACACACCCTTCGACGGAGGTAAACCCTTTTCCTTACGTTTCATATTTTCTCATTTTCTGTTCAATTGAGTGTTCTTTTGTTTGAATCTCAATCATTGACTCATTTCACCATATTTTATTCATTTGCTGTCTATTTTAGCTTCAGTGAGTGAAATCTTGAAAGGTGTTAAATGTATTTTTTTTGTAGATGTACAGTTTGATTAAATGGTAGTTTTACCCAATTGTGGTCTATGCTGACTTTGATGCTTGGGTTTGTGCTGAACCTTACAACTGTGTGTGCTTGAGAACATGGGTTTAGGCTGAGGATGTCTTTTGGACTTCCATTTACACAAGTAAATGGTTTCTTGGACTTGAATTCTGAATTTGCTTGCTTGTTTGCTTAAATATGCACAGCATGAGTGCAAGATTGTGGATTCGGAATCTGATGATTGGATTTTCATGTTTTAAGTTTGATTGATTCTTTCTGAGCTTTGTACTTCTGTTTTTCTTATTCTTGAGTTTTAGAACTAAACCAAATCACATATTATTGAGCTTGATTTGGAGTTATATAAGACTTTGCCTACATTAACAAATGTAAATGCATGTTTGTTGTGCTTGGTAACTTTGAGGTCCTGTTGTCTTTGATTAGTATCAGTGCCACTTTAAATAAGAATAATGCTTAATAGTACCATTTTTTTTAGTACAAAAGTCACGAAAACTGTTTTTAACCATGATTGAATGATTCCTGTCCAGTAAATCTCATTTTAAAATTTTAATGGTTTAATGTTTAACCAATAAAACACAAAAATATCCGTTCGAACCAATTTTGTATGTCATTTTTCGTACCAAATAGCAGCAATCCTTAAATAATGATTGAAGCATCCAACCGTCTTTTGTTCCCTTCTAATAGTTCAATATACGGAGATGGAAACGGAATCTTGTGATGCTGTGCATCCTAGGCCCCAGGTGAAGGCGACAATTTCACTTGGATCAGAATCATATTCTGTTCAGGCAAACAAAGGTTCGTTGTCAGAGCAATTAGTTTCACTGAAAGAGGAAAGCATGACCATATTGAAGGATTTCATAACAAAGCATAATGTTCCTCATGATGTTCCAGACGAATCATTAGAAGCTTCTTCAGATGAGGATGATGAGGATATTCCGGAGAAGCCTCAAGTGACCTCTAAGAAAACTAAGTTGACTTAGCTTTTGAAATATGCCATATGAGTTTGAAGATTTGATGTATGTACTGTATGATTTAACATATAGTTAGTTTGTTGAAAAATTTACGTAGTTTTTTTTAACAGACGAAAACAAACTTTCATTTTAATGGAAACAGGGTTGTACCTTCACTCTTCATATGTTTCCAGTTTGAAGTTGCTCTTTCGTTTATTTGCCCTTGTCTGTGTTCTATTGCAGCTGAAGTAAGGAACCTTCAACGGTTTTAACTCTCAACCAGACAGATACATGATAAGAGTCCATGCATTACGCTTGCTAGTTTAACAAAATAACAAATTTGTGCATTTTACCCACATAAAGTAATGTAAAATATAAAAGGATTAACAATTTTTTTTATATTAGATGAAAATTCTAGATACGAATGATGGATACAATTTTATAATTTCTCGTTGCTTTTACGGTGTGCATGGCAGTTACATAAGAATTTGTCTTGTTCTTGAAATGTTATATATATTACCTAAATTTGGAATTAAATATAAATAGGACTTGTAATGGTACTACTGTAGTTTATTAGTGGATTTTATTACACAACTGCAAAGTTTATATTTAAGTGATAAATATAAAGAGAAGTTTAATTGAAAGTTTGCTTTGCATTGGAAATAGATACGCGTGAGATAGAACAAATAACTGATTATGTAATATGTGAATTGAAGACCAAAGATATAAAATACCAATGAAATTTATATGTAACTTCAAGTCAAACACGACTTCCTAAAATTCTTAAACTTCAAACGAAATCCTAGTTTACTTCTGTGCTTAACAGTGCCATCTATAAAGTATGACCCTCTTTTCTGGAAGTTCTGGTCATGGCTTTGGTGATGACATGAGTAAGAATCCCAATAGGGCAAAAGAACAAGCAAAAAGAAACCGAATGCCGAGTTTCAATCTGATTCTCCAGTCCATCTTGGAAAACCTGCCTGCATACATAACCACAAATACTATTAGAAAAATAACTAACAACGGGGTGCAGAGGGAAAGCAAAGAAGATAGATAAAATGAAGGACCTTGCAGCAAAAAGATCAACAACCAACAGGTGAATCCAGGCAGAGGCTAAAGTCAACTCACTGGAGAACATTTTTCCTATACTAGTCAGCTGCACATAACACGGTTTATCAGTCGAATAGAACTCTTTTGGGAAAAGAAACTTCATTGTTGAATGCATACTCACCTCTGGTAGCAAGTATTTACTTGCAAAAATCAATTGGATTGTCTCAGGGGTCCAAGAAAGGTACAATAAATATGCATATAGAATGCCAAGTACTACATACGGTATACTACTTTCCATAGACTTCTTGGTCTGCATTTTTGCATATAAGGAAAATGAATTAGAGACATGGACTACAGAATCAAAACCCAATAGAAGATATGAGAAAGAAGAATATCCAAATTCGCCCAAAAGAATAATTTTACAACTACAGAAAAAAATAGGTCCAGGTATAAGCACGTCTATGTATATAAATTTTTTTTGCATATTATATATACTTAAGAAAACGTGTTGTTAAATGAACCTAAAAGTTGCAGCTGCATTATGATTACCAATTATAAATTTTCTCAAATGTAGTAAGAAACATACTAGCTCAGATTTTGGAGCTAGAACCATGAGTGTGTAAAATGGGAGCACTGCTATTGTTCCAATTGTAAATGCATTGCTAGCAAGTTGAGATCCCAAGAACCCTGAAACATGAAAGCAGAAAAAGGAATATAAGGAACAAAAATAGTCACCACCATTTATACAGAAAGAAGGAATGTTCAATCAACTATATATAAAGAGTACAGTTGACTATCGCTTTGCTCCTTACCATTATTAATGATAAAAGAATCATTCATTCCCATTACATATTACAGCACTACAGAAAAAATTACTAGGATATTTAGAGTTTAGACTGGAGAAAAAGAATGATTGTAATGATTTCAACAGTTAAAAGCAAAACTTTATACCCAACCAGAATGATTGTAATGATTCTAGGACATAGACTGGTACATGAGTAATAGTCAATCTCCCTTGGACTAGGGAAAGGTGGGAAAAAATAAAACACAACAAAATAAGGGGTCTTTATTCTTGTGGAATCAAGACACAATCTACACAAAAGAAACTCACCAGATTGGTGCAAGGATTGCACAATAGATGCAGTGAATCAATATTAATTCCCTGGTAAGACAAATCCAACATTTTTCACAAAAGAACTAAAATTTATCCCAATTAAAAATCCCTCACAGCACAATTCTACTGAATGATAAGTTATATCAATGAAGAAATAGCTTGCACCAATGATATTATATCAATCAGAATGCACAGAAAATTTCCATGGATCAAAAAGACCTCAGATCACTGAAAGTAATTTTAAAGCAAAGAAGCCTAATAACAAAAGCTCCAACTTTACCTGTAGGAAGCTCTGAGAAATGAAAAAGTGCTATCAACATGCAAAACCAAAACACTAGAGACTTGGTAAAAAAATTGGACCAGCACAAGACACACGAATTGTAAAACTGAGTTTCAAAAGTAGAAAATGTAGCATAAGAAAGGGTTACATGAAGCATGTATTTGACCGCATTTGGGATAATGAAGCAATCTTGTGGCTTTTGGTTTCACAATAAATTTGGATCCTCCTATGAAACTCCAATCTCCGCTCAAATTGACTCTACTTCTCACAATGTGTCTGTTACAAAGCTCAGCACCTTTACTTCTGATAGGGAAAGGAAAATTTAGCCCCTTCCCAACTGAATTACAAGGTTTTACAACCTGCCCCAAACGTAAGAAACATAATCTCAATCGTAAGCAAAATTCTTGAGCCCAGAAATACACATTATATTATCAATGCATGAGAATAAATGAACCACATTGATTGATATCTAACATTTCTTTTTCTCAGTGTGAAATTATCAGGTTGTGCTGACGATTCTTTAAATGACAGATTAACTCAGTTCAACATGCAAAGATCACTCGAACAAACCCATGGATTTTACATTAGAGGAAAAGTGAGTAAATTAAGCTTGATTTTGAAACGAACTCCATTTTAATATAGATCCACAAAAAGCAAAACAAACAACCATGTCAAATCTAACAAATTTAAAAGGGAAAAAAATGCACAGACGCCCATTTCGTTGGAAATACTTTGGTGATTCAAATCTATACCAGAAAGCCATTTCAATGAGATATTCAATCAAAGTTTAAATCTTTGAAGTTCAAATAGAAAGCCCATTTAAGGGGTGGTGAAGAAATGAGTAACAGTCCACAAAAACTGCCTCAAAAAGAATGAAAAGAAAAAAGACAAGAAATTGCAGATAAGATCACAGAAAGAGTACCTCGAGTGGCAAAGGTGAACGGGAGAAGCATGAAGAGAAAGACATGACTGAAGAGCAAACACAAATTGGGTAACAATGGGCACTTCTTCATAAATGGTAATATGAAGAGTGAAGTGAGAGCATTGATAGAGAGGAGAGAAGTGAGCAATTGGAAACAAACTCAAATAGTTGGAGTTGTGTGGAAGGTGAAGTCAAACAAGTAAAGGGTGTGAAAATGAAACTGAAGTGTTAGCAGTGCTCTCTCTTTCTCCCACTTGCACCTTCTTTGTTTGTCCTTTCTTTGCTTCTCCATGTTGGAACCAATTAATGAATGGTTGTGTTTTCCATAGTTTCAAAATTTATTTCTGTAATTTTTAATTAAAATATATATTTAAAAATAAATTCAAATTAATTTATGTACATATTTAAAATTATTTAATATTTTATTTATTTTAAAATATATGTTTAAAGTAATAAATGTATTTAATTATTGAACTTTAACTCAAATATGCAATAAGTTAATTATGTCATAACACTGCATATTCAAATAGATATCTATAAATTATCTTATGAAGTAAAGTTTGAATAAATTAATAAAAATAATTTATAATATTAAAAATACTATTTATCTTATAAAAAATCTTATTAATTCACTTAAATTAAGATATTTTATTAATTATAATATAACTTCTCATTAATTTATTTATTCATTAAACTATAAGATATATATATATATATATATATATATATACGATCTTTAAATTAAATATATAAATTTTTATTTTTTTCAAAAAATTATAATTTTTTATTTAGTATTTCATTTTTACATTTTTTTAATCAGTCTACCAGTTTTTTTAAAATATATATTTTATTCTTGTAATTATCACTTATTTATAAATTAATTTTTTATATTTTAATAATAAAAACTTAAAAATTAAAAAGTAATAATATATTTGTATAGAAATTAAAATATAGAAATTAATTTGTAAACATACGTGATGTGTGCATTTATTTATTTTCATGTAATATGATACCTACAATTGAATCAATGCATGTAATCAAGTGCTGTACACTGTTTATAAGAACACACAACAGATTGTATAATTTTCTGGGAAAATGGTTCATATTTTCCCTCGAAAGGTCAAAGGAAGTTGTCACTCCTGAAGTAGATGCCAACTTGGTTTTCTTCAAACACCAAAGCCTTCCACTTGTGTTCACAAATGCTTTGCTTTTCTCTCAACTTTCATTCTTGTTGCCCTATTCAATGTCTCTATCATTACCATTTGTGTTTTCTAATATGCAAAAACATAGCCATTTTGGTCTGATTTTATTTTTAAACACAGAACTACGACAGTGCAATGCTACAAAACAGTACCTATTTCAATTTAAGAATTATATATATATATATATATATATATATAACTTTTATTATTAATATAGTTATAGGAGAAAAAAATTCAAACCAATGTCATCAAATAAATAAACTTTTTAAGAATGATAACATACAAGCTTATGACATAAATATTTTCATCATTGTCTTATCACTTAGCTTTTATCACGATATTTTACCATTTGAATATGTCATATAAATATAAAGTTTAATTGACTTGCATGCCTTACTTATACACTAATTTTGATATGTGTATATTTGTATATCAATTAGTGTTTATTGTTAAGTCAAATGTTAATAATTTCCATAAATCCTAATTATATGCATAGAAATGTAACTAAAAACAAAGAGAATAAACATTAGGTATACGTACAAATTTTATTAATTTCCTTGATTTAAGTAATGCAAATAGAGTCATATAATTTAAATTAACATCAACCACTAAAAGATTTAACAATCAAAGCCCAAATTTCAATTTACAAAAGATGGATCCAGTTCGACGATTAATCATCAAGACCAAATTTAGGATTGTTTATTTTAGATCTTAATATTTAAAGGTAAGATAAAATAATTACTTTTATTATAGTAAACTAAAATTATTTTTTTACTTAAATATAATTATGTTTTGCAAAATTTAATGGGTTATATAAATAAAACATTTTTTAAAGTGCAAATCAGTTCAAACAATACATAGTAGTATTATGTGAGAAAGTTCTTTTATGTGAGAATAGAAAAATAAATTTTAATTATTAAATTTTATTTTTATAAGTGATTATATAAATTTTTAAATCTTATCATCATAATAATTGATGTATCATGTATATTAAAAATTCATTTCATTAAATACCTCATATATATATATATATATATATGACACAAATTGACTTTTGCTTGAATATAAACAAACACCTAGCCCACATAATAACTTGAATAATTGACATAAGATTTAAGAAAAAAACCTTTATCAACAAAGAAATTTGCGTGTTTATATGAATTTAATTATAAGAATCATTTTCAACTTTTTAATTGAAACAAAATCTCTTTCAAAAACATATTACTATATTAATGTATTAAAGAAGAAACCATTATCTGTTAATTTAAATAGTAAATAATTTAATTTCTTTTAAAAGTAACATCTTAAATTCAAATTATATTAGCATATACTTTTATTAATTTTAAATTTTAAGATTAATTTAAATATTCAAAAAAATATTCATTATAATTTTACTATAATGAATACTTTCAAAATAATTTAACATTTTTAATTATTTAAAATCGGCTAAAATTGACATTTTTCAATAATATAACATGATTGTAATTGACTAATTGTATTATTAAGGAAGAAATCGTTTATTTAATATTTTTATTTTGAGAACGACGTCGTATAGGCTTTTGCCTCTATCATAGTAGCTCATAAATTGGATAGCTCAACCTTCGTTCTCTTTTCCTTTCCTCTTCCCCACTGAGGCAAAGCTTCATTCATTTCTTCATTTGGAGGATACCCTCTCAGGTCTCTCTCTCTCTCTCTCTCTCTCTCTTGATTTTGTGAGAGTTAGCTGGTTAAGTCAAACCCAAGTTTGTTTTTTTATGTATCTTATCCTGGCTCTTTATGACCCACCCAGAAGAAAGAAAAAACAAATAATGAAGATTTTTCATGGTTTGGACTCAGATCTGCTGTTGATTTGTGCACTTAATTCCACACTTTTTTTGTATATAGTAGATAATTGGGAGTTAGTGAAATGGGTTGTGCAATTTTCTTTTCAAGTTTGTTTATTTATTTTTGGGTTTTGTTTTGATGCACTGAATTGATCTGGCTAAGTAGATCTGTTAGACAATTGCAGCTGGGGTTTGTGCTCTCATTCCCTTTGTAAATAATTGGGATTAGGATTTCAGTGAGTAAAATAAAGTTCAGGCTTTTGATATATTTTGTTTACATTTCCTGAATGTTTATATAATATTAATTTTTTTGGCCTTGTTCAGGCGTTCTACTGTGGAACTAAGCCAATTTTGAAGATGAATTGTTATAATCTTCAGCAGAATGCCTTTGCAGTTGGTGAAGAGATGAGAGGTTCTCTTCCCATTGCTGATCAGAATGGCCCTGTCATTTGCCCTAAGCCACGCCGTGTAGGGGTTCTAATGAACGTACCTATTCGGCCGTTAAGGTGGCATTTGAGGTAAGTTTTAAGGTGGATTTGTTGCCTTTTGATGTCATTGTTGTGTTAGAAGGCACTGTGAATCTGATCTGTTCTGTGTTCTGTTTCGTTTATTAGTCAACAAGCTGAGGGGTCTGATTCAAAAGGTGGCGCAGAGCTACTTGACATTATTCTCAAGAGGGTAAGTGTTGAATCCGTACAAGTTGTTTAGTTTGTGTTTGAACCAAGGTGATGAAGAGTTCTAATGCAGAATAAATTTAACTTTCTTAAATATTATTTTAGTCTCTTAGTAAATCATGGGTCTTTAATGTGATATTAGTTTGTTGCTTTTATATGGGAATGACTTGTGGTAATTCCCAAAGTTGCATCTTCAAATTGCCTTTTTTCATTGGAACGATTTTGGGCTCAAAGTTGTATAGTATTTACAATTTTTTGTATAGATGGATCTGCTTACAATTGGCATGGTCGTAGTTTTGCTGCAATGGATGCTGTCTGACATTGATCTTTGATTGGTTAATTTATATTTTTCTTTCAATAGGAGAGTTATGGAGAAGAATTTGGCAATCAGGTACCCTCATCTCCTCCATATTTTTGTGGATCTCCTCCAGTTCGGGCAGCTAACCCCTTGACTCAAGATGCTCGATTTGGAGACGAAGAGCACGCTATTCTGTCAACAATTTCATCGCCCTCAAGCTTACTGTCTCCATCTTCAGCATCTCGTAAAGGAGGATGTGCTCGGATGAAGTTTGGACTTAAACCAGCTGCAGTTAGAGTAGAAGGATTTGACTGCCTCAGCAGGGACTGCCAGAATTCAGGCATCCCCGCCGTTGCTTAAACTCCATTCATAGAAGTGTATATAGAAGAAGCCAAGGGCCACTACTTTATAAAACGTGACTTAGAGAGAATTTTGAATGTTTTGGAGGGAAGTGAGAAATTGAGTTAGTTGTGTATATAGCAAATGTTTTTTGTATGGTGATCATCTCATCGTGATTATCCATGACAAGTTTAGGGAACTGCTGAAAGCAAACCTTCTGTTCTTGAGAAGGTTTGATGTGTAAAGAGCATGTCTTTTTTGTAATATTAGGCGGTTGTATCTGAGTGTGAAAATTTTTAGGTTATCCCCACAAAATGTTCTGTATAGAATTGGTGATTTTGGTTTTCATCCCTGTAAATATATTTAGGTGACTTTGCAAGTGTCTACTATATTTAGTCTTTAAACTTGTATTTTCTGTTCCTAAATGTAATTGGTAAGCATTCGTTTTGAATTTATGTGGATCAATGTTCAATGGCGACCAAGTTACTAATTACTAGGTGCATTATTATTGAAGGGATCAAACAAAATGCTGATAAACATAACTAATAGTACATTTATACTTTTTATTCTTCCATCTACACGCACCTTTTATGTTAAAAAGAAAATAACGAGAGAAAATTATTTCTTTTGATTTTTTTTTTCTTATGAAAGATAAATGCATAAAAGAAGATGTAAACATTTAAGTTTAAAAATAACATTGCTCTTAAATAAAATTTAAAGGAAACAGTAAGATTGCATAGTTTATGAATATAATATTCTTTATTGTTAAGAACATAACAAACATAACAAATTCATATTAAAAGAAAATAAAACAAAATTATTATCGTTTAGTATTGTGTTTCCTTTTAGAATCTCTACACCTATTCCATTGGCCAGTCACAAATTGCAAAGAGGAGGAAAAAAAATCCAAAGAAAATGCATTATATTGCCTTTTCCTCAACCACAGGTGTGGTGTTGATTACAACCCTTTTTTGGTAGCTAAGATGATGACAAAGGCTTGCCTCAGCAATCAATACAGTCCGCAAAACTTATGTTAATAATCCTCCCAAAAGAACATTTTCTTAAATGGTTCTTCTCCAGAAAATTTATGAAAAAATAAAATAAAACGCTAAGAAATTAAATAAGTCTTATGTTAGAGAGAAGTTTACCGGATGACACATTTTAAACTTTTCTTGAATAAAATGAATACTTTTGTTTTCTCATATATTCCCCATATTTTTTGTTGATTAGTTTTCCATTTTGAAGAGTTTATTTGTATCTTGTACATTCAGCCAGCCGTGTGTTATGTTAGCTATAAACGAAACTTCTTGTTTGTTTCTTAATCTTAATACGGTCTTATCCACAAGTGTTGCTATCTAAGGGTCTTGTAATTAATGCAACCTTAAAGGCGTCGAGGTAGGCTATTATCTATCAAACTCATCACTGCTGAATGATTAAGGTCCTTTTTGTTTAGCTGTGTCAAGAGAGTTCACACATTAATTAGGGTTAAAAAAGTGTTAAGAAGTTAGTTTTTTCAAAGAATTTTTTTTTTCAATTCCCAGTAACTTCATTTAAACTTTCATACAAACAGGCAATAACTAGTTAGTAATCCCTGACTTCCAGCTACAAGTTCCAAACAGAAAAAGAAAGGAATCGCATGGTTTCCGGATACTGAGTAACACGACATGATCTTAGAAAGGGAAAGACAATTTTTATCAAATATAAGTAGCAAGTCTTACAACAAATCATGATGAGTTTTTGTTTCATAAATTTTGTATTATTTTATAGAAAACATTATAATGTTTTGGCACTTAACACCAGGAAAGATCCAAATTCAAAAAAGTAATTAGAGAATAGAGTTGAGATTAATTCTCAGCCATGATCAGATGCTGACAAATATTGGGATTCGGGTGATTTCAGAAAATTTGTTTTAGTTTGGTAGTAACAAAGTTTGATCAAATCCAACTGTCTTTGGCTTTATGTTGAATTTGGATTCATGCGGCCCTTTCAAAACTACAGTTATGATTTGTAAGTTGCTGAAAGGAAAGCGAAGAAAAGTCTCAAATGTATCATTCAATAATATAGCAGATTGGACAAGAAAATACAAACTTATAGTTAAGGACGTGCAAAAGTTGTAAGAATTATTTGGTCTTGAAAGTTCAGTAGCTTCATGGAGTATAAGTTGGAAGTTATTTACATCACTTTGGATCACTTTGGACTGGATTGAGTCCTTCTGTAGTTCAAAGTTATAGCTATATTAGTTAGAATACAACTTTGTTGCCTATCAAGATGCACATCAACTCTTTGCCCAGGAAAGGTATTGGCTCGCAACCAACTCTTCAAAAGTACTCCATTTTACCTTTGATGTGGAATTGAATTCAACTAATCATGAAAAATAAACACCATATTGCTAGATTAACTCCCTTAATAATTTCTTGGCTCTGCAATTGCGTTAAGAAACAAAATATTTCAAATTATAATTTTAATTTTGAAGAGAGGGGAAAGGTTTTATATCTCTGACACTGCACCTTACTTAGTATGGTATCCTGATTCATGCCTTCAGTTCCTTTGTTAGTTAAATTTAGCAGAAATTTCAGGGGAAAAACCACTTACAATGGGTTATTAAGTAAACCTTTCATCCAGTCATTTGCATTTGGAACAGAAACCAAAAACAAGCACAGGATGATGACATTTCCGATTAATAGAAAAAAGCAGAAAAATGGGAAAAGCAGGTCCTTACTGAAGTAACATTTAAACAAGCAGATCCCAACAAAGGGAGGGGGGGGGGGGGGGGCACAAATGTCAAATTTAGTAGCCTTGGGGCTTGTAGGCAATGAAACTGATGCACTGAACTTGGCGAACATTGTCAAAACCAATGATACGGACAAAAGAATTGGGGTATGCCTTCACTGCCTCATCAAGACACCTGAGAAGCCTCAGTGCAACCAAACATGGGAAGCTTCCACATGGTCCAGTAACGTCCATCATAGTATCCAGGTGACCTGTGGTTCTCACGGTACACAAACCCATGCTACACGCACACAGTGAGAACAAAAAAATCAACCATACTAATTCAAAACCACAAACATGCAAAACAAAGGGGTGCAACTAAATTAACCTTCAACTCGAATTCCAAGCAAGGAATCCATCCCTTTCTAAGAAGGTATTCTACTTCCTTTAACAGTTGCTCTCTGGAGAGAGGTGGCAGCTAGGATAGAGTCTCGAACTTGTTCTTGCCAATCGGTGGCATACCTAGTAGTATGCATAAAATTGAGTAAAAGAGTTGGTGACAAACTTGTAATTGTGATTACATTTGGCAATGATGCCAATGCCATTTTAAGTAACCTTATAGTACAAAAATATGTAGCATTAGCATGCATTGTAATCATTTTGATGCCTTTACGTGCATGGAGCTGTCTTACCTGCATGCATTGCACTCTTCCACCGTTGCTTGCAAGGGAGGTAATGTCATTGTTGACCTTTCTAACTGGGAAGCCAGCCATTGACTTGAGGCCAATGAATGGAGCTACCATGCTAGCCAGTGCCGGAGAGGCACGGTTAACGGTGGTGACAGCTGGGGAAGAAATCATAGAGGAAGCCATTTCTCTCTCCCTTCTCTAAATACTGATCTTGGAGATGCAAGGCAGAAACTCAAACTTGCTATATATAATGGTTTGATTTTAATATTTATAATCAAATGATATGAAAAAGAGGATTGGCTAGTGCCTAATTACAATAGTTGGATTGTGAAAATGGTGGCATTGCAGCATAATAGCCACACCAGAGTGGAAAATTTTGAATGCTGGCCTTATGGTTGGGCACCACTATGTCAGTGCCACGTGGATGAAGTACCATTATCTTATCCCCTCATGAGAAGAAAGTTAATGTGTGATGGTGGTTAAGTTGATTTTTTTATTATGACTTGGTATTGTATCCCTGAAGTAGCATTGTATGTTTGCCTCATGGAATTTTGTGACCATCCCTTCTTTACAAATATCTATCATCCATGGCGTGGGTTAAGTTAACCTTTGTCGTCTCACCAATGTAAACTGAAAGATAGTGTCTTATCCCTTTTGTTTGTAATCTGAGAATGTGCTTCTGTCTTCACTAGTGCATGGGGAAAAAATTTCTATATTTCCTCTAAAAGCCACAAAAGCAAAGTGGATAAGCAAAATGTGAATATGCTAAGCCATGCAAGAAGAATTGACTGATTGGACTCCTTACCTTTCTTATAGTTGGTTAATGGAACAGCTCATATGCTCAAAACATGTATTAAAAACATTAAGAACCACAAATTCGTTGATTGATAAACTCTAGCAAACCATACCATCAAGAACTAAAATGTAAATCATGAACCAGACTTATCTCCAAGTGCATTGCAGTGGATAACAATGCAACGCAAGAAAAATAGAAAGTCACGTATTTTCAAGCAGCTCTGACACATGCTTTTGAAATTTAATATGACAAAGTAAGAAAATAAGATACGAAATAAGGAGAAAAAAATTTGCAGTGAAATTTCACAAGGAAAATTCCGTTTCCGTTTGTTTTCACGTTCCAAAATAAGATACGAATTGAGGATCTGTTTGTATTAACATTGGAACCTCCATTGTTTCGCGACAATTTTTTTTTTAATCTTACAAAACGTACCTCATAAATCATGTGAACTCCGTTTCATGTGCCGTGTTTATAAACCAAACAAGCCCTAAAAATGTCATTGAAACTTGGTTTCACAGAAATGTTGCATACACAGATATTTCGTGTACTCAATGTTAGATATTTCGTTTTCTTTTTTTATTGAGTTTTGGCAAAAAGTTATTTGATCACAAATATGGGAGAATAAAAGGTTCACTTTAATTTTAAGGCATAGTTTTTTAGATACATGTATTAAAAAAATAAAAATTAAAAAATATAACTTATATGATATCACATACAATGTGTGCTTTTTTATGTTCAAATATCAGATTTGATGAGTTTTGTTTCTCTTTCAAGAGGGAATCTTTCCAGTTTCGTTTCTGTTGAGTTGTAACTATCTCTGCTAAGCTGTAGTGGCGTCAGCTAGTAAGGATATTTCTTATTAATCAATAGAATGCAAGAGTGTTAGAGTTATCCATCTCTCAAATAAATAAATAAATATCTACAGGACTGTACTTGTATCAAACTTCGCTTGATGGTTACATCCCTAACATGACAGGAAGAAAGCATATATATATGAATAGGTACTAATTAGTCTTCAGAAAATGCATGATCAAGAAAATATTCAGAGAAGATATTCTCCTAGCTAGTTACTTTTCCCCACATCTCGAATCCTTCCAGAAATCACAGCCAGTTGGAGGTTTCATCATCCTTTCAATTTTTCTAATATACTCACAAACCCTCCCTTCTTCAGCACATCTTAACCCACTGAAACTTGGCAATGAAGCCAGCACCTGAACTGCTGCAGCCTTTCACAGCTGTATTGAAACAAATTCCCTTCCACTCCACCTGTGTTCACCGCATATTGTAAACATTTTCACAGCAAGCTTAATTTTTTCTTCGAAAGACCCTACTTTCTTTCAACTTACTCGTGACAGAATAAAGTTTTCAAGGAAGAATGCAGGGGTACAAAACCAAGGTCAGCAAGATGAGCGTCTCACTGGTTCCATTAAGATTGCTAAACGGTGAGGAATCACTGTTTTCTTTTTGCTTTTTTTCCTTCCTTCCTCACACCATGGACACAAGAATTTACAGTCCTTTATGGACCCAAATATCCAATATTATTCAGGATATATCACTAATACAATATTATTCAACCTGCCAGCTTAAGTGAATATTTTTTGAACCTGATGTGAATGGCATCACGGTGCAGGTATCATCTCCTACAATACTTATTAGACCAAACCTGATAAGAAATTAATGACCATGAATGTGCTTGGGTTCTTGTTTCGGGTGGTGTGGATTTTGACTTCCTCCAGTAAAACAAGTTTCAAGAAGATGATACTCAATGTTATTGAACACAATATATTTCTCGACTCCATGTTCCAATAGTCATCTTAGAAAATTTCAGTTACCATACAACTTATAAAATTAAAAGACGATATCAAGAATCAAGTTATCAGTGTGGATAAAGTGCCATCGAGCATTGCCTTTATAATTCTTCAGTATTTTAGGGATATAGACTTGGGAACAATATTTTCAGGGCAGGTATTTCCATGCAAAGGTAATCCCCCAAAATTATCCGCAAGATGGAATGAATGCATAGATTCCCAAGGGCATGAGAAGCATGATAGATTCATTAAAAGAATTACAATTTGCAGGATAAGATCCTATTAAGAGAGAAAACATGGCATCAGGTGCCAATTTCCAAAATGTTATTTATGAACAACAACGAAATAGTAGCTACTAGTCCTAGTTTTTGTTCCGAAGACACTGATAATTTTCATCATCCATTAACACATTAAGCGTTTTAAAACAAAAAATCATTCAATTCCTATCCCCCTTTTCACTTTCACTTGCAACACCAATCAAGATCAGAGCAATTAACCTAAACAGCATCACCAATCCATTCCATATGCCTCATCATTCGAAGAAACAAAATCAAGCAACAATTAAGCAACCAAAATTTAAATTAAAAATAAAAGTGATAAGTTTAGTTTTACAAGAGCAAACGGCATCAAACTCAACGCGCGATGCTGTGCCAAGAAATCGCTGCTTTACGTTTGTTCCTATGCACCCACGCATCGCTATTCCTTCTCCAATGCCGAACCTGCAACGTTTCTTCCCCTCTCTCCCGCGGCGCGAAAAACGCTGGCCTCGCCGCCGCCACCGCAATCCTCGGCAAACCCAACGAAGAAACAGATTCCGATTCAGATTCAGGTCGCTTAGCCTCCGATGAAAACGCAGAGAAGAAAATTTCCCTGGACGTCGTTCCAACGGGCGGAAGCATCGAATTGAACGCGAACACGCCGCGGATGCCGTTTCTGTTAGCAGCGGTGGCAGGATCAAGTTGGACGACCCTAGAGGAAGCAGCGGCGGCGGCGGCAGCGGAGGTGCGGCGTTGGGGAAAGTGGACGCCGTGTAGCCAGCGAACGAGAGCGATGTTGGAGGAACGGTTAGGGTCGTACTCGATCCTTTCAACAATGCCGATAGAAGAAGCAGTGTTCCGTTTGAGATCGACGGTTCTTTGCAATCTCTTTGCTCCGCCGCCTCTGTGAAAAGACGTTATGCGCCCTGACGAGTTCCGGCCGGCGGTCTTGCCGGCGCCGAACGTGAATTGCCTCAGTGCTCTCTTAAGGCTAGACATTCTTCTCTCACTACTTCTATGCTGCTTCCTTTCAAGGTTAAGAATACACATTACTTCTAATATTAACATAAATTATTTGTCTTAATTGTATTTTGCTCTTGTATATTTTTTTAATTGTTAAAAACAACTATTTTATCTTACATTTTATTTAATAACTAATTTAAATATAATATAAACATTATGCAACATTAATTTGTATAAAATGGTAAAGAAAAATAGATAAATTATTTAAATAATATACATATATATATAATTAAGTTTGATATTACTTTGTTGTTAGCAATTTAGTGAAGTGGACACAGAATTTTGAACATTGTTAAAATGTTATATAGATCAAACGTAAAAGGAAAAAAAAAGTATATAACTATTTATTCTTAGCATTGTAATATTAATTAACATGTAAAATGGCTTTGCAACGAGTAGATATTGGCTAGCATTCTCTTCTTCTGAGCCTATATAACAAAATAAAATTAGAAAATAATAATAAATATTTATTGATATTATAAATTATAAAACAAAACAAATTGACAATTATTTGAAAAATGAAGTAAATGAGACTTATTATTTATTACTTTTCTTTCATTTTATTTGACAATTACTAGGACAAATTTTTTTATTTAAGATAATATTAATAAATATAAAAATATCTCAAAAATTGTATTTTTCAATAAAAGATTATTATCAGTTTGGGTATATGACATCATCTTTAAATTCTTGTTTTAATAGAAGTATTTTTGTCAAATAATGCTAGCTTGTTATAATAATATTAATTAATTAAAACACTTACAAGGTAATTAAAAGCATAAGTGGCAATAATGAATTCGAAGTTGAATTTATGTAATTAGGAAAATAAAAGAATTGGCATGGATGAAAGCATTTAAATGCAATAGTTTATGGGTGTTTAGAGGATTTAAATCTTCAGCAAATAGGAGTTGAATAGAGAGATAGAGTTGGTCAGCAACTAGTCCATTCCACTGCTAAAAGGCTAATTAATAAGTGGATATCAGTTATCAAGATTTTCCCATTAATCAAGCATTCAATTCAATGAACATGAACTGAAAATTGGGCGGTGGGAACCACAGAAAATTTGTCAGCCCATAGGACCGAATCCAAACCAGAAACCAGTCATTGGTTTTTGAGAAAACCAGTGTTAACAACTTAATAACAATTAATTAAGTTAATTTAATTGAAAGAGAGTTCCCAAAAACCAGGAGCTAAAGAAGATATTATGAGATTCCAAATAAATTGGCAAACAGATTTTCATTTTTTAATGGCCGCCATTCTGACATCCCACGCGCTCTGCTTCACTGCTCCCATCAACCACACATTTACCACTCTCATCTCCTTCTTTTTTTTTATAATTTTTTCATCAGTTAATTCCAATATAATTAATGCAAAGGGATTTTTTAATTTGTATAAATTAATGTAAAACTAAGGAACAAAAATAAAACTTCATATTAAATTATATTGGCGTGGTAGGTTGGGACTATAAGGCGCCCACAGGCACATAGCATAGTTTGGCAAAACTGTGTTATTACTTCTTATTCTCCTCAAATTCTGGAGGCCATAGCTGTCCCACTTTCCCAACTATTTCTCATTTTTCTGTGGTTTTCGCCTACTTTTTCTTCTCATCCTTATCTTCTCTTTCTTCTTTCACCTTTTCATCTTATCACTAATCACATTTTCTTTTCCCTTTCCAATCTCCATAACTCTTTAAAGATAATTGCTCTTTTGTCTCCCTCTTGATTAGGACTTTGTTTTCCCTACTCATATACATATATCAACATTTGAATACAGAAATAAATTGAATTTTTTTTATAATTATTAAAACTGATCTATGTTTATATATTTTATAAAAATCTAATGAAGTTAATTATTTTAAAGCAAAAAATGGTATGAGTGGGTGCATGGCAATGTGTCGTGGAGAGCTAAACGTGGCGGCTGAAGGGAATGGCCTCACACTAACGTGACAGATAGTCAGAATGTGAGTTGGACAAGGCGTATGCAAATCGGGCTTTTCCTTCCCCTAGCTTGGATGCTTTTGCATGCTCATGCAACTTGCCTCCACTACCTTCTTTTTATTATAAATGAAAGAGACACTGAAAATGCTATTTTTTTTTATCACTATATAAATAAAAAAACTATTAAAATATATGTTATGAATTTGTGCTGATAATATGTGAACATTTAATTATCTGTGCTAGAACGAGCTGTGCTGGTGAATGCTTATCAATGATCAGTGTTTGAGGAGGATTATTCTTATATTATAATCCAAATCAGCTATCATGATCGGTCATAATCAAAGATTGATTCATGTACATCACTCGATTGCATTTTAAGATTAAATTTTGCTACTAAGATACATAGTCACGAGTGTATGTATGAAAGGTGTGGAAAAATTTGTCTTGGGTAGTTGGGATAGATATATTTCTCCAATTAATCATGCTCGTTATCCATTTCACAATAATTTATTTTTTGAATAAGTTTTCTAACATTTTCATTAATACATTAATTTCAATGTAATTGTCTCTTATTATAAAAAAGGGTAGAATTTAACTCTGGCTGGTGTTTGGTTTTTTAGTTTTTAGAATGGGCAGAATAGTCTCAAAGTTTCCACATTTTAGCATATATAGTTAAGTTTAACTTTCTTAGAAAACATCTATTATGTTTTCATGTTTTTTATGTAATAAATATTTCTAATTATTTAAAAATAATTCCAAGACTCGATGCAATGTTTTCTTTAATTTTATTTATACAATATTGACCCCCTCTGGCTAATTGAGCAAGCCTAGGATGCCATTGAAGCTTGACAAAGAATAAGAAACTTGGTCTAAGTTTGGGAACAGCTCACATCTCAGTCCCATGTGTTGTTTGCAATATTAAGCAAAACGAATGTCTTCTAAACAAAGTCACTTTCCTTTAATTTCTTCCAAACAATTAACAGTCTCCCATTCAGTTTGCAACTTGTTTATTAAAATTTGTTCACATATTAACTTCATAATGTTCAAACATGTGAGTAATTAAATAATGTCAAAGATGTTGCAAACTAAGAATACAGTCTAAATTTTTTATAAGATACAAGTGGCTTTTTTTCCTATGAATTGATTGATTCAATTCAAATATGAAGTTATTCGAATATGATTAATCTTGTAATATTCGACATGTTAGATGTTTAATCTTAAATTAAAAAGAAAAGTGAGTTTCCTAATTTTCACACCCCACCAGCTGCCATCACTGTGAACGATGTTGGTGTTGCTGATTGTGGAATGATAGAATATTAGAATTGCTTTTAAACTGTGCGCGTTGTGGTATAAGCTAACACAGAATATCTAAACTAGTTATCATATATTAATTTCACAGCCGACGGAATGAGTTTGAGTGAGTGTTCATTATTTTAATTTTATTATATTATTCCAATTTTAAAATCAAACTTAAGCATCAAAGAATTTTATAGAGAAAATCAATGTAAGATTTAATTTTAAAGTTAATTTATAAAGAAAAAGACTTTCAATTTAGAAAAAAAAACTTTAGAGATAATTTTACTTTTAACATGTTTTGACTAAACATAATCTGTTGTTTAAAAGTTTTCTAATTTATAAGCATGAATCTTGAAAGCATAAAATCTACCTCAAATATCTATAATTAGGTTTAGCTGTGCTTTTAATTTTAATATGATAGCCAACCTAATTAATTTATTATAATAATTTTCACATAACTTTTAGGTTAATTTTTTTCCTCAATGTCTCCGTGAACTGAATCCATTAGGTTGTTTTAAACTGTTTTTCATATCGGTCTTAACATCATATCATAAAATTTCAAAATAATATCGTTATATATTTAACATAAAAAAGTATTATTATTTTTTAATGCTTAAAATTAATTTTTGAAATCAGTAATACTAATTTTCATAAAAAAAGCAAAGGAAGATATACCATTATTAAAGAATTGAATAATAATAATTAAAGAAGAAGGCAAAAAAGTGGCATTGGATTAGGAAAATGTTTAGGAAAAGTGGAATGGTGTTAATTTGGGAAAATGGGGATATGGATTAGTGTTGTAGAAGTAAACAATGTTTATCATTGTAATTGTAATTAATAAAATAATTAGAGATATTGATACGTAATTTGGTTTGGGAGTAGTTGATTAGAACCAAATGGAAGAGCCCAGAGAGAGAGAGAGACACCGTCTCCATCCAAAACCATTGGCTTTAATACTTTCCTCTCTCATGCGCCCACAGTCAGAACCACAAAACCGGAAACCAGTCTCCGGTTTTGCTCCAAAACCGCTTTCCATCCAATTCCCGAAAACCAGGAGCTTTTCCCATTTCTATGTTTTTTAATTTTTCATTCCAAAACCGCTATGCGCAGAGAGACAGTGGATCCTTATTCCACAATATGTGGCGATTCGACCGCACTCTGTCACCTGACCGTGCCCGCCACGCGCCTCATTCTTCCTTCCTCAATTTTTGTACCCATTTGCATGTTCCACCCACCATCACTCTTTTCCTTTTCTCAGTGGCAGATTCCGTAATAAAGCCAACAAATTCTAGATGGGCTTTGGAGGGGTGCCCACGTCAGCTACGTCCCAATGACAAAGGGATGAGTGTCCCTATGATTGGGAGTTGATCCCACGCGCCTCATGTGAAAGTGGACTTTGATTAACAAAAGTGGCTGTTTACTTCCTCGAACCTCAACCTCCTTGAATGTGGAAACCGCGGTTTATGTCTGTGTGTTGTTATTATAGTACTAGTACTATAAAACAATTCTTCAGAAACAGCTGCGTTCCCCACAACCCAGTACCTGAAAATTGAAAATTGAAAACTCCACTCTCTCTCTCCCCCAACAAATATATACCCTTCTTACCCACAATTCTATGATCACACTCTTCTTCTCTCGCTCCCTTTTCGAATCGCCATCAAGTTCTCCTCTCTCTTCTGTTCTCAATTGGGTTTTCAACAATTCGTCACAAAAATGCGCATGAGTTGCAATGGATGCCGGGTGCTGAGAAAAGGTTGCAGCGAGAATTGCAGCATCAGACCCTGTTTGCAGTGGATCAAGAGCCCTGAATCCCAAGCCAATGCTACCGTTTTCCTTGCCAAGTTCTATGGTCGTGCCGGCCTCATGAACCTCGTCAACGCAGGCCCAGAGCATCTTCGACCAGGTTTTCCATCGTTTTCCCTTCCCCTTTTCTCGGGAACCAAACAGAAAAGAATAAAGTTACTAACGTTTAGTTTTGCTTTTTCTACTTGCAGCGATTTTTCGTTCGTTGTTGTACGAGGCATGCGGTCGGATAGTGAACCCGATTTACGGGTCCGTTGGTCTGTTATGGTCGGGGAGTTGGCAGCTCTGTCAAGCCGCCGTGGAAGCTGTCTTAAAAGGAGCGCCAATTACGCCGATCACTTCCGAAGCCGCCGCTAACGGGCGGGGCCCACCTCTCAAGGCCTACGACATACGCCACGTGTCTAAAGACGAGAACTCGGCCGCGTCAAACGAAACCCAGCAGCGAGTCAAGACTCGTTCCCGCGTTAAGCGACCCCTCCCCAAGCCAAAACCCACCAACGAAAACACCACCAACAATGATACTACTACTACTACTACTACTACTACTAAGGGAACCGAATTGGGTTCGGGAGAACCGGGTTCTGCACGCGAGCCGGAGCAGTGGACCGAGGGGCTGAACCGGTGTGGGAGTCACGAGTCGTCGCTTAGCCACCAATCGGAGGCGGCGAATGAGAGCAAAGAGAGCGAGAGCATGGTGTCGGTGGAGACGGCGGAGACTTCGATCCTCTTTCGAGATGAACCGGAGTCTAACCCGAAGCGGGTTGATCGAACCGAAGAGGGTGGTGATCACGTGGGTCTGGAGCTAACGCTTGGGTTTGAACCGGCCTCGCTTGTGGTTCCTGTGAAGAAGAGAAGGATTGAGTTGAAGGATTGTAGTGGGTCGTGCAAGATGGAACTTGGCCTTGAATACACGCCTTGAGGGACTCTTTCTCGCCTCAATTTTGACTCTTTCGGCTTTCTCTGTTTTCTTTTGTACAAGAGATCAGAATGTTACTTTTTACCTTTTTTATTTTCGTATTTTGGGTTATTAACCCCCTCTTTCTTTGTCGGTTGTGAATGCGGTGCTGTACAAACTACAGACATGAATGGTAGCTCCATCAAAAAATAACATTTCATCTTTGTTGGCATGTGCTTCTCAATTTCAAAATTACTGGTTGGCATTAAGCTTTTGAGTACTCACCTCAGAATGATAAAATAACAATATGGACATAATGGAAATGTAATATTATGGAATATTCATTACAGTAATTGGAATTTTGAAAAGAGAAGTAGTAAATTTTGGTAAAATTATGAAAGAAAGGGTGCTCACATATATAGTGGTTTTCGAGAAGATGAAGTGCATGTTTTTGAAAAGGATTTTAAGAACAATTATTTTTGGTAAAGAAGTTTATCAACATGAGATGCTACAATAAAGGGAGTGGAAATGAATAATGGACGAGAAACATGCTTGTTTTAAATTTAGAGGATCTTGAAACATGATGGTAAAAGGTTGCTTCTCCGACAGGGTGTATGCGTGTCTTAGATGTGGGGACTGAGTTTTGAAGAGCGAGGACTTTGGGGGTTTTCCTTTGCCTCTTGCAGAGGTAGAGGAGTCGTACGAGGGACTTGGACTCTGTTGTGTTGTCAGCTCCAACCTTCTTTGTCAATCTCTATTATGTGGCTCTGTTTCTCTCACAGTTTTTAATAATGTGTGAAGCAGTGTGTTATTACTGTTTTTTCCTTCTTCTTTGGTGCAAAGCATTTCTTAGCCCATTACTTCTTTCATTATTGGGCTTGGCTCAGCATAAAAGTTATATTGGGCTGGATAACCCGAAACAGTACTGGTGTCATGGTGGAAAATAAGAGACAAGTATCTGAAAATAAAGGATTGGTTTAGCATTTTTTAATTGTAGACTCAAAAAAAAAAAAACCAACCAGGCCATTCCGAGGTGAACGAGATGAGAATATTTGTTTTGAAGAACAAAAAGGGCCCTAATTAGGAAGACATAATAACAATGAGCCCAAAGAACCAAGCGGGCCAGTCCTCTGTGGATTAGGCCATGTTAGCTATGGTTGTTAGGGTAAGCTCTCTCATTGAAGTTGCAAACCATGTTCATGTTCATAAACCAAAATCAAGACACAAGGTTGGTTGACATGGTGGCACATCCTTTGGGCTTTTTTATTAATGTAGTATGTTATGGTCATTGTAATTTTAATATTAGTCCCTTTCACATCCTTCACTAGTCACTACTCTCCCTCTCCCTCTCCCTCTCCCTCTCCCTCTCCCTTCCTTTTATATTTCGGAATCTCTACATTTTGTGCTTACACTCACACAAGCACAAAAAGAGAGATTAATTTACATTACTACAAATTCAAAATGGTTTATTTATTAAATATTTATATGATGTTTATTTAACTAGTTATATATTTAAATGATACTTTTTTATTTATTAATAACAATTTATTCAATTAACATTAAATATAATGAGATATTAATTTGTTAATCGCTTGTAAAATAATATTTTATTAATCAAATTTAAATTTTTTAAAATATTTTTCATTTATATTTTACCCATACATTATTTAAAATATCTGTAAAATGTAAAAAATATTTAAGAAATAGTTATAAAAATAACTATTAGAAAGAGGAAGATACATAATAACATATTTGAGAAAACTTCATTATAGAATAAAAAACATTATTTTGAAAAAAAATCTCTTAAGATGCTATGAAAAAACACATTTTAAAAACAAGTGAGTTCAAAATCACACTAACGAGAGATGGTAAAAACAAAAAGAAAGATCTATTTGGGTTGGCGATATGACTTGTCTGCTATTGTACATGACATTTTAACTTCAAACAACTATTAAAAAGAACTATAAAAAGGATTCCCATTAACGGTTCTTATAAATAACTCAACTTTAATTCATGAAAATGGTTGAAAAGAAAAGAAAATGTGGGCAAGTGACAAGGTGCAGAAAGAAAAGTTCTTATCCTTACGAATAAGGTAGTGTTAAAGAAAATGGTGTCACTTGATTGACAACACACTTGTTCCATTTGGTACAGAGAGAAAGTACAATCTTGGGTACTGTGTTAAGACAAATTCCATAGACCCCATCTTGTAATAGAATGAATCTCTTAGGCAAACATGCTCCAAGTCTTCCCCTCATCTTCTACAGTGAAGTGCTCATCCACTTTGGCCACTTTATGGTGCCAATCACTGTTCACAAAGTATCACAATTTCTTGTTTGTCTCATCATAATGTAAATGTAAAACCATTTTTCTATTTTATCCATAGAGGGATATATATATTGGAGTGGTCACTACTACTAGCACGTTCTTGGCTTTGTAAGTGCCTTGTCAATTCAATGCAAATTTATCAAATAACTCATCAAAGACCATTGCCTTACCATCCTTTCTCACCCGTCACTTCTCCAATCTCAGTGCTCCAACTTGCCTCCTTCATCAATGCAAGTTTCAGAGGTTTTATGTTGGACGGTTTACCTCCTAATATTGTTTTATTTTGTTCATATAAATAAATGATGCATTATTTTTTTAGAACTACACTCGAAGTGTATATTTGTTTATTTTACGTTTATTATAATGCATAATTTTTTTAAGTACACAAATCCCTGATATAGTATAATTTTGTTTTACTTTAATATATTGACTAGCTATAGATTCTCACAATGCAGGATGTTAATTCTTTCATGATCAATGATAAAAATGAAGTTATAAAGTTATTTATTTTTTAAAAAAACCTTTTGAAATTCAAAATATAGGTAATATATGTTTAACTATTATTTTTTTATTTTATTTTTTGCCTTTGTTCAATTTCGATAAATCAAAAGAAAAATAAAAATAAAACAACGAGAGAGTCACTGAGTTAACAAAAATTTTTTTTTTTGAAAAAAAGGTCAATTAAGAAAAACCTTATAACTTCGGCAAAAATACAAAATGCAAGTTTGATTATAGTTATTGCTTTCGAGTATAAATAGACAATTCATTTCACAAATTTTATAATCAACGGTCAATATTCATTATCTTTTTTAGTGGAATTAATTAATAAAAAACCCTACTAATTTCCGATTTTTACTTATTATATAAAGTATCATATCTTTATTAAACCTTACACAACTAAATTCCTTCATATTTTATAAAATTTTATTAATATAATAAAAAAATTTATAACTGTTAATTACTTAAATAGTAGAAATTTAAATAACATCAGAATAATAAAAGAGAATATATATAATAAAATGTTGTTTGTATATTTTTAAAATAATGAGAAGCACTTTTGAAAGTACAGTAATAAAAGTTTAATCATATAAATTGAGAAAACATACTAAAAAAATGTATAAAAAATAATTTACTAAGACTGATTCGATCTCAGAAATTTATTCATATAAATTGAATTCCTGAGAATGCATAAAAGTATTATGAAAGTAACAAATATAAATTTATTTTCATAAACTAGTAATTGATAAGTTCGTTCCAAAAAAGAATCCATAAACTGGTGCTATTATTTCCAATAACATGCTTGCACCCTCCAACAGTACCATAACCAAGGTTAATTGTAAAGCTTTTTTAGAAAATGTTAATTGGTAAACAAATCGCTTAAAATCCGATATGATAAGGGTAAGTGATCGATTATTATGGAATGCACAGTTTATTATGTTTTTTTATCCCACACAATGGAGAAAATTGGCTTGCAGTTGTTGCAGACTGTTGTAGATGTTAATAATTTTTGCTGATTCTACTGCCTTCCAATAGTTTCCTCACTCTTTTTAATATGCTTTGTTAGTACTTATTTATTACCCTAAAATTGAAAACCTCACCTACTCTATCGTTTTATGCAATTACATTCATAAAAATAATATACAAGTTATTATTTACGTGAAAATTCTTAAGCATAACTCCTATGGAGCTTTTGCACAAGAAATTGAGAGTCAAAAAGATGAATGGTGATACCAATAAAGTCTGGGAAGATCACTAAATTTCTCCCATATTGATTGAAACGAGATTCACTTGGAGATTTTGCATAGACCCTGAGAGTCAAAAGAGTTTTTAGTGAAAACACTAGCAAATTTGGGATAGATAATTAAAATTCTCAAATATATTAATTGAAATTCAATTTTAAGTTATGTATGTTAAAAAGAAAAAATGCTTCCTTCGAAGATATTATAAATGTAAATATATATACTCTCATGTTATACTCACCATATCTTCAGTAGTATGATAGGATACTATTAATTAATTGGTCGACCTCAACATGATTTATATTTATATTATTTTTAAAGATTTTTTATAAACAAAATATAAAAAATGAATAAAACTTTTTTTACATGTTAGAAACAATTTATTTAAGAGTAAACATCTCTTTTAATTGTTTAAGTTACCTTTTTTTCATTTGAACTACAAGTATACTCTTTTAAAAATAATTATATTTCGATGAAATGAAACTATTATAAATAATAAAATTTTTCTTTTAAATATTTAATACAATTGCATTTATTTATGAGTACTTGTAATTATAATATTTGCTTTAATTACTAAAATTAAAATTTTAAGTTTTTTAACTTTTAAATAATATTTTTAGTTCAATTTATGAGAAATAGCTATCAATATTAAAAATATAAAAAACAAAAATTCTTTTTAAAGATGTGTTAATTTTCAAAGAAAATTTTATACTTTTATATCAGGTTTGTGTTAATAAAGTACCTACTATTCATGTATAAAAAATCATATATTTATTCATTTAATATAAATATTATTACACCAAATTAACTATTTAATATTAGAAATATTTCTAAATTAGAGTTTAAATTTATAACAAATAACCATTTTTTTTATCAAATATTATAAATTAAATATTTATTTATTTCGTATAAATAATATCATGATTGTAATCACAGTAGAATTATAATGGCACACGTTAACGTTATGTTAGTGTAAGGATAATTAAAGAAAAGGTTATCTTCATCCATTGGGGAATGGGGATTTCTGAATTTTGGTTTAGTGTCAAGACTCTATCCCTAAGTCGGACCACCACAAGTGTAGAGTGTGAACAATAACGTAAGAACCTTTGAAGATACTTGGTAGACATCCTAAGAGTGTCTATAAACAGAGAGAAAGAATGATTAATGATAATGTGATGTATAAAAATAAAATAAAGAATAAAAAAGTGTTAAATATGTATTAACCATGCTTGTGTGTTTAAGAATCGAAGTTGCCAAACCTGATGACAAATCAGTCAATTTTACAGATTCTGTGCCCAATAATGCGTACCGACACTACTCACTGCTCAACAAATGGATGGCATTGGATATGCAACATTCTGTGGCATTAGGGCAAAAATACACCGAAAATTCTCATCACCATTGAGAGATGGAATAATAGCTAGCCCTGTGATTATGATTCATGTTAAATTGGCGTTTCTAACACTTAGCTTGTGTCCCATCACTGACCCTCTTTTATCAGGGTCAACCATTTATGTGCCCCATGAAAGCTGTGTGGCCATTAAAAGTCAATGGATTCGATCAACGATACGGCAACAACATTCAACATTTGACCCTAAAAAACGGAAAGATTGCATGATAAGTGCTCTTATAAAAGTGTGTCTAAACAGACTAGCAAGACATTATGTGCACTGTTTTGTATGGAACAAAATCACATTCATCATTCTTTTTAATTTTGGATAATGAAGTTTCAGTATAGCTTTTTCGAATTGTATGGTATATGGTACCTCAAAATTCTACCATTTGCTCTATCAAGGTCACACTGCACTCAGCCGCCCCCACATTAAAAGCAAATTTTACTAACAATACTAACATTAATGGTTAATACGTTGTGGATCACCTTCCATTGTAGAAAACTTTGCCAATGTCAATTGACACGAACATGAGGGGGACGGTGGCCACCACCCTAAACTACCTTTCAATGATAAAGACAATAAAGTTGAAAACGTGATTTTTTTGTTAAACAGACAGTGATGTTTGAAGATGAATTTTGATCTAGCAAATTAATTGAAAAACCTTTAGTGAACATTTTTTTCATGGTTCTAAACATGGAGCTTTCAATTAAAAGTATCAGGACACGATAAAAAGTAATGGGGAACTTTAATTAACCACTACTTTGACCCGAAATTGCGTGAATAATGACAAAGATGAAAAAAAAGGGTGCTTTAAAATTAGATACTGAGTATGTATTGTTCTTAATTTCATATGCAAACTGAGAATGACTTATTGGTTTAAGTGAGTGAGATGATCATTCATATGACATGTAAATTTTGTTTTAATATTCTCCCATAATTAATATTAATATAATGAACCTATATATGTAGAGTTAATATTGCTTCATTGTTTAGTTTTCTGGAACAATCAACACTGCACATGTTGCTCATAAGTTCTTAATTCCTCATTTTCCTTCGGAATGTACCCATTTAATTATTTGGTGATGCTTTGGGAGCATCATGCATTTGGGATTACAAAAGCTACAAGAGCTTTCTTATTACTTTTGTGTGGCTGATAAAAAAAGTCATATATAAGAAAATTGCTTTCACTTTCTTAAAGATGGCATTATTCAGATTTCTTCGCAATCGAGCTTTCTATTTCGGAAATGGTGGAGATAATGACGATGATGAAGTCAAACTAATATATCAAAGGTTGAATGAATATTTTGCATAGATTAGAAATTAACATTGATGACAAAGAATTCGCGGAAAACAACATTCACTTTTATTCTCACTTTTGGATCTCTTTTCACATATGCCAGAGTTGGTTCCGTGTATATGCCAATATTCTAATCTTAATTCTGCAATAAACGAACACACTACCAAAAAATAAAAAACATTGTTATATATAGTAGTTTAACGTTATATTAACTTTCCTTAGAATAGTTATTTTTTCATAAAATTCAAACTATTATTTTAGTTAGGTGATAAATAAATATTATTTTACTATTTTTTATAATTTTTCATTGAAACTTACTATTGTTTTTAATATTTTAGTAATTATACTTTGTTCATTTTTATTATCATTTGTAAAATTAATGAACGATTAATAGTTTAGTCATAATTTTATTCTTGATAATTGGTATTTATTTAATAGAAGATAATAAACAAATGAGATAATTAATATAAAAAATGAAGAGTATAATAGGAGGTTAATTAATATATAATTTAGAATACTAACCATTATTGAATTACTGTGTAAAACTTTAAATATAAAAATGGAGAAAATATTTTTTATGAAAAACACAAAATTTATATGATAAAAAATAGGGATATAGATAAATTTATATTAATTTAAAATTAAAATAATAAAAATATATTTTAAGACAAAAAAACGCTTTTAAGAATAAAATCATATAATGATATTATGATTTCATAAATATAATTATATACGTATAAGTACAAAATTAATTTTATAAACAAACAAATAAATAAATACACACACATAAATTTAGTTTGTATTAGCTTTAATTAAATTTGAAACTTGAATTCACAATTTTAATCGAATTCAATATAATAAGAAGAAATTAAGTTTATATATCTTTTATTGTTTTCAAGTTGTTGAATATTTTCTTTTTTAATTTGAGTTTTACGGTTTATATTAAATTGGATCTCCATGTCACGCAACATTGTGAGGATGACGTAATCATAATTCACCTAGTATTATCAATTATCATGCGTATAATTATCAAAGCATAATCAATAACTTTATTGATTTTACAACACTAATCCAAGATATTGCCTCAAACTCGAAGATCATCTTTCTTTTAATCATAATCTTCCAACTCTACCAGATTGGTTAGTGGGATTTGCTGGGATTTTCTCCTGCATCAGTCAAACAAGATATATATATTAAACTCTCAGAAATAGTTCTTGCACATTCTTTTTTTTTTTAATGAAAATTTAAGTGACATATATAGAATAAAATGCTAAAATATCACCATCCTTATGCATTTGATTCATTAAAATTATTTGACTGTCGCACCATTCTCTTTTGCTTTATAGACATTTTGCCCAAATTTGTTCACATATAATCGTATAGTATTTTGTCTTAAAACTAGTTCTAGCTATTTAGACGTTTGACCAAGTTAAAGGCCAAGAAATTCAAAGGTTTGACTTAGATATAATAATTCGTCCAATTTAAATGCCCACAATAAATCAAGTTCGTATGTAAAACTCAGTATTTGTAAGTAGTGTTGTTAATTGGTATTTTAAATATATTACTTACTAAATTAATAAATATATTTTTATTAAAAATTATCATATATTATTATATTTTAAATGAAATTTTTTAATTTTCAATTAATAATTTAAGAATAATATTATATGTTATAAATTTTATAAAAAATAATAATTTTATCATGCACAGTAATGCATTTTATTTAAGATTATTTGAAAGTGACTTAATCACTCGTTGTGTTCTATATTATAGAATGACGTGTATTTTCTTAAATTTTAGGAGGAAATTAAATTAAACATTTAAATTATAATTATTGATATAATCTTTTTAAACTTTAATCACACCTTTTCTTTTCATTTTTTTTTCTTTTAAAATTGAACTGAATTTTAAAAATCCATGCATCGTATGCAATTAGGAGATACCTTAGTGCTGCCACCAGGAGAGAAGAGAAAAGCACATCCATACTGGGGCTTTTTTGCCCTTTTAGGGTTAAATTTTTAAAAAATTACCAAAACAGGGCTTCATGTAAACATATTCCCAGTCTGGGGTTGGGGGGTGACGTGGCAAGAGAATCGTCCAGACCAGGGACGACACATATGATGACGTGGCAAACTGTGAGAGTGTCGTCTCACTAGTAGCCGACACTCATGACAGTGTCGTCCCATTATTAGACGACACTCATGAGATGTTGACACGTGTCGCTCAATGATGTCACGTTCTATCTTAATCATTTTTTTTTTCTCCTTCAAAAATTATATCCTCATTTCCTTCATATATTCTACTATTTGAATATAATATAACAACAATTTCATTCATCTTGCATTACAAATAAGCCAAATTTATAATATAATAAAATTATATTTAAAAATTAATTTGTAATTACAAATATTTAAATTTTTTTTAATACTTAAAAAATTTATATTACAACATTAACACTTAAAATATTATCCAAATATAAAATAAATATTATTATTCAAAATATAAATTCTTAATAGCCAATAAACAAAATTATATATTTATAATACTTAAAAAAATTTAACCTTATTATTGCTCTTCTTGCAATTTCTTCTCCAGCCTATCCAGTTACAATTTCTTCTCAAGCAGCTTATTCGTTCTTCAGCTTCACGGTTAAAATGTGAAAGTTTCATATTTATACACATTTGAAGTTGGATAAAAGAATATATCAAAATTTTTATCCATTGGTCACATTAAAATCGGGTATCTTGGGCCGGCACTAGAGTCGTCTTTGTTATAGATGCTACTAAAACCGTCCAAAAATAGACGACACAACTTTATTAAGCGACACGTGTCAATATCTCATGAGTGTCGTCTAATAATGGGACGACACTGTCATGAGTGTCAGCTACTGGTGGGACGACACTCTCACAGTTTGCCACGTCATCATATGTGTCGTCCCTATTGTGGACGACTCTCTTGCCACGTCACTCGCCCACCCCAGATCGGGAATATGTTTACATGAAGCCTTATTTTGGTATTTTGTTTTAAAATTAACCCTAAAAAGGCAAAAAACCCCATACTGGCTTAAGCATTTGCGCCGTTATGTGTGGAAAATTGAAACCATAGTCATCGCCAAAGCCACTAACTGATGGGCACTATTTGATTTTCAGATCATACCATGATCGATATCCATGGCAATCCATAATCATCCATAATCATAGAATAATAAAAAAAAGTCACTTAAAAAAGTTTAGTTAACCAATCTTAGAAGGAAACTAATCATTGGTTAAAGTGTATTTAATATTGAAAGTCTTTGCTTATCTTAAAAAGTAACTATTAAGTTATTATTACATTTTTAATATAATAAGCTTTTTACTAAATACTTTTATTTTTATTCGTATTATAAGAGTACTCATTAGCATTTTTCACCAAAAAATCAAAATTATTTGATACATTTGGTGTTATTGTAATACATCATTACATCATCTAGAATTAATGCAAAATATTTTTTATCCATTAATAAATAACATTGTAATGAGTCAGTAAGAAATAAGTTTCATCATATGTTATTAACGGCGTATTTTTTTCAGTTACTAATTATAATTTTATCGGTTGTCCTTAATCATATGCTAAGAAATCGAAGAAGGACTTTCTCAAAATATCAATAGAAATAATGCACAAGAACATCATGATACAACGGTAAAACAGCTAATTTTTAGAGTGAAAATAAATTATGAAATCTTTTCTAATAACTTGAAGCATATTTAAAATCCTAAAATGCTATTAACTTCATGCATAATCGAGTGGAGCAACATATAGATTCCCACTTGTTTTTGACATACTGTAATATGAATCTGATGTTTATTCTTAAAGAAACATAAAGTGATGAATCATCTTTTTCCATATAGTGAATGAGTATTGGGTTTCTTTCTCATTGATTTGATTTTTAACTCAATTCTCCAATTGAAATATATATGCCCTTATTTTGTCATCAATGTCATAATGAAAATATTGCTTATAGCTCATTTGATTTCTAGAAGAAACCAAATAGAAGTCATATAGAATGATTATAAACAAATCACTTTCTGTTTCCATATATATGAAGCACAAACCAACTTTATAGTTTAAATTAAATCATCATATATTATATTGTTCTAAGCATGTTAAAGTCAGGGACTATATGTTGAAATTAAGACAAAGTGATAGAACTAAGCATTGATTAGATAATAATGGTCATCCACCGAATCAAGCAAGCATGTAACTAAAGAGAGACAGTTTTGATTTGAATATCAATTCCAATATTCTGATCAGACGAGACAATGTGTGTGGGCATGCGAATCAATTTTTATTTTCTTTGTACTTTTGAACTGTGAGCCACTTGTTGCTCAGTACAGAAGGCTACATTATTTAGTGATTTTCTTAAGGTTTTGTGGTAATGACAGAGTGTGCGAGGAAGAGGGATGTGGTGGTGGGGTTCATATTAATGGTGCACCATGATTTGATATCTTATAGCAATTTGATCATAAACAACTTACATTAAACCAGTATTATTATTTTCAAGTGAAGAGACTTATCATCTTGCTTTGACTTCATATATATACCCTTTCTACAATGCTAGAGTTTCATAAAGGAAAGAAAAAGGAGGATATATATTTTTTACAATTATTTTATTAAAAATTATTTATAATAATAAATAAAATATTATGTTAAATTCGCATTAATTTATTATTTTATATCTTTAATCCCTCTGCAAATATTATTTTTCTTTCTGAATTTTATTATTTGAACTATTACAAATTAATATTGTGTATAATATATAGTATATATAGTTTTTTTATACGTGTATCTTAAAAATTAATATACTTAAAAAGAAATGTGTAGAAACATAATTTTCCTTTCCCTTATCTTCTCTCTTCAACTTCGCCTTCACTGAATTTCTCGTCAACTTCTTAATCCCATTACCTTTTGTTCCTCTCATAAACACATGCTCGTTGTATTTAAATTATGAATCGCATCAGGTGATGTGGCTGCAATATCATCATTGAAATAGTATTTGCAACCACATTGCTATGTAATTGTAATGCATGTTCTTAAATTTTATAGAAAAAAATTGCTATATAGCACCACAACGGTCGCAATATAATGGGTGCAATGACCACATCAAGCTGCAACAGGTCACATCAGACTATAGCAGATATTGGAATCCTCTCACACAAATTATTTTTTATTTTTATGTTGTTTACTTGGAATTATAAAGGGGTTAGAGATGTTTTAGATGAGAGTGAATTCTTATTTATAATAAAAATAATATTCCATAATATGTAAAAATATAAAATAAATTCACATTATGACTGTCAAATTATGAATTTTATAGCATTAAAAACTGCATGAAGTACATGTAGAAAACCTCGTTGGAATTCGATAGTTGGATCTTTGTACTAATTTAATAGAGCCATTCACTACAGTAATCATAGTCGCCGGAGGTGGTGATGACAAGAACTTGAAGTTGAAAAACACCATCAAAAGCGAGTGCTCAAACACTTCTCATATCTAGACTTCGCTGCTGTTGCAACCTCCATTGATTTAGACCATAGAGCTATCTTTGTAGTAGTAGTAGTAGTAGTAATATTTTATTTTATTTAAATGGTTGAATAATTAAATTCTATGTGCAAATTTATATGAAACAGTAAATTGTTCATCAACTGTAAATTTGAGGGAATTTTCTAAATGTATGAATGACCAAGCGATGTTAATACGAGAGAACTATTAATATAGTTTAAATTTGTTATTTGATCCTGATGATAAAAATTCATTGAGGCCGTTTTACTTTTTACTTTAGTCATTCCTTTTTCACATTAGATGTTAAGCTTCCTTAATAGAAAAAATAATATATTAATGAAAATTTTGAAAATAATGAAATTGTTAAATTATTTATGAAGGTTTATAAAGACAAATATTGAAATGATCAATTTTGGATAAATGTAAATATATGCAGTAACATTAAATATATGTGACTGTTATAATTGTCATGACCCCTTTTATAAGGAACCGAGAACATTGTTTCTACATCACAAACTTATTTAAAATAAATAAAGTATAGAGAATATAAATATGAAATTCTCTTCTCATTCAAAATAAAACAGAGTTTCTTACAACAAATATCCAATAAAACAACACAATATTACATTTAGTTCATAATATTCAAAATACTCAAAATTATACTACGTAACTCTCTCTACATGAGGTCTCAAAATATAAGGAAAAAGGACTTTGATGCAATATTATTCGACCCCAGCTTCAATCATTTCTTCATTGGCCCCTCAGCCTGTGAAGTAGATGCAACACCTGCCACATCTGCTCACGTACCACCGTACGATCATCGCAGTACACACGCACACAACGACATAGAAAGAAATGCAAGGGTAAGCTTACAAAAAGAAAATAAAATCATATATATAGAGCAAAATATTTCTCACAGCAATAGCCCCATGCATTTCCAGCCCATTTAATGCACAGCATGAAAACGGTTTCCAACTGGTTTCACAGCCTAAATAATCCAGAAGGAACCGAGCCGGTCCGGGAGCGACCCATTTCGGTATCTGGATCCAGACAGCACAGCACAGCAGCTCAGCATGAACTTACCGTTACATGTCTACCCACCTAAACATGTAACTCGGCTCTATAATGATGCAAAATATATATTTCAGCATGATGCACACCGCCAAAGTTATTTTAACAGCTCAACTAAAGCAAGTTTATAATAGATCAGCCAAAATCTCAGCATTTTAAATCAATTAATAGCAGTTACAGCTTAGAAAATAGTTTTTATTCAAAAGATCTAACAAAATCATATCAAAACATCTTGAAATAGCATATTAAACCGTTCAAAATGTAGTTCATAGGTTAAAGTAAACTCCCCTTACCTCAGAAAGATGATTCACACTAGATCTACCGAATATTACGTGTTTTAATGCAAGATTCATCGAAGATTCGGCTTTAGAACGAAGTTTCTCCTAAGAACACCATGAACTTCTATGAGAAAGAGAAGGAAAAGAGAAACGAACGGTAAATCTAACTTCAAACTTAAAGAAACTTACTTCAAATCCTTCAGAATAGACGTAGGATCTCAGATCTGGCGAGAAATCTAAGTTTAGGAAGATTTAGTACGAGAGAAATGGTAGTTTTTGGCCTTAGAACCTTTGAGAACCTTGGATAGGGGTGAAGAAATGAAAATTTCGTGTGAAGCCCCCTTTTTATAGAAAATTTTCGAAAGTTACTGTTCATCGCCTTACTGTTCATGCCGGAAACACTGTTCAGGGCACTATTCATGCCGGAAAATACTGTGCACGCGTACTGTACACGCACTGTACGCGTATGTGACGTCAGTCACGACGTCATGATGATGTCACTGATGACGTCAGCAGTCACTGTACATACACGGTTTTCACTGTTCATACGCGGTTTGCACTTCATAGGCGATTTTACTGTTCATCCGACACTGTTCATACGGTACTGTTCACTCTTTTTTTTTTTTTTAAATAATTTCAAATTCCATCTAAATCTATTCCAGTACCAAATAATCCTTTAATTAACATTGAATAAGTATAAAATATTATAGATTACTCAATAATAAATCTCTAGCCTGACAATAATATGATTTGTTGGAAGACTCACAACTTGTTTAGGATTTGGCCTCAGCTAATAAGCTTGTTTAAGGCATAAATCGGTTTTTAATATAAAGATTTTTTTAATAAATTTATAAATAATTTTTAAAAATTATTTTTAGTCCCAATAAATTACTTTAATTTTAATTTTGGTCTCTATATTTTAGAAATTTAACTTTTGATCCTTATGATTTTAAAAATTTTGCCTTTTGTTCTTACTATCACCAATTTGCCCCTCTTCACTTGTATATGTACGCGTGCTATTCACTTAAAACCCAAAACAAGTATTAGGGGTTGAAGCAAAGAATTGCTAACCAACAATGAGTGGACCTAAGGTTGAATTTTCAATATAGGTCCAACGAGGTTAAGTTTTGAGGTCAAAACAAAGGAAATAATGACAACATTGGCACAGGTCACGGTTGAAGTTATTGTTGACATAAGAAAGGAATGACAAGACACATAATATAAAGGTTGTAATATTTTTGTAGTTATTATACAAAATGCTAATTTTAAAATTGATTGTTACATGAAAAATATTTATAAATAATTTCTCTGATGAATTTTTTAATATGGTCCCTATTGTTACCTAACATTATGGCACAAAGTAGAAGTCTATTTTGTCGAACAAAATTTCCATGTAACAAGTTCTTTTGGTAACATTTTGAAATTTGGATATATAGGATGTCAAGACACAACAACTCTATTAGGAAGCCCTAAAATTCTCACCCTTCAGCCTTTATTTGTAGCCTTTAATGGTCAACTTTCTAATTACTCACCTCTTCTTTTCAAGCTCCATTTTTCCACCTTCCTCCTCACCTTCTCATATCATTCTCATCTCTTCATTACTATTTTTCCTATCATTTCGTTTAACATGCATAGAAAAAACCCATCTAATTCTCACAAATCACAATATGCAAATGGTCCCACACCAGCTCTCCCTAGAGCCAAATGAAGACTTTGACATCTCGTTAACATATCACATCCATTACCCCAAAATATCCATGTCTTGATGGAATTACCCACCAACAAGCTACAAGGAGCATGTTATAATATTCCAATTGCAATATCTTCTAAATGAGGGAGCTAGGTACCTCAAATGAAAATGAATCATGAAGCGAAGTGTAAGACATTATTGATAAATTTGTGTTCACGGTAGGATTGGAAATTGACTGAAAAGTCATTAGGTTCATGTCGTTATTGTTAGGAAATTGACACGAGATTGGATTGATGTAGCAAATAGATTGCCAATATAATCTCTAATGTATTGTATGTGTTAGAAACTGAGACAAAATACATGAAAAGCAAATAATACACATGCTAGAAGGTATAGGAAGAGACGCTTAGAAGAACGTTATTTGGGATGCTTGAATAAAATAATGACACTAAGAAAAAATTAAAAAAGTACTTTGATAAATAGAAATTCATGAGTGCTATTTAATTTATAAATTTTAAGCTTACATATCAAAACATGTCAATTAACATTTATTGATAAAAGTAGTGATTTACACTAATAAAGATCAAAATATAAAGTTCTTATTTTTTATCTTGTTGCTGCAGCAACAACTAACACGTATAATGCATGATAAAGATTTTTTTTTTTTCAGTAATTAATATATCCTTATTTTTTTATAAAAGACTATAAAAATTCATGTCAAGAAATTATAAAGAGCAGGTTATATTATTCTATAAATCTTGTAAAAGAATATGGTTGCAAAACAATTAGTTAGACTCAAACATGATGCTTTATGGATCGAGGTACCTCAGTGGTCGACATTAGTTGAGCAGGTAGAGATTTCTTATTTCATTATCCATGGAGAATCAGAGAACAAATTAATGTGAGGTTGAAGTTTTGATCTTCGGGTGTAGAATGTTACAAATTTAAATACCTGTCTATTGAAGTAAAGAAAACAGACAATAACATAACAAAACAAGGATTGGGAAAAAAGTTTTCTTTGTTGTAATCTTTTAAAAATAATTTTTAGCGTATGTTTAACTTACACAATAACAATATAATAATAATTTTTTATTAAAAATCACAAGATATTATAATATTTAATGAATTAATAATATTAAATATTAGAATTTTAATAAAAAAATATTATTAATTACTTTTTTACTGTATGTATTTAAATACAACTTTAAAATTGTTTTAAAATTTTAAAATAAAAAATAATTTTCCATATAAAGAAGAATAAGGAACAATTTGGAAGAAGCAAAGGGAACTTGTTTATAAAATGTGTTAACTATAATACACCAATCAGTTGCTCAGTTAACATACGTTGAAGTAGGGGAAATTTAATAGAAAGATAAACATGTGCTTTGGTTCAGCTTGTTTTAAAGAATTTTTTTTGGGGGTGTTCTAAGAAAATAATTGAAAAAAAATAATTATGTATTAAAGCAAGATTTATTTAATTTGAGAAAATATTTCGTTTTGCCAAATGATTACAAAATGTCACATTATTTCTATTTTATTTTATTTAAAAATTTGTATAAAATATTTAAAAATAAAACCTAAAATAAAATATTATAATATTTTTATAATTAACTAATAAAATGTAATTAATTAGCATCATTATAATTTCTTTTACATCATTTCATCAAAACATGACTCGCCAATATCATTATCAGTTTCGTGATTTCACTTTATGTTGGTGAGTATAATAAGTGGATCCAAGTCTCAATTAACCAGGTTTTTAAATATGAATAATGTAAGCATGTTTTCAAGGGCAAAAGGTATAACCATTGAAAAATTTATATTATTCGCCCGCATATAAATTAAAGAAATGGAAGCAACCATACCAAATAATAAATTAATAAAATAGTTTATTTGAATGAAATTTGTTTTAAAATAAAGAGAGAAAAAAGTTATTAGTAGTTTTAGAATATCTTGTTGGGCTAGGTGGGCTTCTCTTGGATGAACCCAGCCCAGCCCATTGACAGTTCTGAAGGTCAACTTGATGAATCCTTTGGCACATATCAAGACAATAAATAGAAGATCAAACCTAAATAAAACGTTTTTGCATGCTTTGGTGCATATAAAATTTGTCCACAATTTATTAGATGTCAAGCAGTGATAGAAAGAATGATGGTTGCAATAAAAGAATGATAAAAACAAAGTAGTGGGAGAAGCAGAATGGAGGACTGGTGGAAGCAGATGATAAGGTGGCTGAGAAAACAACCCCTTTAACTCCAAAATGGAGGTAGTGACCCTACATTAGTTTCTGTCACACACAAGTTGGCTTATTTTTCATTGATCAAAGTAGAGAGCACTTAATTAAAATCATCTTAATATAGAGAGAGAGAATGAAAGAATCATTCTTAAGCGTTATGGAGCATCTTAAGCTAAAAGGGAAAAAGGCCCTTTGTACCCATCACATCCTATTTGTGTTGTTTTTAATCTTTTATGATTGTTTGTTTAAAAACTTATCTAAACAGCTCCTCCAATTTGTTTATCATGAGTGCCAGTTTTTGAGCTACTGATTCAATTTATGCATTGAAGAGATAAATACGTGTGCTTTCATTCAAGTTTTTTTAATTTACATATCCTAATCCTTGCAATCATTATTTCATCTCTATCTCCTCATTGTAAAAAGGTTGAAAATGAAATAAAAAATTACAAGAATGCTCATCAAGATCAAGATGACCACATCATCCGCATCATAAAATTACAAAAACTCTCTTTCAACTCTCCATAACTGATGACGCCTCATGGCTCCAAGGGCTTCAGACAAATTTGAACCCCATATTTGGGCTTAATTGTGAGAACAACCACAGGGGCATGACGGTAATTTTCGGAAATAGTGAAGCTAAACCTAGAGATCAACATGGCTAAAATAATCTTAGCTTCCATTAATGCAAATGCTTGTCCAACGCAGTTTCTAGGGCCATAAGCAAATGGCAAAAAGCGACCAGGAACAAATGACTTTGAAGTAAACCTATCTGGGTTGAACTCATTTGCATCTTTACCCCATAATTTTTCACTGTGATGAATAGCCAGCACAGGAATCCAAATTGATAAGCCTTTAGGTATATATAAGTCACCTAGCACTATATCTTCAAAGACCATTCTAGGGAGCACTGATGCTGGGGGATACAGCCTCATTGACTCGTTGATCACCATATGCAACTGCAAAATCAAACAACAATTAACTCTGGTTAGTTCAATTATATACCTTGTCTAACTGTTGAACTTTGACCTTGTTTTATAAAATCTAGCAATTAAATATAGTAATTACTACTGCACAGTTTGGTTCACATGAATATTCTGTTCAGTCTTCGGAGCTATCTATCAATTGAAGAAAAAATCCAAATTTTTTGAAGTGGGTAGTCATGAACCTTGATTGTTGAGTAGGGTCAACTTTAATTTTTTGTCTTTTATTAAGAAAAATACATATGTGAAAGTCACAAAGGCTGAAATTCCGAATATGAATTTTCCTTTGTTTTATTTTCAAAAAAGTGTGGCTCTATCGTTATTCAGAAAATGAAAGAAAAGCTTTTAACTTTTGTGCACTTGGACACTCTAAAAAGAAAGCTAACCATTATAGATATTCTTTATAAATTAAAATAATTCCAACTACCGGCGCACGAGTGCAGGGAAGATCGTTAAACAAGTTGTTTTTGGTTTGTTTTTTTACACAGATACATTCGAGTTAGACTAAAATATTTCTATGCTGTCCTCTCTGAACATCGTGCGAATAATGACTTAAAAAAAGCCTAAGATCCATAGATTAATTAGCCTTTTGGCCAAAACTACGCCTATTCTTACTTACACTAATTATGAATGAAGACTGCTAATTATATACATATTTTTAATTCTACTAAATTAAATGGCCCACAGGACCATTACTCAATTAAAGTTTTCCTAAAACTGTTTTCGTGCAGAGTTTTAAAAGCAACTTTGTGTAGGCTCTACAAAAAGTAATACTTTACACTACCGAAAATAAAATACATAAAATCAAAATAAGAATCAAATTGAAGAAAAATGGATGTGTATAAGATACAAATTTGACCAACCTGCCGCTTCCCTCTCATCCCCTAAAAATAGCCTAAATTGACCCTCTCTCTCTGTGACACAAAAAAGGGGTTTTCTCTCCTTCATCACAGAGCAGAGAAAAATATGAAGCAAACCACGAGAGAAAAAAAATAATTTATGAAAAATGCTAATATATATCTTTAATACAATGATTAAGAAATTAAATTTAATAAAACAATTTATCTTTATGATCTTTAATGCATTCTAATATATTTTTAAAGAAAAATTTACTATCTATTGGTTTGTTAAATAGGGTCCTTTTAGAGAATTTTGATTAGTGTTGTTTATTTAAAAAGGGAGTGATTGTTTTGTTACTTACTAGAGTGAGCTTGGAGAGTTGATCCACAGAGGGAATTCCTCCATTGCAGACAGTTTTAACCTCAGCTCTGACTTTGTCTTGCCAAGATGGATTGGTGGCAAGTAACATAACTGTCCAAGTGAGTAACAGTGCAGTGGTTTCATGGCCAGCAAAGAAAAATGTTTTGCATTCATCCATAACTAGCTGAAGATCAAAACCATTTCCATTCCCTCTTTTCTTCTGCATCTCATTCAGAAGCATACCCAACAAATCATTTCCATAGGAATTGCTTCTACCAATCTCCACACAGTCTTTTCTGCTTTGTATTATCTCCATTAACAGAGTCTCCACCTCCATCTTCAAAGACTTAATCTCTCTGTTATACTTGCTTGGTAAAAACCTATACATAAAATTGAAATGAAATTTGACATCAATGAAAAATGAAAATAAAAAAAGAAAAGAGGGGGACAAGGACAGACAAATGCTCACACATAAAACAACAAAGACGGAATACGACCGACAGAACTAAAATGCAAAACTTTGGAATAAGAAATAAGAATGTGACTATTCACATGCTTGTTGATAAAAAAGCGAAGAAAAGGAATCCACTCACATTTTTATCACAAAAATTAAAAGTAAAAAGAAAAGGTTGATTTAGAGAAAAGGTTGATTTAGAGAAAAGGGTAACCTGCTTCCAGGAAAGCAAAGATGACGACTTGCTTGAGCACAACGAGTTTGAAGCAGTGTGAGAAGATGGAATATTTTCTTGCCCTTTTGGTAACTTGTTCCAAACTCAGTTCTAGAGATAATATCTGCAGCTAGTTTGGTCACGTAGTGGCCAATATCAACCTCAGTTTGGCCACACTCCAACGCAATTTTCAGTGATTGGAGCATCTCCTTAGTGCATTCCACCATGTTCCCAGCATAGCTCTGTGAAAATTTTAAGACCAACCATATGTAACCATTAATATCTGTGAAAATTTTAAGACCAACCATTTGTAACCATTAATAGTACTGCCCAAACAATCGGTGATACCCAAGAATTTTAAAAGGAAAAAAAAGGGTGAGACACGCTATAAACAGTGACAAAATTTTATGTGTGACTGATGAGTATCAATACCTTAAGTCTGTCTCCCATGAATGCAGGGGCAACGATGTGACGTTGGTGGTACCAATCTTCACCATTTGCCATCAACAGTCCTTGCCCAATAAAATTTTTTGAACCCTGCCTTTGTTGCCAGGATTTCCCAGATACCGTACTGTATTTTGATAGAAACTCCTTGATTAATTCAGTCTCTGTGAGGCACAACCTTGGCTCTGTACCATTCCAATATACAAACCTCTTTCCTTCACAACATCAAAATAATCAAAGCTTAATTATTAAATACTAAAAATATATCTATGTATAAGTATAATTAATTAGTTAATTAGTAATTTAGTATAGTATGCACATATATATATATATATATATATTTATTTATTTATTTATGTACGTACATACCAAATTGGCTAGACCAAAGTAGAAAATGTGGCAGAAGGCGTCCAACAATGTCATGGCTAATGTTTTTCATGTCTTTGGAGGTTGCTTTGGAAACAAGAGAAGCCATGTCTAAGATATTGCCAGTGAAGAAGCGAGGTTTTGGGCCACGAACACCTTGCATCTCCATGATTTTCTTGATGCGTAGAGGAGTGAGCCAGTAACATGAGAGGTTGTCATAGGCAAGTTTAAGTAGCAGAATAGCAAGTATGGCCAAAAGGGGTGTGAGGACCATCATAGCCATATGTTGTTGTTGGGTTGAGAAGTGTAAGATGGATTATAGCAAGTGTGTGAGATGATGGGAATTTGATGCGTGACTCAACCTATATATATAGTGGGAATTTGATGGGTATCCCTTCCATTTTATATTATACTAAACTACTAGTGAAGCCACAGTTTGGTTTGGTTTGGTGGTTACTGGTTATATATACCGATGTTTATGTATGTGTTCTCCATCATCTTCATTACTCATCATCGAACCAATAGCTAGAGTTACAAGAGAATTTATTCGTGCTAATGCACTTGTACTTCTGTGAGACTTGCTTTGTTGCAAACTAGTAACACCTATTTCTAGAATACTAGCTCCTATTTGACTCACAAATGCCATGAAAAAACAATGTTCTTGTACACTTTTTTTTACAGCTAATAAAAAAGGTAAGATGAGTGATATAATATAGTTGAGAGATATAAAAATATTGATTTGTAAAAATTTGCCATAAAAAATGTACATCAAAATTTGTACAAAATACACTTCACTGTAGAACCGCAAAGTGTTGGGCCTTCCTTTGAAAACAAAGGGTGTACAACCTTAAAGGCCCCGAGAATGTTGCACATGGTTAATGAGAATCCAACGTGATGGAAAAAAATGAATACGTGCTTATGAACAAATTTTAAAAGCAAAGTCTTGATTATGAAGTATCTATAGATTTTGTAAGCTAAACTTAGATTAGCTTTTTATATTTTTATAATTAACTTCTCAAGTTAAATAATGATAAGATAAAACTCACTTTAGTAATTTTGACAATTTTTTTTTAAAATTTGATCTTTGCATGAAAAAACATTGATTCATACCGTTAAATTATAATCATGTTAGATGTCTGTTAGGTTGGCAAACATGTTGAGCTGGTCCGTACTATATATATCATGTAGAACAAACATTTATTAACTTAACAAACATCTAATATCATCATAATTTTTGGAAACAGTGAAGACCAATCCATAAATATTTTTATGTATAAATTCAAAAATATATTTTTTATTTAGAAACTAAACTATAAAATAACATTAAATATAGAGACCACGTTTTAAATTTAAACTAAAAATATCACAAGTTATCAATTGATTAAAAAACTCAATAAATAATAATAATATAAAAAATTGATTTTTTTTTATTCATTATGTAATTATAGCAAGTTACGGTCCCAATCTATTTCGTGCGACTGCACTTATATTGACATTTTTTCTTTTAAAAATCTTAAAATTATAATTGGACATAATTTAACAAGTTTATTAGGTTTATCACTTGTTATCTTCACTCATTCAATTTCTTTTTTTTAGTTAAAATATGACGCGAAACCGAGAAAATTTTATTGTTTAATGATAATGTTTTCTCTCTTAATTTTTCTATTATTTTTACTAGTGAGTTAATTTAATTAGAAGACTAAAAAACATGTTATTTCATTTCTATAAATAATGAGTTGACATGTGGCAACCCGTTTACATGGCTTTACACGCTAATAATTTTTCACATGCATGTATATGAAAAATGAATATGTAACAATCTTTCTAGCATAACAAGTGATATAGAAATTTCATATTTGGCTTTAGATGAAATCCAAAATTGTTCCAAGTATATAATACTTTCAGAGTATGTAACAATCTATTTTACATGGAATATGAGATAAAATTTAAACCCATTTTATTATATTAATTTGAAAGAAAACATAGATAGTCGAATACAATAATCTCTCCATATAAATGCCCTTGTATTATCCAGACAGATAGAGTACATGATCAAAGAAATTTCAAAAGCGTTCTTATTGGTGAGATATGGTAGTCGAATAGGGAAGTGGACCTCCTTCTTGTTATGTCTCTGTAGCTTGGCTCTTCAACTCTAATCTTATTATTATAAAATAAGAAAGAAATAATGGTAAAAAATGTTATTTATTTGTCGAAAGACATTAAAAAATTAGAAATATTTTTAATATAAATGATGAATTAATTTTAATTTTTTAGTTTATGTTATATAACTTTAAATGACAGGTAAAAAAGCAGAAGTAATAATAACAGGGCCAATGAATTGGGTAGGTATTAAAGGAGTGTATAATAATGTCCTCTTTTAAAGACTCTTATGGTACTTTAATTCTGTATGACTTGGCATATCAGCATATGGGACATGAAGTTAGACTGAAATAATGTTTTGAATAAAGATCCTAATTGAAATTAACAAATGTAAAGAAAAACATAGGACACAGTGCCACTATCCGCACCAGCAAATTTTTTATGTTATTTGAAAAATGATGCAGTGGTCAAAGAGGGGATCTCCACCTCTTCATGTTTCCTACTTTGTGTTTTTAAATTAAATCCTACTGTTTTAGACACAAGGAGTTGCTCATTCGAGTAGCTTAAAGCTATGATTTAAATTTGGGTACAAAAGTGTTACAAGGACAATAGTTGAAATAAATCATATTCTTTGTCAAATATTTTTTTTACTATTAATAATAACATATATTTTTGAGTTTTCAATGTGCATAAGTATTGGCTTTGCTATTTAGAGTCTATTTGTTTCTACCTTTAAGTTTAAGAAAAACATTCTTGTTCTGAAAAAAAAAAACTACTTTTAAAAATTTTTAGTATAATTATTTAAAATTCTGAAAAATAAAATATGAAAACAAAGGTCAGATTTATGATATTTTGATAAGTTATCTAGAGTAGTTTTTTAAAGAAAAAAAGAAGTTAAAATCATATCTCCAGAATTTTTTAACACAATCTTAAAATTACTTTGTTTTAAAAGTTTAAACAAATGTCCCTTAATATTGTGGCAATTATTTTGAATTTCAATTTTCTGTTTCCAATAACAATATTATTCTCATCACTTCCGCAATTGTCAAATGGTGTACTGTTACATATTTAAAATGTTATCTTCTAACAACTCGTTTGATTATTAGATTTTACTTAATGAGATATGCGTATCAAAATATAGTTTTTCTAAAGGAAAATTTTTGTTTTTTCATGAGCAGAAACTGGGAATCAAACCTCTTCCTGGTAAAACAAACAGGCTTAGGCATATTTCTTACAAAATTTTGATATTTTCACCCTCAAATTCTTTAAATTACTTACCCTAACATATCTTATATTTGATGGGAAAGAAATACGAGAGAAATAAATAAATTTTCCTCTTTTTTAACATAAATGGGATTGTAGGAGTATATGTAAAAGAATTGAGTGTAGAAGAAACATTTTTCTCACTAAAATGAGTGAATATTGTAATTTTATATGAATTGTGAGATGTGATCATCTGTCTTGCTGCATTACCCAATTCTAACTGCTACATGTTAACATACAATGTTGACCTATTTTTATAATGTGAATATAATTTTGACTTATTTGTATATGCAAATTATGCTAAATTATATCTTTGACAAAATTAATTTATAGAGTAGTTAGAAGTTGGAAGTGCAAAGCTAATTTAAAGCACAATTTTGATTAGTTTAAAATGATGTAAAAATGCATATTTAACCTTTTGGTCTTAATTTAAAATTTGCTACTTTATATATTTCAAAATAATTATCAATTTTATATTTTAATTTAAATAAATTAAAAATCAACTTATTTATCTTATTAAACACACTTTTTATTTCCTTTTTATGATATATATATGATAAAGATTGTATACGATTCGACCTACCTTTTAGTAGTTCAAATTAAACGTTCAAATTTTACTTTATTTCTATTATGACAAAGAGTCTCACTGGTATTTCATATTTATTTAATATTCAAAGTCAAGTAAGGGCGGGTTCAAATTAATACTCATCACCTAGTCCTATTTAAGAAATATAACGGATATGCTTAACCATTGAACAAGAATCCATCAGCAATAGTGCTATTAGAACAATTTCGTTCAATGAAGAAATGAAGAGAAGTGAGACACCAATCCCAAGCAACTTTCTTGCAAAAATGAATGAGAAAACCAAGTCCAAGATCTCACTTTAACAAGTCTAAGATACGAAACAAACCAGATTTCTCTGGTCTAAAGATAGCTTTATTACGTATGAACCAAATATCCACACAGATTTGTTTCTGCTTTTCCTTTTTCCTTCTATGTCGCATAAATTGTCTTACTATCCAATTTTCACATGTTCATATCAAGTGTAACTTTGAAAATATATTAAAAACCTAATAGATACAATTCACAACAGTAAATGTTAATTCACATTTATTTAAATGAAGTTAAATATGCCATTAATTAACTCATGTTATTGTTCATACGTGAGAGAGAGCTAGCAAAGAAAATTTTGCATATTAGAGGGTGCAAAAGGTAGAGAAAGATTCATCTCGCAGGGTAGCATTCTGTAAAATGAATAAATAAATAAATAAAGTTGATTTGCACAAATATTCAGTGGATCCATCTAGAGACCACAAGCACTAGGCATCTTCTCTCCCAACCAGAAGAATAACACTAAAAAAGAGTACTAAGAAATTCAGACACAAGGGATTCTTCCCACACAAGAAAAGGCCATCTCCAAGGAAACTTCCAATCCCAAAGATCACCCTCCACTTTCCAATTAACGAGTTTTGATTTTTCATATATAGAAAATAGTCTCCAACGCGCTGTGCTTTGATAATCATGCATTATCAAACCAAACATCATTCCAAAATGAGGTTGATTTACCAGATTTTCAATTATCTATCTATTTATTTAATTTTTATTCTAATATGCTAATACTCTAATTGTATTAATTTAATTGTTGAGTAAAGAAAACTTAATTAAAATTTTTTATTAGCCTTTTTTTTTTCCATTTTGTTCTCTCTTTCACTGACCTGGTAAATTTTGATGGCTTCTTGTATTTGATGTTAGCAAATGTTTATTAATAGTTTTGTTGTAATACTTTTATCATTTATATGTTGAAATTAACTTAATTACTCATCTATATATTTTTTTAATTAAAAAAATTGATAATTTTCATTGTCTTATTTACCAATTGTCTCTGTTTAGGCTAATTAAATTTCATCTTAGTTTCCATCTTAATTAAATTTTTTCATCATTAAGTTCTTTGGGGTTAGAAACAGATTTGGGTCTAAAAAATTCAACCCAATCAAAGTTTTAGATTAAGTGTGAAAAAATTATAGAAAATTAGTGTGCCTAAAATATCTACATTAAACAACTTGATATGGGAAAACAACATTTTGAAAGTACTTTTAAAAAGTGAAAGATAAGTGATGCTATTCATATATAGAAAATTGTTCAACCGTTCATTGCACCCAATGAGGGATAGCTACCATCAACTAGATCAGCTTGCACAGAATATATGGCAGGCTTTGTTCTTAGTCTAGTACCTCTCCAGTTGGGGAAAATTTGCTTTTCAGCTATGTATAAAGAAGAGTTCAGAGTGCAGTTAGTAATGCACATTCACCCTACCTGTCAAATTTGTGTATAATATTAATTTGATTTTATGTATATAGTTATCTATTTTTTATAATTTTTTTAAAAATTTGTATAATAATGCACAATATAAGAACATATAAATAATATTTTTTTATTAAAAATTATAATATTTAATAGTATCAATATATTTAATTATATTGATTTTATAATTTTTACTAAAAAATTATTATATCTAAATCCTTATGGAACTTATAAAAAAACTGTTTATTAATATTCATATAAATTTAAAGTCAGGAGGACAGACAAGGAGAGTATTCAACGTAGTAGTTAATTATCAGTTATTAGTTGGGACAAAAGGCTGAAAATAAAGAACACTTTAATTTACTGTGGTTCTTCTGCTGGACTGCAGCTAAGTCAGAAAATAAGATTCTGAAGAAATTAAACACCATTCAAAGAGAAGAGTATCTTTCCAAAAAGCATAAAGGTATAAACAATAAAAATTAATTAAAGATGGTAATAAAAACATATTATATATAGGATTCCTAGCTTAGTTATATGTGGCACTCTTCAGACACAACTAATTTTAACCACTATGTAATGCTTACTGAATGGGCTAGAAATGTAGTTCAAAATTAGCAGTACTTTCCACTTGCTGCTATATATGCTTGCTTAGCTTGTTGCTTTCCCATGTCTTTACAACTCATGATCAACTACTCCTCTACTCTGTTGTATTTAGGTTTTATTTATTCTACCGTATGCAAGCTGCAGTTTGTGGTATATATAAATAGAAACTATTTGTTTTGAAGATGATCCATACAAATCTTAAGAAATGCAAGCATCTTAATTTATCCCCTTTGAGAGAGGATTTTTTTTTGTGGTCTGATTAATCTTGTGTACAGGGATTCAGAATATAATATTAAATTATACTTTTAATGCATGAACAATGATATGATTAAAAAAATTATAAATTTTTATTAAAAATTATAATATTTAATATATTAATAATATTAAATATTATATTTTTAATTAAAAATATTATTTATTAAGAAGTTATTGTTAAATATATGTCAGTTTTGCAGCTTTACCGGGTTCTTGACCCAAAAGGAAAAATTACAAAATGGCAATGTGTAGTCTATTTGACAGAACTAATAATTTTAAGATACATTGCTTCGGTTTTTGCTTTTTCATTGGCATAGTGTCATGCGGGATACAAAGATTGACTTATATAAGGCTAAAGAGAAAGAATGACAATTATCTCAATCCACAAAACACTCACTTAATATTATTAATTTAATCGGTTAGACACATATTAATCTCAGATACTTGATAAATACTTTGAATATTTTTTTATTACATTTTATAGTTATTTTACTTTTATGTAAATTAAAAGCTTATGATAATTAAGTAAATTGTAATAAAAAAAATTTACTCATATGATTAATGTCCTGAATATTTTGAGTGGTTTAACATTTATATTGTAAAAACTTTGATATTAGATTTTAAAATTAGGTTTAACTTACTCCAAAAAAATTAACTTAAAAGAAAAACATTCACATTTTATAAAAATATTTTGACTTTATTTATAGCTGATGTGAAATCTTCTAACATTTATTAATAAATATTGAGTAATTAAAAATATGTTATCATCTAGGAATTAACTTTTATCGTCACATGAACATCCAATAGATAAATGTAAATGTTATAATGTAACATCTTCAAATAGACTATAAATTAAACCCACTAGTCGTATTTAAAACTATGTTTTCTTTTTTTACATATCTGGATGCTCTCTTAATATTCATTAACTGGAGGGAATTCAGATCCTTGGTACTAGGATGGAGACCATTTTCAAAAGGCATAATTTATTAACACCACTAAAAAAGTTGATACCCAACAACAAAAAAAGCATTTGATGGGACATAAATGATTCTAAAAGCAAACTACCAAGAAAGTTGGTTAAACAAAAATATGATTCAGTTTGAAAAGTATTTATAAAAATAAAATTTATTTTATGTTAAAATTAATTTAATTATTCATTTTAAGATTTTAAAAAATAAATAATTTTTAAAAAATAAAAATATAAAAGTCAAAATAGTCATACGTGAACAAATCTTTTACCTAAAAAACAAAAATAGAAACCGAAACTCATGTGAAAGTGTTTAGAATTCTAATGGTGCAAAAAGGAGCTGTAAACACCTTTTGTATATTATAAGATTATATCTTATATTATAAGATTATATCGTCGATTGTTATTGTTATTAATATAATTATCTGTGGCACAATTCATTCCATCTAAGCTTTAGTACTTTCTAACTAAACCTAATCTTTATGTTAAACTTAAATTTAATTACATGATCAATAATTATGTAAACAACATTAGTATACTTAGAGTTGCGAAGAAGATTTAGAAGTACGTGATTTTTGTTAAGACTACCCAATTGATTGTAGTTTTGGAAATTAAACAATTGTTTCGTACGTAAACACTGTTTATTTCCATGGCTTTCTGCCAAAAGGTTATCTTAATATTACAACGAGGGCCCTAATTTTGGAGTCCCTTTGTTCTAAAGTGGAAGATGCATTTGACATTTTGTGTACTAAAACTGGCATATTAATCCAACAATGAAAGGAAAGGGTTGTTTGGATAAAGGGAAAACCTTTTTATGGTTAATTGGATTTACCTAATAAGAATAAAGTACCACTTTCTCATATTCTAATAAAATGTAAGCACTGAATGGTTATTCTTTATATGTACAAAAGGACATATAGCTATATATGGTTTATAATAATAATAATAATAATAATAATAATAATAATAATAATATGTATCAAAGCACATTATGGAGAATGCATGCATGTGTAAATCATTTGACTCCTGTAGCAACCTGCACGGCAAGTCCGTTTATTGTCCTAGCTACCCTTTCTCTTTTATTGTGTGCGTGCACTGAAGCTTGATGAATGAAACCGTAGAACAAAATTGTATGGTTTCCAAATTTATTATCCCTTGCAATTTGTTGAAGAAATTGTAACAAAAATTATACATGGTTATTGACAATTAGCATTTCTCTTTTTGAAAAGGAGTAACAATAAGGAGAAAATCTATTTTTTCAAACAACCCAATCAGTATTTACACCTACATATATAAAGGAATAAAAGAGAGAGGTAATAATTATTTAGTGTGCAAAATGATGTGATAAAAAGAAAAGGATAAAAAATAAAAAGTATTAAATAAGTGACAATACTGTTTATTAAGAATTTATAAATCAGAATTATAATAAGAAATTAATACTATTGTAGAATTGGCCAACAAAGCCTTCATTTGTAGTAGACAATGACAAATAATAATCTCACTTTATTGCACATGAAGATGAGTCAACGTGAGAAATTTTTTGTATATTTCGAATAACTTTTTGAATGCACCGAGTCTTCTATTCTTTAAGCTATAGGTCCATATACCAAAGTAGTTTAAGAATCCTCCATGGAACCCAACCGAAAGCTTAACAACACAATTAGCCCTTAATATTAAAGATCAACTACTTAAGCATATGCTTATAAAAAGAAAAAGGGTAATCAGAATCCAAACCCGTTTTGGCTTTAGATATGTTCTATATATCAAGATGCATGCACGAACAAACGGTGGTGATTGGCATGACGGTGAGTGAAAAATATCCTTAATCACAGTAAATTTGAGCAATAAGAAAGATATTAAATAATTAAAGGAAACAGAATAATTATTAGATATGGTTGTAGTTTGAAAACCAGTTTCTTGTAAAATGTCATCCTTGGCGGAAAGGGCTTGCAAAGAATCAAAATGTGCTAATGATTAAAACACAAGTTTTTCATGGTAAAAAAGTGAGTTGTTGACCTGAGTTCTAAAATTTATTAGCGCGCCAATCTTACACAGCCTTCAGCTTTTTGTATATTGTGTTTATATGTTCTTTCTTCTTCTTTTTTCCATTAAACAAAGCTTTTAATTAACGATTAATTAAAATCATGCGTGATTAATTGAAAATTAACTACATGAGATCGGAATTGAGAAAATGGTAGGGACATATTCCCATGTGTGGGAGTTGGCAGTCCTTAATAGGGACAGGGTGCTACAAATCAAATAACAATGGAGAACAATCATAGTATAGATGCTCGTACGTCTAAGATAGGGATATATCGGAGAAAGCATTGCACAATCTCTTGGTGTATATTTTGCTTCGTAGTTCCCTTTTTTTCCCATCATTGAAATGGAAAGACACAAATTTATTGCGTGCTACTTCTTTCTCGTAACTGAACATGTGGAAATCTTCTTAGCACCTCACTTGATGCGTACGAGAGTTCTTTTTCGTGGGGTAGAAACACTAAAGAAACGCTTTTATTCCTATATATCCAATGAAACTAAGACCACTGTTATCATATAGTTGCTACATCTTTTCCCAGGGACATACCTACTGTTCGACCCGTTTAAGGTTAAATCGGAACTGACATGTTGATTCATTATATCTATCTATCTATATAAAAAAAAGTCTGATTTTAATTGAATCAGAATTGATTTATTCTAAAGGGTCTAATCTTGTATAATACAAAGTAGGATGAAGGAAAGAACGAAAAGAAAAGAGTAGAAATATAAGAAATTGTCTTAAAAAAAGGTTAAGATAAAAATGACAAAGTGATGGAAAGATGTATACTTTTGAACTAGAGCGTTTAACATGTGCTTTAACGAGAGTTTCAGAGTAATATTTATCTTATCCAAAGTCAGAATACATATTTATAAGCAAATAAAATAAATGCTAAATTTATAAAAATTATACATTTAACCTGCAACAAATAAATCTTTGTTTGATTTTGATAAGTTCCTTTAGAATTATTTAAAATATGATCATTAATACAAAACAAGTTTAAAATAGCTAACTAAGATTAGCATAATTTAGCATTTTGATCAACAACACACTTTGACTAACTAGCTTTTCGAGTGTTTTGTTGAAATCAGAAGTCCCTTGCAAACCTTGAATATATATCCAAAACCTGACACTTACTCAATCTTGGCTCTTCACGCAACATTGCCATGTTACCCAATAACCCCTCGAACAACCTTCAAATTCTGTAGAAATGTTCACTTGTTGGGCCTTTGACACTCATTATTCCTTCCAATGTTATCGAAATTTCAACTTTATTTTTTCACCAAATGACAACTTTGATATTTCAACATTTAGAAAAATTGTATCAATAATATATCTCTAGCTTTAATTTCTTGAAAATTAATTGTATAGTTGTGATTCTCATTGTTGATTATTTTCTATCTTTAGTGTATGCATGGTCTAGGTCTAGGATACATGGAAACCCTCTCTCTCTCTCTCTCTCTCTCTCTTTTCCTTAAGGTGATAGCCTCGCATTCCTACAATATTCCAGCTACAGTTTAGACTAGAACTTTAGGTGCCCTAGAAGTTAATAGAATTTGAAAAGAGTTTTGCATGTATGTACAGTTATTCACACTCCTGCTTATTATTAAAAATAAAAATGATGGTTTTTTACTATTACATCTTATTTAAATAGTTAAAATTAAAAGATACATATACATAACAGTTGTGAGCTATTTTGCTGATGATGAGAATAGGTCTTTGCGTATAGCAGCTCTACTCCAAGGATAAGGGTCATTCATGAAAGAGAGTTGCTAATGTAGGACAACATTCAATATGATTTCTAATATCTTTTGGTTCCTAGAAGGATAGCATAGGGCTTTGAAAAGTTGGATGGCATGGTGGCAGGTCACGTACAAAACCAACAAACCTTGTTTCAATAGGGCTTCTAATATATAAAATGGTAAATATAAAGTGAATTTAGCATTAATTTTCGTGGGATGTTTTTTATTCTCGTGTTTTGTGTTAGATTTTAGTTGTCCAACACACAAGTTAATTTATTGATATGTGAGTTTCTAATTTATTTATCATTCGCAGTATTGATTATTTTGTGCATTACTGACCAAGACGGGGGTTTATTTTTTATTTTTATTCAAAAATATGAAATTTTTAGATGTCTAAAATCGCTAAAAAAAATAGCCAATTTGTGGTTACTTCCATGTTTATGTATATTTATGTATAATATATTTTGGTATTAGTAGGTAATAAGATGATGAATTTCTATTGTCCGATAAAATTTATATTTACATGCAATTCTCATATATTCATCAGTTTACTTTCTTTTTCCTCTACTTAATTAATCTCACAAAATTATTGAACATCCATTCAACACTCAAAGTCAAAATTAACTTATTTATAGGTAAGAAACCATCTTTGGTGTTTTTCCTCCTAAACTTTTAATTAGGGGTTATGGACTAGTGGTTTGTAAGAAAACCAAGTAAAAATATATTAAGGAGCTTATTTATGGTTTTAGTAAGGCCTTACATAGAAAGGAAGTCACATCACATTAGCAAGTACAAACTGATACATAAAGTTAGTCACATGTATCTTTTGCATTTTTATTTTTATTTTTGTGAAGGTAGGGTATATGAATGTTTCATAGTAATCATAGAGACCGACAGAAAGACAAATTGAAATGCACCAAGTGAGTTAATTAAAGATCCCATGTAAAATTTGATAGCATATTAGAAAATTATCAAAAAATTGTCATGTGCATTGTTGTTTATAAACTCTAGCTCATATTCTTTGGCCCACAATTATTTGGCAAATCATATATTATTCTATGGTTCGACTTACTCACTCACACTCACTCACCTATGCTACTCTGTTAGGTTTTAAATCTATTCAATAGATTAATTTAGATACTATGTTGTTGTATTAGGTTTTAAATCTATTCAACAGATTAATTTAGATACTATGTTGTTACGTTAGGTTTTAAATCTATTCAATAAGTATATGCATAATAGCTTAAAGGAAGTTGTAGCTAGCTTGCATACAGCTTTTGTTGCTTTTGTTCGTGTTATATAACTTCTATAGTTTCTAGATATGCATGTGTGGATGGTATTGGGGGCCGGGGTGATAATAAATGTGTCTATATATTTTGGTAAGATAGCTTAAAGGAGTTTGGCTTTATATATGTGTTATCTTTTGTGGAAAAGGTTGATAACAAATCAATGCTCAATTCTGTTAATTTGTATGTAAGCACGAGATCATGAGAGTAGCCGAGATAATAGCAACAATGGTGAATTTTTATGAGTAATTATGGCAAAGTTCTACTAGGAAGTGAGGAAGAAGTTGAAGATCACTAAATTTGATAAAATAAAAACACTAAAATCACAGATTAAAATTAAAAAAAATTGATAGGCAAAAAACTAAAAGTACAAAAAAGAAGAAAAAATCGCATACTTGTTTTTGTTAAAAATTATATGTTAACTTAATTGAAAGACAAATTTATTAAACTAAAAATAGTCAATTAAATAAATGAAATGATTACATCCGTTTCCGTAATAAAGGGGAACCTGTTCTGAAAGCTGGTAAATGATGAATTATTGGTCAAAGGTTTATTGAAAGGACGATGGAAGCCATAATGGTAGCACTATGTACAGAGACGTATTTGGACAACACATGACCCATCAATATTTGGCCCCCAACCAAAACAAAGCCAACAAGAGATAAAGGGGTTGCTTTTTGCAATTATTTTTATAAATATTTAATTCTTTTAGAAATCTAAAAATTATTTTAATTCCAAATTTCTTATTTCTTGAAGTGTAGAATCCTTGTTCCAAAAACTTATTTTTCAGAAATTGTTAATGATTTCAAAAATTAATTTCTAGAATTATAAAAACTTAAATTTGAAAAATAATTTAATTTCATAACTATTTATGAAATAGTTTATAATTTCAGAAGTGTAAAAATTAATTTAATTATATAAATTATCTCCAGCCTCCAGGAGTGTAGAATCTTAATTCTGAAAATTCATTCCTGAAAATAGTTAGTTGTTCTATAAATTAATTTTTAAAAGCGTTAAAACTTAAATTTAGAATCTAAAACATTATTTTCAAAACTGTAAAATTTTAATTGTAAAAAAAATTAACATCTAAAAGTGTGAAAAGTTAATTTCATAAATTAATTTTTAACGATTAATTAAACTTGTATAATACATTTAGTGTATTAAATATATTAGAACAAAATGTGACAGATATAAAAAGTAAAAACAATAAAATTATTTCAGAATTTAAAAAATAGAGAAATTTAAGAAATTTTTAATTTTAATAATTTAAATTATTATTATTAGGGGTATTTTAAAATACAATTAAAAAAATAATACCATAGTGTAAAAAAAAATTACAAAAGCAATGGCAAGGTAAGTAGTAAGCATGGTGATGTAAAATTGTGGCGCACTTTACGGCATGGGAAAGGGGTGCGGTCCAATTTCCAACATAAATACGAAGCAGTTGTTATATTTACCCACCAATTACTCTCTCTCTCTCTCAACTTTTAACCATCCCACTCACTTTTGGGCCCAAAAGCCCTTACCTACCGGCATCAAGGTTGGCATCCATTTTTTAGCATGCTTTAACTCTCCAATTTATTATTATTTTTTATTTATATGTTCTTATTATTAATTTAATTAAGAAAAATGTACTTTAAATATACTACTTTTCCCCAATGTTTCCCACGTTAGTGTTCAAGTGAAGAAAGCCAATCATAAAAACTTTAAAACAAGTTCAAGTTAGAGACTTGTACTCTACACTCACATTTATACCTTTTAAAGTATATTTTCACATCTACCATTATGATATTTAACTCAAATTAAATCTGAGCTGTAGACTTAAGAGCGTGTCACAATTAGAGCATGCAAGGTTGAATTGTTATGAAATGGGACCATTGTACATTTTGGGAAAAAAAATGAATTCAACATCAAACTAGTAGAGTAATTGAGTTGTTTGCTTGTGTCGTTGAAAAGCAATTGGTCTTGATTCGAAATTGTGAATTTGAACGTTCATCTTTTCTTTTTAGAGGGAGATGCAAGATGAGCTACCCTTCCACAAAAACCTTGTGCCCCATTTTTATGATCGTTGTTTCAATATCATTGTACATCTAGTTCAAATCTCAATATCGTTATAATCCCATTGAAAATTATATTAATAGTTGCTTTAACTTGAAAATAGGAGATTCTCTCTTGACCTTAAATTATATTGAGATTTTGATTCTCTATTCCCAATGGCCCCAAAGGTGAAATTTGCAAGGCTTTTGTGCCAATGCAATGTGGATTAGTGTATAAGCGAGTTATGCTTCTGAAATCAGGACTCAAATTACTCGAAAATAAAACCTAGAGAATTTCAAACTTTGTATCTTGTGGCAAATAAAGATATACCAAAATTTAAAAAGGTGTACAGAAAGAAAACTGATGAATAATTTCAAATAGGCTCTTGATGAGTTAAAACAATGTTAACTTAAAACAGTTCAAATGAAAATTGTAGAAGGATTGAATAGTGGTCTAAACATTTTACAAGCATATCATATGAATGAATCAAAGACATGCATCAATAGCTTGAATCAGTAGCTTAATTTTATTTGCAGGCAAGCTGCATAACGTTGTTTCAGCCAACATTGTACCTACACACCTCATAGTTTTTTTAAATTAAAAAAATATATATAGGAAAAGAAGACAAATATAGAAATTATAGGTAGTCTATGATTATCAAATATTTATGATCCTCGCTAATGATCATATAATACGTGACTATGTTTTCACTTAACAAGAAAAAAAAAATTAAAACTCTCTAGTAATTGATATTTTAATCTCTAAAATTATAAAATCAAATATTTTAGTTCTTTAAATTATAAAAATATTCATAAAATACAAGAAATCAATCATTTTAGTTTCTAAAATTATAAATATCATCCAATTTAGTTCTTAAAATAGTAAATATCATTTAATTTATTCTTTAAAATTATTATTTGACGGTTTGAAATCATGTGATCTCAGTCATTCTCATCTTGTTATGTGTTAAATTTTTTTAAAATGCATGTGTTAGCTTATAACTGGTTGGAATCAGCATGATCCATTCAAAATTCTCCCTCCCCTCTCAACTCACCAAAAACCCTTTGATAGAAAGTCATAAACTCCACCTCTAAGAACTCTAAAGACCCTCTAATCAAAACTCTCTTACAAGTTAAAACCTCTCAAATTAATTTAGTGGAGAACATCAACAACCAAGGTAAAATGGTAATGGAAACATGAATATATATATATAGGATATGTTTCCTTTTCCCCTACCATGGCAAAATCACTTCGGCTAATCTGTATATGTGTACTACGGTCCACATATATCATGTTTCACCAAGAGCTTTAACACTTAGTGACCTGCTTCTATAAGGCATGTAAACTGATCCCATCAATCACCTTGATGGGAAAAAAATATTCAAGAAAGGGTGCTTCACCATGCAGCAATGGGTACAACGTTAAAAGTTTATAATAATAATAATAATGTTTGTGTTTTTGGGTTTCAATGAAGACTAAGCAAAAAAATGGGAAGGTGTGGCCCAAGCCCAACAATGCAAACCGAAGCACAAGAGTGCTAGCTTCATCTTTATAACTAGATTGGGGTTGCTCAAGAAAAAATAATAGAGCTCGTGAAGAAGATGTACCATAATTTCTCGTGCCTCCAGAAGTTACCAAATATGTCACCAGTGATTATAGCTTAGCTCCAGTCGAATTCAAGTTATATCGGCCTTATTTATTACATAAGTCAGATTTGTTATTTTAAAAAATATTTAGTTTATTAATTTATCAGTTTCTATAATTGTATAATTTTATAATTAAATTCTTAAAAGTTAACATCATAATATTGATATTTAATACTAATGTAAAGATCTTGTTAATCAGTGCCCCAACAACATGAGGAGTGCATCATGGGAGAAGAACAAGAGGGGAGGGGATGTATAAGCATCGCACGAATAGTTTTCTTCTTATAATTCGTGCATAAATTTAATTTGTAAATCCGAATCAAAAGACACTCAAATAAAATAAGTGTATTTAGATCCTTCCTTTCAAAGAAGATAGTTTTTTTGGCAAAACTAAAGGGAAAACATCTTGTTTCAGGAAATATGAAAGCTACTTGGATTCAATAAATGAAAGATAAAGAAAAAAGTGAAAATGAAAGATGCAGAATGAAGAATGGATTCTTATTTTTTTTATTCTTTTCTTTCTGAAATAAAAGGTAACTATGTGAAGAAAATAAAAACTAAATTAATGAAAGGAAAATAAAACACTGGATATTTTGTCGTTCTCTACTAATTTGAGAATCTGAATTTGAAAGTACTGATGTAATGCATCAAAACATGATGTTTATGCTTATGAATATAAAATGTTGGTAAAATATTTCTAATAAATTGGATAAATTTCTAACAATTTTTCACTTTGATAATGTCAACGGTCTATAGTATAATTTTTTAATAAAAGAGTAGAAAATTTTTTAAAAAAATGTGTAACCAAATTATAATTTACAAAATTTATTCTGAGATAAATTTAAACTAAATGCAACACAATTCATATTTATAAATTTTATTCTAATTTATATTATATATAAAATATAAATTTATAGCGGTTGTACTCGTGCAATAATAGTATAATTTTTTTATAATATTTAATAGAATTAAAATATTTAAACTTTACAAATTTAATTATTTCATTTTTATATTTATTTGTTTTTTTTAATCATATTTACTACTCAAATTAATATTAATAACAATTTATTTAAATCTCCAATACTTTTACAAATATGATATTGTCATGTAGTTTTGTCAATGAGTTAGTTTAACTGAATTTTAAATTTTTTAAACATTTTCATCCAGTAAACTAATTCAACCTCAATTAAATAAAACTTAATAATACTATATTATAATCAAAATATCATAGAGAATATTATATTCAATAAATGTTAGGATACTTTTGAATGATTAATTAATTAATTAATTAATTAATTGTGCTTTTGTAATTGTTATAAGAACAAATGTAATTATCAATAAATTACTTTTGAAACAAATTATATTAAAATTTTCTAACATTTTAAATTCAATGTTCATCATGTACCTACTCGAACTTTTGAATGTTATGTCAGTGAGACGAAAGGTATATCATTAAATTGCAAGAAAGGAAAATGTGTATTATAAAATATATAACAGTAGAAAAGAATAAAGTAAAAAGGATAAAAATAGTAAGAATATTAAATGATAAAAACAAAAACAAAAATGATTAATTTGTTGGGCAAAAATAATTTATGCAAAAGATAAAAATAGTAGTTATAAATAATAAAAAATGGTATACAATTCATTTGATGGTTATGATAGGATAGAAACAAATAATATACGAAAGTTTAGATAGGAACATTATATGATAATAAAGATAGAATAAACTTTTGTTTAATTTTACATTTGACATATACTAACATAAAAAACTAAATACATTGTGTTATTATATCGTGTTTATTTCACACTCAAATCTATAGAGCAGATGATAGAATAAGGTCACAAGATAGACTTATCACATTATGTTACTTTAACGAACATAAAAAATTAAGATAGAAAAAGATATTATATTATGTTCTCTAATCTCATTCCAAAATGAGTTCATAGAATTGCAAGTACGCAGAAATTGAAGAATAGTTAAAATGTGAAACTATAAGAAGGAGATAAAACGTTAAAAATAATAATAATGGGAGATCTGACTAATAAATGATTTAATTAAATGCAGAAATATTGTCAATAATATTGCGATCGAATGGAGCAGATCGTGTCATTTTAACTTATTTAATATTTCTCATTTTGTTTTCTTTCTAATTTGAGTATAAGATAAGGGAACATTAAAAAACATAACATAATTAGGCTTCTCCGGTTAATATATAACAGACCTTGCTACTATAATCCACTGCATACATATTTTCATTTCCTCGAAATCCACAACAGGTGAGTTAAGTTAGTTCCTCTATCAATATGATCTCTTTTTCATAGTTGAATGTGATCTTGATTCAGCTGAAGGAGGCTCAGATCACTAAGTATATGCTTACTCGTGTGTTTTTTTCTAATAATTTTCTTCAGATATTATATTGATCAAGGATACAAATGGCTCCTTCGGCTTGTTCTTCCCCGGCACTTGCTGGCAACAAGAAGAAAGTTGTGTTCATAATGGGTGCAACTGGCACAGGAAAAACCAAGCTTTCCATCAACTTGGCCACTCAATTTCCCTCTGAAATAATAAACTCAGACAAAATTCAAGTATACAAGGGCCTTGATATCATCACGAACAAGGTATCTGAGTCAGAACGTTGTGCCATTCCTCATCACTTGCTAAGCATAATCGATGACCCTGATTATGACTTCACAGTTGATGACTTTTGCAACCATGTACTTGTTGCTCTCAATCACATTATTCAAAATGGACGCGTACCCATTATTGTGGGAGGCTCAAACTCTTACCTTAAAGCATTAGTTGAGGACCCCAACATTGCATTTCGCTCAAAATATGATTGTTGCTTCATTTGGCTCCATGTGTCTTTGCCTGTGTTGTTTGAATATTTGGACAAAAGGGTGGATGAAATGCTTGATGCTGGGATTGTTGACGAGATTCGAGAAGCTTTTGTGCCAGGAACAAAATATGATTACTCTCGTGGGGTTAAAAGAGCCATAGGGGTTCCTGAGCTAGAACACTATCTTCGGATAGAAAAGGAAATAGATGATGAGGCTCAAAAGGAGAAGATACTGCAACATGCTATCAGAAAAACTAAAGAAAACACTTGCAAGTTGGCTGAAATGCAACAATTCAAGATCCATAGGTTGAACTGTGAGCTTGGATGGGAAATGATCAAAATTGATTCCACACCAGTGTTTGAGGCTGTTTTAAATGGAGCAGACTATAAGCATTTGTACAAAGAGATTGTGTTTAAACCAAGCATGGAGATTGTGCAAAGATTTCTGCTAGAGGAGTTCAATCAAGGATAGGAAAAGACACCATGCCAAAATTATTCGCAAGTGCCCATTTGTACTTGAAAATGTTATTCAATAAGGCTAGAAAAGGATCATTTTATTGTACTTGATAAATTACACCAGAAAAAAAGGTAATAAAAGCCAAAATCATTCGATCTGGTCGAAAGAGAGTTTTTTTTTATAACTTTTATATCTTTTTTTCATATCACAAGAAGACCTATTTATGTGAGTAACATGATCATAAAAAACTATTTTACCTGTGCATTGAATCAATTGATTTTAGTCTTATATGTTATTTTGAGTTATAAATTTGATAAATAAATATTTAATATATTTAAGTTTAAATTATTTTTTGAAATAAAATATGGTAAAAGTGTCACCTATTCTTCCAGTGCTTCTGGTTTCCCTCTAAAACATTGACAATATTTTTATTATTTTTAGTTTTAGGTAAACTCGTTTGAATGGAGATACAAATTGCCAGGTAGAGTTATGATTAGTGTTGATTAATGAATTTTTATTTTATTTTAAAATGAAATTTGAATTTAATCTATAAAAATGAACAAATGCATTGGCAACCCTCTCTCATTTATCCTAATTACCACTGATATCAGCTTTGTACGTTACTTTTTGTTTTTCCAAATTCTCAGCTCATCTAAATACACCACCCCTTATGCTGAATGGATATCACCATTTACTGCTCTAATGATTCATGTTCTTTTTATATTTTTCTTACAAATTCTTCACAACCGTTTTACATCATAAATTTAGTAATGAAGTTTTTAGAAATAATCCACATATAATTTTAATACATTCTCAATATTCTTCCTCTTTGTTTATATAAACTTTGTCAATTAAATCATATAAATTAAAAAAATTTCTTGAAAGTAGTTCTTGTATTAATTTTTAAAAAATTAATTACAAAATTTCAACTTACCTGAATTAAAGTCAATTTTTTTATTATTTATATTAATTATTAAGAAGTTAGAAAGATTAATATGTGAAAAAATAATAAATATTCTCAAAATTTTATAATGAATTTTATATTCAGAATCAGTAAAAATTTAAAATATTTATAAAAAGGATAAGAGGAAGTAAAAAAAAATTATATTATCAACCAATTAAAATACATTATTAATATGATTTAAGTTAATTATTATAAAATTTAATAATTTTTTATTAATATAAAAATTCATGAATAATAATACAAAAATACATTATGTAATTCATGAATTACATGTATAATGATAAAAGAGTCAAATTAGTTTCCAAAAATAAAGTATCACTAAATAGATTGATTCAGTAAATATTTGGACACCAAATTAGTGCCTTAAATATTTAAATTATTGCCACACTATTTTTATATATTTTTTTGTTATTAAATTATTCCTTTAAAAATTTAAGTAATCAAATTAATCTTTAAAAAGTGTTAAAGTAATAAAAAAAAAAGTTTAACTTAGTGATAAATTAAATTGTAAAAGGAAAAAACAATCTAAAATTTCATCAAATTACTCCTGTAAAAGACTAAAGGCACTAGAAAAATTAATTTAATAAAAAAAAGTTCAAAAAATTAGTATAACAACGATTTAAATCATTGAATGTACTGTGAACTTCATCAATAAATTTATTTATATGTACTGTGAACTTCAAATCTTCTTTTTATTTGACTATTACAATTATTACAAATTTTGTATACATTTTTTATTGTAAGCATGCTTGGAAGTAATGACGAAAAAAAATAAATTTTAACTCAAAATATTAATGTAATATTTGCATCAATAAATAATTATAGACAGAATTTTGAATCCCTCTGTAACTTATAGATAGAAAAATTTGTTTGTAATTCATTTGTGAAATATGAATTTTTTTCTACTTTTTTTACAAACATAATTATTTCTCATTGTACCTAATTATCATAATTTATATACATAATAAAAACTACAAAATTATATATTTAAAATCAAACTTTATTTATAAAATTAAAATATCATTACAAATGAAGAAGTAAATATTCAAATAAATAATATAAAAATAAAATATCAGTGTATATCATGAATTATCGGTGTAAAATAGCATCGTTATCAGTAAAAGAAGAGTTGAAGGATGAATGACGCATGGAGCTGAAGACTGGTGCTACTGAAGCTGGTGGAAGAGAAGAAAAAGGTGTGGAGTTGCTTACTCTCATGAGCTCAAAGTATGCATGCATTTGCATATGTTGCTGCGATACCTTTCTTTGCATCCTCGATGCCACCTTCTTCTCTATCTTCTTCTCCATTTTCTTCTTCCATACACTTTCCTTGGTCTTCCACATCTCCTCATTTTGCTTTTGTAGTTCTTCATTAAAGGCATGAACCTGAGTGCAGACTATGTCCTCCACTTCCTCAGCTGCAAGAAAAAGGACATTTTCAGTGACAGATGCAGGAGATATGAAGTCTGCAAAGCGGCTCCTCATGCCATAAATGCGGCCTTTATAAAGGTTACCTATTGTCTCTTAGTATTCTCATCAATTAACTCTAGATCTTAAAAAGATGACTCTTCAAGCCTTTGAACATAGTCATCTTAGCAGATAATTATATATTAGTTTCGAGAACTATTTAATAAATTATTAATAATAACATATAATTTTGCAGATACACAATGTTGTATCAACATTTTATTTTACATATCTGAATCAAATATAATATATATTTAAAGACCAAATACACAGATACACAATGTTGTATCAACATTTTATTTTACATTACTCAAATTTCTAATGTAAATTCAGAATCTCTCATAATATATGAATATTTTCTTACATTTGTTTACACTTAATACAACAAATTTATAATGTAAATTTTGACAAAATCTCTCATAATATATGAATATTTTCTTACATTTGTTTACACTTAACACAACAAATTTATAACTCTGCAAGGACAAATAATTTCACAACACACAATAATTAGGTTCGGGGCAAGACCTCTACGCCCATCCCCTCAGTCATACAATATCTCTAGTCCTACAACTCTATAGAAATTTTAAGTCTCTAATATACATTAAAAATTAAAAAACTAAATCAATAAAAGTTAGAGTATCATATCACGAACACAATAATGCGAATTATTTTTTAAATAGATGCTCCAATCGCTCACAAAGGCAAAAAAACTGAAGCTCCAAGAAAAAGAGAGAGACAGAGAGGAGAGAGAGAGAGGAAATTATGCAAAATGAGGAAGAAGAAGGATGAGGCTCAATTTTGATTGTTTCACAAATTACAGATGAAAAAATTCGTCTGTAAATGATTTAATAAAATGGTGTATTTTACAAGTTCAGTTACAGACATATCTATCTGTCTATAAATCCGTCAAAGACAGTTATAGAGAAAAAAAATTGTCTGTAAATTGTCAATTGAAAAATAGGTAAAAAAAATAGCCACATTTACAATTTTTTTTTTCTATTTGTAACTCCTGCTCCAAATTTTTCAATTTTTAAATTATAAACAAATATTTCTATTTGTAATTTTTATCTATAATACTTTAAGCCAAATTGCGGGCTAAATACATACAAAAATTACAAATTGATTTTGTTCATCTATATTACAGACAAATTTACAAATAGATTTCTAAGAAAAAATAGATAATCCATCTATAATATAGACAAATAAAATCTGTATATAATTTTTGTCTATAAATAATGTGTTTCTAGTAATGACTTGTCTTCATGCAGGAGTATAATAATCTCATTTCAAGTTTTAAGTTTCTAACCTATAAAATTATGTTTATGTATTTAGATATTTTTTCTCTTTTGCAAATTTGATTATGTAATAATATAAATTTTGATAAATTTTATTTGTTTCAATTGAAATTAATATTTTCATTTTAAATCACACCTTATTTTATTTTAAATTATAAAAAATTATTTAAATTAGTTATAAATTTATATTATATATTTTTCACTTTTGATACTCTAAAAAGTTAAATTACCTGTGAAATTAATTTTTTTTTAGTAAAATCATAACTATGTTCTAGGTTAAAAAATTTTATAACATCATATTAATATTTGAAATAATTTTCTATTAAATAAATCATGAAAATGGTAACCTATTTTTTATTTTAAATTTAAATATAGACATTTTATTGATTATTTTTTTTATTTTTAAATTATGTGCTATATAATTTTGTGAGATAAGATATGTTTCTAGTATTTATAAATATAGTTAAAATTTTATTTTATTCTTTCAATAATTTTAGTCTTAAAATTTTTTAAATATATTAAAATTATTTTGTTATTATTTATCATTAATGTTATGGTATGTATGCATGTTACATTGTTATAAATTAGTTATAAGGCTATTTTTAAACTTTATAAAATCAAAATTATTAATTTTTAAATTACAATAATTTCAGTCTAATTACTTTATTTTAAAGTTAATTTAGAAATGAATTAAAAGTATATTGTAAGTTATACGAAAGGGATCACCGCATCGTTATGAATACATTTCCGTTACTTTTTGATGACTCGTATATTCTTTGCTGCATATTGTTCTCTACTCTTTACTTCTCCCTAGAAAGAGAAAAGAATTTGGAATTTTTTAGTCAGAATGAAAAAAAAAAGGCAAGTAAAAAAATCTTTATTAATTCTCTTACGTACAAATTAACTAAAAAATAACTTAACTATGATATAAAAAAGTTTATTTTAATATATTATTTTGAAGTATAATTTTGAAACATTGTTAAAAAAAGCTTTGCATAGAGAATTTTACCTTTCTATCACACCCATAAGGAGAGTTAGTTTTATTACTACTAATCTAATAACGTTTTGTTATTTTGAATCTTAACAATATATTTTTTTAACATATTTTTTATTATTAATTAAAATTTATTAAAAATAAAATTATAAAAAAATTATTTTAATAATAAAAAGTTAAAAATTACATTATTTTTTTATTTTTCAATAAATTTTAATCATTAACAAAAAGAGTGTTACACAGTATATGTTGTTAGTATTTTTTATTATATTACGCAATAATATATTTGATATTTTTTTATAATAATTGGCATTTGTATATAAAAATTACAGTAATGATATATTTAAATTAAAATGTCTGATTTGAGCATTAAATATTAGTTATAAGTTATTAAACCATTATCAAATATGTTTCTTTCAAAAGCAGTATCAATCGAATTAAAATAAATTTTAATCAATATCAAATATTTCCCAGTAAAAGAAAAACAGAAAAAGATAAGAGTATACGTATCAAATTATCTAATCTCATCCAAAATCTAGCGCTTTCGCCGAAATCACATATGCATCTGTAACTAGAAAACATAATCGGGCTTTTGCTGCATCCAATCACAGTTCGAAATCAGTTCGAAATCGGGCGGAGCATAACGGTTGTCACCACGTGGCTTCACAAGAGGGTTGATAGTTTTGCTCTTAGCGTGGTTCTGTTTGCACTTGATAATTGGCTGCGTTGTATCTATGCCTATAAAAGCGGAACGAAGTGCAGCGCTTCTGTTGTGACCTTGTTTGTGTGAGCTTTTCCCCCAAACAAAGCAAAACGGTGTTCGGAGAAATTAAACGGGAAGATGAAGATTAACGTGAAGACTCTCAAGGGAAGTCACTTTGAGATCGAAGTGAATCCTCAGAACACGGTAATGCTATGAACACTCTTAATTGTTGAAATTAAACAATTTATTCTAGGATTTTTTTATTTTTATTTTTATTTGTGTGTGTTGGAAAGTTCTGTTTGAAGGTATAGTTACATTTGTGTATAATGCTATTGAATGTTTGGATTTATATTTTTCTGGATTTTTTTTTCTTTTTTCGGTTTGGTTTGTGGATTATTAATATTAATATTGATATTAGGTTGCTGATGTGAAGAAATATATTGAGGTAGCGCAAGGTGCTGATGTTTATCCTGCTGCGCAACAGATGCTTATTCATCAGGGGAAAGTGCTGAAGGATGCCACAACCCTGGAAGAAAATAAAGTTGTTGAGAATAATTTTGTGGTGATCATGTTAACCAAGGTGATGATTTTGTTTTGGTTTTTGGATTGTTTCTGTTCTCTTACATAATCATGTTAACTGTTTAATCTTATTGGGGAAGCTAGAATGCTCGGATTCGTACCCTTTATCTGAGAGTGTTGGACACGCCATTGGGTGATTCTTTGCTTACATCGTGCTATTTTTCATTGTGTAGTTTTTATTTTTTTATTCTTAAACTTTTGTAAATACGTTTTCTATTGTGTCTGTTATGGTTAATGCTGAAAATAAGAAGTATTTCATTGATTTTTTTGGTGGTATACATGTGGGCGTGTGTGCGTGTTGTGTTATTATGTGATAGCTGCATTCTAATATTTAAGGAAATGCAATTTTTCTGTGAAGGGATTTATTTTTTGCTTGTTGCATGGCATAAGGTGTAAAAATGAAAATCACTTTCTATTTGCTTTCCTAGTTCCCAAAATTTGTGGTTTGGAGTGAAAATGAGCTATGCTCTACTTTCAACCTCCTAGCTTTTGTCTTTTCTCGTGCCAAGAAAGTGCCAGACTTGCTATGTGTTAGTTTATCACTTAATGTTTATTGAAATTGTACTATGTGGGGAGGTGGTGATGGATGCTTTGAAAAGAACAAAAATGTATTGTCAGTATCCTTCCTTTCAACCCATGGGGAGAGGGGGTCTGTTGTGTGGTTTCCAGTGGCTTACTTTTAAATGTGCATGGTGATCTGCCAATTTCAGAATAAGGTATCATCAAGTGAAGCCTCAACTACTTCATCTGCACCCTCAAACCAGGTGACTACAAAAAATTTACATTTAAAAATTATGTTCTTGTTTATTTTTTATTTTTATTGCTTGCATTTTCTTACATGTAATTTGACTTGTCAAAACTTATCATTTAATTGATGAAGTTCTTTATAAAACTTGGATGATGCAATTGTTTCATTAATGATTTTAAAATTAATTGTTTCCAAGGTAGTCAAGATCCAGATTTTACTTTGGATTGAGAAGGGTAATTGAGATTGTAAATCGTGTGGTAAAAAAAAAAGGGTTGCTCTTTTTGGGTTTATGTGAAAAAAAGGGTAAACAAAAATCATAGTGGGACCACACAATCTCACCGATTCTGCCAGAAAAAGAGTTACAACTGATGTCGGGATTGCAACCATGGCAAAGATCATAAGATTGTATGATCTTACAAATTACAAGAGTGTGTATACATGCTTGTGTTAGCATTCCAACAGAATTTTGTTGTGACTATCTTTATAATCTTTATGTTGAGTGTCTATATAGAAGAGTTCTACGCAACATGTTCAGTTCAACACATGAATAGATATTGGATGCAAAATGTATTCTGTTGATTTTTTTAATTCACAGTATTTTAATAATATTCAAATTTGCATAGTTATTTAGTTTTTTTTTTTTTTTTACTTCATCTTATGACCAATAATGAAATCTCTTTGTTCTTAATTTTTTTCGTTTACTTTTGCTTGCTACTTGCATGTTTAGGCAACCCAACCTGCAAGTTCTTTGCCTCCTGCTTCAACATCTCAGCCCCTTCCTGCAACTGTAGGACAGTGAGTTCATATTAATTTTCCCTGTCTCAAGGTTTCGGTATAATAGAATATTTTTAATTTGGTTTTCATGTAAACTTCTTATAATTGTCTCACTTTGCTTTCAGGGAAGAATCCAACTCTGAGCAAAGTCCTGCTGCTGCTCCTCCCAGCACGTGAGTATCTGGCATTTTCTCTATCATGAGTTTCAACAGCTTTTCTGTAGTTAAATTTGGCTGATAAGTTGTGCTGCCTCAATGCTACCATCTGCAGCCAAGCTATGTAGTAAATAATGTCTAACTGTGTAATTTCTTATGCTTGGCCATTTGTTTCTTTTTCACTGAAAAATATAAAAATCCTAGTCCTTGTTACCTGTGATGTCTATTATGATTGTGTGAACTTAAGTACAGTTGTTAATTTGTATATGTTGGTTATTGCAGTGCTGTGTCCACTAACTATGGCCAAGCAGCGTCAAATCTCATTGCAGGAAGTAATTTAGAATCAACTATTCAACAAATTCTAGAAATGGGGGGAGGAAGTTGGGAACGGGATACTGTTGTCCGTGCTCTTCGTGCTGCATTTAACAATCCTGAAAGAGCTATTGAATATCTTTATTCTGTAAGTCTGTGCAGACTCTGGCTTCTTTCCTGTGTAAAGCATGGATGTTTCCGTTGTTAATTTGGCAGCTTATCTGTTTGATGCTTTCTTTAGCGACTCCACAGCTACCCATGTCACTTTTAAATTTTGCTTGACTTCATGCCATAATGAATTATGCTTTCAAAACTCAACTGATACGCATGCCTCTAGCATTTTAAGAGAAAATATTTCGGAATAGAAGAATGTGAAGATAATAAGATTGATGTTCTAACACATGGCTTTTCTGCTCTGGAAATAAATTACTAGAACCATGGTTGTTGATTGTTATTCGATGCAACAAAATTACATGGAGCGAGAAAATTCTCTTTGTAATTGTGTGATTTTTGCATTATAAATTATACAAGTTGAAATAACTAATTTTATCATATCATAAAGTTAATATTATTTATCAATCTGATGGCCTAGATACAATAGTTTTTTTGTGTATTTGGAGTGAAGTTCAGTGGTTATGGTTTTTGTGTTAACTTCTTAAACTTGAGAATTAAAAAAGAATGCAATTGTGTGTCAATAATATAGTTACATTTATCACAACTTTTTTTTAATCCAAAACTTATGCTTAATTTATTTGTTAGGGTATTCCTGAACAAGCTGATGTACCAGCAGTTGCCATATCCCCTGTGGCTGAGCAGGCAGAAAACCCATCAATCCAGAATCCACAACCAGGTGTACCTGCTGGTGGGCCCAACACCAACCCACTCAACCTGTTTCCCCAGGTATATACTTTCCCTTGTGTTGCGTTAAAAAATTTAGCATCAGTTGGTAAACTTGTAATTATTTCTGAATCAGGGCCTTCCCGATATGGGTACCAATGATAATGCAGGCGACTTGGATTTCTTGAGAAACAGTCAACAGGTAATTTAACAGTTATCTTCTTTTTGGGAGCTAGGTCTCATTTTCTTTTTGGGGATTAGGTCTCATTTTGTTTTAATTATTTATGCATTTACAAGTGTAATAACATTTCAGTTCCAAGCATTGAGAGCAATGGTGCAATCAAACCCCCAAATTTTGCAGGTATTATTGGTACTTGTAGATCCTGTTACTACAATTGCAAATTTGGACCTCACCTGATCAAAGGACATCATAAACCATTTTCTTTTCCATTGCAGCCTATGCTTCAGGAACTGGGAAAACAAAATCCTCACCTAATGCAGCTCATCCAAGAGCATCAAGCTGACTTCTTACGCCTTATAAATGAACCTGAAGGAGAAGAGTAAGATAAATCATTTTAAGTTTGGAGCATTTCTTTAATATTATATGAAGTTTTAAATGAGTTCTGAAATAAGTCCATACCTTTTTCGTTGACTGATAAAAGTAATTCAGAATTACACATGGATGATGAAGGTTTAGAAGAAAACTCTTGAATTAAATGAGTTCAGAAAGAATTCATATATGGCCACCAAACCAATGTATCTGTTGACCTTGATTATAATGATAGAGTAAAAATAACCAGATCATAATGCAATCCAGACATAATAACTGGGATTATGGGAATTGATTCTACAAAAGATTATTCATTTGTTTAGGATCAGTTTTAATTTACACTACTTTTATATTCCCAAACACCAAAATAAGTTTTAATTTACACTAGCGTCATATGATCTTAATCCTATATAGGGACTGAGAAGGTATAGAAATATTGTACCTTTGACACTCGAGGGTTCTTGGGAAAATATATAATGTCAATACTTGTGGTGGGAGAGGGAGGGAAGGAAGGAGGATAGGTATTGGTTTTCTTTGACATTTGGATGCTCAAGCTATGTTTTAATTGTATGACCAGGAACCTACAGGGTCAGTTGGCTTCCATGATACCTCAGACTGTCACTGTCACCCCCGAAGAGAACGAGGCCATTCAACGGGTGAGCTATTGACTACACTTTCCATTCAGTTGCTTTAACTTTGTTTTCGTTGTTGTTTTGCTACATTGGCCGCTTGATGATGGCATTCTTGATATTTTCCCCCGTTGCACTATTGCCGTGCGTAGTTCATGGCTCCCTCTTTTTTAACGATATCATGAAAGCTACAATGGAAACTTATGTCTTGAATCAAACCCGCCACCCCCCCCACCCCCCCCCCGGCACACACACAAAAATGTTACTGACCAAGACGTTTTAACAGCTTGAAGATATGGGATTTGCTCGAGATCTTGTGCTGGAGGTGTTCTTTGCATGCAATAAAAATGAGGATCTGGCAGCCAACTATCTATTGGATCACCAGAATGAATTTGAGGACTAGTCAAAATTCTAATCTTCTCCAACAGTGGTTTTTCGTGTCTGGCATTTTTCTGTGCTGGGCCATTTGTTAGTCTTTTGAACACTTAGGGGAAGGGCCAATGTTAATATTTTCTATTTTATTGTCCTCTGGAACATAGCATCTGTACATCTTTTACCACCATTGACTAGAAAACAGAATCGTGTTGGTCGGCCACCTGTTTTATTATTGTTTTGCAGCCGTGTGATTTTAGTTTTATTTATTTGACTGTTTATGATTTACGTACTTCTGTTTGGGTGAACGAGTATGTAGAAACTTTATGAACTTCGAGTCAAACAGTCATCTTATTTCAATCCACAGAAAAGAATAAAAAATTATTATAGGAACTCTAGGTGATGAAAAATGTTATGGCAGGTGATTCATCGTGTTCAGGTGAAACTTCTTTGATGGTCATCCATCCATATCCCATGGCATGAAATACAAAAGTAAATCTTGCTGTCATTGGAGTAAGAGAGAGAGCAAACGTTAAATGAAACTCACTTAAGACATGAACTGCAATGTTGCCCAGATCTCACTCTGTCGTTCGGGCTCTCTTTAACAATTCTGCTCCTGACAGATTTCAAGGTGAAACTGGTTGCCTAAGTATGTGACATAATCAAGGAGAAATTGATTGACCAAAGAGAAAAAGAAAAGAGAAATTGGAGTAGCGTGTTTCCGTTTGTTGAGACCATTCGGGGTTTAATCAGCGTCCTAATATTTAGATTGGCGAGGGCGAGCAATGTTTTTTTAAAGTAGAATCAATGTTTTCAAGTTTTTGAAATTCAACCAGGTAGAGGCAGGTGAAATTATGGATCCTTTTCTTACAAATATAATGATTTACATATGTTAAGTGTGTAAATAAAATAAAAGAAAGAAAAATGTTAAAATGTACTTCCAGCATAAATAAATCAATTCATTACATAAATTAGTACTAAACCAAAAATATGATACCAATGTGTTAATCTATACTAATCTCAGTGTAACAAGTCACAGTAGAAACACATTTTAAAAATTAAAAATTAAAAAATATTAATGTATTACTTCCATAATTAAATTTTAGGAACGTGTATTTGAAATTACTTTTCAGATGAAAAGGGAGATGTGAAAAAAAATTCCCTTGCAATAGTTGTATGGAACAACACGGCAGTGATGCACGGTGTGTAACCTCGCAAAACCACGACTTACACTTTACACAATCAAAGAAATTTGCTATTATGCTGGTTACTGAAGAGATTGAAAGAAATCTTAGTGTGCACATTTGAGGGGAAAATTTTCAAAATTTTTCTCAAGAAACTCAATAATTATTTTAAAAAATTAGACAAATTTGCACTTAATTTTTAAACAGTATAATAGGCATGTTCTGCTTTCACCCTTCCATTCTCTTTTCCTTTTATTACATCCGAGTATATCAAACTCGTTTGCGTCTGAGTGTGGAGTAATATAGAAGAAATTTCGATGTCATATGATACGACGACATGCTCTATTTTCAATAACTAGAAATTTTGTATAATCATTTGTGTGTTGAAAAGCCCATCCGCGTCAGTTTGCACGTAACAAACCCAAATGCAATAATCAATCCCCTTGAGATTACAAGGCAGTTCTAATCGGCATCATCATCAAGGAGCAAACCTGAGTATTCAAATCAGAGCTTATCAGAAGCATACTAAACATTTCCTTTTTGGTTAATGCTTCGTTTATTTGAATTAAAGAATGTTAGCATTTACACAAACTAAACATTTCTAATCACAGTGATATATCATCTGCATCAAATCCGATCACCATTTACTTAAATCAAATGAAAGCAGCATGCTTTGAACTTCCACATGCACTTTAGTTAGTAATCCCTTCAAAATTCCCAAGACTTATTTCCAAACATTATATCGTCCTGCAACTGGTATGGGCTAAAGAGCTACTAACCAATACAAATGTGGAACTGCAAGGAGCTCAAAGATACATTACTTCAACCATAGATTCCACTACTCTTTTCTCCAGATCACCCTCATTAATCCATGCTGAACTCTGTTGACGCAATAACTCTTTCTTCTCCGTCTTCTTCCCTTCATGCATTTTCACTTTCATCCTCCAGTTCTCAAGCTTCTCTTCTCTTTCTTTCATCTGATTCACAAAAATTTGAAATCAATCAACCACAACAAGCTAATTAACACAAGCCAAACTCATGACCTTCCTGCTTTATATACCCTTTCACCTATTGCTAACCCACCAAAGTAAAACTTTGTCATCTACCCTTTCACCTATTGCTAACCCAACAACGCAAAACTTTGTCATCTAACACTCTCAAACACAAAATAAAACGAGAATCAAAGCAAAGATATTAGTTCAAATTGCATAACTATTAACTAACTTGAATGATAGATTTGCAATATTGACAGTGAAAAAAAAATGCATCAATTGACATAATGCAGCCATACAATGTTTACCACTAAAATTCACCATAACTACAATAATAATAGATCTATAAATCAGAATTAAGAGATTAATGAAAAACAGGAAATTAAGGTTAAAAATGGAACATACGAGGATTTGTCGGAATTGTTGTTGGGCGATGTCGCGTTCTTGGGCTCGGAGCTGCGCAGCTTGAGCCTTGAGCTTCTTGCGCTCTTCGTTGGCGACTCTGAGAGCCTCCCTATGAGCTTCGTCCTTTTGTTGTTTCTCAATCTTCATCGCTTCCATTTCTCTTATGTATTCCTTACGAACCTCCTTCACTTGCTTGGCATATTCCCTACGCACACGCGCTAGCTTCGCCTCCGCTTCCTTCGGGTCCGTCGGCGCCTCCCAGCTCCCCAAGAAGGAGTTCGGTGACAGGAACTTGTGGTTCTTATGGTGGTGGTTGTGGTGCGAAGCCCTTGCCGATGTGGCGAATGAGCGTAGCGATGAACGGAAGAACGCATTTGGCATTGTTGGAAAACCTAATAGCTGATTTTCCCAATCGGAGATATGTAAAGAGACCAAAAGATGGCTGCTTGGTGAGTGACGGTTAGTGTTTGGTTAGGTTATGACAAAGGGAAAGTATAAATTGGGGGTAAATTTATTTCATTAATAAATATAATTTTATTAGCAATGGAGAATAAAATTTATAAAATGCTATTTTAACTTACTAGAAAGTCATCCGATGCACGGATAAATTATTATGTTACAGTATAATATTATAATTAATAATTATAAAATAAAAAATAATTATATAAAATATTTATGATAATATTTAAATTATTTTAAATTTTAAAATTAATTAGTATATATTAATATTATTACTAATAAAATATTTCATATTATATAAAGATTTATAATATACTTTTAAATATTTATAAATTAACTTTAAAAGTAAAAGTTTAAACTCAAATATAATTTAAATTTATAAATTATAAATTTAATTCTATAAAATTAAAAAATACTCTTATAATTAATTTGTAATAATTTAACATGTATATATACATACCACAACATAAGGATTCTTAATAAAAAAAATATATTTAAATATATTTAAAATATTTTAAGGCAAAAATTATTGAAGAAATAAAATTATATATTTTATTTTATCTTATAAAATTATATAGCACACAATTTAAAGATAAAAATAAATAATTTTTTATTAAATAAGTCTATTTTGTATTTCTAAATTTATTGTTATATATCAAGTATCATAATTTAATCTCTTATTATTGAATCGTATATTTATTAATCAAATATATATATGATTTAGTTTTAAAATAATTATACTTTAAATATTAAATTAATTATTTTTAATTTAACAGAAAGATGAAAAAATATTAAATGAAAATTTTGATTATTTTTAAAATAAATTATCTATAAAAAATAAATATAACAATTAAAAATAATTTATATGTGACTTTAAATATTATAAATATTATTATAAAAAATTTAATTATAAATTAGTAAATATATTTATATATCGCAGAAATTTGTTTATATTATAATTAGTATATATTAATATTATAAATTTATAATTTAAATATAAAAAATATAATAATAAAATTATATTATATTGAATAATATCAAATATAAATAGATTAAAAAATAAGATAAATAAATTTTTATATGCAAATTTTATATACTTTATATATTTTAAAATTTTGAATTAAGATTTAAATAAAAAGTAAAAGAGAAGAATAATTGTATTGAAAATAAAAATGAATCTTTATATTAATTAAAATTACACATGTTGATATAATATAAAATTTATAAGTCACATATAAAATATAAAATATAGACAAATATTATGATAAGAAAAATTTTATAATAAAATTTAAACTATTTAAAAGTTTAAAATTAATTAGTATATGTTAATATTATTATTAATAAAAATATTAGTTATTTGAAAGAAAGAAATATAATATAGAACTTTAGAAAGTATTTTTTTTTCTATTGACATTAATTAAAAAGGAAAGTTATAATTTTTATAATAAATCTAATTTATATTTTGAAAGATTTCCTTGTATACCAACTTTTTAACAGTTTTTGTACTTTTTCCATATAATATTTAAATTACAAATACTAAATTAATATTAATTCTTATTATTCCATTATTGTATGACCTTTTACATATATAAATTAATTAATTATAATTTATTCATTTTACTATTCTTTATGAATGATCCTATATGTTAATATTAAGGTTAAAAAGAAAGTACAAATATGTTAATATATATACACACTAAATAAAATATAATTTTTTTATCTTTATTAAATATTTTATATTTGTCCATATGGCTCTCATTTGATTATTTATAATAGATTCAAATGTAACATAAATAACCCTTAGAATATATATATATACTTATCAATTCTTATTCATTTATTCCATTATTTCTCATTAATCATATACAAATTATCAGTTTTCAAGAATAAAATTTAAAGTAAATCATTTATATTAAAATTTAAAATTGTATTTAACTGTTAATTATATGCATTTCACTTCAGTATTTCAATACAAAACATACATAATTTGTCTCAATTATTTCATGTATATATGGTCATACTTTGAGCTTGGAGCAAATTATCTTCCATTGAAATAGAAAAGTACCCATCGAACTTAATACTTGACTTATACCTGCATCATTCATATTCATCTTATACCACAAATTGGATAGCTTACTTAAATAAAAAATAAAAATATGAAACATCATACAAACATAATGATGTCTCTATAAATAAAAAATAATTAAAATACTTACTTATTCTTGTAATCAATAGTCTCTTTTATGTTAAGATTGATATACAACTTTGTCTCATTATAAGCATTTGATATGTCTAAAGTTCCTGAAACAATTATGAAATATAATTTGTTGATAATAATAATTATCACACAATTAAAAAGAGTTCAATATAGATAAAGAATCATACCACCAAATATTTTCACTTTACATAATTGAATAATCATAATAGGTAAAGCATTAGAATTTTCATTCTTTAAAAAATAATCATTTGATCATCAAACTTCTCTCATAAAGTGCAAACAATTCTCTGATTCTTATGAAACAAATTCAATATAATATAATCTTAATTAGTATAAAGTAATGAAAGAGAAAAAAATATTAAACAAATATTTTAGCCATTAAAATATATTATAAAATAATACTCACTCCAAGTTATTGAGAATCAAATCAATATATTTGATTTTCTTTTCACTTTTTTCTACGTCTTTCTTTTTACTTTCATGTAATTTTATCAGTTATTAATTTCTAATAATAAAATTTAAAATAAACATTAATATTAAGGTTCAAATCTGCCACAAAAGATACACTTTTTGAATATATAAAGACTGCTAATTAGAAATAAATACATTTAACTGATTTGAATTAAACCATTCAAAACGGCCTTAAAAGTAAAGATATATCAAAACTGCTAATTAAAAATGAATGGATTTAATTGATTTGAATTAAAACATTTATAATGGCCTTAAATAGTAATTATTAATTATTATATAAAGATTATTATATTAAAAAATGAAGGTAAATTCCCCTCCAAAACTTATTGCAACTTTTTCTCCAAAACTCATCTACTTTTATATATATAAAGATAAAGATTTAACAATAAGAAAAAGATGATTAGTTGGTTAAGATTAGTGTTAAGTTATTTTCTTAGTATTTAGATTATTTTTAACTACATTTTTAAAAATGATGGTTAAAGTTAGGTTATGAGCAAAAGTGAAACATGACAAATTTATTAGCGTGTAATTTCAACTTTAAATCTTGGTACAATATTAAAAAATATGAAGTTAATACTAGCATCATATTAATTTAATTAATAAAAAATAATTTTATTCATTATCCAAAATTTGAAAGTGGTGTCTTTTATTTTCCCCTAACATATTTATACTATTCTAATTTCAAAATACATATTGAGCTAATTTCGTGTATATTTTAACCTAGATAATCTATATATTTAATCAATTATCGTTGCATGAGATAACCCATTCATATACTGCTCACATTAAACCTCATTTATCTAATCTCATTCACCACGAATTTGGATTCCACAAAGATCTTCACCGTTAATTTTGCAGATTATAATATTTTATAGTTAATCAATTTTATATTTTATCATAGGCAATTTTTCTGCCGGAAACGTTGGACTATTTGCCACATCATCACTCATTCCAACATTGAATGCCTTTGCTTATGATGAAAAATGCTTCTAAGATATTATTTAACATAATTTTTTATATTATATATTTTTTAATAAATTTCAACTAATATAAAATACATGTAAAAAATATATTCTAATGCTCTTTCTCTTGCTATTGATTTCAAGGAGTTTTCATTGTATTGTTCCAAACGCGTAGCCTAAACTCTTGACCACAATGACCGCCACCACACGTGCTCTGTTTTTATTTTGAATAAAAAAGCTTTATTCATTAGCTAAGTTAGACAGCAGCCACATAAGAAAATGCAATTACTACGCCCATCAATTTCAACTTTTGGTCAACACAAACGTATAGTATTATGGTGGCTTACCAAATCATCACTTTCTTACAACTTCTTCAGCCCAATTAGGACAACATAAATCATTAACAAAACATAAACGACAATAATACAAGGTTTTTGACCACGTCAAGCTAGTTTCCATTAGAAGGGGTCATCATATTCCACATGACAGTGTTACCCCTGTCACGTTTTCATAGACCCCATGCTAAATTATCAAAGTTTCTAGTCTTTATGAAGGAAGCAGATAAGAACTACCCAAGCTTGGTATTAGGCCAATTCAAAACAAAGAAGGAACTCTCGTAGTATGATACTGGGGACAATTTCATTTGTAAAGTGTATTAATTGAATAAAGTCAAATTTGAACTCTTATCTTACCATAGTGGTTTTCTTATAGAGGAATATCCCATCATAAAATCATTCATTCCCCTCCTCTTGTGGATACGTAAAGAAGCATCTTGTGCTATCTAATTCCATTCATAACTCGAATTCATTTGAAGAAGCAGGAAATTGTTGAAGTAGAAACATGGGTCTGCTTGGAAAAAGCTTCACTTCCAAATTCAAAACCATCACCACACTTGCTGTTTCTAGGATTTTTATCTTGAAGAACCAACACAAAGCTAGAGCCTCTTATGCATGGTCTGATGTAGCTCAGCTCTTGAACCTTGGTTACCATGATCGTGCTCTACCTCGTGTATGCACCCACCTACCCTTTTCTTCTCACACACTATCTAATTCTCTATCTTACAAATAAACATTGAATTTATTCTCTACTTATTAACAGGTGGATCAATGGATAATCGAACAAAACACGCTGGATGTATTTGCTATGATAGAAATTTACTGTAATTTCTTGAGAGAAAGAGCTGAAGTTCTTGAAAAGAACAAGTGAGTTTTATCATCTCCTTGCTTCTATAGTAATTGTTCATGAATTATTTAATGACACATGCATTTTGATTAACTATCCTATTTTGCTAATTTGGATTTTTTTGAAATAATGTTCACGTAGGGAGTGCCCCATTGAGCTCAAGGAAGCAACATCCAGCCTTATCTTTGCATCCTCAAGGTGTGGAGATTTTCCAGAGCTGCACCAGATACGAGAGATTTTGACATCAAAATTTGGGAAAGAATTTGCAGACCATGCTGTTGAGTTACACAAAAATAATAGAGTGAACTCTAAGGTGCTAATTAGTTATTATAATCCTGTGAGAACTCATTTCAAGTGAATTGTCCCATTATTCTGAGAACTTTCCTTTGGCTTATGTAGATGATACAAAAGCTTTCAAAACGGCCGGGCATGGAAATCAAAATGAAAGCGCTTAAGCAAATTGCTTCAGAAATTGGGGTTACCTTGTGTTTGGAGCAGGACCCTACATTGATAAATATGGTAAGGGAACCTTGTCTCAAAAAGAAACGACAACATGCACTAGCTGATTTGAGATATTTCATATTGAAACAAATTCTCTTCCACTATTGCAGGATAGATTGAATATTGGTGATCCTAAGCATAAAGAAAATAGCCAAAACGCCCCTATTAATATCCAGAATGAGAATTTAGCTGATAGGAATGAAGAAAGGAAGAGGTACAAGGATACAACGGCCGCTACTAAAGAAGCCTTGGAATCTGAATCTTCTGGGATTGAAGCCAGTAAACACTCAAATCATAGAGTTGTTCTTGACAAGGTGCATGTGCATCCCACGACGAGCTCTAGTTCTAATCAAGAGGATGTGATCATATCAACAAGCAACCACGGTATTGAACAGAAGGAATGGGAAAGGAGAGAACTTAAAAAACAATTTGCATGGGAGGAATCTCGTTTAAGTCAAATTCCAAGAGATAATGTGACAACATCAAAAAGAGAGTTAGTTTCCAAGGAACATGTAGAGGAAGCAAATGGAGAGGGTAACATGATTGTTGAGTTGGGCTCAATCAAGAGCTTCCAATTGGATAGCAATGATCACAACACTCAGTCTGATGCATCTACAGAAAATAAACACTTGAGTGAACAAAGAATTGACCCTTCCTCGCACGCTATAAGATGGAATCCACAGAGGTCTCAAGCTGATCCCGCTCTAAATCATATGGTAAGAAGACCTGTGATGGTAACTACGGGTAGAACAAATTTCCCAAAGGGGATACATACGCATCATGAACACGTGGACTGGAAGATGATGTCAGTGAGGACAAGATGAGCACAAAGATGAAGCCAAAAAAAAAATTGTGGAAAATTCAGATTGTTTTTCTTTTTTATTTATTCCTCATTTGTTGTTTCTTCAAGAGTGTACAAATTGGTAATCCTCAAAAAGTATTAAAAAAATGCAATTTTTAAAAATCCAAGTGCAAGATTATGTGAAAACCAATCCAGATCCTAAGGGCAACATCTTGAAGGCAATATGGTTTCCCTCTAGCATAATACCAGTGTAACAATTTAACTTAAGCCCCCAAGCATGTTCTCTTTTTGAACGTCAAACTTAGCCAAGCTTAAGCGGACAATCCATGGTATATTTTAAGCTTACCCCAGTAATGATGAAAATCAGTTACGCCTAATACTTAACAAAACTAGGTTATGATTGCTGGTAAAAGGGATAGACAAATTTGAAAATCAGAATAATTATACACTATCTAATCGACAAGTGTGGCCAATGCTTGCAGTAACATAGTTCAGTGTGAGCAACAGACTTGTATGAAGTCTTCTAATAATGCATGACAAGTCCAAAGTTCATTCTTAAGATACGATGTTTCTAGATATTTCAAAATTTGCGCTGCTGCACTCTGAATGCTACTGATTATCATACATTTGCATCTTATGGTCCTCAAAGAGAGATTCTTTTTCATCTAAACGTTAATAGTGATATCAAGCACCAACAATCGCCAACAGGTTGGCAATCGAACTTCAGTCAGTGATAAAAATATGACAGACAAAATACTAATGAATCATCTAAAAGAATTTGGTACTTGTCTGGTATACATAGCCGCAAATGCAATAAACAGAACAACTGTAACATTAAAAGGGGAACAACCTATTGTCACAAAACATTACCCCAAGAAGAAAGAAAAAAGTATGAAAAATCATTCAACATTGAGCTCAAGACAAGTTGCCACCACTTTGCTGCCACAGATTGATGATATCAGTAGCTTGATTGAGAAGAATAATCATCTGCTTTTGAGATATCCAAGGCTTGCTCTCAAGTAACTCCTTGAGCTCTTCCCAAGCATCTTTCCTTGGCCAAAAGTAATAAGGGCTCAGAGGAATGGTGCCATGCCCTGGTATCATCTGATCAAGTGCAATACCAATGTTCTTCTCCATCCAAATGAACTTTAACACAAGCCTTGGCTTGTCCGTTGGCTTCACAACCACTCCAAGCTTCTAAATTCACAACAAACAACAATAATTAAAAAAAAAAAAAAAGCGCTTCAACCAGATAAATTAAAATGTCTCATATGATAATACCCTGAAATTTCTGCACTCGTTTTAAACATTCTCGTTGGAATTACAAAGGACATGGATCTGCTTGTCTTCCATTAAGTTCATTATTCTTTCATTTATCATAAAAAAGGAGGAATATTTTACCACCCCAACTTCTTTATACTGAAAAAAATTAAGACTTCAGTATCCAATTAATCAAGAAAAATGGAAACAAAAAAGTGGGTTTTATTACTATTGACAGTGGGAGCATAAATTTGAAAGAGAAAAGTGAAAAGGGTGATAAAACCTGAGGCTGGGGAGGAAGAGGGGTGTCTTCAGCAACAGCGATTTCGGTGGCAGAAGCACAGAGCTTAAAGCGTGAGGGTGTTGGAGAAGCCACGTGAAGGTGTGGATTGGTGAGTGCGAATGAGGGTTTGGTTCTGATAGAAGGAAAGGTTAAAGGTTTCAAATTGGAAGTGGGAAGAACAGATGCCATTGATAATGTGTTCATCTCGCAATGTCTCTGTGTTTGTCACTCACACACACACAGGAACAGAACAAGATAAGGAAGATCCTTCATCTCCACTGGCTCCGATTCACTTTCAATCGGGTCACCCGCAAAATTTGTACGGCTTTAATTTTGGCATAAAAAGATTGAAAAATGATTGTTGTACATTCAAAATGTTTCTTTCAATTAGGATTTAAAAATACATTTAAGTTTTGTTAATTGAAAAAATGACTTAGGAGATTTTTATCCCTTTAAATAGATAAACTTGATTTTATTAAGATTAGTTGGAATCTTGTGTGATTTCTGAATATTAAGAATTAAAAGAAAATAGATGTTAATTATTATTTTTTAATTTTTTTTAATAATAAATAGTGTATTGTTATTTGTCTTTTTTAGATGTTGACAAGTATCTTTTAGATAATTATTATAAAATAAAAATATAAAAAAATTAGTAATATATATATTTTATTTTATTTTTTTGAGATAAAATTTTCTTACACTAGTGTAAGTTTAAAAATTATTACACTTAATCTTAACCTTTCATTTAACTTAAATTTAACGAGTTATAATTTATTACTTTACTAGCTATTAGATTTAAGTTAAATGAAAGATTCAGATTAATTGTAAAAGTTTTACTTACACTAGTATAAGAATATCCTTTTCCATGATTTTTAGTAAAAATTTTTCTTTCATTTGCTTAAGACACTACTCAATAAGATTTTTAATTTATAACTTAAAATGGTGTAAAGATATCAAAATTATTTTGTTATAAAACATTAATTTTAATTCACGAGAAAGTTTTTTTTTTTTTTTGTTAAAATTATTTCAACTATTTATTTCTTTATCAAAATAGATTTATTTTTGTCAAAAATTTGCTTTTCCAACCCTTAGTAAACAAAACTTATTCTTTCTTGTTTGATCTTATATAAAAATTGACTCTTTTTTTATGAGGTATTATTAACTCAAACTATAAGAGAAAAAGCAACAAATTTGTCTATAAACTCAAAACAAATAACACCATTTAATAATGAAAGATTAAACTTATCAAAGTCATCAGTCACATGATTAACTTCTCTGAGGATATGAATACACGCCACGCTTTGACTGCCATCGTCATTCTAACAATATGATTGACTAAAAAGTAATAAAGATAATCCCGATGACTATCTTCATTTAGAAATTAGACAACAATTAAATCTAATTCAATAATAAAAGCAGTCTCAATGCCATGATAAATAGCTCATAATTCTAAGTGGAGGACAGAATAAGTTTCAACCATTCTTGAATATGCAAAGATACTGAAACAATCTCTAAGAACATCTTTCTACAAATAGTACTCACCCGATCTTATATCTCATTCAACACTTGGTAAGAATTTAACTAAACTTGATTAAACACAGTCAAATTCCTAGCCTTCCAGTTTAAGTCCAATGCTACTGCAAACGTTGTATTCTATACCTAGTTTGGATCATTCAGATTGGCATCCAGCCATTGTTTCAGTTACATATTAAAGAAATCACAATGCAAAACTCTACTAGATAAGTTATGCCAAATTATATTAATAAAAATACAATCCCGAAGGATATGTAAAGATGTTTCACGAGCTACATCACATAATGGACAACTAGCGTATGTCGTTAAACCTCTTGAAAGCCTCCACTCATTTGAACTTCAACTATTATGAGCAATTTTCTATACAGACATCTAATATGCTCAAGTCCCTTCCATTTTCAGATTGAATTAAAGAAATAACGTAGACCAGTTATTATCAATAGAAAGAGGTCTAACACCTCTTATCTCATAAAAAATTATTACCAGAATTAGCTCGTGAACTGACTCTAAGACACATATATGAAGAATCATTTTTAATAAAATAACTTTCATTTAATTTTTTAATTTTGATTAAAAATATGCACATTCAACTTAGTCCTCAATATCAATAGACAAAACAATAGATAAGGTGTAAAATAAATTTTATTTTACAAAATTCAAAAATAATGTGAAAATTTTCTAAAATCAAAACACTTACAATTTAAGGTGAGAGGGGCTTTACTCAGAATTTTTTGTACGAATGTGAATTAGAACTGGACGATAATTTCAGGTTCATATAACAAGAAAGGGTATGGGAATAACAAGGATAATAGTAAGAGAAAATATGAAGGAATCCAGAATTGCATCCACTTCTTTCCTCGGTGGAGCTCAAGGCATTTAAATTTAGGAATCGTACCAAAACATTTGATTTTGGCTAAAATCAACGATGTTGTTTAAATGCATATTAGAAAACTTAATAAAACCACCATAAATTACGTTTCAACGTAAAAGTGATAATTTATAACGTTGAATTATAATTTTGAAATGAATTTACGTTTGGGTGGATTTGTCGCACAACCAAGTAACTATTTCTATCTAAAAAAGAATTGTCACAATATTGTCCTTAGAACGCACTTCAAATATATCTGTTCATACAAGTAAATGGAAATCATCTCATCGCACATAACCTCATTCACAACTAGAATAAAATTACATCCAAAAGAAGAGAATAAAGAGATCGAAGATATCTTTATTTCGTTTTTCTTCTACCCTTTGAGGAAATAAACATCAATTAAGTGAAGTTAATATAGGCAAACAGAGAACCAGTGCATATGGTTTTGATTTGAAGTTCCCTAACTCTCATACACCATAACAGTAGCAGCTGTTCTCACATATACTATGACCACAAATTTGTATCATCATCGAAACACCTCAATAAGGCCAAAACAAGATCTCAATTATAGTTTCCCTACCACTCAATCATTGTACATAAAACTGGTTGAAACTTGTTAACTACTAGATTAAATATCATTATTCTTTTTAATATTCTCAAACCAAAACAGTGAATACACTCAAAGCATTGTTTTTTTTTTTTTTTGTTGATCAAGCAATGAATGATCTTTAGACCTTTGATGATGGGATGTTTTCATCAACCGTATTCTTGGTCTTGTCAGCTTCAAACTTATCTATAGCTACCTGAAGTTCATCAGTACCTCCAACAGCTCTCATGGTGTAGAAGTAAGCACCAAACACAAAAGCTGTTAAACCACCAGCAACAACCAAATTCTTTGTCTTGGGTGCAAGGCTCCTATATCCTAAAACTCCAGCCATCTTTGTGCACAAAACACAAAAGAGAAATTAAATTAAGGACAAAGTGATCCAACACAACAGTGAAAATAACATAAAAAACTATGCGTGTCCTTAGAATGTAAACATTTCCACAAACAGAATGAGGGCAGTACCAACAACACAACTAAACACAAAAAAATTGAAAATTTCATCCAAAAGTAACAGTGTTGATTTCATGGATACTACTGGCTACTGCTATTAAGAAAACCTTTCAAATCATCATCATCATCATTATATGTTATGATCCAACAACTGAAAATTTTTCAAAACTAAAAACAGAGAGAGGGAGAGAGAGAGAGAGAGAGAGATTCTGCGTTACCTCACCGAACGGAACAGATCCAATTCACTTGCTTGTGAACAGAACAGAACAGATATCTTCGTTATAAAAACCCCTCTGCGACAGTGGAACATGATGCAGCCTTGTGCACATACATTTGGTTCTTATATACATGTCAATAATTTTTGTTTTTATTTTTCCAGTTCTTATATATGCATTAAAAGTAATATGTTTTACTCTTTTGCCAAAATTAAAAATGTATTACTTTTATAATTTGTAAAGATTATAAATAAATAAAATTTAATTAATTTAAAATCATTGTATATTTTAAAGACTGAAAATATATTCAAACTAAAATAAAATCAAAGGGTGTAAAAGCTTTTAAGATACCTTTTATTATACTATTTGACATAAAATTTAGTTTAATGATGATAATTTTCTGCATTCCGTCTGAGACTCATAAGATTAAGATTAGTGCGTTCGGTATATAAAGATTATATTTATAACTTTTAAGAATCAAAATAAATTTTTTACAATATTAAAAAAGAAATATATTCTATTTGTATTAGCATTTAACATTTTTTTAATCTTGACTAGTAAGTGTAAAAGTTGTCATATTATTATTTTTATTGTGTTGTTAAAAAGTTTAACATTTTAACAGTTTAATAATAATACATAATTAAATTGTAATATGAAATTTGTATAATAAGTTAACAAAAAATGATAATTCCACCAAGAAAATGAAAATAAGCTTGAAAACATTTTTAATCTTTAAATATACAAGGGATATCAATTTTAAACTATTTTGTGTATAACCAAGTGTACGCCATAAATGAAACTAATAATTTTGAAGGTTTGAATTGATATTCTCAATTCCTTTAAGTTATAACTATGAGTATGCCATAAATAAATAAAACTAATAATTTTGAAGGTTTGAATTGATATTCTCAATTCTTTTAGGTTATTTGACACCAAACTAGAGAAGACTTTTAGCTCAATCGTTAAAAAAGACTGGTTAAAAAATAAAAAATAAAAATTTTTGTCTAACATTCTAATAATTTTCTTATTTAAAGATGACTCTAAGAATGCATATTTTTATTAAGCTACATTAAGAAAATATGACTTTTTTATTATTTAAGTTGACCATTGCATACAGAATAATGTTTAGAAACTACGAAACCAATTATTCACAATATAAACTATCATGATGTTTACCATCAACTTAAAATATGACTAAAATATGCTTTGTAGAGCTTTGATAATACTCTAATTTTATCCTTTAGCTTTTGAGATAGTTAATTATAATATGCTAATAAAACCTTAATCAAGTGGTCTAGAATCCAATCCTTGCATGAAGAAGCATGTTAGAAATATACTATAAAATCATGGATATACCTTCACTTGAAAGCTTAATGATTTTGGGACATACACATGGAATAAGCCCAAAACCACATGTGGTAATAATCAGAATAAAAAATAAATATTCACTGGAAAATTTTTGGAAACTGTAATCTATGAGATCAAATGTTTGGGCAGGAAGGGAGGAGGAATACAAATGGTACTACCTAATTAAACCTAGAGATCCAGAAAAAATAAAGCAGCCCAAAAATAAATAAATAAGGGAACTATTATTGGCTATAATTACAATACCAAAGGTCCAATTTTACCATAAAATATCTGCATCACTCTGATCCATCGTCCATGCCATCATGCTGGATCTTGACACTTAAACTTCCCACCCAAAATAAGGAGTAGAAGACAAATTTATAAGAACATTGGACCAAAGAGGAGAAAGAATTCTAAGACCATGCCTCAATGTGATATTTACCACACTTATCTAATGCTCTAATCCACCTAATTGCATCTTCCCTTGAAACCTCATTTTCTTTGGATACAATTTCCTCAAAAGCTGATGTTACATCTGCAGGCATTTTGGTTGAAGAACCTGCTATATAAACAGCAGCCCCCTCAGCTAATAGGTTCCAGATCCTTTGGCTGTGTTCCCTCATCTTATGTTGAACATAAACCTTCTGAGGCTGGTCTCTTGAGAAAGCAACAAAGAAACCTCCACCTTTTGCTTCTGAAAGCACCCCATTGTTCTGTGAATGAGTCAACCAGAAGTCTCGGTACAAAAAGTCAGCATCTTCATTTCGACAACCAAAGAAGAAAATAATTGGAGCAGTGGAATTGTTTTTATTTTGAACTGCTCTTTCCTCTACAAATCCCCGAAAAGGTGCACATCCGGTCCCAGGCCCAACAAGTATGAGGGGAAGGGACGGTGATGGCGTAGGAAGGGAACCTTTAAGGAACCAGGCAGGAACATATATGCCTGCTTAAAAGAAGTACATAAAAGAGTTAAACTAATGGTTGCTTAACTACATAAACTGCAATAAGTGGTTTATTTTGCACTCATACCATCGTGGGGATCTAGTGTAGCCAGCCATGACGAGCATAGTCCTTTCTTTTTCCTCTTGTAAGGTGTTGTCCAGGACACCACGTTCACAGTCAAGTGTACTTGATTGGGGTGTGCCAATTGAGAAGAAGATATCGAGAATGCTCTTGTTTTCAGTGGAGGAACCAATTGAACTAGCCACTCAAATGGCATTTGTACAGAAGGAAAATCCTCTAACACCTATTCTCCATCAAATGAATAGAACATATATATGCATAAGTTTGAAATGAAACAAACAGGAAAACAAAAGCATACAGCAAATGAATAGCTTAATAATTGTTAAATCAAAGCTAAATTAGAAAACTAGCATTTCATTAAGGAGGCTTTCATATCCTCTCCCTTTCTTACCCATTATATAAATATTTTTGTCTTACATCACTAATCTAGGTAGACAATATTAATATGCGCCCTTTTGCAGCATATTTGAGTCAGGGTTTAAGAACCACCAAAAATTATCAATTTTTTTTTTCCAATTTTTTTTCCATTCATTGATCACTTTTAGCTTGTCTTAACTCCAAAACATAGCTCTTTAACCATTCCCCACTTTGTTGCATACCAAACATATATGAAGCTGCTTAACATACCATGAAGAATTCAGTGCATAAGAATAGCAAGTCACTCACAAAGCAAAATCATGTATGATGTACAATTCATTGACGTTACCTCAAGAACATTTCTCCTTTCCTTCTGGTTATATTGGTACAGGTCATCTCTTCCTTCAGGTGAAGCAAAATATTTCAGTCTTTCCATCTCATGTTCTGCAATTGCAAAAAAACTCATAACCTGGAACATAAAATTATTGCTTGGTTAGCTTTTAATGCAGGAAATTACAGGCATGTAAAAAAGCATGTTTACAATCAAATATCCAAACTGATGACCATTTTTTATCATGCTTCTGTCCTGTGTCTCAATATTTAGGAAATCATCATGCACCAGAACAAATTTATACAATACACATCATACATTCAATCAGCTATGGAATGAGGGGCAGTGTAGGAAAAAAAGAAAGAAAAAGGAATATACTTTTCAAGAATAAGGTATAAGAGGTTTTACATAAATTAGCACTAACATACATAAAATTGAACAATACATCAGATTTCTGTATATAATTTCAGTCAATATCTTTAGGTTTCAAGAGGATGGCCAACAGTCATTGTCTCTCCATAGCCAAGATGCAGCATTGGCAGTTCTATTAGCTTAATGCTGTCATTTAGTGGCTGGTAATTGATTTACCTGCCAAGTGACATGATCCAAAGACCAGCAGTTTGACCTAACAAGGATTTTTAATGGAGAATTTTAGTGGAAGTGGAGAAATTAAACCATTAAATATATTGAAAAATGAACATTAATCAGTCCGTTATGTTGGTTTCCATTTGATTCCACAATGCAATCAACTCTAGCAATTTATTAAACCATTACAACATCTAAACCAAGATGAAAAACTTACAATAAAAAAGAGAGGGAAGAAAATAAAATAACAGAGGAAAACATTGAATTCAACATGGAATTCTCTTTTAAAATGGCATAATAAAAGGTCAGTCAAAACCTACTGCATCTTGCCTCAAAGAAATATCGCCGTGGGGAAGCTGAAGCTACATCCATTGAAAATTGCACAAAAGTTCTTAATTTTACAGGAACTCTGGATCCATGAGCATTGCGATCATTCACTTCTCTAGGACTAACCTGAAATTTAGCAGATTTCTTAGTAGACAAGTTTACATACACACGTCAATGAAAAACATTAATTTAATAAAAAAATGCCAATGATGTAGAAGGAAGATACAAAGTAAAGTACAAGCAGAAATGAGCAATTATACGATTCTACTATTTCCAGAAAAAAAAATTCCAGGAGAAACAACCATAAGGCTTGTTTCTTTTATTTCTACATCACATTGAAAAGATTCATTTTAGCATATTAAATGTGTCAAACAATGTTTAAAGGATGCATTTATCTGTGGACATGAGGCAACATAGTGTGATGTTAATGCTGAGGAAGGTTGAAGAACAAAGAACCCAATTACGATTATCTCAATTTGAAAGACTTACAGTGATGAATGAATCAGGATCCAAATTACAACGTCGTATGAAAGCATCAACTGCAGTCGAATCTTGACCAGGGAGAATTTCAAGGACATCACCAGTGTCATATTCAATAGCCTGAGGAAACCATAATGCATTTTTAATTGAAATGAAGATATAAATAAATTTTTAGGTTGTAGCTATTAATTTCACATGATATAAAAATGGAATTTGAAGAAAAGTAATCTGTTCTTAAAATGTACCAAGTACCAACATCAACAAGTTCAAGTTTATACATCTATGTACAGCAAGGTTAAATAAGGCATAGGATAGCTTACATGTGAAACAAATTCAAATTCAAAATGCCGAACATCTTTTCCACAGTTCGATATTGTCAAAGGAAGATTCTTCACCTGCACATTCATAATCGAATAAATTGGGATGTTCAATAGAAACAGATGACTCGGTGGTATATAAGTTTCTTTGGAGAGTTTGTTCATGACAAATATAGACTTAGAGCACCATGTAAAACTGCTTATATAAACCACTAGAGTGATAAATATCAAGTGTATTATTTTATATTACAAAAGAGTTGATGAATCATTTATTTACTATATATACACTGGTTATTGATGGACAATGCAGAGCACCCTGTTCATTGATCACTACTACTGAACACTGTTTGTCAGCAGAATGGGCATATTCTAAATATTGTTTACAACTACAAGTGATAGTGTGTTTTATCCAATACCATCTTCAGAAAGCAGCCAGGTCTACTTCCGTCAGAAGATGATTTTCCAGGATGCATTGAACGAGCACTCCCAATTTGAATATTAAGATGCGTTAAATCTGAAAAAATCACATGTTAATTTAGTCAAACATATCGAAACAAAATGATTTTTTCTTATAAAAATGAGGGTCTGCAGCTACAGCTCAACCAAAGTTATCCATGCATAGTATTGAGAACACCAAGGCAAAATTTTCACAAAAAAATAGAGATTACATCATTATAATAACATATATACAGTGTAATGTGTTTTCCCAAATATGACAGGAATCATATGCTCTTGGCAGTTTAAGCACCAATAACTTCAAAGACTTAACCATTACACTGTCAAAGACTTAACCAAATCCAGCAACTCGCCATAGATTCCAGAAAATGACTATGTAATGAAGTAATGAAAGCAAAGGGTTCAACTTATCATCGAAACATATAATGTGTCCTACCAAATTTATACGGGGAGTAAATCATAAACAACAAAAGCAATATTCATACAAAGACTTCCTGAGGTCACAAAATAATTGCTACAGGAACATTGTAAGTGAACCAAGAATTTAATGAGTTTGGGATACCTGAGGCACTAGAAAAATGTGACTCAACATTTTCAACGTCATGATATGTGACCTGGACCTTGGGTTGATCAATCAATACTGTATCTTGAATCACAGCATCAGGACCATTTGGTAAGAATTCTGGTTTAATCTCGTTTAACATTCTCCACAGAGAAGACATCCAAGGATCTAGAGAACCTTCATAGCTACAAATAATTATACCATCTTTAGTCCCTTAAAAGATATTTTTACACATTATAATATATTATCTACAAAAGGAAGCATTTACCAAAGAACAGAAGAGACGTATTCCCATACATGACTGAATTTCAACAATTAAAAATAATAAAGAATTAAATACTCTACTAGTACATTCTAGATTAATAATCTATCCAACAACAGCAATGTTTTTCAAACTCCACAAGCATAAAGATATATATTTCAACTAAATCAAGCAACACTTTCTTAATTGACAACATAATCCATCATACCCTGAAGGGTGCTGATCATCTCCCAAGCCTCTTTCCACAATAGATGTTCCTCCAAGGTCCGTTAATCTTTTGTCTAGCTTCTTTGCAACAAACTGTGACAGTTCACATGTAAGGTTTTATCCAAAACATCAAGCCAAAGAGAATAAACACATCTGCCAAGACAGTAAAATCTCATCGATGGAAATTGTAGTCATGCATCAACATGTACATAGTCAACAAACAAAGCAGCACTCATGAGCATTACAATACTTCATCTAACAAATAAGACACAAAACAAGCAAGAATAAATATTTCCCTAAGATAACAGACATGATTGATTACATTGTACTTCTGATAACTAGAATCACCCAAGCCAAAAACCGCATAGAGAACCCCTTTCAGCCAATGCTGGCTTAGGTTTCTCTGAAGAAGATACCTCCAAAAAACCTGCAAAGGGAAAAGAAGAATCAACACAACTATATTAAAAAAAGACCCCTAAGTCAATCCCACGAGAACCTAAATAAAATGAAATATAAAAAGGTATATAAAGACCGTTTTGACTTAGAGCTAATTACCTTCATGGAATCAGGCGTATCACCCTGGCCTGTGGTAGAAACCACAAAAATAACAGCCTCCTCATCTGGTAGCAAACTCTGTACATAAACCAAGCAACATTGCATTGAAAAAGCAGCAAAAAATTCAACTTTGATTTCAAAAGAACAGTTTTTGCCACACCCAACAGTGCAAAACGAAAGGCCATAAGAAAATGAAATCACACATGAAGAAGAGGAAGAAGAACACACAGGATCATATTCATGGACAGATTGAAGGTTAACGGGGCAAGCTCTTCGTTCAGCTTCGCGAGTAATACGTTCAGCTGCATCCAATGCATTGCCAGTCTGAGTGCCATACAGTATCAGCAGTTTACGCATCTCTCTCTCTCTCTCTCTCCCAAAAATTGAAAAGCTAAGAGCTTTTTTATGAATAACTAAAAGGGTTTTGGAGTGGGATGGACAAGGAGAGGATATGAGCGGCGGAATGACTAACGAAAGTTCACGACATTTTTTAGAACCGAACTAACCATATAAAGTCAAACGTACATCTTATTTTCCACATTATTATTATTATTATTATTATCTCTTTCCTTTTATCTCTCTCTTTCCTTTTGCTTATTTCACACCCCAAATAATTTTCCACAACGTAATATTCTATACTTTTTTACGCTTTTAGTTTAATTTAATATATTTTAATCTTAATTTTAATACAAATAAGTATTAATTGTTTATTAAATGATTTTCTTAGAAATTTAAAATGTCTAAAAATAAAAAAAATGATAAAAAACTACTAAATACATAATATTATATAAAAATGTTCTTAAATGATGTTCTATCAAGACTGCTTGAGCGATTATGCATTTGTCTTTAATTAGAATGCGATATTTTTTAATGGTACATTACAATATTTAAATAAAGACTGTTAAATGAACAATTTTATAAATAATTAAAATTATCAATAGTTCACCATAATTCTTATAAATTATAGACTAAGCTTTAATGTTGGTTTTATTAATCATTGTACTTCTGAATGATAATATAAGTTTTGAAAGTACTAATAAGCAAATTGATATTCATTTATTATCATACTTTTCTATATATATATATATATATATATATTTCTTTAATAGCTACAGTTGTCGCGACTTACCAAAAAGAATTATAAATGAAATTTTAATTTTGTTAAATTTTTTCACTTTTTTTTATTTTTATTTTAAGTGAACGTAAAATAGTATTTTACATAACATCTTATGAGAATGAAGTAACATAACATAAAAAGTAAACATTGAATAACTTGTATGTTTTGATATAATAAATACTTTTAATATATTTTTAAAAAAATTTGTTCTCTTATACTAATGAATACAAAATAACAAGCCCTAAATATAAAAGTAGATGCTACAAATTTTAATTAAAAAAAAAGTGGATACTACAAATAATATAATGTTGGAATGGAAAAAATGGCACTAGTGGACGACACAAATTTACAAGGCTTCAAACTATGATATTTTGCCGCGGTTTTTCTTGCAATGGGAGTTATAATTGATATATCTTATGCCTTCAATATACAAATACCTTACGCTTTATGGTCTTCAGCAAATGGTTCTAATTTCGTACTAGACTGTTCGCTTTCTATTGGACTTTCAGACATTTCTAGCTGCGAGTCATGACTTTCGTTTTCATTTATACTGTCTTTCTTAGCATCTTCATCGCATCTGTTACATGGTTCACTGTTATCAGGTTCACAAAATCCCTGTTGAAGTGCCAGAGAATCTGACACTTCTTCCTCCTTAATGGATCCTTCAGCTTCTAACTCAGGCTTCTGTTCACAACAAACCTGTTCATTTCCTGGGAATGACATTCCCTCTTCTTGAAGCCCTGAGTTTTCCAAATTTCCCTCCAGCTCTATCTTCTCGTTATCATGTGGCCTGTCGGCACCAGGATTAGTTTGATCATATTTCTCAACAGCCTCTAGACATTCATCGCCTTTCAGCTCCTTTTCACTATCGATGGATTTGGAAATAGAACATTCCTGAAACTCAGAATCTCCAATAGAACCTTCCATTTCTGATGACATTTTAACCAGGTTAAGATCGTTGCCTTCACCAGCATGCTCTGCTTCTGATTCATCTCCATCCTCAGTTTTAGAGACAGGAAAAGACTGAAAAGCATCCCAATCATCTTCGCTGACTTCATCTTCTTCCTTGTCATTTTCATCTGTTTGCATCACAGCAGCCGATGATGCAGACTCTTTCTCTTCAATTCCTTCTGATGGCTTTGGGATTTTTATGTCCAAAACTGGTAATTTTAGATCTGTTGGATTTTTATCATGTGTTACAGAAGCTCGGATTACATCCTGCATGTAGATTATATTAGAAATTATAATGGGAACTTATTATCACAGAAAAAGGAATTTTCCATTTCCAAAAACACAATCTTCATCAAGGTCTTTCAGATAGTCAATTAGTAATTGTAGAAAATAACGAGAGGAGATGTTAATTGAGCAAAATAAATGTCAATAATCAGTCCGCATAGGCACATATTGGTGACACAGAAATACCTGGAGTTGTTGGCGATGTAGAGGAGGCATAGATAGTAAAACATCCTTGAAATGGATGGCTGATGAAGGAAGTAGAGCAAGGCGGGAAACAAGCTTAATGGCTGTGCTTCTTAAATCACTGAATTCCTGTCATTTGTTCACATGATCAAAAGAACGTATGACAAAATTAAGAGCAGCTAACTTCAGCAATAGAAAATCTCAGTTTACATTACCTGAGAGAACCCATCTTCCGTTGACAAGAAAATCATGACAACAGCCTCAAGTAGTAGGGTCATGAAACTTCTCTGGCAATCATTACCTTTTGACAGGGTTTGTAACAGCACCATGAGACTCAAGCATTCACTGGCAATGGTTACCGATTCTTTTGTCATAGTATTCTGGTATCAATAGAAATAGAATATCCTTTAGCTACACAATAAATTGGAAAATTCAATCAGCAAATAAAATGAACTGATAATGATATTAATAGCAGTAATGGCAAAATATATGCAAATGTTGCCTATACCTTCAACATTTTGTGGATCAAAGCGAAAATATCGGTAATTAGCTCCCCAACAAGAAACATTATAAAAGAGTTATCTTCCGTATTTACACCTTTTTGAATCTTGGCTTTAAGAAATTGCAAACCTATTACTTGAACCTGTCACGAAGAAAGTTCTGTCATACATATTTCTTTCAGGGTAACAGCCATGGTCTGTGTTATACCTATATATTCATTTACCTGCATATTTGAATCACTAAGTACAGTTTGGATACATCGAATGCAATATCGCAATGCACTAAAACAGATGGAGCTGCTTGCTTCACAATCTTCAGCATATTTACTTTCACGAGCTAGTTTAGAAATGGATATAATTTGTTCAAGAGAAAATGCAAGCTTTGTATGTATTAGCTTGCGTTGGTTGAAACTTTTAACCTCCTGTAAATGGAATCCCTCAATGCAATCCTTAGTCAGAGCAGCAACCACGCTCAGACAAGTTCCAAGCATATCTCTTAAATGGAGAATGCTATCATCAGGCTCACACTCATCTACAAAACAAAATTAGGTAAAGATCCATCAGCTGTGCTGTTGAATGAATCAAAATTGATTTTTCACTCCTATATTGGTACTGAAACAATGAGGAAACACACGTCATGTATTAATATGCAAACTAGCAATTCACATGGAAGCAGACAAGAATATGGACCAAACTAGTTCCAACTAAAACGGCTTACCATCAATGATTCTCTTTAGTAATGGATTTGTACAGTTGACCATGTCAATGGCTTCTGATAAGCACACCTCAGTTGAAGCCTCCCTAATGCACTTGTAGCCAATTAAAACTAATGCCAGAACCACCGACTTTGAATGCTTATGTATCTTATGTATCATAATAAGAGAAAATCAGCAATGAAGGTACTTTTTGAGAATGAGTTTAACAAAAGACCAATTTATGAAATATTGCACAAAGACTTCCATTAATACAGAATTATAAATGTTTCGTTTGACAAAAAGATATTGGCTCAGATAGAAAACAGTTATCCAGTATCAGAAACAACAGACACACCTTGGCCTCACTACGGTTAATGACTGACTTTGTTGCGTCACAAAGTGTGTGTATCTCATTTACTTCAGAATTCAGATGAGACACTGAAATTGCATCAGTACTGGACAACAGAAATACAGGAACACTTTAGTAGAGAATAAATATCCAATGCAAAACGTCCATCAAATAGTTGAAACTACAATAAATCATCAGTCACAGGAAACACAAATTAAATACCTCCGAGACACTTTAAAAAGGTAGTCTAAACAAAGTTCCACTGTCATCAGAGCAAAATTTTCACTATTGAAAATTTCTTGTGGGCAATTCTGTGCAACCTGTAGGGAAAAAATAGAAGCTTGAACTTCACACATCTCAAAAAAATTCAACAAGACAGTAAAAAGCTTATTAGATTAACATGGGAACATATTCTGCTTTATCAGGAATAGAGTGCTTTTAAGTGTTATCATAAATCTACCCCAAAAGGGGATAAAATAAAATGCAGAGACACAATCCTTAAATCAATTGATCTAATCTCTACCTGTGATAAAATGGATATAGCAAGACTATTCCAAGAATTATCGATGTAGGTGGAATATGAAAGAATCTGCATCCATTAAACATAAAAGGGTAAGTGTACTCTTTATGACCATTCCATATAATATGCTTTTAACCATAAGCATAGAATTTATCATGAATGTAAACAAGCAGGACTCTTCTACACTCCAATCTCCTTATACACTGTAGTGTATTAGCAATGATATATAGACAGAGTGCAGATAAGTCATCAATCCTTTCTCCTTTAAATAGCCAAACATTCTACTCTGAACCAATAAAGACAAAATAAGGTATAGGTACTAGGTTGTGTATTTATATGTCCAAATGAAATTAAATGGATAGGTTCAAGGAAATATCATTTGAAGTAAAATCGGTTATCTTAATAGGACTTGCTTCAGTAGCATTCACCTACATTAACATTTTTTCTTGGAGCTGTAAGTCAAAGAATCCCATAAGAAATAACCCACCTGCAGCAGTTCTTTGCAAATATCCAGGGTGAGTAACCCCGCTCCAAAAAATCTCTCAGTCAACAGAAATTGAAACATAGGGAGTACAATTTCATATAATTTCAAGCCTGAGGGTTTCACTTCATTACTTGGCAAGTTCCCACCATGCTTAGCATTACCAAAAGCCAGCTGTATAATTGATCGGCAAAGTTTAGGATGTTGTGACTGAAACAGACCAAGAAGAGAAAAGCCCCACAGGAACTTAAAATCTTCACACTTCAATTCCACCATGCTACATTGACTTGTAGCGATACAGTGTTTTTGGGTGTCTTCTACTGTGACTTTGGCACAATCATTTCCTTCAGAATTCACAGGAACTGCATCAAGTGCAAGTGCTTGCAAAATTACTGGCCAAGATTCATCTAAGCATGGACGCAACTTTGAAGAAACAATAGGTGATTGCAGTCCATCAAGGAACAGATTCCACTGCAAAAAAGGACCAAATAGAATAATAAGGCAACCATGAAAATATTAATAGATTCATGCTGAACCAGGTTTCATCTCCTAGATGAAATTATGCACTCATGAATACATGGCAAGGTAAAATTCAGACTTACCTTCCTCTTTGGGCTCAGGCATAAACATATATAACTATAATCCTTCAATGTATGGATCCAGTACTTCCCCAGAACACTTGAGCTCTTCTGGAACAATGGTAATAATGCCAGGTACTCATCAGGAACTGCATTTTGGTGCTTCCTCATGGATGCATATATATAACACTTGAGAGAAGCATGAGCAGCAAGAAGTCTTATTTTGATCTAAAATATAAATCATAAATAAGATATAAGAGTTAGATATAAAAATATCTAAAAAGTTCACAAACACACGATAACAATTAGAGTCACATGCCTTGCTTGTGACCCATTCTGCAAATGAAGGATAATAAATGTCCTCAAATTCATTCAATGGGCGTGAAATTAATGAGAATATGCGCCTGACCACCACTTGATCTCCACTGATAATTCCACTTGTCAGTATCTGAAAATTTCACATATTACTGATTTAAATTGGATTTCTTCATGTATTTTAGGAACTTCACAAAAATATTTCCAACATTCAAAGAAGTAACATAGAATATGTTCAAGAGAAGCCATCAATTGGATTTGCATAAGTAATATTGGGGAACTTCTAAACAAGCAAATAAACCAATTACAAAGATTAAAAAGAAAATGAGGAGAATTATGAAGCCTCCTACCTTGGTAGCCAAGTGCAATCCTGCCTCCAATAAGCTAGGATTAGAAGATGTGTCCAAGGTGGTACGAACTGCAGATACTAGCTGGGCCTATTTTCAGTGCAGTTTCAATTATTCCAAGTGAATTGCAAAACTCATAATCTACTTAGTCATAAGAATGACACATTAGTTCTATAGGACCTCTTAATAAATAGGCTTGTGAATTAACTAAATAAATAATCTTTAAAGATATTTATAAAAGTATTTGACTAAAAATTGAGATGTTGTCATGGAAAACAATTTGAGAAGGGGACTGGGGATGTTGAAACACATCTTGTCAAATACCTGATACTGTTCCAACAGAAGATGCCCAGGAAGCTCGGGGTCAACTACTTTTTCAAACTGTTAATCCAAATCCACATATAAGAACAAATTAATAAAATATGACCAGTAGGGAGATGACAACATTAAGATACACCTCATAGTACACATATCATAAAATTAAGCAGAAAATAAACACTGGTTAGTACTCTCTTTGGTCCTTTTCATAAAAAAACAAATAACTAATTCATCAATGTCAATAAAAAGTAGTTATATGTAATGAATTTATAGCTTATTCCAAAAATATTCATAGTAATAAATGGTCAAATTGTTAGCTCATACATTAAATGAATAAATATATCCACTTAAATATATCCACTTATATGGGTAACAGATGAGTGTTTTGTTAATATAAATCTCATAATAAATAAGGGTATAGAAAGACTTTAATAATTAATGCATCAAAAAATGGTTCTTTCTTTATTATATTTTGAACCTAAAAATAGTGGTAGTTGTTCCTTATAAGTAGGATTAGAGGGAGTATATTCCTACATAGATTCTAGATAATTAAAAAAAGTGATAGAGTTTGTTAAAAAACTTGGACCAAACTCACTCCCAAAAGCTAACTCATAAGAGAAGGACTGTCCTAATTCTTATAAGGAGTATTCTGACTCTATTCCTAACCAATGTGGGACATCTTAACACACCTCTCTCACACCCAGGACTGGACATCTGGTGCGTGAAATCTGCAAGACTGAACATCTACACGGATAGACCCAACAGGACTGGACATCTATGGACAGTCCAACGTTCAAACTGAATAGGCTTTGATACCATGTTAAGAAACTTGAACTTAACTCACTCCTAAAAGCTAGCTCATAAGAGGACTGTCCTAACCCTTATAAGAAGTATTCTGGCTCTATTCTTAACCAATGTAAGACATCTTAACAAAGCTCTTCAACTCTAGGTCAAACATTTTATTTGTTACAAAGTAAGCAATGGTTAAATTCCAACCCCCGCCCAATTGCTTAGACAGAAGAAAATATGTCCCTGACAGTATTAAAGTGTATCTCAACTGTAAGTTAGTTATAGACGGTTGGAACTGTGATATAATTAGTAGCTAACAGCAGTCTGTTCTGTCTATGAGTAGTTAAGAGTTACAGATCTGTAATCAGATTGTATTGAATGCAAAAAATTATCTCAGAAACTCTAAATTTTCTTTCAGTTTCAATACTCAGTGTGTGGATAAAAGTACTACTATTGGACAGAAGAAATAAATTACAAAGAAAATAGGATGATAAGATGTCATTAAAGGCAAAGGTGCATATGAGAAACATAGAAAAGACAAACTAAGCATTTAATACAATAAGGCTCTCCAATGCCTTTGCATATCTTTTAGGGAGGCTCACTTAAAGATACCATGGGCTTAACACCAAAGAGAAGCCAAAAACTGATATGAAGAAGTGAAAAGAATTCATGAAGATACAGATATTTCACTCAATCCAAATAGTTCAATATAACAGAGTATTATAGCTATCAGACCACCCTAAAGCCTCTCCCTTAGTTCTATAACAGACCCTCAAGCTAATAACAAGAAGGACTTAATCTGCCATAAATTTTTTGCATTGCCATAAAAAAAGACCAGAAGGGGAAGAAAAGGCATAGAAATTTCCCAGCCATCATATTTCACAGAGAACATACTACCTTGTCCACAATAGTTCCAAGAAGACTGACACCAACTGGCTGCATGTTCTCAAATTGAATTGTGCTTATCTGATATGGGAAAAGATGAGGAAAGGGCGTGATTGATTTTAATACATCTTTAATATTCAATTCAAGTGCAAAAGGTAAGTCATGCACAGAAAATATATTCTACTACATAAGCAGCACCTGATAAGCAAGTGATATTAACTCTTGCAAGTGGAGAACTAGCCAATCACCAGTGGCCTGCCCACTTGCACGTTCTTTCCTTGCCAGAAAGAGATCAAAATGTGCAGGATTTCTTCCTACAGCATCAGTTAGATGGCTCAAACATCTGCAATAACATTAATTATTCAAATGAACAATAATAAAGAAAGACTGAAATTGGATTCTTTAATCAGAGAAAATGATTAGCCAGAAAATATAAATCATGACAAAATTTTAAAATTATTTATTTACTAAAGGATGGGGATATTTTTAGCATTAGATACATTAACATCACATGACAGAAGCCTTTTTTAATTATCTGTAATAATAAAAAAAGGAGGTGCTTATATTTAAATTTGAAATAGGGTAAATTTATCATTTTGTCAGAAAAATGTAAGAAATATATGTTAAGTTTAATATTTAGAGTCAAAATTTAAATTACATAATTGATAAATACATACTCTGCCGCAAAAAGTCTGGTCCTATATCTAAGATACTTCTCCCTGTTAGTGGCACCAATGGAACCTTCAAACTTGTAACTCTGCACACCGTTGGAGCCAGGAACCATATTTTCATCATCCCCAAGATTCAATCTTGAATCACCATCAGGGTTATCATTTGCTGCAATATTATTGTTTTCAACATTCCTGATTGATGTTGCAAGGACCTGTAATAATCTCATTAAACAATTGTGAAGAGTATCATAAACAGTTGAAAAAAAGTATATGTTGGCCAAAAATCAAGGGTTATCATTTCGGAGTTGCTTCCAAGTAACTGGTTGGTATTTGATTGAGGGATGAATGATTGACAGAATATGCTTGGAATATTCCTCTAGCATCTACTGTAAATTGAGGGGTAGACTGGGAGCAATTTATGGACATCTAACTTTTCAACATGGTATCGAAGCAGCATCATCCACTGTGACTTGAACCCATCTGAGTTTTAGTCATATAATGTTTGCTGTCTTTTTTCTCACTGACAGTTTACTGGCCAAAGTAGTTTAACATCATTTAAGCTTGCTTGCCTTTTCTTTCGTGCATTAATCACTGTTCTTTTTGCTGCATCAATGATAGAATACCATTTTCATTAGAGTGGTTTGGTTAGAGGCAATTTTGATTTGGTACACGGTATTTAACCATAATTTGGAAAGGTATGATTGTCTAGCCTGATATTGTATGATAGAGGGGATGTTGACTTGATCCAGGCTGTTTACAAACCAAAAAACCTAGGTTTCTGGCTAGCCACTGCTGGATATGACAGGTCAAATATTTCTGGTTATTCTTGGTCCAATTTGGTTCTTGTCTGGTCAGATGACTTCAACTTCACATGGTAGGTAGCATGGTTGAACTACATGTTCGTTTCTTGAACTTTGGCTTCTGTATAAATTGAGTTTGTTGCTGGGTGATGTGCAAACCAGGTTTCAAAACACCATCCAGAATGGAGTCACAGCCAAAAAAGGTTGACAACCTCTGGAATCAGTGTTGTGCCTATTTGTATATGAAGGTTGAGAAGCTGAGAGAAGATTGGCAGGGATATTTAGGAGAAGAATCTAACAGATGTAGTTTGCAAAGATTTTGCTATTTGACAAAGGTTTCCCTCCATGATTCAAAATGAAAATTGCATTTGGCCATGGTGACTTCAAGATAAAATCTTATTAAGGTGGATTGCTACTATGTTTTAGTACCTGTTATTATTAAGGACAAAGGACACACTCAGGGTTAAGAATGCTGATGCAGATTAGTCATGGTCTTCTAACAGACCCGAAATCAAGGTAGTGGATTATCATTAAGCTTTGACTCTATAAATATGTGAGCTTTCAGAGTTGAAGAAGTTATCTTGGGAACTGTAGTTAAAATAAGTAATTTGCATCACGACTAAACATATAAAAGTTTATTACCATTTCATTCCTCAAAGGATCATATCATAGTGCATCACTACTAACTTTGCCAACTCAACTGATCAACAAGCAAACGTTTTTGCAAATTGGCCCCTCTCGTATTAGCTACAATTCTAACAAGATTGATACATACAATGCATTTATGTGTCACTATATTACAGGTTATGCATGAACCATTTTCTCACTGTAAATAAGACACAATTGTATGGGATGAATTCACTGAGGGTTTTCTGCATTTTCACATGATCAGGTTCACTCTCACTCCTTCTTTGCTTCCTCCCTTTGTTTTACAAGTTAAAACCCACATCTATATATATCCTTATACTAAACAATTCCATAGATAGCACCCAAAAAACAAGCCATTAATGCCCAAGTCTATATGTCTAATGTGGATTACAAGACAGCTCTTTTACTTTCAAACCTTTTGCTAACAGTTCATGTGAAAAACAAATGTTCATATCTCCCATATGTTCCTAGCCTTACTTCCCTTTGTGTCTTTTGAAGAACAGTTTCAAGACATTGCAATTAATAAGGCATATAAAAAATCCAATTTTTAAAAAAGCTTACCACTTTGCGGCATACTGAAATCCAATGTGAAGGACACGAAGGACAAGATGCATAGAGTAATCGCATAATTGTGGTTTGGACCAAGTTACCGATTCTGTATAAATGAAAGAAGTGAGAACTAAGCAGTCTGAAAGCCAAATGCGAATAGCTATGGTTGGCCATAGCCAATTTGTTGACAAAATATAAATGATAAATATGGTTGACCATGGCAATGTCCTCATCCACCTTTTTCATCTTAAATGAATTCTTTAAATGACCCCCTCTCCCCACTCATCTCCCTTCAAAAATAAAATAAAATTGTGAAATGCAAGGGAAAGCCAACAAGCAATCTATTACCTAAAATAATTTCACAAAAATAATAATAATAAGGGTGTTTGAGCTTAACCCAAGAACTAATCAGCAAGCAAGAGTAAGAAAGCTCTTTTGTGTACATACTCAGAATCAGTTTCCTCATCCAGCATAAAGAACAAGTTATCTTCAATCTGCTCAGTAATAACAGAAGCCTGAAAAGATTAAAATTAGCTCTCAGCACAAAACTCTGGTATGCTAATACTTCTACATTGAAAAACCTATCAAGATGAGGAACTAACTGGATCTTTCTCAATTAGATGCCTTAGAGTAGACACAGCAAGATGTCGTAAAGTGGGCTGCATTTTAAAAAAAAAAGAGTAAGTAGAAAAGAAGAGTGAATAACACATTATTACCTATAGAGAAAACTGTACAGGAAGAAAACCTGTCTTGATGACAAAGTAGAGAGAAGAGTCTGCACATGGGAGTGTACAGAAACAGCTTGGGGTGCAAAAAGAACAAGTTGTTGGGTGAAGCGTGCACTCCTGTAATAGAACAAGCAAAACTTACGATAATCATAAATAAAGGTAAAGCTTTAACAGAAAAATACTACTCCCAAAACCAGAATTAAGAAACATACTCGAGCATAGTTGAAGTTTCTTGCCAGTAGCTAATCTCGGCAATGGCAGACTGAAAACAAAAAAAAACTCTATTAGGTGCAGAAATCCCTAGATTGTGTGAACAATCTATGCCTCACTTCAGTGCCTATGGTTGGAATAAGATTAGGAGTTTGAATTCTATTTGGTATAAAGCTCATGGTCTTTTAAGGGAGCTTCCCAAACAGACATGCTGGGGATTTGGTAGCATTGGAGATATTTATAAATAATATTCCAAATAGAAAATAGAATTAAAAAATGTTTGTTTGATAAAAAAGTTCATAATTAACTATTATTATTAAAAATATAATAAATAATAGAATTAAATAAAAACAATACTCCAAAAAGAAAGGATTTGAAATGTATGATCTAAAAGCATATTTTTCCCCAACATTAGTGGAAAGTATTCTATTGTGCAGGGCTTTAGGGGTCTCTTGATAGAGATCAATTGTTAACTCCGAAATGCATTGTCTCCTATCATTGATATAATTTTTTCAATATTTTTCACTTGTGTTGTTCTTTTATTAAAGATGATCCCTTATTCTCCAAACTCTGAAATTATAAAACAATTCACCTTGGAGCGTGAAAAAAAGATGCTTCCAGGTGCAAGCTCAGGACCGAGAACAGTAACTATAGCATTTATTAGGCGTCCAACTCCCTGCTGAATGTCTACTAAACCATTCTCATCAGATAAAAGAATGTCCATGGCAAGAGAAAGGGTAGCCTGTGAAGAAAATTTGAGAGATACATGTGATGTTTACTAAGAAAGATAATATTACACAATGAGGTACATCCATCTAATTAACAAATAAAAGTAGCAAGCAATATTTCTTCATTTGTTCACTTAATTATTAGTGTGCAAAAAGATAAATCAAATAAGTAGTTACAAGAAGGAAGTAGGATGCTGAAAAAAGAACTTCTGTGACATAGGCCAAGGCAGGTGGCAACTAACAAATGAAGTGAGAGGATATGTCATGGTAACAAAACAAAGAACTAACACTCAGTTCACTTTATTGATAAAACATTGGCAGCATTTTTCTCAGCCTTGTCCATCATTAAATGCATTAATTATAGAAGAGTTTCCTGTAGTGGAGAAACACGATTATTGTAATGATTAATAGTTATTAAAAATTACTGGATGGCTCAGATGAATCAATCAGTGCCATTACATAGTGCTAAGAGTTAATTTGGTCCTGAATAAATATTTTCACATGAGAAGCTCTTCATGCACAATTATTCTGTCAGACTCATCAGTTTTACTTGTGCGACATAAAATCAGAAATCTATTATTGATACAAGATTCTGACATTTAAAATGGTAATACCTGGACATGAGAAACAAAGGACAAGCCAGCAGCTTCAATAGTTAAAAGAAGCCCATGCATAGACCAAATCTGCAGATTAGCTACCAAACTTTTAGCCAGAGAGGAGAGAGAGCTCACTGTTGCAGGCACTAAAGTTGACAAAGCAATCCCTCCTGCACTGCAGTCAACAGATATAAGATAAAAACTGTCAAAACTTGTATAGAGAAAAGATAATGTTGTAGACTTGGGATAGGTTGCCTGATTTATAAAAAAAAAGAAAAGTTGACCCTATAGCAATAGGAAAGGAAGTAAAACCAAGAATCAGTCATATGTTTGAAATAGTTGTTAGATTTGCATAGCCAAATATCTAAGCTGAGATTACAAATGTACAAGAATAATGCAAAAGAAGAGTTCAAACTTCAAAGGTCATGTAAGCCCTCTACCAGAACCAATGTGGTTTTTTGCAGTCTAATCCTCCAACGAATTAAGGGTCCATATGTTATAAAGTTGAGTGGAATTGATTTCAATAGTATTATTTTGAACTGTTGATTGTAAATGGGATATGTGATAAAAATGATCTTAGCCATAGAATTTTAGTCAAACATGTTTTTCATTGGAAAGTGTGAGAATTCGTTTTCAAATGGTTACCAAATAAGCACAAAGTCGTCTCATGAACTGGAACGTATTTTTTAAATAAACTACCGTAGAAGTGTTTTCTTTATGTTTGGTTCTTGAGGAGGATTTCTTTTCCTCTACTCTTTGTATCTCTCAATCTTCTTACTAGTTTTTTGTCATAAAAACTATTAATCACATTTTATTTTAGGTCCAAAACATTCAAAAACTCAGCATAATAGTGTTTATACTCTTCAAAGTACAGACAAAGACAGTTCAAACAAATCAAAACTCATCAGTGATTCAAAATGAAATCTTGGGGGAATTAAAAAAAAAACTGATAAAATAAACATGCATATTATCAACTGGTATCGTAATAAATGACCTGCGATGAATGCAGCCAAGTGCCAAAGCAATTGATCCAGCATAGTTGGAATCAGTTGCTCCATTTAGATCACCTAGTAGTGATCTAGTCTGCTTGCCACCATCATTGATGAAAAGAACAATCAGAAATGAAAACATTAAGTAGCATGGACAAAATCTAGAAGCTACATGTGTGTGTCAAGTGATATTGTGAGAAATTAGAACAACTAATCTTGACCATACAACTATATGTGGATAGTTAATATTGCTTTTATTGAAATGTATTCTTAACCATCTGCGAATGGTTGTATGGTCAAGATTAGTTATTTTCGTTTATCAAGTTCTCACATTTAATGCTCCTTATATTAGGAAGAGGATGTTTCACATATTAAATCAAAGTTACAACAGAACAGTGGAACATGTATCTTAAAGAGTGGACTGAAGAACTTGCCATCCTTGCAGTGAAGATATCATTTCCAAATCGAGCTAAATATCCAAGACCTTCAGATGATGCTCTACGCTGCGATGCACAAATGTCTCCCTCCGCCAAAATACCCTTCCATTTAAATTTGACAAACAAACCATAACATTTTGAAAGAAAAAAAAAAGGGAGCAACAACAAACAATAACAACATTTGGTATTAACAAATAATTGAAGATTAATTCTAAATACTCCTACAACATCTTCCTACTAATCCTCGAACTTATTAAGTGAAGATACTAGATGCATTTATTTTTTGTATGGGTAAAAAAGATTTCCTACCAGAAAAATAGACTGTACCAAACCCAAAATCTCCTTTCCTAATGTTTGTGTTCGAAAAGAGAGCAAAGCCTGGAAATGATAGCAAAACCATTATGTTAGGCGAGATCCACACAAGATACCTAGATAATCCCAATAGAAGGGTGGAGAACCTTAAAGCCAGCAAGCAAGGCCACACAAATATTGGTAAGACTAGCTGTACGCCGGTGTTGTTTTTTTCCAGTTTTCAAACATTGCTCAATAGTACCGACAAGGGAAAGCATGCCACCACTATCCTGAGATATAAAACACCAATTGATGTCACAATACTAACAACCATTCTCTGAATTCTGCAATTGTATGCTGAGGTTGTGGGCCGAACTACCTGTGAAGCAAATATGATCCCAAAAAATAGGAGCATCTGGTTCACCAAACTCTTGCTTATTGTCTCCGGCTTCAAGGTCAAAATTTAGTTGTTACTGAAGTAGAAATCCATCCAATAATAACAACAACAACAAAAATATGAATTGCATGTGAAAGACAAAATAAATGAGTTGGATGAAAAAATCAAAGTTTTTCTACAACTAAAGGGAAATTCAAACATAAATTGCACAATAACAACAAAATCCTTTTCCCACTAGCTTGTGTCAAGTTACATGGATCAAATGACACTCAAGTTCTATCAAATACCAAGTCTTCACCAAAGGCTATTTTGATCAAGGCCTTTTTAAATGGTTTAGGGGTTTTCACTATCTTTCTCCACCTCTATTTATCAAGCTATGCTCCATATAATCAGCTCTTCTTACCAAAGCCTCTCTCAGTCTTCTCAAAAAGCAAAAAGTCGTACGCAAAATCTGTCAGCTTTTTGAAAATAAGGTTTAAGTGTTTGGAAGAAGAAAAGAGGTAAAAGTGTCATGGAACTATCTGGTATTTTCTCTGTTGTGGAGCCTTTGGTTGGAAAAGAATGTAAAGATTTTTCACTTCTCTTTGGTGCTTGGCCAGTGCTCATTTCAAGGGGATTGTCATTTCAGATTTGCATAGGGATAGGGATGCACTATCCACTGTTATACTTGAGTTTTGGTTTGCTGGTTCTACGTATCTTTTGCTCTAAGGAGTTTTCTAGTGAAGGATATCTTATCCTCTTATATTTGTGTACCTCTTGTTTTGATCATTCTACTAAAAACATGTAAGCCCTAAATCATTTCTCCATTTTTTTAAACATATGAATGTTAAGCATAAGATTTTACATAATATTTCCTAGTATGTACAATAAAGAAGGGTCAAAGCAATTAGTATTAGACTATTAGTTCCGGTAGTTAGTTAGAGGACACTCCATTAAAAAAATTGGGGGAAATAGTAGAAAGGAGACATTCAACATTTTATATTTGGAGAGAAGTGTACAAGTAAGAATTCCTGGCAAAAATATTTCCAAACTTAAAAAAGTTAAAGAAAAAATTATAAGTTAGGTCAACATAGATAATCCATTAAACAATGTTTATATACTGTTAACTACACATGCAGTTGATTGTTAATGGTAATTCTCCATACAAATAATACCTGAGGAAAGCTAGAAATTTCATTCTCCCATACACATGGCACAAGGCCATCTTTACCTCCTTGAAAAGCTCGAAGCTCATCTTCAAACCAATCCCTGGACACAGTATATGGTTCATATAATTAAAAGGCAGACTTTTTATCATTTTGTGAACAAGATAGGAGATCCTTGTAATTTCATCTGATATCAAAGATTCATTGTAATTTACTCTGTTAAGTAAGAAAAAGATATACTACAAAGCATAATTAAATAAAAGCAGAAAGAAACCTTCCAGGAATCCATGGACCCAACCATGCATCTCTCTTGTCTAAGAGCAACCTCAAGCATGAACTTTCTTCACATTCTGAAGCATGTCTTATTAAAAAAAATGACAAATACACAGATCAATCAATGCCAATTTAACAGTTAATCAATTGTTACAAAAGTGAAAAGAATGCAAATAAATCATTTTAACATTTTTAGAACCAATTTTCATTGAAGTATATACCAATAAGAGGCCAAAATTTAGCAGAATTTCTTCTCTGTTTTAAAGATATTTTATAATTTATTCAGAGTTCACATGATATTCACTTTCTCATTTCTTCTTACATTGTTCGGCACCTGTTTCTGCTTGAAACTCTTTATTTGGAAATGGCATTTTAGTGAATATTTGGTGTACTCTAGCCCCTTAGGTCATTGTACTACTTTTTGATGATTAGCTTCAATAGTTTTGGTAAAAGTCAAGAGGCTTAAAGTCCTACTACAACGTGCAGTCTACACTACAATTTGGCGTATATGGTTGCAGCGTAACTCTAGTATCTTTAAAAAGGTTTCTGTGGCAAAACAATTGATCTGGGATAAGAATAGGCATTTGGCTTTTATTTGGCATGAGCACATGGTCTTTTTAAGGGTGTTTCCCTAACAAAAACATTGAGGAATTGTGCAGTAATTCTTTTTTTCTTCTTTGTAGTCTTGTGTTTTGATCTTTGTTAAGGAGGATTACTTACCTCAAATTCATCTTAATTTCTTCAATTCCTCATGAAATTTCTTTTTCATCAACCCAAAAAGAAAATTCTCAGAAACAGAAAATGGTTGAATATAATATCGATTGGCAAAACCAGAAAGAAAAAGGTATCATAAGGGCATTTTTACATATTTTCTCACAACACCAAACATTACTTACATGGCATTTAGAGGGACCATTACTTCACAGACAAAAGAAAATTGGAACATATTTTTGATGTATTGTTAGACACTCCTATATGTGTCAGGGTAAAAGTGGGATTATGTAGGCTATAAAAAACTTGCATATGTGGCAACAAATGTGGGAAGCATGGTGGTAAAGTTAGAGGCTGCTTGGGATACAAGGAAAAAGTGGGCAAATGAGAGAGGTAGGCAATCAGTTGGGAAGTTTTGGGTGGCTCTACCTACAGGGCCGAGAAGTTTTTCCTTCTTATTTATTTGCTTTTGTTATCAGTTTCTATACTTTTTGCATGTTAGCCTTGTGATCAGAGCACTGTTCTGATTATTTATTTTATTAGTCCAGAATACTTACTTCCTATCATGTATCAACAAATAATGTTCAACCTGAGGATGTAAATGACAGATAAATGCAGTGTAAACACTACCTGAATGGAAATGTACATAGTTGAATAATCTGAGGATGGTCATTTTTAAATGACATGGGATCAGGAAGAGATCGGTAAGCTATTAAAGTTTTGATGACGAATACATCCACTGCAGGCTTTACATATGGCAGATCCTTGGCTCTTAACACTGATATGTATGATAATGCACTGCTTTCAACATAGGTTAGGAATCACTATAAAATATCTCATGAAGTCACAACCATAAATGAAAAAAGAGAAAGCATACAAGAACAAGTTATACCTACTGAGGTATACAAGAACTGGTTGAAGTAGAACTCCATTTAAAACATTAGGAGATATAAAGCATTTTATAAATGCTGTGAGTGCATGAACAGCTGCAGACCATACACTACACAAATACAAGAGGAGATAATGAATTATACATGCACAATCAGAGCCAGTACACAATTATTATTCAAGACAAAACATCTAACCATATAAAGTGAGCTAAGAAACTTTAATTTTTTTAAAAATTTAAAATTATAAGAATAGTTTGGATCCTGAATACCTAATCACCTATCATAACTTAGTTCAATGAAAATTAATAGTAAATACATGTGCATTTTTTTTCTTTTTTCTTCCTTATAATAGAGCAACATATGAAAACAGAAAAATGGTAAAATGCAGGATGATCAGATGAAGAAACTCATTCAAAAAATCCATAATCCAAACCAACATAGAAGTTAGAGAAACAAAGCTATATGACAAAAAGATGTGTGGCATGTGATAAACAGCTAAGAACTCAAGCACTCCGCTCCCCAACAAAAAGTACCCCCACTTCTGCAACTAGATCAAAACACTCCTTATTCTCCTTTTACACTCAAAACATTTAAAACAACAAAAAAGGACCTACAAGTTAGGGCAGTCATATTCATATCAAAAGCTGTCATTATGAACCAAACTGTCCAAACAATTTTTGGGTACATTCCTCTTTTCTTTTTCTTTTATGTCTTGTCTAATCATACACCTGTTCAATCCTATATCCCATACACATAAACTTGTCCTTGTTGGCACTGTCCTGCCAAGCATTTACTCCCATAAAGCATCGCATGTCTGGTAGCTCCACAGCAGAGTTTTTCATTGAATTTGGAAAGTATTTTGCAAGCACAAATTATATCTGAAATGTTAAACTGTTTCATTCACCAATCTTGAATCTTATGTGTGACATCCCCATCAATCTGTAAGATGCATCCCAAGATAACTAAACCATTCAACTTGTGGAAAAATGTGATACCCCATTTTTTCTTTAAAACTTCATGTCTTCTTGAATTCACATTTATATGCTTCATCAAAAACCATTTGATACCGAAGCTCATCTCAATAGCTTAAGTTTATAATTTCTTTATCAGTAAAAAATATATATTAACGTGCCAGCTCCTGTATATGCCTAGTGAATACATCGTATACCAAAGGAAATGGTATAGGCTAAAAGTTGACCATCAGAATAAACCTATTGTTATCAGAAAATCTTAAACTTCTACAAATTTCTTGCAATAAAATTTGATGATTTATGTCAGTAAAATACATAAAATTTTAGTTTTGAACCAATGATATCAAGTTTTTGTATGACACTTTCAATGGAGTTAATTTTATCATTTTATTTAGCTATGTCTTTTAAATTTTAAATCTTTAATCACTTGTATTTATTACCAATTATTATAATATATGCTCAAATTATGTATATTGCCAAGTAGACTATATGCCGGCCAAGGTAAGCTCGTAGTAGCTGGAAAACATTTTTAATTGTTTCAGGGTTTAGATGGACCTTGATAGATACCATGTTAGAGAGGGAGAAACATTGTGGAAACTGTATCAAATGTGGAACCAGCTATTCTTACACCCAACTTATCACTAACTAACCAACTCTAATCAAATAATCACATAGTTAGAACTACTACTTGTGGCCCCTTAAGATTTTATGCAAACATTCACCATAGGGAAGGAAATTGAAAAATAAATTACAAAGATTAAGATAATATAAAAACAACTTGAGCACAGGAAAGATACAGGATCATGATCAGCACTGCATGATTAATAAAGATTAGTAACACTTAAGATGCACTTACTATATCCTTGACATTAAATCTTCAGTTTTCATAATTTCGTTTTCTGGATTCCCAGTAAAGAGGCTAGCCCAGAGGGCAAGAATATCAAAGACATCCTCTTCAAGCTCCTACATGCAAGGAAAAACCCCATGACATAAGAATTTTGCTTAAATCAATTATACGGCATACCATGAGATCTTATTCTAATAAAAAAATTTCAATTTCACCTTAACAATTCTTATGAAATGTGTAGGAACGTCCTGTTATAATTTTTCAAGAGGATAGATAGCTATAGAAAATAGGAAATGGACATGGACTTCAAAAGAGTAGGAAAAACTAACGAGTATTCTTAAGGAAGCCAGTAAGACTGACTCCCTTGAATACACGATTTTTCTCCTTAACGTTGTTCTGGAATACTAAGCCTAAATTTATGTAATGTAGATACCAAATATTTACATACAGTTTCCTTTATCATTTTTTTATTTAGTTTTTTACTATCATAACAAAATTGTAGCTTAAGAAAAACCCGAATTATCAATAACTTCAAACCTCCTTTGGTAAAGAAGCCAATAAAGATGATAAAAGCAACCATCCAGCTTCTTGTTCAACTGTGGCCGCCACCTGGTTGCGACTATGCTCTGTCAGCATTTTCTTTGAAACCCCAAACACTAATCTTGGAAGCCTGGTTAGGGCAAAATATTTCTTATTAGTACAGCAAATAAAGCATTAAATTCCATAAAAGACAATTTTTCTGTTGCTACCTATTATTGTGTTGTACATGTGTCCATTGTGTCATTAGAGACTGTCTGTTAGAGAAATTTAGGACTGTTTGAGTTATAGCCAGCGTGCTGATATCCACTCTAATGACAGTTTTATACAGTGATCTCATACATGCATACATGAATCCATATAGTGAGAAATCATTTGAAGTCACATGACCAACAACAACAAAAATCACATGACCACTTAAAAAATCCATTAGCCAACCATGCCTAATGGGATAAGCCATTTGTTATTGTTGTTGACTACTTAAAAAAAAATAAAAACAATTTTATAATTTAATCTTGACCATCCATGATAAGATTTAATTATTAATATTTATCTTTCTCACTCGCACAAAAAAAAAACCATCTCACTTAATGTATGACTACTTAAAAAAAGTTATTAGCCAACCTTACCCAGTGAGATATGTGATTTGTTATTGTTGTTGACTACTTAAAAAAGTCATGAATTTTTAAAAACTCACATGATTTATCCTTCACATTCACATAAAAAATATTGTCTCACTTAATATGTCTTGTATGTGTATATACTCATAGTTGCTATATTTCTAACACAGATCCAATTATCAGTAACAAACCGACTGAAAGTTATGAAACTGGTTCACAGTCCCAACTAACAATATTGAATTGCTAACAGTCTCCATTGACACAATGGACATGTGCCAACACACTAATATTATCTAGCACCATAGTGAAACTAATATTGCAAATTACAATAGGAGTTGACTGAGCAAAAAACTTTTAATCTGTGTCAAAGAAGAAAGCAAGAAGAGCATATTCTGTAAAAGCACTGGATTGCCCATGATGCCCTTTCATGGGACACCAATAAACAAAAGAACTAAAAAGATATGAAGAAGAATGAGGTGTTGACTGACATTTATATCAAGTATCATACAGCCACTGAAAAAGTACAATTGTAAAGTACTACTACAAGTCCATGAATTATTTCTGACTCTATATATACAGTTTTTTTTTTTTTTTTGGGGGGGGGGGTTGGCAGGGGAGAATCCTTCAAATAATTGCACATCTAAATAAATCAGGTGTTAATCAACTTCCAGTTTCATCACAAGACATGGATAAAAATTATGATTCAAGCAAAAGGACTATGCATTTCCAAATCCAAGGCTTACTCACAAAATACTTACAAAGGGAAAAACAATTCATCAATTTGGTGTAAAAGGAAATGTAAGTTGTGCAGATATAAAATAAAATACAAAATCTAAAAATAATTGAGGGGGAAGAGAAGACAGGTTACCTTGCTGGGTAACCAAGAGGTAATTTTGGTGAAATAGAGACTAAAGCTGCCAAGACAGTGGCCTGCCCATGCAAAGAATCAAGCTCAAACTGTAAATTGCTTCCCTGCACATAACAAACAATGTCAATTCATAAAATGAAAAATAATACAAGAGCCACGAGTTGAACATAGCTTTTTCATAATCTCTCCACAAATAAAACTAAATTGAAAATTTTTATGTACAAACCATTTGAATACTTCTTGTCTTTTAGCAATTCACTGTACAAAATCTATCTAATTAGCTTTATTTCAATGGTAGGGCTGACCAAAATCAATTTCTGCAGTTAGTTGTTATGTGGTATAACTGTGCAAATTTACCCCCGTGTCAGTTGGCCTCCACTCAAATCAATGAAAATCCCTCAAACAACCATAAGCAGAACACCAAAGTGAATCCACTACACCATCTTATCCAGTTATACATAAGCAATGAGATGCACTTGAAGATGTGGGCATTCACTTCACACAAACTGCATGTGATAGATTATAAAACCAATTGAACAACATTTATTTGCTGTCCCAAAGCCACAAACTCATTCTCAGTCCAAATTACAAGACAACTCAGAAATAGGAGGGGGAACCTACTCCTTCTACACAAATTCCTGCTGCTAGATCAGCGAAAATACTAATGTGAATATCAAACCACAACGAAAACAACAATTTGCATAATGAAATGTAGGAAACTGGATTTTTATCTTTTGATAACAGATTCCATTCAGCTGCTGACTAAATTCAGTTATCAACACAGTTATCTCCTTTGTGCCCCAGCTATGGAGACTTCTCGTTCTCTTCTTCTGTTGTGCCCTTTTTTTCATGCTACTTTAATAAAACTTTTTTATTGATAATAATAAAGGATGCAATAAAATATAGATTATGATAGCAAACTGTTAATAAAGTGAGTATGCGTTAAAAGGATTAGGAGAGGGGTAGGGGATCAGAACCCAACTAACTGAATTAGTTGGAGGTAGTTAGTGAGAAATTGTATATAAAGAGAATATGAGAGGAAAGGGAAAAAAGGAAGGAACAGAATTATTGTTCGATCTTATTATTGTAGCACTTTCTATTACTTGGTCACATTGATTAGGGGGTATTCTTATGAATAATAAGATCAATCTGTTTCTTTCTGTCTATATCAATCCAGTTCTATCTGATTATCATAAGATATAACAGATTTTACCTTTTCAAAAGAAACACTCTCTCTTAAAGCAGTAAGATTGGTCACCCCATATGAAGTTAACCCACCAACACAAGTTGGATCAACCTCAGCCAATGCACGTAATGCCAAAGCAGCCTCAATCCGAACCTAAAAATATCCATATTTCAACAATATATTACAAAGAGAAAATTGTAGCCTGAAAATCAGAATAATACTGCAATTCCATATTCATCACTAACATGAATTCAAGCAAAAGGTTTTCTTGAAGGATATAAAAAGCAAAGACTGACCACTACCTTATGCTTAAATTTAATTAATTAATTTATGAAGAGAATGGAAGCATTAAAAATCAAACTCAGAACAATTGGTCCAAAAACCTTTAATACCATATGTAGGGCCCAGAGTATTCATTGTTTACATCTCTAACATCACTCAACCATCAACCTAACAAAATTACATCCACAAGCACCTCTTCCAATTTTTCTTAATTTCTTTCACTAATAAATTTTGCAATGTTTACCATCATCATGCAACATCACTTGTTCCAAACAATATAGAACTCAAATTTCATTTTTCATAATTGAGGAAAACAATCCTGTAAATTAGCATAAGAAGCACAATTATATATAAAGGCCTTCAAATAATAATGTGAAGAACTCAAAACGAAAGGCATTTTCATTTTTCTCCACTAACTGTCATCCTAATTGAATTTCAGTCATCTTGTTTCCTTGCACATTTTTGTTGAAGAAAGAACTATCCACAAGGCCATATCTTATTTTTTATTATTTCTTTCTACCCCAGAGATTAAGATGATGTGTTAAACCAAACTAAGCATCAAATCCAAAATGAACAAGGATTAAATATATGAGAATAATAAATTATATATATAAATATGTTATCAAACTCACTAGCTTTGAAGAATGCGACACTGCTGCAACCACAGTGTCATCAAGAACTTCCTTAAATTCAAATGGAACCTGCAAATGGAAAAATTGTAATAAGCACACCTTGAGACATCCCGGTTCCAGACATTGTTCCTCCGTAACAGCACCTAGATTTCATTAACTAATAGAAACATAAGTTATGCCTTACCTCTCCCAGTGTCTTCAGAGTATATGATAGTGTACGTAAGGCAGCCACTTTCATGGAGGGACCAGCTTCAGGTGACTGGAGCTATAATTTTCCAAAAAGCGAGGAAAGAAAAGGGGGGAAAAGGAGTAAACAATTCAGTACACATCACTAAGACAACATGAAAGATGAAATACCCAAAACTTGAATAACTTATGGCGACTATTGATTTAATTCAAGTAAATTGCACCTGCTTTCCTAAAAAAACCAAAAAGCTCCTTTGAGTTGGTTCAGTCATTTGATCTGTTATGCCGACACGAAGGACATAAAGAACACATGCCTGTAGCAAGAAATAAGACACTCAACAGTTTATAATGCAGAAAATCTTACACTACTCAACCTTGTTTATTGGAAAGCAGCAAATGGATAGTTCACAAACCATTTGTACCATTGACAACCCAAATTTGAACCTAATTGAAAGATGTATCACAATTAAAGCAAGAAAAACTATTCTATGATTTCTATCCCTATGACAATGCATTTAAGAAAATCACTGGCTGAAAATTCTAGCAGTTTGATCTAACCACAAGCACCACGTCAGCAAGAAAATCACAAAGGCCCCAATATTTCCCTCTCCTCTAGTCCCAAAAAATCAACAACACACAAGTAGAGGATTTTGCAAGTCCTCAGAAAAACATTTCTAAAATGTATTCATATCTTTGTTCAGTCATGCACAAAGTTGGGGAGAGTCTAAATTTAAACATTCAATCCTCATAGCACAAGCAAATATATTATTGCTTTTACTTGAACTTCTTCCAACTTATATTTTTGCATCATTCAACCATTTCCACTGGTTGACTTTAGATGGCTTTTAAATTTCAGTGAATTTTCAATTCCATAAGACTTTGAACAGCAAGCATATCCATGTGCTGTTTTCCTACTTACTATCAAGGTTAATTCTGCTTAAGATGATTTAGCTAACTCAATGGTTTGTTTTCATAAGCTTCAGTTTCTAGCATGTGAAAATAAGCCCAAAATAGCTTATGATTTTAAAAGTTATTTTGATCAGCCATTCTGAATAGAACCAAAATCATGGTAGTCAAAATCGCGTTTTGGATTGTAGAATCGTACGATTCTACGATCTCCAGCCACGCCTCTGTGCTGAGTCGATGCTGGGAACACGAAATGGTTGGATCGGTGGGATTGTTCTTGCTGGGACGTAAAAACGTTGAAAATGCATGATTACGATGTGCAAAGAAGATATTTTGGGCCAACGACCCGCGACCCGACCCGACTTCATTAAAGGAGTTGGAACCCTAAAATCCCAAAAACTCCGCACTGCGACTTCTTCCTTTCTTCTTCATTCTGTTTTGCGAGACTTTACGTCTCTATTGTGCGACTTCTCTGTGTTTTTCCAGCGACTGCGATTTGGCTCCCCGACTGGATTTTTTATGTGATTTGGTCTAGGATTTTCTGCTTTGTGTGCTATGTTTTGGTTTGCGATCCCTGTAGCTTTCACTCCAATGACTGTGTCTGCTCCGGCGAACTTGTCTATGCCAGCACTGTGCTTTGCACCGGCGACCTTGTCAAAGCGGAGCATTTTGCTGTGGTGGTCATCCCAATTGTATTTGCAACCATCGGAGCGTCATTCGCAGTGCAACAGTGCCGTTGGAGTATAAGTAGTCAACTTTCCCTTTCTATCGCCAGAATGAAACAAATTTTAGAGTTTTTTAAAGATAAAAAAGACTTTTTAATTTTTAAAAATAATCTGACTTTCCCTTTTAGCCCTTAAAATGACTTTATTTTAAATCTTTTTTAGGGGTAAAATAGTCTTTCTAACGGAATACCTTACCTTATCCATCTTTTCCTTCTTCTCTATCTCTTTTTTTAGCATTTCCTTGTCTCTGGTTTGAACTCTTCCTTCATTTGTCTTTGTTTTACTTCCCCATCTTTATATTTATTCTATTTTACATGCATTTATACAATTTTGTAGAATCTTACGATCCGTGTTACGATCCTACGAGTTACGATCTTTCATCCCCTCTCCGATCTTACATAGAATCTCGATTTTGACTACCATGACCAAAATGCTTCATAAGCACTTATTGCAATAGATAAGCTCAAATATGCTCAAAATAATTTCTTTAAAACAAGCTTACTTGCCTAAATACAAATTATAAAGTAAACAAATTAAAATAACGGAAATATTTCTATTCTCCACCCCTATTACCACCATTCTATCTCAGCAAGTGCATATCTAAAAATAAACTGAAAGCAAAATGTCAAATAAAAAGAACATATGAAAAAAGTACCAATGCATGGGCATCAACAGAAGTTTCAGCATGGAGCATTTCCATAACTTGCAAAGCAAAAGTTTGAAGCTCACTATCTGGAAGCAGATATTTTGTACGAATAACCTGCAAGAAAGAAATTACCAGAGAATAGCATTCACCATTTGAACAAGCAAGTGCATTTCAATTTTCTCTTTATCAATAACTAATTTAGAAGCTACAAAACTACTAAAGGGAACAATCTGGAAATACTTATATATAAACCAAAGATAAAAATATATTAAATCAAAAGACTTTAACATCCAAAAATATAAGGGTTTGGGAATGTTAGGCCTAACAGGACTAGAGATTTGTAGACAATCCAACTTTCAAACTGGATAGACTCAAATATTGTATAAGGAAACTTTGGTCTAACTCACTCCCCAAAACTAACTCGTTGGAAGAGAACTACCCAAACTCTTATAAGGAGTATTTTACCTCTATTCCTAACCAATATAGGACATCTTAACACAACGCATAAAAACAAGTTAACAAAAAGTCTTTGGCTAAAGAATCTTTGTTTCTAATCCATCTAAATACACCAAACCCTGGCAAAATAAGAACACTTCCATAAAGCCTCTACATATTCCATGTCTCCCAACCTTAGTAAGTACAAGTGTTTGGATAATACCATAGCTCATCAGAGATGGAAAAAAGTTATTTGAAAAGTGGTTAGCAAAGCTAAACTATAGACAACAATGAAAAGTAATATGTGTTCCAAAAAAATAAGATAATAAAGTAACAAACCAAACTAAGAAATAAAGACAAAGTAAAATGACAATGTTTTGTTAAAAGTAACTGAATTCATTATTGATCAAACACAAAACATGGCAGAATAAGGACAGGTATCCCCTTTAATAAAGCACAAAACAAGACAGGGTTCTATGTTCTGACAAAGAAAATAATAATGCTATCCAATCTACAAATATCCACAAGAAGAATGCCTCTAAATAAACTGTAAGCTGAAAATTTATCAAAGAAATGTAATTCACCTGCAAGAAGAATACCCAAGCTAGTGATAGGCCAACCCGAACATCCCTACACCTCACTCCATTTGCTGAAATGGATATAATAGAAGTCATTACATGCCCACAAAGAAATCACAGTATCAATGGAAGCCTTAACAAGAAAATGAGACAATTGAAAATTTGTAATTTTCAGTAAAATTCAGTGTAGTGTCTAAACAAGACGCAAACTCCATTCTTTACATCAGTGTTATCACTTTCAGCTAATATTAATAAAACCCAATCAATAGCCTACCTTTTTTGTTTCACAGACATGTAAATATGGTATAAATTTATCAGCAAATACAAAGAAAAAGCATACTGAATTGAAATGCAGAAGATGTATGGGAAAAAAATCGGTAGCCGACTTGAAAAAAATTGTGTTCCATGTTCAGAAAAAACTTTTACTGATATTAAAATACATTTTAAACAATATTCAATCACCCCCTCCATGCAGACTAGCACTCATTACTATTAGAAAGGGTAATGCTCAACTGTCTGGGCAACTGACAAAATCCATTTTCTGCACTACCCAAATGGAAGTTCTAAATATTGCCACCAGTCATCCTTGAACTCACTTGCAATTATTCATTTGATCTCTAATGATCAAATACTTACCAACATTCAATTGGCATTCCATTAAATACTTTTAGAAATCAGAGAAAATGGAAGAAAATAATAGCAAATGTGGGAAAATAACAGAAAGTGAAAAAAAATATATAAAAGAGAGTAATTTCAGAATTTTAGATCTAAAAATGTGAAAATGTATATTCTGTTAACTTTCTGTACAAGCTTCAGCTATATATAGTTCGACAATTCTGTTACAGCTAAGCAGGAATAGAAAAGAAATATAAATTAACTATACAGTACAATAGGAACTTAGAGGAGTTAGCTTGCAAACACTACAGTACAGTGAATTGGCTGCATTAATACAATAGCAAACCTAGCAGTTATTTGACAACCACTCTAATGAATACAATAGCATAAGGAGCAATATAATGATTCCTAGCCTCTATGACTAATAGTAACCAGAAAAAAAAAATGGTATTTATTACCCTAAGCCCTGCAAGATGAGTAGAGAATTTGTTGGGGGAAGAGGGAGTTGGGTCATGTTGAGCAAAACCTTGCCATCATATATTGTCACCATCTTGGTAAACAAAGTGATAAAACAAAGCATTATACCTTTTGTGAAGGCCAAAATCAAATGCTTCTGCAATCCACCTTCTGGTTTTTTCACTTGAGGTAAAGAAGTCTTTCCCCTTGGTTGAACCTAGTAAAATTTAGGGAGAGGAATTATGAATGATGCAAGAATCAAGAAAAAAACCAGAGAAAATTAAAATATAGAAACCTGTGCTTCAGCATTCTTTCCAAGAGCAAGCAAGGAACCCAAAGTCTCAGCAAAGGCATCCCGAACAGAGGAAACAGGGTCTTCAAGGGCCTATCAGAAGTAACAGTGACAAAGAAATGTAGGGATTACTATGATTTTGCACCAACAAATTGACGTACTTTTTAGTGAAAGGGATGAAATTGAGACAAAAAATACCTGCCTTGACACAGTAAGATGCTGAATTGTCAAGTTCTGCCACACCTAAGCCTGGACCTCCAATGCTGGCAAATGCCTTCAAACATCTTCCAGCAGCTATTCTCACAGCAAATGACTTATCCCCAGTGGCAGATTTTATTATGAGACGGAATGCCTCTGAATATGCCGCTGAAGCAGCACTACCACCGGAGCCTTCTAAGGCATTCCGAAGCATATATAATGCCTCTTGTCTTACGAACTCCTAAAGATAACAAAATTATTAAAAGAGAGTGTAGCTAACAATAATATAGAGTAGGTGCCTCTGTTAAGTCAATATTGAAAAATGATGCAGAAAGGACAAGCGCAAGAGATGGAAGAGGGAAACAAATAAAGGCACATTGGCAATTTGCAGACCCTCCCAGAATCAAATGGAACACTGATTCATAGAACTACCATTAAATCAGGAAAGAGAAGTAAAGAATGAACTAAACTTCTCTACTTTGACCAATGCAATTATTCATATTGAATTGCCTATGATTTCCCTCTAATTGTCATTTTTTTAGGCAATTTATTTAAGCAAAGGAGATATAAAAATGCATGATGAATGATTTAAATTACTTAATGGAAGATATAAAAATGCACGATGAATGATTTAAAGTATTTAATAGCAAATGTACAATTTAAAAATGGAAGAAATTAACAGCAAACGTCAGTTCTTTTTTGCGCTGAAGAATAAACAGCACAATTGAACAGTAGAGAAATACAAAATCAAAAGATAGCCTCCTAAAAAGAATAAAAAAATGAAATAAAAAAAGGAAGAAACAGAAAGACAACTCAACTAAGAAAAGTTCAAATTCCACTTATAATGAATTTGACTAATCTATCAGACTAAAAATGTACATTCTTAAATTGTAGCATGTTGAAAATCTTTAAAGCCTTATGAATTGAGTTCTCTCAATCATTCGATTTTTGTTCCTAAACCATTTACCAACTTTAACCACTCTCTTCTGCACTTTCTAAGATCTGATTCTGATCAACCTCTTTGTTCCATACCTCAAGTGCCATATGCCTACATCTATGAAAGATGAGCTGTTACCAGATATTTAAAAAAAAAAAGATATTCTTATTTTCATTGTCTTAATCTCAGTTGATGCTTCTTGTTCATGATCATATACAAATGCATTTACTTCGAACTAACTTAATAAAATCCTCTAGTGATGCTAAACACATTCTCTACAACCTAGTGCCAAATTTTTTTATGGATATTACAGTCCAATCAAAAACTGCATCTTTTCACTCAACATTTGGTTTACATGCATTTCAATATATATTAAAAAAAAAAAAAGATAATGAATCTTTCAACTTAAATAGGGACAGAAAAAGAATCAGAAAAAAAAGGTAATTAAAAGGTAGGATTAACCAACAACACCAACCAAGGGAAATTTTTCGATGTGCCAAATTTGAATTTGGCCCTTCACTTATTAGTAATTTTAACATGCAAGTTGAAAGGAAATACCTCATTGAATTTCATGAGTTTAGTTGCTATGATTGTTGTTTCAAGTAAACCTGAAGTGATTCTTCTGCCAAAGTGCTTATACAGTTCTCCCAAGCATTGTGCAGCACCTATAATATCATGTTCAGGAAAAATACGATAACAGAAACAAAATCGTTAGTCTTCTTATAATTAGAACTAAAAAGAATCAATCACAAGCATGGCAACAATTCAATATCCATCTAAAACTTCAAGAAATATTTAATTTTGACAAACCAGCAATTTTCTGATGTTCACTTTTCTTCCCATCAGAAAGAAATCCCTGAAGGCTGCTTGCTCTGGAATAAATTGATATTGCATCTCCCTTAGATATGATCTTTGCCATCGCTACCGATGCCAGGTGACGCACAGGCCGTCGTGCACCAATAACAAGCAGGGAATATAAAGCATCCTCACATCTCCTTTGCCACAATAAAATATTCTCCTGGACAATATATTTTTTAACATCAGATGTCGTGAATCAACATTGCAAGCGTTTCAAGTTAAAATATAAATGCCAAAACCTCTATAAACCATAAAATTAAAAGAATAACATAGAGATGTTCACAGTATTCTATTCCACAAGAGCCCATTCTGAAAAACCAGTAAGAGCTTTATCTTAGTCTTAGGTTACTAATTCAAATATTCGAAGTGTCATGTTGTGCATGCATTGAATTTGAAACTATAGCTCAGCTCATCACAGAATGATAGCGAGGTAAGAACGAAGCAACAACGGCTTATCCGAGCTGACACAAGCAAATGTGTATTATTCTGAATCTCAAACTTAACCTACTACGAAAAAAGATTTGAGCTAAAACCGTGAATGAATCCAAACAGAGAGAAGAACACAAAGTAAATCAGCGGAATTACAAATCAAATATCAAACGAACTAAAAAATGCGAGAAAACGAACGACCGATGATAAAGAAGAAAGAATCCAGTGCGATGTGATGGAAGGTTGAGAGAGAGAGAGACCTTGGTGTCCTCGTCGATGGCGGATATGAGATCGGAGAGGAGATCGAAGCAGAGGAGTGGCTCCGGAGATTTGTGAACTGCAGAGGCGACTATGGATTCCAGTTGCGCCACCAGCACACCGAACCGTGACAGCGGCGCCGTCGCCGCCGCCATGTAATTCTTCGCCATTGAAATCCAACTTTACTTTGTTGCAATGCACTATGTGTCGAGAGAATGTTCTGATGATCGTTCAGGGAATTGCCTGGATCCGTCGAAATGGTGTGAGCGTATATGTGGAATAAACTGCAAATTACCTGCCTCAAGTTATTTATTTTCTCTTTTTTTTTAAGATTTTGAATGAAAAATCAATTTCATCGTTAGTGACGATTGGATTTGAGTTATATTATTTTTAAATAGTTTTTTAAATAAATTATATTTCTTATAATAACTTCTATTTCTTATTAAGTTATAAACAAATATTACAATAAGTGATTTGTTGGTTAAGCTATGAACCTCATCACAAAACTTGACCAAGTTGATCATATGTTGGAGTTTTATAATTGTGTGTGTAATAGTACTTTAGATGTGTGTTTCTCACATTTGAATATTATATATTAAGCATTAGAGCATATCATCTTTAACTCTGAATACATAAGCAATGTAGCACCGCTCAATACCAAATCACATTGCACCCATCCTCCTTGTGTCTGTTGAACCAACACCACATCACTTTTAAAGTTATAATAATATGATATTTTAATTTTTAACATTTTTTATTTGTAATATATAATTAGTATTTAAAAAGGTTAATTTTGTACCAATTTGGTCCCAAATAAAATCGTTAATACTAATAGTCCCTACAAACATTAACCCATGTATTTAGATTATATTATTTTTATAAATACTTTTATATCAAACTTTATCTTAAAATATAAAATTTGAAAAATAATTTACAAAAAAATAGGCAACATAAAAGTTCAACAAAAGTGACGGAGTTTACTACAAAAATGCCAACCATGTTAATCCATTATGATTACAAGATAACACATGCATTATAAACAGGGAAGAGAAACAAAGGAAGGAAAAACTTAAATGAGGATAAAATGTTAACTTGTGTGTTTTTTTTATAAATAATAATAATATTTTATTTTTTTTTGGCTAACTAAGATTGAATGAAAATGTGCAATGCATCCTCTGATTTAACAGAGGTATGTTAGGCAAAATCTCAATGTAAATATTAGTGATTTTTATAATATTATAATCCAACAATCAACATATTGTCTTGATGTCGGTGTAATTAATCCAAAAGTATCAATCATTGGGTTCATATATTACTTAAGAAAAAATGTTCTAATTTATTTAGAAGTTTTAGTATGGACTTATTTTTATTACTTGAAATTAAACCTTGAGTTGAAGCTCACAACCCACCCTACCCTTCTTAATCCTACTACACAGTTTTTTCTTTTTAAAGCCTTATAGTTTGTAGGTTTTTTTTTGCATCTAAATCCTAGTATAAGAAAAATTGTGGGTTAAGTTCAGAGTTAGGGTAAGTTAACTCACATGTTGTAGGAAGTAATTAACAATTATTATATTATTTGATTATAATATTTACTAAATTATTTTATTTAAAAAATTATATTTTAAATTTAAAACTTTTTAAAATATGAAATTTATTATTTATTTAATTATATTAAAATTTTATCATACAAAACAATATCAAATAATTACATTAAATAATATTATAAAATTAAATTAAATTTAGCTTATGCATTTGTTTAGTTTTTTTAATTAAATTTATCATGGTATATTAATCATTTGTAATTTTAATTAAGAAATAATAATGATTTTTAACTATAAAATAATTAAAAGATAAAATAACATTTTATAAAATAAATTATTAAAATAATAATTAATTTAAATAAAAGTAAACAGACAACTATTAAATTTTAATAATTATATTGGTAAATTCAATCAATTCTAGTATTTTTCATTTATTTTTATTAGTTTTAATTTATTGTTTAATTTATTTTTTTAACTATATAATAATTAACTTTATTTTTTATTAATATACATGTAATATATAAATATGTATTTAATTTAGTGTATAAATAATATTTTTTAATATCATATTAATACTATAGTGTAGTTAATTTTATGTATATTTATTGGTTTAAAATTATAAATTAATGAAGCAAATAAAATTAAGTATTTTATAATTATTTTAAATTAATTATTATTATTATTGTTAATATATATATATATATATATATATAGTTTTATCACAAAATTCTAGTTAAGATAAATATTTAGAAACATAATTTGTTTCAATTTAAAATTAAATTATATCATATTAAAATGAGACAAAAGTTTAATTTATAAACATTTATTAACTTTTTGCATTAATGAATTTTATAATATAAAATATTTTATGTTTACAATTTTTATAAGTATTTATTTTCTTATTTTTTAAACATTAACTTTCGTTGGCTGATTCAATGAATTAAAATTGAAAATATTTTTTTAAATAATTTTATTTCTCTACGTGTTTATAATAAAAAATATATTATATAAAAATAAATATTTTTAATATATTATTTTATGAGATAGTATATGACTATCCGATAAAAAAAATGAGTTAAAATATTTTTTTTGAAAAGGTGGGTAGTGGTGATATCTAGTTTTGTAGGTTTATTTGGATACCGGTAGTACTCTTAGACCAAAGAAAATAATTCAGAAGGTGCCATTTTGCTATGATGTCCATAATGCTCCCAATCACATGCACATAAGTGGTCCTATGGCACAACGAAGTTAACTACGTCCTTCTAGTAAAGCAACATTCCTTTTAAAGAAATCATGACTCGTATTCCTTTCTGAAGAACTAGTTCAGAAGATGATATCTCTACAGGAATCGCACTAGAATGTGGCTGTTCAAAGACAATTTCTAAAGAAAGAATAAAGATACTCAGAACACGGACCACCCCTTTTATTAATGTTTTCGCTTTCATTTCTGTTTCTGTAATTTTTTTCCCCTCATTACATTGAAATTTGCACGTGGATGTAGCTTAGTGCGACACTATTCTGAGCTTAAACTTCAGGTATAATGGAATATGGTGCAAAAAGGAATAACACCATATCTATCCGAGTTTCTGAACTCAAAATCAATCAAGAGATTTTGTTTATTAAAGGTTTAATTATTAACATTGGGGATGGAGACGAGCAATACTGTTTTACAAAAACTAAGAAATATTTTGAGATAAAAGTTAATTGAAAAATCTGATAATTTTTTTAAAATACTCTCTATTATTACTATTGATTGAAATTTATTCAGAATTATAAAATTACATCGGTCAGTGTCACTTGTAATTAACGAGTTCCACTCATAATTTGGCCAACAAGCCCAGATTTGAGTGATACAATAATTTCTCAAACTCGTGTAAATCTTTGTACAGATAACGGATGGAAACTATAGTTACCATAACTACCAACCACTCTACGTAGTTTTCATGTTCTAAAAATCACTATCAAATTGTGAACAGATATTCTGAACAGAAAAACAACATACATAAGACACGCAGCGCGGGAGTTACTGGTTAAGAAATGTCTTGATATGAGATATCATTTCTTGGGTCCTAGAATGGGAAAGATGATAATTATGCAGCACTTGGAATGCATGGCCTACACCTTTGTAAATAACTGTTTCAACCCTTTTCCCTGCTTTTGCCAAAGTGTTTGAGAACTCCAAGTTCCTATCTCTTAATATATCCAATTCTGAAACGCACACCATAAAGGGTGGAAGCTTCAAATCTCTCAACTTGGCCATGCCATGTGCAAGAGGGTTGCAATATGAGTGGTCACGCGTAGCACCAAGAGGAAGTGCTAAGCGCCAATAAGTGTCAGAAACTGATAAAGTCAGTGCTGAATTGGGTGGCTGATTATGTGAATGCTTTTCAGTGTTTGTTCTTTCCTCTCCTCCAAAGAAAGGTTGGATCAATACAAGACCCTTGAGAGACAATGGATTTAGACATGAAGTGCTTGATCCCATGCGTGTGGCCACATTGTAAGCTATGTTGGCCCCTGCACTGTCACCAGCTAGAAAAAGGAAAGAGAGGTTGCAATGACTCAACCACCAGTTTTGCACACAAGACCCATTTAGTGCTTCTCTCTTGACCCACATGAGAGAATTGAAACCATCATCATATGCTGCAGGAAGACAGTTCTCAGGAGCTAATTGGTAATCCACAGAGACAATGACACAGTTTGCTTTGGAAGCAAGGTTGGTCAAGAACTCATGGTAACAGCTCCAAGCAGCAGATCCAACACAGAATCCACCACCGTGGAAGTAAACAAGCAAAGGAAGCTTGGTGTGACAACTTAGTGGCACATAAATACGTGCCCATAAATTGGTCTCTTTGTTGATCATAACATCTCTGGCAGTGACAACACGTTCTGATGATGCCACTGTGCATGAGACATAAGGCACAAGTGGTGGCCTTTCAACACGTCCATCTCCGTGAACTCTTATGAGTCCTTGGATTTCTTCAGTGATGATTCCACGTTGTTGATGAGTGTTGTTTACTTGTGGGTTGTGCCTAAGTGAAATGGTAGCCATCGCGTTGACTCTTGATATAAAGCTTGAAAAGCAGTGAAATGAAAGTTCTCTTTGTCATGGCATAATGGTGCTCAGGCTTTCTCCTTTTATAGGGATTTAGGTCCGTTTAAAAAGTTTTATTAACACTGAATTCATAAAAAAAAAAACTTATTTCTTTTATACTAATAAATTTTATCGTTAAATTTATGGCACCAAGTCGCTGAATAAACCTTTAAATAAGTTATGTACATAGTCTGAGAGAATAAGAAGATAAGGCGTCTTGGCCAATGAGAAAGCTTCAAGTTGGGGAGAAGCTAAAGCTTGAGAAGAAGCTTCTTCTGAACAAGTGGGGAAGCTCAATCTTATTACCATGTGCTGTTGTGAAGATTCTCGCGTGAAGTTGGGAAATCTTATATTTTGACTCTTCAATATTTGAGATTTTAAGATTTCTATGTCTTTTCCAAAAGCTGTTATGTCAAATTAATCCTTACAAAAAATCGAGGATGAAATTAAACAAGGAGAATCTAATTGAATGAGGGAGTTTTCAGGATAAACAATATTCTTATCTGATGATGGAGGTGAATGCAGCATTTCATGCGTTACTTTTGTAATAAGCATGAGTTGCAACTTGCACCGCTTATTGTGACGTTTAATTCTGTGACTTTTTTCTGCATATAAGGATGAAATTATAGACTTGGTCTATCTGTTTGAGATTTTGATACCCAATTCGAAATGCAAAGTGAACTAGGACAATAACAGTTGTTAAATCCCGGTTTAACCTTCTGCATTTTCTTTTTCGTGTCATTAAAAGATTCAAATTATAATCTACTATTGTTCTTTGTCACATCAAAATCTCCTGTTGGTTAATGGGCAACCCATTTAGCCCAATTCTCAAAGCTATTTTATGGTTTCACTTCCCATTTTAAGTCAATTCTTAACTCGCAGCTTATTAAGCATCTTTGCAAATTGTGCTGTTACATGGGTCATGTCTATAATCACAAGAAAATTAGCATTCGAATCTTCGACGATTATGCACGGTACACCTCGCAAGCTTACTCGTGTACATGATTGTATATTATCCACTTCCATTCATATATAATCAACAAGATTTCACTTGATGAAATATATGATTTGTTCACTGATTTTACTTTGTTCGTATAAACACTAACGCTACCTTTTGTTTGCAAGTACCCCTACATGGTTTATCACCAACCTCGCTTATGAGCTCCGTAGCAACATATTTTGGAGTTTTTGTTATCATCGAACTCACTAGAGGCACAGCAGATCAGTTACATTGTTATAATCCACAAGTTGAAATGTATTGTCGTGATACGTTTGGACTGAAAATAAGGTTATGTTTGAATTAAGTTACTTTGTAAAATAACTATTCATGTATATAAGTTTCATAAAAATACTTTGGAAAAAATGATTTCGTTAAATTTAATCATTTATCAAATTTAGTTAAGTAATTGTTTATCTTCTTAATTTTTATTAATCAAGGCACAAAAATTAGCATTTTAAACAGTTTTATAAAACATGTAATTTTTAGTCGTTGTTAGGAAAGTTAATTTGATCGTGATTAAAACAACATCATCTATAAAAAGAAGTGATTTAAAATGATATAAACATTTTTTCTATTTTGTTATTTTACTTTCTCAATATTTAATACCATGTACTTTGTACTTTAATTCTTATAATACTTTTTTCAAATAAATTCAACAGACTCAAAATTACTTATTATAAAAAATACTTGTGATTTAGGCCAAAAAATTTGCGTTGAAAGCTACTAAACTTACAGGAATTAATCTATGTGAACGAGCAAGATAGACTAGATAAATAGGGAAAAAAATAAAAGAATGTTCTTCTAATTCCAAGTACATACAAATGGAAAGTTAACTTTATTCTTTAAATATCCCATATCTCTCTAGAAATATGCCTTTTATTCTCTCAATCTTATTATTCTAAATTTTGTTTTCAATCATTTTTTAAAACTGAAACGAAATAGAACAGCTCATTTACTTTGGAAAATATATATTAAAAAAATTGGCAATCTTTGTTTTTTGGTTCTTTGGTATATTTTTGTAAATCAATTAAATTATAGTATTATTATTATTTACTTTTTTTGTCATCAAATGACACTTTTATTGACATTTAAATAATTTAAAATTACTATTTATTGCGACGGAATTGATGCCATGCAATATTAAATAATTATTTGAAGAATTAAAGGGTGTCTGATATATTAAACAGATTTTTTAAAATTTAAGTTCAACTTAAAAAATGAATTAAATAGGAAAATATTTGAGCAAAATATTTAAAATTATATAAGGAAAAAAATAAAACAATCTAAATAACAAATTGAAAATGTTTATGAAGAAAAGAAAAACACAGAATAGCTCTCTATTTTGAAATTAATGTATTGTTCATGATTAATTAATCAATACATTGAACCCAGGATACCTTTTTTTTTCTCTTCAAAAGTATAGTTTTTTAATATAAACCAAACAGAGAACATACTTTTTAGTTTATCCCTGAAAAAAAAAATACATACTTCTGGTACCACTTTCATATCAGAATATGCTAGCATCTACTTAGTTAGTCAAAGGTGAAAATGAAGAAACAATAAGCAAAATCAAATTTGCAAATATGATGAAAATATGATTATAAAAAATAATTTAATTTTCTTTTTAACAAAAAGGTCCTCTTATTAGTCTAATTTCTCATTTAATTTCTCCAATTTTTATAAAAAAATATTTAATCTCTTAAATATTACAATTCTTCATTTAATTTTCACAAATATCATACATTTTTATATTGTCTTCTTAAATTGAGAGAGCAAATGAAATTTTTATGATATTTCGAGGGACCAATTAAAAGATAAACAAAAGAGACCATTTGTTAAAAAAAGGGACTAATTATGAAAGATTTATTTGAAAAGATAAAATATGTGTAACAAAAACTTAACCAAACAAAAGAGATTTATGATTTTTTATTTTTAAAAAGAAAAAACTCATTTTATTATTTTATAGGAAACCTGTAATTCTCTCACAGGAAGCAAATGGGTAAAGAAGAGGACGAGCCTCATGCCCCGTGCGATTGTTTGGCAACCCAACATGAACATCCACTGCTTGGCATTTAGCGCTACTATCTTCAGCAATGTAAATCACCATAGATTGTACCGCATTCTTAATGTTAACAATAATACAATTTTTTATTATTAACTAAAATTTATTGATACTGTAAAAATAATATATATTTCATTTTTTTCTCATAATATTCTATCTCTTATGTTTTTTAAATTTTAATTAATAATAAATAGTATGTTAGAAAAAAATATTAAAAAATGTATTATTGTCAGTAAATTTCTTTAAGCAAAGTTGTAAGTTAACCTTGAATTTTATTATTATTTAAACTAAACACGATTTCATATGAATCATTATATAACATTAACTTTTAATGATATTTAAAACATATCAAACATATTTTTAATATTTTCAAAAATAAAAAATATAATTTTTAAAGACAAATAATTCCATACCTCGTATGTTCCTGTAAAGGTGTTCTTTTTCTCAAGTTAATATCTTAAAAACTTATTATAATTTGAAAGAGTTTTACAATAATTTAGGGAACATAAATTTCTAAAAACACTGAAATATAATACATCTCAAGTTATTTATATTTTTTTCTAAAGAATTATGTGATATCATTTTCACATTTGAATATATTAAATATTAAAAATAAATACCTATTAATTATAATTTTGTATATGTTAAAATAAAATTAGTTAAAAATATACAAAATAATTTTGGATTTTTTTATAAAAGTTTATAAATTTAATTCAGTTAATTAGAACTTTCAAACGAGTGATTAAATTAATAAAACTCACTATCAATAAAAGATTGTTAAACAAAATAATTTAAAAACCTAATATAAACAAACCTTCCCCCACACGTATCATCATTTAAGATAAACTAGCATTTGGTAAAAAGAATAACCTGTGGTGTCAATATCCACGTGTTTATTCACTTGTGCAAACACCACGCCTAGCATCTCTAATCAAATTAAGTTGTGATTCCACCAAGTCTTTAAAATTTCCATCTTAACCGAAAGTAAGTAACTAGACAACGCTTCTCATTAAGTTTTCTAATAGCATGGAAATATACGTAGCCATTGTTTCACATTTTGTTTATGGGTTTAGCAAAGCATGCTTAGATCATTAACCTTGATCTTCAAATGTTTTCAATATTCAATAGGTCCCATTTGGAAGATTTTGTTCCAAGAATCTAAATCTCATGCAATTACTTAACGTCGTGGAGGTTCATGATCCACTGAACTAAGGCGTGTAGAAATACTCCAAATAATTCTCATCTATATACTTAGATTATGCGGTGTGGCCCACGTAAAAACAATGGGTCATATTAACCTTACAAAAATTTCATGGTGGTAAAAGTCAAGATTCTTTCCATCTACATACCCATATGAGCCTGTCAAGTTTCAATGTCCATAGATATGCCAAAGGCTTTTTATCTTTATTCTTTGGGTTAATTATTCCTTCTTTCTTCTCCTTTTTGACCGTCTCCATCCATATGTGTGTTGCCAGGGCAAAGATAAACCACTGAGACAGCGAAATGGATGAAGCTTCTCCTAAAGTGTCACATTCATCTCTCATTAGAGTGTTCTAAATTTCTGTTCATACTAGCTTGGGATGGAGTTGACATTTTTAGGATTTCCCATTTTGATTTTTTTATTTTAACTAATAAATACGCAAATACTATCTTATTTTTGTTTTGTTTTTCATTTTAAAAAGTTATATAAAAAATAAATTTTTGTTTTATCATTTAAATTTATATTTTATAATTATCAAAAATATAAAATTTTGAGTGGTTAGTTTGAGCCTTTTTAGTAAGGTCTTACATTTAAGTGTTATGAGTAAAAAGAAAACTTTGCCAAAAGAATTGGCTCTACTATACTACCAATGCTTTCGACTTAAACATTATTATGTTCTATAAAAGATAAAAGAAATTTGTAGTTCAAATAGAAAAAATAAAAATAAATGTCCTCATCTAGAGCAAAGTGATATTCTTGAAGTTCTTTGAACCATATAGATTGACACAACATTCATGTACCGACGATTCCCTCTTTTCTAGTAGAACAGGCCCCAAACAATGTGCATTAGAATGTCTTGAGGAACTGAAAAAAGGAAACAACCATTAATCATCCATAGATTTGCACAGCAGGCAGAGCAATAATACCCTTTGTATGACAATAGAAATAATTTAAAATCATTACAAGAACTTACTTGGAACTCGCATATTAAGACGCGATAATTTTAAAATGACATGTTACTGTTCCATTTTTGGGCCTCCCTCTAGTTATGAAGAGGTCTCATGCCACACCCCTGCATTGATCAGAGTATATATAATTTACATATAAATTTCAATCTCATATTGGTGCTGCTTAGAATCAACAGTGACATTACCCCACAAACCCCAAAAAACAATATGAGAGGGAGGGAAATAAAAATAATAATCAATTTATTTAATGTAAAATATTAACTTTTTTAAATAATAAAATAACAAATAACATCAACCTAATTAATTTTATATTTAATATTTTTTTATCGTGACAATTAATAAATTTTAAATAATCAATGTCATTAGAAAAATATACAAAATTTAGTAAGACCTTTTCTGGTCAAAAGATATTTTTTGGACTGAACAGAGGATATTTGGAGAGAGGCCCAAGAAGTGAATTGCGGTGTAAGCCCAGAAACCATTTTAAACGACAAGGTGTATTTCAGCGTCGCGTTTGTTTTGTAAGGCATCGAGGTGCCGTTTAGAGTGCGTTGCAGAGACTAAAATCAAACCCCTAGAAACCCCACTTCTTGTCTCTTCTTTTCACCTCAACGCTTTGGTTCGTTGCTTTTACTTCTCTGCACGATGTCTCTGCGAGTGCTGAACCCTAACGCCGAAGTGCTGAACAAATCAGCGGCACTTCACATGAACATTAATGCCGCTAAGGGCTTGCAAGATGTACTCAAATCCAACCTCGGTCCCAAAGGAACCATCAAAATGTATCTCATCTATAATTTCCTTTTCGTGTTTTGCATTTTCTTCTTCTCTGTTTACACTTCGTTCACTCTCTGTCTCTCATTGAATCAGGCTCGTTGGTGGCGCTGGCGATATCAAGCTTACCAAAGATGGCAACACTCTCTTGAAAGAGATGGTTAGGTTTTAATTATTTTTTAACTTGTTTTTATTGTGATCTGCAATACGAGTGCTAGAAAACTGTTATGGTGAAACGTTGATCTTTTTTGTGGTTGGTTCAGCAAATCCAAAATCCGACGGCTATTATGATTGCTAGGACGGCTGTGGCACAGGATGACATTAGTGGAGATGGCACTACTTCTACTGTCATCTTCATTGGTGAACTTATGAAGCAATCTGAGCGTTACATTGATGAAGGTTAACGAGTTTGTTTCTTTGTTGTTGCTGCTTTTGTGTCTTTATGAAGTTATTCTCTGTATTGCACTACTTGTATGCATTGTGTGTTGTAGGTTTTGGCTGTACTCCTAAATATGTGACTGTTGATTTTAGACCAGCTGCCTTAGTTGTTTTATTGATTCTCTGTACTCACTGAAAAATATGAATCACTGGTAATATTTTCCAGCTTTTAGTGATTAATTGGTGGGTTTTTTTTTTTTTTTTATAGTTATTTAGGCGGGGATTTAGGGAAGAGGAAAAATGAAATTAGGGTGATGATAAGATGTCCTCTAAAACAGGTTTAGAATATGCAAAGCGTGAGAACTGAGAACTCAAGACAAGAGTGTAACTGGGTTGAGAGTCTCTTTGCATGTCAGCAATGGCTACGACCATGAGCAGTATACCAAAGAGAGGTTGTAATTATAATCCTATCCTAAGTCAGTTTAGAGGCAACGAGATATCCCTATAATAGTAATAGGAGTGGTTGAACATTTTCATTTCATGCCTTTTTTGTCATTATTTCTTGGCAAATGTTAAGATGATATATGAATATTCCAGGTATGCATCCCCGTGTATTGGTTGATGGTTTTGAGATTGCAAAAAGAGCAACTCTGCAGTTCCTTGAAAAGTTTAAAACTCCTGTTGTGATGGGTAATGAGCCTGACAAAGAAATTCTCAAGATGGTAGCAAGAACAACCCTCAGGACAAAGGTAAGTCTTATTTTTATCTTTGTTTTAGATGACATTTGATCATACATGATATTACAGACAGAACAAACATATAATTTCTTAACATTGTTTTTCATCAAGCTTTATAATCTTACTATTTTTATGTTTACTCATCATTTGCAGTTGTATGAAGCACTTGCTGATCAATTGACTGATATAATTGTTAATGCGGTGAGTACACGCTGAGGTGTTGAAAACGAATGTTTTGCAAATATGACTTCAATTTTTAAAAATTTTCAGTGCGTTCTATTCTTATTATTTTTTTTTTGTAAATATGAACCTTTTGTTTGTGTGTGTGTTTTATTTGCTCATTTCAAGAAGTAAATTTTGATTGGACCTTTTTATGGCTGTGTGTTTAGTTAATTGTGGTTTTGCTATGATAGGTTTTATGCATCAGGAAGCCTGAGGAAGCAATTGACCTGTTTATGGTGGAGATTATGCATATGCGGCACAAGTTTGATGTTGACACACGCTTGGTATGCTTTATGATTGTACCCACTCTTTGCAGGACTGGGTTTAGTTAGTTGTATCTGTAGCATTTGAGAGTAATAGATAGGGGAAGAATTGCAAGGAAATCTAAGCCAAAACAAAAGTGGACCATATTTTGTTTAGAAATCAAGGAAAATAGAAGAAGAGATTCTGTTATTGATAAAATCTGAGCTAAAAAATAAAACATGAAACAAAGCTGCAACACTTGTTCTAAACAAAGCTTCAATATCAGTACATGTTGTACTGTATCGTTGACATTATTCATCAACTACAATTACACAAATTGCAACCCATAATTCAATAATAATTTACCCGCTTTTCTTACTTCACTTGTAATTGTAGTTCACTTTATGTACTTGCTGGTTTTACTTGTGTAGTTCTTGCATCTATCAGTTCATCTCTGTATGTGTGCGTGTTTTATCTAGGTTGAGGGTCTTGTCCTTGATCATGGTTCTAGGCACCCTGACATGAAGCGACGTGCAGAGAATTGCTATATCTTGACATGTAATGTATCTTTGGAGTACGAGAAGAGGTAATCAAGCTGATATCTTTCAATATCTTCCAATTTATGTTGTGTGCGTGTAGATGTCTGTTGTTTGGTTCGATTTCACCTGTTATTATAGAATGGTAGTCATAATGTATAAATTAATGTATGAAATGTTTAAGCATCCTCAATTAGTTAAATACAGAAAAGCATAAAATTTATATGTCTTGTGTCTGGTGATTACTATGTTTTTACTAACTGGTCTCTATTTTGGGGATTGCAGTTTCTTTTCTTCAGACAAAATATGTTGTATAGTAAAATGAGTTTGCTCGCATGAAATGTTCCCATTAGTGTGTAGTTTATGTTTACTCTGTCTTAATAAGGATGGCTTTGTTAACCCGAAGCAAATGAGGCATTCATGTACTGAGTAGGAAAATTTGGCACTGGCACATAACATCTTTCCCATTAATTTCCTGTTTACTCTGTCTATAAAAACTTATCTTAACCAAAAAAAAAAAAAAACTAAATGTTCTGCTACAAGGGAAATCTATTTCTTTCATTTCCTCTATCATGCTTGCTATATAATGATAAATTTAATAATTTAAACTCACAAACTTTGTTTGGCTAGCAGTTATATATCACTTTAGTCAATGCTGTACACATTGTGGTTTTTCGGTGTTAGATATCTGGCTTATCAGAACTAATCAGTTTTCTTGGATGGTTGGAATAGTCTGTGAGAATAATGAAGTCAATATTTCTTCTCTCAGTGAAATAAATTCAGGTTTTTTCTACTCAAATGCGGAACAGAGAGAGGCTATGGTTGCAGCAGAAAGGAGGCAGGTTGATGAAAAAGTTAGAAAAATCATTGAACTAAAGAATAAGGTAGAAAATATTTGCTCTTGTATGTATTGATTCTTACATGTTACCCTGGTCGTAAGATTTGGTCTGTCCTATGTTACTGTAAACATATTTTCATCCCACTGCTCTTGACTAAATATGTCTACTCTTGTGTATGCAGGTTTGTTCTGGTAATGACAACAATTTTGTGGTCATCAACCAAAAAGGAATTGATCCCCCGTCACTGGACATGCTTGCAAGGGAAGGAGTAAGTAACATACCATTATGTTGACGTTTTCTAAAACTTAAATATTGTGAACATGGGTTAATCAATATTCTTGGGAATTGGATCATGTGCTGGATAATTCATATAGAGATGTAGGCTTTTGGAAGTTATGGCTTTCAGAAAGTTTAATTGTGATTTTATACTTTTTATTTCATTTTTTTAATGAAACACTGAAAGTGAACTCTGTGCTAACAATGATTGTGTTATTTGTGACTTGTGTACTGTATCACTTGCACAAGTATCAGTTTTTTTTTTATTGGTTGAAAAATGCAAAACCCATTTTGTCTGAAACGTGTTTTTAAATTCACAATGTATAGGAACACATTTTGAAATTCACTGTTGTATCAATAAATAATAACTATCAAGGTAGTTAATGTTATCCAGACAGCACAATAATCTGTCAGTTGGTTATGTTATTTACCTATCAAGGTAGTTTTTATTGAAGATTCTATCTGTTAAATTTTCAAGAAACCTTATAGTAGTAGAGGTATGAGCTGATTCAGTGGACAATCATGACCTGTCACAAGTGGAATGCGCATGAAGATAGAATGATGTAAAAAAAAAGTTAAGAGAGGTTAAACTTTTTAATGAATAAAAAAGCAATCGAAGATCTGATTAATCCTTAGATTAGCAGCTATATTCTCTATTCATTGTGGAATAATGATTTATTTTTTGAAGATGCTAGTGCTTGCTGACTCTAAATGTGAAATGTTGTAACAAATGCTTTAAGTTATGGAAACATAATGTTTTTGCTCTGCCTGGAACAAATTCTTTTTGAAAGCTTTTCTTGTTTTTTTTTTTCGGGGTGGGGGTGATACTGTAATATTAAGACGTCAATTGCTGCTGTGAGGCTCAGGCTTAGAAAGTTCACTCATGGTTAGTTAGCCTCCTACTCCTACCGATGCATATAATTTGTCCAAAAGAAAGTGGATGCTTTGTTGCTTTAGAATAATGTTTATCAAGCCTGATTGTTCTGAAGGGCTTTTAAACACCATCCAAAGAGTCTATTTAGTTGAGAAAATAATGAAACTGTTAGAATGCAGCAAAGCACAAATTGCATGTTGCAATGTATTACAAACTCATAAGTTGATATCATTTACATTTTTTCTACCCTGTTTTCCATCTGCTGATTCTTTTTGCCTTGTGTTATAGATAATTGCCCTTCGGAGAGCAAAGAGGAGAAACATGGAAAGATTGGTTTTAGCCTGTGGAGGAGAGGCTGTAAACTCTGTAGATGATTTGACTCCTGAATGTCTGGGTTGGGCAGGATTGGTGTATGAGCATGTCCTTGGTGAAGAGAAATATACATTCATAGAAAATGTTAAGAATCCTTTTTCCTGCACAATCTTGATTAAAGGTAAAACAGATCATTTTATTCTTTATTATTTTTGCATGAATTGCTGTACAGTTTTGGAACAAACTGTATCATTTTATTGCTGCTGATGGGTTTTAAGATGAGATGATTTGCGATGTTATCATAATGATACAGGTCCTAATGACCATACAATAGCTCAGATTAAAGATGCCATTCGTGATGGTTTGAGGGCCGTGAAGAATACCATTGAAGATGAATCTGTTGTCTTAGTAAGTCTTATTTTTAGTCAATCAATTATTTTTATACCTTTATTGTACAGATATTTTTTCTTTTGATCATGTGCATGCCCATGCTGTTGAGTCACTCATTTTTTCATGCTGGTTTCCTCAATCAAATGGTTTTTCCCTAAAATGCAGAGAACGTGGTCTAGTTAGCCGTAGTACAAACAAAATACTTATTCAAGGTGTTGGCATAGTTGTTAGATGTTTCAGAATAACCAATCTAATAGGAAGCCTTTTTTTTTATTGCTAAATAAGAATTTTTGGACTTAGCAATTGCACCATAGTGTAGAATCTGTAGATAATTATTGTACTTCTGATTTAAAACAAGGAAAGCTTATTATAGAATTTGAAATATTTCCTAGAAGTTTCTTGACTGAGTTATATCAAAATATTAGCTGTGTGCATGAGTGGATGCATGAATGATTTTGATTTGTTCCAGTAGTTGTTTGAATAATTTTGAGCTTCAAGTTGGATCCACTTGTTTCTTTCAAGTAGTTAATAGTTGGAAAGAAAGCAGTACTGCTACAGGGAAGCAATCCGCATGCAATTATGCTCCTAGCTCCTTATAGAAGCACTTAATTGAATTCATATGACATCCAGTCAGTAATTTTGCTTCCACCTTCTGTTTGGTGATTGTAATTGATTTTACTGATCAGGGTGCTGGTGCCTTTGAAGTTGCTGCTAGACAATATCTGATCAACGAAGTTAAGAAAACAGTTCAAGGGGTAATGAGTGTCCCTGGTTTTTCATGTTTTTGTTCTTTAATTGTCAGTTACATATTTCATCACTGATGTTCATACCCTTGAAATAGCGTGCACAACTTGGTGTTGAGGCTTTTGCTGATGCTCTTCTTGTGGTGCCTAAGACACTTGCTGAAAACTCTGGGCTTGACACTCAAGATGTGATTATTTCCCTTACGGTATGCTTACCTTAATCTATTAAACTTGGCTTTATTTCCCCAATGTAATTGTATAGATATTCTCATATAAAGTAGAAGACAGATAACGTTATTATACTTGCCAAATGCTGTTTCAGGGAGAGCATGACAGAGGGAATATTGTGGGATTGAGCCAGAACACAGGAGAACCTATAGACCCTGCAATGGAGGGTATTTTTGACAACTACTCCGTGAAGCGTCAAATCATAAACTCAGGGTATGGTTAAACCTCGAGTATTTGATAGTCAATTTGACACCTTGAACTTGTCGTTTAGTTGTGTAACTAGGATCATGAAAATACTAGAATCATGTCATTACTAACCTGTTTGAGAGGGAGAAGAAAATTTTGAAATTTGAAGAGGAGAAAATTTTGAAAATTTATTTTAAAAGTGAACCTTTTCTCTTTTTGCCTTTATTTTCTCTTCCACCAAACAATAGAAAATGCATTTTTATCCATGTTTTCTCTCCTCTAATCTAAACATTCCAAACATACCATGTCATTCCATATATTTGAATTTAAACAGTAACTTTCACTGAAGTTGGTTTAGTTGCATTTATTTACTGATGTCTTCTATTGGCCCGTGCTATACAGGCCAGTTATAGCATCTCAGCTACTATTGGTGGATGAAGTAATTCGTGCTGGACGTAACATGCGGAAGCCCACTTAAATGTTCTTTCATATCTGAAGCTTCTCTTTGAGTAGGATGAATTCTTTATTTCAAGATGTCAGCAGCATTCGTTGGGATTGTTATGCATTCGTTGGGATTGTTATGACATGTTTCTTTTTATCTGCTCTGTAGCTTACTTTGAAACTGAAACACTGCTTCTGTTTCTGGCTTTTGTTTTTGTCCATTTTCTTTTGATTATATTTTTTTCATTTTCTCTCTCAAGGACTTTGTAATATATGTCTACTATGACTGAATTTTGGGCCATTATTACCTTTGAAATTTGTATGCATAATCTATTTTGTAGATCTAGTTGGAAGTGTGTTTTACCTTAAAAAGTAGCTTGTTTTTTGTTTTAACTCGAGCAGTAGTAGTGCTCTTTCTCTCAGCAACCGGGGCCATTGTTTGTGCAAGATGGCATCATCTTGCTATTCTTGTATGAAATATTGGTGGCGTTGAATTAGTATTGTTTAGAAGGGAAAAGAGTAAATTCTCAATTTTGTCCTTGCAATAATTTATCTTAATTTATTTTAAGCGTGTTTTAAAATTGCAATTGTGGGACATTCAAGTAGTTTTTTTATATTGAATGTAGGATCTAAGTATTTCGTGTTTGTAGTTAAGAAAGAATTTTATTTTAGGAATCAAAATATCGTTTTGTTTTTTCCAAGAATTAATTTGGGTATTTTTTACTCCGTAAAATTTTCATTTTTGGTATTTGTAGAACTCGGTTAAGAAAGAGTAAATTCTCTAGTTTGCATAAAATGGGACTATGAAACTCTACTTTTCCTTCCCTCAAACTCTCCCTCCTAGCTCCCCTCCCCATCGAATCCTCTCCCGCTCTCCCCACTCACCCCTTCCCCTCGAATTGGATTGGATATCAAGTTAGTTGATTTTGCATTTTTGCGAAAATGTAAAATTTTATTTGATTGCATCATCAAGTTTGTTTGTGTCAAAATGGGAGAGGATTTGTGTCCCGTCCCCAACTTTCTTCTTTTCTACAATTTTTGTGAAAAATTTTAATTTCTAAGTAAAAATAGAATTGTACCCTTATACGTGAACTGAAGTAGATTCGAATCCGTCTAAGAAGGAGAAATTTTTAGGTGGTTTGGTTTGGACTACCAGCAGTAGCTTAATTTTTTTTATAAGCAAGCTTGTCCTCTAGTATCGTTTGGAAAACGAAGTCGGAAGTCATAGTCACTACAGCAACTGAATGATACTAAATGGCTCTAATAGAGCTTATGGATGACCGGAAGGTATTATGCTGGGCTCCTGCCGTGCAACTTTCAAACATTACAATACACCATGAAAGGATTTCCCACCTGACAAACAAAACCAATAATTGCCTGAAATCATGGACCAGGCTTCCTTATCTTTTGTAATGTAGGATAGTCAGAGATCAAGGCTTGGCTGAGTTGATGTTAAATCGTATTCCTAGTTCTTAATAATTGCGTGAATTATCAGAGCCAATTCTTGTTAGATAAAAGTGGGCGTTGAGGATCCGTCCGAAATTAATTTAAACATATTCAAGTTTTAAAAATGGATTCAAGTTATATTTGGGCTGCTTGTGTTTCATATTTGTTTAACTTTTATGTATATATTTTTAGCAGTTATGCAATAATAATAAGATTCTTTGACTTAATTTTATTTATATTTATATTTTAAAATATATGATATATGAAGATAAATGTTAATTAATACCATAAAATACTCATTAAAAATTGTAAAATAAAATTTAATAATTGTTATTAATATAATTTTTAATTCCTTAACTTAGTACATTTGTTAGCAAGGACCCACCCTAAAATTAAAGCCAACCGTAAATTTTATTATTAAAATGTTTGCGGGGATTGTTGAACGGGAACCAAGTTTGAATACAAGAGGCGAGAGAGGACAACCCACACGTGTGAATGATGTTAGGTGGAAAGAGCTTGAGTTAGAATTGCATTACTAAAATCTAGCTACCTCCCATTCCCTTCCCTTACCGCAATTGTGAAGGTAGCTTAGGTATCAGTGTTGAGTGATCTGATGGGAGAAGAAGTGGAAAACAAGCAGGTGATATTCAAAGGGTACATTGAAGATGTTCCCAAAGAGAGCGATATGGAACTCAGGGTTTCCAAATTTGAGCTCAAGCTTCCCCCACAAGCTAATGCTATTCTCGTCAAAAACCTTTATCTCTCTTGCGATCCATACATGCGCGGTCGCATGCGTGATTTCCAGGGATCTTATATCTCTCCTTATGTTCCTTCTCAGGTATCTATCTACCAACTGGGCAACTACTAATTTCTTTTTCAATCTTCTCTCTCACTAAGACACCTCTACTTTGATGAAGCCCCTTGAAGGATTCGGCGTATCTAAAGTCATACACTCTGATAATCCAAATTTCAAGTCTGGTGATCTCATTGCTGGCTTCACTGGCTGGGAAGAATACAGCCTTATCAAAAGAACGGACCAGTTGAGAATAATTGAGACAGATCATCACATTCCTCTCTCCTTCCATATCGGTCTTCTTGGTATGCCACTATTTCCGTTGCTTTCTTTCTCTGTTTGGAATCACTAAACCAATAACTGTTTTGTTTGCTTTTAAATTTAATAATGTTGAATCAAGTTAGCCACTGACGAATAGGAATAGGATAGCATAGTTTTATGTTTAGTTATCATTGTCATATTCAAGGTTGGTAGGTACTCATGGAATCGTTTAATTTTAGAGATTTTCGTTGTTTATTCTTTTGACTGAAGAATACTGGTGGATTGCAGTTTTCTTCCACGTGCGAATGTGTACTTTATGGCGTAATTGTTAAAACCTTGAATTTTCTGTTGCTATTCTGGATTTATATTTTTCATTTTTCTGAATCCATTTTCCGCTCTTATACTCGTGACCCAGTTTCAGATAACCCATTTTGATAAATAATTAAACCTTCGTTTCTCCTTTTGATTTTATAGGAATGCCAGGTTTTACTGCTTATGCTGGATTTTATGAGGTCTGCACGCCACAAAAAGGAGAGTATGTTTTTGTATCTGCAGCATCTGGTGCCGTAGGCCAGCTTGTAGGTCAACTTGCTAAGTTGCATGGCTGCTATGTTGTTGGAAGTGCTGGCTCTAAGGAGAAGGTCCATTTTACTAATCATTTGTCCTATAATTGTAAAATAAAAAATAAAGAAACTTAATGCTTAAATTACATTTTCGTTCATGTATAATGTATGACTTAAATATATTTTTAGTTCTAATATTTTTGTGAAATTTTTATTTTAATCCCTCAAAATTTTTTCTTTTGATTTTAGTTTATTGTTTTTTCTAAACTAAGCACTTTTGGTCCCTCTCACTAATGTGACAATAAGTTGACACATAACAATCTCTTAGCAAGTCGCATCATCAATAAGGACCAAGTGCATTGAATTTTTAAAAAAATCAAAGATTAAAACCAAAAGAAAAAAATTGAGGAGCTAAAATTAAGATCTAAAAAGTGTGGGGACCAATAAGACATTTAAACCATAAAATATTGTCAATTAGACACACATGAATACACACACAAATACTTGAACCCAGTATTTAGTTCAGTTACTCATCGAATCTGTTTTATTTAGATTGACCTTCTAAAGAATAAGCTTGGATTCGATGATGCTTTTAACTACAAGGAAGAATCAGACTTGGATGGTGCTCTAAAAAGGTATGTAACTGGCTTGCAGATAATATAGAGTTGAATAGAAAATGCCTACGGAAAGGAGAATTATTTCCTTAAAGTTTGTTTGAGAAAAAAGGTTCTATACTTCCCAGAATTAGTACTGCTCTGCTCACTCGTTATTCTTCATGATTTCCACAATCAAAATTTGAGACGTAATATGTCCTCGCTAACATGACAGGTATTTTCCACAAGGCATTGACATCTATTTTGATAATGTTGGTGGGGAAATGCTTGATGCTGCACTCCTTAACATGAGGATTCATGGTAGAATTGCAATCTGTGGGATGGTGTCTCAGCATAGCCTTTCTAATCCAAAAGGGATATACAATTTATTCAATCTCATATCAAAGCGCATCAGAATGCAGGGTTTTTTGCAAAGTGATTACTTGCACCTATACCCACGCTTTTTGAAAGATGTTTCAAGTTACTACAAGCAGGGAAAGATTTTTTACATTGAGGACATGAACGAAGGCTTGGAAAGTGCTCCAGCTGCTTTCGTTGGGCTTTTCCATGGAAAGAACGTTGGTAAGCAAGTCATTCGTGTTGCTCATGAATGATTTTTTTTCCTAGCAGAAGCTTTCTATGTTGTCAACATGTCCATTTGCAGAATTGATATAATAAAATTCAAGGATTTTCTATATTAGAGTTTGATACATTGTTCTGTAAAGTTATTTCTATTGTTCTAATATGTTGGACAGTTTGATTTTGGGAAGGGGGTATCATTTTATTGAGTTAACAACTATTAGAATTGTTATTATGGGAGCAATTGACACGAAGTTATGGGTTTGTACCTATTATTATTATTGTATAAAGAATGTCTAAAAAACTCCCAAGTTATTAGGTTTTAAAATTCAGGTTTGGCTCAACAAGAACTAGTAGGGTATTCAAAACACATAGAGATTCATCTATGACTCGTGTGACACTGGCTTCATGACTTTGTGAAACTTGGGGTTTTCTGTGTTTTAAATTCTGAATTATGGGGTATCCTAACTAACCTCTGCATAGCTTGTTATAAGGAAAATCATAAGCTCTATATTGAGAATGATTGTAGCTGTACAGCTTGTTATGTTTGTAACACTCAGCACCCTCCTTGCTTTTGGTTGCTTATATTGACTAAATGAAGAGAAGGAACTAGCAAGTTCACCTCATTCTTGGTTTTCAGAGAGGACAATAGAGTGGTTGATTGGTTGGCTAATTACTTGCATTCCGAGTCCTTAAGATTTTGCGTAGAGGGTCGTGGGCAGTGTTTGGTGAAGCCTTTGTGGACTTCTCTTTTTCTTAGAAGTTAAAGTAGGCATGGGAACGAGGTGGGGTGGGATGAAATTGGGTTTTGTCCTTCCTGTCCCCGTGAAGGATGGGGATAGTTTTGGAGTAGAATTTGGAGAAGTGGACATAAAAACTAAATCCAACTTTATTCCCGTCAGATCGGAGAAATTTATGGAGAATCTGTCTCATCTTTTTAATTTTTCAATTGAATTGCTTACGTATGTTTTTTTTAATAAACCATATATTAAGTATATTTTAATTCAAATAACATATAATACAACATAAATCTTAAAAATAAGGCACTTGAAAACTAAATCTTAATTTGAGTAAAATATCCAATTTCATCTTTATTATTTAACTGTTCTTATAACTTGAATTATAAAACTAATATAATGATTTGTACTTTTAATCATTTTGAGAAATGAGAATGTATAAATAAAATCCTAGCTCTATTCGTGGAGTCTTATTACAGCAGACAAATGATTTCTCTTCTTTTCCACGATTTAGGTGGCTTTGGAGATGGAAAAATAAATCCATATACGATAATGATAAAAGGAAAATTTAGAATGTGAATAGGAATATGTTTTTGCTGCATGATGACACGGTTCTGTCTCTAAGGGAGGCAAGTAAACCTGAGTATCCTCTGTCAAAATGCGGGGTTTTTAGCAAAGTGATTACTTACAGTTACACCTACACCCACGATTCTTGGAAGATGTTACGACTTAGCATTACAAGCAAGGAAATAGTATTTTGTACACCAAACCCGAGAATTTATTTTTGATTTTCTTCTAACAGAACCGAAGCTTGCTGTGTTTTAAACTTGTTCAGCTGATTATTTTTTGTCGTACTTTTTCACTTTTTGCCTTTTCTCTAAGCACAAAATGTTGATAATCCAAACCGGCATTTACATTTGGTTTGGTTAAATTAGAACTACAAAGACGATAAACGAAACTACTAGAGAAATAGTTAAGATGTAGAGACACCAACTTCAAAAGACGTGAGGTCAAGTCGAGTTTCTTAATGTGAGCGTTGTAAGACGCAATGGTATTAAAAATTGACTTCGCAATGTACGAAAACACAAAGAAACTAATTGTACCAAAACTTGACTTCCCGACGTACGAAAGTGCAAAGAAAGTGCTTCTATATTCACTTAACTTTCACCATACAAACAGGCCTTAAAATTGTTTAAGTCCCGTGAATATGGATTAACCCACAATTTTCACCATTTATGAGTAATGTTAAGGTTTTTGTTTTTGAAAGAGCAAAATTAGGTTTAGATCCATAAATTTGGGACATAATAGCAATCAAACTTAAAAATATAGTCCAATTATATATGTCCCTAAGATATTAAAAAAATTAAAAAAATTGTATTATTAAATGATATTAATATAATTTTTCTGTAATTTTCAACTCATTTTAATGTATTTTTTAATATTTTCTTTTAATTTCTCTTGTAATATTATTTAACATGATTCTTAAATGCATTAGTAAATTAATTTTTTTAGACATAAATCAGAAGTTTAAATAATAAATTTAATTTTTGTTAACTTAACCTTTATAATTAAGTATAAACACTTAAACGTAGTAAAAAATAATAAAAATATATTTATTATATTAAAGATACGAAATCATAATAAAATAAATAATTTACTTTTTTAATAAAATTTTCCTATTGTAAGACACTTAAATTTAATCTTAAAAATTAAAGTGAATAACATTATAATAAATAAAATTTTAAAATGTAAATATAATAAATAGTAAATTCATATTAAAATTATAAAATATAAAACATTAATAGTATTAAATATTAATTTTAGTAAAAAAATTGTTTGTTAATTTTTAATGATATACATGTACTGAAAATTGTATTGTAATAAATGAGAAAAAATGATTACCTTAGTAGGGTGGAAAAGGAAAGATGAAAAGCATGGATGTTAGCGTGAAGGGCGAGGCGAGGGTCCCACGACCACAAGAGAAGACAACACCCAAATCAACGTCAACGGTCAACGCCTCCCACTTCCCACGGAATCTCCGCCACCCACCACGTGTCGCCTTCTAATTGGACCTCTCTTCTCCTCTCCTATATCTACGCCCTCCTTTCATTCTCGTTTTCTCTCTTCTCCCTTCTCATTCATTTTCTCACACCTCCTTCCTCTTAGGTTCCTCTCTCTCTCATCTCCTTTTAGGGTTTCCATTGCATTTCTCTATTTTGTTCCATTCATTCAGATCTGCATAAATTCTTCTAGGTTTTTATTTTCTATTGATTTTCTGATTCCGATTTCGTCTCCTAGATTTGTTCTGTTTTCTCGCGAATAATAATAATGATAACATGAGCAATGGAACGGATCATCGAATTCTGAAATTGTGCGTGAATTTGAATTTTACTTTGCAGGATAAATTTAGCGGCGTAATTCGCGAAGCGTGAAAATGGCGGGAACGGATTCATCTCGGGAGGAGAGTGTTTACATGGCGAAGTTGGCAGAACAGGCGGAGAGGTACGAGGAGATGGTTGAGTTCATGGAGAAGGTTGTGAAGGCGGTGGATGTGGAGGAGTTGACAGTGGAGGAGAGGAATCTTCTCTCTGTGGCTTACAAGAATGTGATTGGGGCAAGGAGGGCTTCGTGGAGAATCATTTCCTCCATTGAGCAGAAGGAGGAGAGTAGAGGCAATGAGGAGCACGTGGGTGTTATAAAGGAGTATAGGGGAAAGATTGAGGCTGAACTAAGCAAGATCTGTGATGGGATTTTGAATCTTCTTGAGTCTCATCTTATCCCAGCCGCTACATCTTTTGAATCCAAAGTGTTTTACCTTAAGATGAAAGGTGATTATCACAGGTACCTTGCTGAGTTTAAAACTGGGGCAGAGAGAAAAGAAGCTGCTGAGAATACTTTGTTAGCTTACAAATCCGCTCAGGTATTTACTGCTCTTACAGCTTTTGTGGAATTATTGTGCGTAGTGGTTACTCTTATTACTTGCTTGTTTACTTGATTCAGGATATTGCCCTTGCTGACTTGCCCCCCACACACCCCATTAGGCTGGGTCTTGCACTCAACTTTTCTGTCTTCTATTATGAAATCCTTAACTCACCAGATCGTGCTTGTAATCTTGCCAAACAGGTATCATTACTTGCTAGCACTATACGTGATCGAAAGGGGTTTTTGGTTTGTTTGTTTTTAAATTGCTCTTTGATGTTGCTTGTATATCTCAATGTTCATCGATGAAGAAATTTTATTTGCGTGTTATAGAGGTTAAATCTCAGTATTTGTTGGCGGTTTGTTAGTGTAAACTGATTTTTTGTCGGTTGGTGAGGCTCAAGATCCTGTGTATTGCTTGACGCGACGGGAATCTGTTGTGTTGTGTGTCCACCACCCACTTTACATTGCTTTGAAAAGTATGCTATGAACAGAACAAGTGAAAATTGATTACAAGGTCACAATGAATAAAATTCATAGACTACTCTATTATATCAAATGCATTAATGTCATTTTTTGAAGAATATTGTAGGAATTTAGCTCTTTTTTAAGAGACTGAACTCAGCATTGTGATGCAGATTTCAATACTGTTCATTCCTTAGTCAGTTTATGTTTTTATTACTTGACAATATTGATGTCTTATGCAGTTTGCTTAGCACTTTCATGTTATGATGGATTTTTTTTTTTTTTAATTTCCCTATTGTGCTTTCTCTTCTCTGTATGATTTGTGAAAATTGCTTAACCATGGCAGGCATTTGATGAGGCAATATCCGAGCTTGACACGTTGGGTGAAGAGTCATACAAGGACAGCACATTGATCATGCAACTTCTCCGAGATAATCTGACTTTGTGGACATCAGACATCACGGTCTCTCTCTCTCTCTCTCTCTCTCTCTCTCGTTTTGTACATATGCTAAATATTTCTTGATTTTTGTTTAAATGTAGATATTTTGTTGTCTATTGTTAAGCCGTCATTAATAGTTCTTTAATGAGTAGAACATCAACAACTTAAACCTTCCTCTTGTAATAGCCAAGCTAGTTTCGTGGAAGTTTCGAAACAAAATTTTTATTAAACTTTTTGGTTGTACAATCTTGTAGTTGTCCAAATCCAAGGACTAATTACCCTTTTCTTTGGAGCATTAGTTATGTTTCTGCTGGTTCCCTGTATTAGTCGTAAGAGTTAAGCTTTGATCTTTTCTTAATGGACTAGTAAAGTTTTATCCTCATACTGACTGAAACAAAGACACAAGCAGTTGGTACATATTCTTGCTGAAGGTCTATTGCATTGCAGCTGCCTTATGCTTTTTGTTGCTGTTGGCAGCTTTTAGATCAGTAGAGTCTCTAGGAGCTGACTGCTTTCCATTCTTTTCTTTCAGTCTCCCATTGATTAGATATGATATTTGTTTTTCTATGTTTTTCTTAGTTGGATTTCCTTTAATATTTCAGGACGAAGCTGGAGATGAGATCAAGGAAACATCTAAGCAACAACCCGGCGATGGGCAGCAGTAATGTGGTAGTTGATGGGATATGTATTATTACCCTTAATATAGATCAATGTGGGTTGCCATAGTAGATTGTATTAATGGATTTCATGATTTCAAGTGCGTGTTGCGCTTGGGATTTATAATGTTTCAATGGATCGTTTGTGTTTTATTGACGAGAAGAATGTGGCTTTGGTGGTTAGATTTGCAAGTTTTTTATTGTTTAGTATGCGAATGCAAGCGTTCTTGTGAGATCCATTTGCATATAATGCTGTTTATGCTCCTGAATCCCATACAGAGCACAGCGGGAAATATTTTTATCACTTTCAACTATCTTAGTACGAAATATCTTTATCGGGTAGTTATATTTTTATTTCATGATGTATGTTTCTGAGTTATCCATTAAATTAAATTAATATTTTTTAATTAGTTGTTTATTCGAAGGGGATTTTTTAATTGATTTTAATTAGTCTTTAATTTTTTTTATCAACTTTAAACAAAATTAGAAATTTGTAAATCAAACTGTAAAGTACTTGTTATTTAATTGAATACATGTTATGAAGCTTTTTTTTGTTTTTGGAGAAATCATTATTTTCTAAAATAAGTTAAAGTTAAATATACAGGTAATGAAGAATAAAAATATATAGAGAGAGAACTAATATCTAGTGTTTATTTAAATTAAAATGTTCCATAAATTTATTTATTATTTTAAACGTCTTTTCACTCCTTTCGAAGAAGTAATGAAATCAAAACTCAGGTAAGTGATAAATAGTACCAGTGCTCCATCAGTAACTGATAAGTAATTTCAATAACTACATATTGCAAATAAATCTCTAAATTGATCATCAATTGCAAAATTTGTCCGCATATTGCATGCTAATTAGCCGATATTTTGCACATGTGATAATCCCGTTTCAGATAATAAATTGACCTTTAATCACACGTTTCCTTGGCACCTTTCTAACACGAGATTAGATTAAAGCAAAAGGATAACGGAAAAGTAGAATGAAGAATTGCTTATTTAACAAAGAAAACAATTTTATATTACACTTTACTGGAACAGTTTGACTGAACAATGATAGGAAGACTTTGTGGCTTAGCAGAAGCATGGGAAAACCTCATTTGGTCTAAATATAATAAAACGAATCTGGATGAAGTCCTCCAAATGTGTTACCGAAAGAGAAACAACACACATTAGAAGAAATGAAACAGGTGATGATCTTTAAGAGTAGGGAAAGGCCCAGGTAGGCCCAAGCCCACGGCACTAAAAAACGCGTTGGTTCCAATATCCATTTCCTTACCCTATTCAATTCCGCACCGAGCAATGGTCTCGCCGTGAAATGGTATGCTTCTGCATTTACTGAGACTAAGACGGAGAGTGATAGCAACTGCATCAACTAAAATATCTTCTTCTTCTTCTTCTTCTTACTCTTCAATCACACTCTCACTATCTTCAATTCCAATGGCCGCCACCGAAGACTCCCTCCGCAAAGCCCTCGCCGACAAGCAATCCGCCGTCGAAGCCCAAGGCAACGCCGTCCGCGCCCTCAAAGCAGCCGCCGCCCCCAAGCCCGAAGTCGAAGCCGCCATCGAATCCCTCAATGCCCTCAAACTGGAAAAATCCTCCATCGAACGCTCCCTCCACTCGCTCCTGGCCGGCTCCGGTGCCGACACCCGCGAAGCCTTCCGTCAAGCCGTCGTGAACACCCTGGAACGGCGGCTCTTCTACATCCCATCCTTCAAGATCTACCGCGGCGTGGCCGGGCTCTTCGACTACGGCCCTCCCGGTTGCTCCGTGAAATCGAACGTGCTCTCATTCTGGCGGCACCACTTCGTCTTGGAAGAGAACATGCTGGAAGTTGATTGCCCCTGCGTCACCCCCGAAATCGTCCTCAAAGCCTCCGGTCACGTGGACAAGTTCACCGATCTCATGGTGAAGGACCTCAAAACCGGCACGTGCTACCGCGCCGATCACTTGCTCAAAGACTTCTGCAACGAGAAGCTCCAACGTGACCTTACCCTTTCTTCTGAGAAAGCCTCTGAACTGAAGCACGTGCTTGCCACCTTGGATGACCTCTCTGCGGAAGAGCTTGGTGCTAAGATTAAGGAGTATGGAATCATTGCACCTGAAACGAAGAACCCTCTCTCTGATCCTTACCCTTTCAATTTGATGTTTCAAACTTCCATTGGTCCCTCTGGGCTGAGCCCAGGCTTCATGCGACCCGAAACGGCGCAGGGCATTTTTGTCAATTTTAAGGACTTGTATTATTACAATGGCAACAAGTTACCCTTCGCTGCTGCGCAGATTGGACAGGCTTTTAGGAATGAGGTTCGTTTCTTTTTAACTTTTGGTTGTTGTGGTTTTTTCCATGTTGAATTTGAGTTTCAATTTCGATTTCATTTGGGTTTTTAGATATCTCCACGGCAAGGGCTTCTCAGAGTTAGGGAATTCACTCTGGCGGAAATTGAGCATTTCGTAGACCCGGAAGATAAGTCGCATCCCAAGTACCCTGATGTTGCTGACTTGGAGTTCTTGATGTTTCCCAGGGAGGAGCAAATGACAGGTCAGTCTGCTAAGAAGATTCGTCTTGGTGATGCTGTTTCCAAGGTTGGTTTTGAGTTGAAGAGCTTTTGATGGTTTTGAGATTGCTTCTTATTGTATGATGTGTTGTGATTTATTTTTTTCTGGTGGTGGTTAGGGAACTGTGAATAATGAGACTCTTGGTTATTTCATTGGGAGAGTGTATCTTTTCTTGACGCGTCTCGGTATAGACAAGGATCGCTTGAGATTTAGGCAACATCTTGCCAATGAGATGGCTCATTATGCTGCTGACTGTTGGGATGCTGAGATTGAGTGCTCCTATGGCTGGATTGAGTGTGTTGGTATTGCAGATAGGTCTGCATATGATTTGCGTGCTCACTCGGTAAGCATGTTAATTTGCTTTAAATAATGTATTCCTTGTTGTATGTTGTGGCTTTTGATAAACCTAGACATCGCAATTATTCTAATGGATGAACTGTTCTTTAAGTGTCTGGAGGATAACATGCATTTGACTTGACTAAAAAGTACTGTTTTCTCTTGAAATCAAATTACATTGAAGTTGAGGAATGGCTGTATCTCAAAGGGGGTAAAAAACTAAAATGTATTTTATGGTGTCCAAACAACTAAGGAAATTCTCTTATAATTTGAGGTGTTCTGCATTCTCATAGTGCCTGTATCTGTATTTAATATTGCAGGAGAAAAGCGGTGTTCCGCTAGTGGCTCATGAAAAATTTTCAGAACCCAAGGAAGTGGAGGTACTGTTTAATTCTAAAGGTGTTGATTTATTTATGGATATAAATGACTGAATCCTGCAAATTCATGCACAGTCATCAAAAATCTTAAGACATTATTGATTGACTTGGTTTGCACATTGTTTCAGAAATTGGTTATAACTCCAGTAAAGAAAGAGTTGGGTCTAGCATTCAAGGGGAATCAAAGGATGGTGGTTGAAGCACTTGAGGTAGTTGATGTTGTAATTTTTTTGGTGTCTAGTACCATGACTCTTTGTCATGAGTGCTTGCATTACTTTTGACACGGAATCTTACCTGGCAGGCAATGCATGAGAAAGAAGCTTTGGACATGAAAGCTGCTCTGGAATCAAAAGGGGAGGTGGAGTTTGAAGTGTGCACACTTGGGAAGACTGTTACTATTAAGAAGAGTATGGTGACCATTCAAAAGGAGAAAAAGAAAGAACACCAGCGTGTTTTTACACCATCTGTGATTGAACCATCTTTTGGAATTGGGCGGATAATTTATTGTCTCTTTGAGCACACATTCTACATGAGGCCAAGTAAAGCTGGGGATGAACAGTTAAATGTATTTCGCTTCCCTGCACTTGTAGCTCCTATTAAGTGCACAGTTTTCCCTCTGGTTCAGAATCAGAAGTATGAAGAGGTTGCTAAATTAATTTCCAAGTCATTGACTGCTGCTGGAATTTCACATAAGATTGACATTACAGGTATGTGGATATAATATAAGTTCCCATTAATATATACTTACAGATAATGTTAATTAAAATGTTAGAGGTTTACACTGAATGAATGCATGAATACTTGTTAAAAAAAATTGTATTTCCAAAGTAGAAATTCAGCCTGTGGGATGAGGATCTGAGCATCCTCTTCTTAAAGGCTGTATTATTGTTCTTATTACATGTCAATTTGTCTTTATTTAATGTCAACATCTTTTGGTAGAATGGGTATATAAATCTTTGAAACTGCATTGATGAGAACAATTTTCCTTTAAAACCACATCCTGGGAGGGTCGAGTGCAGATGTGGTTTAGGCACCTGTTCTTGGAATATGCCTTTGGCTAGGTGCAAATATGGTCTTTTGGCTCTTCTATATATATATATAATTGACTAAAGGGAAAAAGGTTAAACTCCCTTCTAAGGTTGTTAATGTGTCTTACATTCACAAGTTTGTTTTAGGGATGGATTAATTCATCCCAGTTTATTTGTGTTAATACCTAAAGACTAATGTTATATTTTGTCTTATAAAAATGTTAACAGGTACGTCGATAGGAAAACGGTATGCAAGAACAGATGAACTTGGTGTTCCCTTTGCTATCACCGTAGATTCAACATCATCAGTGACTATTCGGGAAAGGGACAGCAAGGATCAAGTGCGTGTTGATGTGGAAAAAGCAGCTTCTGTTGTTAGGGAGGTAGCGGAAGGCCAGAGGACATGGGAAGATGTGTGGTCAACTTTTCCCCATCATTCCTCTACAGCTGCTGATGATTGAATTTTAAGCTAGTCGCCATCTGGGTTGACCTATCATAGTTTTGAGTTCTCCTGTTGCAAAATTTTTGTGATGTTTTTTGAACAATGAATTGAACTACAGGGATATTACTAAGTATCAATTAGATACATATTTCTTTTTGTTTAAATTAAGTTTCTGCAACATATGGGCTGAATGACACACGGTTTTACTGTTAAACATTAGTCATAGATATATGTTATTTGACTAGTTTCTTGTTTGTCAATACTCAATGGCTTCTTGAGGTTTTGTCATGCGGTTGGAACTTACTGCCTCAGTGTTAGGGGAGTCTCAACGAATCTGAAAATTACTCGATAATATTTTTGTTTGCTTTATCTGCTGAGGATTTTAGGCCCCGTGGTTTAACCCCGAAAAGAATATGTTTTGCATGAGTTATGTCTGGAATTGATCTCTTGTGGCAAGCCAGTGATTTTATCCTAATGCTGATAGAATTTCAAGCTTAGTAGTGTTCATATCTTGCACTTCAAAAGCTACAACTTACATTGTGCCACGCTAGTGATTTGTCCGAACAGATTTTAAGGACCTAAGCGTGGTAATAAATTTTTCGTTATTTTCTTAAATGATGGGTTAGGATGAACTCTAATTGAATAAAATGCTTTTGTAGATAAGATAGTAATCACTGTTGCTGACTATAAATTAAAATTAGGAATATCTGGATACATCTTATGGGGAAAAAAAATTCCTTTTCAAAGGTGGTGGTTCTTCATTCGATCCCTAACATGTTATCTTAAATTACGTGTGCAATTGGAAAATTGTCCTTTGGCATGATGCACAGGATTCGTTACTGTATCCTTCCATCCTTTCGTTAGGACTTGGGATTGGGATTGGAGTTGTGAATGCCAACCATTTAAAATACTTTTCAACCACAAGAAGGCCCATAAAGATTTATCTCTTAAAAACATTCTGCGTCCACGTTGTAGCCCAAAATGATTCGTTTCCCACTTCAAAGTCACTAAAACCCCAATATGCACTTTATCTTTCCGCATTTTCTTTCTTTTCTTGGTCGACGACATCTTTCGTATTTTCATACTTGCTTTATTATTCGTAGTGGAATACTCATCATTATATTGAATTTTGTTAGTCAAAGAAATATAATAAAATTAAGAGTACAAATCGAAGTGAAAATGCGAAAGCTGGATTACGCAACCACTTGAATTTTGACTTGCCAAGTTACTTTTCGAGATTACTCAATTTCCGCTTTAATCATAAAAGTTAACTTTAACCTGTTTTTTGGTTACAAAGAGAAAGCGGGCATTCTTCGGTCCAGGCATTTGGAAATGAAATTATGTTGAGTGTTCACATGCAATAAAGAAATTGGCATTTCTAGGCTAATAGTAATAATAAATATAAAAAGTAATAATTGTACATCGGTATCGTGTCAAATGCTTACTCCTCTTGAAATCTATCATTTTAATATCGCAGTCGTACTATAGACAAAAGCTGCTTCATATATAGAGGAACATGATTAGAGGAATGATTAGAGAAACACAATATATGCCATCAAGAAACGTAGCTACTCTCTAAATATATATCCATCATCCATGCAGGAGACGCCATCAAGAGATTAGAGGAACATGATTCACGCTCGTGAACAAAATGACTAGCTCTCCAAAACTCTTTTAATATATCAGCGATCACCACGTACGTGGTAACCTTTACTTTCAGACTTAGTGAAACAGAAAATGTGTCACCGTCTTACTGTATAGAATCTTTATCCGTCAGCATATTTATCTCCTCCTTTCAACTGCCAACTCCAATCAACTTCAGCTGTGATAGGAAGTTGCAGTCAGATTACATTGTCACCATGTGAATAATATGGAATTGCAAGTAAATCCCTAGAGCTTAAAATACCATCATTCAAAATTAATATTAAAAGAGCTAGATTTACGGTAGAAACTATGTTGAAAGTTACAACCAGACTAGAGTAGGAGATATAAATTACGATGTTATTGTGAGGATTTCCCCAATAAAATCCTTGGAGGAAAATAGGGAAAACATTGCAAGCCGCAAGGATATAAATCATCAATGCATGCATGCCCATCCATTCCATAACCATAGTCATTCGACTATATCCCCATACATCAACCTGAAAGTGACGGGGAAAAAAGTAATTCATCCAGAAGATGGTTAAAAATGATGTTATCTTTAACAAATTCAATGATGACTAATAATTGATAATTATGAAAAACGATGCATATTAAATCAATACCAGCATATAGAAGCAAGGTAACTTGATTCTATACATTGCTAAAGTAGAAGAGAAAACTAAAAGAGAACAGTTTGAAAGCTCTTTTATAAAGCGAGAAACTAAATATCTAACCATCAAGTATATTGCGACAAAGAGGATGCCTGCAGCACCAGCAGTGACACACATATAACTGAACGAGTATAGAACCTTATTTATGTGCATTCCTAAAAGAAAAACAACGTTAATATTTACAAAGATATAAATGTCAGAAGCATAATGGTCGTGTTTAAGAAATAGGTAAAAAGAAATAATTACCAAACAAGTCCAACACAAGGCCAAAAACTATAAGACAAGAGGTTGGAATCATCCAGTATATGACTCTAACTCTGTGATCCTGCATGTAGCAATAAGGAAACAACTATGATAAATTGATACTTAAACTACAAGTAAAAGATAATAAACACAAAAGTACAGGGATTACCTTAAAATGGACAATAATATGTCCGTAGTGCAAGCCCACCAGGCAGGTAACAATAGCCATCACTGAACTATAGTTCCACAAAACACAAAATTAGGGGATAAAGAAAAGAAGTCATGTTTTATAAAGTTCTCTGAAGTTGACAATGAGGAATAAGAAATAATATCCCTGCCCCTGTCAAATTATATTACAAAATGACCCTTTTGTGAATCGTGACTGAGGTGTCAAAATGCCAACTCTTGCCATCCCAAATCTCATCAAATTTCATAGTTTTGATCCTCCTCATTTCTATTGAAACATAATTGTATTTGTGGAGAGAAAAAGACACGAACAACTCATGCACGATCCATGCAAAAAAATAATATTTTCTATATGGTACTGCATACATGCCTAAAATTATTCACATAGAACAATAGAATTAGAAAATATATATTAATCATAAAAAAGGTCAAGAATTTAGAGTATGTTGTTTGTTTGTATTTTAAAAAAGAGACAAACATACTATAAATTTCTCATGTTCAAGAACTTTTCATGTTTTTGGACTCTGGAGCATAAAGTTGAGTTTTAAGTTCATTTCAATGGCCCTTCTTAACAATTGTGGGTTATAAATTTCAATACATTTCTAACCTATATTGGTGTTGCTCAAATGGCAAAAAAATCAAATTAATAATTTCACAATCAAATATCAGTCACTTTCTTCCATTATACTTCCCTTATTGAGAATCACATTTTAAAAAACAAATATGATACAGTGAACTCACCTTAAGAGTCCTTCAGGATCAAAAGGGGCCTGACACCAAGCAGGAGCATCAGGAGGCAACGGTCCATAGTCAGGGGAATTAATACTACACTCCTATTGATAATAATAATTATAAAAGAAAAATAGGTAATATAATTAGAAAAATGAAAAGCAACAAGAACTACCAAATTGAGTCAGAACATCTAAGAATTGAGAGGATCATACAGGCATCCGTGCATATATTGGTCTACTGTACAGGTGCTGTATACCCAATATCTTACGATCAATCATACCAATAGCATTACAGGCTGGTCCAGTGTCAGCCCTTACTCCACATTTAACCTAGCAAATGTGTAAATAAATACATAAATACCGTTTTAAAGCAATATCAGAAGTTAAACTATTCACAAAATGACGTTAAACCTCCAAATAAAATGAGAAAAAAACGAAGACATCAATACTCACTGAAAATATCTTTGGCACTGAAGAAGGATCTGTTGGGATTTGATACTCCCAATCAGGAACGTACAATCCATATAGCAAGCAAAGATAAAGGACAGAAAGAAACAAAGCCACAGCCCTGTCACAGTCAAACAGATTAACAAGGCATGGCCATGGTGGGAAAGAGAGAAATAAATTATAAATCTACATATAAACATCATTTGAAAACCCCTCTCGATCGTTTATAAAATTCAAAAGGAAAAACTGGTAATTTCAGTACAGTAAAAGGTTGTAGCTTCACCAAATGTCAAATAAGAAACTAATAGTCTAGAGGAAAACTAAGCTTACCACTGGTATCGATACTTCATTAACAGGGATGGACCTGAATTAACAGTATCATCACTCTTGAGCCAAATTTCACACACTGCTGTAATCAAATACGCGACAGCAATTCTCTGACATCCAATTAAGAAAATATGGAATGATAATTATAATACAAGAAAGAAGACAAGTATAAGTCAAGATCTTCACCTCATTTCCATAACCCAAAAACTAAAATTTAACATGCAAAAAATTAGAGAGTTAACAGTTAAATTTTGTTTTTAACTTGCATTCAAACTTCTTTGTGAGGACAAAAAAGTTCCAGCAGTCATTTCATGTTTTTCTTTTACAACTTCCCACAAAGAGAGGTAGAGAAAAACAAATGAAAATGCATACCTGTAGTATTCCCATCCATCTTATTTGTTTCATATCCACTCCATATGTCAGATCATTTAGGCGGTGGAAGTAACCTCCTGTGTGGAAGGTCAATTTTAGACATTCAAAAAGAGAAATTTATAAAAAATGCAAGCTTCCAACATTTTTACATACAAATTATATAACCGCTATCTTGTGTTTAACATTTGATCTTTTCAGCTTGACAATTGTTGAAAAGAACAAACACTAACAAAGGTAAAAATTTAGCCAATAATTGGCAACAACCAAAGCCAAAGATTCAGTTGATCACCTTGAAGAAAAAGGCCTAACACAAGAAGCTTAAGAGCTCTTAAAATTGCTTTTCTAGTTGCAACTACTCTGCAAGACAGTTTCTGTTGAAGAAAAAGATTAGTTAGTATAAATGGACCATTTGTCATTAAAGTTCAACTAGATTGAAGAATTGCAAGAAACTACATTATTAATCATAATCATCACATTTTTTTATAAACTATACAACAGTTTCAACTGAATACCTTGTATGTGAGGGCAAGCGAGACACCAACAATAAAAAGGAAAAAGGGCATAACATAATCTGCTAGTGTTAAACCATTCCATGGGGAATGATTGAGCGCTGGAATGATTCCACCAGCATCATCAACCAATATCATCAGCTGCATCAAGATTGATAAATTCATTAAAAAAGAACAGGAAAAAGAATCTGAGTTTGTAATAAAAACTTTCCATTTTGCCTAAAAATGAAACATCAAAGGTGCAGAAGGTGCCCCATTTGTTTGATGCTGAAGATTATCGAATCATTAGATTAATCTTATTATTTGGACTGTTGCAACTTCATCTTCTTCATCAACAATAGGCCAGTGGTTTGGTTAAGCTTTGCAGCAAATGGTATAATTTACACTATCTCATGTGGGCACCAACCATTATTTAAGGTTAATAAGACAGCTTATCTTATCCAGTCCAATTTTATTAGGGCACCAAACAAAATCTAAATCTAAAACCATTCCACATGGGAAATGATTGTTTAGTAATATCACAAGCTGCATAAAATTGACAGAAGTATACACTAAAGAAATAAAATTTAGGTATTTAGACTACTTATTCAATTGTGCATCTTTGCCAACAAAATATGATAAGCATGTAACATCTAACATGTTAAAATGATCATGGGTAGGATGCTATTTTCTAAAGAGAATGGTAAGCATTGCTTTTCTTTGTCATCTCCAATTGATAAAGTAATACAAAAGTAAGTTATAGTGGTGACCAGTCGGTTAGCCATTACATCTAACCAACTGCACGTTATGCCACCACTTTAATTAGCAATCTAATATTAATATATAAACTTGTTAATTTATTTTAAGACTAAGATAATCAATAGGCAATTTCAGATTAACCTAATCCAGTTAGAATAATTTAAATGGAAGAAAACTACTGAATCATGGTTCGAAAGAGGTGAAAGTGAGACTGGATCAGAACTGATAGTGCAAAAACTGATGTTTATTGCGTAATGGCTTTAGGGTAAAAGGTAAAAACATTATCATTATGAGCGAATATATTATACTTGTATAAGATAATTGTGATTTCTTTCGTTAATTATGATCGAAGGGTAAAGGAAGTTGAGAGATAAAAGAAAAGAAGCGCAAGTATGCTCGATTTATATGGCCTGTAAACAAGTACTTTTACTTTCGTTTAGCAATCAGGTTGTTATTAGGAGAATTACCTTATTTATTTTAATTAAACATGAATATTTCATACTTTTGTGGTAATTTTTCTTATTAAACATACCAATTTCAAATTTTGAATTGTATACAAACAAAAGTAATTTATTCAGGGAAGGAAACCAAATAATAAGAGACGGGTAACAGACACGAAAGTACTTAATCGCTTGGGAGTTGGGATATGTCCCTTCTTGATATAGATTAAAAGACCAGAGATACATTATTGATTTCTCAAATCAATAATTGCAAAAACTATTATTTTTCTTAACGTACCAGGAAAAAAAACAGACGAAATTGATTTTTGAATGAAAAACGCATTTAGAAAAATAATATACAATAATAACGAGAAAAGTAGATAGACAGTGTGAATTTAAAGAACAATTCATGGCCCTTAAAAAATACTAGGAACTATTTATTTTAATTAAAAGTAAGTGTGTGTGTGTGTGTATATATATATATATATATATTATAATCAGAGAATATTGTGAAATTTTATTGAAAGGACAAGCAGTCATAGTGCTGTTTAAATGGACGACTCTCCACAAAACTAAAGAGATAAATAAAAAATATATATAACTGAAACGGAGGGTGTAAGTAAAAAGAAATAATTATAGTGAGAAAGCAAATAAAAAATTAATTTAATATGTGAGAAAAGTATATAAAGAATGTGAAGAAAAGAAGAATAAATACTCGGAAACTTTTTTCTTTGTTAAATAAAAAAATATTTTTCTATTAAAAGTAAGAGATATATTGTAACCCGAGAATATAGAGGAAATCAATCGAAACGGGGAAGTAGCCGTAGTGCTGTAATATGGACGGCTTTCCGAACGACAAGAGATAGATGAGTAACAAACTATATCTCTAAAAAAGGGGGGAACAATGGATGGTAACACCCAACGCCAAACGCTATTCTTTTCTTCAAAGTAAAGCAATATTACTTTAACACGTGCACGCTCTTTGGAAGTTTAGATTCTCTCAAGAGTCAAATTGGGATTGCAAATCAAAACCAGAAAAATCCCAAGAATCTCTCCCTTTAACTCTTCCCCCTAATCAATCAATCTTCCTTTGTTCCATTCACCATTTAACATTTAATTAAAACGACACGCCGGTGAGGTGAGTCACCATTCACGACTCATGAGTCAGTGGTGCGCATTGCGCATTTACAATCATTTAGTTTAACGTCGTTACTTTTTGGACTACCCCCGAGTCCAAACCAAGTCCAACGGAAACGAAACGACGTCGTTTGGTTCTTCCGAAAATGCAAGGAAGGAAGCAACGTTACTATTAATAAATCCCAATTAATATGACAGGTTAACAGCTAAAAAAATTCACTTTACCTTTATTAGACAAAATAATAATTTATTTTTATTTTTAAGAAATGAACAAAAAAAAAAAGAGAAGAAGAGAGAGATTACCGCCACGGTGAGACCCCGAAAAACGTCGAGTGAAACAAGACGCTGAGATTTTGTTGGAAGTTGAGGTTGGTGCGTGGAAGTTGAAGTGGAAGAGGAAGAGGAAGAGCGTTCCTCAATCTTGTTGTTATTGTTGTTGTGAATGTGAAGCCTTGTGGTTTCGTCATTGGTGAAAACAGTAGCAGATCTTGATTCAGAGATCTGGTTGTGGTGCAGTGCCATCTCCACATCTTCATCATTTTCATCATCATAGTTCTTAATAGCCTCGTAACTCGCCATCTCTCAAAATTAATAACAATGCCTTCTACTCCCTCGTCTCTCTTCTCACCATCTACCTTTCCATCAATTTATAAAGAAAAAAATAATGTTAATATCAACGACAATAACAACAACAACAATGATTATTAGATTAAATCCCTCTTTCTGATGAACAACGAATAAAGAAAGGACTCCTCTTACTTGAAGAAGCAATGCAATGGGAACAACCTGCTACTGTTTCTTGAACTTGTTCTTTGGCTTCTTTCCCTTCTTCTCTGCTTTTATAGGCGATTTGGCGAAGGAGATGCCACACACAACACAAACATTTTTTTTTTATATTTTGCCTCTCCTTTCCTATATTTATTATTTTTTTAGGCCCCAAAAAAAGCTTCCTCGGATAAGATTATATATCTAAAAAAGATTATTGAAAATTTACGATTGCACTTAATTTCCTCCCATTTTTATTTCAAAAATAGTATATTATAATTGATATTTATGATTTTGTTGATTGATGTGCGTGCCATTAACGACGATCGTTCCTCCAATACGTTACCACGCTCTTCTTGTTACCACCCGCATACCCCAAGGCCAGTCGTTATCCCAAAATATATAGTTATAATTAACGAATTAATCGCTTTTAAAAAATATATTGGTTTAACTTTTCTGAATTCATCTTTTTAATATATTACCATTTTAATTAAATAATAAATATTTAAATTTCACAAAATATTAATTGTATTCTTTTCTATTTAATATTTCAGTTTTTTAATGCAAGTTAAAGTACACGTCATAAAAAATTCATAAAAATTAGTTATTAATAAATAATATATTTTATTTTTTAATACTATTGATACATTAAATCATATTTATTTAAAAATTTAACATTTTATATAAATTTTATTAACCAGTGCCGTTAACATATTAGTTAAAGAATTAAGACTACCATAAAAAATTTAAAATTACAAAAATATTATTGAAAATTTGCCTTTCATTATTTTTTATTTTCAATTTTAAACTAATATCTTGTATTAAAATAATAATTAGAATCTGTGATTTTATATTGAGCATGGAAATACTATTAAAATATTTTAAACAAATTCAGCAAAACTCTTAATTCCGGAGACCCTTGGGCATTGTTTTCGGCCACTGAGACTTTTGAATTTTGAGTTCGTTAAATCGGAAACCAATAAATTATTTTTGCGGATAATTTAGTCAATTTGGGTCAAAATATATTCAGCCTTCAATTTTGATAATTTAATTATATTATTTAATTTTTTTCCTTTTTTTAACAAATATTTTAGATAAATATGTTCGAGAGAAAATCATACACTAAATCTGAATGTGTCTTTACAAAATAAAAATCTATTTCAATGCCTCTAATCACATGTAAGCAATATACAACTCTAGTTATAAGTGTTGAATGCCACGAGCAAAAGTGACTTGAGAATATTATAAATAAAATCATACTCTTGTAAATACACAATAACATTTACAAATTGAATAACAAAATAAGTTAAAAACATTGAATAAAAATGGAAGGAGATGTAAAAAAATTACTGTAATTTAAATATACATTGTTATGTTAACAAAAAAATGATTGACTATTATAATATTTATTTCAAAATTATATTTATCGCATATTACAATTGTTTAATAATATAAAAAGTAACCTTTAACAGTATATGAAAATTAAATTGATAAAAAAAGTTTGAAAAAATATTAACCTTGATGTTGAAAACTGCCTGCTGGAAATTAAGGTTAGCCTTGGGAATCCGTACCTCAAGTTGCTTCTTTTTAACCAGAAATAAATTGATCAATAATAAGAAACATGATCTTCAATGGCTGAAAGGACCTTACAGGAAAATTTCCTCACCAACTACAATACAGTATTCGAAATACCTCGTGTTTGTTCATGACCGGAGTTAATCAATTTTCAAAAATTAATTAGTTTTTAAGGCATAATTCATTGCCCAATGACTATACACACTTATACCTTTGATCATTAACTACCATGCCAAACTTTCATAAACTGTTCATTTATAATGTATTTATTTATCTTGCAATATAATTATTTATTTTCACTGCAATTGCAACATATCATGCTTGATTTAAACACCAACTAAGCATTTTTGGTTTCTCAACACTTGTTAATCTAATTATATATCTCTTGTTTTTAAATGAGTAAATTTGTTTTTTGAATCATTTTTTCTCTTAAAAACTTTTAATTCTCATTTTTATATTTAATTTTTTAAAACAAAATCTATTAAATTGTTATAAGCACTCTTGCATTCAAATTTACTAATTAAATATCATATTTCGCTTAAAAGAAATATTTTCTTCAGTTTCTAATTTCATACCTTACAAAATAATGTTATTAAATTTCTACTCAGGTTACTACGAGTCACTTTATTTAAGTATATAAGATCCGTCATACAAAAGCAACAATATAAAAACAAACGAAGATATAAACCATGGGATTTAAGTGAGATAGATGAAGTGGTATCATAAATACTTCGACTGTTATTTGTGATAAAAGGGTATCACTCTGACTTAAAAGAAAAAAAAAATTACACCATAATTATAAGACCTATAATGTTGTTTGAAACAGAGTGTAGTGTGGCTAAAAATTAACAAGATAATAAAATTTATATAATAGATATGAAAATGTGGCATAGATGAACACACTAAACAAAGTAAGATTGTAAATGAATGCATTATAGAAAAGTTTGAAATAATACATATATATAATAAAAGAAAGTGTTAACAATTATATACGCGTGAAAAAGACTTACAAGAGCCGCAGTAAGGATACAACAACAAACTGAGAATATAATTTGACAACCATTAAAAACTATTTAAAACTTTATATATATACAGGTAGAATATTACGTCTAAAAATTTTTATACTTAATTTAAATTTTTTATTTAATTTAAATCTAACAATTAATAAAATAATAAATTATAATTTGTTAGATTTAAATTAAATAAAAGACTTAAATTAGATATAAGAGTTTTTAAACTTACAATATTAAAATTTTTTTCATATATATGATGTCATTCACTGTACATGAGTAACCCTTTTTAACGGAAAAAAAACCTTGACTGTTATGTTGTAGTTGAGGAAGGAGAACTCGAGATTAACCCTTACCCCTTTTCGTCAACCCATTATTATATTTAGTGTATACTGTTGTTATATTAACACTATAATGCGAAAAAAAAAATCCATGCATCAACAGTTGTTTAGTATGTCTTCACTGGCATAATGTTTTTTTCTTAACTATAAAAATTAAACTATTGATATAAATATTGTGACTTTGTATTGAGAGTATGATATATCATACTATTATTAATATGGTAATATATATATATATATATATATATATATATATCGATTTTCTATATAATTAACTTGTCCGTGCTGTATTGTAAATGTAAATATTAGGCAAAGTCTATGAAAAATTGGCAGGGACAAATTTAATAATTAATCGGTGATATTTTTTTTGAGTGTTTTATTTAAAAAACAGACAAATTAGGTAATAAGGTAATACTTTATGGTAAATTATATATGTAGTAACACAGCCATAAAAGAATTATGGGAAAAGTAAATATTTATTAATGATTTAAAGTATACATTAGCACAAAAACTTCATTATCAAATTATAAACAGAAAAATTGCAGAAGTTAAGGCAGGTTTGATTTTTTAAAATATGATAACGACTGAGAGAGGATATATTGTGATTTATTTTGGTTATGTTTTACCTACTCCTTTGGCCACTATTAAACTAACAGTTGGAAACTACATAGATTCTGGACAGGTTGCTTTATAAATCAGTCGGTTTGTATGCAGGGTTGCTTTATATCCCAGTTGCGATTGCTTTTATATATATAAAACTCTGATTCTTTTAAGATTAATTAATTCAAACTATTTAAAATTTTGTTCATATCAAATTTTATTGTATAATTTTATACACGTATTAAATAAATTGAAATTAAGAAAGAAAAAAAAACCAAGTTAAAGCAGTTTAATAATAAATGAGCAGCTACAACAACTACCTTAACGATCATTGGTTTAGGTTTGTCCCGTTTGAGACACAAAAATTGTGCACATCACTGACCACAAAAAGGGGGAAAGATAATTGAAATTAACAGAGTTGCATGCGTTGTTCATGCCATTTCCATTATGCTATGCGTGTATGCCATGGGCGGTGCAGCCTCGTCATGCTTATCTATAACCTATGCCCAATCATCTTATCTCGGGTGGTGAAGTTAGCAAAAGAAAAAAAAATGAAAATAATTGTAATTTTAATTTTAATTGAATTTAGAAAACGTCCTCATTTTTTGGCTTTTCCAAAATGTTAATTTCATTTTGTAACATACTTGATGTTTGGTGCTGTCACAGAATATAAATTAATGAATACTTACTTAACAAATTAGGTATAGTATCCAAAACAAAATTAGGTATTTCACCAAAAAGTTAGCAATTACAAACCTCGAAGTGGTTGTCCTAATTGGAGCTTCGTAGATTAATCGTGACGAAATAGTGAAGTACACCTGCTTACACTTCTGCGGCTATGAGACATTGGCATGTCAAAATGGCATTTAAATATATTAGTGTATATCAAATTGCTGTATGATACATGCACAATGTAATTGTTTTCAAAGCTAAATTGAATTATGTCATTGTTGCTTTCAGAGAATTTAACCAATTTTTAAAATGTGTATTTAAAGATGTACAATAAAAAATTAGATTTTATGATGTTCTATAGTTTTTAACAAGAATGTATTATATATTTTTTAACAGATAGTTATCCTATCCATTATAAGTAGAAATTAACCGTTAAGTCTGGGTACAATGCCAACCCTCCCTACAATCTAATTATCTAAAGAGAGTTTTGAGCTTTTAAAAGAATAAAACGTGTTAAATGTAAAGAGAGTTTTGACCTTTTCGTGATAGATCCAGTCAACACTGCTATTTTACATAAGTCAAATAAAAGTCTTTAGAAACTTGATTTGTGAGAACCGATGTTTGTTTGCTTTATTTTATTTAAATTTTTGGACAGAGTTTATGCAAACAAGCAATTTATAAAAACAAATATTTTTTTTTGAATAAGTACTTAATTTTGTGGGTAAATATTATTATTTTTTTTCGGTTGATAATAAAAAGTATTACACAAGTCACAAAAATATAATTTAATATTTTTATCATTTTAATATGTTTTTATATATTTTTTTTGTTTATGATAAATATATATTTAACCATGATAATAATATGAAATTTGATCATAATAGTGGTATGAATAAGGTAAGGTAAGGTAAAGTGGGAGAGGCGTGTTGGTGAGGGAAAATGGGGCGGTGGTGGTGGAAAGTTGCGGCGTTGGTGGCGATAGTGGCAGTGTGGAGAGGGTGGCAGGGACAGGGATGGGAGAAGGATTCTATGCTCAATTTTCTGAGTGATTGGTCTCAGAAATTAGGGATTTGGGCGATTCCTCTTTATGTCTCTCTCCACACTCTCTCCATCGCTCTCTGTTTACCCTCTGCCATTTTCTTCGAAACCGCTGCTCCTCTTCTTTTCGGTTTCATCCCTTCCGTTTTCTGCGTCTTCTCCGCCAAAATCCTCGCCGCCTCTCTCTCCTTCAACATCGGCAGGTCTCTCTCTCTCTCTCTCTCCATTTTCAATTTTTCTTATCGCAGATCTAATTTTAATTCGTTATGATACTAGATTTGTTCTTCTAGAGATGATGCTTGTACCTTGTTAATTACTGATTAGGGAACTATTAATTGATGGATTAGTTTTAGTTACTGCTAAATGTGTTGGCACCTTTGTTGAAAATGAAACTTGATTTGTAATGTATTTGGTTAGAGTTAGAGCATTTTGGAGATGACAACTTGCTTGATTTGTCATGTATTTGAGGAGGCAGAGGGAATAAGGAATTGGAATTCTCTTTTTCGGTTTGTCATTAATCTTGTTGAGCAAGATTGCTCAGACAAACTTTATTGGAATTTCAACGTCCTATTGTATTTGGAAAATAACTTTAGGGTCATTGTCTGTTTGGCGTTTTCTTGTTTATGTCAGGGTTTCCACCTTTTCCTGGCCATCTCTCGTACAAATATTCGAAGGGATTTGAGGGTGTTTTTGTGATGACTCTCTGTTTGTTTTTATTTTTGTGTTTTGTTTGCAGAGGTTATATTCTTCTGTTTGGTCTCTCTGATTGTTTTTCTCTTTGCATTTCTATAAAACTTCTCCCTTTTAAAAATGAGTCGGAATAATTGTAGGCATTTGATAACCTGTGCCATCATGTTAAAGAATGATATGCTTTTTTTTTTCATCCACGGATTCCATACATATAAACTTTAAAATTTAGAAAATTGTTTTTTTAAATCCAAAATTTAGCACCGTTTGAAGTCATTAGGTGGGGACTATGTTAGGAGTTTGATTAGTTTGTAGGTCGAATCTGTGTTGCCATGGTACCAAAAATTGTGTATTTTTCTAAAATCATGTGACTTATAAATTTCCTTAACTTGTGCCCTTAGGCACATTTAGGTGGACCTAATTTATATCCATGGCACATTTAGATCATCTGATTCAAGTTGGTCTTAAAACGTGTTGAATTCGAACTTTGTAGCTTCATTAGAATAGAAATTCAGGGCAACAATTGCAATTTTTCTCATAGTTCTTTGACTTTACCACAGACCGACAAAAAGAGCTGTTGGCTTATGCAATAATAAATGGTAATTAGTATAACTGAATGAGGCAGTTGTGTGTATACTATTGAAGTTTAACATGTTCAGTGACTAGTAAGTATTAACAAGGATGTCCATGAGTCAATGCTGTGTCGTCTATTGCTCTCCCTGTCTTGCACTTTTTATTTGTGTCAAATTATTTGTCACTTTAAAATATCAAGAAAGTATTTATCACTTCTTTCTAATAATACCCTTATTTATTAAGGGATAGTTTTTGCCAACTAACAAATAAAACAACTTTAAAATTAGTTATAACCTAACTACTGCAAAAACTTAAGCACTTTTAATAGGGATATTTTAGTGAAATCAATATCTTTATCATAATAGTTTGTAAATCTAATCATTTCTTAAAATATGTGCATTAGTACTAAGTAACAACTAATATGAGACAGAGGGAGTAGATTAGAATGTAGTCCATGTAATTCCTCGTCTGTTTATCTTCGCTAGTCTGGACTGAGTTTATGTCATGTTGGTTCTTTCAGGTTGATATTTAGGAATTCAAGCTCAGCAGTTGAGTGGGCCCAAAGAAACAAATATTTTCATATGATCTCGAGAGGAGTTGAGCAAGACGGTTGGAGATTTGTTCTTCTTGCCCGCTTCTCACCTGTGCCCTCTTATGTTATTAACTATACCTTGGCTGCTACTGAAGTTGGGTTCTTTTTAGATTTTCTTCTTCCTACTGCTATTGGATGTGTCCCCATGATCTTGCAGAATACATCTATTGGAAGCCTTGCTGGTGCTGCTGTTGCTACAGCCTCTGGTTCTAAGAAATCTCAAATTTGGTCGTACTTTTTTCCTGTAGTTGGTATTTTGTCTAGTGTACTTATTTCGTTGAGAATTAAAAAGTATTCAACCCAAGTTTCGGTATCTGAAATCTCTCCCAGCAGAAATAACACAGCTGATTCGTGACAAACCTTATCTGGCAGTGAAGAGACGGAGTACCTATGAAGAATTTAAGGGTCATTTTTGTATTGAGTTAGCATTACATTATATATATATATATATATATATATATATATATATATATATATATATATATATATCCCTATGAATGTTTGTTGTGACTTGATCATCATTTAGTCTGCTAGTTGCACTTCACTTCAGTTGCGTAGACTCTGGTTGTTTTTTATTATATTTGAAGCTTTTTTTTTAGATAGAGTAGTGGAACGCGCACAATAAATCTTCGCACTGCACACAAACTAAGCTGCGGCATCAGTGTACGGGTCGGTGGTCCTACTCCTACTTGCACTTGTTTTTCTACGAAAGAGCTTAGATGTAAGACTAAGAGCCGACGGTGCAATTACGCAGGTTTGTGAATGGAATGGAAGGAGTATGCTCTCTCTACGATGTTTAGTTTAGTTTCGTTTTTATCGGTTATATTCGTCTTGAATGCATTTATGTTTAATTGAAGAGGGTCTTAATTTTTAGAAGGTAATAAACGCGAATTTGGACAATAAACATTTGTTATTTTATCAAATTATCTTAATTATTTGGAAAGTATCAGTACTCATTTAAAATTTAAGAAGGTAACTTGACATCGAGTGAATTGTACGCTACCAACATCCACCAAAATAATCTTTGATATTTAATGTGGACGATAATGATATGCCTGCACAACTGTTGTGTAGTGTAAATGCGCGTAATAGGTGGCTGCATTGGCATTTAAGAGCAGCTCCCCGACCCGTCTGTCACCATCAAGGGGTTTCAGCTTCAGCCTGATATGTGAAATGCACGGCAGTAACATAATGCTACGATGCCGACAAGAAAAAGAAGCGTATTTTTTACTTATCCAAAGGGAAAGAAGATATCGATTATTGAGGAAAATGAAAGTTTTATATGATAAAATTAATCCTCCACATAATAATAATAATAATAATAATAGTAATACTAATAGTAATAATAATAATAATAATAATAATAATCATGATGATGATGATGATAATAATAATAATAGTAATAGTAATAGTAATAGTAATAGTAGTATAATAATTATTGAAGGGTGTTTTCTCTTTGTTGAATCACTGTATTGTGGGCTTCTGTGGCCCGAATCCCAGCCCAGTGAGCCCACAACTAGCAGGCCTCGCTTCCTGTCCCCAGACCACGAAATCCACAGCAAATACAAATCAAACGGGCTAGCCCATAGTTTGACACCCCTAAAGAGAAAAAAAAAGAGAGAAGAAAAACAGAGAAGTCGTCTTGGAGAGAGAGCGAGAATTGAGGTTCTTGTTGCTGTGTTAGATCCCTCTGAAGTTGAGTGGAAGAAGAAGCTATAGAGTAAAATGCTGCAACCACGCGCATTCCGCCCCTACATACCATTATCCTCATCCACCAGTGCACCTTCCTTCTCTTCTTCCCCAAACCCTAACCACAAAGCCACGTTCCCATCGCAACACGACAATGGGAGCAGCAGCACCTCCTCCAACTCCAGATCCCTCAAAACCCCCTCCTCGTTCCTCCACAACTACCGGATCGCCATCGCCCTTGTCCCCTGCGCTGCCTTCCTCCTCGACCTCGGTGGCACCTCGGTGGTCGCCACCCTGGTCGTCGGCCTCATGATCGCCTACATCCTCGACTCCCTCAACTTCAAACCCGCAGCCTTCTTCGCGGTGTGGTTCTCTCTCGTCTTCGCCCAATTCGCCTTCTTCATAACGGCCTCATCCTCCCTCTTCGCCGCCTTCAACTCCTCCGTGGCCCTCGCCGTCCTGGCTTCCTTCCTCTGCGCCCACACCACCTTCCTAATCGGCGTCTGGTCCTCACTCCAATTCAAGTGGCTTCTCCTCGAAAACCCTTCCATCGCGGTGACTCTCGAGCGCCTTCTCTTCGCCTCCATCCCTATCTCCGCCCCCTCCATCTTCGCCTGGGCTTCCATCACTGCCGTCGGAATCAACAACTCAGCCTACTACTTCCTGGCCTTCAACTGCTTCTTCTATTGGCTCTTCTCTCTCCCTCGCGTTTCCTCCTTCAAGGGGAAACACGAATCGAGGTTCCACGGAGGAGAGGTTCCACATGATAGCTTCATCCTTGGTCCCCTTGAGAGCTGCATCCACACCCTCCATTTGCTCTTCCTTCCTCTCCTTTTCCACCTTGCTTCCCATTACTCCCTCGTTCTCTCTTCCCCTGCTTCCTTCTGCGACTTGCTTCTCCTCTTCTTCGTTCCCTTCCTCTTTCAGCTCTACGCCTCCACCAGGGGTGCGCTCTGGTGGCTCACTAACAACTCCAACCAGCTTCACAGCATTCGCGTCGTCAATGGTGCTGTTGCTTTGGTCTTCCTCGTTGTTGCTTTAGAGATTAGGGTCGTTTTTCATTCCTTTGGGAGGTATATTCAGGTGCCCCCGCCTCTGAATTATGTTCTTGTTAGCATCACCATGCTTGGAGGGGCTGCTGGTGGTGGTGCCTATGCCATGGGTATGGTTTCCGACGCCCTCAGCTCTGTTGCTTTCACCACTTCCGCCATTGTCGTCAGCACTGCTGGAGCCGTTGTTGTGGGTTTTCCCCTACTGGTGAGCAGTTTAACACTTGTTTTAGTTTGTTTTATGATCCGTGATTCTCTACAAACATGGCTTCAGTGTGGATTCGATATACATTGTTTTTGGACATTGATGTCTGCCCTTATATCTATCTTTAGGCTGTTTCCAATTCTTGTAGAACTGGTAGTTTTGATTTGATTTCATAGATGATGGTTTATACAAACTATGGCTTGGTTTTCCTGTTTTGGAATAGAATTCATTAAGAAAGGGAATATGACAAAGTCTATATTCTATGGAAGTCAAGTGAATAACTAAAAAAATGTGTTAAAGGAAAGAGCAATGCAGTCACTTTGCAAGTCCTTCCTTGAAACACCCTTAAATAATTTGACCATGAGCAGAAACCCATAAAAAAAAGAAGCTAGGAAGCCGAGCCTGTCCCATAGATTTTGTTGTCAAAGATAATGATTTCTAAAGTGTCTGAACTTATGCTCCATTCTGTTGCGGCTAGTGAGCAACCACTTTCTGTCAACTGCACAGTGCCAAAGGGCCTGTTTATTCTTCCTTTATTCCAAAATCCTTTGACTCTGTGTGTGTGTTCATACAGAAAAAGCGGCTTATACTTGTTTTAAGAACTCCTAACACATAACGCAAACATTTGGGGATTTGGGTCTTCTCATTTTACTTGTTAACATTAGAGGGTCATGCCATGAGAGAGAAAGAGGCAAATTTTATCATTGTGGGATCCACCCTTAGTTAAGGAAAGGAGATGTGTGGTGAGCCTTTCATACTTGTTGCTTAAGTTTCTTCTGCTCAACCTCTGTATTTTTGCTGTCACCAGCTCTTTCTAAGTCAAGTTCTGTGTTCTCTTTTTACAAGAACCTGATCCATTGCATTGCTGGTCTTTCCATGCAAACCAAATTGAGTTGCACCTTTGCTTTCAGTTTTGTCAGCAGTCTAACCTAATTGGGTCACTACCATCAAAGCTTGGCAATTAAACCTTTTTTACCTATTATGGACTTCAAATTGCTGTCCAACTGTGTTTCTATTCTATGTGAAACCGGATACCTTTTTCCATGGGTTGGTTATTATCTTCCTCAAGTCTGATCCCCTGCATCTCCATCCATTTGTTGAGTAGTGGCCAAATACCCTCAATTGCACCTATTTTTTCTTTGTATTTCTGCCACATTTTGAAATTTTGGTTTTTGACTAAGCTCAGTGGCATCATGTGATCCATGTAACTGACATCACTTAGTGAGATAAGACTTGCTTGATGTTGTTTCTGCCACGTTTGCATCTAGTAAATGTAACCCCTGTTCAAATGGTAGACAGCTCACGTGCTTTGCTAATGATATATAATTTACAGCCATATACTTTTTAGATTTTTATTGGCTCATTACTTATGTTTATGTCGCTGATTACTGTTACCTGTTCATGTTATTTGTTTTTAACACTTAATTTAATTATTACTTTTATGTCATGTATGCTTTAATTTTTTTAAACTTTTTAATTATATTTACTATCTTCAGTATAGTAACCACTCTATGATCCATTATACCATTATAGTGTTATTTAGGGCAGCTTTTGATCCGAAATTAACTACCCTGGGCAACATATTAAATGTGGAAACTGGAAAATGCTGTTTGATGTGCTAAAATTTATATTGCTTCATGAAACAACTGGTTGATGAACTTCACGTCATTTTTCGTAAAATGTTCAATTCCTGCTGGCTTCTTTGCAATGATGATGCTATAGCTTAATTTAGTGGTTTAATATTTAGATCCATTAACCCTTTTAAAATTCCTCTCTCTTTTACTGAGATATTATCAACCTTTGATATGCAGTTCCTTCCTCTGCCTGCAGTTGCTGGCTTTTATTTGGCTCGGTTTTTTGAAAAAAAGAGTCTAGCATCATACTTTGCTTTTGTTATTCTTGGGAGCTTGATGATTACATGGTTTGTTCTGCACAACTTCTGGGATTTAAATATTTGGATGGCAGGCATGTCACTTAAATCTTTTTGTAAACTTGTAATAGCAAATACTGTCCTGGCTATGGCTATTCCTGGTTTAGCTCTTCTACCTTCAAAGTTAAACTTTTTATCTGAGGCCGGTCTGATAAGCCAGGCATTGCTCTTATGCTACATTGAGAACCGATTTTTCAACTACTCCAGCATTTACTATTATGGATTTGAGGATGAGGTGATGTATCCAAGCTATATGGTTGTGATGACAACTTTATTGGGTTTGGCTTTGGTGAGAAGGCTATCTGTGGATCATCGAATTGGAGGAAAAGCTGTTTGGATTTTGACTTGCCTCTTTTTTTCAAAACTGGCCATGTTGTTCATATCATCAAAGTCTGTTGTATGGGTTTCTGCAGTTCTCTTATTGGCTGTTTCTCCTCCATTGCTCCTTTACAGGTATTTGTGAGTTTGTGACATTCTCTGGAACGTGTCAGTTTGGGGGGATCCTAAACTTTACTGTCAACCTTGTTAAATTTCACTGTTGGATTTTGTAGGGATAGATCAAAAACAGCTTCTAGGATGAAACCATGGCAAGGTTACGCACATGCCTGTGTTGTTGCCTTATCAGTATGGTTTTGCCGTGAAACAATCTTTGAAGCCCTCCAGTGGTGGAATGGAAGGTCTCCTTCAGATGGTTTAGTTTTGGGCTTCTGTATACTGTTGATTGGATTGGCTTGCATTCCTATTGTTGCTATTCATTTCTCTCATGTTTTGGTATGTATATTTATTTTATCCTGTGTTTTTCATTCTTTTATTTTTGGAGAGGGCATCATTTGATATCCATTGCAAACTTTTGGGTAGTCCCATGATTCATAACCAATTAGACATTATTTATGGGCAACAGAAAAATCAATCATGTCTTCCTAATTAATACATGATATTAAAGATTGATCATAAGCTTTTGTTTTGTCTGCAGTCTGCCAAAAGATGTCTGGTGCTGGTCGTGGCAGCTGGTCTACTTTTTATTTTGATGCAGCCACCTCTTCCTTTGTCTTTGACTTACCAGTCGGACCTAATCAAGACTGCCCGTCACTCTGCTGATGATATCTCAATTTATGGGTATATAGCTGGCAAGCCTACATGGCCTTCTTGGCTGCTTATTATTGCAATTTTGCTGACTCTAGCATCTGTTACATCTATCATACCGATTAAGTACATTGTTGAATTAAGAACATTTTACTCCATTGCTGTGGGGGTTGCCCTTGGGATCTACATTTCTGCGGAATACTTTCTCTGGACGGGGATTCTGCATGTTCTCATTGTTGTCACTATGGTTTGTGCCTCTGTTTTTGTTGTCTTCACTCATCTTCCCTCTGCAACTAGCACAAAGCTATTGCCCTGGGTATTTGCTCTACTTGTGGCTCTCTTTCCAGTTACTTATCTTTTGGAGGGCCAACTTAGAATTAAAAATATTCTTGATGATAGTGAGATTGGAAATTTGGGTGAGGAGGAGAAGAAGCTTACAACATTGCTAGCTATTGAGGGTGCCCGAACATCTCTTCTTGGTTTGTATGCGGCAATCTTTATGCTTATAGCCTTGGAAATAAAGTATAAACTTGCTTCAATTTTACGGGAGAAAGCTGTTGATTCAGGTGGAATTAGACATAATCATTCAGGTCAAAGTGCATCTGCTAGTTTCCTGCCAAGAATGAGGTTTATGCAACATCGTCGAGCTTCTACAGTACCCTCTTTTACAATTAAGAGAATGGCTGCTGATGGAGCCTGGATGCCTGCTGTTGGCAATGTTGCCACAATACTGTGCTTTGCTATATGTCTAGTCCTGAATGTTAACCTTACAGGTGGCTCAAACCGCTCAATATTTTTCCTGGCTCCTATCCTGCTTCTGCTTAATCAGGATTCAGATTTTGTTGCTGGTTTTGGGGATAAACACAGATATTTTCCTGTGACTGTTGTTATCTCAGCCTACTTCGTTTTAACTGCCCTCTACAGCATATGTGAAGATGTTTGGCAAGGTAATACTGGATGGGGTCTTCAAATCGGTGGGCCAGACTGGATTTTTGTGGTGAAGAATTTGGCTCTCCTCATTCTTACGTTTCCCAGTCATATACTTTTCAACAGGTATGTATGGAGCTGTACGAAGCAGAGTGACTCACCCCCATGGATAACTTTGCCCCTCAATCTGCTTCCTATTGCATGTACAGATGTACTCAAGATTAAGATCTTAGGTATATTAGGAGTTATATATTCCCTGGCTCAATATCTAATTACTAGGCAACAGTATATCTCAGGTCTTAAGTACATCTAAACAAACATGTATTCTGTACGATATGTTTTGTCAATTCAGGTATTGATGCATGTGCTTGTCTTCCTTAAATTTGTCTGAGGAATATGCTGAAATGCATTTTTGTTGTTACACATTTAACCCATCTTTAAAAAATTAAATCAGTCTTGATGAATTAATGGGTTAGCTATTTATTTGAGTGTAGTTTGACGTTTCTTACGACCTGTTTTAAGCTTCTGATTATTCATGAATAAACGTTATGCCGAAACAGTTTTGGCAAGTCAAGAATAGGTCGTTTAATTGAACAGCCAAAATTTATCTTGAAGATATTAAATTTCATGTGAAAAGTGAATGTACTCGAAATTTATCTTGATCCTTGTATTTCACGTGGACCATCAATTTCTTAAACGTGTGCTTGTTTTCGCCACTCGTGTTTAACATCATATAGGTAACAGCTTTTGAAGAGTTTATTTATCTTTAAATTTCCGCAATATAAATATAAATCAAAACATCATTGGTTGACATGGATATATTTTGCTGTTACCTCATGAGTGCTATGCTTTGGTGCTGTGCCATGGAAACGTGATTTTAAATCTTTATGGACTAAATGTTTAAATATTTATTAACTAAATTTTTCTCTGTTATCGGTAGTTCAAAAATAAGAACAGAGCACTATTAAGTCAGAATAAAACTAATGTGCAAATCTTTTGTGTCTTGCTGTACAAGCTACCGCTAAGACAAGGTTGAGTGGTGCAACTTGATAACCACCATCATCACTAAAGTAGAGACGTGTAACTTTGCAAGACTTCGAATCATTGCTGTGTATGAAAGTTTTGTGAGCACTATAGTGGAGGGGTTTGATTTTAAGACCCAGAAGAATCGCGAGCCCCAACTGTGAAAGATGAGACCCATGTTGTCCATGAGCCCATGTATGTGGAAGGCTTAGGTCAAAATAGTTGAGCAAAATTGTGAAATAAGTTAGCAAAACCTTGAAACACATAGTTTCAACATCAACCAAGTTGAAATATCGCATCTGCAAGTCCAAGCTGTATTTGAATGTTTTAAGTCGTATCTCAGTTGTTATCATAGATGCATTAGAGCACCATACACGTAAGTTTCATTGTATGTTAGTGTAAAAAACTTTGCTAACAAGCCCAAGGTGTATTTGAATATTTTCTGAGTACCGATCTAAACACACCTACGCGTAATAGTATTAGATGTACTTCCGACATTGATACTTTAACAAACTTAGTACTATTCAAGCCTCATAGATTTCTATCTATTTTTGTTGCTATAAATTTTGTGCAATTTCCCAACCATACAGCAGTTTGGTTGCAAGATAAACATTACATTTTGTTAGTCCCTAAACATGTTTAAAATTTTCAGATTAGTATTAAACTCATCGCATGCTCAAGGTTTTTTTTTTTTTTTTTTTTTTTTTTTAAACAAAGACATCTAATTAACCATTTTTTATTGGCAAGATTTGGTGAATAATTATCTCAAATCCTTTAAAGCAAATACTTTGCCTTATTGTTTCTTTATTGCTAATGCAATTATGTATGGGTACCAATCCTTATTGGGTTTGTAGAAGCATGACAGATTGAATTATTCAAAAACATCGTAGCCATTCTAGAACTCTTTCATATCTTGGAACGTGCTCTTTTAAGTTTACCAAGGGTTGGCAAGCATACATAGTTTTATTAATAATAAAGACGAAAAAAGGGAAAGTATATGCTTGTAAAGGATTTGAGATAATTGTCCAACAAAATTTCGCCTAACAAAGAAAGGTTAATTAAATGCGTTTTATGTAAGAGAGGTTTTTGGTATTTGATATATAATTTTAAATAAAATTATCTTCTATATAAAACTACTTATGGAGAAGAAAAAAAAAAAGAAGCAAAACCTCTGTAAGCATAGTTTCCACCTTGTCCATCATACTCCTTGATTAACCTTAACTTACATCACATCAAAGCCTTTTTGTTACCTTCCGAATATCTCCATTTTTTCTGATTATTCAGAGTTCGCGTTTTCGTTTATAGATTCACATTACAGTATTATCATTATAAGAAAAAATAAGACACTTTAGACCTTATATAGACTTTGTGCGTGAAGATTGTTCACATGAGCAAATATTCTTTTTAAATGATGGGGGTGCTATTAACATTAAGCCAAAGCAAAAAGGGAAAGGAAGAAGAGGCAAACTTTCCTTAGACCGGTGAAGGGCTTCATGTGAGACCAAAGGGGAAAGGTTGTAAAGATGAAAGTGAAAAAATTGAGGCTGTATAAACATGGATGGACTCAAAAAATACCTAAGAGTAAACAAAATTTAACATTTATTATATGCAAATAATAAGATTATAATTTATTTTACAAAAAGTTAGAAGGGTATATTACATTCTCACCTTTTAAGATTTAAGAAAATTTTACTTGACATTATCTCTTTTTTAACAGTATTTTAACTTCTCCTAATTTATATAATTATATAAGAAATCAGGAATAATGTATGTAATTAATAGAGTATGAAGGATAATTGAATTTAGACAATGAATATTTATAAAAAATATTTTTAATGAGTATAATTTAATTATATCTATAAATGGGTGCAATATGAAATCTACACACAAAAACTAAGATTTGAAATATTTTTTAAAGTTTTTTATTGAGTTACATATGATGTATTTTAAACTAATACTTTTATTTTAGCAATCTTAAAATAACATTATTTTATTGATTTGTACAAAAAAGACATATTTAATTAAAATAAATAAATAGTGAGTCCAAATATTAATATCAGATTTAAACAAAAATGATATCTTTATAAAAATAAATGTAAGAGTTCAAAATTAAATAAAGGACTTAAAACTATAATGCAATAACAAATACATTTATATATATAAAATAAAAATATACAAAAATTATACAAAATGACTTTTTTATTTTGTTTTACTTACATTTATTAACTACTTTAACAACCAATTTTATCAAATAATAATTCTCATTCAGTTAACTAAATTTATAATTTATAATCAAAAATTAATTTTTCATTTTTTAATTAACATCAATTAGTTTTTCCAAACATATATTTTGTCTGAAAGGCAAGGTTGCAAGTGGGATATGTGAATATAAAATCCTAGCTTGAAAGATGAGGCTGAGAACTTGAGATGCTAATATTCACCTTTTACAAATATTGAAACTTTCCCTTGATAGTTGATACCAACACCTTTTAGATGTTTTGCAAGAAATTATAAACAAACACACGTATATATTGACAATCTATAGAATTAGATACTCAGGATCGTTTCCTTCTTTCAATATGCTTCATAGATTTTGCAAATTAAAATGATTCTTTAGACTATTACGAATGCTCGGAGAGGGCATTGCCGTAGGATATCTATTTTCTGATTTTCAAATTGTAACATCTTTATTTTCGCTCTTTCCATGTGTTTGTGTGTGTAATGCGATTTTTTCTTTTTTTTCAAAAATAATTCAAGGTATTTTATAAAATTTTATTATTTTAGTTAAAAAAGTTTTGAGATAAAAGTATTTATTTTATTTTGTTCAAATAATTCGTTGGTATGTGTTTGATTTTTTTTAAAGATAGATCTCAATGCTTTGAATTATTTAGAAATCTCATAATTATATTTGAGTTGCAACTATTATACGCACTAGTAAAGGTAGTGTAGTAGTAGAAAAATTAGTCCTTAGTCTGGATTTGGAAGTCTTTGGGTTCAAACCTCACAAGGTAGCTTTCTCTCTTCTTCCCCATCACTCACCCTTACTCTTTGAACATCCAATAAGGTAAAAACATTCTTTCATCCTTGTTCCTTAGTGTTTTCATCGATCAAAGCAAAGAATTTTGCACCTCCTCCATGAAAAAGATTGAAACCTCCCTCATTACATTCACTGTGTGAGACATTTTTGACCCTCTAAATTATACTCAATAACTGTATATTTGAATTTTGCAGTGGAAAAGCTTATAAATGCAAGTGGTTTCACTTAAAACGAACATTGGATTCACAAGTTAGAGTGAAATCATTGAGATTGCTTTCTTGCTCTATGTTTTCTGCATTTTAGTAGTGAAGGAGGCTACTTTTAATTTCTGTCATCTCTAAATTTAACATGAAAACCTTCCTCTGTATTCCTTGCAGAAACACCTTTCCAATGGTATATTATAAGTTTTAATCTAATATCATTTACCCCCTCAATTGCCTAGAGTTCGTGAGTACTTTTATTTTTACGTTTTTATGTAGATACAGTGTAAAGAACCAATTTTTATGCCCTCTGTACTGATCTCTTTTAATTTGAAATTTTGATTTTCATAAATTGCATGAAGATATCTTTCCAATGCATTATCTCAAGCTTGATTTGGAGTCTGTTTCACCACTCAATGACTTGATCTCGTAAGTATGACCCAATCTTAATTTTGCTGGTCCAACAACCATGTTCTTGAATTTCTTGGAAAATTTTATGCAAAAAAACTAACATGTAAACCTTCCATCTTGTTCCTTATTGTCTTAGCTTTCAGACGCACTTTGTGGCTTGTCGATCAGACTTCAACTGATCAAGATAATGCAAAGTTCAAAGCTTCATAGAGAAAGTCTGTGTTTTTCATCTTGCATGCAATTTTTTCTGCATATTTCACTTGCTATACCTCCTTGTTTTTAACTTGACCTTATTCTTTCACATAGTACACTTTATTAGCTTTCCATAGTCGCTTTCGGAGTAAGATTTGGAGCAAAGATCAAGGAGAAAAACTAGCTTTCCATGCTATATCTGATTCTGAAAAAAATTTATGAAAATAGTGAAAAGAATGTGTTTTTAAATCCCTCTTCATCCAACTTTATGAATATTCGTAAACACTTATGAAATCCTTATAATTAGATCTTTCCAACAAGCTATCCTAAGCCCATTTTCGATTTCATTTGCTAAGTCAAAATGTCGGGACAAACAGAAGTTTCATTTCAAAAATTAGTAAACACACTCTACATTAATATGTGTTATGACCAATCTGTATTTTCAAAAATTTTAATGAGCATATTTTTATAAACCTCAATGTCTTAGCTTTCAAACAAAATTAGTTAGACTTGATTTGGATCACAAATTAATGAGGTATGCAATTTTTAATAAAGCTGTCTCATAATTACATTTTCTCTTCTAACAGCAGTATAAGTCTTCTTTTTGAACCACTTACATGTGATTTTACTGACATGCATTCACATACTTGTGTTCCTTATGACATAACATTTTCATCAAGTCATCTTGTGCGCAATTTGAAGTCTATTTGATCTTCAACGACATGTATGAACTAAGTATCTTAAATCTGCCAAAACAGTCAATGACAACAGAAAAACATCTTTGTAAAATCGTTATTTTGTACCACCTGTGTTCATAGAGAATTATTTTAAGAACATTTTTCTAATCCTTAGGATGTTATTTTTAAAATCCCTTTTTGCATAACTTAATTTAGAGGTCATTTTCCCTGCTTTTGGTCCAAAACTCCCAAATTGCCTAATGCAGAATTCTGCAGAAAATAATTTTTTGAAATTGCATGTAGCAACAACTTTCTCTCAATTTCTGAAAAAATATGCATATTGAAAACATTTTCTAAACATGTTCCTTAATTATAGGTTATATAAGCTTTCTAACAAGCTATCCTAAGTTTGAACTGGATTCCATTTGCTTCCCCAAAGAACGAGGATAAGTCAGCAACTCATTTTTTAAATCATGACAGTTTTACCTTTCCAAAGAGCTATCTTGAGCTCGATTTGGACACCATATCACTCAATTACCCTCAATTTGGTAAGTGTACCAAAATTTAAAATTCTAGTTATTCAAAACTAAGCATTTTGTTGTACCGATACTGTTTTTAACTAACTAAAATTCTTTAACTCAGTTAAAAATCTCCTCTAATAAGCTTTGTGTCTGTATTCTTGAATAAGAAATGCATTGGTACCTCACACACTTCATTCAAATTTTAAACGCCTAAGTTACATGTCCAATCACAAGAACAACTCAGAAAGGACGATTATTGATCTTGTTAAGAAAAACGAGAGTACAACCCAAACAAGGCTAGAAGTGGAGTATCTTTTTTACCAAACTGAGTTACTCTCTAAGGTGAGTGGGAGAAACTTTCATATGACTCGAGTTAGAAGTTGAGGGAATGAATAAAAATACACTTGATGAAATTATGAATGTTTTGTGTGGTTGAAAGCTCTTGAGAATTCGTCACTCTCTTGAGTTTATAGACATGTATTTGATATTGAGATTGATATGTTTGCTTGTATTATTGTGGTGCACATATATGTGTGAAATTGTGTGATTGAATGCTAAGTTAAGCAAAATTTCATGGTAAGTTTTAGACTCCTAAACTTGATGAATACCAAGAAAAATGAAAATTATCCTTTACAGCATAGTACTAAGTACACCAAAACTAGTTGAATGAACTAAGTTATAAATTGACATGTATATTCTATCACCTAGTAAAATCAAACAAAACTATGCTAGATAGAAACACTTAGACACTTGATTCTTGATAATTTAAAAAAAGATACGACCCTTTATTCAGATTGTTAATTAGAAAATCCAATAAACTAGCAAGTCCTATAACTTTAAGTCATGCTAAGTTTAATCATCCTAATCTATAATTTTAGTTAAAACAAACAATAAGCAAGAAATTGAACAAGTTTAATAGATACTTTAATAATGGATGAAAAAGGAAAGAGGAAACAAAGTCTCAATTTAGACATCTAACCCTTTAAAAAATTTAATTAAATGTGGTATAAAATAGGAACAAAATGACTTAAGTTGTGATTTATAAAATACTAGTTACGTTAATTATACCTGTGAATTTAGAAAAATAATAGCAAAAATAATAAAATTTAAAGTCCTTGTATATATCAAAGTGTCTAATGAAAAGATTGAATGAACATCTATAAGGAAACTTAAACAAACCTAATGTAGGACGTCTATGAGAATAAAATCCACCTTTACTGGTGATGATTAAGGCATTGTAGTTTTGAATATGCTATTATTTACATATGCATAAGTCTTGTATACATTGTGACATTTGAATATGAATGTGATGATTGCATGATTTTAAAGTCTAGTTTGATACATGTAAATTGGTGACCCATAGTTGGTTGAAAGCATGTAAAATGCATAGGCGGGTGGATAGAGGCCCCCATTGTGATTATGAGACCCTGAAGGGGGTGTATATGCGTTAATGAGAACACTTAAAAAATTGACATGTAAGTATAACCACACTATTGAGTCTAACCACTTGCTTGTCTTGGACCTAGAATTTGTAATAGAACCTTAATGATTGAATCAAAGAAAGCAAATGTTTGTGAAAATCTAACATCTTTTCAATCATGAGTAGTAAATTAACTAGGTGGATAAAATTGAAAATTCAAAGAAAGATACAAGGCTAGTGAGCTAGGGACCCTTAGTGGTTGTGCTTGAAAGCATTGGTATAAGTATATGTCAATCTCTTGTGAAAATTGTCTGAATAGTTGAACATGAAATATTGATCCTGGATTTAAACCAACGCTTGAGTGTGTGATGTGAAACAATGAAATATTAATTCTGATTTGAATTGGTGCTTGTGTGTGTGATATGGAGATTGAGCTCCAAAGAGAGATGAACTATTCAAATGGCAATAGGTGTGGATACCTCTCCCTTGTGAAGGAAGTCACGAGGTTATTTATAATTGCTGTTGGTGAAAGATAGAGAGGATCTCAACGTCTAGGAGATTTAATGGAGTTGGGTGACTTACCAATAGCCTTATGAGTGTCCTAGACCTCGAAACTCTGGTTGAGAGTCTCCACGTGATGTTCCTTTATCCTGACTTTCTCCTGAAACTTATTATGTTGGTTAAGCTAAATCAGTCGATAGAGGTTCAGATCTCTACCATACATGTGAAATGTAGGCTGGCTAGTGAAACTTTCAACAACTTCTGATAATAGGAATGGATCCAAGAGCCACATGAGCATAACAAATGATTTTAAGCCAAACAAAAAGTCAGCATATGCATAAGTCTCATGCATCATAGTCTAGCATTGAATTGGAAATGAATGAGATGCCTACTTAAGAATGAATGAATGAAGTTATTTATATTATATTGGTTAAGTTAATTTTTGAGAATCAAAGTTTTATATAAGTTTATACTTTCTTTTAATTATTTCCTTCTTTCCTTTCAAGTCCTAACTGTTTTTATGAATATTTAAAAAGTTTCATCTCTCTCTTTTATTCTTGTGTTGCAAATCTTCAATGTTGTATCTAAGGGCACAGGTACACTCGAGGATTGTAACAAGATTCCATTAGAATGATTGCTACATGCCGAAACACAGTTGTGTCAGTCAAGTCATGGTTGCACAAAGAGATTCTTATACACGTATGGAATTTCATAGGTTATATAGAGTTATTAGAGTCAATGGGTAAATAATTCTTTGATGTTGGATTTTACCAAAATTGATATAATACTAGTTAAGGATTTAACATTTATCTTGTGAACTAATGTGGTATGGGATGCATTCAATTATTGAAGTATAAAGTAGTATGAGTTGCCTTATGCCTTGTCTGAATGTTAAATCCGTCGCTAGGATTACTAAAAAGGAAAGTCTAACAAGTTGCTTGTAATTAAAAGTGTGTTTACTTGATTAGAATATACATATGACAAATTGTGTGAGAATGATTCACTAAGATAAAACTAAGAATCAATTTAGTTTGAGTAAAGAAAAATAAAAATTAACATTTTCATCATTTGGAAAAAGTTCATTACACAAGTCCCGTTTAGCATATGAGCATTTGTGATTCTATCTTTTCTTTATCTCCACCGTTCATAAAGTTTCCTTGCAAGACAAATATATATACATGACCATGTTTTACATGCAACACAAATAATTTAACTCCTTCGGTAATCAATGTTATGCTATATACTAACTCACAAAATTCACAAATTTTATGCTTCAATTTTGATAATATATCGAGAATACAACATGTCAGTATATTTATTTCTCTCATTTTCTTAAGAATGCTTGTTATTCCTATTTCCTTGGGTGCACACTACAAAAAATTGTCATAATTTAACAAAGTAGAGCGTTGACTTTGTTTTAGTTCATATGATTTTTGTTTGTTAAAAGATAATTTGTGAGTATAGATATTAAAAGTAAATGTTAGCAGAATGATATACTGATAATATACTTCAACTTTATATACTAATAAATAGAATTAAGCTATTATGTATATATTTTTTCTGCTATAGGATATTAAAGTTATCATTGTATATTATATCATTAACGAAGACCCACAGTATATATTGATTTTCGTTCAATAAAAACTATTCCAAGGGAACAAATTGAGTGATTGATATCAGGATAACATGTTTCTATCCTATTTGTGTGTTTATATAAATTACATTTATTCTTATACTATAAATAATTTTATATAAAATAATTTTTTTAATGATTCAACTAATGAGTTATATATATTATTTATATTATCTATTTTAAATTTTTATAAATAAAAAATAACAATAAATAAATAAATAATTTTTATTTATCTCAAAAATTATATTAAAATAAATTTTTAAATTTACATGAATGTGGTATAACTTTTTATTAATATAATTTTTTAAATATAAGTAATACAATAATTTTTAATCTAATAATGTATTTTGGATAAAACTCTTTATTAAAATGTTATTAAACTATATGTATATAAAACTCACTTTGAATAATTTTTTTTAATAAATATTTATAGGAGTCAAAAGTTAGAAAGTATAATGAATTAATTTTTTTATAAGTTGAAGTCAACTTATATTTTTTAATAATATTAAAGTTTACTCAAATAATACTAATTAATATCAAGTGAATTTAGCATGTAGATTTTACTATCTACTTTTTTATCCAAATTAAAGAAAATATTCGAGAGCTATATGGTGACAAAAATGAAAGGTTGCATTAAATTCTCATTCTTACTTTCTTCTTTCACCCTCTACTTCTTTGAGTGGACAACTAAAAGATACTTTTGGAGGATTTAAGATATTCGACAGAGTAGAATGCAGAAATATAACTTTAGAATAAATGAATGACTGATGAATTTTAATATCATCGAATTCCAAAGTTGCATCCACATATCTAGAATAAGAAAATTCTTTCTTTATTCTTTCTTAATCCCAGCAAAATATCCTTGCATGACCACAAGAAGTATCACAGGTGGGCGATGGAAGATGATAACATATGTGACTTGAACTGATTCAATTCTGATGAGTAGGAAAGGAAGTTAGAGACATAATCATTCGAAAACTTGATATTGCTTATTTGGTTGATGAAAAGAACATCCTCATTCACACACTAACATTTAGCAATGTACTCAACTCATTCACTTTGATAGGTCAAAATTCTTGTAAACTAAACACAATATAACTCTCTTATTGGCACATATATTATTTTCATTCGAAACAAAACATGCTCAACCTTGCTGAAGGTTAATTGCGTCAATTATACACAACATTGTGGAAGTGTTTGTTTTATTTATTTTTCGACTAATTAATAAACCACATCATGAAGATTGGTTTCTTTTGGATTACTGTAGTTTTCAATTTTTTTTTTCGTTGTCTATCATCATGCCCTCCTCTCATTAATTTTGATTTTCATGCATATTAACCACCGTTGAAAAAACTGGGACAGAATAAGGGGTTCTTATCTCCTGAGAATGAAAATAAATATGTACAATTTTTGTATAAAAATGCTTATAAGATGAATAGAATTATTCTTTTGAATGTTGGTGTGTCATCTCCTATGACGCATGGAGCTTGTAATTCTAAATAGCAGTTGTACTGTATAATACCCATGTGATACACATATTTATATACACACTTCAAATACTTTTAACTGCATTTTTTACTTTTATTTTTTTCAAATTCTATATCAATATACAAGCTGAAATACCAAAGTAATTAGGTATATTTGTATGTTATTATGTTTATTATAATTTATGCTTATATATATTTAAAATATAATTTCCCTTGCGATTTAAGTTTTTTTATTTATACTAATTTAAATTAATTTTGTATGTTGTATTATAATTATGTCTAGTTTTATGAATTAAAATTTTTCACAACTCTATATGTGACATACAGAATCTGTGTCACGTGTCATATTTGTGCTTTCTAGTTTCTCTACTGCATGCAAAGTAGATTTTGATAGTCAATTAATCTTATTTGTCCCCTTTTATTGTAAAAAAAAATTGAATTTATGTTTATATTATTATCTGTTCCATTTTACTAACACCAAAAATAAACACATTTTAGGAAATTCAAGATGAATATTGATAAAGACGTCTCACATTAAATAAAAAATTAGTTAAATGAAGATAATATGAATGAAAAGATTCATATTCTTATTGCTTTAAGGCTTTGGATCATACATAAGGTGTCATGCCTACAATTATTATCTTTTATTTAATCTATGAGGAAGATCTCTCAATTATTTTGGACTCCCCTTCGATAACCTTTAAGCAAGTCTGGCCCCGATCATAATTTAGAAGTGTGATCACATAGGACCAGGCTTAGAAATGACCTAAAGTAAAAATTGTATTCAGCTTTCACGTGAAAAAAAATATATTTTAACTCTTAATTGCAGTTTGCAGTTGAAAAAAAATAAAAAAATAAAAAAGACTCTTCAATTTCTTGCACTTCATTTATTATAAACATAGTCAACTCTTTGACTTTTCCAAATTCAAAATTTTATTTAATTCCCAAATTTTACTCTTCTTAAATTTAAAACTCATGGATAATTTTAGTTTTTTTTTTCAAAAAATTAATTAGTTCTTGAGTTTCTCAAATTTGTAGATTGTTATCCAAATATCTTAATTGTTTATAAAAATTTTTTTACCTCCTTGGTGATTGTAGCATTAGCTGAAAAAAAAATTTCAAAGTTAAAGTTGATCAAAACTTATCTAAGGTCATCAATGTCACAAGAACGTTTGAATAGTCTCATAATTTTATCGATCGAGAAAGAATTTTTAGAAAATATTAATGTTAATGTTATTATTAATGATTTTACATCTTAAAATACTCATAGAAAATATTATTTTTTAATTTTTTATATTTTTATAGTTGATTATAACATAAGAGTGATTTGAATAAAAGAACATTTTTTTTTTGTAATTTTATTAAAAAATCATATTCACTTAAAAAAGATGTATTATTTTAATAGAATTATTAGCGTATATTTTTATTTTATTTTATTATATTTTATAATTTTTTTGAAAAGGGCGTTAATTTTCTATTTTTTCTAGGCCCCCAAAAAGTTAAGAACGGGCCTGCCTTTAAGTGATATATTAGAGCCAATAATTTTGTTGGGTGGAATTCTACTTTGGTCTATATTGTAGAAAATCGAACAAGACTTGAGAGCTTTTAGTTGAGTGGCAACAGACTCGCTTGAGGAAGAAAATATTGAAAATTTAAGTAGGAGTGAAATTTTTTTTTATTCGTATATGTTGACAATCACCCTTTCTTGTATGTTGACATCGCCTTATATTATACATAGAAATAATATAGTTAGGACTAAGATTGTCACGAAATACTTAATTAAGATTACCTTTGAATGAAAAATTTTAAATTTTTTGAAGAATATAAAAGTAATAACGAAGAATGATTAAAGTGATAATCAAAAATAAAATATTATAAATAATAGTTATACAAAATTAATAAACATAATATATATTTTTTATTTTTTTTTAAAAGTATGTTCATTTGAATTTTTTTATTTGACATAAAATTTATTTAATTAACATTCTATAATGTTCTAAAAATGAATAGTTCTTCTTTATTATCTAATAAATACCTATAATCTGTTAATTTAAAATTAAAATTACTCTATTCAAATATAATCTACAGTAAGTATAGCTTACAAAATCACACTCAACAACTATTGTAATGACCGTAATTTTTTTGTTTTTGGCAATTATATGGAAAATGCATTGTGCTTTTTAACATACTTTGTGTCCAACGCATTTCTCCTTATTGTCACGATTATCACGAGTGTAATTACATTATGAAAAATCATGACTGTATACCTTATTTTTAGACAAGAAATTGAGATGAAAGGAAAGAGAATAAAAATTATAGAAAATAAAGAAGAGAAAATTTAAAAAAAAATGATAAATAACATGATACAATAGAAAAAAATAAAAAAAAAATGTAAATATACAAATATAATTACTATTTAATAACTATTACACGACCACCACGGCAATGAAAAGCATTTCAGAAAGTCATTGTAATTTGGATATTTCTATTCATGCATACAATAAAAATCCTTAACACATTTTAGTATAATAAAAGGAAAAATGTGATAAAATAAATTAGAAAGTGAAGTAAAAATATGTTGGGAATTTATGAATATTTGTTATTGCAACTTTCTAAGAGATGCTCCTTGTTCACACGCAGTCCCTTATTTGTTTGTTTCTTCTTTCTCTATAATACGGCACAATTAAACATAGAGAAAATAAATAGAACAAGATAAAGGTCAGAATCTATAGATGCCATGACCACAGTTCATTGAACTCACACACCAAAGCATATATAAAAGGCACAGCCATTTCCATTCCAGCAAGTGAGCAATTCATATATCATATCATATCATGCCTAAGGTAATGAACCCTCTTGTTGTGGGACGTGTAATAGGAGATGTTTTGGATCCCTTTACAAGTTCTGTCTCTCTCAGAGTTACATACAATAATAACAAAGAAGTCATCAACAGTGGTGAGCTCAAACCCTCCCATATAGTAAACAATCCAAGAGTTGATGTTGGTGGAGATGACCTAAGGACCCTTTACACTCTGGTTTGTATATTGATTGCTTACGTTCTTTATTTTCGTCATTAAAATATTCTTTATTTTGACCAATCATTATTCAAATTTCAGTTGAGAAATGTGCTGACTAATAATATTTAATTGTCTCCCCAACATATTTGTCTTTTATAAGAATATACCTGTGGGTTGGGGAATTATTATTATTTTTATCTCACCTATATATAGGGTTGTTGAGTTATACCTGTGGTGAGTTTATGGCATTGGCTTTGAGTTTCAGGTTATGGTGGACCCTGATGCACCTAGCCCAAGCGACCCAAATATGAGAGAGTATCTGCACTGGTAGGTTCAGATAACTAACTTTGATTAAACTGTAATCATTGGTAATTGATTTCCAACACCCTTGAAGTGCTTTAGTGAATATGTTCTTAGTTTGATCTTCAATCATATCGAAATCAAGTTGATTTGCTTCAGGCATGAATGAATTGATCGATCATGATACTTGACTGCATTGAATACGGAAAAGTTTCATCATCTGCTTACAGCTAAAACGTGTTTTTTGGTCAAGTGCTTTTTTTAGATATTTGTTATTATCAAAACTTTGAGCAGAGACAAATAATAGGGCCGAGGACGAATCATTTTACCATTGCACATCTTTTGGAGTGGAGACCACACACAAAAACCAACAAACTTTTATCTTCACTTGTCACATACATTATTCCCACTTTCTTTGCTGACCCAAGAGTATCTATTTTTATATAGTATTATATTTTTTTGCTAAAAAATTATCACCTGGTATATGTTTATTGACCTGTGCTTCTACCCTTTTAAATTTATTTTCATATGTAATATTACTCCAGTGGGAATACACAGGCAAATTTATATATCCTTTAAATTTAAGTAAAAAAAGTTATAATCAGAATTGAAATTGTGACTGATAATCCAAAAACCGTAATTAAATCAAGAAAAAATAAGACAAATTTAAGAGTTTTAATAATACAAATGATGTTTTTAAAATATATAACTACACAGATAAAATATCATTTATACCCAATAAAATGTATATCAGAAACTATTCTTTTTTTTTTCTGCATGAAACAAGTGCTTATGTACATAATAAATATAAAAATATATATTTACCCACATTTTTTAAATTAAATTTTTTTTATCTCTTTCGAAAGAAATTTCCCATTTGACCTATTATAAATTTATAACAAAAATTTTAGCACTTAATTTGTAATAATCGATCTCTCATACTCTTCTACTTTAGTTTAAAATTAAAACTTCTATAATATTTTTGGTGTGTATAAGTTGTATTTAATGAGAATGGAATAGGTAAGAGACATCAATGTTAATTATATAACTATATATATGGATGATTAATATATCAATTTCTCTTATGAAAGGATATCCTTATTCTTAATATATAGTTTAATAACATTTTTATTTTAAAAATTATCATTTTTACATTTGGTCATCTATTTTTAGCTTTTTTTCTCCTACATAAATTCTTCATAAAATGCTTTTTCATTGAATATTTTTTAATAAATTTTATTTTCTATTTGATCTTTCTAAAAGTTTTAAATAATTTTGTAATTATTTTAAATATTACAAGTTTCACAATTGATTCCTTAAATATCATGAGTTTTTCAAACAGAAACAAAATAAAAATCTGATATTTAAAAGAATAAATTGAAAAATAAAAATAATTATAATCTGTTTGATAAAATATATTTATGTAGAAATCACTTGAAAAAAAAAATTAAAACGCCAGAAATATAATAAAAAAAATTATAAACTTTTCGAGGGATTAAAACCTTAATTGCATATGTGTGTGTGTGTGTGTGTGTTTTGGTAAACTTCAATCATTATCAGTTATAACCTGTTTTTTCTTCGATGAATGCGTAGGTTGGTAATCAATATTCCAGCGACTACAGGGGCAACATTTGGTACGTACATAATTTGCTTTTGCCGGTTATTCTATTATTTCTTTCTTTGACCTTTTTTTATTCATTATTTTATTACAATTCCTATTATATATGCTATCCAAATTATTGATATTTTCAAGTGATGAAATGATAAATCTAACTTCCTTACTCGCCATCCTTTTATTTTGCAGCATTCCTGTTTTGTCAGATATTAATGCCCAATATTATTAATTAATTTTCCATTTTATTTATGAACAAAATTTTGATGACATGAAAAATTATAATCAATATATTTAAACAAATACATAATTTTCCAGTTAAATTTAAGAAATATATTAATGAGAGTGAATGTAAAATTAAATTGCTGAAATTTGGTTATCGTGTTTTAAAGTTTTTAACTTTATATAATGAACTTACTGGTGCCTGATTAATTTTAATACAATAAGTTTAAACTTTTGATTCTTCTTTTCAAATGTTTAGACAAAAGAAAAAGTTATTAGTTGCGTGAGTCTATTAATTCCGGTGCTACATAAATCAGCCCTTCAATTATGTGAACTTTTAATGCGACTGAAAGATGAGACAGTCATTCAATTAGAAATTGTTGAATGATGGATATATATCATTAGCTGGTGCTAATGATAATGAAAAATACTTAATTAAATATTTAGTGCCTGTAATAAAAGTTGCACAATTTTTATACAGTGTTTATAAAATATTTTTGTCATAACATAGTATTTATTTTTTTAAAAGACTATTATTTTTAAATCTAACGTGATTTATTGAAATATTGTCACGTATAACAATATTTATTTGATCATGTTATATTAAAACTAATAGTTTATAAAAAATAATTACTATATTCTAATAAATATTTTATAAGACATTAAGTTTAAATTGTATAACTTTTTAAAAGGATAAAAAATTGTGAATGTAACATTGCTAAATGATGGTTGGTATTTGATAGGAAATGAGATTGTGAGCTATGAAAGTCCACGACCAACATCAGGGATTCATCGTTTAGTTTTTGTGTTGTTTCGTCAACTGGGTAGGCAGAACATACCTGCTCCAGGGTGGCGCCAAAATTTCATCACTAGAGATTTTGCAGAGGTTTATAGCCTTGGATTACCAGTTGCAGCTGTGTATTTCAATTGTCAACGACAAGGTGGTTCTGGGGGAAGGAGGATGTAACTCAAATACATATATATATAACCAAATAAGCATAGTGATACATATAATCATACCCAACTCATAATACTTCTTCTATCTAGCTCAAAATTATCTTGAATGAAAGATATACGTAGTTTATATATATACATATGCATATATAAAGAGTATAGTAACCATGGAAAATGATGTATTTATTATTGCCTCTGGTGTAACTCTTGTTCGGGTCATTTAGCACTTCTCGTGATGAAATATAAAAATGAGAAGTGTAAGAGCATTGTAAGCCTCTTTAAACTTTCAAGTTGGGATCAAAATATGAGAACTGGTTATTTGCGAACATAAATATGCCATTAATTTTATTACTGTTGTTTTTTAGTCAACCGGACTTCAAATTAGAGCCAAAGCCCAAAAGGCTGCAAATTCAAGATGAGGTCCCGAGCCCATAAAAGTAAAAATGGGCCATTATTAAACCTTATTACAAAATAACACAAGTCTGTAAAGTATACAGAACCGATCCAAGAGACCGATTTTCTCTAAACCCTGTATCACGATAATGGATAAAAGATCCGATTATATACACCAACAAAATTTATTTATAATGAGTAAGTATTTATTCATTATATGAGTATGAGTATGAATATGAATAAATATTCACAAATTTTAATGGATAAATATAAATAAATCTCACAAATTTTAATGGATAGGTATATTTAAGTACCTATCTCGCTGTGTGTGTATTAATTGTGTTAGTTATGTAAATTTTAATTTATGTTTAAACTTTATTTTATAATTATGTATTAAATTTTTATATTATTATATTACTTATGTAAAGTTATATAAGATTAATAAAAATATATTCAATAATAAAGTAAATAAAAAAATTATTTTAGTTCATATTTTTAATAAAAAAATTATTTACTATTTTATATCATTTAACCAGGCTAATATAATTTAATTATTACATAATCGATATAACATTGACTTTTTCTAAAAATTATTTATATATGACACATAAAATATTTTTCACACAAATATTTTCATTAATAAAATCATATTGATATTTAAATCATAAAGTGAATAATAAATAATAAACATATTATAAATATTTTATAAATTTATTATTTATTAATAATATTTAAATTTTATATTTTAATTTAAAATAATATTCTTCTATACAACATATACATTACAAGCACAACTATAATCTATTGAATCTAAATAATATTATTTTTACCATTTATTTACATTCAAAATTTTCGTTAATTCTTATTTATTAATTTTTTTGAATAAAAAGGTATAATTTTTTTATTCTAAAATTTTATTGTGACCATTTATTTTTTATTTAAATTCTTTTTTTAAAAAATTTATATACATTATAAATATTTAATTTATTAAAATAATTTTTCAAAAATTTTATATTTTTGACAAAATATTTTTGTGTAGTACATGAGTTAAAATACTAGTATTAATATATATATATATATATATGTATATTATTAATTATATTATATTATTTTAATTAAATTCATTATTTTTCTTACAATTTCAATTCAAAAGTTTTAAAAAATATGTTATGTGTCAACTTCTCGTTATCGTTTAGTACTTGAACTTCTCTGCCCTAATCTTATTCGCATTCTCAGTGTCTGTCTCATTTAAAAATATTGCAGCAACCATAAATCGTTATTTATTAGAGTTAGTTGTTAATGTTATCACGAGAGGCCACTAAGTGATTCCGCACAAGAGACTACTGATTGTTCAAATCTATCTCATCATTATCATTGCTCTTTTATTGTCGTTTAGTTGAATCTCACATAAAACAAAGTCATCAATGACAAATAACTTGAGTATTTAGTTTCACTTATAGTTTCTAAAAATTTTAGTTTAAAAAATTGTTATATTAAGATACATTTAGTATTTGTAATATTTGAATATTTGCTTTTTATTTATGCTTGTACCTTTTTCGACAACTACGTATTGAATTTTTGTATTATTATAATACTCATGTGAAGTTATATAAATATATTTTTCTTTATAAATATTTTTTTCTCAAAAAAGAATGGATAATGGGTATGAGTATAGGCATGCGGATACCCATATAATACGAGTATGAAAATTAATATTAATACTTATGCAAATATAAAAATAAATATGATATTATCTTATCTGTTATCACTTCTAATATCATGTTGGACTTCCAATAAGCCCTGATAGTGGTTGTTGGAGAAAATCCTAATAGATTGATTGACAGAAAAAGATAAATGGCCAAACAGTAAGTGAATAAGCCCAAAAAAGAATGGACCAAAAAAGAAAAAGATAAAGAAATGAAAAGCTTGTTCTTTAACAATATTACAATCCAATTCAACATACTTGGGGGAAAAAAACCTGGTACCAGAGCTATAAAAAGGGTCAATTTAACCCTTTGGGTTGACTCACCATGACATAAATTTAAAAGTAAGTCAATCCAATGAGAATCACCTTTTTAATGTGTTAAAAAAAATTGTAATTGGCTTGTGGTTGAGCTAGGTTGATCCACCTAACTTAAACCAAAAAATAAAAATACAAAACTCAGAAATAAAAGAAAAATAATATGAGAATTATTTTCTGACAACCCCAGTACAATAGGTTGGAACAATTTATAGAAGATCTGATTGTTGCTTATACCTATATGCAATTATGCATCACAAAAGGGAATATAAAAGTGCCCAAAATCAGCCAAGAATATAATAACACACAATAATATGTTTGTTATTTAAAAAAATCCGAATAAAAAATCTACCTGAAGTTAAAAAACAATCCATACAATTCAGAGTGAAATTCCCTAAAAAAACTATTTTCAACATTTTGTAGTTTCAAAATATTATGATTGTTGTCAACATACACAATGTTTACAACAACAATAATACGTATAATGAATTTATTTATTTTTAATATTCTTAGAATGAATTTTTTTGGCATATGAAAAAGCTTCCTTTCCTTCTTAATTACAATGACATTTTTTTCACTGTTTTTTAATATTATCTCTACACTTACCATTTCTATGATACAAAAGAAAGAGAGGAAATTTAAACGAGTTTCTTCCTCTTTCTTTACTAATAGGGTATTGAGATAATGTAAAAAAAATTGAAGGTAAGAAAGATGATTCTTACCTCACTTTTTTTTTCATAAAAAAATGAATGTATAATTAAGCCTACAATAAGTGAAGAAACATTTTGACTTGTCAATTATTTTTATTTTGGAAAATATAATTAATTTATGTAACTTTTTTTTTAATGAATAAAATTTTTTAAATTCGAAACAATTTTATCTTTAAAGTGATGGAGTGAAAAAGTTTAAATCGGATGGCCAAAGAAATAAAATAGATGAAAAGTAATTTTTTTCTAATTTTTTATGATGATTAATATGCAATTTATATCTCTTAAATATTAAATTTTTTGAATTTAGTCTTTTAATGGTTCGAAATATTTTTTAAAAAGTAAAATTTTGATAAAATTTGAATAATTTTATAAATATATGTTAAGAATTCAAACAGGTTAGAGATATTTAGAATTTCATAATTTTAGGTGAAATAAAATAATAATATTTTAATAAACTATTATTGAGGGAAAATTGAAATATTTTAGTTTGTAAAAATTTTAGAAGAATTGAAAAAAAAACAGATAGAATTTTATTGTAACCGTTTAAATTTTTTTAAAAAATTGTTAAAAAATATTTTAAAATATATATTATTCATAATTATTGATTATTTAATATATATATATATATATATATATATATATATATATAGATAGATAGAGAGAGAGAGAGAAGAAAAGAAAAGATGAGGAGGTAAAGATAAGTTCTTTTAAAATTATTTTTTATAAAAAAATTTACTTAATAGATTATTAAAATATTAAATTTAATTAATATAACAGTTGAATAAGATAGAATATGTACGTTTATTATAGATATCATATTTTAAATAAATCAGGTCCTCAAAAAGATATAATTTTAAATAATTTACTTATATTTTTTAAAAAATCTAATAAACATTAATATAAAATTATCTAATAAATTTTTAATTAATTTTTTTATCGTATAATTTTTATAGGCTCTATTTATTTAAGAAATTTTTTTAATTTAACAATTGGAATAATAAATTTTAATGAATGTATGTAGGGACATAATCTACTTATTCTCTATGTTATTTTATTTTTTATAAATTTTATTTATAAACACATAAAAAATTATAATATGAATTTATAATACATAATAAAACTTAAAAAATTTATAAATTTTATAATAATATTAGCATACTTATAAATATTTAATTTTATAAATTTGATACGCATATTTATATAAATAAAGTTACTAGATTCAAAAGTGAGTAAATAAAATTGGATGTTTATAAATAATGATAAAGAAATCTAAAAAAAATTTGGGGGAGGGCCCTCAAGCTCTGGGCTGGTTGTGTAAAGGAATGTGGTTATCTTGGGAAAAGAATGTGGTCTCGACAATGGAAGCTAACAATGGAAGAATATTGGTTAGGAATAGTTAATGATCTGCTTCTGAATTCTGATGTCTAAATCTCTTTTGCAGAAGAGGATATTCTCTCGCTTTCTGTCTTCATAACCATAAAAGCATCTTTGCAAGACCACAGAATGTGAGGACGAAGCACCCTATTCTCATTCCTCAGTTAACTCATTCCACCAATGGTCCACTCTCTCATGGACGAAGGTTCCACCTTCCACCCAATAACCATCCCCACCCTTTTGTTTTTATTAAGGAAATCATTCTTTTTTGGCATGATTTTCTGCAAGTTTTTCATTATTTTAATATATTATTGTATGCAGATACATAAATCTAACCTAAAACACACAAGTGTTCTTAAGGACTATTGTGTTTTATTGAATTTGTTGTTATTGAACTTGTAGTGGCTTTTTCTTCCTTTTCTTTATCAACTTATGAAGAATTAAATGACAATCTCATTTTAAAAAGGAAAGACTATGCATAACATCCTAGTTTGATCATGATGAATTTAATTATAATTACATAAATTACACTTTTAATTTAATGATTTTTAATTATACTTTTATAATTTTTAATAAACTTTAACAAATGAACGAGAGTATATTAAGAATAATATATTAGATACACCTTTCTATATCTCCTACTGATTATTCCCAGTGGTTTGTTGTGTAGTTCAACTAGTGAGTAAAGAAGCAACACAAAGGACCAAATAAAAAAAAGGAAAGCTAAGTATGCAGCAGAGCAATACCATAGAATATGGAAGAAGATAGGGTCCCAAGCCAGTGAGGGAAAGGCTAAAAACTTTAAAGGAATTGAGTTCTTACGTCCTACTTTTGCCAAGAAATCTGCACACATATTGCCTTTCTAAGAGTGTGATAGCAATGGAGTATCTAGTCTTTATGGAGCATATCCTTATTCTCCTTAATAATAATACTAGTATATCTATGAAGAATGAAGGGAGAACCACTTATAATGTTTGAGAGCATCCTTTGAATTGGAATAACATAACACCTTTGGAGCACCTTTATTCCTAGCAGCATAAAACCAAAACCTTGCAATATTGAATTTAACTCTTACCTTATGGCTTTCTAAAAAGTCAATGGACCATAGAAACCGATAGTCTAGCTTTTGTGGCCATCATCAGGTGTTCTCCTAAAGAACTCCTGTAGTTATGGTTTCAATTTCAAATTCTCTTCTCATCAAAGCAAGGAATTTGACTTGAAAACAATAGGGTAAAGATTATTAAATACTTTGACTCTCATGATTGGAAAACTTTTTTTTTAAGTGAATATTTGTGTTTAAATTTGATAACAATATTTGTTCTTAAACTATAGTGAATTATTATTTATATAGGCACTGGTCAGATTTTGAATAAAAGTGTCAATTAGCTTTTAAACTTTTGACAAAAATCACAATACATATAAAATTAATTAAAAAAATGAATATGTTCTTGTTTACTCTGTGTGTACATTAAGTTAATTATTGTATTATGTTAATTGAGAAATTTCATTATCCTAAAATTATTCAGTTTTTAAATTTTAAAATTAAAAGAATACGATAAATTATATAAAAAAAATTAATCGACTTGATAAGTTAAGACTTGTTTTTGCATATCCCGTTGTGTTAATGTGTATATATATATTTTAAATTAATAAGTATGACTTGGCTTATATATATATTAATTGGTTTTTATTTATAATTTCTTGTAATTTTGTAGTTTCATTATCAGCTAATCAGCCTATTTCTCCGAAAATAAAAAATCTAATCACATTGTTTTGAAAAAAAATATTTGCATTTTTTTATTTTGTGCAAAATTTTCATTTAATCCTAATAATAATCAGTCATTCTTTAAAAAGGGATTTTATTTATTTTATTTTATTTTATTCTGTTTTATTCCTATATGAAACCTACTAAAAACTTAATATTTATGTTTTTTTAGATTTTTTGTACTTTTTTCTATCCTGAATAAAATTAACTAAACCTAACTAGAAAAAATCTAATATCCTCAGCATAAAAAAAGAAAGAACAAACAGTAAAGAAATAAAAATATATGAATTTATTATAAAATTTTTTATTAACTTCGGCTCTTAGAAGTATCGATAAATAAAATTTTTTTATAAAAAAAAGTGCATAAAAATTTAAATCTAATAATATACTCAAACAATATCAAATTATTTATCATCCAAATTAATCTTTGTATATAAATATTTTTTTAAATAAAATTTTATTATTATTAATTATTTATCTTTAATATTAAGAGTCAAAGTTAACAAAATTCTAGTCATAATTACCATAAAATAAAAAGAATGTGTAAATCCATAATTTTTAAAATGAATATTGAAATTATTTCTAGTATTAGATTGGGATTCCCAACAATGTCTCGGGTACCCTGATGAACTTATTGAAATGACATTCTTATTGTTAATATTCAAAAAGATTTTTTATCTTTCTTATTAATAAACTTGACTCTTTTAAAATGGGTGTTTATTTACATTTTATTGATATTTTATTAAAATATTAATTATATATGATAAATACTTAAATTTAAATAAATAGCGTGGAGGCGAATCCTATCATTAGGACACGAAATATGACTGCATGAGTGCATCTGCAGGACCATTGAACGTAGGGCATGAGGGCGACAACCCTCAAATTCTCTCAAAGTTAAAGAGATAACAAAAAATCCCACAGGCTTGGGGAAGGATGATTTTGGAATATTGAAAGTTGAAACTTGGATGCCGCACCAATAATCAATATTCAGATCCCTACTATTATTATTATCATAATTAAATTTTGTGTTTTTAATATCAATCTTTAAATCTAAATTTAAATATTAAAAGACAATAAATATATATGTATTTAATTTTTTTTATATTATTATCATTATTATATCAAGAATATAAAAAATAATAAACATTATTTTTTAAACGAAAGAGATACATGCATCCCACCAAGGCATTTCATTCCACAAACGGACCACAACCCGGCCCAATATCAGCAGGCCGAAACGTTAAATAAATATTTAAAAAAACATATGAACAAAAAACGAAAAAGCGTTAATGAAAAAATAATTGAGTACATTGTCTTATAAAATTTGAGTTTAAGGCATGTTAATTCTAGCTTAAACAACAGTTTTGAGTTTGTGTTCAATAAAGGAAGCTAGATTAAACCTAAATATACATTTGGTTTGTCTATCATTTTCCAAAAACATAATATATAGTGGTTTAGAAAATTTGATATGCATGTCATATACTACTTGATTTTTACAAATATACACATACGTACATATATTTAGTTGGAGTACGAGAGATGGGAAAAACTAATCTCAACTTACAATTATATCTCTTGCTTGATATTTTAAATTTATATATAGATTATTAAGATTAAAATTAATTAAAATAAATTTCATCATCTATGTATAAATGTGTATATAAATAACTTTTTTTCAGCGCTCAGACTCTAATTAAATATGTTTCTTTTATGAAAAACTCATTTTTTTTATCCAATTAATTATATTTTCGTATTAATGCTATCAAATTATAAAAAAAAATAAAATTAAATTAGACTTTAGAATAATAAGTAGGTCATAAAATTTTTTAGGTTTTGTTTGAAAGTATGGAAGAAAAAGAAAAAAAAAAGTTTGAAGGGAGAAGAAAAAGAAAGAAAGAAAAAGAGAAGGAAATTAAACCTCTTTCTTATTTAGATGTTTAATGTTAAAAAAGGAAGGTGATAAGAGGATTTAATTATATAAATAATTTTAAATTAATATTTTAATTTTTTAATTTTTTTTAAAAATAATTACTTAAAAAACTAACTTTTTTTAAAAAATTAAAAAAATATTATTTGTGAAATAATATGAAAAAGATAAAACTTTCAAAATAAAAAAACTCAAAAAATAAATTTTTAAAAAATTTAAAAAAATTCTCAAAACCTTCTTCTTCGTGTAACTAAATAATTCTTAAATAAAATTAAACTTCTTTTAATCCCTTCTCTCCTTCTAAATTTAACTATCAAATATAGCCTTTTGGTAAAAAAGTTGACACAATAAGCATAAGTTTATTTGAAAAAAGAAAAGAAAAGAAAAAGAGGAATCGTTTGCTTTATGTAAAGTGAAGTAGGAAAGTTGCGTTGTAAAGGCATAGCTTAGTAATTGCTGATTGGATGGTAAATTGGTGGATGGATGAATTTGGGTGATAAGATTAACATGATGTCATGTCATGTCGATGTGTGGACGTATCTGTGGCAAGGTACACGAAGGAATCCTAGTCCTTTTATCGTGCACCTGCATATCCTTTATTCTATACTTAATTTTCTTTTAATTCCATTTCGCTAGTTATTAAAAAGGAAATTATTTATATCCAATTATCTCACTTTATTTACTTTTAATTCCATTTGGGTAATTAATAGATTATATCGACTTTTGCTTATAATAATTGGTGGTTATAATAGATAACAATAATAGTGTCAAAGATGACATTTAAAATCATCAACCTGATTAATTGGGACATCATGGTTATTTTAATTTAATTTGTAGTCTTGAGTTTGAGTTTTAAGAAATGTAGTTGTTAGGTTAAATATTTAAAGTGAGAGTTTGTCACTTAATAATGATTAATTAGTGATAACAATGATAATTTTAGTGATAATAATAATAATATTATTAATCATCTTTAAAGGGAGAGAGAAAAATAAAATGATTTTTATAAAAAATTAAAATTACTTTTTTTAATATTTTATCTAATGATAATTAATTTTTAAAGTTACATTTAAAAAAAACATGCAGCATAAAAAAAAAAAATACTTGCATTTGTTGTAGTTTTTATTTATCATATAAAAGATGCTAGCAATTTTTTTTTAATACACTCTTATTTATTGATTGATAATATTCGATGAGAGAATGATAAGATATGTGAGTTCTGATTGTGTTTTAATAATTCTTATTTTTAATTTTTTGAGCTTAAGAAATTTTAATTAATAATTAAAATATATTAAAAAGTATATATTAAAAAATTTGTTACAAATACTCCTTTTATTACAATTTTTTATTCTCAATTTTCATAAGTTTAATGTCATCTAAAGGATTTATATTCTCTTCGTCATTGAATATCAATATATACTTTTGTAAACTAAAAAAACTTACGATATTTATTAACAGAAATAATGAATTTCATAGTCAATTATTGTGATTCCTTTTATGATAAAAATTATATAATAAAATAACATCTTATTATTTAAAATATAAAATAATTTAATTTAACCTTTTATGACCATAAGTATAATTTAAAACTTTATTTGAAACATGAAATTTTTAAGTGTAAATTCTTTTCAATTTGTTATACTTAGATTGATGAAAAAGATAAAATAATTAATAGAATAGAATAAAATTAATTATTACTAAATTTAAACCGTGATGGAATAAAGTGAAATATAAAAAAAAAAAACTAATACTAGAAACAATAAATTTCTCACATATAGCTAGGAGAAAATAGAGTGACAGAAAGAGAGATAAAAAAAAGTTATCAATGTGATTAGAAAAGAAAAATATTAGAATGTAAATGTAAAGTTCAAATATAAAAAATTAAGTTAATTCTATGCAAGTCTTATATTTTTCTTCTCTCAATTTAAGGAATAGAATAAAAAAAAAGGTAAAAGTAACTCAATCTTTACTAATTTATTTTTATTATTATTTTCTTTTCCAATAACTTTTTAATTTTAATTTTATTTTATTATATCTTATTTTATTCTTTGATTTGAGTATGGTTTTTTTATCTTATTTTTTTTTCTAAAATTTTGATTTTAATTTCTTAATTTTCTTGTTTTAGTTCTTGCTTTTTAAAAATTTAACAACTTTAGTTCTTAATAAAAGTATCATATAATAAAAAATGACAAAATTATATCTTTTATGTTTTAGCTTTTTTTTTATCTTTTAATTTTTAAAAATTCTAATTTAACTCTTTAATTTTTAAAAGTATTTTAAATAAGTCATTTTTTTTTGTTAAAAATTTTAATTTTGTTAAAAAATTTATTTTTATTTATCATGTGTACTATTTATCTTCTTTCTCCTTAATTTATTCTACCTTTGTTTCTTTTAGTTATCTCTTTTATTCTTCTTTTTTCTTCTTTATGTTTCTCCTTTTCTTCTTCTTCTTTTTTGACTTTTTTTTCTTTCTTTCTTTTCATTTATAAACTCACATTGTTCAACTATGGTAAGAAGATAAGAGTGTAGTTACAAAGTTTTTGAAAGGAAAATAAAGATTATAATTATTCATCTACTTCCTCCTCACATTTTTAATTTTTTCTACTTTTTCTTCTTTTTGTTATCGCTTTTCTTCTTCTTCCTCATTCTTTGTGTTCCTTCTTTTTCTCTCTTTTTTTTTTGTTTTTTATATTCCTCTTTCTCTTCATTTATGAACTCACATGATTTCAATTATGATTAGAGAAATAAAGGTTTGGTTGTAGATTTTTGAAAAAAAAAAAAAAAAAAAGCCTATAACAACATTAGATAAACGAACGAGAGTGCAACGAAATATACTCCAACTTACAACATGCTTAAATATAAATTATTTTGATGGCTTAGGTAAGAAACAATGGTAGGTGAGTGATATTTTGTGGTGGTAAATAACAGAGAAAAAACAATAAAAAAAGGGAAAAAATAGACAAAAGATTTACAGATGATAAATAATACCCATGACAACATGAAATATAAAATTTGACAAAATTAATGTCAATAAAAAAAGAAGCCTATATAAAATATTTTTAATAATTAAAAGACTAAATTAGAAATTTTAAAAATTAAAAATCAAAATAAATAAATTAAAGGATAAAAGATATAGTTTTGCCATAAAAAAGTTATTTAATTTAAAATTAAATTTAGGTAAACAAAATTAAAATTTTTACAAAAATACAGAAATAAAAAATATATCTCAACATTATTTTACTTTTTCTTAACTTTTCATTTAATTTCAACCACTACTAAATATCTAAATATAATCTTAAAAGATACCTCTTTTATACACATGGTACATCCTTTTTTTTCTCTCCTCTTTCTTTCTTTCTTTACAAATATAGAAATAAATCTTAGAAGAATAAAAGAACAAGAATCTATTGACTACACATCAGAACGTATATAAATATGCACAAGTACTTCTCCCATTCTAATAATTCCAAGTTAAAGCTTATCAATATTAAACTATGCCTAGATCAATGGACCCTCTTGTTCTTGGACGTGTAATAGGGGATGTTTTGGACCCCTTTACGAGTTCAGTGTCTTTGAGAGTTGTTTATAACTACTCAGACGTTATCAACTCTTGTGAGTTTAAACCTTCCCAAATCGTCAACAAACCAAGAGTTGATATTGGTGGAGATGACTTAAGGATCCTTTACAGTCTGGTATGCGTAGTTTCCATACATTCTTCACTTCAGTCTTTCGTTAATCCTACATCTATGTGGCAAGCTCGTTATAGTGTTGTTGAAATAATGGTGTGCTTATTGCATGCAATGCGCAGATAGTGGTGAACCCTGATGCTCCTAGCCCAAGTGACCCATATATGAAGGAATATTTGCATTGGTAAATGCCTTCTTTCAACCCTAATCACACATCAAGTAACGAACCAATACAATATAATTTTGCATCTTTTTCTAATTTTTTTCCTCACATTTCTCATTTTATTCAACATTTTTTTTTGTTAAATTGTAAAAACCCTTATAAAATATTTACAAGTGTATAATTACTCTACTGTATATATTAGAATTTAGAATAGGTTAATTGCAAACTAACTAGTTCAAGGAGGAGAAATTATCGAAGTCATTATAAAGAGTACCAACCTATAAAACACACCAAACTCATTAATTCACTGTATCTCAATTCATTTAATAAAAATATTTAAAAATAACATAAAATTATTATCTTAATTTTAAAAAGTTTAAACATGTGACTGATTTTTATAATATAATATATTTTGTAATAAATTTTTATAAATATTTTTTGTTAAAATTTAATTTTTAAAATATTAAAAAGTTAATATTTAATCTCTGATGTCAACTTTCTTATATTAAGTATTAAGTTACTTGATAAATAGTTAACTTAACATTCTCACACGATATATTATATTATTTAATTTTTTAATATTTTATTATTTAAAATTAATATTTATAAATAAATTTTTAAACATATTTAAAATATTTAAAAAAAAATCTCTTAAACTCAAATCTCCTTCCAACGCTCATTTTTCACACCAAACTCATTGTAAAATTTCATAACCATTTCTTCAAACATTTATGAAGCCCATTATTTATAAATCAGTGGAAGAATTCTAGCCAAATGAAACTAATATTACATAATTCAACAAAACTTACAAGAATTTTTATAACTTACTATTATATTTAACAAATTACATGATAATTAAAAAAATTTGATGTTTGTTGTGAAGTGGAAATAGGGTGGAGGTTTGGAAAAGGGGAAGGGTTGGGGGTTAAGGGAAACAAGAAAATAGGTGAGTTTGAAAGCTAAATTGTAAATATTTAAAATATATTTAAAAATTTATTTGTAAATATTAATTTTAAATAATAAAATATTAAAAAATTAAATAACATGGTATATCATGTGAAGTTTTGAACTAACTATTCGTTCAAGTTCAACACTTAACATAAAAAAGTTAACGACATAGACTAAATTTTAACTTCTTAACTTTCAAGACTAATTATTAACAAAAAATTTAATAAATATTTATCATAATTTTGTCAAATACTTTTAGGCGCATTTTAATAACAACAAAATTCAATATGTGTAAGAAATATGTACTATACTTTAATGACATTGAGATTGAATAAATCACTAGAATTATAAAATTTAACGCTACAAATTTATCAAAAATAATATTTAAAGCATATGCTTAGAAATTAATACATAATGAATTATATTTTTATTCATGATAAACAATTTTCATATTCATTTTTTTATCTTCTAAAATGAACATGTTGCAAGGTATCTTATAATTATGGGATTGATATTGTTTCTATTATACTATTTTTTTTTCTTTTAACTTCTTTTCATCATCTTTCTTATTATCACCTATTTCTTTCTTTCTCTCTTTCTCTCTCCTAAATCTCCTTTTTATACGATATGTTATTGAAAAATAAGCAACTAGCATTTCTCTGTTGAGAATACCATTCTGTTCCGGATTCTGCTCAATGTAGCACTTCCTAAAATTATTCACTACTCGACTTTACTAAATTAAAATGACTATCAAGCATTATAAAACTCACAAGATGACACACCAAGAAAATTGTAGATATAATATGAAAAATATTTTGCGGTGAATTATAAAATTCACTGATATATACATTATTTTCTGCAATGGATGCCTAGGTTGGTGACCAATATTCCAGCAACTACAGGGGCAACCTTTGGTACGCACACAACTTTTACCACATACACACACCAAATCTTGTAAAATGAGAGACATTAATTTTTATTCTGTTATTTAAACTATGTGAAAAGTGCTACATACTGAATTTTATAGGAGAAGAGATAGTGAGCTATGAAAGTCCACGTCCAACATCAGGGATCCAACGTATTGTTTTTGTGTTGTATCGACAATTGGGTAGACAAATCGTGCATGCTCCAAGATGGCGCCAAAATTTCGACACTAGAGATTTTGCTGAGGTTTATAATCTTGGATTACCAGTGGCTTCTGTGTATTTCAATTGCCAACGTGAAAGTGGTTGGGGTGGAAGAAGGATATAATGTGATGATGACCTTTCTTTGATATAACCAATTTAGCAAACATAACACATCAATAAGGTTGATCAAGTGACGCTACGCACTTTGTCTCAATCAATATTAGTGTGTAACACATTTGAAGCCTCTTCAATTTTTTTATGGCGATTGGAAGCCTCTCTCTCAAACTTTGTGCCCTGAAAGAGTATGATGCCGATAATATATAGATATAAATGTGATTTTAGTGTTTATAAGTGTAAAATTTTCTGTTTTTTTTTCATTTAACTTTTTCTTGTTTCTGATATCTTATTTTATAAAATTGTAACAAATTTACACTAGAGATATTAAATTTTATAAATAATCTTATATGTAAAAGCAAAAATATACAAAATTTTCAAATAATAAAATAAGAATTTAAACTTTTCCCCGACCAACATTGTGCTACTAACAATAGTTGAATCTCCTTTTTAACCAAATTAAAGGATTGAAATTAGAAAATACTTTTGTTGTTATCTAAAAAAGTACACAACCATGATTTGAGTATATCGTTTTTTCTATCTTTCGGGCAGAATTTAAACATTAAAATTAGAAAGTACTTTTGGCATAAGATTTGAAAGTATGTGCATCCTCTCAAATGAGTAATGAAAGGAAAAGTAAGCTCTAAAGCCCCTCAAATTTAATTAATATTTTTTTCAACACTAACACACATTCACATTGCTTCAACAAAGTTAACATTTATATATTATTTATTTATTTTATATTTTTGTTCAATCAAAATATAGATAAAAACAAACACTATCCTTTGGTGTTTCTCTTTTGGTCAAGTAGCCTTTGTTTATTTTGATAAACAGAAATTCAAACATTCTGCTAAGGCCCATTATCACTTACAGCCCGAAAGCATTGTGACACAGAGCAGTTTAGTGTTTGGGTCGACCCAACAAACAAAATACATTCTTGGGCCTGTGGTTAGGCTAGGCCGTGGATCAGCCTAAAACAGATAATAACAACATACTCCTATTTTGTTTTGCTTTTGCTCCACGTAATAGCATAAAAATAAAAATAAAAATTACTCCATTTTTTTTAATTTTCTTTATCGTAGGTTTCACCGGTTTTTTTTACTGATATGTTATGAGAAGTTGTCAAAGTAAATGGAATTTGTACAAGTTGTCTCATTAGATAAATAATCATATCGAATTAGATGAAGCTTGAATATCATAGACGAATGGAATGAGAATGTGAGTTCATTTAAGATACTTTTAATCTTGTTGGATTGGAATGAGAATGTTGATTGATTTGCTAATAGTTAAAATGATGCAATGTTGTGAAAATAAAAGGTTGATTGAGTTGTTTATACTCAATTACCCATAATCAATGCTTACAAAACCGTACTTTTCCCTAAATCAATAAGAGGGGATGTTGAAGCCTTCATGCTCAATTTAGGATTGAATGGAATCGGTTTTTCACTTATTGATTTATATTTTATAAATACAAGATAATAAATCACATTACTAAAAAACTATAGTTACATAAATATAAATAATTAAAAAACATTGATACTGTAAATATTATTTATATTTTTATTTAGTTTTGAGTATTATATTATTAAAAATAACTTTTATAGTAATTATTTTAAAGGTTATATCAAAATATTAATCAAATAATTAATAGTATAAAATATTTATTCTAACAATGAAAGAAGATTAATCGAACTTTAATTTATAAAAAGAGAAATGTTATTAATATACTTTTTAAATATATTTTAAATTATTGTCTAAAATTTATTAAGGACTATAAAAATATGATAGATATACATTAAATTAAATTACATAATCTTTATAATTTTTAAACAATAATTAAGAGTTTGTTAAAAATATATATTAAAAAATATATTATTAATATTTCTCTTTTAAAATTATTTATTATCATAATATCTATACTTCCACAGAACGCGTATCTAATAAACCTTTGAGTTAAGTTGATGATAGGTATCTAACTATAAATAAATCTTCATCCTTTATTTATATTCAATCTTGGATGTTAGTGTCTTTTTATCATCGAAATCATCTATTTTTATTTTCTGATTTAAAAAAAAATCTAAAGAAAGATCTGTAAGGCGTAGTTGTGCGAAGATGAAGTCCTTTTCATCTGATGATTTATATATATAAAGGAGATTTAACATATTTTGTTGAATGCCCACTTGTTAGCATGTAATCATATTTATGAACCAGAAGAATAATAAAGCCTTGCTGGCATTACATGCTTATAAGAATCTGGATTGGGAGGTGTGATTCAGAAATTGACCCAAAATACCACAGCAAACTATAAAATGGTATTTTGTGATTTAGAATCTAACAATACACAGAATGGTATTTTGGCATTACACGCTTGTAACAAATGGAGTTACGTACCAACAATTAATCTTGACCCAAAATACCACAACAAATTAACCACAAAGAACTTACAGGCGAGAAGAAGACAACAGAGAAGTCTAGATCAAGAACAGGAAATATTCTTTACTTTGGCTGCTTCTTCTTTATTATTATTTCCCTTAGATTTCAGAAAACATGAACAATAAGAAAAGAGTGATTTAATAATAATAATAATAAAGCCAAACAAGTTAACCTAAAATAAGGGTCATGAGATGAGTTGCACTTTAGTGATTGAAGTCCAAATTAACAGAAAAATCTATTAGAATAATACGCAAGAGAACGATGCCTATATGAATTTCGATATAGAAAAATCTATAAGAATCAACAAGAACAAATTGAAAGTTCTTTAAATGAATTCACTTTCTTTTTGCTCAAATTAGTCAAAATTAAACATTGCTACTTTCCACCGTCCAAATATACCGCATGTCCATTTCCATTTGCATGAGAACGATGCCTATATGAACTCCGATATATTCCTAAGATATTCATTGAATTGGGCCTTAGAGAGAATATAAATATAACTCCTCCGTTGCTCTGCCATTGTCAACACACCCCTCTTCCTTACAACTGATCATAAGCAATACATTGGAAAGTATTTAATTTGCTTTCTTAATTATTCTTCTTTCCTTCATTAATGTATTGTATTCTGACTATATCTTGCAAGTGTCAATAAAAATTATTATTATATATAAATTCTTGTTGTGTATTTGTAGTACATGTTAAAAAATTGGTTATATCAAACTTGGGTTATTGGAAGTTAAATGGTGCACTAGTGAATCATTTTTAGGGGTTTAGCCGTAAGTGTCATGAATGTGGTTATCATCTTTTTGGGCTAACGCGAGATACCATTAATGCTCAGAGAATGCTTATTGGCAGATGAAGCTATCTTCATCCCCATAACGTATCTTTTTGCAAGACCACAAAATGTGAGGATGAAACAACACATTCTGATTCCTCAGTTTCAAATGACTTGCTAGCGAGAAGGAGAAAAACCTCCAAAATGCTAAAAGGCATTGAAGGTCCCACATTTTTCAAATTCCCATCTTAACATTCCTCCACGTAGCCCCAAAAAAATTCCTCCACCTTTTTTTTTTTCATACATATTAAATATTCTGAAAAATCAAATCTCATTGAGTACTCCCCTAAGCTGAATAATGCAGCAACAGTTCAATTTTTCAAAAAACACAATTTAGTTTATAAATTTGAAACGGATTTTCTAAACCTAAGGGTTAAAAAACGATGTTTTTTAATATCGTTTTTAGTGTTTTTCTTAATTGCATAGATGAAAACGAAAGATGTTACAGAGAATTTGAATTTGTAGAAAAGTTCTATGTTCCGCGTATAAAAGCAAGGTGAGGGAACATAAGAAAATCCTCATTGACATGAACGTGACATTTCCTTATTTGGAGAGTTATTTCCAAAACTACTAATCCTTTCTCACAAGGCAAAGAGAATACCAAAACGTATTTTTCGTGCCGATAAATCCTTTTACGTGAATATTCTATAGCAGAACTTTTGGTATGCCTCGTCTTATCCTTCGGGATTTTTGGCATGTCGCTTACATTCTGATCGATAATATTAGAGCTATATATTTTACAACCATTCTTTTTCGTTAAGAAAAAGGATACAATTTTCACATTTATATAAGAAGTAATCGACAAAAATTTACATATGTATGACTTATATTTTAATTAAGATCTCTTTACTAATACGAATAATCTTCTTTGACCTTTGTGGGAGAATCCTGCAGATAATATATGCATTATTCGATATTTCTGTTAACACCGTATACTTGGACGATGAAAGGTGACGCAATTTGCTTTTGCCGTAAGGGATCGTGCGCAATCATGTATAGAAAATTGTACATACGTACATATATACATATAAATTATTGATTGTTTAGAATTTACTTCATCAATATTCTCATTAACGATTGTGTGACGTTTTTTAATGGAATAGTGCATGGTAAAAATGTCTTATAATAAAAAGATTCAGAGATCTTTATTAAAAAAAGTTTTAAAATATTTTTTACTATTGTATTTTAATACATTTTTATTTTAGTCCCCAAATATTTTGTTTAGTTTTAATGCCCATATTTTAATAAAAATAATATTCAGTCCTAAAATTTAAGCAAATCTACGTGCTTGCATTACACACTCATAAGAAGGGTTAAAACATGCATTAAACGTAATTAATCATATAATTACAAATAAACAAACCCAATCAAATTTAAATAAAATTAATCTTGATCATCCACAAGGACGTGGACCAAACCGATTAGGTTCTTTCACCTAGGCAATTATTTACATTGAACTCAAGAACCTTTATTTTTTAGTTTGGTTGCAACTTTTAAGAGAGATGCTTCTTTTCCACAGACGACCCACTCACCAAATCGTGTATAAATAGGCATAGGCATTTGCGCCATTCTAATTAAACCCAACAAAAAACACAATGGGTAAAGGTTATCAATATAATGCCTATATCAACGGACCCTCTTGTTGTTGGACGTGTAATAGGAGATGTTTTGGAGCCTTTTACAAATTCTGTTTCTATGAGGGTTGTGTATAACAATAACCCAGAAGTTATCAACTGTTGTGAGTTCAAATCCTCAGAAATTGTCAACCAACCAAGAGTTGAAGTTGGTGGAGATGACCTCAGGACGTTTTACACTCTGGTACCGTCGATTCGATTCCCAAGTTTTGGTTATATCTTTCACTGTGTCATTTTGAAAATTCTACCTCTCTATTGCTATAGTGGTTAGTTAATTACTTGCATGCATTTTGCAGATCATGGTGGATCCTGATGCACCAAGTCCAGTTGATCCACATAAGAGAGAATATTTGCACTGGTAAGAAAGTGCCCTGTCGCTTGCTTCTGCGTGTCTATTAATGTCTATGCCACGGCTGCGGCAACCCTAGTTGACCTTTTGCATGTAAACTTTTTTAAATAGAAGTATGTGATGGAGGTTTGAGTAAAATTTTAATGTTGGGTTGATTTTTGAAAAATATTATATCATCAAATTTATTATGCCTTGGGTGATGTTATTAAGTCACGTAGATATTTAACTTTTTTTACAATATTTACTTTAAAAATTGAAAAACCTATACGATTCAAGTTGCTTCGAATGAATGAGTTAGAAAGATATTAACTTGAAGGCCAATCCAAGTCAATTGAGTTTTTTATAGTTGACATGAATATCAATTCTACTTTTATCCTTCAAATTGGACAAAGGTTTTGTTCGAGTAAATTTTCAAAGAAGTTTTCTTAGAAAGAAAAAAAATTTAAAATAAAAATTAACTTATATTTTTATTTTTAAGTTAATTTCTTTAAAGTATAAGATGTATGAATTAATTTTAATTTATTTTTAATCTTTTATAAGTGTTTTATAAAAGTTCTCCCAGATTAAATCAAAATTGAGTGGGTTTATATTATATAGATGAGCATGATAACATGATAGGGTTCTTCTCCCCACCTCTGCATCCGTCTCGGTTGAAAAAACGAAATTAGTTCGTGAGAATGAAAAAATAAAACAACTTTATCTTAGTTGGGTTAAAAAATTCCCTCAAAACTGATCTTTTTGCAATGTAAACTCCATTAGTAATATCCTCATCGGCAAATGAGGTGGAATAACGAAAAAGGTTGAATCTTTAGTGAATGAAAGTTCGATAATCAGTTTTTATATATCAAATTTAAATCTTTATTATCAAAAAAGATTTTTTAAATTTATTTTCAGTAAGAATATTTTTTTAAAATATTTTCTTTCTTATGCATCGTTATGTCACTTTTTTTTATTAAATATTTATTTATTTTTATTTTATTCTTATACCTTTAAAATATTTTTTTAATTTTAAATTTTGATATATATAACAAATTGAAGTTCCTTCTTTTTTAAGTAAACTAAAATTTGTAATTGTTATAATTTTAATTTTAAAATTTAACTTTTTCATAATTTTTCTTAATTTAAAAAATGCTCTTCTTTAATTTAATCTTGTTTAATATGATAAAATATATATTATTTTAATTTATAAATTTTACTAAACTTAAAAAGTTTCATATAATATATGTATTTAAATAAATAAATAATATATATAATCATATTTTTAGTTATTAATTGAAGTTTATTGAAAATAATGAGAATCATTAAATTAAGAGACAAATTTACTTTACTTTTATGATTTTCAAGAAATTTTAATTAATAATGAATAATATATTTAAAATTATATTTACTAACATTTTTCTAAAAATAATAGACATAAATTAGTAATGATATATAGAATAAATTTGAATATTCTAAATGAACATGCACATCAATTAAGATTGATCCCCTAATATGGAGAAATCAACATTTTTTCGCAAAGCCTTGTTTTTCTTTTCTTAAGCAGCTATCTTTATAAACTTGCGTGTCTCTAAATTGGTGAAAGGTTCTTCCAAAAGGGCATTAGCCCTATATAGAGTGTCATAAAGAATGTCAAATAATTATTTGGAGTCCTTCTCCGTGAAGTTCATGTGGGTACCATACCATTGGTCATAGATAGTGCGAGAAATGGTTCTCCAATATATGCCTCTTGAAATTGTGATTTGATCACATGTATAATAATTGCATGACCTAAACCTTTAAAGTTAACCAAGTAAATAATATTAGGTAATACATAGACTACGTTAAAGATAAAAGAAATTTAGAAAATATCCTATCTTTCATCAATTGAAAGATATTCTTTTTATAATTAACATAATTTGTATTAGATGTTCAGAAAAATGTCAGAGATTTTGCTTAAGAAATTCTTAAGATAAATATATAAAATAATATAATCACAATACAAAAATTAATATAAAAAGTCCCTTTAGATAGATAATATAATGTAATCACAACACAAGTTAATATGAAAACTTAAACACAAATTCTTTTCTTAATCATTCTATCACTCCAATACATTCACATTCTCTAAAGTTACTACCTAATCTCATAATATTCTAAGACAAAAGTTTAAAGAAAAAAGTAGATTGAAATACAGTGTTTGTGGCGAGTATATATAACTTAAAACAAAAGACTTATTATTTTAAAAGCATACATAATGTATGGCTTATTTTAATTTATTCTATTCTAACTTAGAAACATGATCATAATAATCGTGACTATGTTTCATAAAAATATATATTACCAGCAATTATATATCTTCATCGGTGTCATCATCGTTAGGTTGCTTCTTAATATCTATGTGGTGAGTCTTATGATCATAGATAGCATGAGTATGATGATTGAATGTTAGAAGATGGTTTTGAAAACCCTAGGGTAAGAAACACAACAAATGGAAGCACGTAGAGGTGGATTAGGTAGGAGCTTGCAGTCAGCTTATGCATTGAACCTAACAATGCGTATAGGTCTTCATCAAGAGCAATATAACTTGGTATTGTTCGATAATTCTCGTCCTCTTACCCATATTAGTAAATCACCAGTGCCTTAACCTGATATCGTGTTGTAACACTGTATAATAATATGTTGCAAAATAATTTTTGCATATAAAATAAGTGTCTATCTATTAATTTATTTAATTTAAATAAATAATAATTGTTATATGTGAGGAGGATATGTCTATACTATTAGACAACAATAATTGTCATGAGGTCTATTGCATGGCTTTGCTCGTTTAAGATGACGCTTATCATCATTGCACCTAACAAAATTATATTTGTTATCTCATGTTAACTGAATAACTTTATAATACATATTCTTAAAAGGAAATAGCTTTTAAAGTATGCCTTAAGGGATAAAAATGATAACACTTGTGAAAAGTGCACAGAAGAAGCGAATAACAAGCTATTTTAGATTATTTAAAATTACTAACAAGCTAAAAAGTAAAGTTTTCGACCAATACTTAACACAATAGCTCAAAATATTGAAATGGGGATTGGAAATTGCAAGAAAATTACAGTTTTAAAGGAATCGAAGTCAGACCATTAGTAATAGTCTTTCTTGATGTCAATTTCAACCATAAATTTTTCATTTCAGAAAATTAGTAAGTTAATTTTCTAATTTTATCTTCTATTTTATTTTAATTTGATTTGATTTTTTATTGTATTTTAATCTCTCATTTTTATTATGATCCTTTGACTTTTAAATGCTAATGAAATACATTATATGTTAATTATATTTAACTATTTTATTTACCTTTTATTATTATTATTATTATTATTATTATTGTCTTCATCATTTTCTTCTTTTTCTTTCTATATAATTATTGCAGTCAAATATAATAATAAAAAATGATTTTTTAATTAACGTTTAAAAGTTAGAAAATTAATATTAAATATAAAAAATTTAAAGTATCAAGCTCAAGTAAAAAATAAAATTAAGAAAATGACATCAAACATATTCTCAAAAGACTAAAACATCAGTAAAGACAAACAATTTCCACGTCATCCAATAATATATTTAACGCTCATAAAAAAGAGAGAGTTAACTTTGTAGGTATTCGTTTATATAATGTAATTGAAATTATATCTTTTTAATTCTCTTTTTCAATTTCATCCTTCACTTCTAAAGTGAGCTTAATAAATAATTATTGATAAAATAATGTTAAATAAAAATAGTGAAAAGTTATCCTTATATTAATTTTCTTATCATATGTACGGGGTGCATAAGTTCAAAACATAAAAATAGAAAAAAGTTATAAAAAGAGATTCTTTACTATAATAAAATGCTAAAATTATTTAATATATGTTTTATAAGTAATAAAAACACATAGGAAAACATGTTGAATGTTCCATATTTGATATACCTGATGCATATATAAGAGAAAATAATTGCCCAGTAGTGAAGTTTATGAAAAAAAGTAAGTATAGCAATACTTATATTATTTATTTCAGAATAATTGTTAGCGTTTGATCATGAGTTTCAAATTGGTAAATCATTAGAGTAAAAACTTTTACATTGTTAAGAATTATTGTTAATATGATAATTCATAATTAAGTACGGACCATGTAAAAAATATTTACACTATCAATATGTTTTTAATCAACTTTTTATAAAATTGAAAAACATTAAAGATTATCAATTAATATTACAAAGAAAATCAAAAGATAATTATAATAAACCAATTTCAATTAATGAATTTTAAAATTTCTAAAATTCAAACCTTTTAAAACGGTAAGTATTTTCAAATGAAAATAAAAATAAAAATAAATACAAGTTATTAGCTGTAACTTCGTTATGACCCGCATTGGATACGCAGGTTGGTAACCAATATTCCCGCAACTACAGCCGCAAGCTTCGGTGCGTATATTTCGCTTTCATTTTCTATTCTCTTTCTCTCTTAAATTGTTTGGGCCACTTTTTATCTAACTACTTTATGTATTTATTTTGATAAATTATATTTAAATATATTATTCTGAAAGCAATTATAATCCATAGTCTATACTTTTTTAGAAAAAAAATACATCTGAATATTCTTTAATTCTTAATTTTAAATTCAAATATTTGAAATTATTTTTGTATACATTTTTCATATATATATATATATATATATATATTTATAATTTTCAAAGTTTCACTCAAATCATTAATGTTCAATGTGTCTTAAAGTTAACATCAATGATACTTACATGTCTTCTAATTGTCTTGCCAATGATCAACAAAAGATTTAGATATTATTAGCAACTTCTTATATATATATATATATATATATATATTATATTATTTTTAAAAAGTAAATAGTTTAATTAAACGTACTTTATATAAGTCATACAGTTGTTGAATTATTGAGTCCATCATACAGAATAATGAAAAATAAAGAAAAATATAAGCTAAAAGATTTAAGCAGAATGGATGAAGTTAAGGAATGTATTATATGTTATATTTAACAAAAAGTACTAGGCAAATTTAAAGAATAATTTTATCATATGGCTATAATAGATACAATATTTCATAAAATTGACTGTTGAACGATAAAAAAAAAGCTCATAAAAAGTTAAATTTAATATAACATAAATGAGAATGTTACATAAAATGATATATTAAATAAGATAAGACTAAAATAAAAATGTAAAATTAATCTTAGAATGTATTACAATTCATAAAACTGTTTTTGTCATGATAAAATGTGTCTTTATCTTCTTTCTATATAAATTGAAAGCTATAGGAGGAGATGGGATTTCTTCGAAATTTTTTTATACTATTAATTATCTTAATAATTGATAAATATTTGACAGTGTGCCCACCTTATGTTCTCGGATTTTTATGATAGAGTGTCATTTAACTTTAATATTAACAATATCACTCATTATTTGGTGTTATATTAATTTGTATATATTTTATAGTTTCATTTATTGATATTCTTAATAATTACATGATATTTTTAAAAAATTGGTATTAGCAGATATTAAATCAAGTAATATTAACGTATGCATGTGTATTGTACATTTCTTTGTTGTAATCAATTGATATTACTAATTAATGGTATTAAATAGGAGAAGAGATTGTGAGGTATGAGAGTCCACGACCAACAGCAGGAATACATCGTATTGTTTTTCTTATAATTGAATAAAAGAAAAATTTTCAGGCAGAAAAAAAACTACAATAATATTTTTAATCTTACAAAATGCAAACTAAGGCCCACAAGCATCCTGCAAAAGCCCGAAAATGTGGAGCACTACAGATTTTGAAAGCAAGGAGATGGCCGAACAATAAATCTAAGAGAAAATTTTGACCCAGAATAAAGAGAGAGAAACTAGAGTTATCTGTATGGGTCGCTTGGTGAAGATTGATCATTTCATATACAGACTTGGACCAAGTAAAATTTTAATCAATGTAATATGATGCCTATGTTGGTTAATCCATGAAAACTGCAAGTTAAATGAGATTCGTCCATTGATTACAAAAAGGTAATGTTTTATAAAAATATTTAACTATTTTAAGTTTAAAACCAAAAAAGATTTTGAGATGCAGAGCTATTTGAGCTACCCCACAAATCAATTATTTACAGAAGTTCATTGTGAGCATTAAGTTTGAAATTTAATTCAGTATGGCAATAGGAAATATGTGTTAATGAAAAATGAGTATCTAGTTATTGTGCCCTCCCTTTGTGAATGAGAATATGTTCATTTTAATAAGAACATAACATCAAGGGAAAACATTCTAGTATTCATGTTTCAAACACCTCGAACATATATTACGGGAATTGCTTGTACCACATCATTCTTTTGGTGTGTTCAAGGAGAAAATAATATAAAGTGTAGAAGGTGCATGTGACCATGCAAGTGTAGGGAGGTAAATTAATGCTGCATAATAATATTCAAAATTGATTTTTCGTTGTAACGAATGCAAAGAAATAATGTAGCTTTGGAGTAGAACACAAGAAGATGTTGGCTGTGAGGAGAGACGCAGCCAATGTATATGGTGCATGGGGAGAAAGAGGGAAAGAGATAGGAAGTTTTGTATATTAACAAATGGGACATTTAAAGGTGTTTATTTTGTAATAGCACAAGGTATCTTAATAATAATAATTTAAATAATGAAAATCTTAATAATAATAATAATATAAAAAAAAAACATAGCTGCCTTGTGGAAATAACAATAAAGAAAGAGTAGAGACAAGAATGCAAGGGCTTGGCGTTGCTTTCGGCCCTTCTACTTTTATTTTTTAGATTATATTGATGGATCTTTGGATTCTTGGGATTTCTCTCTATCGCTTTTTTGGGTGGAGAATAATGATTTTGCGTTTAATTATGGTAAAAGAATTATGGACTTCTTTTTGTCATATATTAGAATTATTATTGTTATTAACCAACAATCTTAAATAAGGAAAAAACAAAAAACCGAACAGTTTGGTGTTCGGATGTTTTAAAGATGATTCTCTCACTTTCTATCTTTATCCCTACAAAGTATCTTTGCAAGACCACAAAATGTGAGGATGAAACACCAAATTCTGATTCCTGAAATTTCATACATAAATCACTCGCGAATCGCGATAGGGGAACAATTAGTATAAGACTCAGAAAGGTCCCACATTTTCAAATTCCTCTCTGCCTCACCACAAGACCCTTCTATATATATATATATATATATATATATATATATATATATATATGCATAATATAATTTCTAACCTAGTTGAAGGCTCCACCACCTTGCTCAAGCCCAACTTGTGAGTATTGAAAATTATTTTGTTCCCTTGTAGCTATTCGGTGATAGATCTTCACTCTCAAAAGATTACTTAACTGAAAATTACATCCAAGTTATTGTAATTTTATATTTAGAAATAGAATTTTGACTAAATTAGAGTCTTTGATAACAAACCTTAAACATAAAAGAAGTGGGACCCACATTAAATTATCAATTAGCAACTCAAGTGTGTCATTTGATAGTAATTGGTGTTGATATAGTAACTCTAACTTGTTCCCTTTTTGCGGATCTTGCATGTTTTAGTTTGATGATAAGTTGTCGGAAATTTTTTAGAGATAAATAATAAATATAAAAATGTGTAATATGTTTGTGAATTTTACTTGAAAATGTTTCAAAGTTAATAAATTAGAGTAAAAATTTTATTGCATTTCTTAAAATAATAAAAATTATGTGACATTATTAGAAAGAGTTTATAATTATATATTACTATTAAATTTGTTTATAACAAACAATTTGTTCTTTGAAAGCAAAAATATCTATGTACTAACACCTCATCTCCAATTTGACATTCAAAGAGCCAAACACCTAAATGTAGAATGTAACATTTATCCAAAATAATGCCTTAAAACTCACAGAGATTCACAACCAATCCCAAAAAATACAAGTCAACAATTCCCATAACAAATGAATTATAAGACCAAGGACCTTGTCAATCTATTCTTGTGTTAATATGTTGGTATACAACACAAATAATAAAGACCAAGGGTCTTCAAGCAGAGACATTAATTGCACGATTTATATGAATCACTAAAGCCAATCGCCTCAACTTTCTATTCACTTTGTCATGCTTTTCTAACCCCAACCATCACATCAGAAGCATCACTGCAAGTGGTCTAAGCTTCATAGTGTAACCAATCTTGTGTAGTCGCTGCCAATTTCTTTGATAGTTGTGCAGGTGAATACAACAACCCTGACGATGATCGGGGGCTATTGGTGGACTGCGAACATGATTGAAAAAGTAGAAATAAAAGATTGCGGGTGATGTTTGGATGGACGAAAAAGAGATTCAACTCTATTGTGTTTCGAGTAATGATTTTTAAGGATGGAATTTCAAAACATTAAACACCTAGTTTGTAAAATTTTGAAACTATATAAAAAAATAACAACTCTACAAACCTATTGTTTTTAGTTGTAAACCTTAGGCTCCTTGATGAACAAAAACTTGTTAGGACAAGTGAAGAAGTCTCCTTCTAACATATGTCATTATTATTGTAATTTCTTCATTTAGTATCAAAGTATCAATACAAACATATTTAAAAATAAAAATGTTAAAAAAGTGAGAGAGAAAAAGTCCAAGTTATAAGAATAAATAGTATTACATCCTTGAAGGAAGAACATGATCATATAAAGAGGCGTAATTAAGAATACAAAAATAAAATAAAATTGAGGTTGAAGTCATATTTTGTTTCTCTCATTTTATAGCATAAAAGGAGTGGGGTAGGATATGAAAATAGGTCATGTTAAAATATAATTTCTAACGTATAAAATTATCAATATATAGCAAGGTTTCATATTTATAGATAAGTTACCATCTCATTTCTTAAATGTATTTCACTCTATCAGCCAAGCTTTTTCTTCTACAATTGTTTTTGAAAATGTTTTTTTTTATTCACATTCTTTATGTCACATATATTTTAAGAAAAAAAAAGAGACAAGAATAAAAATGAGAAAAAAATTAAAAATAACAGGATTGTGATTAAGAAAAGAAAGAAAGAGATTTAGAAAGATGTAGAGTAGGTCTAAAAATTATAAATGAAAAAAATCATGGTTAATTTTCCAAATAAACTTCCAATTTCGCACATTAATAGTTGAAGTTAACTCACCTTCCAGTCTAATCAATTAAGTTCTAATTTTTTTTTTTTTCAAATTATACCGAATTGCCACCATTCAGCAGTAATATGAATTTTAATTTAACCTCAAATGCATTAATAAATTTTCAGGTTTTTTTTATGAGACATCTATTACTAAATAATAAGAATTAATAAAATAGTTAAAATTTATTTTTTTAAAATATTATTAAATTGAATCTCACTGTCAACATTTATTTTTGATAATTTAAATTTAAATTTTTACTAACTTTATTTATTAATTTTAAATAATAATAATAATAATAATAATAATAATAATAAATAATCCATAAAATTTATAAAAATGTTTCATAATAATTAGCACCAAATTTTTGTAGATGGTACTTTTTGAAAAAAATTAAAGGGATGAACTGACCTATGTCTTATGGGTGCCCCATGCTGGCTTTTGCCTAGGCATGCATGTCTTCAACATAGAAGTGGCATGGACAAAACTAGGATTGCTTTGATCGAAAAAGAATATATCAAGTTATCTAAAGGAAAAAGAATATATTTTTTAAAAAGTCATAAGAAGCCAAATTTAATTGTTGTATGAACCAAAAAACTTAGATCATATGATGAATCAATTCGAGTGATCAAATTCTAACCTTCTATGGTGCCACAGATGCAGGAATCCTAACCTTTATAGCGCATCTGTGTATACTTTATTCTTTATTCTACGTTGATTATCACATTTTTTTTTGGTCTCGTACATGTTGCCAATGTTAGAAGGGAAAAATAATAAAATCAAGGAAGAAGATTGGTAGAAACGTAGTTTTTGTTCTTCGCTTTTCATAAATTGCTATGATTTGGTTGTACTAATAGAGGGAACAATCAAGAAAACGACTTGGTTGAGATAGAGACACCCACCACATCTTGAACCAGAATGCATCAGATGCAGTAACAATGAAGAGCTTAGGTTGCGATCCAAACAACAGTTATATGTGACGGATTTTGATGGTCCAAATCCTTCCTTAACATTCACCGTGGTAGCCACACCTAATGACCACAAAGTCAATTACAATATAAGAACAATCACACTGGTTAATTGGACATATATATTTGTCAAATTCTCTCATTAACCTTGGTATCTCTTAACAAATGTACAATATTATTATATATCATGCATCGAGTATTCCTTAAAAGAGGACTTGTAATAATAGTGTGAAATGTAACAAATGACATACCAACGTGAACTTCATATCCATATATAAACCACATACTTGATTTCTTTGAATTTGAAACCTGATACATCAAACTATATTTTGTAGTTTCTATTTCCTATCCGTTACATTTGTATCCATATTAAAAATATATATTGCTAATTTTGAAAACTATCAAAAGCAGTATCGATAATTAAAGGTTATTTAACCACTTAAATGAACTTAATAATGTAAATTTTTTTCAGAATTTAACACGCTCTTCTATAGATGAACTCCAAAAATAGAGCAAGAAAGAATATAATTGGTTAACTCCGTCTCAAAGAGAAATGACGAAAAGAAGTGGGAAAAAAAAAGAGAAAAAGAAAACAAGAGGAAAGATGGGATGATAAATAATGCTTAAGAAAAAAAAAAGATATAGTTTAACTAAGTAAATAAGTAAAATAAGAGGACATAATCAAAGTATCATCAAATTAAAAATGATTGTAAAATTTAGGAGAGGACCAAGTCAAAATATCTTATCTCAAAATAAAAGTTTATATAAATAAGAACATTTTTTTTATTTAATTGAAATAAAATTACTTTTATCAAGCAAGTAACGAGTTTGTTCCCTTTAAAACTTTTAAAATACAGAGTACCTAACATACCAAGGTAACTTAAGTGTGTCATTCGACCACATCTACAATTTAAATATCTTCAAGCATATGGCATCAATAAAGAAGTTTGCAGATAACATCAGTGCAACTTTCTGGGAGATCTATTTCCACACAAGGCAGGGTTCTATCTTTTAATTATCTCACTTTCACAGATATAGAAATAAAACTAAGAAGAAGATCAGAATCTAGTGATGGCGAAATATCTTAAACTCACATATACCATAGAGCATGTATAAATAGGCATAGCCGCATATACAGGAATTACCCTCACTACACGAAATAAAAAATAATCAAGGTGAATAGTTTATATATCTTAGAACAGTTTATCAATATCATGCCTAGATCAACGGATCCTCTTGTTATTGGACATATAATAGGAGATATTGTTGACCCCTTTGCGAGTTCTGTGCCTCTAAGGGTTGTGTATAACAATAACAATGAAGTTATAAACTGTTGTGAGCTCAGGCCCTCTCAAATCGTCAATCAACCAAGAGTTGAAGTTGGTGGAAATGACCTAAGGAACTTGTACACTCTGGTATACCTTCAACTCTCCATAAGTATTGAGTTATATTATATCATTCACTTTGGTTTTTCGAATTTTTTACGTCTCTGTCTATCTAGCTAGCATGCTTTATGATCGTTATGGTTACTTTTGTTGCATGTGCTTTATATAATTTGCAGGTCATGGTGGATCCTGATGCACCTAGCCCAGGTAATCCTAATGAGAGGGAATATTTGCACTGGTGAGTGTCCTAATCGCTGGCTTATTGTTACAATTTATTAGCATACTCACGGATTTCCCAGTTATTTCTAATCTAGCATATGCACGTTGGACATATTCATTGTTCAAAACTAATTACTATGCCATTTTTTATTATTTTTTTATAGAGCATGTATGTATTAACAGCTTTCAAGTTTAGTCACTCTTACGAATCAAAATTTTAAAAAACTTTAGTAACTTTTAACTCAAATCAGTGAAGATAGAGTCCAGCTCAATTTACGTAACTTTTATAATTTTTTTTTTGTCTTTTCTACTTCTTTATTTATCTGCATTAATGAAGTTAATTTTTTTCACAAATATAAATACTTTGTTTCTCTTTATTTTCTTTCTATTTTTTTTTTCATAATAATCACTTATTTAAGTGACACTTAAAGAGTAATTATATAACCGTGCATGCATTGCTTATTAGTAGAATATTTTGGCTCTTATTATTCTGTAACATCTCTTTTATTGCAGTAAATGTTAGCAATACATTCTTTATTATTAATTAAAATTTATTAAAAATTATAAAAATTATGTATGTCTAATTCTTAAATTATTTTTTTTAAATTTTTTAAATTTTTAATAAATTTTAATTGATAATAAAAAGTGTGTGGCTAACATCTCTTTTCTTCTGATCAAATATCAAAATTTGGGCAAACTGCCCAAATTTCAAATAGACTTAATCATACCTAGCATCCTCTTCTTCAATGCAAGAAAATATCTATCATATATTCCAATGACTTTATGTTGCATTTCTTTTATGGATATGGATTTAGTCTCGTAATTGCACTGTCTTATCACGTTATTTTGTATTTTTATTTAAATAATTTTTTTTATTTAAATAAAAGTACATAATTTTGCTTGACTGGATCGTGCAGTTCCACAAAAAACGAGACTGAATCCTGATCCTTCTTTCATACATCACTGCAAAGTTTTTGTGCCATGGACATATCATAAGCTCATAACTCACCTTCTTAAGATATAAGTCATTGAAATTATTCACGGACGCATATATTAGCCTTAATATTTGGTCTTTTAGTTTCAAGGAATAATGAGGTCTATGGACTTCATTTCTATAAAATGAGGACACATTTTGTTTTCGACCATCATTTCCCTACAAATTTGTACTTCCTCTCATAATGGTGTCAATGTTCATGCGTGATTGCATCTAAATATTCTGAACTTTAATTTTTTGTCAACACCTTTTTGTCGTCCAAATATTCTGAACTTTTTCGCACCTTCTTTTTGGCAAACATATACTTTATTATATGCTTTTTAAAATATGCAGTTATATATTTTTACTTTATTTCTAATTAACTCCAAATCATTCATGTAATTAAATTATAATAGAACACTATTATTTAATGATAAATTATCATATCATTGAAATAGCAGATTTTTGTAATTATTAAAAGTCATATTTAAATTTTTAATTAATTAATAGTATAAAAATAATTACAGTAAGAATATATATAAATTAAACTCTTTTTTAATCACTTTCATTTCACACTTCACATGCAAAAGTAGACTTCATGGTATATATAATAACATTAACACAAGAGGAGATTAGTTATTTTAAGAGTAACTTTAACGAGAATGATTTTATTTTATATTTTTAAAAAATATTAATTTTTTCAATTTAAATTTTAATTAAAATTATATATTTTTGTTTATTATGGATATTAAATTTTAGATAAATTAAATGTTTATAAATATATACATTTATAATTAATATTTATTTATATTTTAAATATATATTGAATATTAAAGTAAAGTTGTCAAATAAATTATTAATTAATTATTACTTATATGATTTTTGTAGGCTTAATTTATTTTAAAAAACTTTTATTTTAACTATTAGATTGATAAAATTTAATATTTACAAAATATTATAAAATAAATAAACTCTTATCGACCGACGCTATACGTTTTAAAACTTAACTCACCATATGCATGTGATCACTGATTAAGTGTAGGGTGAATTTTCAAAACATATTATCTAAATATTATTAAAATAAAAGCAAATTAGTTACTTTTTCATAAACTTTTTTTTTCATTGTGTATAATGTGAGGGATTGAAAAAATATATGATTTCACGCTTCTCTCCTCTTAATTTATCTTAAATTTAAACATATAACATTTAGTAAACTTGTAGCAAAGTCTTTATATAAAAATTTGTAAAGTATAATTTAAAAACAACTTATCTTTTTAAATTTTAAAAAAAATTAAAGGAGAGAACTTGTCAAAAATTTTCCAAAAAAAAAAAAAGTATAAATTATTTTTAACTTATTAAAAAATTTATTATTTTTATACTAATATTTTTTTATAAAAATTTCTCAGAAATTTACCCAAAGATGACATAAAACTGTTATATGAAACAATTTTTGGCTTCAGCATAATTTATTAACAGATTACTTTCATCTTTTCTTGTTGATGGATAGGTTGGTAACCAATATTCCAGCAACTACAGGAGCAACCTTCGGTGAGTACACAACCTTTAGTTTCTACATATCTCCCTAAAATGGATTACTTACATTTTATTATTAATTTTCTTAAAATTATATTACAAATTTCTTAAACATTTTAACAGAATATAAAGTAATTTTAGATTATTTAGTAAGTAATTTGAGGTTACATTTTATAAAAAATATTAACAGAGCAACCAATTTAAACTTTATTACTACGATCCTATGATAGAAAAAAATTAATCCGATTGTAAGTATAAAATATTAATTTAATTAGTGAATATTCATGTGTGTATGCGTAATCAATCATCCATCATCGTCATCATCATTATAATATTACAGTAGAGAAACAGTAAATATTTTGATAAGTAAGTTAGTATAAAATATTGTGTAGAAGCGATATTTGACAATGGAGATGAGTTTTTATTTTTGGGAACATGAATGATTAACAGGAGAAGAGATTGTCCCCTATGAAAATCCACGACCAAGAGCAGGGATCCATCGCATTGTTTTTGTGCTTTTTCGTCAGTTTAGTAGACAAGCTGTGCATGCTCCAGGGTGGCGCCAAAACTTCAACACTAGAGATTTTGCTGAGATTTATAATCTTGGATTCCCTGTTGCAGCAATCTATTTCAACTGCAAACGAGGAAACGACACTGATGGAAATGCAAGGAGGAGATAATATGAAGACCTTCTAGATATTGGTAATATAATTTAAGTATAGAGCCAAGCACGTAGGTACCATATTATATATATTCTTAATAAATGTGACCATATGCCACTCAACCCTAGCTATTTCAATTATCTAAACCTCTTTATATCTTCTAGTTGGCTTCATTTTCTTCCCTGCAAGCCTACTTAAATTTAACTGTGGCAATGCTGGATTAATTTTATGGTGTGACTATATCAAGAAGAGTTTAAAGTTGTTTAATGGTGTGAAATTTTTTTCTAGATTGATATATACTTCATACGCAGTGCTCGAGTGTATAAACTTTTCACTTTTCCCTTTTCATTTTTATCTTTTACTATCTTACTATAATTCCTCTTTTACTATGTCTTAGAAAAAAAAAAAAAAATCTTTCACCCCCTTCTTATGCTCATAAATCTTCAGGAGTTACGTATTTTAATTGAAAAATTAAATTTATTTTTACTTATAAAATGTTACTTTATTTTATCTTTTATTTTCAAATATTTTATATAAGAAACAGTAAAAAAAGCTCGTTATTATTTTTACTATTTTCCATATAAGTATTTAAAAATAAAATAACAACAATGTGATATTTTTTAATTAAAAAAACACTAATTTTTTTAATGAAAAATACTCTTTTAACCGTCCCTCTCACTCTCACTCTCATCAAATACCGTTTCTTTTATATATAAAACCACCAAAACTATGATATAAATCTATTTATATTATCTTATTTTACATAATCAAAACATATTAAAAAATATCATCTTAATTTTAAGATAATAAATTATTTGAAACAATGAGAAGCGATTTTAAAAACACAGTTTTCAAATTGTAAGTAATGAACAAGTAACTGAATATACCTTTTTACACCATTTCACATTTATCAAGTTACGTTTTAGCTTTCATATCCACTAATTTTATTAAACACATCCTTTGACTTCAATTTGTTTTCTAACCAATTTTTTTTTCAAAGAAATGTTAAAGATTAATATCAATATTTGAAATTTTCATCTATTATTTGATCAACTCATGTTAGAATAAACAATAGTTGTAATTAAATACAAAAGTTAGAAAAAAATAACAAAAAAATTGGTTAAGAAGATAACCGTTAATATTTACTAAACTAACTGGATGAAATATTAACAAAATAGACAGTGTTAGTCCTAATACCCTTTCACCCAACCTAACTTGGAGATAGCAACATGAAATGGTTTAGGAGATAAAGCTTTTGTAAAAACATCAGCTAACTGATTTGCAAAGAGAACATGTATCAAATGTAGAAAACCCTCTTGAATTTTGATGCGAATTAGGTGACAATCCACTTCAATGTACTTTGTCCTTTCATGAAATGTCAAATTTTTTACAATTTGTATAGCTGACTAACTATCAGAAAAGGTTGTAAATGGAGTTGGAACTGTGATATACATACTATCACATAAATATTTAAGCCACTGCAGCTCATATGTAAGAGAAGCTAATGCTCTATATTCAGCTTCAGAAGATGATCTGGAAATAGTAGATTGTTTCTTGGACTTCCATGAAATTAAAGAATTGCCTAAAAAATACAATAACCAGTAACAGATCTTCAAGTAGTAGCATATGTGGCCCAATCAGAGTCAAAGAAAGCTTGAATTTTCAATGGATTAGAAGAGGGATATAACAAACCAAGACCAAGAGCACCTGTAAGATACCTAACAATTCTTATAGCAACCTGCATATGAGGTTCTCTGGGCTTAGAAACAAATCAGCTCAACTGTTGGACAGAAAAACTTATATTTGGCCGAGTATTTGTCAAATATAGAAACCTACCAATCAATCTTCTAAAAATAGTAGGATCATGTAACAAATCACTATGATCAGCATGTAACTTCATGGCTGGGTCTGCAGGAGATGGAGCATGTTTACATACAAAGAGACCTGTTTCATCAATTAATTCTAAACAGTACTTTCTTTGAGTTAAAACAATCCCTTTCTTAGATCTAGCAACTTCAAGATCGAGGAAGAACTTTAAGAGACCAAGATCTTTGATACAAATAATGAATAATCTACAAAACTCTACTTGTATCCCATTAAGGTAAGTTCTAAGGTTAGTTTTGATTCCAATTTCAACTACTCGGTATAAGGCTATAGAGGAATTTTTCTAGTTTACAAACTAGTTTGGACGAAGGTAGGCTTAAACCTTGAGGAGGTCTCATGTACACTTCTTCGTCTAAGTCCTTATGTAGAAATGCATTATCTACATCTAATTGATGTATGAACCAATTATAGGATGAAACAAGAGCAAGTAAAAACCTTACTGAAGTAATCTTAGTAACAAGTGAGAAAGTTTCAAAATAGTCGATTTCCTCAATTTGTGTAAAATCTTTGGCTACTAACTTAGCCTTATATCTTTCCACAGTACCATTCGCTTTATGCTTAATTCTGTAAACCTACTTACATCCAATTAACTTCTTTCCTGGAGGAAGAGTTACCAAAGACCAAGTTCTATTTCTTTCTAATGCATCAAGTTCAACAATCATAGCTTGGTTCCAACAGTCCTTTGTGCTAGCTTCTTGGAAACTTGTAGGCTTAATATGTGTAGATATGGAATTACAAAAGAAGGTATAATGAGTAGAGCATTCGGCATATGACATATATAAATGCATAGGATAAATAGAATTGGAATCAGAAGAATCAATATTATAACCGTGGTATTGGTCTAAGTATCCGGGTCTAGATTTAGGCCTCAAAGAAACACGAGTAGTAATAGGTAGAATTTGTCCAGTTTCTGTTGAAATAGATTGAGACACCTTAGTAGGAGGATCTTGAGGATGATTTTCTAAATTGCTATGATCATTTTTAGTAGAGTTGTGACCATTAGATGAATGACCATTATAAGATGAAAAAAAAATCTTATGAGTTAAAAGTATCATCATTACTGATAGGTACAACATTAGAATTAGGTTGATCATCAGAAACATTGATGTATGGAAAAATTGTTTGATGGAAAACAATATGTCTAGACACTGAGATAAACTTTGAGTGCAAATTAAAAAGAACAAATCCTTTAGTACCAGTTTTAAAACCAAGAAAGATACATTTATTTGCTCTAGGTTCTAATTTGTTTCTTCCCCCAGATAAAGTAGAGGCATAAGCTAGATAACCAAATACTTTTAAATCATGCAAATTTGGCTTTTGATTGAAGATCATTTCAAATGGAGATTTATTGTTAAGGAAAGGAGTTGGTAATCTATTTATAATATGCACAACATGTTTTATGGCAAATGACCAAAATGACTTAGGGTTTTGGACTGAAAAAGAAGTAATCTACAGACATTCAATATATGTTGGTGTTCCCTTTCAACGATTCTATTTTGTTGAGGTGTTTCAATACAACTTGTTTCATGAAGAATTTCTCTAGCATTAATAATATCTTTAAGAATAAACTCTTTGTCATTGACGGACCTAAGCTTCTTTAATTTGCATGAAAACTGATTTTCAATAAGAATAATAAAATATTGTAAAATACTTCTAATCTCAGTTTTATTTTTCATAAGATGAATCCATATGAAACAACTAAAATCATCTACTATAGCTAAAAAGTATTTATAACCTTTAATAGATTAAACATTCAAGAAACCCTAGATATCAATGTGAATAAGCTCAAAAAAAATGTTGAGATTTAGTCACACTTATAGAAAAAGATAATTTCGTTTTCTTAGCAAAAGAACAAGTGTCACAAGCATCAACTTTGTGACAAGGAATATCAGTATAATGAGAAGAGATGATTTGAAGAAAATTTTGTGTACCATATAGAGTCACTATTAGTAATGTATTTATTATCAGAATTGTTCGAAGCAGAATTACAATCTATTATTTCAATAGAAGAAGTGGACAATTCATTATGTTCCAAGAGTTGAAATAATCTGTAATTCTTCTTAGCTACTCCAATCATCTTGAAGGTAGGTATCTGCACAACAACACAAATGTTTTGACAAAATACCACAATGCAATCATTGTTAGCAACAAGTTTTGGAATTGAAATCAAATGCGCGTTGAAATCAGGTACATATAAAACATTGTGAAGAACCAAGTTATTAAGATGAATAATACCTGTAAAGTTAGCAACAACTAATTAATTATTAGGTAGTCTAATGGATATAGGTTTAATATGTGTAAGGGTATTAAAACAAGCTTTAGAAGGACAAATATGGTCTGTGGCACCACTATCCAATATCCATCTAGGTTGAAAAAAAGCAATACCTAGAAGATTATCAGTACTTTGATAAACATTATTCATAGATGAATTATTGGTTGGGAGTTGTTGAAGAAAAGCTAAAAAAAACCCGATATTGATCCTTCATTATGCTAAAAATGAGATAAGAGAGCAGTTCTATTTTAAATTAGAGAGCATTTAAAACTACTCTAAAATCTCGTGTTATCTAATGTGTTACATTTAAGAGAGCGGTTAAACAACCGTTCTCAAATATTAAGACTAGAGAGCGGTTCTATGTGAAACCGCTCTCTAAAGTATGAATGTAAATTGCAAATTTGAAATTCTTTGCAAGTTTTCTATAACAAACTAAAATTAAGTTATTGTTACGTTTAAATTTTAATTTATAGGTCTGACATTCAAAATTTTTTCATTTTTATCACAAATCAAAATTAAATTTTGACTTTATACACTGTTAATCAAACAACCCACATCTGCACAAACCAAATATAAGTAAGTCAGAGAAAAAGAAAATAAATTAGTAAGATAATTCATTATTAATAGAGAGAAATTGAAAGAAAGAGAGAATAAATGATTTACTGTTAGTAAAGAGAAAAAGAAAGAGAGAGAGAATGAAGAGAACTGTGAAAAATATACATACAAATATGAACAAAAACCAATTTGTTAGAGCTAAGAAGATAAAAAAAAGAGAAGACAAAAAGAACCTACAAATGTGAAAGAGACCAAAAACAACAACTTTGTTAACGTATAAAAAATGAAAAGAACTGACAGAGATAAAAGAGATCAACTTTATTAATAGAGTGCCGCAACCGGGGTCACGACGGGAGGGCGATGATAAGGAGTCGCCACCAAAGTTTATTAAAGAAAACATTGGAAAAACTTTTAATTAAAAAAAAAAATCTTCGAAACCAAATTTGGACTTGGGAGTCGTTTACGTGTAAGGAAGGTATTAGCACCTTACGACGTCCGTTGGTTAAAACGGTTACCTTCTAATTAATTGTGCAAAATTTTACTTTAACTTTAAAAAACATTTATTTCACTCTAAGAGAAACTAATTAATATCTTTTTTACTATTTTCAAATTTGTTATTATTATTATTTTTAGATTTATTTCTAATTTTTACCAAATTTTTAAGAGATTTTAATTTCATTTTTTAAAATAAGGAAACACAATAAAAATTATTTGAATTAAAGGAATGAGTTATTTGTAAAAATATTATTCTTTTTTTTTTATTTTTTGTATTAAAGAAATATTATAGTAAAACAACATATCTTAACACTTTATTTTTATTTTTTTTATTTTTATATTTTAAAATAAAATAAAATTTTCGTTTTTTAATTTTTCTAAAAAAATATGCTAGAAATTAATCTTAGTTTAAAACAATTTTAAAAATATTTTGAACCAGAAAAAAAACAATTTAAAAAAAAAATTGGACTTGACAGGTCAGGTTCCCGCTCCTACGTATCCTCCGTGTGTAACGTAGGAATCAAAGCTACCACGTAGTTCTTTTTCAAAAATTGTATTTTGGATAAGTTTCAAAGATTTTCTATCTTTTTTGTTTTTTTTTTTTAAAAACTTGATTTTTCTTTATTATTTTTTTTAAGTAAATCCACTCCTGCACAAGGTTCAAGTTAGCACACGGCTACTCAATAAATCCTTACGATCCAAGTAACGTTGAAGGTGGATCCTCCACTCTATCAAAATTACTTGGCCGTTACGTGGACTCAAAAGACTCCCTTTTTTAATAATGAAAAATTGATATAACTTTTAATGACATTTTTGCACGCAAAATAAGAAACAAACGAGAGACATACAGAACAAATAAACAAATAAAAGAACAAACAAAAATGATGAATAAATAACTCTTATTCAATTTAGGAAATAAGTTCTTTTTTAGGTTAGGATATGCAAAGATATTAGGAGTTATAGAATTTATGAAAAGAAAGAATTTTTAAGATTAGAAAAAATTAAATTTTTATAATTTGCAAAATTGTTAGTGTTAAAAAAATAGTTTGTTTTAGACCTTACAAAAAAAAAATTGAATGATTTTGGGTTAGAAAAACAAATATTATTTTTAAGGTTTGCAAAAAAGAATAATTTAGAGTTAGAAAAAAAATAGTTTGTTTTTAGGGTTTGTAAAAAAGGTAATACTCGGAGTTTAAAAAAAAATTAATTTTCATGGATTTAGATTATTTTTTTTTAGCGTTTGACTGAGGGTTTTTAGGGTTAAATGAACATTAGGATTTTTAGGTTTACGAAAAAAAAAAAACAAAAGGGTTTATCATTAAAAAAGGGTTGTTTGAGAAAAATTAGATTCTTTAGAATTTTGCAAAAGGAATGATTTTTGGGGTAAAAAAATGTTTTTTTTTTCACAAAATGAACAAATATTTCATGTAAAAAAAATTGGGATTTGCATAAAGAAAAATTTTAGAGTTAAAAGGAAAATTAAAAATTTTGTAGGTTTATAAGAAAAGGAAAAGTTTTTAGGTTAGATAAACTAAGATTTGTAAAAGGAAAACATTTTAATACAGATGAAAGAAAAAACACATAAAGATATGATAAGTAAAAGAAAAAAGGAATAACAAAAGAAAAAGGAAATAATTGTTCTTACCGAATGATAAAAAGAAGTGAATTATATTTTTGTTGACTCATTTGTGATGACTCAGAGTTTTTGAGTCAACTTTTCCTTCAACCTTCTAGATATGTTCTTTCCAATTGATCTCTAGGACTATGCTTTAACTCTCAGTTATTTCTTTTTAGCTCTTTCCTTTGTTTCTCGAGCTCTCTCTCTCTTGAATCTCCTCTTTCTCTTCATTTCCTGAGCTTTCTCTCTTGAATTCTCTTTTTTTCTCTCTGTGCTCTCAAGGTATCTCCGTAAAGAAAATAAAAGGTGTCCACCTGCCAAGTCCCCCTCTCTGAAGACCTAAGCTTCCTATTTATAGGCATTTTCTAAAACCTTAGATCCTAATAAAGGCTCCCTTATTTTTCGATGACTAGTAATCAGTTTTTTTTTTCTTTTTTATCCATTTTTCTAAAAATCTACTAACTACTTTGACCATTTCTAAATCTGATTTTACATTTAAAAATTAAAAATTTGAATTTAAATTTTAAATTAATTTTTGATCTATTTTCTTAACCTCTTAAAAAAAGAAATTATTATATTTAATTTTTTTTGTTTTGAAATTTATTTGTGATAGGGACCCGGATAAAATTGGATATTCATAGTTGCCTCTCTTTAATTATTTTTTTACTAAATAATATGAATAATAAAATTTTCGTATTATTATAGTAAGAAATAAGTAAAGAAGTGAATTAATTTTATCTGTGGTCCTGTGTAACACAAGTATTGTATACGAGCTAGGTTTTGTGAAGGAGAACCAGTCAGGTTCTAAACATTGTGAAAATGTAAAAAGTGCCAGTCAGATTCTGGACTTTGGAAACTTTAAAAGTGAAGGTGCTAGTCAGATTTTAGACTTTTGAAATATGTAAAGGTGCCAGTCAGATTCTGGACTTTGATAAATGTAAAGGTGTCAGTCAGATTCTGGACTTTGAAAAATGTAAATGTGCCAGTCAGGTTCTGGACTTCTGAGAAAGTAAAGATGTCAGTCAGATTCTGGACTTTTGATGAAAGTAAATGTGCCAGTCAGGTCCTGGACTTTCAATGAAAGTGAATGTGCCAATTAGATTCTGGACTTTAAAAAAATGTAAAGGTGTCTGTCAGGTTCTGTGAAGGAGAACCCGTCAGTTTCTGTGAAGGAGAACCCGTCAGTTTCTAGACATTATGAAAATGTAAAAAGTGCCAGTCAGATTCTGGACTTTGAGAAAAGTAAAGAGGGGAGAAGAGAGGACTTGTTTTGCCTACTCTGTCTTTCATTTGATGATAGGTCAGGAAGAGGAAGAGGTTTGGTCCTGTTCCTGTTCTTGTGTTTGAGTGTCAAATTTCAGATTTCGAACATTGATAAGAAGTAAAGGGGTCGATAAGATTTCAAGCTTTAAGAAAAAATTAAAGATACAATTAGTTACTAAGCTTTGGTAGAACAATAAAGAAGTAAGTCAAGTCTTGACTTTTGGTATGAGGAAAGGCATGACAACTTTTGGAAAAGGAGTAGGAACAAAAAGGTCTATGAGACATACTAGGCATGTGAGCAGATGAAATGAATAAGCACAAGGCCTACAAAATGAGGTATGTATGAGGCTCATAAGATGATTCAAACATGCAAAGGTATAAGATAAGAATAAAATATAGGCATATGAGATAACAAGAAGCCTTGTAGGATCCAACTAGAATGAGAGTAAAGTTTATGAGATATAAGGGCATGAGTGTTGGAATGAGCATGTGGACCTTTAAGAAAATTTGATATGAGTGCCTCTGAAATGTGAAGCATGAGACTTATGAATTGCAACAAGTACAACATTCTTTGATGCACAAAATACATGAAGCTTATGATTAAGCACATGTATTGGCTTAGGCCTCAGGGATGTATGAACATGAGTACTTGTAAGATGGATGGGCACTACAACTTTTAAAATAAGCTAACATAAAAGTCTACAAGGTAAAATAGGCATTAGGCCTAAGATTACAATAGGCACCAAGTCCTTGGAGATGAAGAGCACGTAGAGACTTATGAGATAAACTTGCGTGAGGGCTTCGTTGGTAAGCAAGTAAGAATAGACGCGCTAACTTATGAGATACAATGAGCTTAGGAGTTCATATGCATAAAACCTATGTAGGCATGAAGGCTTGCACAATAGACAAAAGATAGATTTTTGAAAGCAACAAGTATGAAAGCCTACAAAGTGAGTAGTTAAAAGTCTATCGAAGGCCACGAGCATAGAGACTTATATGAAAACACGTAGAAACCGATGAGATGAAAGTACGTGAGGGATTAGTTGGTAAGTGAGTGAGGCCTGTAAGAATAAGCGTGCTAACCTATGAGGCACAATAAGCTTACATGTTCATAATCATAAAGGTCAAAGGAATTTAATAAGCATAAAACCTATGTAAGCACGAAGGCTAGCACGATAAATAGAAGATAGATTTTTAAAAGTAACAAGCACGAAAGCCTATAAGGTGGATAGGTAAGAGTCTATTAGATGCCATGAGCATAGAGACCTATTAGATTAGGAAAGCACGAGAACCTATGAGGTCTATGTAGAAGCATAAAGTTTGTAAGATGGAGAAGGTTTAGATACCTATGGATTAAAGTAAGCATGGGGATTTAACACTAGAGCCTAACAAGTGCAGGCATGATGGCTTATGAGATACAACAAGCATGAAGCTATGAGGTAAGTACGTGCAAAAGCTTATGAGATGTAGCAAGCATGAAAGTCTATGAAAAAGCACGATATCTTATGAGACATAATGGGTATAAAGGCCTATGAGGTGAGTAGATGTGAGACATATTAAGTGGCGTAGACACCAAAACTATTAGAACAAGCATGCTAACCTATGATGTGTGCAATCTTAGGAGTGCATATGCACAAAAGCCTAATTAGGCATAGGTCCTAGGTATGTGCAAAAGGGCCTATAAGAGAAGGTATGGACTTATGAAAGTAGAAAGCACGAAAGCCTATAAAGTGTGTAAGTGCAAAAGCTTAATATTAGTTGACATCAAGGCATATGGGCCAGTGCAATGAGATAGCCTTGGGACCTATGAGATTGGTATGTATATAAGTGTGAGGAATGAAGACTGTACAAGAACTTATAAGAAGAAAGTGTATGAGAAGATGAGATAGATACATAGACTTGTGAAGTGAGATAGTCATGGAATCTATGCAATAGGTATGTACAAAAAAAAGTGTATGAGAAGAAAAGTGCATAGGAACCTAATAGAAGAAGCAAGTACAAAAGTTTGAGATTAGTTAATATCAAAGCTAACAAGATAAGATAGGCACATGGACCTATGAAATGAGATAGGCTTGAGACTTATGAGATGGGTATGTATTGAAGTCTGTGATATAAAGAAAGCACAAGAACCTATAAGGAGAAGCAAGCACCACAATTTGAGATTAGTTGACATCAAAGCTTATAAGATAAGATAGATACATGGACATGTAGAATGCGATAGCAATGAATATATGAGATGGGTATTTACAGAAGTCTGTAAAGTGAAGAATGCATAAGAACCTATGAGAAAAAGCAAATATAAAAGCTTGAGATTAGTTGTCATTGTAGCTAATAAGATAAGATAGGCACATGAGTTTGTGAAATGGGACAACTATGGGACCTATGAGATATGCAGGTACAGAAGTCTGTGAGATAGAGAATACATAAGAATTTATGAGAAGAAGCAAGTACCAAAGTTTTAAGATTAGTTAACATCAGAGCTTATAAGATGAGATAGGCATGGGACTTATGGAATGGAGTAGGCAAATGGTCCTTCATGGTGAACAAATATAGGCATAACAAGCTTATGAGGCTTTAAGGTGAGTAGCAACTAGAGCTATTAAGAAGTAATAAGCACAAGGTACTATGGAATGAAATAGACACAAAAACCTTTCAAAGGTTAAAAAAAGAGTTATGAGATAGAACCAATAAGACGGTCTTTGAACTAGGAGTAAATGGTGTCCTTAATAGGAAGTGAGCACAAGGACTTGAACAACAAGAAATCTTATGATGTACAACAAGTGTGAGTTTATGAAATGACTGTTTATCATATGCAACAAGCATAATGAAGATAAAATTATAAATGGTTGAGAGATCAAGATTATCTAAGCACTATGAAAGACAATTCGAATTGAATTAATTGATGCATGCTAATGTCAATGATGCAAGATGTCAAGATGATGTAAAACGTAAAGAATGTAAAATGAATATTAATAAATTATTTTTATTTTGAAATAGTTTGAAACCTATCATATTTACAAAGTCACGCACCCTATGAATCAAATATGAGAAATCAAGATTATGTTAGAAAATGATGCAAAACAAGGTATTTTCATTTTTCAAATAGTTTGAAGCTCATCATCCTTACAAAGTCATGCTCCTTATGAATCAAATATGAGGAAGGACTCATGGTTTTTTTTTGCTTGACTGGTGACTAGATGATTGGCCAACGTGCTTTCGGATTAGCTTCTGCTAATATTCTGTGAGCTAAAATGATGATATGCTTATGTTGTATTTATTGAGAACTCAATGAACTTTCTATGACTCAAGACAAATCAAAATAATTGCAATTTTTTTTTTTGTGAACACATGTTTCCCTTTAATATATGTTTATCAAAATGTAAAATAAATTAATGGTAAAACAAAGAAAATCAACAATTTATTTAAGAGAGAGATGAAACACATTGCAAAGAGAGTAATGTATAGCGGGTGAGAATGAAATGCATATAGTTTGAAGTGGATGGAATCAAAATGAATGACTACAATGATACTGGAGTAATGTTTTTTGAACAATGCTAGTTGCACATGTTAATAATATTGACCACTCAATAACAAGCTTAGAAGTAGGTTAACTAAACTTGAAGCCTTGTTAATGATACAGTTTGAAGTCAAGCAAATTGGCTCTCTTTTGCCTCAGTTTGCATTCATGTTATTTCATTCTTTTCATCTCAAAATTATTAATTACCCCATTTTGAAAAGCTTGGAACATCATTTATCCCAATTTAAGGTTTGACACTTATCGATTGCCCCTATTTGAATATATCATGCCAATTGTCCCAGATTAAGGATTTTAACACAGCCATTGATCCAATTTAAGCTTTTATCATGGTTTTCATTTATGATCCCTTTCGGTAACTTTTTTTATTTCATGAAACCCTTTTTTTTACTTTTCTTTTTTCTTTTTGGTAAATCTAGCAGTCAAGTCTCTCTTTTTTTCTTTTGCGCTGACTTTTTGCCTAGGTTGCTCTTTTGTGTTTTCAACCTAGCAGACATCTTTTTTTTTAATTTGCATTTAAGATCCTTTTTGGTAACCCTTTTTTTTTTTTTTTTCATGAAACCTTTTTTTCTTTTTCCTTTTTGGTATTTTTCAAATCTAACAATCGAATCTTTCCCTTTTTTTTTTCTTTTTTCTTTTGTTTTCTTTTTAAAGAGATCCCAACTATCATATCTAGGAGAAGTGAAGCATAATCAGGAAATCCTTGTGGCATAATGTATTCAATGTTTTGATGTCCAAGTGGGGTCTAATTTATAAGTATGATCACATTTTTTATTTTCAAACTTGTTTCCATTTGTACTCTTAAAAGAAGGTTTTGTCATCTTTTGTAAGGAAAATTATTTTAATTCCACAAAAAGTTGCCCCATTGCACTTATTCTTCTTTGATCCAAACCTTTTTTTTTCTCCCAAAATATTGCCCCAATTGCAATCCAATTTTTGTGACCGTTCATTACAACGATATTCATATATTAAGATAAACCTTCCAAATACATGCATTTTTCTCATTTGCTTGAATAATGAGACAGTCAAAGTTACTTGATATAATACTACCATTATTGCATTGTTTGGGATAAAAAATATGAATAGTGAACTTAAAACAAAAGATAATAGGTAAGAAAATAAGGTTCAAAATATACAAAAAGAAAACATGTTAGTTCAAATTCCAAAAAAAAAGGGATACCCTAAATCCTTAGGTAAAACATTAGAATTATTGCAAAATTATTTTGAAGAATTAAAAATCAAAGGAAGATTGATGGCTTCTCAATTGTTAAATTTTATTTGGCAAACAAGCATAGGCATTGGTGAGATATCTAAAAAGAACCAATTTACTCTATTTCTTTAGAGATCGTTGTGACTTTAAAATTCTGGTCATTTTTACCTTTGGTTGGTTCATATCCCTCTTCATCTCTTGGTTATGGTATTCTAACTTATTGATCATGTCCAATTAGGAACGTTCAACGTAAGAATGTAAGATTTGAAATTGATATATATATATATATATATATATATATATTTACAAAAGATAGGAATTGGTAGTGAAAAGACTTATATGTTTATTTTTTATTTAAAAAAGTTTCCTAAATTCTAACACTAGAAGTATGCTTTCTCTTAGGTCAGAAAGTGGTTGACTCTCATTCTAAAGGAGCATTCACTCCTTAGTAGATGAGGTCTATCTACTAGCAATGTGTAAAACATCATATATTTTCAATCAAAAGACTATTGTTCATCAATGGATATTGTTTAAATCAAACTCAATAATAAGTAAACATAATCTTGATATTTCTCATTTGCTAGTATAACATTGAACAACTTTAAATATTTTTACTCTAAAAGAAATTTTTTTTAAAAAATAATTAGAAATAAGAAAAATACAACTTAGTATGCTTCTAAAATGTTATATAAATATACATTATTTTGAAAAATGAACATATGGATAAATGCATGAATTATTTTTAAAAAAGTGAATGGATTAATGACTTTGGAATATGTGAATGGAGGGATCATCATTTTTTTTGTTTTCCAAGTGAACGCATAAATAATTTTTTTTAGTATATGTGAATGATGGAATCATTTTTTTGTTTTACAAGTGAATGCATGAATCATTTTTTTTGTATATGTGAATGATGGAATTATTTTTTTATATGCCAATGCATGAATCATTTTTAAATGAGAATGCGAATGTCTGAATCGTTTTTTATATGTGAATGCATGAATTATTTTTTTTATATACGAATGCATGAATCATTTTTATATGTGAATGTATGAATATATTTTTTTGTATATAGGAATTCTTGAATATTTTATTTTTGTATCAATTCTTTTTGTATATACGAATGGATAAATATATTTTTTTGTATACACGAATTCATAAATATTTTATTTTTGTATGAATCAATTTTTTTGTATATGCGAATGCATGAACCATTTTTTTTTGTACAAAACATGTAGGATGAATAATTATGAATGATTTTAAACAAATGAAGGAACATGATAAATTTTATAAAGAAAATATATTTTATTTTTATTTATTTTAATGTTTTACATTTCTATGGTAAAACCTCTAATTTTTTGGAGTTCACTATGTCCTTTTATTGGTGCATGGTTTTATGGATAGATCTAAATTTCTATGGTCTTGTATGGCTCCCAGATTGCTCCTATTAAATAATAAGGACCTAGTTCATGACTTAGTCATAAGTAGGGACGTGCCCTCTCAATATGAGTAAGTCAATGTACTAGTAACAATCTGAGTGGTAGCTCAACAACTACCAAATAAGCATAAAGCCCCTCAATAGTAGTTGTTAAGGCACCTTCTACTCCTAGGCTCGCATAGGCTTGGGTATAAAGCCCGAATGTGTGTGAGGTAAGTGTTAGTTATGTGTGTGCATAGAGCATACAAGTCTTTATCCTATTAACTACCCATCTAACACAGACTAACAAATACCGAAAAATGTACAAAAGTCATCTACTCTAAGATTCACAATATAGCAAGAGAAGTAATAGTAACAAGATATTTACAAAAATAAACTGAACAATAAATAAAATAAAAAGAATACACAAACAAAATGATGAGTAAAATAAAAAAAAGGATTAAAACTTTTGCACACTTAATTAGATTAGGTTTAACTCTCAAAATTTCCCTAGCGGAGTCGCCATCTGCCGCAACTGGGGTCACGACGGGAGGGCGATGACAAGAAGTCGCCACCAAAGTTTATTAAAGAAAACATTGGAAAAACTTTTAATTAAAAAAAAAATCTTCGAAACTAAATTTGGGCTCGGGAGTCGTTTACGTGTAAGGAAGGTATTAGCATCTTACGACATCCGTTGGTTAAAACAGTTACCTTCTAATTAATTGTGCAAAATTTTACTTTAACTTTAAAAAACATTTATTTCACTCTAAGAGAAACTAATTAATATCTTTTTTACTATTTTCAAATTTGTTATTATTATTATTATTTTTAGATTTATTTCTAATTTTTACCAAATTTTTAAGAGATTTTAATTTTATTTTTTAAAATAAGGAAACACAATAAAAATTATTTGAATTAAAGGAATGAGTTATTTGTAAAAATATTATTCTTTTTTTTTATTTTTTGTATTAAAGAAATATTATAGTAAAACAACATATCTTAACACTTTATTTTTATTTTTTATATTTTTTATATTTTAAAATAAAATAAAATTTTGGTTTTTTAATTTTTCTAAAAAAATATGCTAGAAATTAATCTTAGTTTAAAACAATTTTAAGAATATTTTGAACCAGAAAAAAAAATAATTTAAAAAAAAATTGGACTTGACAGGTCAGGTTCCCGCTCCTACGTATCCTCCGTGTGTAACGTAGGAATTAAAGCTACCACGTAGTTTTTTTTCAAAAATTGTATTTTGGATAAGTTTCAAAGATTTTCTGTCTTTTTTTTTTTTTTTTTTTTGAAAAACTTGATTTTTTTTTATTATTTTTAAATAAATCCACTCCTGCACAAGGTTCAAGTTAGCACACGGCTACTCAATAAACCCTTACGATCCAAGCAACGTTGAAGGTGGATCCTCCACTCTATCAAAATTACTTGGCCGTTACGTGGACTCAAAAGACTCCCTTTTTTAATAATGAAAAATTGATATAACTTTTAATATGACATTTTTGCACGCAAAATAAGAAACAAACGAGAGACATACAGAACAAATAAACAAATAAAAGAACAAACAAAAATGATGAGTAAATAACTCTTATTCAATTTAGGAAATAAGTTCTTTTTTAGGTTAGGATATGCAAAGAAATTAGGAGTTTTAGAATTTATGAAAAGAAAGAATTTTTAAGATTAGAAAAAATTACATTTTTATAATTTGCAAAATTGTTAGGGTTAAAAAAATAGTTTGTTTTAGACCTTACAAAAAAAAAATTGAATGATTTTGGGTTAGAAAAACAAATATTATTTTTAAGGTTTGCAAAAAAGAATAATTTAGAGTTAGAAAAAAAATAGTTTGTTTTTAGGGTTTGTAAAAAAGGTAATACTCGGAGTTTAAAAAAAATTAATTTTCATGGATTTAGATTATTTTTTTTTAGCGTTTGACTGAGGGTTTTTAGGGTTAAAAAAACATTAGGATTTTTAGGTTTACGAAAAATAAAATAAAATAAAAGGGTTTATCATTAAAAAGGGTTGTTTGAGAAAAATTAGATTTTTTAGAATTTTGCAAAAGGAATGATTTTTGGGGTAAAAAAATATTTTTTTTTCACAAAACGAACAAATATTTCATGTAAAAAAAAATTGGGATTTGCAGAAAGAAAAATTTTAGAGTTAAAAGGAAAATTAAAAATTTTGTAAGTTTATAAGAAAAGGAAAAGTTTTTAGGTTAGATAAACTAAGATTTGTAAAAGGAAAACATTTTAATACAGATGAAAGAAAAAACACATAAAGATATGATAAGTAAAAGAAAAAAGGAATAACAAAAGAAAAAGAAAATAATTGTTCTTACCGAATGATAAAAAGAAGTGGATTATATTTTTGTTGACTCATTTGTGATGACTCAGAGTTTTTGAGTCAACTTTTCCTTCAACCTTCTAGATATGTTCTTTCCAATTAATCTCTAGGACTATGCTTTAACTCTCAGTTATTTCTTTTTAGCTCTTTCCTCTGTTTCTCGAGCTCTCTCTCTTTCGAATCTCCTCTTTCTCTTCATTTCCTGAGCTTTCTCTCTTGAATTCTCTTTTTTTCTCTTTGTGCTCTCAAGGTATCTCCGTAAAGAAAATAAAAGGTGTCCACCTACCAAGTCCCCCTCTCTAAAGACCTAAGCTTCCTATTTATAGGCATTTTCTAAAACCCTAGATCCTAATAAAGGCTCCCTTATTTTTCGATTACCAGTAATCAATTTTTTTTTCTTTTTTATCCATTTTTCTAAAAATCTACTAACTACTTTGACCATTTCTAAATCTGATTTTACATTTAAAAATTAAAAATTTGAATTTAAATTTTAAATTAATTTTTTATCTATTTTCTTAACCTCTTAAAAAAAGAAATTATTATATTTAATTTTTTTTGTTTTGAAATTTATTTGTGACAGGGACCCGGATAAAATTGGGTATTCACATAGAGAACCTCTATCAGTAGTATAGATCTGAGAACGGTTCTCTATTAACTGCTCTCTAAATATATAGTTACAAAGCAAATTTTACTAAATGCTGTCTAAGTTAGCGTTTCAAAAACGCATTTTTAGCGTAGTGGAATTAAGATTCATCATACTGTTGGAGGTGACAATAGAACATCAATCAAAATTTATTAAGCTTCAATGTTTATTTACGTAAATTATTTAATTAAATATTTTTTAAAATATAATTTATACCATGCATTTAACTATAAAATTTATTAAATATAATAAAATATACAAAATTTTATCTCCCAAAAGATCAGGGCCAGATTGGTGATGCTTTAGGGAGAGAAACCCAGTCCTTTAACAGAGGACAGAAAACCTTAGCCCATTTCATAATGATGCCAAAGGGGCTTCGACATGGGTTATCAGCCCAATGTACCTTACACAAGGAGATCTAAGATTTACAAAATACACATGTAAAATGTTGATCATATAAAAGAAGGAGAAGAAGAAAAAACTAGTCTAAGACTTGTGAGTATTGTTTTGAAAAATTTATTTGCTTACACTTAAGAGCTGTTTAGTTTCATGGAATGTAATTACAGTTTAATAATTATTAATAGAAATATAATAACAATGATTGAGAAAGAAATTAAGTTACAATCTTGCCGATTACAAATTGATAATCAAATGTTAAAAGCAATTCAGTGGATTGTCTTGTTGGTTTCATAATACGTGAAAAGCAATCAAATTCATGGGTCATTTAAAGAGTTAGAATTCAACATGATGTACCTCAATTGACAATCATTAGAATCAATCAATATAATTACTATTTAGATGCTAATAATGTCATAAATGAAAATGGCATTGGGAATCAGCAAGCTATATGAACTACATGAACTAAGATGAGGAAAATACAATTAAGAGAGTCTTTGAAGACTATATGAACTAACATGTCCACATTATAGTTAATTCGACGATAGATATGATTACAATGGGTGAAATTCATTATTTACTGTAAAAACAATTGAATACTACCAAGCAAATGAGGATAAAGATTATTATAGATTTAGAGATTATTATTATTATATACAGAATCAATTTCTAAAATTACATCAAGCCTTGTATAAAAGCTTTATTTGCACCCCTCAATCAACACAGATTGATCATTCAACTTCGATTAAAATAATATATAAAAATGAGTTATATTTTAAACTATCATACCTGAATTTATATGTAACATCAGAGAAAGTAATAGATGAACAGATAAGATAAAATATTAAAAAGACCATCGATGCTCCGAAGATTCTGAGGTCCATCTTAAAGTCTCCCTTTAGCCATTCAAATTTGCGAACTTTTTACTAAAATTCCTCTAAGATTCTTTATAATTTTCATTGATTAACCTGTCGAATATTAGAATCTCCTCTCAAGCTTTTTGGTGGTTCAATTTCCAAGTCTTTATACTCCATTTTGACGTGGTCCTTTATCACCAACTTTATGTTTTTTTAAAAGATAAATATTAAGTTGATAAAATATTTAATCTATCATAGAATTTATTCATGTTATATATATATATATATATATATATATATATTGCCAATGTAAAGACTTTTAATTTGTGTTCGTACAAAGAATTTTAGAATTTATGAAAATTTGACATTAACAATAAAGAATAATTCAAATTTAAATAAATATAAGACGAGTTATAAATAATAATTATAAAAAATTTAAGTATAATAAATTCTCTCTAATAACATGTTATTTGAAATTCTTTACATTTCACGAATTAAAATTTAAAAAATATTTTTTTATTAATCAAATACATGCAATCTAAATTAAAGATTTAGAATTCATTTATCTAAACACAATCGTACATTATCAATCAATTAAAATACATGATAAGTATGACTTTAATGTTAATTATCACAAAAAGTTAAAATCTATTCTACACTGTAAAAGTTCATCTTAATTAAATTATTAATTTAATCAGTTAAATTTATAAATAGATCATAATTCAACCGTGTAAAATATTAATATTATTCAAATCAGAAATATAAAGGATCTATGATCCACCAACGAATTCAATTTGTAGTTTTGAATGGTTAAGAGCAGTTGGGTTCAGGTGACGGAATTTGAATCCAACGGTGACCAAACTAATCAATCGAGTGCAATGTATGTTTTAATTATAGAATTACACGATGTTGTTTGTTTCTAAAGAGTAGAAAAATCTGCATCATAGATAAAATTTTTTAATAATAATATTTAGATACGTATTTAAATAATAAATTATTATATATATTTAAATAAGTTGAAGAATGACTATAATATAATTAAAATTAAATAAATTAAAATTTAAAAATAAAATAGTAATATTATATTAATATATTATATTATAATAAATAAAAATTATTTAAATATAAATATTTTATTAAAAATTAAAAATTTATAAAAAGTGATAAAAAAATAAAATAAAAAATTTAATATACAATATATATATATAATAATAGAATTATGTAACAAATAATATAATTTTAAATAAATTATATATAATAATATTTTTTAACTTGTCATGCATTTTTTTTATTAGTATAAATTTTTGGAGTATGATACCTATAAAAAATTTTTAGAATATCATAGCACACGCCAACCCTAAATTCAATGGCAGCCATCACTGCTCTCACTCTCTCAAAGCGAAAACGAAATGCTACCACAGCATCTATCTATCTCCCATATTTATTTATACTTCATTCTCTGTTTTTTATGGTGATTTTAGCACTATAAATAGTTAGGATTGATGACAAATAAGTGAGGAGTGATAACGTTAACATGATGCTACGGGTATTTCTAAACAAAACAATGCTCAGCTGCGCCTTTTCTTTGCCTCTCAATTTCGTTTTGTAGTCTTCACTCTCTTCATCATCTCCATCAAATCTGATAAAACTCACCTGAGTGACTCACAACTCGGTCAATACGAAGTGCCATGTGGTAAAAAATGGCTTAGATCTTTAGCGTCATGCCTCTATGGGGGACTTTTAGGTCCAAAATCAACCAATACTCAACCCTACTAAGTGCAATAGTATTTTGAAACACTACCTATATAGGACCAGTTTTGTTATTTAAATTACCAAAAATTTATATTGTATATAATATTATAAATTATTTTTTTTACTTTTCTAGATGCATATCACAAAATATATTCTAAATATAAAAAAGATAAAATTAGTAATTTGGTTTTATTCTAAATTCACCTTTAAACTTTTTTTATTATTTTTACTTTCATCTAATTTATCAAATATTATCAAAATATAAAAAATTTATGATTACAGAAAAATGGGTATTGATGAAAACAGTCCAATTATTTGCAAAAACAAACATCTTTAGATTAAGATAAAATAGCTTCCTAATCTTCTAGTAGGATAATTAAAAAAGCATCCTTGTTGTCTAGCGAAGGAATAAGGGATGGGGTTCTTTACAGCTTGTTGAGAAAGTGACGTATCTGAAGAGATCAAGTGAGGTGTGGCCCTTCACAAAGTTGTAGCATTTGAGCAAAACGAGTGCCCTTTTACGGCATACAATCTTCTTTATCAGTATGTGTGGGGAGGAGAAAGCAAAATAATAACTAATTTATTTACAATTATATATTTATGATCTTATGAATCTCATGCTATTCGATCGTATGTTCTACCAATTGGATAAAAGTTCCATCGCCCACTTATCAGATTGTAGAATAAGTAAAAGCGAAATCCAAATCCAGCATACATAATATAATGTCATATGAATGTATGTTCGTAGCTGCAAGAAGTTAAGACAAGAAGAAGCACGCTTGCTACCCAGAAATATAAAAGTTTACTTTCACTTTTAATCTTCACATTTTAGTTTAGATATAATTTTCATTTCTTTAACTATATGTAAGTAGTTTAATTAAAGAGACCAACATTATATACTAATTAAAGTATAAAATCTAAAATTCCAACTAATTAAAAATAGAAGGCATAAAAGTAAGATAGTGTTGCATATGATTTGTTAAGAAAATCTAAAAAATAATTTTAAATTTTATACTAAGATGTTTTAATCAGTTAATTTAATATTTTAAGTATAATCCTCTATTTTTTTAAAAAGTTAAAATTGAGTTAAGAGAAATGTTAGTGTTTTTTAATTTTTTTTAGTGGTTTCTACGGTACCTTCTAATTTTGAAGGGTACCTCTACCCTCCTTACGTGGTCGAATATATTTATAACAGACCACACCACGGTTCGGGTACCGAAGCAAACACCTTTTTTTTTTCCTTCTTGATAACGTGGACCTTTAGAGATACATGCAAATTGCAAGGCGACGACCACACCACGCGTTTGGATTCCTTTGTGATCCAATCTACTGTATGGATAATAGCAAGTGGGAATAAACTTTTATATTTTTTAAGGAAATTTTAACTTTAGTCAAGGATAAGTAATTCAAAGTAATATTTTTTTTATTCAAAATTATTTATTATATTAACATCATAAAATATAATAAATAATTTTTTCAAATACCTAAATTTAATTTTTTATAATTTATATGATATATTATAGAGTTTAACTTTAAATATAGATAGATTTGAATCTAATAATTAATGTTTAAAAAATTAATTACTTTAAATATTTTTCTAATCTATGTAATTTAACTAAAAATATTAAATAAGAGCATATGAAATAATATTTATACAATTGTATGATAATTCTACGCTTTTTTATTTGATTGATACCTAGTAGAGAAGAGGAGTAAAGAAGATTGAGCGGTTAAAATCTCTAACTCATGTAAGGTAAACTCATTTTCAACATAATAAGGTAAACAAGTTTTCACCTAATAACTTATAAGTTTGAAGAGAATACTAACTTAAAATTTTCAGTATGCATTACTATTTTACACATTATTCATTTGATTTATTTTTTATATTTGTGTTGCGAACCAATATTTAATCATAATTGAGTGAACAGTCGAGATGTGTACTTAGAATAATTCAACTTTAACTGAGTAGGGTATTCGGGAAAGAATAAGATAATTGATTCATCCTTAACCGAGTGGGGTACTCAGGAGGGAATAATTTAATTAATTCATCCTTAACCGAGTGGGGTACTCAGGAGGGGAATAACTTAATTGATTCATCCTTAAACGAGTGGGGTACTTAGGAGAGAATAATTTAATCGATTCATCGTTAACCGAGTGGGGTACTCGGGAGGAAAATAAGCGAAAATCCGTAATAACTGACTATTTTGTAAAAAGAGGTAATTTTATTAACAAAATGTCTCATTAAAAACCTTCTCAAGAAAACTCCTTTTCACTTTCTTTTAAGAGGGCAAAACCTGAGTGAGAAAAAGAGTGCACTGATTTACATAATAAGCTTTAACTAAAATAATGTTCAAGGTGTGACACATTCCTCGTCCTTGGTATAGCTTTTCCTTCGAGTATTTCGAGTTTGTATGATCCGTTATTGAGGCGGCCTGTTATTCGAAAAAGTCCATCCCAGTTGGCTGCAAGTTTCCCCTCTCGTCAGTCTCGTCTGGCTTCCCCTGTGGCTCTCTATACCAAGTCTTCTTCTTGAAACTGCATTGGTTTAAGTTTTGAGTTGAATTTTCTTGCCATTATTCTTCTGCTAGCCTCAGCCATGATTGCTGCCTGATCACGTGTTTCATCTAATAAATCCAAGTTAACAGTTAAGGATTCATCATTAGAGTGTTCATCAAAGTGTTGCCTCCGAAAAGATAGTTCCCCAATTTCAACCGGGATCATGGCGTCAGTATCATAGGTTAACCGAAAAGGTGTCTCCTTTGTGGTTGTTTGGGGAGTACACCGATAAGCCCATAAAATCTCAGGTAACTTTTCTACCCATTCACCTTTTTCCAAACCCAGTCTTCTTTTAAGTTCATGTAGAATGACCTTGTTTGCTGTCTCAGCCTGACCATTAGTCTGAGAATGTTCAACAGAAGTGACTCGGTGTTTAATATGCAATCCTTCTTAAAATTCATTAAAGCGCCGATCTGTAAATTGCAGACCATTATTTATGATCAAAGCATGTGGTATGTCAAACCGTATGATGATGTTTTTCCAAGTAAATTTTTTAATATTATTTGTTGTGATGGTGGCAAGCGACTCTGTTTCAATCTATTTGGTTAAATAATCAACAGCGACGAAAAAAACTTGCACTGTCCTTTAGCCAAAGGAAAAAGTCTTAATAGGTCCATTCCCCAAATGGCAAAGGTGAGGTAATTGGATGAAGGCTATTGGCATGCTGATGTATATACGGTCCATGCTGCTGACAAGGGATACATTTTTTTGACAAAAAAATTACAATCTTTGGAAAGGGTCAGCCAAAAGTATCCGGTCCTCAGAATTTTCGCTGCCATTGTTTGTTCCCCCGAATGGGTACTGCAAATACCTTCATGAATTTCTCTCATCACATAGTTGGCTTGCTCTTCATTAAGACATTTCAGCAAAGGAGTGGAGATTTCTCGTTTGTATAACTCCAGGCTGACAAGAGTAAACTTTGTCGCTTGTTTCTTAAGTTGTCTTGCTTGATATAGATCTTCAGGTTACTTGTCTGTACTCAGATACTAAATAATCTCTGTCATCCAGTTCTGAGATGTTTCTTTAATTTCCATGCATTCATATCTATTTATGCTAAGGATATTGATTTCTTGATGAATCATACTTTGAAGTTGACCGGGTTTCCTTTGACTAGCCAACTTTGTGAGCTTATCAGCTTGTTCATTCATGGTTCTCAGTGTATACCGAACACACAACTCGTCAAATTCACTTTCAATTCGTTTGTATTCATGATAATATTGCAACATAATTGGGTCTTTTACCTAATAGGTATCGTTAACCTGTTCAGCCACTACTTTTGAGTTACTCTAACATGTGATGCGTCTGACTCCAATTTCTTTTGCCAGCCTGAGTCTGGCCAGTAGCGCCTCGTATTCGTATTGTTTATTGGATGCCTTAAACCCAAACTGAATAGACTGTTCAAGCATCACAGTGTTCGCCCCTTCTAATATAACTTTTGCTCCACAATTACGAAGGTTTGATGATCCGTCAACGTGCAATTTTCACATTTTGGAGTCAGTTTGTTTCTGAGTAGTAAATTCGTTGACAAAGTTGGCAAGTATCTGGGCTTTAAGAGGTCTTCGAGTCTCAAAGAAAATATCAAATTGGGATAGTTCAACCGTCTATGTCATTAGTCGACCTGCTAACTCTAGCTTTCGTAAGATTTTGGCAATTGGACAATCTGTTTGTACTACTATCTGATGACTTTGAAAGTAATGTCTCAGTCACTGGGCTGTATGAACTAGTGCTAACACAGCTTTTTTCATTAACTGGTATCGAGTTTCGGCATCCTGAAGGGCTCGGCTAATGAAATATACTAGTACTTGCTCAGGATTTTCATGTAATAAGACCGAGCTGATAGCATTGTCTGATACAACCAAATAGACTATCATATCTTGTCCCGATCTTGACTTTGCTAAAATGGGCGGGCGTTGCTAGTGTGTTTTTGTATTGAATAAAAGCTTCTTCACATTCATCCATCCAGGTGAATTTTTGTGATTTCCTGAGAAGATCAATAAAAGGCTGAGATCTTTTTGCCATTGTAGGTAGGAACCTAGCAAGGGCAGCTATTCAACCAGCTAGCTGTTGTACCTCTTTGGTATTACAAGGACTCGTCATCTCAATAATAGCCTTACATGTATCTGGGTTAGCCTGAATCCCTCTTTTTGAAAGCATGAATCCTAAGAATTTTCCTCTGACTACCCTAAATGTATATTTCTCTGGGTTAAACTGCATTCCATGCCATCTTGCTTCACCAAACACTTCATTTAAGTGGGCAATATGTCTATCAAGAGATATGGATTTAACTACCATGTCATTGATATATACTTCCATACACTTCCCTGTTTGTTTTGCAAAGATTTTGTTCAATAACCTTTGATATGTCTCCCCTGCATTTTTAAGACCAAAGGACATAACTTTATTGCAAAAATTTGCTGAATATATATTAAATGTCGTCTTCTCCTCGTCTGGGGGATATATCTAATTATACTCGGAGTATGCATCCAAGAAACTGAGTACCTTGTGGCCGACAACACCGTCGATTAGGTTGTCGATTTTAGGAAGAGGGTAAGCATCCTTAGGACATGCTTTATTTAGATTAGTAAAATCGGTGCACATCCTCCACTTCCCATTAGCCTTCCTTACCATCACAACATTAGTCAACCAGGTAGAGTACCTTACCTCTCGGATAAAGCTAGCTTGTAACAGCTTGCGTGTTTCTTCTTGGACTGCTCGTGCTCTATCATCCTCTATCTCTCTCTTTTTCTGAGCTACGGGTTTGGCCCTCTTATAGACGGATAAATGATGACACAAGAAATTAGAGTCTATTCCTTGCATATCTGAGGCCGACCATGCAAATAAATCAGCATTGTGTATCAACACCTTTTGAAGGACCTGTTGTCCGTCCGAGGACAGACTAGTTCCAAGGTAAGTGACCTATTTTAATTTTTTACCTACTGAAAAAATTTCTTATCTTTATTGGGTTCAACCCAAAGCCCTTCATCTATTCTTGGGTCAAGTTCCACATCTAGTTCTACTGCTGACTTAGGGGATACAATTTTAACTTCTTGTCTATGTGTGGGGAGTGTAAGCTTGTAAAATAGCCTTCTCTAGCCATTTTCTGGTCTGCATGGATCGTAATAATTCAGCCTCTGTCCAAGGGGAATTTCATTGCCAAGTGAGGAGTGGATACTATGGCTTTTAGCTTGTTGAGGGATGGTCGGCCAAGCAGTATGTTGTATGAAGTGCTTGCGTGTACTACTAGATATGTTACCTTGATACATCTTTCATCCTGCTCTGAACGAAAAAGAGTGTATAAATCTATGCAGCCTCGGGTTTCTACTCACTCTCCTGAAAATCTGACTAGCGGTTCGCTATATTCTCTCAATTCTACTTCAAGTATCCCCAGCTACTTGAAGGTATTCCAGTACAGGATGTCAGTCGAGCTCCCCTAATCAATTAAGGTTTTACGAACCATACAATTAAGAATATCAACACTTATGACCATGGGGTCGTCCTGAACTGGGTCCACTCCTTGAAAATCCTTGTCAATGAATGTAATGGGAGGGATTCAGATTCTACTTCCCAATGATATATGATTGACTAACTGAAGGTGTCTCAAATGCCTTTTTTTGACCGAGTTGGTAAATCCTCCTCCAGCAAACTCACTTGCTATAATGTTAATGATTCGGCGAGGGTACTTCTTGCGCTCGTCATCATGCTTGACATGGGACTCTCTTGACCTGCTACGCTGTTATTCTATTTTTTTTATCATTATATCTTCTTGATGGCTCGAGATAATGGTCCCTACTCCTCTCTGTGTGACTGAAAGGGTGTGTTTGTTAGGGGTGTCCATTGGATCGGGTAAACCAATAAACCCGATAATCCAAACCGATCCAAACTAAAAAAAATCCAAACCAATGCTTGACGGGTCCGATCCGAACCAAACCGATCAAACCCGACGTGGTTTGGTTTGGATAACGGGTATTACTATATCAACCCGATAACCCGTGTTTATACCCGATGAACCCGAGCAAATTCACTTTGAAGAGCGGTTCAATTTCAACTGCTCTCAGAAGTGACCTTTGAAGAGCGGTTCCAATATAACCGCTCTCCGAAGTGACCTTTGGAGAGCGGTTACATTGGAACCGCTCTGCAAACATTGCAACCCTTAACCTAGTTACGCCGCTGGTGAGGACAACCGCCATTAACCTGTTTTGTTGTTCCGCTACAGCTCAACTTGGATTTCTCTCGCTTCCGCATCTCAAATCTAAATCAAAGTGAGTATATGTCTAATTTTTTCTCTACTTTTTCTATTTTTAATTTTTACTCTGCTCTGAAATCTGTTTATGCTTATGATTTTGCAGCCCACAAATGGCAAATAACAGTGAAACTGCTGAGAATACCCCAACAAGCTCAAGTGACATGGAACTACAGCAAGGTGATGTAGACACTCCATTGCTGCAAGAGACTCCTACGCAAGGACTAGAGACTCCTACACAGGGACAAGAGACTCCTACGCAAACTCAAGGACTCAAGGTATTAAAAAGAAAACCTAGTTGACCGCCATCCAATGCTTGGGAACATTTCACTAGACAAAATGATAAGGCTATTTGTAACTATTGCCAAAAGCTATATGCATCTAATAGTTCTACCCATGGAACCACAAACTTGAATAAGCATGTTTTGTGTTGTCCGAAAAACCCAAATAGGATAGTTGATAAGAGACAAAAAACACTTGCACTTGGAAAGGAGAGTAAGGATGCCTCTACTGTTAGTTTTAAACTTGTTGATTTTAATCAAGATCGAACCCGGGCAGCACTTGTTAGGATGATAATTATGGATGAGCAACCTTTTAAGTTTGTTGAGGGTCTCGGATTTAGAAAATTTATGCTTGAGGCTCAACCGAGATTCAAAATTCCTTCTCGACAAACTATTGCTAGAGAGTGCATGCTACTGTTTGAATCAGAAAAGGAGAAGTTGAAAGCTATATTGTCTAAAAATGATCAAATGGTTTCACTTACGACTGATTGTTGGACTTCAATTCAAAACATGAATTATATTTGTGTGACTGCTCATTATATTAAGCTTTAGGTTGATTACTGACCACAAAGGTGACACCATAGGTAAATACCTAGAGAAATGCTTGAAAGATTGAGGGATTTCAAAGATTTGTTGTATAACTGTTGATAATGCAAGTGCTAACAACTTGGCTATTTCATATTTAATTAGGGGCATGAGTGATTGGAATGGTAGAACTTTATTAAATGGAGAGTACATGCATATGAGATGTCTCGCTATAAGCTTGAGTACCTTGAGTTTTGTTTTAAGCGGATGTATGGTGTAGAAAAATGCAATGAATTGATGAAAAAGTTGAAGGACCTCATCAATAAATTGGTTGAACTTTATATGACACAGTATCCTATTGATGAATCTAGTAGTGTTGCCTCTCAGTCTAATCTTGATATTAGCAATGATGGTAATGATGATAATGATGCATGGGAGGATGAATTTAGAATGAATGTGAAAAAAAAAAAAGCAAGGTCAAGTGAAAAGGAATGAGATAGAAAGGTACTTGGAGGATGATGTTGAAGACAATGCTCCCAGATTTGATATTTTGCAATGGTGGAAATCAAAGTCCTCAACGAAATATTATGTTTTTTCTCATATGGCTAGAGATATATTGGCTATTCCAGTGTCCACTGTATCCTCTGAGTCAACATTTAGCACAGGAGGTCGAGTTCTTGACCCATTTCGTAGTTGTTTAAGTCCCACAACTGTTGAAGCTTTAATTTGTACCCAAAATTGGATAAAAGCTAGCAAGAAGGTTGATTTACAGGCTGAAATGGATCAACTTACGATGCTTGGAGAAGGTATTGAACTTGTTAATTTTTTAATCTATATCTTCAAAGTTCTATATTTATTTCGTTTTGAACTAATTTTTTTCCCCTTTTTATGTTTCTGTTTGAATTATTTTGGCTTCAGAGATGGCTGAGGCTGAAGCATTTACAGATGTTCAAGTTCAACCCAATATATCCACTTCTTGAATTTAATTTTTTTGTTTTGATTGAGACTTATTTTGAATTTATATATTTGTATTAGAATGTTGTGTAATTGTGTTAAATTTATGTGTAAAAAATTATTCAAATGAAAAATATTGATATTTTTCTATTTTTTTATACATATTTTATTTTAGTTTATTTAATCGGACAACCCGATGATCCAAACCGAACCAACTCGTTCGTGTTTGGTTCGGTTTGGTTCGGATTTTCAATTTTTTTTACAAATCCAAACCTAATCAAACCAATCAATTTTTGATCGGTTCGGATTTTTTTTTCTCCTAAACCCGACCCAAACCGACCCATGGACACCCCTAGTGTTTGTATGAACCCTTGAAGGTGCCCAACTTTAATCAAGTCCTCAATGCGATCTTTTAGGGCTGTACATTCTTCAGTGGTATGTCCTTTGTTTCTATGATATCGACATGATTTTGACTTGTCTGCCCGAGGGGGTATTTGCGTGCCTAGGGATAGACAGTATCTCAGTTGCTAATGCCTGCTCGAGTACTCTAGACGGGTTAGTGTTTAAAGTAGTATAAGTGGCATATTTAGGTCCCCTTGGTGGTCGTTCAGCTTCTCCTCTTCAATCCTTTTCTTGGTTATTTTTAAAAGATTCTCTCCTGTTGTCACACTTTTTACAACTGTTGTTGCACTGAAAGTAAATTGACTAGCAAGTGTACTAGTGTTGTTGTAGCAAGTTATAAAAAATCTTAGAATCAAATTGAGTTCCAAGTATCGTCCTCAGGGAATAAAGTTCTCAATTACCACTTTACAAGATCACAATTAGTTGAGCTTTACAAATTTCAGATGGAATTGGTATGAATGTATCAAAAACGAAATTTGAAAGTAAAACAGAACAGTTAGTACAAAAGTATATAGTAAACAAATGTAGAAAGAGTAGTTAGGAAATTGTTTCACCAAAACTTCAACATTGAATCAATAAAGTTTTGAACTTTCAAGCATTTAGATGGAATGACAATCAGTTTCACGTTGTATTAATCAAAGGACAATCCCTTGCCTCAATGAATCTAGCATCTAATCAAATCACTCCAATCCCTTAGATCTAATCCAATCAAATGCTGCATTAAGTTTGAGAAACCAAAAGATTGCAAGATTAAGATATCTTATCCCTAAGAAACCAATAACCTTGGCAATTAATTCAGATCTGAGAAACAAATTCAATTCTCATTGATAAGAGTTCCTCGATGATTAGTTTATCAAATTTCCATTCAATCACTACTTTAACAGCAGAATCAATCACTCAATCCAATCCAAAACTCAAAGTTCATATCCAAAATCAATTCAACATTTCCATTTTTGATTCACAGTTCCTAACCACAAAGAGTTTAAGCAAACATTACAAAAAGAGAAGAGAAGAGGAGAAGAGAATGAACAAAGAAGAAACATCTCCAAGCCAATCTCCAATCTGATCCCTCAAGAAATGAAGCTTGGTGTTCGTCCTCAATCTCCCTCTCTGACTCTCTCAACAACAAAAACAAATGGAAAATAAAAAATGAACAAAAACTGCAAAATTCCTGAGCTAACTGTCTTTTATAGAATTCCCGCTCTGCTGGCGTGATCACTTTTTCCAGCAATAGTAATCACGCAGAGGCTAATTCTTCATTTCCACTTGCGCGTGTTCACTTTTGCTGGTGATAGTAGCCACGCGCACTTCAAAGTGTTCACTTTTGTTGAAAATAGTAGCCACGCAGAAGCTTCCTTTGCTAATGTCATGCGTGTGTTAACTTCTGTTGGAAATAGTGAACACGCAGAAGCTGCTTTCTTGCGCGTGTTCACTTTTGCTGATAATAGTGAACACGCGCAGCTACTCTTCTTGGAGGACTCTCTGGAACGCTCACTTTTTCCAGAAAAAGTGATTACGCAGAAGCTCTTCTCATTGCAACCTCTATGGAACGATCAGTTTTGCTAGCAAAAGTGATTACGCAGAAGCTCTTCTCCATTTTATGGTTCTGGAGTGATCACTTTCACCAGCGAAACTGATCACTCAGAGGCTGTTCTTCAATTATCAACTTCTTTCCCCAATTTTTGCTAATTTTCTTCTATTTTTCCATTGATCATCTAATCCTCATGAACTTAGCTCAGAATTCCCTACAAAAGCATACTTGAAATGTCACTTTTTACATAGAATATCAATGAATTTTAAAATAACTATGTTTAAAAGTGACATGCAACATTTTATTATTTTTTTAAGGGTTTTCTACTATTTCTAGCATGTTTTCTTTATTAATTGCACTAAAAACTATTGTAAAATACTAGTAAAATATGGATTCATCACTACCCCAAACTTGAATTTTTGCTTGTCCTCAAGCAAATTAGAACATATCAAGGGTGTAAATTCTTATTAATTGGAATCCAAAAACTTTTTACATTTTTTAGAAAAATTCAGATTAAAAATCCATTTTACTTCAATGCATTCTAATTGTTTTCTCACTAAGTCATTCACCAATTCTTCATCATGATAGTCACACTTGACTTATCTGTTTGCTGCACAATCTCATTCATTTCAATCAAGCAAATCATTAAAGCTACATGCAAACAGAGTTGAGAAACATTATCACAGCTCTCAAAAGTGTTTCTCTAACTCAATTAGTGTTTAAGCTTGTGTTTGCTCTCAGCATCACCAAATTCATCAAACTCTGCCATAAGCTTGCCTATATTCTCTACCTCCTTTGCAAATTTACAATTAATCACATATCAAGAGGACTTTTTAGGTAATATTAAGGCTCAAGGACAAGTATGATTTCAATGAATTCAGGATATCAATGCAGCTAATTTCAAACAGAAAAAGATGCAAATTGAGTAGATAAGCTTTTAAACTTAGTAAGGGCTGCATCAACTGTTTCTATTCTTAATCAACTTTCAATCACAGTTTAATTTTTTGCTGAATTATCTACCAATTTCCTTTTCCTTTTTGATTTGCTGATTTCTTTTTATTTCTTTTTCATTGTTCTATTTTTACTTGCAGCTTTTTACTTCTTTTTCATATTTTCTTTTGCATGACTTTTTCTAACTTTCTTAATTCATTTCAATCCTTTTCTCAATCCTTTTCTACCCCAAACTTAGAACATTGCTTGTCCTCAAGTAATGCACTAGAAACATGATGTTACCCCAAATTTAGTTTTAAAACTTATTTTTGATTCAACTCAATTTGTCTCTTTTCTATTTGAATAGGTAAAATGGTTTTTCTAGAAAAGCTTGTATTGAGGTTAATCAAAGAAAGGCTATCAGCTCAAAGGGGCTAACTAGGACATTCAAGAATGAAAGACAGTCTATTTGGCTCACTAGGTAAATCTGAATAATGGCCTCCATCCTTTATGTGATTAGTGCAAAACAACATATTCAGTTAAGAAACAAAGCAAGTTCTAGAGAGTGAATCATAATTTGAGATCAGTCACACATCAATGAATGAAAAGGTTCAAGTTTCACGAAGGAAGTAAATAGATAATATTCATCAATTCAGTTTACTATTTACTTCAAAAATTTGCATGAATAAAATGGCAAGACTGCTTTATTTTTTTAAAATACAAGTATGACAATCATGTTAAGAATGGGAAAAACAACTTATGTAATTCAACAATCAGAATTTCAATGAGGTGAAAATCAGGTTTATTTATCAAGAAAACAAAATATAATGCAGTTTAATATTTTCTAACTTGTGAATATTTTATGCAAAATGTAAGCTGTACACATGAAAATAGAGGTACAGAATTAAACCCCCTTTTCATGGTAGCTGTGCATATTTCAATCATTCCATGCGCTCCTTGTTCAGAGTTTGAGAGCATGGTCTGCACAAAAACATCACAAGTTGTTCATCAATTATCAGATAAAAATTCAATAAAATTCAAAGCTAGTAGATATTTAAAACAAAATTGTTCATAACCAAAATAAAACTAAAATGTAATTACAACACTCAAAAGTCTGAAATTCTAATTACAATCTTTTTACAAAAATTAAACTAATGACAGAAATTTAAATTCCTAGTCTACTCTTCATCTTCATTCTCATCCTCATCTTCCAAATCATCCTCTTCTTCATCATCTTCTTCCTCTTCTGCAGCAGCTGTTAGTGGAGGGAAATGAGTTCTGTAGATGGGGAGGTCTTTGAAGACAGTTGACTTCAAGCATTGGGCATTCTCTGCTTGATCTGGAGTGTGGTACAAGTCTTCTTTGGTCATGCCCATCTTTTGACCAATGTTCATGAGAACACCTTCTAGAAGCATGATGCCAGCCTTCAAACTGCTGTGCAATTCATTCTGCCTCTCAGCTAAGGAGTTTTGTCTTTCAGCCATGAAGGCTATCTTCTCCTTCATTGTGGTTGGATTCTCTCTTTTATACTGGGAGGGAATTGGGGCTGCTGATGTGCAAGAGACAGTAGCATAAATCTCTTTCATCATAGCTACTGTAATTGGATGTGCAACTCTAATTTTGATTTGATAATCGCCAATTTCAATACCTGCATCCTCACAAAGAACAGTTATTAACGAAGGGAAAGCTAAAGAATCTCTTTTCCTCTTAAGGATGTCCAGAATGCATCCACTAATCACTTCTCCTACATCTATATAAAAGTCATCAACTATAGCATATAGGAGTTCAGCTCTCTTCACTGCTAGAGTGGAGCTATGCCTAACAGGCATGAATGAACTTAAAATAAATGTGCTCCACACTTTTGCAAAGGGCAAAAGGTTCTTGGTTGTGATGCATTTGGGCTTTTCTGATAGATTTAGCTCCCAAGTAGTCCCTGGTTTCCCAATCCTCTCAAGGACTTGAACATAGTCCTTATCTTCAGCATCCCTGAATGCTTTAAAGTCTTGCTGCCCAAGTTACTTTTAAGTCTTAATGTTGAGGACTCTATTGATGTTAGCAGCAGAAAAATCAATTGTTGTCCCCTTGACCATTGAATGGTATTTAGGCAACTGATCTCCCTTGAATCTCATGGCATTGGCATAAAATTCTTGTGTAATGTCTCTCCAGCCAATGCCAGCCATCATGCAGAAGGATTCACATTCTCTTTTCTGAATTTCCTCCTTGTATTCTAGATAATGGTCTTCAGCTATCTCAATTGCTCTATCTTGGACAATCTTTCTTCTCAAGATATTAGCTCTGAAATAATTCTCATGAGCTATGCTTCTGAACCTTGGATCATGTTGAGAATTTGGCCCTGATGAAGAGGCTCCTGCTAATCTTCCTCTCTTTGTTCTAGGAGTACCTCTAAAAGAGCCAACTGGAGTGTTGTCTGATGTCCTTACCATTTTTTTTAAATTTCTTGCATAAAAAGAATATTTCAATACACTGAAAGACATGAATGCAATGCAATGCAGGACATTTTCAATTTCAGAATAGCAGAATATGAATAATGCAGAATTTAAGAATATCATAACAATGCAGAATATGGTTCCTTGAAGCATTTAAACTCAGATATTCATGATTTTGAATGCAAAATGCTAGAGTTCAAAAGTTACAATTATGCAGAAATTTCTTCCTAACTATTTTTCACTTTAAGTCCTAAGGTTAACTCATGCAATCTGTCAATGTAGGTCTTTTTCCATCTAAAAATCTATCAATTGAAGTGAGAATTACTCTACATTGCCTTGTAATTGCATGTTCAGATTAGTTATTAACAAGAAAATTTCTATTTTTCCATTACTCAGTGTTTTCCACAACTCTGCAAAATGAAGAACCCTAATTTCTAAATCAGAGAAGTAGAATATTGACCTGGATTTGGAGAAATGTGCAAAATGAACTTCAATTGATTGCTTAAAAACAAATTTCGTTCAGCAAAAGGTCAGAAAGATCAAGAATTTGAGAAATGAGATGAAGAAATGAAGATTTGAGATTCTAAAAATGGCTCTGTGTGGTTCCTTTTATGCATTTTAATAGACACGCTTACTGCACGTGGCCACTTTTTTCAGAAAAAATGGAAGTTGTAGAGATGATGTTGTGTGCGTGTTCTCTTTTTCTGGCAAAAGTGAACACTTTGAGGGTAAATAGCATGCGCGTGTTCACTATTGCTAGAAATAGTGAACGTTCCAGAGGGCTTTGCATTGAGTAATTTGAAATGAGCTGCACGTGTTCACTTTTTCCAGAAAAAGTGATCACGTGCAGGTAATATCCTTCTGCGTGATTACTATTACTAGAAAAAGCGGTAACGCGCATCAACTTTAACTTGAAACTACACATAACTCATGCGCGTGATCACTATTATTGGAAAAAGTAACTACGCGCATCACATTACCTCTATTTAAGCCTGGGCGTGGTTACTTTCACTGAGAAAAGTGATTGTTCCAGAGAAGGGTGTCTTCCAAAGGGTTCTGTGTGTTCACTTTCATCAGCAAAAGTGATTGTTCCAGAGAAGGGTGTCGTTCCTTGCTCCTCTGCATGATCACTTTCATCAGCAAAAGTGATTGTTCAGAATGGAACCCTGTAATTGAAGCTCTGTGTGATCACTTTTCTGCAAAATAGTGACTCATTTTGTTATTCAAAGCTCCTTAGAAACTTAATTGCCTCATGCATTCAATTTCAATCAGCTCATTTATGCATCCACAACATGAGCCTTCATTGAATCAACACATTATTCCTAAAACACATATAAAACAGAATCTAAAATCAGAAAATTGCTGAAATTGAAATAAAGAGTTAACAAAAGTTCAAGTAAAATGCAAATAGAGTAAAAATGGTTCAGAAATGTGAGTTGCCTCTCACAAAGCGCTCTTTTAACGTCACTAGCTTGACGCCTATTGATCTTTGATCCTAAGAGATGATTTTGATGATAAGGGCTCTTGTTCTATCTTTAAATGTTTTCCCTTTTTCTCACCAACTTGCAACTCTTCATTTAATTCAAAACTTGAGAGAAATAAAAGTGGAGGGACTTCCAACAGTTTGGTATGCTCATTAAGTTTCTTTCCTTCCTTTTCATTGTCTTCATATGTCACTACAGCAAGGACTTCTTTTATAACAGAATCATCCTTCTGTTTTTCCTGCTTGAAATTCTGCACTGCTTGAAAAAATTGAAACTTTTTGTGTTTAGCTTCAGCTATTGGCTTAGATGCATCTTCAAACAACCGCTTTTTGGTTCTTTCAGGTTGTGTCTTGCTGCTATCCTGTGGTTCTTCTTTCTTTAAAATAGTTAACTGCACTCCTTTGCAATCCTCTTGTTGTTTATCTTGAATCTTGTTTTCTTCAAATTTATCTAATGCTTTCCCTTTCTCAGTAACTTCATGAGTAGAAATTTCTACCTCATTCCTTGTGAAAGCAGCTTGGCATTGCTCTATAGGATTTACAATGGTGTTGCTAAACAATTTCTCATCATTCCTATTTAATAAATGTTCTGAAATTTGTCCTATTTGCATCTCTATCTTCTCCATGGATCCCTCTTGATTCTTGAAACTTGATTGAGTAAATTCCATGAATTGGAGCAAAGTTTCTTCAAGTTCATTCATTCTTTTTGGAGAAGCCTCTGAAGGTTGTTGTCCTCTTTGAAGTTGAGAATATGATGCTTGAAAATAAGGTTGTGAACAATGAGGACTTGACAAAGGTGTTGTTGCAGCAGAAATTTGTTGATTCCAATCATAATATGGCTGACTCATGTTAGATTGAGATTGATATACATGAGGAAAGGTAAATTCAGGTCTTTGAAAATTTCCTCCATAATTGATTTCTTCTTGAAATTCTAGTGCAGCCACATCATAAGTTTCATTCAAATCATTTTTGCTGTAAAAATCACACACCAAGGGGTTAGTTTGGGCAACTCCAGCTTGAAAATTATTAATTAAAGCTTCAAAAGCATCTGCTTCATAAGCTCTTGTTCTTGCAACTTGGCTTTGATGAAAATTCTGATACTTGCTGGTTGCCATCAAACAATAGAGCAACTCTTTTTTTTTCTTGTATACAAAAAGAAAGTAAACAAAATTCAAATGAAATTAGTGACTAAGCAAAATGAAATCTAAAATTATGTAGAAAATTACAAAACAAAACATGTAGAAAATATAGAAAATTATGCAAAATGAAAATTACAACTATGCAGAAAAATGCAAAATGAAATTATGCAGAAAACTACACAAATATAGGAAAAAAATTATTCAGAAAAATTAGAAAGTAAAACAACAAAAGAAATGCTCAATCTACCCATCTCTCTGCTACTAATGATATTGAAACAAATTATTCCCTGGCAACGGCGCCAAAAACTTGTCACACTTTTTACAACTGTTGTTGCACTGAAAGTAAACTGACTAGCAAGTGTACTAGTGTTGTTGTAGCAAGTTATAAAAAATCTTAGAATCAAATTGAGTTCCAAGTATCGTCCTCAGGGAATAAAGTTCTCAATTACCACTTCACAAGATCACAATTAGTTGAGCTTTACAAATTTCAGATGGAATTGGTATGAATGTATCAAAAACGAAATTAGAAAGTAAAACAGAACAGTTAGTACAAAAGTATATAGTAAACAGATGTAGAAAGAGTAGTTAGGAAATTGTTTCACCAAAACTTCAACATTGAATCAATAAAGTTTTGAACTTTCAAGCATTTAGATGGAATGACAATCAGTTTCACGTTGTATTAATCAAAGGACAATCCCTTGCCTCAATGAATCTAGCATCTAATCAAATCACTCCAATCCCTTAGATCTAATCCAATCAAATGTTGCATTAAGTTTGAGAAACCAAAAGATTGCAAGATTAAGATATCTTATCCCTAAGAAACCAATAACCTTGGCAATTAATTCAGATCTGAGAAACAAATTCAATTCTCATTGATAAGAGTTCCTCTATGATTAGTTGATCAAATTTCTATTCAATCATTACTTTAACAGCAGAATCAATCACTCAATCCAATCCAAAACTCAAAGTTCAGATCCAAAATCAATTCAACATTTCCATTTCTGATTCACAGTTCCTAACCACAAAGAGTTTAAGCAAACATTACAAAAAGAGAAGAGAAGAGAAGAGGAGAAGAGAATGAATAAAGAAGAAATATCTTCAAGCCAATCTCCAATCTGATCCCTCAAGAAATGAAGCTTGGTGTTCGTCCTCAATCTCCCTCTCTGACTCTCTCAACAACAAAAACAAATGGAAAATAAAAAATGAACAAAAACTGTAAAATTCCTGAGCTAACTGCCTTTTATAGAATTCCCGCTCTGCTGGCGTGATCACTTTTTCCAGCAATAGTAATCACGCAGAGGCTAATTATTCATTTCCACTTGCGCGTGTTCACTTTTGCTGGTGATAGTAGCCACGCGCACTTCAAAGTGTTCACTTTTGTTGAAAATAGTAGCACGCAGAAGCTTCCTTTGCTAATGTCATGCGCGTGTTCACTTCTGCTGGAAATAGTGAACACGCAGAAGCTGCTTTCTTGCGCGTGTTCACTTTTGCTGGTAATAGTGAACACGCGCAGCTACTCTTCTTGGAGGACTCTCTGGAACGCTCACTTTTTCCAGAAAAAGTGATTACGCAGACACTCTTCTCATTGCAACCTCTATGGAACGATCACTTTTGCCAGCAAAAGTGATTACGCAGAAGCTCTTCTCCATTTTATGGTTCTGGAGTGATCACTTTCACCAGCGAAAGTGATCATGAAAGTGATCACTCAGAGGCTGTTCTTCAATTATCAACTTCTTTCCCCAATTTGTGCTACTTTTCTTCTATTTTTCCTTTGATCATCTAATCCTCATGAACTTAACTCATAATTCCCTACAAAAGCATACTTGAAATGTCACTTTTTACATAGAATATCAATGAATTTTAAAATAACTATGTTTAAAAGTGACATGCAACATTTTATTATTTTTTTAAGGATTTTCTACTATTTCTAGCATGTTTTCTTTATTAATTGCACTAAAAACTATTGTAAAATACTAGTAAAATATGGATTCATCACTTGTCACCCTCTCTTTGATTTGATCTTTGCTCCATTCGAACTTGGCTTCGATATTCGGCCAATTCTTCTATCTACATATACTTCATTGCCCGACTTCTTAATTCTTCTAGATCAACAAGTAGTTTTTTGCATATACTGTTGACGAAAGATCTTGGATTCAAAACTGTGGTAAGGTGATGCATTGCGACTGCTGGCTCCAGATTATGAATTGAGAGGGTCACCTTGCCGAAACATTCCGTGAATGCTCTAAGTGTCTCTTTCTTCTCCTGACAGATATTTACTAATGCCAATGACGTCAATGGATGAGGACAGCTTATAGTAAATTGCAATTTGAATCGCCTGGTAAACATTGCGATGGATGAAGAGGGTAACTTGATAAACCAGTTGAGAGCTGGTCCTCGAAGTGAGGTTGGAAAGATCCGGCATAACAAGGCATCATTGTCTATGCACAAGTTGACCTGAGTTGTAAAAATATCCAGGTGCTCTTCCAGGTCAGAGGTTCCGTCGTATTTTTCAAATGTTAGGCCCTTCCAATTTTTTGATAACTTAGCTTCCAAGATAAGTTGAATGAACGAGCTCCGACCTGATGCTCCATCTCGTTCAATGGAAGGAGTAGTTCTTGTTTGCAGGCATATTTTTGGCTTTTCCTACAAGGCCGAAGACTCTCCTTGCTCCTAGACGAAAGGGGTACTCTGAGAAGGTATGTAGGTTATGATCTCTTCCCTCAAATTAGCATTCTTTCTCCTAAGGACTAACAGTTCAAGAGCGTCATTCTCTCTTAATTGCTGCATCTCTATCATTTCAGACCTTAATTGTTTCACTACAGAAAAGAGATTTTTGTCCCCCCCTTTCAGCAAGAACTTCTGGTATCGGTGGGTTAGGTGTAGTATCCTCCTGCTGATGAGAGGCTCCCCATTGCTGCCTCTGTCCTCTGCCTTTGGGTTCAGTAGTATGTATAAGATCATGAGTTCAAACATAATTATCACTAAAAATTATAATTTTTATCTAACAAAAATTAAATTTTAATATAAAAATTACAAATTTATACAATAATTTACTACTATACAGACAATTTAGTTAACACACAAATTCCATAATTATTATCAAGATTTTATATTCTTATGAAATATTTCATTATATCAATATTAAGTCATACATTTATATAAATAATTTAATCTTTAATAAACAAAAATTATACCAAAGAAACAACCCTATAATTTAATGTTTTCGTTTAGGTTCAAAACTTCTCTCTAGACTAAAGAAATTAGGTCTGTTTTGAGATCAGTCACATTGATTTAAAGACAATTTGTGTATTGAAGCTTCTCAAAAAGATCGTTGTAAATATTTTGTCTTATTTGTTACATTGATTGAAATTCTTTTAAAGCCCGAGCGTGTTTGGAGAACTCTTTTGAACTGGAGTTGATTTTTCCATTTCCTTAGATTGATTGAGAAGTCATGGTCGTGGCTGTGAGCAAAATTCATGCTACTTATGAATTATTCTGTTAATTAATCGGACCCAAAGATCGACAAGTCTTTATTTATTTACTTACTTATTTTATGAAATATCTAAATCAGAGAAGAAAAATGGGAGAAATAAAGTTACTTATGCAGAATGTTGCAGCACCGTAAGTACAAGGTTGATTACGTGATTAAGCACTGTTCTTAACTTGGTATCCGTGTGTACTTGGAAAATCGCCAACTTTCACTTAGTGTTCAGTTCTCATATTACGGCGATTCTTGCTGCTTTTGAAAGTATTGAAGTAGACACGGGAAAATGATCTAAGGCTGAACGAAAGTTGCGATTGTAACGTTCTATCTGCAAAAAAACAGCTATCAAGTTCACAACAGCTGTTACGTTGCAATCACACAATCCTTTTCTGCTAAAGATTACTAATTTTTAATAAATTATATGATGTTTTATTATCCCATGTACATACAGTAAATCCAAGTTTGCAACAGCTGAGGGAGAATTTCTGGTGCACGTGATTGTCACCAGAGAAACCAAGAAGAGCTACAATATACACATATAATACAACTCGTAGCATACATTCCCAAGCCAATTGACACAAGCATCAAATTTAGATGTTAACGAAATGTCCATAAGATTGGACAATTGTCTGCATGCATTCTCATAGCCTCTGTAAATAGTGGTCCTACAACCAAAACACCAAGTTCTTGAAAGTAATGAGAAAGCACGAAAAAATTAAATCAACTGTAGCTCTTGCGGGTTATACAATATACGTCACATCTTTCAGATTATTATTCAACAAACTGATTTCAAGACAGATGATCATCCGACAAATAATTAATTGCTACCAATTGGGCTATATGGTACTACTGCTGATAAAAAAATAAAATAGTGCTGCTGAGTTGGGGGAAGGAGGAAGAAAAGACGAAAATACAGAATGGAAGGGTGAAAGCTTTCAAAAGGCAATGTAGGAGGGAAAAAGGGGAGAGAAAATTCTGAAGTGAGGTTCTGGGTTTTGTGGTAGGCCTCTCTCAAGGATGAGGGCTCAATGTTACATTCAATCATTTTTATAACCTCATTTCTTCTGCTATGTTTTCATGTATTTTGAATTCCAAAACAAATTAAGAACTTGAACATGATAGTTTGAACAGAACAATTGAGAAATAGAGAAACATATTTAAGGATTATTGTGTTACTTAAGTATTACTATGTTATTCTTCAAAATTTTAGAGTTTATTCCGATTCAAGAGATCTTTAATTAGTCTTAGGGATTTTATATTACCATCATCTAGGATTTTTAGCACCTAGGAATTTTATCCTTTATGTGCCCCGTGTTTTTGAGACAGTTTGCCAAATTGATTATTTATATTTCATTTCTTTTAGAGAGTATCTAAAACCAAGGCAAAGGAGTATTTTGGCCGAGAGGAGTATTCTAAGCCTACCCAAGAGACTTCAGTAACCGTTCAACATCAATAAAGTCTTTTTCATCAGTTCATTGGTTTCCTGCTCTTACAATTCTCTCAGTTTTACAGAGCTCAACATACACTAATAAAAATACAGATACATAACGACAGAGAAACTAACCTCAATGTTTTGATGGAGATACTTGAGGGTCAATGCAGAATTCAATAAATCAGTTCGGAATAATCTTTAACAACTCAATATCAAACAAGAGAGTCTTGTCTATCAACCCTTGGTTCCTTAGCACAAAATCCAAGGCTCGTTGGCCCTGTAAAATATATTTTATTGTATATTCATCATAATACACTCAGATAGTGGCTGAACAAACATTCAATTCTTACCGAGAATGTTGTGGGTCTTGGACCACTCTTATTGAAATCATTCTCAGGATACCCAAGTTCTGGGGGCACAATTATCCTGCATCACTGACAAACATAGTGAAATTTGCATTTCTCTCACTATATGTCTCTTTTCACAGTATATGAATCCGAAATACATTTGCCTAAATTTTTTACATACTCAGATTTTTTTTAAGAATAAAAAGAGTTAAACAGATAATTTTGAACAAAAAATTCCCAGTGATTCACAATTTTAACTTGGGAAAGTCAGAATGTTAAGTCCCCCAAATCCAGAGTTAGAACTGATAGAAGTTGCAGTTCAAGAAAATAATGTTGTGTTTCATGGACTTCCAATATGCATGGTACTATTTTCCAATTACATGTTACTCAAAACACTATTTTTTCACAAAACAAAAGAAAGTTCAGCCACGGTAACGGCACAAAAAACCTAGTTTTATAACACAACTCTAGTATGAGTCAAATATTTCTAGAAAAATAGATGCAGCACCTTCTAATGCCTCCAAGTGCCATGCCTGATACAGCCTCTTCAAAAGCTGGTATGACCTGAGCATTCAAATTTCAAAGTACATAAAAGATCAGTCCTCAAGAAAGTGAGAAAATAAGGCACATTTGATGCTTAATGTATTCCCAACATCCAACAGTAATGTCCCTTGGCTACTTCACAGAGGAGCATTTTGTCAAGAAGCATGACGAAGGGGACATAACTAAGAAGTATTTCATGGCAAACAAGGACTTATAGTTCCAACCAAGGATATGTTGGCTTTAATATGGAAGTGGGCTAATTTTAGTGAATTAACAGTTGTGATGGATTTAGTTGAAAACAAGTACACAAATACATGCAACACAAGGGCATAGGAATACTTAGTGGTCTTTCCCAAAGAAAGGGTATCACTCATAATTTTGTTATTGGAGTGGAAGGGAGCAAATCATTCCGTCACATAAGATGTCAACCAAGACCAGAACATGCATAAAAGAGTATAAAAAAGAAACGGAAACACAAGGGACTAGTACTAACACTTATTTGCACAAGAACATGCACCACAATTGTTCCTTCTTCTATATGCCAGCAGTTACCAAGGGAGAAAATCCTAAAACCTCTTTTCCGATGGTGGAAATACAAGATTACTGAAAATAAAGACAAAATATAAAGTTATTTTACAAAAGAAATAGCATTCTGATCCTAGTAAGCCGAAACAATTATGACCCTAGCGCGTTCTGCATTACTTGGTCCACACATTGCGGCAAACAATGTAAACATGGCTCATGAAACAGTATTCACAACAAAGATCCTATTTGAGTTGCAAGGAACTAGTTTAATCATTAAAAGATGACGTCTCTCACCTCATTAGATCCTATTTTGAATTTGAAAAAGTCCTTGTCATCACCCTGCATGTCAGAAAAACAGCGCAACAGGTGTGTAACTAAAATCAATCACCTCCAGTGTCCATTTAGAAGATGCAAAGTATTTCGTACCTCAAACGAACCACCTTTGGTTTTATTCCGGGCTTCAAATATCCGACCATAATAACCTATGGTGTAGCCATCCCAATCTACCTGAATGGAAATTGAAGCCCGTAAGTTGTAAAAATAACTGCATGGTGTGCAGTTGCAGATCTCATCATTCAAAACTATTTAACTCTGTTTCTATCCAATTTAGTAAACTCGTAAAAAAAGTTCAGATTTGTGCACTTTAAAGACAAACAGTAGGGGATCTTGGTTCAGAGAGAGTCCACTTGGAGAAACACAGGCGACTGTAATTTTCTTCACTAAAATTGTCGAATCTGTTCAAAAAGTTATCTCATACCAAAAAAACCATTCCAGTGAAGCAAGAAAATTTGGTATCTAAACTCCCGAGCGCCATAGAAAAAATGAGCCTGAGAATGTTTTCATTTTGATTCAGAACCTTTATATCCAAAAATAACTGGCTAGAACTAGATCAGATTTCTAATTTCTAACCAATCCATAAAATAACATTAACAATAACAATGATAACCAAAAAATAAAATAAAAAATTCAGTGCATTACCACTACTGTCTCCCCTATGTTTGGCTTGGGGCCATTCCCCGGTCGCAAGTCCTGCATTCTTGATAAATATAAATTAATTAAAATTAAAAAATAATAGTAATAGTAATTATAATAATGGAAAGCATGGTTAACGATAAAATATTTACAACGCACTACATCACCTTATATTGAAGTCCCGATTCAGTTTCTGTGTAGTCCGGGTACCGCATTTTTGTCTTGCCATAATCCTTCCCTCTAAGCGCTGGCACTGTTTTCACAAATTACGCATCACATTGTATTGCAACTCTGTGGCTATGCTTTCTCTTAATGTACACTCTCTTCATGAATACGCGATTCAACAGCACACAACAGTATCGTGTTTATCGTAACACAAACATAACATGCAACAGATGATGCAACGAGTAAAGACACAATGCATATTATTCATAAAACGCAAATTCGGGCGTTAATTGAATCAAATAGAGAAATACTATCGGCAAATTCAGCTGCGAGAGCGATTCTGGTGTCGGAATTGGCGCAGAAAGTTCCGGCAACGGTTGCGATGGAAGAGAGAAGCACGTTTCTTCGCTGGAACGATGGCGCGCAACAACAAATTCGACTCCTGGCGTTGGGTTTGGTTGCTAGCAAAGAGAGAGAAGTAAGAAAGAGAATGAAGGAGTGTGAATGTGAGAACAGAAAAGTAGTGACTCACCGGAGAAGGAAGCATCGGAGAAATTATGGAGTTGCTGAAATGAATGAATGGCAATGGTAATGGTTATGGTTATGGTTGCTGAATATTCGAGTTACTTAGAAATAAAAAAAATGAATGGAGAAAATGCGTACCAGAGATTGAGATTTAGGGATAGCAAGATAAGTATAACAAACGGATAAGGACAAAATCGATGCCATAACTGAACTGGGATGGGAGTGATGCATGCTTCCTCCAATATTTATTAGATTATTCCAATTCCAGACCACAATTTAACTAGTCATTTTTTCAAATTTATTTAATTCTCTTAACTTAGCTCACTTATATTTTAACACCCAATATCAGTTGCAGAGCTCATTTCCGTATTTAATATAATTATATTTATTAAGATTTAAGCTGAAATTATGATGTATTATAGTATAAAGATTATTAGAGTATTTAATATAATTATATTTATTTAAATTAAAACTTGACTGGTTAATGTAAAATAATCCTTATAAGTTGATTAGGACAACAAACTCTTTTATTTATTTTTAAATTAATTTTTAAAAAAACCGACTTCAAAATAAATAAATCTTAATTTATTTCATAAATAGCCTAATTTAAATTTGATGTAAATTATTAGCTCTTTTTTTATATAGAAAAAAAATAAAAAAAAATCAGACATAATGTTTTGAAAAAGTTTATAAAAATATAAAAACTTTTTAAAATCACTAAAAATACTCAGTGATATTTTTTTGATATCTTAATTTTTTTATTTTTAAAAATTATCATTGATAATTTTTTTAAAAAATATTTAAAAAAGTTGTCATTAACAATTGTTGAAACTTCATAAAATTTCAATATTCAATCTACACTTACATCAATGTTAACAATTTTTGAATTTCATATTTTCATAATTTAAAAAAAAAGAAAAAAAATAATATATATATATATATATATATATATAATCCGTGAATTACTGAATGTAATATATCTAATCTAAATAAGAAAACAAAATGATAGCGTAGAGCAGATGGCGGCTAGGCGACGAAACGATGGTGAGATTCCTAAATTACCCCTATGACACCTATTATTTTGTTGCCCTGCAACTGGCTTTTGGGTCAATCCAAAAGGTACACCAACTTTCCCTCTACCAACTTCATTTTCATATCTGATCTTATTATAATAATTTATTTATATATAAATGGAATCAAAGTCACACCCGAAGCCATCGCTTGCTTTGTGACTTGCAATTCCCAATGGCCTCCGTTTCCAAACTCTCAACGCCAAATCCAACTCTTTCCTTATCAGAATCCCTTCGCCACAGATCTTCTCCAAAGTGCTTCCTCTCCTTCCAACCTTTCAACGCCAATTTCAAAACTAACCTCTCTGCATCGTCCCTCCCAACGCTTCACCCACACCATTCTAAAACCTCTTTGCGGTAAGTTCTCTCTCTTAGCTCTTCCTTGCATCTTTTTCCAGATCGTGATTTGAGCTCGAAAGAACTGCGATCGTCGTCTTTACCATCGAAGTGTCTTGTCAGGGCGCGTTTGGTATGATGTGACTTTAGTAGTGGAAAGTCGGTGGCCGAAAATAAAATGAAAATACAAATTTTGATTACTGCTAAGAGTTAATTTTTGCGAAACAAGAAAATTAAATGCATTTTGCCGTTTATTTTATTTACGTTGTTTATTTTATTTTATTTTTTTGTACTAAAACAAATTTTAATTTCGATACTTTGCATTAGTATACCTTGTGCCTGTTAACATTTATAAGGCTGGGGATATAATTTATTTTATGCTTATATATTTATAATTAAAATTTATATATAAACGTGATAGTTTATTGTGGCAACAGAATTCTTGTTATTGATTGATGAATACTTCCTTCCCGCGTTTCATAAGTAATTTGTGCAAAGAATAAAAGGAACATCATTTCACTATACTAATGCTTGATCTCTCATTGCATTTAGCTGAGATATCGAGTGACAGAAAATTTTTTGAAATAAAGTGATTAATGCATTATTGATTTTCTTTAGTGACTAACAGTTTGAAACCAACTAATCTTCTTAGTGGCTAGTATTTTGAAGGATTTGTTTTGTTTCTTAAACAGCTCTTACAGGTTGGAAATATTTGATGATTGATTGTATTGATGCAGGATTAGATGCTCCCAAACAGATGGGAATGGAAGCACCGCAAAGAGGACAGTGCTTCATGATCTTTATGAGAAAGAAGGGCAGAGTCCATGGTATGATAATCTCTGCCGACCGGTCACGGATCTGCTTCCTCTTATAGCAAGTGGTGTTAGGGGTGTCACTAGCAACCCTGCGGTAATGATGATCTTTTTCTTTGGGTATTGTTCTCCATGTGGGTAAATATTTTTCCTAACAATAATAATGGAGAAATCAATAATGGTTAACGGTCTAAACCCTTGTGAGTTGTAACATCTTGCTTTGTTTAATAATTGGATGTTACTGCTCTAATCCATTGCTGTACATGTGATTGCAGATCTTTCAGAAAGCTATCTCCTCCTCGAATGCTTACAATGATCAGTTCAGGTACCATCAACATCTTTTGTTAATTCTGAAGTTTATTCTTGCACCCTTGAACATGCTTGTCATACTGTGTGTGCTCACTGTAATAGATCATGTTTGGTATAGCTTTTCCCAGGGGAAAGAATAACTTTCTTTTTTCGCAATTCATTCATGAAGCTGAAGAGATATTATGCTTATTTCTAAACAATAAACTGAAAGAAAACATTGACTTATTTTAGTTGTAGATTTGTTATTCTGTTCATATGATATGTTTAATTAGTAAACTGCATTAACGAGATACTCCTTAATTCCTCTTTTTCATAGGAAGGGAAGCATTTCAATCCCTTAAGTATACTTCTGTGTTTGCTTCAGGTCTTATATTGTTGCGAATTTAATGGATACTGTTATTACAAGAAGAAAGATACTTAAAAGAGAACAAGAAAATAATGTCCTTTGGTATTATGGATATGTTAGTAATTGTCATCTTCGTCTTAAATTGCACTATTGCTCTAGCAATTTCCTTTCATTCTCTATAGGTATAAACAAATTACTCTATCATGCAGGGAACTTGTGCAAGCAGGGACAGACATTGAAAGTGCGTATTGGGAACTTGTAGTGAAGGATATTCAAGATGCTTGCAAACTATTTGAACCAATCTATGATCAAACAGATGGAGGTGATGGCTATGTTTCTGTTGAAGTATCTCCTAGGCTAGCTGATGACACTGAGGGAACCATAGAAGCTGCAAAATGGCTTCACAAAGTGGTTGATCGCCCCAATGTGTATATTAAGATTCCAGCTACTGCTGCATGTGTCCCTTCAATTAAGGAAGTTATTGCTAACGGGATAAGTGTGAATGTGACTGTAAGTTTGTGCTACATTCCGTCATATAGTCTGCAAATTAAGTAAATTATTAATTTAGTATTATATATTGTTATAGTATGCTATTAACTACTTGGTAAGTAATCTTATAGATATTGTCATTACAACAATACTTAATTGTTTACACAGTAAGTAATCTTATATACATTTATTTTAAGCTCATTGTGGTTAGAAGTGAGGTAGTTTCTTGAAGAAAGTTAAAAATCTCATAGTCTCCAGCTGTCATCTGACTTGATCTTTTTTTCTGCATGGATGGAAACTAAATTTGTTTCTGGTATTTGTTTACACAGCTGATATTCTCTCTTGCAAGATATGAAGCTGTAATTGATGCTTACTTGGATGGTCTTGAGGCATCTGGGTTAAGTGACCTCTCTAGAGTTACAAGTGTTGCCTCTTTCTTTGTCAGTCGAGTGGACACTCTCATTGACAAGATCCTCGAGAAAACTGGCACCCCCGAGGCCCTTAATCTACGTGGGAAGGTAACTGTTCATTTTCAAAATTGCCAACACTTGCCTTTGGATTTACTACACCTCTGGATATCAATTATACTCAATTTTCATGGTACATCAAATTTTGTAGGCAGCAGTAGCACAAGCAGCCCTGGCTTACCAGCTCTACCAAAGGAAATTCTCTGGTCCAAGGTGGGAAGCTCTAGTTAAAAAAGGGGCCAAGAAGCAAAGGCTCCTCTGGGCCTCGACCAGCGTCAAGAACCCTGCCTATCCTGACACATTATATGTTGCTCCTCTTATTGGACCTGACACTGTAAGCCATCATATTTTTCACTTCCATCATCTGCTTATAGTTATTTTGGAATTTATCTGAAGCAAATAGTATTGGTTTTAATGAATTTGTTTGGCGATGATTGTGTCTACAAACTTGGAAATCAAAGTTGAGTAATCTTCAACTTATCTTTGTCGTCTGATAGCATTACCTTCTTATTTCCCAGGTATCCACCATGCCAGACCAAGCCCTTCAAGCATTTATTAATCATGGTACCGTATCCAGGACAATAGACTCAAATGAATCGGAAGCTGAAGGAATATACAATGCTCTCCAGAAATTAGGTGTTGACTGGGGTTTTGTGGGTTCTCAGCTTGAAATTGAAGGAGTGGAATCGTTTAAGAAAAGTTTTGACAGCCTCCTGGATTCCCTGCAAGAGAAGGCAAACTCTCTTAAGTTGGTCAGCCACTGAAGTGTGATCGTTATGATTAGTAATGTTATGTATGACGCCGTTTATGGATTAATAAAAGGCAGTGGCTGTGCGTTGTGTGCTACTGTAAATGTGCTTCTTGGAATCATTTAGGCGACAGTGATACAGTATGAATTGGAAATTGCCCGCTCCTCGTAAAGCGCTTTATTTCTTTCCCTGTATACAGTGGCAGAGCGGTTCTGTTCGGTTGTGTTTGTGATGTTATTTATGTTTTAAGTTCGTCAGCACTACAGTTTGTTCTGTTGTGTTTGTTTTATTATCGATACGCAACAAATGTATGTTTAGCTAATAAATTGAGGATAGCGTCTGTTCAACAGGTCCCTTCCCTTATCCTATGAAGTCATTAGGAAGATGAAAGTTTTAGACTGTAGACTCTAAACACAGCCAAAAGGACAAGGTTATGGAAAATTCGGAGTTGGGAATGTAACATATAGATGTTAACCGTGTTTCGTTCTGTCAATTGCATATAACTCCAATTGTGGTTGTGTTTCGGTTGTGTCTTCATAGAGGAATTGCGGGATGTTCCTTGTTTCCTGAAGCGAGTGGCGTGCCCAAATAGAAGCAACATTTAATGGATTAGATAAGATTCACTAAAATAATTCAGTTCTCTCCAAAAGAGCGTTGTAAGCATAACGAATCAAGTTTCTCGAACCATTATTCTTTAAATTTTTCCCCAGAACTAGTTGCGACTAATTTTAGAGAACAAGCGACACAAGGGCTTTTAAGAATAATTGTATAATCAGTTTAAAAGTGTGCGTGCAAAACTCGGTGTTGCTTTATATTGCGTAGAAAATTGTTTTAAACGTTCGTTACCGTAATTCTTATGGTATATACAGCTATTGGACAATAGAAAAGCTATATCCGTCGTTCAATGTAATTTCGCAACAAGCCTCAGCGGGTACTTAAAAAGGCATGCAAAGACACTTGCCTTAAAGAACAGGCCCAAATTCAAAAATTTTGAAATACACCAGAACATCATGAATATTAATAAAATTTTGAAATACGCTAGAGTAACATGATTATTGGACTAATTATAAAAGATAATATTAATAATTCAACAATCTTTTTTAGAAGCTAACTTTTTAAAGTTATAAATTTTTTCTGTTTTATGATTATTAAATGGTTCTACTTACTTATTTTTTTTTAATTATAAACTTTCTTTACCGTATCCAAAAGTTAAAACTAAAATTGTTTTATTTTTGTAAAAACTTTAATGTGCTGTTATGATACTATTGGTTGTGTCCATCACGTCACTTTTAGTTTAATCTCCCTATAAATTTTACTCCCATTTTAGGTTCGCAAGGTCCTACAAAATTTATGCAATTTTGTTTAGAAAAACCTTCACAGTTTTTCATGTTTTCCATATGAAGTCTCTTTTATTTATGATCAAGTATATGAAGTCTTTATTTTTATCTTAGATGCAGTGGAACTACAATTGCATAAATTTATGCTCACAATAGTACTGCAAGTAACATATGTTAACATCTGGAAAGGATTATCTGGTGTGATATGACAAGTATTTGTAAATTATGCATTTATCTCTCATTATTTATATAAAATTTTACTTGTTTAATATTTATCAAGAGAGATGGTCGCTGCATATAATTTTTTCATGTAAAATTTAAATATGAGAAAATGTATTCTTTTGGAATTATCCAATTGGTAGGAAAAGAATGTTATGTCAAATTTAAACATGGCAACGACATCTTGAAAATTGTGGCCATCTCTCAATAAATACTAAATAAGTGGGGTATAGTATTTAACATTTATAAAGAGAAACATCATTTATCATGTAAATGAGATACTTAAAAGGTTAAAGAATTATATTAATAAATACTCATAAAAAAATAAAAATAAATCATTAGAAATTACAGTAAAAACATGTTAAAAAAATAATAGAAGTGTATTAATAATTTTTAATAATTATTTTTCTTCATTGAGAGTATAATTTAACACTGTCAAGGTTAAATTTTGTATGAAACATGTGGAAAAGTTTTGGTGACATAAGCTATATAATGTAAGGGTTTATAATTTTTTTTTCAGCAAGTTAGAAGTGTTGTCTAGTGTTGTTTTATAAAAAAAATATACATAATTTTTAAAATTTTATTTACGAAAAATTACTTCAATTAATATTTAATTTACAAGAGGCTTTTAAATATTTTTTTATTTTTTTATTTAATTTTTAAATAATTTAGCTTTACACAAAGTAACATTAACACTTATTTTTTTAACATTTAACACATTTCACCTATTTTTATCAAATAGTTCTAATTCAATCAATTAATTATAAATTATAAATTATAAATTTTCAGCTCACTTTAAATATTTTTTTAACGTGTCTAAAAAACACGTTAGAACATTTTCAATAACAAATTATTTTAAAAAATAAATATTTGTTATCTCAAAACTTTAATTTAAGATATATAATAAAATATACTCATGATCACGTATTAGAAAAAAAAATCAAATTTTAAAAGTGCCCACATTGAAACAAAAGAATTTAAAAAGAGGCACAAAAATTCAAGCACCAACCACCAAACGTCCAACCTCCCAATGGGAATGGAAATTTAAGTGTACCCATATTTTCATGCTGAACCGACCCAAACAAAGTACATAAGCAAATGGGTTGAGGGAGAAATAGTAGGATTGAGTTAAAATTCAATGTCAGCAATTGCGCCAGCCTCCACAGCAGGTAACCATAAATGCTGTGTCTTCAATGGCTTCCATTTATGTTGTAGTCTTATTTATTCATCCTGGTTGGTCTTCACGTGTTAGTTGAGCCTCCTTTTAATACTCTACACTATACACTACAACCTTATATTCATTCACAGTCAAAAAGTCACTCGCTTCCATTTACTAGTATCTATCACACTCTGACAAATAGTTGCACTTAGGGGAGTATAGGGTCTAAACAATATAGTCGCAATTAATTTGGTTCTTATCCCATATCCATAAGTAGTAGACAAGTGTCTCAAGTACAAGTTGGTGCCTTTGATCTCCATATTTCACAATGCAAATTGAGGTGGATCCATGACACCCCCCCCCCCCCCTTACATGTTTTGAATCTGAAAATTGAGGTGTTGTGTGTGTTTTGTGTTAAGAGTGAACTAGAATATATGGATAGCTCAGAGATAAAGTCACCAGAAGGTCCCTTGCAAGGGACACCAATGAATAGAAAGAAGCTTGGGATTTACTTCATCGAGTCTGAGGATAGAAGAATGGCCTTAGGACGTGGGTACACAGCAGGATCTACACCAGTTGATATCCATGGCAAATCCATTGTTGATCTTTCTAAGACTGGTGGTTGGATTGCTGCATTCTTTATATTTGGTATTCCATACTCACTTTTACTGTATCTTTGTATTTCCATTCCCTTTCCCGTTTTGCCATATTTGACCATTTTGTTTTAATGTTGCCTTAATTTATTGGTTTAACTATAATTAATTTTGGTGAAGATTGATTTGAGTTTCAGATAATTTATTTTGAAAGTGAGTTCATTGATAAGATAAAGTAAAATCACTTTAGAAGATTAAAATGCCAAAGTTTCCACCAGAATATGTCTGCAATTTCCTTGGCATGTTTACATGCATGTTACCATTACAAGGGTGAAAGCGTAATTGACTTTTGCATGTTTGCACAATCCTAGACCAAAAGTAACTTTTTTTATCGACGTGAAATTTAAGTAGTAATAATAATAATATTTTTTATTAAGAAATAAAACATTTATTATATTTTTAATATGTTAGATAATTTTTAGTTAAATTTATTATTTTTAAATATGAAAACTCAGTTTTTAGAGATAAAAATGAATGAAGATTAAAGAATCAAACACGTTATAAATGGATTTAGATTATGAAGTTTTACTTAGACACGCATTTAATTTCAGGGGATTGAAAATCTTGATTAATATGTTTCTGGTGGGGTAACAGGTCATTTAACAGTAAGAAAAACAGAACAATGCATGAATCTTTTGACGCAATGATGCATGTTGAGTATGAATACTTTCAACAGAACATTTTATAAACAAATGATTATTATGAACGATTTATGGTTGTGTTGTTGCAGGAAATGAGATGGCAGAAAGAATGGCATATTTTGGGCTTTCGGTTAACATGGTGGCATTTATGTTTTATGTGATGCATAGACCCTTTACAAGTTCATCCAACGCAGTCAACAATTTCTTAGGGATATCTCAAGCTTCCTCTGTGCTCGGTGGATTTCTAGCTGATGCATATCTTGGACGCTACTGGACAATTGCTATCTTCACTACAATCTATCTTGTGGTATGCTTATAGTCTTTTCAGTTCTGTGTCAAAACATTACAAGTTGCAAACTTGTACTTAATGAAATGGATTAGAATTTAATATAATCATAATAACACCAATATTATGTTTTATATTTAAAATAAGATTGAATATTATTTTATTTTGTTTCATTCATTATTTTTGTTGTTAATTATACTTATGCAAGTTTAGTCAAAGCAGAAAATTTTTGTTTTAGTAAAAACAAAATCCCTTTCAAAACGAGAACAACTTATACGTCTAGATAATAAAAGCTACTGTTTATATTACTTATTTTATTTAACATTTTTCAATTTTCTCTCTTGTTGTTAGAAAAAGATTAGACTACTTATATTATGCCTATTGTATTGATGGGAAGAGATGCATAAATTGATTCGAAATGAACAGGGTTTAACAGGAATAACATTATGTGCAACAATAAGCACTTTTGTACCAAACCAACAAGAGTGTGACCAACTATCTCTGCTTTTGGGGCACTGTGAAGAAGCAAAACCGTGGCAGATGACATATCTGTATACAGTTCTATACATAACAGCGTTTGGAGCTGCAGGAATAAGGCCATGCGTGTCATCTTTTGGAGCAGACCAATTTGATGAGAGAAGCAAAAACTACAAAGCACACCTTGATAGATTCTTCAACTTCTTCTATCTGTCAGTGACAATAGGGGCAATTGTGGCATTCACAGCAGTGGTATACGTGCAAATGAAATATGGGTGGGGATCAGCATTTGGGTCCCTAGCAATTGCAATGGGTTTATCAAATATGGTGTTCTTCATAGGGACTCCATTGTATAGGCATAGGTTACCAGGTGGTAGCCCACTTACTCGAGTTGCTCAAGTGTTGGTTGCTGCATTTCGAAAGAGAAATGTCCCTTTTCAAAGCAGTGATTTCGTAGGTTTGTACGAGGTTCCTGGTAGACAGTCTGCTATCAAGGGCAGTCGAAAAATTCCTCACACTCATGATTTCAGGTCATTGCTCATTTTCACTTGGTTCTATGTTCATGCCTTAATTTTTATATTTTTCATTCAATCAAATAAATAAAAATCCACGTTATCTGTGTTTCTCTTCTTTTTTTTCTAACCAAACAAAGCACAGTCTATAGTAAATTTGATATTAAATCACCTTAATTGTTTTGAATGCAATTAACTTGGCCATGAATGACTTTTCTAGTCTAACCTTCCTGCCCAACTTTATCAGTATAAAAAAAAAAAAGCAGTCCATTCAAGATACTTAATACTAGCCAAGTGTGTGGCATTTGCTCTTTTCTCAACTTTCATATTTTTGTATAAATTATTTTCTTACACTGACATTAACACTTCATTATTCTACAACATTTTCAGTTTTCCTTTTTCCTTCTTCTATGTTAATGTGATATTCTCTAACAAGAGTGCCGAAAAAAAATGTCAATTAAACATTTTCTAAACCTTAATGAGTCTGAATTATCTGCAGCTATCGCAGTTGAATCTCTTCCCATTTGTGAGATATCCAATTGATGGTTTTTATGTATTTTTGGAAAAGGTTTCTTGACAAGGCAGCACTGCAACTAAAAGAAGATGGAGCAAATCCAAGTCCATGGAGACTCTGTACAGTGACTCAAGTAGAGGAAGTGAAGATCCTTTTGAAACTCATACCCGTACCAGCTTGCACAATCATGCTCAATGTGATCTTAACAGAGTTCCTCACTCTCTCAGTCCAGCAAGCATACACTCTGAACACACATTTGGGTCATTTGAAACTCCCAGTTACATGCATGCCTGTGTTCCCAGGCCTAAGTGTTTTCCTCATACTCTCTCTCTACTACTCCCTCTTTGTTCCTCTCTTCAGACGCATCACGGGTCATCCTCATGGTGCATCTCAACTTCAAAGGGTGGGAATTGGGTTAGCAGTTTCTATTCTATCTGTTGCTTGGGCTGCAATCTTTGAAAGGTACAGAAGAAACTATGCAATAAGTCATGAATATGAGGCTACTTTCCTCACACCAATGCCAAACTTGAGTGCTTATTGGCTTTTGATTCAGTACTGTCTCATTGGTGTAGCTGAAGTGTTTTGCATTGTGGGCTTGTTGGAGTTCCTTTATGAGGAAGCCCCTGATGCCATGAAGAGCATAGGGTCTGCTTATGCTGCTCTTGCTGGTGGCTTAGGTTGTTTTGTGGCCACTATTTTAAATAGTATCATCAAATCTGCCACTGGGAACCCAGATCAAGCCAAACAATCTTGGTTGTCCCAAAACATCAACACTGGAAGGTTTGATTATTTTTACTGGCTTCTCACTGCTTTGAGCTTGCTCAATTTTGCCATCTTCTTGTATTCAGCACATAGGTACAAATACAGGACACAACAAGTTCATGAGATGGAGAAACATGATATGGCATTGGCTTACAATGGCAGCTCCACAACTGCCCCAAGCTATAGCTGAATATGAATTGATACCAAAAGAAGACTGGGTTCTCCTAATTGTTTATTGTCTTCTTATTTAAGTAATTTTTTTAAAATTACCTTTTTCTTCTTACAATCATAAAAATTTCTTAAACAAGAATAACAATAAATCATAGGTTAGACACTTTAGAATAGAAAGTATGGTCTTTATTCTGTTAAATAATTTGTAATACTTGTTATATGTGCGTGATCAAAAATTACAATCAAGGTTCAAGGATTTCAAAGTTAAGTCGTCACAGGGATTGAAAAATCAAACCAGCTGGTGAGTATTCTGTTTAAGATAATGGAAATGATTGTGAGGACTTGCGTGTAAGCAAATATGAGAAAAGAATATCTGGGCAAATGATTTTTAAAAATATGCAAGTGATTAAATGTTTCAATTGCACTGAATTTTTTAAAATAATGAGTTATTCCCCTTGAAAATATATAAGAAGCGTTTAAAAGAATGGTAGGTATATTAATACTACGATGTTCATATATGTTTTTGGTCAACAAATACTAATATAATGCATGTGGTACAACGCCAAAAACAAAACTATCAAGTTTCTGGTTTTATAATTCTCCTAATGAGTTTTCAGGGTGGCAACTATCTGAGACCATGCAATGTTCTTTTATGTTATTTTTGGGCCACAGAACCCAACCCAAAGCCCAAGATTAATGGCTAATCATCTTTGAAACGCATAAACTTTGTTGGGGAGTGAAATTCACGTTTATTTTAATGGTAATGTTAATGTAATTTAAAAACATGTGTAAAGGTGGTTTCAAACATGTTAAAACACTGGATGAAGCTTGCGTGATTTGACCCTTCTACCTTTCTAATTATAAGCCTTTTCAAAATCTTTACTCTGATTTAACGTATTGCTCTGTTAAAAGGAATTGATTAAATTGATGGTTGACCATGATCTTGAAAAGATTTAATAATCCACATTATAAATATTTGGAATAATATTAATTAAACTCCACAAATAGATGATGCCGCGCTCAGTTCGTGTATGAATAAGAATAAGTCAGCGAATGGAAATGTTAAACCGAGTATAAAGCAAATGTATTATATTAAGAATACCAAATGTTTCCTAATTTCAAAGAATTTATCACATGTTTCCCACGCACACGCCACCACAAAAATAGTGCTATCCTAACCATGCCACGTACACAACCTTAATTAATCTGTGATTTATCTGTTCATTCTCATTTTTAGATTAAGCTAAACTCATATTTTTAAAACCCAGATAAAAACAATATTAATTAATTGTTTAAATTCGTAAGCCTGTTAAACGAGAATGCATGTCATGAAAATAGTTTAGCTTAATTACATAAATTATATATAAAGTTGATCAAGATTAATTTTCACTAGCTTATCTTATATGTCTGGTTAATTCATTGGCATTTAGTATTTTTTTAGCTTATCTTGTTTTTTTTAAAAATCACGGTATCATATTATAAAATGTTTTTTGTTTATTATCACTTATATCAAATATTTTACTAGAAACGTCTCATTATTGTGTTGGTATATACTGCATTCCATTTTTCGCTCATTAAAAAAATGCATTATTTTTTCTGTCCATTTGAATGTCTATTCCTATTCCTTTGAATGAATTTATTTCATTTTTTTATTTTTCTAGTCATTTACCTTCCATCATAAATGGCTGAATTAGTAGCTATATAGTAAATGGGCAAGTGCTTTGTTAACTTAAACTTCACAGATATTATTTTTTTACAATCAATATGTTTAAAAATTAGTTTATATTTTTTATAATTAAAATTAAAAAATACCCATTGTTATTTATTATATATAAAAAAAAACAGGAGGGAGTACTTAAATAAGTCCTACTTCATTCAATTTTATTTATAAGATTCTCTCGATTACATCATACGGATTAAGAAAAAAACTGTTAATGCTGGATAATCTATTGAACTTTAAAACATAATTGCAATATTCTAATCTTATTTTTACTTAAAGTCAAACTCTATTATCGTATTAATGGCTGAAAAGTAAAAAAAAATGAAAATCAATATGCAAGGGAAATAAATATAAAAAATAATAAATAATTTTAAAATTGTATGAAGAGAATATCTCAATATCTACACGTTCGTTCATAAAAAAAACCTCGATAAGTAATAAATGATAATTTAACTAAACGTTATGAGTATAATAATGGACTCAGTTTAGATGTAATTTTTAAAAATTCAAACTATTATTGTTAATCAATATCAGAAATTTATTTTGATAAAATGTGAGATTTTAATGTTGTTGATCATGGAAGAGATATTATAACTTTGATTAAAAGAGAGGAAGCCTATTTTAATGTCTTGTATGGCTTACAAAGGACTAGTCATCGACCTGTGGTGAGAGACAATAAAACAAAAAGGATTGTAAAAGATTTCGAATAACTATTTCACTTTCACTTTTGCGTAATATCGAAACAAGTTAGTCATCGGTTTGATGTATTTAGTCAGACATAGCTGCGATGAATTATTGATTAAGGTTCAAGTTTTACAAAAGTTAATGTTCAGTAAGACTTTGAAAATCAGTGCCATGCTTTTCTTGCCCCAATTCTTGTTGAATTTCTCTAATACCTTGTTTGGCTAGATGAAAGAAAAATAAGAGAAAAAAAATGAAATTTTTATTTTTGAAAGTTAACTTTAAATTCAAACTAAACAAATAAAAATACACCATTATTGTTTTTGTTTTTCTTTCTTTCAAAACAACTAAAACATAAACTTGCATTACATCCAAAAAAGTGGTTACCAATGAAAGAGACAAGTTACTTAATGTGCATCGCCCCTCATTAGTGTTGTGACTCATGATCAATATTTGGATTATTTACACCATGCATCCTTTCCATAGACAATGGTATATTTGGCTCATATTCTAAGATTGGAAATGATTTTTTTATTTAACTTCACAACTCTTTTTGCAGAAAAAGTGAACAGCTAATGGCAACAATTTATGCACCAGCTCATCCATCTCAATCATGACACCCCCAATATACACCATTGATATGACAAAAATTATATATAATACTAATAGTGTTTAAGAATTCTTAATTAATCAAGTCAATTTCTGTTAAAGATAATTTAATTTGTTTATCTCTGAATCTTTTTGGATACGGATCTCCCACACTTGAAATAAAAATAAAAATAGAGGGTGCAGTTTCATCTTCCACCGGTCTATTCTCTTTTCATCATACATTTTTTTTAAATATATCAATAATTGAGATTCATATCCTTACATAGTAATGTTTGAAGAAAATAATCAAGGATTAAAAGAGTAAAGTTAAAGAAAAAATATTTAGCTTAATCTCTTATCTAAATAAAATAATGGTAAAAAAAGGAACTCCTAGAGATTTTCATATTCGTTGTTGCATTTGGACTTGTTTTAATATGCCAAAACAAAATAACTACAAATGTTCGTGTTTTTTTTTTATTCAGACAAATTCACTGTGATAGTTAATAATAAAAAAAATACATAAAATATATTATAGATAATTTGATGTGATAAAAACAAATAGATCAAAAAATACAAAGGAGAGGCAAAAATATTATATCAATATATAAAGATCCTTATCGATTATTAATGGTTGAGAATTTTCTAACACAAATTACAAAATACGACAGACAGAATAAAACAATTGTCGTTTTGAAAATTTTATTTATGAGGGTAAAACCATCGTACTTTTAAGATATGTTTAAATAAAACTATTTTTATTTGATTGAAGAGGAAGAATATTTTTAAATTTTTAAATTAAATTTTAATGTTTTCTTTTACCCTATCAAAGTGTTAGTTTCTTTCTTTCTTTTTTCACATGACTTTGTTTATTTTAAATGTCAAAATTTCAGACTAAGAAAAAGTAAATATTGCAAGATCTAGACATACTCGCTACCAAATCACTAACATCACATCAAGATTATATGTGCTTTGGGGAGATATAGGGGAAATGTTTCTTTGTCGGTGTCTTAGGTGCCGAAGTTAGGGTGTGTGTAGTTTAAAATATAATTTTCTATAAATAATTATTAGTATAATATTATTTTTTATTTTAAGTTTCTAACTTTTTTTATGTAAAAAAGTAAAAGAAAAAAGACTTAATATATTTTTTTATGTAGAATTTGATATGATGAAACTGAAGAACTCTTTTGCCAAATACATTAATTGTTAATAATATGTGAATATAGTTTTGTTCCTTAATTAATTATTGGGCATGGGCCATGTACAGCCACCACTTGAACAGTGCTAACATTCAACAATTAATCATATATTTTGACGATGATTCAGTCTGTTAAGGTTTATGGAAGTCAAGTCATGCAAAAGATTTGTGCAATGGAAGCATGTATTACGTACTGTATAAGGTTTTTAATATATGCTTAACTGATTTTTATTATTGGCAAAGGGCCAAGATACTTTACTTTAATTTGACAATGATATGTTACAAGTGATAGGGCAAGGCCAAAATTAAACTAAGAAATGGATGGTATTTTACATCTTAATCAAGCTAGAGTTTCGCTTTTGATGGAATCTAATAATTGAATGCTGCGTTTACACCACAATATCGTGGACACAAGTTAGCAAAATAATAATCTTATTTGTTTTATATTAGAATAAGATTAATTGCAATCATTACATTTGATTCTAATCTTAATGCTGTGCAGATAATTTCAAAAGATATATAAATTCAATTTTGAAGCCAGGTATTCTGAATAACTTTAAGTGTAACATATGTTAAAATATATTTATATCGTCAACATATTTTATACAATTTCAAATTATTCATTTTTATGTATATAAAAAATTCTTGATTGAATTTCGGTTGATCCCAAAACCTTAAGCTTGCCTTTTAAATATTCCAAGGACCTCTTATTCTTTAAACATTGCAATCAATTAATTGAGGCGCTGCAATTGACTAAAATAAATTAAAAACACTTTCTAGAAGAACAAATAAAATTTATTTTCAATAATCATTTTAAAGTGTCATAATTAAAAATTAAATTATTTTGTTTTTATATCTGTTAATATTTAATTAAATAATTAACCATTAACCCATTATCCCATTATCCCATCTCCATTTGATTTTTGTTCCGCAAGAATCGGAGTGAGGGAAGGGAAGTTACAGTAGGGTGACAAGTGGGTGATTATAAACGAGGTTTCTTGCTCCATTCAATCAGTGTTAAATGAAAAAGGGGCAAAAACATGATAACTTTAACACTATTAGTTTGAAAATTCTCCATTATCCACTTCTACCAAAAAAACTAAATCAACACTAGTTACATTATAGCCCATCATTAATAATTATAACTTTCGTGTCATATTGTAGAAATACCTAAACCCTAGTTTTATGAATGGGTCAAGTCTAAATACCACTACAAAGAAAAATGTCTTTCACTAACCAAAATAGAGAAAGCATTAATATTATCTTTTATTTAATAAAATTAGAAATATAAAGATTATAAATTTGTATTAATAATATAATGTATTACAATAATATTTAAAGTATTATATATATATATATATATATCAATTTCTATATTAATAAAATTATTTATTAATATTAATGAGAGTTAGTTTAAGTAATATGTATGCTTATTTTTTAAAACAGAATTTTGAATTTGTTCAGAATTATCTCCATTAAAAAAATATTTTTAATTCAGACAAAATTATCTATTAATATAATATGTTACTATTATTGTAATAAATCCATATAAACTATACTAATATTATTATTTTTTTTGTCAAAAGAAATTATCATAATGAAGAAAGCTATTATAATGCCTGTCCCTTACTAATTTATACTGCATCCATTTATATTTATTTGTTTAGAGATAAAAGATAGTTTTATTTTTATATTTATTTATGTATAAGTTAAAAATAACATCAATTTTAAGTGTCTGTTTCACTTTTACCATTTTGCTTATACAAGACTTTTAAGTATGATAAATAAAATATTTATACTAGTTGTTCGAAGGTTGAAGATGAACTCACTACTACTACTAATAATTAATAATATATAATTATTAAATAATTTAACAAAATTATTAATGCTATTTTTTATATAATTTTTTTATAGAAAAATGAATTAGAATAGAGATATATAATATGATTTTTATAATGTGCAGTGTTATATTATTATTTTTAATTTCATTGAAAATTGTAATAATGTTAACTTTGATAATCATATCCTTTTTTTGATTTCATTTCTTTCAGTTTTTTTTTTCTTCTCATGGTTTTCAATCATTATATATTCAGTAAATAATTTTCATTTAATATTATTTTAAAAGTTATAAAAAAAATTCGAACCATATAAACAACAATACATGCAGGGCAAGCAATATATATGTTTTAACACACATGTCTAACACGTGTGTGCACGTTGCTCTCATAATAAAAGTACACTAAGAGTTTTCTCACCAACCCATTAATTTCTTCATGCAGTGGTTAATATCTCATCTCTTGTACAACTTAATGGCATTGACTTGGTAATTTTGCCATATCCATACACTGATGTACACCGTTCTAGAAGCATCTATGCATTTATATTTCATAATTTATAGGTTTATCTTTACATGTTATATATCCTTTTTCATAAATCTATTATATTATTTGTTAATTAAAAGCTCATATAATATATATATATATATATATATATATATTATTTATTTATTAATATGATCAAGTCTTTAAAACCAGTGTTCGATGCCACAAAGCATTAAGGACGACTTAATAATTAATAAAATTTTATTAACTTATGTAGAATATATGTTCTTACCTAATTGAGTATTATTATGAATTAAAATAATAACAATAACACGACTAATATTGAGCAAATTAATGTCTACATTTTGCAACTCATGAATACGATATAGTAAGTTGTACATTTCTACATATTCAGAAATTAATAATTAAAGTCTTAAATTTATCTACTATAAAAATATTACATAAACAATTATATGAATGTCATCAATAGTTTTTATAACAACATTAACGTATATGGTCCTTTTGACATATCATAAAATATTATATATTTTAATTTTATCAAATGCGATTTTTATCCTTATAATAAAAAAGCTGCATGCTGAACATGCAATAAATCACATAGAAGAATAAGGGTAGTTAAATAAGATTTAACCCTCTAACATTATGAGTTCTCTATCCTGTTCCGTAAATGAGTGACTACCAAATGTTTAGTCATGTTCAAATAATATTAATATTATTTGCGGTAACTCAACCTACTCAAGATCAAAATAAAAATTTGACATATTTTATATCGTGTTCAATCGATTTAGATGAAGAGACTACTACGTGATAACATTGGTATACACCTTTGACATTTTTATTATTTGATAACGATAATATTTTCTTAGAGATCACTTATTATTTGTAATACCAAAATATAACTTCAATATTACGGTCATCATAATATTAATTTATAGGATCACCACGTAAAATAGGTTAAACTTGAACACGAAACTCATTAGACGAATTTTAATTGGACTTTTAATGAAATTAAATTACACAGAAAAGTAAAAGACACATTAATTTAATTATACTAAATGGGTTAAGTTATATGTTTAATCTTTTAATTAAAACTTTGTTTGAGAGTTATTTTTATGAAAAAAGAGAAAAAAAATTATTTAATAATAATTTTTATTTAAATTTTTTTAAATATTATATATATTTTATAAATTCATATTTTTAAATTTAATTTTATTAATCTTTTTTAAAAAAATTTCAAACTCTGTTTTTTTTTTTTTCGTTTCAAACTTCTAAACAAAACTTAAATAAAATCTTAGTAGAAGATCCCCCTTGCAATTCACTTATGAGTTAGGCATCCATACATACATGATACATAGGCGAGGGTTAAAAGATATAGACAAGACAATACATTTGTGAGAGAAAGTTTTTCCAAATACCGTAGTTCTTCTTCAAACGAACATAGTGGATCAATAAACTCTTTCCTTAACCATCACTAATAACATATTGTCCAATAGAGAATCCAAGTTTAACAGTCATATAAATTTTAAAATTTTCAATCATATTTTAACATTTTTTACGAGTTTAATTACTAGCCATTTTTTTTTCCTGATTTTCTCAATTAGCAAATGTGTTTGAAAAGGAAGAACATATTGTCCATAGATGTGTGAGTTAAATCCATCTCTCTAGAAGGTGTGTGCCTTAAGTATTAATTAAGCTATATACGAACATTAGGTAATGAAATATGGAACACTTAGAATATTGCCATTGTTACTCTATATTGTTATTATTATTATTATTATTATTATTTTTATTGTTATAGCTGTTACTAATATTATTACTATTAAGCAAATGCTAAGTGTAATAACAAACTTTCTTATGATTTTTAATACATTTTTAACATTATTTTTTATATAAAAATAATTATTAATTTATAGTCAATATCTTAAGAACATTAGTTAATAAGGTCATCACCAAGATTTGTTGGATTTATTAGTAAAATAGGAATAATAATTCATCTACATGAGTTAACAAGGTAAGAAATTTATGGTATCTTCATGAATTTGAAACATTGGCAAGAATTGTCTTGTAGATTATGTGGATATTGTAAATAGGGGTTCTCCTCATGAAAAAAAAATAAATGAAGATGCATTATACATGACAAATAATCGGCTGCATATGCTAAGAGAAAGAGAAATAAAGTTGGTAAAAATGATGAGAATTAAGAGCTGTAATGCATAAAAAAAAATGTTTAATATCATTAAGAAAGTTTTTAAGTTTCAATGACATTCTTTATGAAGATCCGTTTACCCTTTTAGAATGCCTTTATTATGACTAAATTGCACGGTAGAATATTTTTACCTTTTCACAGCAGTATAATAGACATCAAGTCTACGAATCATATTTGAAGTCATAAATTATTTGTCATATTCTCTTGCTAACATGGGTGATATATAGTCAATAATTGATACACACAAATTGCATTTAAAATATATACTTGCTACATAAATAATAAAGAGATAGAGTTAAAGTATCAATGCTACATAAATTAATGGTTTGGCAGTTATTGAATTCTTTATGTTCTTGCAAAGTTATTCTGACAAATGAAAAAAAAAAAGCGTATTGCATATTAAAGTGATCATGATTAAAAGAGAGAAATATATTATAGGATATATAAAAAGTGTTTAGTTATGAGAATTTTGGGATTGAAGCTTTATTGATATACTAAGGTGTGTTTAAAAGAGTTTATTGAAAAATTATTAAAATAATTTAAATTTTTATAAACTCTTTTAAACTTATTTTAATAAGATTTTTAGTTAATAAAAAATACATTTTTTAGTAACATCCATGCGAAGATTTTACACGACTGTGTTGACCTAAATGATGTAAAAAAATGTTGAGTATCTAATAACATATTGGTCTGTCCAGTATATACGTAGCCATGACGAGTCTACTTGTCCCAGCATTGTGTTCTTTGTTTTTAGACGAAGGTTGTTATTATATAATAATCTTTAAGTATAATAATATTTTATTAGAAAGCATTAGATAATTAAATTTTTTATTTGATCTAGTTTATATTTAAATTGATTCTCAATATAGCTAATATTGTAAATCATATCTTTAAATGTTAATGATTTTCATTAAATTTCGTAAAATTATACATACGATTGTTTTAAAAAATACTGATCATGATTATATGAAAGTTTCTTATGTATACAAATATTTTAGGTTGAAAATATGTGGTTGAATTTCCAATATTTTATTATTGCAAATGATTTTTTTTTTCCGACCAAGTATGTCCTCGAAAAATCCTTATAATTTTGCTATCCAATCTTCAAATTTAGTGGGTTTTAAATTGAAAATTGTGTCAGGAACTGGATTTTCAAGAATTACATAAGAAAAGAAGGTAACAATCACTAATTTGTCAATAATGGTTGCCAAAAATTGCTTCAAATAATAGTTACAAAACTTGGTCAACGTGTTTCCGATAATAGTCGGAGCGTGACGAAGGTGCTTTCATACAAAGAAACACGAGAGGAATGCTAGAATTTATAAAAAATCAAGAGAAAAAAAGTTAATTTAATAGTATAAAAAATTAAAATTTACATATATTTATAATTTTAATAGATAATAAAAAATATATTAAAAAGTATGGTACTAACTATATTCAGAAATAATAGAAAATAAGAGTAGCTAGCTCCGTTTGGAGAATAGCTAGCAAACGACGACTTATATACAGACTTATCTTTTTAATGTTCATTTTATAAAGTCTTTAGCTTATTATACAAATTTTGTAATTTTTATAATATGATATTAATAAAAGATATTATAAAAAAATCATTATGTTTATTAATAAGTTAATATTAGATTAGCTTTTACGAACTTATACTAAGTGTATGATATATTAAATTTATTAGTATAAAAATATTTATACATATTGTCAATATATTAAATGTTAATATAATATTTTATCTATTAGTGTAAACATTTACGTTTATATTAACAAATTAATTATTGTTAGATATAAGTAATATATTGATAAACATTGCCGTAATGTTTGATAATTTTTATTTGTTAATAGATAATATAATTTTTTGTAGTGTAAATATAAGAAGATTGGAACTTATCTTTTAAGTTGTGGCAATGAACTGTGATTTCAATATATATTAGTGGCATCACTATAAAATATGTGGGTTGGCTTATTATATATAGGGAGTATACTTTTGGCTTTGCATGGAAACATTGGAGATTGATTATGGTGTATTTTGAGAGTGATTCTTACCTTGCTTTTCTTCTCACACGTAGGAAGGCTATATTTCTATGTACCATTGTGCCTCTAATTTGAAAGCTATTAAAGAAAAGAGAAGAAAAAGTCAGGTGATTAAATTTTGCAAGGGTTATTAATTCAGTTTTATCATTTCTTTTACCAACATTTCGCAAGAGTTTAAAAAAAGCATTTCTCATATTTAATCAACTATCAAACATGTACTATATATAAGTCATAATATTTTATGTTCATGACTTCACCCCTTTTTTAAAAAAAAATACCAAACACTTAGTTGATTGAAACCAAACCAAACACCGCTCGTGAGGGTAAAAGCAACGTTAAAAATGACATGGATTATTACCCTATGCAGAAAGAAAAAGTAATTTTTTTTTTAAGTCAGTATGGAATGTTGCTGGACTTTAAGTTACTAACATTGACTATTATACGGCTGCACAAAAGAGAAACTAAGAGAAAAATGTCAACATTTAAAACTTTTCAGCAGTGTAATCATGACCAAATTATTGTTTCACACTCAAGGATTCTTAATGGAACTTTAATAATCTATTTATTTTTAAAATGTAAACAATTAATATTATACATGATGTTATTTATTTCTATATTTATTTGTTTATTTATCTATCTTCCTTATATATATATATATAATATCTTCCTCTAATTTTTAATTTCACTTCAATCTCTTTATACTCGTTTTTAAATCTATTTGCAATATTCTGTTTCTCTCCCTTTATTTTTTGTGTGGTCATTTGATATTTTGTAAAGAGTATATGAAAAGCAATGTAAAACTGAGCTTATTTCACATGGCTTTTTTATTTTGTTACATTTATCTTTTACATCCATTGAGAAAGATTTCTCCTCTTTTCTATAGCTTGACATATTATCGAAGTGTAAAAACAATATAGAGAAAAAAAAAAGGCCATGTAAAACAAACATTTATGTCCTAATAGCATTACCGTTAGATGCATACAAGTTTTTTCTCCACTTTTGAGATTAATAAAGTTGTAAAAGCTTACGCTTGTGCTTTTAGGTACAGATCCAAGAATTATTTTACTCTCTAGTAAACATGCTTGCATGAAAGTCTTTTGACATGAAACATGTGAGCAAGTAGAGTAGTTAATATTTGAACCATATCTACACGATGAACGTCTCAAAATCTAAAAGCAAGTTATTAGCTGTAGTCCTGAAATCATTCTACTTACATTAACTGTTAGGATTTCAATTTTCGAAAACCATACAAAATTCATTAACTGTCTAATTAACAGGGCATGAATCCTTTAAATAAAGTAATATTTTTCAGAGTTTTGTTATTTAAACCACTATAAATACATATTATTTCACTCGTGTAAAATTTAAAATAATATTTACTATTATTATTATTATTATTATTATTTTACTGATACATTTTTGTTTATATAAAATATTTATATTATTTTAGTAGTTATAATCTGTTAAAAAAATTAATAATTCATTCTAACAAAATGATTAATTAATTTTTTTTCTCAATAGACAGTAAATGGAAAACGAAAATAGTACATTAAAATACACAAAGGACACCAAAAAATATTGCCTTCCAAATGTTCTGTAAACATTACTGTTCCATGTGGAAACTATGGTGTTACACACACGACTGACACGAGCACCAGCAGAACTTTGGAAAGATGAAGGTTCGGACATTCTATACACTTCAGATATCACATCATTAATAGGTAATATCTGAGAAATTTACTTTGAGTGAACTCGAGTGATAAGTAAAATAACAATGGAAATATTAGCAAATACGTATGGCAGAGTTCTAAGCAGTTATAAAATGGAAAGTTTTTTGACACCCCATCTTGGGATTTTAAACAGTTAGAGGAAGAGAGGGATGTGAAAATATAACTCAGCTGTTATATTATTACGAGTTTGAACTTGTCAGACTTAGCCAGTTTCTCCACCCAAGTATGATCTTGTGAGTATCAAACGTCTAATCTTCCCTTTAATAAAGAGGGGAAAGAGTTTTGGGAAGGAGATCATAATTACCTTCCCACTTTCTTGTCTAACCTGCTAGAATTGAGAGGAAAATTTAAGCTTAAATAAATCAGCCCATTATTTTAAGGATGATGCCCTACCGATCATGTTCACGAATGCTCATGAAACGACAATGAAACGACAACGAAAATTTAGTTGAAAACAAACAATGTAGAAACTGCATATCATATATATATACTAGGTTGCAAGTTATAAACATGGATTTTAAAGCTCCATGGATCGATCAATTTACAAGGATTTACATATATACATATATATATATATAGTCTAGTCCTCGGTCGTCTTCACCCCTTCATTAATTCTACAACTTGTAGCTAATTCTTTTTTAGTTCTAAACTTGTATATATATAGTAATTAACCAGTTTCATTAATTACTAGTTACAACAACAAAAGAACTAGGCCAAAAAGCAGTTCATCGCTCCAAGAACATAATATATCCCTCGAGACCGAATTGAACAAATCATGGTAGTTACATGCAGTTAATACTCCAGATAACATTTTTATGTTGTGTGAGCTCATCAACTCTCTCGCCTTCTCCAACAAAGAGTTCACTCCGTCCCTTTGACGCGTCAGCGCTTCAACATTATTGGGGCGCCTAAGAAGGCCAATATAGGTATCCAAGTCATGAACACAAGAAGGGTTTTGGACGTTGAAGAAATCAAGCATTAACTCAACACCCACATGAGCATAACAAGAACAACTCCATGGGAACTCGTATGGACCCAACAAAACCCTAAAATTTTCATTGAACAAAACACCAGGTAGTTTGGTGATGGGGTCATTAACATTCGCTATTCTTAGCACTTTCACTCCCAACTCCTCGCACCGTTGTTTAAATTCAGAGTTACCAACTCTTGGTCCCCCAAAGGAAAACACAGTAAGGGGCACTTCACTACTGCTTTTGTGGTTATTTTTTTTGTTCAATCCAAGTTCAGCTATGTCATAAGCAAGCAAGAGAGCCAAGGCACTCCCCATGCTATGACCAGCCAAGGATATGCTAAGGCTCTCTCCTTTGTACTTGTTTATCAACCTTGACACCTCTGAGAGAAGCTGTTCCCTGCAACTCTCGAGACCAAACTTGGAAGAGCTTTCATCAGAGGTGTAAAGGGAGAGAAACCCTGATTCCACCTTCACTTCAGGTCGTGGATTATGAGGATCAAGCATGGCCGGTGTCAAGGAACTCATCAAGTTTGAAATCCATTCCTGATTGGTAACTGTTCCCCGGAAAGTTATAACTATGTCTCTCCTACCAAGTCTCTTCACAGCTTCATCTGATGACACAGCTACGTACCCTATCCACCGACCAGAAGAAGAAGAAGAAGAAGAAGAGTTTGTGATGGGAAGGTTGATGTCAGGAGTGGCGTAGATGTACTTTGTGACGTCATAGCCATAGTTTGCCATTCCCACCTCACTCAACATGCTCTTCTTCCCATACTTGCAGTTCAAGTATCGTTTGGAGTTGGGGTCAAGGTCAAAGGCCTTGTAAGAGGCAGTGACAAACTCACCATAGCGAATAATCTCTTGGCGAAGAAGAGGGTGCAAAGGGTCCAAAAGGTTATCCCAGTTGTTGCACCCTTGAACCTCTCGCCAAAAATTAAATAGAGTAGTAGTAGTAGTAGGGGTTGAGGGTCTTGTAGGGGTAACGGTGGTGATTCCTAGTGCGGAACCCGAAGCTATGATTGAGTGGCTTGGGGGAGACAAGTCATGTTTTCTATGGGGCAACGAAACTTGGCCAAAGGGATGAGACTTTAAGGGGGGAAAGCTTTGTGAGAATGTGATGTGATTCGTGTTGGTTATGCTGGGTATGTGTGTGGCAGAAGCCATAGACTTGAGAGAGAGAGATAAAGGAGGAAGAATGCGGAGAGAGAGAGAGAGTTTGATTTGTTCGTGGATGAAAGGAGAGAGAGACACAGTGGAGTTTTATATGAAGTGGAGAAGGGAAGGGTGCGTGAAAGGAGACCAAAAAGGCATGTTAGGCGAGGATTTGACCAAGAACTTCAAAATTCGTATTTTTGGAGAGTTTCTTTTGTTTATGTGGTCGGTTGGGCATTATGTCACGAGTTGGGTCCGGTTTTTTTTTCTGTTGCGGCTGGGTGAGTGGAGTGAGAAATAAGAGAGAGAATAATTTATTTAGTATTTAACATGATCAAGTGGACCCTATTTTTTTTCTCCCTTGATTGAGGTTGACTTCAAATCTATATGCCAAAGAAACAGTTTTCATTCCTCTACCACGAGTGAACAAATATATAGAAAATTTGTTTCCCTACCATTTCAATATGCTCAAACTCATCCATTCCGCTGCAAACTTATTCATATTTCATACTGTGTCCTCTGACTTTCTGCTAAACCAATTTCATTTTTCTCTTCGAGTCAATATCTTTTTTTCTGGTTTTACATGCACATTTATGGACTAGTCCTTCTAGGAAAATCCTATCCAAGTACATGCTTGGTACGAATTTCATATATTGTGATTCGATTTTCATTTTCAGCATGAAAATATCGAGTTTTGAGCTTAATTAGTATAATTCGTGTTACTTTTAAGCTGCATTTCTGTGCTAATATATCATGTCAATATTTAGTTATGCTGGTTTTGTAATTTCATTATTCAAATAATGTATCAGTTGTATAATTATTTTAATTTTCTAGAATAAAACACATGTTATTGTATAAAAATAGTCAGTCTTTTTATAATGGGTCACGAAATAACTTCATTTAAGTAACATATAATACAAATATTTTACATATTGTATTGATATTTTAGACTTCCGTTCATCTTTTTAGGGGATAAACTAAAATATTAGTGAGTGATTTTCAAGATACTAAATAAAACTGGCAGTATTTGAGATAAGGAGGAGAAAAGGCAGATTTTAATGTGGAAGGGAAAATATAAAATTAATCAATTTGAGATTATGATCTGTGAAAATAATATAAAAAATTTGATAATATGATATGAAATTTGAGTAAAAATTATGCAAAAAATAAATTAAATAGAAATCGTGTCTTAAGAATACAAAAAATAAAATAAAAAATTTCCTAATTCTAAAAACTAATGACTTTATTTTATTATATGAGGAGAAATTTATCAAATTATTACAAAAAGAATTAGGTAGAGCCGTTTCAGCTTCGGCCAAGTTGTATTACATGTGTCAATTATAAATTAATTTTTGTATTTATTTGCCTCAATTTAAGCACAACATTAATTATTTTATTAGTTTTATCAACTATAAATTATAGTATTGAGTTTAAATATATAAAAATTATAAAATTTCATTGATAAAATATATTTATTATACATTAAAAATATAAAGGTATTATAAAATATTTTTAATTAATAATAATAATAAGTAGTCTTAAAACTCAATCTTAAGGTTAACATATATTTATTTCATTAGCGCTAATTATAATTATAAAGACCGAAAGTAAGGAATCGTATATTCACCGATGGATTCAACCCCAAGCATTTGAAATTTCAAAATAAAAAGTTACCTCTTATATTCACAGTTTTTATGCTTTTCTTTCTCTTAAAAGATAACTAGAAACGAAAATAATACAAGACTTATGTTCGATTATGTCTATTTAATAAATGAGTAAAATTAAATCTATATATTTTAAAAAAATTTACGTACATTACTACAAGTGTTTTTTGTGTTATTTTCTAATTAAGATTAAAGTTTTATTTCAATAATTTATGAAATAATAATAATAATAAACATTAGCATATATTATTAAAGTAAAACTTAAATTTTAAATAAAAAATAATGTTAAAAATTATGATAGTAACTTTTGTCTCTTTTTATAATTTTTTTTCCATTAATCCAATTTTTGTTAAATGCATTAAACTTTGTTGATAATTATATAAGATTTAAATTAACATCTTATCTTGAAATTGCCTTTTTAATTAAAAAGAAATTTTTCTGGTTTACACTCTTTATAATTAAAAAATGATTAGTCTCATAATTATATAAATCTATGAAAGGAAACATTTTTCACCAAATTAAGCATGCATAAACAAGAGTTCCTTCTGCTAACTTAAAAGGAAATTAAAAGCATTCGAAATGCTTCCCTTTCAGACCCATTGGAAAAAAAGTGCATAAAAACACACATGCAGCAGCCCATGTTTTCTGAAATTAAATTTTCAACATTTAGACGGGAATGGGGTGTGAAACCTTTCAAAATCATCACATTCTGTAATTTCAAGGTTCAGTTCTCATTTTAACCGTACCAACTTTTATGAAGCTCTTTTTTCTAAACTAGTGTTTATATGGTCAGAAAAGAAAGGAAGAAAAATGAAGAAAAACTCTAATAATAATAATAATAATATATGTGTTAATTAGTTTGGTTAAATAAATAAATAAATAAATAATCTTACTCAGAGTTTCCTTTTAATCAGTTAATTTATTTATGATTCGAACTTTCCTTTCAGCCTAGCAAAGAGTAAGTGTGATGAGATTCATAATTGTGGAGAGTAGATGGCAGATAAAGAATAGATAGATTTGAAATTTTGGAGAAAAGGGTACCGCCGACAATTTATTTTGGGACCCCTCAACTAATGGGTATTTATTTGAAGGGTAATGACAGTATGACACGATTGGCAGCTGTTGTTTGACGCACGCGCTCTGTTATTCATATGTTTTGTGAATAATGGGAATTGGGAAGCACGGCCAATTCAACACGCTGCTCTTATAGTCAGCTTAACTGACGTGGCTCCGTCTTTTGCTGCCTTTTGTTCCTTTCGATTCCCCCTCTCTCTCTCACCATTGATGTCTCACTCTGTGGTTCAAAGCTTATAATAACAGTGTCTTATGTTCACTTTTCTGAACATTTGCTTTTGAAAGTGGTCGTCAACTTTTGACTCTACTAACTATTAATGTAACAAAATACTTTGCCCCTGCATGAAATTAATACTCTCAAATAGATTGAATACAAATCTAACTATTTCATCATGTATTCATTGCATTCTGGATGTTTTCTCTTGCCAAATGACTGAATAATACCGCATACTAGGCTTTTATTTATTACAAATTGCCAATTCTTCTTTCTCATATGATTATATTAGAGAATTTAAATCTATTATTACTAAAATTTGTAAGAGTTATTTGCAATATTAATTTCAGACAGTGCATATATAATAAACGATCTTAAAATGACTTGTAATTTTTTTAATATATATTCAATGAACAAAAAGTTAAATAATAATTCTTTTTTCAATTTTAATATCCACCCATTTTAGAAATACTTCCTAAAAAAACTTGTCCAGTAAGAACATCGGAAAACATTTTTTAAACAAACATATTGGAGTTTAAGAATCGTACAATTCTATCATAATTCAAATTATAGTTGATGAAATTTCTCTTGGCATTTCATTATAATTATACACCTCCATTTTTTTTAATCAATGAAGATCGTGGAAAGGTTTTTATTCCTTCAATATTGAACCATTCAGCATCATAGCAAGTAAACTTTCAGGGTTGACCTGTCGTGCATAATGTCAAATTAACTTTCAACAGTATCGAGTCTCTTATCTTAATTTTTGCATAATATGGCTCATGAACGTAATTCTCCAATAATGATTTGCATAGTTTTGTATGTCTATATATATATATATATATATATATCACTACCCGATATTTTCTTAAAATGAAATTTATGTATGACTTCGACCAAAATTTCAAAATTTAAAAACTATCTTATTGTTTGAGTTCAAGTAATCACAAATTGTTTTAAATAAGTTTGTATTAGCAAAATTGCTTGCATTTACCTAATACAAGTAGTTAATTGCAATTATTAGCAGTAGATTAAGCACAAAATAATATCACCAGAGTAGGAAAACAATAATCTAACAAAGAGTTGTTTATATATTTATATATATATATATATATATATATATATAAAGTAATCTAACAATCCAATATGGATTTAGTTCTTGCTCTATATGCAAGAAATTTTGGTCCTTGATATCAAATTCTATTTTGCATTGAGTCCGTATCAAAAGTAAACAAATTAAAGTAAATTTTTTCTCAAACCAAACTCTTACTTTCATTGCAATTTGTATTGAATTAGTATATATATCTGCAATAGTGCATATAGTCGGCGTGTGCTATTCCATTTCTAAGATATTCAAGATCAGAGATTTATACAATTCATCTTCTGCTTCTTCGTGGAAGTAAACTATCCTTCGCTTAATGCTTAGCGAAGCATGCACTCGAATAGCAATTATCTTTGACGATAAATGTTTGGCTTTCACTTTAAGCACCTCATATACCAATTAGATTTCTTTTCCAACATGCAAAGCAGAGAAACTACAATCAAATTAAAACAACATATTGGCATCATTCATCGCTTTCAAAGCTAATTCAACCCATTAAAGATATATATAATCCTAATATATCTAGACGTGCTGCTTGCCATTTATGCATACTAGCTTTGATTCATTAATACATCTGTATTCAACTTGCTATTGACTACTAAAGATTTCCAAGTAAAAGAAAGGAGTACCCATTAATTATATTATTCAATTCATCGAATACTTATCAACCCATTGAATAAAACATATCAAAAGCTTTGTAAAGCTATCTATCTCTCTACTAATTCACTTTAGTTGATGTTAAATCGGAGACGAATCTAAGGGGTTCAATTAATTCAACATTTTGAAAGTCATGCAGCTGCCAATTGTTTGGCCCATGCCAATAATGGAATAATATGCTTATTGATATCTATCATAAGAATTTTTTTGAGATGATGAATTTCTATATTGAAATCGGTAGTATATATTCAATAGGCAACTTTTTGGTAGGCCGCCCACGATTGCATGAATAGTTTCTTCCTTTACACTACAAGTAGATTCATATTCTTAATTTTACATGCATTCTCTTTTGATACATATTTAATTTAATATATCAATAACGATCAATGTTATATCATAAGATTTTCTTAGAATGTTTAGCTATATATTCTAGATAAATGATTTTTAAGTTAAAAATATTGTAAAGTTACTGAAAGAAAGTCAATTCTTATGACCATCGAAAGCAGCCCAGAAGAATGATTGCTACGATTACAAGATGTTTTATCCATTAATTAAAGAATGCCTTTTCCGGCTTCTTCGATATTTTATATTAACAAACACTAACCAATGTTATAGAAAATTATATAAGAAAATAAAAGTGAAAAATATTTAATAAAAAATCGTACTTATTCGATTAAAAATATACATATTTTTAATACTTATTTTACTAAGTATAATTACACGTATTTAACATAATATATTGAATATTCTTTTAATTAGTTCTCGTTAACATGAAGAGCTCATTTGTTTTTATATTTAATGTGACTTTAATTTTAAAATTTTGTCAATGAAAAGATCTTTAATTGAATAATAATAATGTAGCAACTTCCTTAGAAAAACTAATAAACTGTTTTGAAGGGAAGGAACATGAATTATGAATTATCTTTGACTGCAAAACAGAAAAAATGGTTAAATTAAATTTTTAAAAAAATTAATATGTTGTCATATTTTAGAAAAACTAATTAAAATTATTTAATGTTAACAATTTGGGTAATCGTGATTATCTATAGTACATTTCTGAGATCCGCAATAGATTTAAAATAAGAACTAAGGTGATCATCAATCCGGTTCAGAAGAGAAAGATGTGTGGAAATGGGAATTTAAATAACGTAGCGAACTATTTCAGTAGTACGAGAAGATAATTTAGATGCTTTTCAAACAAAGATGATGAAGCAACCCGTTTAACAGAATCATGAACTTGGACAATTAAGCATAGAAAAAGGTAGAGTGTTAAATTTTCATATATAGTGTTACAAAAAAGATGCACAGATATGGATTGGGGATAGAATTTTCTTCAATGATTTATAGTCTAAGATAACTCGATCCATGATTGTGACTTTTTCTTGGAGATGAAGTTTTGATATAGGATCTCCAAAGTGTCAAATCTAAGTAAAAAAGGAAAATCATGACACAAAATCACTCTTTAGAATGCATATTTGCAATAAGGACGTGGAGATATCAAATCATCTTCTTTTTAACTACAGGATTTTAGATGTCATATGGAAGAATATGCTATGAATGGCTTGGAGCTGAGGTGGTGTTACCAGGAAATCAGACAACATTTCAACTAGCCCACAAGTTTGACTTAAGTAATTTTCTCTAATGCAGAATTAAGTATATCCATATTTTGTCATTTTTCATGTTATAAATTATGACTAAACGTTTAGATAGATTATAAAATTAATTTAAACTACATTTTAACGTGAATGTCATAACTTATTGGCTATTGTTATTGGATAGTTATATATATATATATATATATATATATATATATATATATATATATATTTCAAACAATTATTCTAAAACTATTGATTAAAAAAATCAATAAATATAAATTTCATTAAAAATTACTAAAAAAATATATGAAAAGTCGTAATAGGAACTTTATAAGTAATAATTTTTAACACTTTTTCCATTTTTTTCTTTAATATTTTAGTAATTTTATTTTGCTAATTATTTTATAAAATTATTGAACAATTATTTCTATCTTTTCTAAAAAAATCACCTTAAATGATATAGTAGATAAAAGATATAACAAGAAATCAAGTAATATCTTTTATGAAATTTAGAATGCTGACTATTTTTTTAATTTATGTACAAAACATTAAATTCTAAATCCTTTTAGACTCAACATTTAATGATATTATTAATTAATTCTCACAACAATTTTACGATAATGATGATAAATTTTTTTGTCTAAACTACTGGATTTTTTCATAAGATAATCTGTTGAGCCGAATTATTATTTAAATATATTATAGATATAATAATTAATAATTCATTACAATTTTACTCATTTAATGATATTGATAACCATTCTCAAATTAATTTTACTGATAAAAATATACGTGGGAGATATAGAAGTTCGGATAATAACAGCATTTGTGAGATGTGTATATCTATGAAAAATATAAAAAGGAAATGGGTGCCTTGACATGAATGTTTCATAACTTAATGTATGTTAGGTCCAATATAAGTTAGTTTTTCAATAATCGAAATTCGTGTAATGTCACTTTATTTTATAAATTATTATTTAGTTTTACTAACTTTTTTCAAAGCTCTTTAAAAAAAATTGTCGTCATTTTTTTGAATAATTTATATCCAATTAACATGCAGTTATAGTGCGAATATATACCCATGAACAGCATAGAAACGCACGCGTAACTATACATTTTTGTAAGTGTAAATTAACACTAAAGCCTTATTTAATAATATTAAAAAAATATAAATTAATTTAAACATATAAGAAAATGATTACTTTCGTGTGCTATACTTAGTTCCAATTAAATAAAATCTTCCCTTTCTTAAAACTTTATTATAAGCATATTTGTTTTAAGTTTTTCCAATCATAACAGAAATTTAAAGTTAATATTAACAACAAATATGAATAATAAATTAATTTTAATTCTCATTTCTTTTAAAATCGATTTTGAATGTTAATCAATCAGCCTCTGCACAGTACTTTGTTTTGAATTTTCTAATTCTACCCATATTTAATATTCCGTATGCAATGGTGTCATCAGCAAGTGATTGTCATGCTTATGCTACATCGGCTATACATGGTAGGTTATAGGTCCCTGTTAAAAGAATATGTTTGTATATATTTTAATATATTTAAGCGTGCATTTAAAAACTCGCATACATTAAAGAATAATGCTACGAATATACTTTTTTAATACGTTCTTTATTATTAACTAAAATTTATTAAAAACTAAAAATGTAACGTGTGTCTTGCTAATTTTTCTCTTTTATTTATTTAATTTTTAATAAATTTTAATCAATATTGAGATTAAAACTCAATAAGTAAATGTAAGATATTTTTTCACTTTTAGAAACCCCTTCCTTGAGCACCGTCCATGGTAGACTAAGGCCTGTGACATGTGACAAAAGTAAAATGTGAACATGGAAAATTTTGAAAGTTACAATTTAATTGTGCACAAAAATTAAAAAAGAAAAACAAGTTTTAATGTAAACTAATTAATGACTGCAAAAGGCAAGGATATAGTATTTGAAACCAATTAATGCATTTTTATGGACAAACACAGGGTTAAATGACTTGCCACGTTTGTGATTTGGTTGAGCTTCTATGTCTTTTGGTCGCAAGAAGAAGATGCAGAGATAGTATTTAATTGACCCACTTGACACTAATTAACGTACGCCACAGAACCTAGACACTACTCCATGGCTAAAAGTCACAAGCTACAAGTACTGCTTAAGCATCTCAATGTCATTGTTAACCCTAATTTCGTTCTCATTGTTAAAGCTTCTAAAACGTTTTTATATATACAAAATTGGATGTGTAACGACCACTATATGAAGAAGCATTAATTAATAACCCTATGTACTTTTTTTTTACTAATATGAATTATGAAATCAGAAGTGCTAAACCACGTAATTGTTCTTCTAACTATTTGGCTCCTTCTAAGCAGATTCTCTTGTAACTTGTAAGGCAGCAAAGCACTAACAGTTCAAAATATTAAAGAGATGCAAGCTTGCATATTGTTGTCTTTTTCTATTTTTTTAAGTAAATTTTATTTTAAAAAAAATGTGAAACTGATAAAGTCTAGGTTGACCCAAATTAAATTATGAGACAAAATTATGCCATGTCTCCAAAAATAGGTACATGATGCAAAGAAGGTTACAAATGCGCATCGATTTGAAGTTTTAGACATTAGTGGGCATTATTAAAAATGAAATATGTGTATAGCCATTTATTGTAGTGCAATAATGTTTAAGTGTGTGGGATATCAAAATAAAAGGTTCAATCAAATTGAAGAAGATGGCACACAAATCTTTCCCCGAGAAAATGAATGTGTTAAACTCAAGTGTGAATCAGTGACAAATTTCAGCAATGGAGAAATATTTATTGTCGATGCTGGGGAAAATACAGACAGGTAAAGAAAAATTAAATTGAAATCAAGATTTCGAGACACAGACCATTGTTAGTAGGAATAATCGCATCGTATAGTTTTAATTCGATTTTATATAAGATCCCTAATTTAATTACAGATAAATTATCGAATGATTTTATTTTTATATTTTTTCACTTCATGAAATTAATTAATATTAAAGGAATCCAAAAATACATCGTAATCATATTAAATATTTTCTTAAAATATCAATTATCACATTTAAAATATAAATATTTCTTAAAATCAGATATTAAAATACAGTCATGTAAATCTTCAGAATATATAATCGGGATAATGAAATTATGAAGAAAAATAAATAACAAGGTAATTTCATAAATCTCTACTCATAAAAATATGTATTGTATATGATAATTTTATAAATAAAATTATGTACGTGTATATAAATTTGAATTAAAATGAATTAAATTGATTTTAAAAATTAAATTCAAAATTCCTTCCAATTCAATAAAGTATACATTTTTCCTTCGGTTTGAATATTTTTCTTTTTCAATTTGATATACATATAGAATATGTTATTTTTTTATACTAAAAAAATTTATATACTAATGTATTGTATCAAAATTATAATAGAAGGAAATTTAACATAAAAGTGTTAGTATATAACTTCTTTTTTGTTATGTTAATTACCATTCTATTAAAAATATAGCTTATGCAACTTCCTTTTACTTTCTATATCTATTAAGGTCCGATTTTGTTTTTATGCATGATTTTTTCAGTGCATCAAATTGTTTTTGGTCAACTTGGTTTACACGTTGAAAACAACCTCCAATGACAAAAAATGAAAAGAAAAGAAAACAACCTCCAAAGACTTTTCTCCGTTTATTGATATTTCTTTGGGCTCGAACCCATGAGCCCCAATTTAAGAGGCTTGTGAATTGGAGTAACAAGTACAAGGCCCGCTTGACCAAAAATAATAAAAGGCCCACTGAGCCCCCTCTCTCTCTCTCTCTCTCTCTCTCTCTCATCTTGGCGAAGCAAAGTATCGAGTTCCTCAGGTAAACCCCTTGTTCTGCGTCAACTCAGCTCAGAGCTGAATTTTCAGGTTTTTGTTAATTTTAGCATTGCTACAACAGATAATGGACGCTTAAAGTTATTACTTAAGTTTTTGTTATTTGACTAAAGTTAGTAAGAATTAGGGTTAGGGGCATTGTATCTTAATTCATTATCTGATTAGTCTCCATTTCGTGTCAAGGTTTCTTCATCAGGTGCTGTTTCAGTATTCAATTATGGCGTATGAAATAAGTGAAATGAAGAGTAAGAAACATCGCAATGCAAGTTCGATAATGAGTTCTCGGTTTATATTTTATTCTGATTTTTTTAAGTGTTGAACATTATTGGCATTGCATGTGCTTTAACCTCGGGGATTTTCATGAACCTGCAGAGGTTGGTATAGGTCTAATTGGTTTCGGCATTTTCTTCACATTTCTTGGCATAGTTCTTTTCTTTGATCGTGGTTTGCTTGCTCTGGGAAATGTGAGGCCTGATTCTAAAATCTAAATTTCCCTTAACCTTTTTCTTTGGAATGGAGGTTTGTGTAGGCCTAATTTTGGGCTATTCTGGAATCAGATTTTTTCCTTGGCAGGGGTAGCAATTTTGCTCGGTTGGCGTTCCACGTTGACACTCTTCACTGATAGAGCAAACTATAAGGCACTTTTCTCTCCCTCTCGCTTCATAGTAATAGTGAATTGCTTGTTGAATGTTTGTTAGGTATTGCTTTTATGCTTATACACTAAGGGTATGGCTGTTTCTTAGCTTTTACTAAGTTATGACAAAATTGTTTACATTAGATCAAAGAATGAAAGGACACATTTTTCATCCCTTAAATTGAAAAGGATCTGCAATGAGTAGATTCATATATATTCTGATATCTACAGGACAAGAAGCATTCCCTGTTTTTCTGACCCATGATTTGTATTTTATCAATACGCATATCTGTTTGATAGCATATACCCTGGCAAAATCAAAGTACATTTTTCATCCCTTAAAATTTTTCAGCAGCAGTTATTTGCTTTGGACTTCCTGCACGTCTTTCTGTGATGAACCTTTAAGCCCAACAGATATTCTGTTTGAATTGATGCTGATCTGTTGTATCTTTTTTCCTTTGTTCTTCTACTTTGCCACATCATATCTTATCGTTAATCCTCTACTGTCTTTAACCAACTTGATATTAATTTTCCAAATTCTTTATGAATGGATGATGAAGCCTTCTATGTGAAGATAACTAGCTTGCTTTGCCTCTTTTGCAGGGTTCTGCATCATTTCTTCTTGGTCTCTTTTTCATTTTTGTGAGGTGGCCAATAGTTGGTATAATACTTGAAATATATGGTTGTGTTTTTCTCTTCAGGTTAGTTGATGGCATCCTTCTTGAGCTCTACAAAACTTATCATTCTACTCTTATCGTTGATGCTTTTTGTTGCAGTGGTTTTTGGTCATCTATCAAAGTGTTCCTCTACCATATCCCTGTCGTTGGATGGATTATACAGTTCATTTCTCGTAAGTTTTACTGTGCAAATTCATTTTCAATGTTTCATGGAAGTATTAATAATTTTTATATGAAAACTATTTATGTAAATTCAATTAAATAAGGATAGTATAGTTTTATGATAGCTTCTAGTTCTAACTACTATTTCTAATAAAGAATGGAATAGCATTGGTCCCACAAATGTACCTATATAACTTCACAATCCATTGGATTTGATTTAATTCAGTGCGTGTAACTACAAGGTTTGTAACAACCCGCTCACATGACAAGTGGGGCAGGAAAGAAAGGAATAGAGAAGGGTAGGCAGAAATTGAGCATGTGCTTCAGGTCTATGCTCAGCAAGGAAGGTGGATCCTTCTATTGATATCCATCTATATCAGTAGCAGAGAGTGAACTCTGGTGTTGATTTAATAAGATTTTCTGCCCTGATTACCAGTCTCCTATATGCTACCCACAAGGGATGACTCAAGTGATAAGGCCTGCATGACACTTAAGGCTGCTGCAGTATACCAAACATGGACAAGTCTCGCTTCCAAAAGTTTCACGGAAACCTCATATAATAATAATTGTAATAATAATACAAAAATGAAAATTGAATTAAATTAATATTCTTGATCTAGGAATTTCGAACTAAATTTTCTGTTTATATATGGCATGAATAACTTTACTATGAAAGGATATGTTGATTTGCGTGGAGCTTAACATTCATTTCTTCGATTTTGCAGCTCCTTGATTGTCTCAGAAGGGGATTTGACTGATCGCTTCGTAGGATATGGCTAATAATGGGGTTCAATTGCCTTACTAATTTTTCCCTGACTTCTGCGTGAATATCGGATGTTAAGCTAGCTGTTCTAAGGGTTTGCATCTGGGAAATTAACTTCCTTAGTGAGAAGTACCATGGCATGTTAATGCATACCAAAGAGAAGTTGATACTCGGTAGACATAATTTGTTGCTTCAAGGCTCATACTGTCCTTATTTTATGTTTTAATGTGAACAAGAATACAAGCTGGTTATGCATTCAGTTGTCTACCAGCATGAACGCTTACTAGTGATGACACACTGAATTATTGATGGAAAATGAGAATGGTGTATGTAACATTATAATGATTGGCCAGCGTGCAAGATTAACCGTTTACCGCCCTGTCAAGACCTAGCCAGAATATTAAAATTCTTATTGTTTGTATACGTTCTGCTTATTAATGATTCGCAGGATATGGCTTTGTATGTTTTCTTCTTGTGTTTTTATTGAGCATCGAAGATGAGGGTTCTGTTTTAGCCGGGTTTATCTTGCAAATGTCGAATTGTTCCATCCTTCTTTTCACTTTACAGCGGTTCTTTAGCATCCTTCGTCATCGCATCTGTGTTGCTCATTTATTTATAATTTCTTAATGTCTTTTATCTTTCTCATTTATTACTTTGATGTTTTATGTATAATTATTTTTGGTTTTTTTACCAATACTTTTTTTAAACAATTTACCAAAAAAATGTAAAAGAAATAATTTTTCAGTCTGGAGTGATTTTGATTACGTGTACTAGGAGTTTTGTCCATGTGAAGAGTGAAATAATAAAATAATATTAAAAAAAAACTATCATTTTTGTAAAAGGTAATATTCTCTCGGGTTAGCAGGTGACAATTTTGTTGAAGTATATGTTTGAAAAGAAAAAGAACATGTAGCTTACCAATGTGCAGATATGCAAATATAATCTACATTTTAGGCAAAATTTAGAAAAAAAAAATGAGGAGCTTAAGGAATATATTATCTAATACATTTTTTAAAAGTATAAAAAATATTTAATTAATAGTGAGAAATTGTAAAATTTATATAATTTTTGTAATTTTTAATAATTTTTAGTCAATATTTAAAAGTGTGTTGGAAAGAATAAACATTCAAACTAGCATTAGAGAAAAAAGAAATTAGATATAAAAATATTATTTTTACTTTTGAAACAATATATAAAAAAAATGAAGAAATATAAAATTAAACACAAATGCCCAAAACACCTTTAAATTATAGGAGAGGGGTATTAATAACATATATCAATATTTAATTTCTTAACTAGGAGCATTCATTAATATGCATAGATTAAAATGTGCTAATATGCATAATTTGATAAGTTTTGACAGCCGTGTTGACGAAAAGAAGAGAACACATGGGAAGCCTCTTCAAAGTGCAATATATATGTTATATAATCATAGATTTTTCAACTTGCATGAAAGCCTTCAAATATTAAAACTGACCAATTTTTTTGAATGGTTTGGTTATTGATCCGAATCATTCTTCCCCATTGATCGCTAGTCATGTGCTAAAGTGTTTGTCGTTTATTGAAAATTTTCGAGAAGATAAACTCAATGATTAAATACTATGGAGTAACAAATGTATATTAAAGTGTTTGTCGTTTATATTATTTAATATATATATTAAAGTTACAAATGTATATTTAAAATGATAACAGAAACTGCTTAGTTATATTATAATTATTAATGATATTAGAAAGGTTAATTTTGATCCATTATTAATATAAAATTTTTATTGTGAATAAAATTTATATATTAATTACTAAAAATAATAATATTTTTTATTGCTATAATAATTTATAATAAAATAATAATATAAAAATATTTACGTTGTAAGTGTATTTAAATTAAATTTATAATAAAATAAATATAACTCACACACGTGTGTCTATGCATGCAAGCGGGTTACAGGTTCGAGGGGATATTGGGTTTAAGTTACCGATCATTGGCTATCAATATCTGTAGTTTTTTTTAACGGATTTTTGTGGTTTTGTAAAATAACAACAAAATAAGAAAAAGACAAAAGAGACCCTCTGACTATATACTTATCTTGAAAGGATAGCACCGCCACCAGCAAGTTTCAAGTAAGAAATTGGCACATGATGCATTTTTTATACACTACACAAAATTGGAAAGTCTCATAATGTATATTGGGACTGTTTATTTTACCTTTTTTTTGTTTACTTAGTGTCAATTTATAAGAAATGAATTAAAAATTATAATAACTCCTACTTACTTATATAATTTTATTAAATGTGGGTTGACAATTTTAATTAACCCAAATGAATTTAAAAAGTAAAAACATACATCAAACCCTTAAATCCATTTTTTTTACAAATTTTAGTAATTTGGTCAAAATATTAGATTAAGATAATAAAACGTGGCTATGTTCATAGTATGAACGATCATGTGGCTCAAAGGAGTCTAGGAATTAACAACTCCAAATAGAAGGAGAAAAAAATCACTATGCGGCAATTTGAAGAGATTGATGCCATTCAAGTTCTTACAATCATAGTTTATAATACTAGTGGTTTGAATTTTTATGAGATTAGACTTTCATCTTTTAATTGCATGATATAATAAAAGTGAAGACCTAAATCATGATTAACGCGATTCGCGTGATTTCTTTTCTTCGTCTAAAACGTGTAATGCTAAACAATCTGTAAGTTTGAGCAAAAACATTGCTGCGAACGCAAATAAATGAAGCCTTGAATTTTGGAGCATTCAATTTTGATTTTCCTTAACTTACCTTAAATTTATTTGATAATAGTTCATTTAACTGTTCTATATGTTCAATCTTTTGCTTCATAAGATGAGTTTTATAAAACAAATTTGAAAAACATTATCTGGAGGGAAATTTCGAGTGAGTATCGACCTCTTTCTATTCATTCTTTAGATAGTAAACAACTAATCAAGCATTTCAAAAGTAATTATGTTATTTATTTATATTCTTATCCATAAGATGAGCGTGGGCACATGGAGATTGGCATAATTGGTGGGGTTTGAAAATATGAACATTGCTACGTGGGAATTCAACATGGAGGCCGCGAAAGAAGATTCAAATATTAATCTAATCGATGATTTTTATTTTTTATTTTTTATTTTTTACTTTCTTTTTGCAGTGTATACATCTGAGGCACGATCAGGGATCATCATCATCAGAATTAAAATTTTCTTAATATCTTTTTATTTATTATTCTTTTTTCAGTGCATATTCTATTTTTAATCTTATTTTTTTCCATACCTTTTGAAACTAAAAAGAATGCAAAATGAAATTTAAAAAAATCATTATAAGACTACGGTGACTGTCATTTATCATCAACCAGTGTGGCATAATGGCTATATGTTATGCTAGTGGATCTTTTGATATTAATGCTAAATCAAATCTGAAATGAAGAACTAATGAAATTCAACGCTTATGTTAGTAATTAATAAAACATAAATTGATGCGTCCGTTTCAAAAAGTAAAGCAATGTAATTACTACTTGCATTGATTTAGAATATCAAAAAATTGAATTCTCTCAAGTCTCAATTCGAACTACGAAGTACAGATTAATATTTTATGAAAGTTTAAATTGTTGTTTTTTCATCGATGATTTCAATTATATACATTTCATTTCACTTTAGAAAACCCATTTGATTCAATGATTGTCCTTATTTTTTTACCAGCCTCCTACCAAACCAAGGCTGTTGTTCATACTCATCGCGCGATGTCCAAATTTTTTTTATTGTTTATTTTTTAAGAGTAATTTTAACCCTTTAAAAAATTAATTATTTCAACAAAAAAGACTGAACAATCATCATATATAAGTGACATTTTCAAAATCCAAACTTTAATTTTCACCAAAAACACAATTCACATAATAGCGTTCAATTTCTTATAAGTTTCCAATGCCCTAAATTTTGAGTTTATAATTGTCTCCTCTATGGACTTTGCTTTAGGATATCTTTCATGACAGAATGGAAAATATCAAAATATTAAAAGACAACAATTGATCTTGCACAATAGAATTAATTGGAATATTTATATTATAGATTTAATTAATAAAGTCTTACTATTTCATATAGCTAGGTTAGGACTTATAAGTATTCTACAAATATTTTTTTGTATGAAAATGCCTATTATGTATTTTGAAAAACATGTTCTTATTTCTCAAGTATGAATTCTATGATAAAATTTGATTGTATGGCCGGGCAAATTCTGAATCTTACACATTACCCATTAATTTCAGTCTTCCTTTTCTCGTCAAAGTTTACTCAATACTAGGTTATTTTCGGTCTTCATAATTGTAATAACCTTTACCAGTACACCTAAACCTGAGAAATTTTTGAAATAAAATAGGTAATTGGAGTGGTCCTCTTAACGACTTTAACATAATTAGCTCCTCTAAATGGCAAACTCTTTCTTTGACTTTCTCTGATTTATACAATATAAGCATTAAAAAAAGGGCACAGCCACACGTCTAAGCCACTATCATATACTTCTACTCTCCTTCTAACTTAATAATGCCCCCACCGATCTATTTCTGACTATGGTGTTTAATTACGGAACTAAATTGAAAAACATTGTCTGATTCAAATTTAATGATCCAATGCCCGGTTCAGCAGAAATTACTTCCTATCAAACATACTTATGATTTAAACAAAATAATAATAATAATGATCAAATGGCTCATTTTCCCTTAACAACAGTTATCACCAATTGGATGAAACATCTAGACTTGAATGATCAGAGACGTTATATTACACGGCATTGACTGTGATTAAAACAATGATAGAAAAAGGATAGAAAGAAAGGCACCAACGTGGTTCTTAATTAGAATATATGGTACATAATAGTTGCTAAGCGCACATGGGGACATGCAAATTTTAATAGAAAAGTCACTTGAAGTGAAATCCCATTTATGATTTAGAGTAAATGTGTAAGACAATTACTATTTCAGACTCATATTGCACGTCGATATAGTTCCTTTACTTTTTCCTTATAATAGAAAGTGGTAAAATTGTAACAAATAAAAAAGAAATAATGGTAAAAAGAGTTCACTCTAATTAATACTACTTAAGTATACATAGATTCATTCAAGAATTTACTTTCAATATTCTTTTTTCATGAAAAAGTCTGCTCGATAAAACAAACGCTTGTGCTCAGTTTAACAAGATCATGAGAATTATTTTAATAATACTTTGTGCAACTGCAAATTTAACAATTTCATCGTAAGCATATCACATGCATTGAATATTTCCATTCTGTGAGCACGTACGTTTCAATTTGAAATAGTTGCGATCCGTTCTTTTACAAAGCCGACCCTCAATTATTAAAAGCTGCAAATAAAACTATTTCCATCTCTCGGATGCATTCAGAAAATTTCCATGTGACCAAATAAAGAAAACATTAAGGAAATGATTTATTGAATGCCATTTGCCACTAATGTTATATACGTGCAGTGACAGTAGTTATGATCAGAGATCGATACTGGCCCAGAAATATGTTATTTGAATTAGTTATGTTACATTTTCTTAAAATCAATCAAAACCAAACACATCGATACGCAGCTTAAATTATATATTAAAATGTTATACATATATACCATGTTTTGGGTAGTTGAGAACATGTAAATAAACGATATTTTCTATAACATTTAGTTTAATATTTTTTATTTGCACGTTAAGACCCCGCGAACACTTGCAAAATAGGGGAAACAGTTTCCACACATATGATTATTATCCATCGGTAACAATATCTGCTTGCAATTACTTTGGACAAATTAAATTATGACGACCCTCTCATGGATATATATCGATGATGCAAAATAAACTATTCACTTTACCTTTCGCTCCAAAAGAAAAACAAGTTAAAAAAAAGAAGGAAAGGACGCAAAAGCATTTTGAAGTTTGCTCTAGTCAAGAGAGGCAACTTAGAAGGGCAGCTAGAGAAAATGATAAAAGAACATATTTATTTCTTAACTATAGAGTAGAAATTAATGCCAATTTATATTTGAACGAGTAGTTGGAATTTCATTTTAAAAATGAGTTTGCTGAAACCGAGCCATTTGGATCAAAATAACCAAAGTAATTATCAAATAATGCTTAAAAAGTCACAAGGCCAGCTGGGGAAGCTTCATTTGACGCATTAAAATTAAAATGGAATCAATTTGACGTATGAATTGGTCCCTCATTGCAGCTTCCTTCAATGCTCATCACTGCAGCTATAAATATGCATTTCATGCAGCTTTCTTAGTCATCACTCTCTATATCTCTAACCCAAATTCTCTCCACTTTATCAGCAAAGATATCTCTAATCATAGACATTGGCTGGCGAGTCCTTGTAGCTACTAATGACCGCCAATAGAAGTGGTCGTCTTAGGCCACAAATGGCCATTGCATTGGCCATTGTTCTGATTTCCTTCAATGTGGCATCAGTAGTGGCTGCTGATGGTTACCTTTACTCACCTTCTCCACCACCACCACCACCACCATCATATGAATACAAGTCACCACCTCCACCACCACCTTATGAGCACAAGGATCCACCTTATCAATACAAGTCTCCACCTCCTCCACCACCTTCTTATATGTACAAGTCACCACCTCCACCACCACCATATGAGCACAAGGATCCACTTTATCAGTACAAGTCTCCACCTCCTCCACCACCTTCTTATGTGTACAAGTCACCACCTCCACCACCACCTTATGAGCACAAGGATCCACCTTATCAATACAAGTCTCCACCTCCTCCACCACCTTCTTATGTGTACAAGTCACCACCTCCACCACCACCTTATGAGCACAAGGATCCACCTTATCAATACAAGTCTCCACCTCCTCCACCACCTTCTTATATGTACAAGTCACCACCTCCACCACCACCATATGAGCACAAGGATCCACTTTATCAGTACAAGTCTCCACCTCCTCCACCACCTTCTTATGTGTACAAGTCACCACCTCCACCACCACCTTATGAGCACAAGGATCCACTTTATCAGTACAAGTCTCCACCTCCTCCTCCACCTTCTTATGTGTACAAGTCACCACCTCCACCACCACCTTATGAGCACAAGGATCCACTTTATCAGTACAAGTCTCCACCTCCCCCACCACCTTCTTATGTGTACAAGTCACCACCCCCACCACCTTCACCCTCTCCACCACCACCTTACTATTACAAGTCTCCACCCCCTCCTCAAAAGTCTCCACCGGTGGATCCTTATTACTACAAATCTCCTCCTCCTCCATCTCCATCTCCTCCTCATGATCCTTACTACTATAAATCTCCACCTCCTCCATCTCCTAAGCCTAATCCATCCTACTACTACAACTCCCCTCCTCCACCGGTCACGTATCCTCCACATCTTCACCCTTACCCCCACCCATTCATTGTGAAGGTTGTGGGTAAAGTCTATTGTTACAGATGTTATGATTGGAGCTACCCTAAAAAATCGCATGACAAGAAACACCTCGAAGGTACATATATACATTACTTTTATTTCTTTTTGAACCATTATAGACATCATTTTAGGTTAAAACATGTTAGTTTGTGAAAATATTTAACTGCATTTTTTGTTTTCTTCAATTTTTTAATTGGAGATGTGAGTTTTTGTTTTTTTCTATGTTCCTTCCATTAATGTTCTTGGTCAAGCTCATATATTATATTATTTGTATGATTCTATCAGTATATTGATATGTCGTTGTGTCGTAGAATTTCAACTGCACTTTCACATAAGCCGTTATCTTTTTATTTATTCAAAAGATACCAATTTATTTTCATCTCTCGGTTATTTATGGGAATTCAAATCACCTTCTTAATTATATTTCCTTCCTTGTATTTTAAGTAAAATGATCTTTTAAAGAAATATTTTTAAAAAGTTCTGTTTAATAATTAGTTTTTATTCATGTGCATTTTCAATTACAAAAATATAATAAAAGAACAAGTATATTTGGGACAAAGCATTCAATTCGTTACTAAATTGTGTGCTTAAGTATTGAACTATTAATTAAATTCCATGGGTACAACCCACTATCTAACCAGCTGTTTAAGGATTGAGAAACTGATTTGTGCTTAACATGTGTGATTCACGCATTGTTGTGATCGCTGTATTATGAAACAGGTGCCACGGTTGAAGTGACATGTGAAATCGGAAGTAAAACTATCAAAGCTTACGGTAAAACTAAGAGCAATGGAAAGTACAGCATCACTGTGGAAGGCTTTGACTATGTCAAATATGGATCCACGGTCTGCAAGGCCAAACTTTATGCCCCTCCTAAGGACTCACCCTGTAAGATACCTACCAAGTTGAACGAGGAAACAACCTTGAAGGTGAAGTCCAAGGACAAGCATGAAGTTGTGCTCAAAGCTAAGCCATTTGCTTATGCTCCGGAAAAGCCATATGTAGAATGTAAAAAACACAAGCATTCACCAACACCTTATCATAAGTACACCCCTAAACCATATTATTATAAGTCTCCTCCACCACCTTCATCTGATCCACACCCATACACCCCATATTATTACAAGTCACCACCTCCACCATCACCCTCACCTCCTCCATATTATTATAAATCTCCTCCACCACCAAAACAATTGCCAGACCCACATCATCCTTACTACTACAAATCTCCGCCTCCTCCATCTCCATCACCACCACTTCCCTATTACTACAAATCACCACCACCGCCACCATCCGATCCATCATCACCACCTCCATACTACTACAAGTCTCCACCTCCTCCATCCCCATCACCACCACGTCCTTACTATTACAAGTCACCTCCACCACCATCTGATCCATCACCACCACCTCCATACTACTACAAGTCTCCACCTCCTCCATCCCCATCACCACCACCTCCTTACTATTACAAGTCACCTCCACCACCATCTGATCCATCACCACCACCTCCATACTACTACAAGTCTCCACCTCCTCCATCCCCATCGCCACCTCCTCCATACTACTACAAATCACCGCCACCACCATCTGACCCATCACCACCTCCTCCATACTACTACAAATCACCACCACCACCATCTGACCCATCACCACCACCTCCTTATTACTACAAATCACCTCCACCACCATCTCCTTCGCCACCTCCTCCTTACTACTACAAATCACCACCACCACCGTCTGATCCATCACCACCACCCCCTTATTACTATAAGTCACCTCCTCCACCATCTCCATCACCGCCTTCTCCTTACTACTACAAATCACCACCACCACCATCTGATCCATCACCACCACCTCCTTATTACTACAAGTCACCCCCTCCACCATCTCCATCACCACCTCCTCCATACTACTACAAATCACCGCCACCACCATCTGACCCATCACCACCACCTCCTTATTACTACAAGTCACCTCCACCACCATCTCCTTCGCCACCTCCTCCTTACTACTACAAATCACCACCACCACCGTCTGATCCATCACCACCACCCCCTTATTACTATAAGTCACCTCCTCCACCATCTCCATTACCGCCTTCTCCTTACTACTACAAATCACCACCACCACCATCTGATCCATCACCACCACCTCCTTATTACTACAAGTCACCGCCACCACCATCTCCTTCGCCACCTCCTCCATACTACTATAAATCACCACCACCACCATCTGATCCATCACCACCACCTCCTTATTACTACAAGTCACCTCCTCCACCACCACCTATCTACAATTAAGCTTGGAACAAGTCATGTAAGTAAACAATCTTAAAACAAATAAATATCTTTTGATTTACATTTATAGATCTTAAAAGTATTGATTTTTTTTAATTCTATTTCAGGTTCTAGTATTCATCGTGGAATAAAGTTTCATTCGGAGCGTAGTAATTAAAGGATTCAATTTGTTGTCCAAGTTATTTGAATAAAAGTCTAAATGCATCTTTTCTAAGCTACAATCTTCATGATTCAGATGAGGTTGCTTCTATTTATTTGACGGTCATCTTGCACATTTTGTGCTTAGTGAGTTCAAGGGAGGGAAAAATTAAAATGAGGAAGAAGATTTTAAAATGATGTCAATTGAAAGTGAATGCAACCTGCCTCTAGAGATCTCAGTTATTTGTTTCTTTGTAGATTAATATGGTTGATCATGTATCATTGCATTTCTGATTATTAATTATTAATGAATTCTTTGTTATATCTTCTTGGGTTGTTTGCAATTAGATTACCAACACATTTAGTGTAAAAAGAGTATCAAAGGAGAACAATATTTTCCTTCATTTTCCTATTAACCAAATAATCAATATCATAATCCCTTCGGTGAAAACAATTTACATATTATACATAATGAAAATTTAGTGTTATTTTTTAATTAAAATTTTACTTAAATAATATATGTTGTGAAAATATGAATTAAAAGTTAGTATATATACTTACATATTATCGAAGTTTTAGTAAGAACTGTAATTCTGATAAAAAAAAATCAACATTAACAGTAACAGTAATTATGATATTGCACTTAAGTTTTGTCCTTTCCATCAGGTTGTAATTTATTTTATTAAAATAGAAATATTTAATAAATGAGTTTATTTTACTAGTTTGTGGTTATGTTTGATAAAGAAATTTTAAAATGTCTTAAAAGTTATTTTTTATTTAAAATTAATAAGTTAATTTATTGAATTAAATTATGTAATAAATTTAATTATTAAATAAGCTAACAAATATAAAATAATATAAAAGGTATATTTATATATTTTTATTTATTTTAGGTAGCTATAATTTAAGGTTTTTTAGTTTGTATGGAAGTCTTTTTATTTGTGTTGAAAAAATAAATATTCTATTCAATTTTTTTAAAAAATATTATAGATTTATTCGGATTAATTTTTATATTAATTTTATAGTAAAATTGATCTTTAAATAAAAATAAAAAATTTAAAAACTTAAAAACTATAATTCCCTAAAGTTTTTATCTGTAAAATAAAATTTATTTAGAAAATCATATAACATCTCGTTTATATGTTTATTACCTTACAATGTAAAAGAAAAAAGAACATATTTTTTTATATGTCGATATATATTTATTACCTTATTTAATAGCTATTTTTACTTAATACTTCAAATGTAATAATTATCGAATGCAAATCTTAAAGATCTCATAAGTAAACTCCTAACCCAACGGTAACCATTAGCCAAGATCATATACAAAAGAATTGTCACTTCAAAACATCTTAACGTAGATGAAGACTTTCTTTCTGAATGACGTCGTTACTTTCGTCGTCCACCTCTCTAATTTTAACAGAGACAATTGCAAATATTGGCAAATGTAAAAGAAATAGTTGACATTTTTTTTTTATCCTAAGATGATTGTAAAATAAACATGCAGCTTACAGGAAGTTGCATAGCTTAAGAATATTATAAGCATATCTTTTGTAGCCACTAGCATCAAAATGCAAATCAAAACCAAATACACACTATCTTCCTGATTGTTGCAGGCCTGCAGATAATTAATGACATCAATTAGAAGATACACAATTTGGAGTGAAGAGAATACAGTAATAACTAAACCAATACTCAATCATCGCCAGGAGGGAGTTTGCAATGTCAAAATTAATGACAAAAGTGGCATGTTAATTTTTAAGTGTTATTACTACGGTTTACTAAATAAAATTTAAGTTTTACTTTAATAAAATATTATATTTAATATTATTGTAAATTATTAAAATAACACTCAAATTTTGATTAAAACAAAAAGTAATAACAAGCCAAATTCATTACCATACCACAAAACTTCCCAAATGAAATTTAATTTGAAAAAAAAAAGTGAATGAAAACTGAATTACAACATATTGATCTGTATCATCTTGAGTATTGTCTAATAATTTAATTAACAATTTTTTATTTATATATTATGGGGTTATCTTATGAAAACAAGAATGAAGTTCCTGGCAATGCTCGATGCATGCCGACTTCACACTATGAAACAGCCCTTTAGACCTTTTGCATAATTACCGTACATAACTAAATGACAAATACCATTAACATTGACTCATTTAATTCTAGAGAAAGTATTTGCCCATAACTCATATGTAGGGAATACGATGAACAAAGGAACTAGTACTAAAAAAATGTTAGATATTTTTAATTAGAAAAGAAAAAGAAGAAGAAATTGTCAATATTTCTGAACTGAATCACTCAATATCATTGATTCTGTGACTATATAAGAGGGAATCTAGCTCATTGAGCATAGTTTCATGCCAAAATCCAGATGATAGCCATTCAACTTTTTTAATTAAATGCATCGCTTAAGGTGTAAACCCAATTTAATTAGTAGCTGAATAACAAACTATTTCATTCTATCATTACAGTTTGTTGAACAATTTTAGTGGCAACCAAGTTTTATGATTAAGTGAATATCCAAATCAGCATCTTTGACAACGAATCTGGTATGTTAAGGCAGTTGCTTAATGTTCTCATCCATCTTGAAAAGTGAAAAGCATGCATCCAAACCTTTGGCTACCCTAAATTATGTGTATACTTTCAACTGACCAAAGCTTAATGATCCATCATTTCATTCAGAGGAAGTTCATATTGAGCTCTCTTGTGCATGACTACCAAAACTACACGCATAAACTAATTATAATTATAATATTGTGTGCATCTGTGGAGAAGTATCTACGCGTCTGTCCCATGAACAAAGGGGAAAAAAACAAAAGGAACAAAGAAAGATGGAAGATCAATCATGTAGGTTACATCAAATGCCAGGATCACAAAAGATGCACCTTAAGAAATTTTCCTCTTTCATATTTTGTTGTTGCCATCACTATTTTGCTGTGTACCGATTTTTGTTGAGAATATGGACTACATTAGCATTCTCCATATACTCCATCTTCATGCATGTTTTAGTAAAACATCTTTGTTAAACGGAAATATGCTATCATGAAGAATGCAATTAATGCAGATCCATTTTTGGAGTTTATACTTGGGTCTTATACCCTAACCCACGGAGCATGCCTGCTATGTTCTGCAAATGTTAGTTTCTCATTTATGAGCATAACTATTATTTAGAATTTCGGTAACAATATTGGCCCATTTTTGTGGGCATAATCTCTTTATTTTCTTTTTCTTTCAAATAAGCAATCTAGCTTCTTTCTTCTTTCCTCGTGATATTACATTTAGTCTCGTTTTCACTGTTATTTATTTTATTGCATCTTGTTAATCAATAATAAACTACGTTTAACTATGCATTAACAATATTTTTATTAATGTTTTAACCAGTACCTTACATACATTTGTTAATCATTTTTATTTTATGTTAACAAAGTATTAATCAATATAATGTTTCAAAATCATTCGTTAAGGAAAGTAAAATAAAAAATTATAAAATGTATTATTAATATATTTATTACATTTTTTTAATTCACTTTTAATATAATTTATAATAAAAAAAATTATTTACAAATTTCTTAATTAGTACTCTTGAATATGCTGTATATATGCGGTGGAGTCTTTGTTAAATTGGGAAATAGATGGCAGATGCAAAACTCAAGGCCACTAGCATTCCAGATGTCATGAACAGAATAAAGAACAGATACCAAAAATCAGACAAGTTAATTGGCAAAGAACCTTCACTTTTTTCTCCACATGTGATGGTGACGGTGACTGCACTGTAGAGCATATTGAATTACTTCATTCAATTCTTGTAAACCTAAAGAAATCATTATTTTATTAGAAAAGGAATATCTTTTTATTTGTAATCTTTTTTTGTTAGAACTTAGAATTAACCCAGGCATGGACATTAATTAGCTAGGCCTAATAATAACCGGGAAATAGGATTCATTATGTACAGTTTCTCTAGAAAAATGAATGAAAATAGGATTAGGTCAATTTATTTTAAATTGTATATAACAAGAAACTATTAAACAGGTGGAGTCTAATTGATTTTTATTAAAAGAAAGACGAATTTAAAAATAGAGTGATGTATATGAGAGAAATGAGAATTCATTATGACGTTCCAAATTTGCAATGGAAACAAACGGATGATTTGGAATCCGTGAACCCTGCAACTGGGGGAATGACTGGTTCTCCCAACTCTACGTAAACGTCAAAATAGGTCTAACTCTACGTAAAAAATAACATTTAGTTTGTGCGATTTGTTTAAATTTACATTTGCGATGAAAATCGAGTAAACGGTGTTTCTATAGTAATAAAAAAAGGGGTGAAAATTTAATAATCCACTTATTCAATGATGCATGCAAATTTCAATTTTTTGAAAGGAGAATTTCTTGTTTAACAACAATGCACCCATAATTACATCGGTCCTTAATAATTTTGAATCCTCCTAAATATGATTACCTTCTCCAATATAATTCAATAGTTGTTAAACAATCTCTTCAATGTGATAGACACATATAACGTCGAGGAATAGAACATTTTAACACTACTAGCTCTCATCTTTATAAAACTATCTACTTTTCCGAAATGGAGGGATAATGCTAATTAGTGCATTAAGAAATTTTAAAAAACATTAAAAATTGTATCAATGCACTTATTTTAATACTTGTTGTACATTCAATATATTAATTGATAAAATTTTAATTTTAAAAAAAGTTTAATGACAAAAAAATAACTTGAAATAGTAATAAATTTACTTTATTGAAAGGAGTAAATGTTAAAACACATTTTTTTTTCTAGCAATTCATCGAATAAATTTAGTGCAATTATAATAAAAGAAAAAGAAAAATTCATCCACTTTCATTTTTCTAAATTCGTCTTACTTGTGAGTTTAGACGGTGGGGGTCAAACAAGTTTGATTATTCTAACCTTCAACATCAATACGTGACTTTCCTTTATTACACTACGATGAGTAACCTAAGATTATTCACATTTTCTATATCTAACAAATAATTGGTAGACAATAAGCTATGAAACGATGTATGATCCTTTTGTATGAAGAAAACATGATTCAATATTTCTCTCAGCTGTTGAAGGAAGACGTCAAAACAAAAGTGCGACACGTACGTAACAAAGAACACTTGTATTTAATAATTTTGACCTTATACATCATTTGGGCTCCTAATGGCTCGTGAAGGGTCAAAATTGCAACACTATTCCAACATGTTTAAAAAATTTACAACGAAAGTAAAATATTTATGTTCTTCATGGGGTCAACAAGCTGGCTTGCTTTGAACAAGCCTAATTATTTTGACAAAAGCATGATAAAAATAAAATAAAATAGATTGATCCACCAAGAAATAATAGTAAGATATGAGTTGGGACATTTCTGTCAAAAGGGACATCACAAGGACTTGAACCAATTCACCGTCCACCTTCCTTGATGCCCCCTACACTCACATCATCATTATTATTATTTCCCAAAACTTTTTCAAAAGAAGATGGCAATGCTAATAAAAGCATAACGGATAAAAAAAATGTTTTAGCAGTAATTATTAATTAATTACATAAAAATAAATTTCGAAAAAAGTAATATTCCTTAATTCTTTTTTCTGCGTGTAAGTTGCGCTGTCTGCCTCGTCCTTTTTGCTTCCGTTTAACATTAACTCCGAAATCGTAGAGAGAGAAAGAGAGAAAGAGAGAGAGTATTGTGTGTGTTTTCTCTTTCCCAAACGTAATATTATTATTGTTTGAGACAATACAACTCAGAGAGTTCTTGCAAATTTGCAATCTCTCTCTCTCTCTCTCTCTCTAACGTTGCCTTTGGTTCCCTTCTTCGTTCTGCCGACGAATTTGTACCGTTGAATTAGGTTCGATCTCTCAGATCTGCCTTCGCTTTCGTTTCTTTTCATTTTATTATTTGTTTCTGTGCTTTCTTGTGCTTCATGATTTTGTTTTCTTCGGCGGCGAATGTTTATTGAGGATTTTTTTTTTTTATTTTATCTTTAGATTTGGGGTTTGATTTAGCTATGGTGCGGTGCGTCCGTTGGTTTTTTGTTTATTGTTTTGAGTTCGGTGGTGTTTTGGATCTTCTGGATTTTCTGCGGTTTCGATGAGAGACTTTCCTTCAATGTGTTGTTTTGATTGTTTGAACTTTGATAGATACGATTGACCACTGGGTGAAATTTATCAGACGTGATACGGTATAATGGTGATAGATATCTTCCTCTTCTTTTAAACGATTCACAATTTGGATCGTTCTCGCAAAATTCACGTTGGACTTGTTTTCATTCCTTTCTTGAGTTTTTATCTGCAACTTTCTTTTTTTCTATATAATTGTGTTTGGCACTCAATTGTGTTTGAATTTTGAGGTAACAACACCCTTGGGTGCTCCTTGGAATAGATGGTTTGAATTTTCACTTGATACATGTTTGTTGCTCATCCTACTCGTTATAAACCGAACAGACATTGATATTTGCTTACCACTGCTGGCTGTCTTATTTGATAAATATATCAAGTCTCTGGCTAACTGGCTTTTTCTTAAAATTATTGCAAATTGGTGTACGAGTATGACAACAAACAGATAATAATGCTTGAAAATATCCTTTTGGATTTCGAGTGACCAATATGTTGTAAAGAAACTCTGAGTTTTTATTGAACCAGTGCATGACAATTTGAAGCGGGCTTTATTTGTACATTGCAGTTTGGGCTATTGGCTCTGGTTCTTAGCTTGTACTGAAGTACTGAACACCAGTTACAATGAAGAAAGCTATTGGTCAAACTGTTAGAGACCTGTAAGTATAATTGTTTATTATTTATTAAACATGGCTTGATTTTTCATGTATACGATTGCCATTTTGGGTGTTTATTATTACTATTTTAGAGGTCAATTCTATTTCCTTAATGTCTTACTCTTCCCTGTATTCTGCAGTAAAAGAGAAGTAAACAAGAAAGTGCTGAAAGTTCCTGGAATTGAACAGAAGGTAGTTTTTTTTTTTCAATGTGATACTCGCTCATGAAATAGATGTTGACTATGCTTAAATTTATCATGATCTTTTTTTGCAAAATCTAAATTAGATTCATTGTTTTCTCTCCCCTATACCAGGTTCTTGATGCTACCAGCAATGAACCATGGGGTCCTCATGGATCCCTTCTTGCAGATATTGCTCAGGCAACCAGAAACCCGTAAGCTTAGGCTCTTAATAATTGTACGCTTGACATTTATATATTACTGCTTAGAATCTCATTTTTAAGCACGCATGCAGCCATGAGTACCAGATGATAATGGCAGTAATCTGGAAGCGCATTAATGACACTGGCAAGAATTGGCGGCATGTCTACAAGGTTTGGCTCAAACTATTTTATGTTTTGGATGCAAGTGCTAGCAGATGCTGCTAATCTTGTTTATTTGTTGCTATCATAATGTGACATATTATTCCATCAACCCTTCAATGCACCCTTCAATTTATGATATACATCTTAATACTTGTTTGTAACTTCGTACCTATTTTAATGATGATGGGCTCTTTGCACATTAAGAATTCTGTTTTGTTTGTCTTTTTCATTTACTGTTAATCTTACTTTCTTAAATAATAGTTCATTTTATAAGTTTTTATATTAACTGCCCTTTGTTCAACGACAGGCTTTGACGGTGCTAGAGTTCTTGGTGGCTAATGGGTCTGAGCGAGTCATAGATGAGATCAGAGAACATGCATATCAAATATCAGTAATTCTCATTTAGTCATTCCTACTTAAAATTTATGTACTGTTGGATAATTGCTATGCAGGTCCCTATTTGTGTTGAAATGATCTAGAATTTTAATCTAACCTGATAAGATTGTACTCATCATATGAACAGACATTGTCCGATTTTCAATATGTTGATTCCAGCGGAAGAGATCAAGGAAACAATGTCCGGAAGAAATCTCAAAGTCTGGTTGTCCTTGTGAATGATAAAGAAAGAATCACAGAAGTTAGGCAGAAGGCTGCTGCTAACAGGGACAAGTACGTCTCCTCTCATTAATGCTATTGATAATTTGTACTTTGTTATTTTCCAGTTATGATATAAATTTTATATCTACTCTCTTATTTATCAAGCATCAGACATTGCCTTAGTAGATATTTTGTTTTTAATTTCCTGGATTTTTATACTATTGATTTTGTGTCTTGGGTTTCTGGAATATAAATCTAAATTCAGATGTAGAGTCTGTGAAATCTGCTTCTATATATGTATGTAAGTTTGTCAATCTTTAAGAGATATTATCTTTCTTATATGATTCACCAGGTTTCGCAACAATTCAGTTGGTGGAATGTATAGGCCTGGTTCATATTCAAGCAGTGGAGCCCATGGTGACAGGTATGATGATGATCGTTATGGAAGCAGGGAGGAGGATAGAAATGGATACGGTTATGGAAGAGAAAGAGAATGGGGCTATAGAGATGATGACAGATATGGTCGTGATGGAGATAGATATGGTAGAGATTATGAGGAACGTTATGGTCGGGACAGGGACAGTTACAGAGATGATGACTACAGGGGAAGAAGTCGAGGTGATGATTACCCATATGATTCAAGAAGCAGGAGCTCTGATAGAGATCGTAGTTATGATGATGATGGCCAGCACTCATCTCGGTATGAACTTGAATGATATAACACCTTTGATTAATTATTCTTATAGTCAAAAAATATGCAAGAGATAATTGTTTTAACCTTTAAGGAATGGCCCTCACTGTTTACTCTCTCTTTTGGTAATTGATTATGTAAAATACACATGTATCCTGACTCCTGAGAATCTCCTATAAACTGAAGGATTAAAACTTTGATCCTTTTCCATACTTGACCCTTGGTTTAGTTAGTGCTGATCATTTAGGGGCATTAAGCGTGGCCTTTTGTTCAATAATTTGTTGTAGAAGTATGTTTATTTCATTAGGGGCATTAAGCATGGCCCTTTGTTCAATAGTTTGTTCAATAAGTATGTTTAGTTCTTAACATGATCTTCTTGTTGTCATCTTTATTTTCACATTATTGCTTCGAGTTGATGACATATAGGTTGTTCATTAGTGACTCCTAGCTTTCATTTTGAGAGAAATAGCTTTCATTTGTTGCTATTTTAGTTCTTAACATGACCTTCTTGTTGTCATCTTTATTTTCACATTATTGCTTCGAGTTGATGACATATAGGTTGTTCATTAGTGACTCCTAGCTTTCATTTTGAGAGAAATAGCTTTCATTTGTTGCTATTTAATTTTCAGAATAGGAGTATTACTTTAATATATCATCATTTTGCTACTCAAATGCTAGACATAGAGTCATGGAGAGAGACAGAGAAGGAAATTGTGAACTAAGCTTTTATTGGGGCTCTGATACTGATTCAAATGATGCAAGTAATATGGTTTAATATCTTTAGTAGCAATAATGAAGTTTGCTTGAAGATGCAAGCCCTTTTTTCTTAAATTTTCTTCCCAATATTTTGAGAGCGTGGGGATTAATGTGATTTTATTGCTCTCTGATGAGAATTATTTGTGCTTCTAACTTGATCCTTTTATGTAATGATCTCTCAGAGGAAGCAATGCTAAAGCTGAAGACCAATCTCTGGAAGCAAGGTATATTTCATCATAGAAATGCACTCTTTCTCTCCCATGCATGCATATTGCTGCTAGGTGTTTTTAAGGTTGATAATATACAATACAAATGGGCAGGCTTGAGCGGAAACTTTCTGAGCAAAATGCGGGTGCTCCTCCGAGCTATGAAGAAGCTGTTGGTGAATCTCGCAGCCCTGTACACAGTGATAGGTATGAACTTTTATACCAGTGACAACTGACAACATTTATTCACAACAGAATCTCTTGCTAATATTATTTCATTTGCAGGGATGTGGAGACTTCTGCAGCATCTGCTCCAAGAGGCTCATCTCCTCATGCAAATGATAATCCTAGTCAAATTTCTTCTCCTACAGAATCTTCTCCTGTAAACAGTGATCCAAGCGAGCCAACTACTGCTGCCAGCACTGCTGCAGCTGGAACCCAGGAAACTGAGGCCACTGATGATTTTTTTGACCCACGTGGTCCTGCATCAGGTGCTAATTTATAGTATTATATTATGTTGCCCACTTGTTCTTCATTGATCAGTATGTTTGTGACTGATCCTCCTTGTGGTACTAAACACCATGAGTTTGACACACTTAGAAAATTGTTTGACAATTTGAAAATTTGTGACAATTTCTGCTGCCCACATGTGCTGGTAACAATTAGAGTGAAATAGGTTATGGTAATTTTTCAGTGCTGCACGGACTCTGGAGTGGTATGTACACCCTGCGACATGCATAAATTTGAAAGACTTGAAACTGAATCCTAAATCCATTAATAAGAATTTCCCTACATTCTTTAGTGTTAAAAGTTGGTCGTTTGCTACTTTAGCTCTTAATTACAATTCTTTTCATTTATATGTATTTTGAGTGGTATATGACTGTGGTCAAGACAAACACTCCAGTCATACTTCTAAAATCAATGGCACAACTCTGATTGACATTTGATGAATTACCATTGGAAGTCATTTGGGAGTTTAGATTTAGTGCTTGTTTGGATTAGTTTAATTTAGAGAAATAACCATTTTTCTTGCCAGCTTCTCAAGGGAGATTTTAGAAAAATAATTTCTTCATCAAAATTATGCTGAAATAAATATGACATTAATGGTCTTGAAGATCTTGTATTAATGACTTAATTATACCACTTTCTTTGTAAATAACATTTACTATGCCCTGTACTCATGATATGTTTATATTTATTCCCGCTGCCCCAGCAACCCACACTACCCCAGCAACCCACTCTGCTCCAGCCACCTCTCAGAATATTGAAATGGACTTGCTTGGTTCCCTCTCGGACTCATTCTCTTCAGATGCATTGTCTCTTGTACCTGCATCAGCAACTGCAGCCCCTGATGCAAATGCTGGTTCAACAGCTTCCTTTGCAGCACTGTCATCTGGGTCCGATAATTTCAATCAGGTAGGCATTTGTTTGATTGCTTCTACTTTTTAGTTAAATAAAAGTATTTGCCCTTTCTTTTGTATGTTTTGAACATAGTACTGAAAGAATGGATTTGTATTTGGAATTCTTATAATTGCCACCTTTATGCCTTATCTCTGTTCCTTTTGATTTAGCATGTGTGAATGTGTTAGAACCGTGGCTGAGGAACATATGATTGATGTCAATAAGAGACCTAAAGTGTGGAAGGTTTATTTTGGGAGGAAGGGTAGAAAAGAGTCAGCTGTTTATTAGTTTGTTAATATTGCTAACAGATTCTATAAATAGGTAGTTAGTTTCTTGATTGAGGCATGATTGTTTCTGTTGGTTGTTTTGGGGAGAATTTCATTCTCTGTTCAGGAGCTGTTACCTCTGAGGGATTCTTTTGTAGTCCTAATTCTTTCTAGTGATCAATAAAATCATCATTTTTTTTCAATCCTTACCTTGATTTTATATTTGAACCCTAACAGACTCTGACTAGTTGGTGGAAGAGTTTTTGTCAAGAAACGTACCATATTATTTCATATTAATCCTGTTTGTGGACTAAAATGACAGTAGAATTTTGAGAATTTATTTTATATTTCTAGAAAGGGCATTATCTATTTCAGCACTGAGCTTTGAATAATCATTTAGTTTTAGATACATCTGCAAATTACTGTTTAAAAATTTCATTTATGGCAGTCATTTGAAGATCCATTTGGTGACTCCCCATTCAAGGCTATTTCTTCCACTGAAACTGCTCCATCTCAACCCCAGACATATCAGAGTATTGAACCATCCCAACCAAACGGTCTTAGTGCAGAAACCATCTCTAGCTTTGGGTTTGGGGACTCATATTCTGTTGTACCATACTCTGCACCCGTTGCCGGTGAAACTCAACCTTTCTCTACAAACTCTCAGTTTTTGTCTCAAGATTTGTCATCTTCACAGCAGGAAACCGATATCCTTGCAGACATTCTTCCTCTTGCACCACTACCTGATATGACTTCACAGCAGAACATTTCAGCTCCAGCTTTTGCCCAGCCTTCACCTTCCTTTACTGCTTCATCTGGTCAAATGGCATCACAACCATTTTCTGAACAAACAAACCAACTTACCCAGCAAGGTTTCTCAGCCACTACCAGTCAACCTGCACAAACCTTTCCAGTTACAGGTCAACTTCCCCAACAACCCTTTTCAACTCCTAATGGCCAACCGGGACTAGTACAATCATCTTTTTCAGCTCCCGTTAGTCAATATGCACAACCACCCTTTTCATCTCATACCGGTCAACCTGGCTTACATGCATTTTCATCGTCAACTGGCCAACCCGTGCAACCACCTTTTCAAGGTGGTCATCCTGCACCATCGAGTGGTATATATGGTGGATTGCACTCCCACGATGGATCTCTTACTTTAGGAGCTCCAAACATGTCTCCTCAATCTCAAAATGGATATAATGGGTCTATGAACAGTGGGAATTTCCTGCCACAAGGATCTACAGCAGCTTTTCCCTCACACATGGGTCCTCAAGCTCCAACAGGACAGCTGTCACAGAACACAAACTTTTCTTATCATGGAGGATCTACTGCTCACACTACTACACATATGTCTCCTCATTCCCCAACCAATCAAGCATCACAATTTAACAGTCAGAGCTTCATTGGACAAGGGAATGCAGCCCCCTTTAGCTCACCAATTACCAATCAGTCACTTGCTCCTAATACTTCACAGCATGCTATTTCAATGGGATCCAATTCCTTAGTTTCTCAACCATCCAAGGACAAGGACAAGGACAAGTTTGAGACAAAATCAACAGTGTGGGCAGATACACTAAGCAGGGGACTGGTTAATTTGAATATTTCTGGACGTGAGTGCTTAGAGCTCTGCAAACCATGCTGTTTGTGAATTTTAGTTTCTTTCTGCAGCATGCTTCAGTTAGAATGTTGATCTTATCTAGACAAATTATTAACTTTTGTTTTTTGCATGCAGCTAAAACAAATCCATTAGCTGACATTGGGATTGACTTCGAAGCCATTAATAGGAAGGAAAAGAGAATGGAGAAGCCCACTACCACAACTGTAACATCAACTATAACTATGGGTAAAGCTATGGGATCAGGTTCGGGTATGGGCCGGGCTGGTGCTGGTGCTCTCAGACCTCCTGCAAACCCAATGATGGGTTCAGGCATGGGCATGGGCATGGGTAATGGTTCTGGTGTTGGTATGGGTATGGGAGGCTATGGTGGTTCAATGGGTATGGGGATGGGGGGGATGGGTATGGGACAAGGGTTCCAGATGCAACCCCAAACTGGAATGCCTCCACCTGGGTCCAACATGCCAGGTAGTTATAACCCCATGATGGGTCCAGGTAGTTACGCTCAACAGCCATATGGTGGATACCGATGAGATTGAACACTATGCCTAGATAGATAGCAAGGTGAAATATTATTGTTTTGCTACAAGTTGAGAAAAGAAAGCCAATATCAGTGCTACTAGTAGTCTACTTTGTGACATTTGAATTTATAGCGGTGTATCATCGAAGTTGCAATTTTCTGTAAAGTGACCCAGTGTGATGTATGTTTATTCTTGTTATAAATATGCTGTTACCATTCATTCTTTTTTGGGTCACCCTCTGTAGGTGCTTTGAGCATCAATGTTGTGTACCAGTGACTGGATAGAATAACCTTGCTTGGGTTATTACATTCTATGCTTGTTCCTCATTTTTTGAACACCAACAGGTGGTTTGATATTAATATATTCTTTTTTCCGTTGTACTTTTTCCATTTGCCTCAAATCTAAGGATTGCAATTCAATGATTTATCCTTTTAAGTTGTTAATTTCTTGCTGAAAATTCGTGCCTTTGTAAGACAGGTCGGTCCATAGTTTTTATGTTGGCATGCTGACCACACTCATGCAACCTTGGGATAAACAATTCTGTTAGCTCAATTCTGAATATCGTTTCATATTTTGGAGTGTTGCGAGGTAATCATGGAATGGAATCCATTTCACTCCTTGTGAGTGTCCATTACTACTATCCAAGCTTGCTAGCGACTTCAAAACCTTTTCTTTTTCCTTTTTTTATTATCATTTTTAGCTAGATGGAGCCATCTACACCTAAAAGGAGTCTCCTTTTGATAATTTTATGGCTAGTGTTACACGTTTAACAAATGATACTGAAAGAAGATCGAGTGCGGCTAAAAGAGTACATTATTAAGTCACGTAAAATAAGAAGCGGGGTTTAATGCATGCTTTTGCTTTTGGGGTTGTGCACTGTCGTTTAAAGTTATCTGATTCGCGTTGCTTTTAAGTGAATGGTGTTGACACCGTGCTTTTCGTGTTGGATACTTACTCGATAGTTTGGTGGTTTACATACCATGCTTTTGATGTTGGACGCCGAGTTCCTTGGGGACGAATCCCGTACCCTGCTTTAATTTTGTTAAAATAAACATTTACAATTCACTCTTTACAAATTAATTCATATATTTTGAAAATATACATTTTATGTTTTCATATAAAATAATTATAACTGTTAATATTATATTAAATATATATAATAGATAGTGAAAGGTAATCTATTTATAAAGACAAATATTCTTTAATTTTTAAAATATTTAAACAATAATAACCATTGATTTAATAAAAATATAAGAATCCTTTTAAATTTATAGACACTGTAAAAATATTTTTAATTTATTTATATATATTTTGTTACATTCTAATTCTTACCTTTATAAGACCAGCAGTAAAATATTATCATAACTTAATAGCATTAAAATAATGAACGATAACTTTTATTAACATCTTTAAATCAACAAAAATTAAACCTTAATAGAACACTTTATATATATATATATATATAACAAAATTAATTTATAAATAAACGTTACATTAACTATAAAAATTAAATATATATTTCGGCTTTGTTGTTCCTTGAAAACAATTAAGGTGGAAGCAGTCGGTCTAGTTGTGAATAATGACCATGGAGGGGTATAGAAAGAATGCGCTTCGAAAAAATTTAGACGCCGTTTTGCATGAAAATCCACTCTATTTCCTTTATCTTAATTTCTTATTTTATTTCAAAGAAAAGTACAGTTGTCCAGAACAGGTCCGTTGAACTTGAGAAACTCGAGCAATGTAGAATCACTCCAGAAATACTTGAATCCTGTCGCCCATCCTGTCATTAAAATCTAACAACAGTTTTCCCCCAACTTCTTCTGCTGCATCGTCCAATAGTTCTTTGAGGTTTACACCACCCAAAGCTGTAGAATTATGACAAAATTAACCACCAGAAATAGTGAAAAAGAACCTTTTGACTTGAGACACAATTTTGGAATAGACATCTACTAGTACACTATAAAAAAATTTCTAAATAGAGTACCAGGTACTATGTTTGTGATTCCGTCGAGAAATCCAGCCTGTAAATAGCAAAGTATATGTATTATGAGCAAAGGAAACAGGAAATCTTACCTTACTTGGAGCAACATTCAACTGACTATACACATAATTTTAAAATGAATAGCTGAATAATGACCATGGAGGGGTATAGAAAGTATGCATAACCACAACATGGGGAGAAAGCCTCCGCAGAATGCAGTACAAAACAAACATGTTGCAGACAGGCATTCATACACAAAATACCGGGTTCTATATTCCTTTATTTTTATTTTTTTTCCTTTTCTTTTCAAAAACAGGAGAAAGGCAAGCAATAGGTGGTGGAAGAAAGGTGGTTAATTCAGGATACTGGCACATCTGATTATACTACTCACACCACTATTAGGATTCCAAATGGATCAATCCAATTATTAATATCAGTGCAACATATCCGATAGTTCTGCTGCCCGAGACTAATTGTTCAATTAAAACTACAGGAGTTCATGAAGTCAGACTTAAGGAAGCAGAATACAGTGAGATCAACGCATGCCACATTGCATGCATAAGGGACAAACCAAAAAGGTAAAATAATAAAAGTACACATGAATTTTTGATAAATGTAAGCAATTGGGCTAGAATAAAAAGTTGGGAACTCCAGAGACAAATTTAAGCTGCTGAAACTCTTGATAAATCATGATGTTGTAAATGGAAATCAGCAGGCTGCATCCTTAACTAGTTCTGATCAGTTAATATGAATAAATAATCTTTTTCATTTTCTTTTAGAATATCTGGGGAGTGTAGTATGATCACTTACAGGAATCCTGAGATCAAGTTTCTCAAATCCATCTCTTCCAGTTATTTTTACTCTCAAAGTCCGGGACCAGATACCAGAAAACGGGTTCCTTGAACTATCTGCACCATATTTATTGTACATATCATCAGGTGTTATAACTTCAACAATAGGATCTTTGAGACTTTGGCTTGTCTGCTCTGTATCAACTTGATCTCTGCGTTGTATACTGTACAGGCTACTGCTCTCTGACAAATAACTAATTGCTATGAGAATGCAAGAATGGAATGCACAATATATATTTACAATGTGAATATCAGCATGCAGTAGCGGATCCAGAAACTGTGTAAGGGAGGGGCCAGAAAATAAACAAACTTTACCATATATATTTATCCTAAATAGCAAACTTCTCATGCATTGCATGAATATTTTTAAATTTAGGTAAAATTTAGAAATAGAAGATATAACTGTTGTTTAGTAATGATGAAATCAAGGGTCTTAAAAAAATAAGTACAATAAAAGATATTCTCATTGTTAAGAATGAGGATAGTATTTTAATAATATAAGAATGGAAATAATTTACGTGAATCAACCATTAATTTGATATAGTACATCACAATTCAAAGAAGTCATGGAGAATGATGAGAGAGTAGGTTAAGAAAAAAAATATTCTTGAGAATGAGTACTCAAATTTAATATATATAGGAGTCAAATAATAAATTAAGGTTAAGGAGACTCATAATAAAAAATTAATCCTGTATATGAATATTTAAAAAATTATTGGGTGGGGGGTACCTTTGTCCTCCCCACCCCTAAAATTCCTCTGGGTCAGCACTACCTTTACTTCTGTCTTTGATTCTTGCCTAGAGCTGAAACAAAGAAATTCACGGATGAAAAGAAAGCTGTCTAATTTTCTCATGACTATCTATGATTAATTGGTTAATTGGATGGCTTTTGTTTATTTGGTAATGAAGTTCAAAAGATTTTCTCAACATGAAGATACGAATCCATAAGGTGATTCAATTCATCATCAAGTGCCCCCTCAACCCCCTAAAAAAAAAGCCCAACACATGATAATGGAATTTAAGTTCCAAATTCAACCATTAAGCTATAATTTGGTAGAAGTGATAATGAATTCATTAACTAACAAGAATATAAAGTAGGCGTACATTCCCTATGACTTTGAGAAGCCTACTGCCATATTATACCACAATGTCCCTTTATAGAAGGGTCATTATTTACTTATTTAAGATTTGTTTGTCCTACCTCCCTTTGACAGCTGCTGATTGGTACTTGTGGCGTAACGCTTCTCTTCTTCATAATAAGCATTGAAACCTAAGATATCCTTAATTTCTTCAAAAGTTGGCATGCTTCCTGGAGGAGGAATACGGCCTCCTTTAATGGCAGTGAGAGAATCCTACAAATACAATCATAGACTTTATTTATCTGTACAGAATAAAATCTAAATGCTACTTCCAGTGAAATATCACAAAAGGTGAAACAGGTTTTAAGAATAATGAGTTTCAAGTTCAACACTATGGCTAGTTATAACGGAGTTAAAAGGCCAATACCAATGTCATAAATTTGCAAAAACATGAGTTTCCAACCATCCTCCCATAATCATGTTCCATGGCTGTACGTTCCTTTTTTATTCACCCTAAGGAGAGGGGCAAACTACCCACCATGTGTGAAATATGAGAAATTATTCTTTTAGCACAGTTTCATGCATAGTTGAGCATAAATGTAGACATTTACTAGCTACGTGTCATGGATGCATATAATACTAATCAATATGAAAGGAGGAAAAGGGAAGAGGCATCACCTGCATTGCCCGTATAGAAACCCCGATCAAGGAAAGTGGATACGCAACGATTTTGAAACCAATCTCTTCAAGTTCAAGAGGATTGAGTATAGGTGTTTTGCCACCTCCTTCAAGCATATTGGCCTACAAAATACAAGAGTACATACACCATTAGCCATATCTGTAATGGATTGGGAGCACAGAATCAAAACTATATACCATTTTGGGAATGAGAGGAGAAACTTGACAAAAGGCCCTCATTTCTTCTTTGGAAGCGAGTGCATCAATGAAAAGAACATCAGCTCCAGCATCGGCAAAGGCCCTTGACCTAGAAAGTGCTTCCTCTAACGACACAGCTTGCCGAGAATCGGTGCGCGCCACAATCACAATGTCAGAGCCACTCTCTCTTCTAGCATCCACCGCCGCCTTAATCTTCATCACCGCCTCTTCTCTCGACACCACCTTCCTCCCGCGCGTGTGCCCACACGCTTTCGGCGAAATCTACCAATAATAATGCAATTAACAATCCAATCTAACAAAAACTAACTAACTAACCAACCAACCAACCTGATCTTCAAGAATGATTCCGGCGAAGCCAGCAGCGATATATCCCTTAAGGGTTCTCTTGACGTTCATGGCATTGCCATAACCGTTGTCGGCGTCGCCAATGACGGGAATTGAGACGGCGTGGGTGATGAGTTGACCTTGGTTGACCATTTCGCCGTAAGACAAGAAGCCAGTGTCGGGGAGAGCCAGTGTGGCAGCAGAAATTGAGAAGCCACTGGTGAAGCAGAATTCGAAACCCGCGTTTTCAACGAGCTTAGCGCTGAGAGCGTCGAAGCAAGCAGGGCCTTGGTGGATCCCTGGGGACTCCAGGATTCGCCGAAGGTCTTTGGCTGAAGAAGAAGAAGAAGTAGTAGAAGAAGCGGAGCATGCTACTGCAACTGATTTGGAAGATGTCGTTCTTGCAATGAACAGCGAGAAGGAACGTGATTGCCAGTGGAATCGATGCCCGCCATGATGAGGAACCACGTTTACACTGCTAAGTGCTGAAACCTTCATTGCTACTCCCACTCTTCTAATCTAATCTTATTTCTCCCTCCTTTATCTCTTCCTTCTTTCTATAACAACTACTTTATGTTCAAATCAATTCATTATTTGCTTCAATTTTTTAAACCATTTTCCCAATACCAAGGACCCACGAGGTTCTCTTTTGATACCACAACGGAAACTCGCACACGTTTTTGCAAAAAGCTTCAGCTCTTATTGAATTATTTAGATGATTCACATTTGTTTAATATTTTGGACATCATTTTATTTTATACTCATTTTTACAGATTTTTTAATATATTTCAAACACATATTTACCACTTTTTTTGGCTCATTGCTAACTAAAAATTAACAATTTGATTCAATTCTTTCGTATAAAAGTAACAGGCAATCATATTAATAAAGAATATTGTAAATTTACAATAGCAATTTAAAATACTTTATAATTCTCTCTTCTTCTTTTTATTCAAATTAACTTCACAGTTCACACAAGTAATGATTTGAAACTTAAAATAAAAAGAACTTAATTGCAAATAAAGATAAAGCCATATGTCATGAGGAAAAATAAAAAACAAATTGATTTAAATTTTTTTTTCCTTGAATTTTTAATATCTAAAAGTAACATTAAATCTCAACCGATTTAGATTGAGACAAGTGAATCTACTTAGGAGGCAAAGCTCTTCTAACACCTCTTTGTAAACGTTTTTTGCCAATATTATCTTTGTATGAAAATGTATTGGTTCAATATCTTTCACATGATCTCTATAGATATTAGTGTAAGAGCGAGATTATTAACAGTCATATTATCCATTATTTTATTAGTAATATTACATCGTATACGATGAAGGATAACCCTTTCACTAATAAAGTAAAAAAGAACTTTAGACAAAGTCAATTATTTATGGACAAGTTCTTATGACATCCTTTAATACATGCAGTCCACTCCACTTAGAGCGAAAAATCTTGGTTGGGTTTCTGTTATTTTAGATTATTCTCTCATCAATTTCTTTATTCTAAAGATTGAGTACTAATTTCCAGATAATAAAAAGCTGAGAATCTGAGATCCATAATGGGATCTTTGATTTGTCTGATTGGCACCATCAAGATCACAAGGCTTCTGCTGCATGAACGGAAAGCAAAATATGCATTTACAATATGAATATAAATCAGCATGAGATACTTACTTCTGTCTTTGATTTTTCCCTAGAATCAGATGGCTTTTATTTTGATAAAACAGTGAGCAGATAGAATATTCGGGGCTGAACATAACCCAGAAACATGGTGAATAAAAGCATAGACTAATCGCACAAGACTCTGAAAACCATATGACAACACTAGAATGCCCTTTGTAAAAGGGTGTAACTTGTATGAGTTTGTCACTCCAACCTCTCTTTTAAAGCTGCTGATTGGTGTTTATAGCATAGTGCGCCTCTTCTTCATAATAATCGTTGAAGCCTACAATATCCTTAATTTGCTCAAAAGATGGCATGATATTCGGAGGAGGAACTCCGCCCCCTTTAATGGCAGTGAGTGCATCCTACAAATTAAGCCATAGATATTATTCATATGAAAATAGTGACTCAGCAGAATGAGATTAATTAAGAAGGGACTTCACCCGCATAGCTTTGATGCAAACCCCAATCAAGGAAAGTGGATAAACAGCAAGTTTATAACCAACATCTTCAAGTTGCTGAGGATTAAGTATTGGCGTTTTGCCTCCTCCTTCCAGCATATTGGCCTGAAAAAACCCTCAGTTACAATCATTCAAGAATGATTGAAGTGAAATACAATAATCAAACCACATACCAATTTAGGAACATGTGGAGAAACTTGACAAAGGGCTTTCATCTCTTCCACTGAAAGGAGGGCATCTATGAAGAGAACATCAGCGCCTGCATCTGCAAACGCCTTGCACCTCACCAACGCTTCCTCCAACGACACAGCATGCCGAGCATCCGTACGCGCCACAATCACAATGTCGGAGCCACTCTCTGTTCTCGCGTCTACCGCCGCCCGTATCTTCGTAACCGCCTCTTCTCGGGACACCACTTTCCTCCCGCGCGTGTGTCCACACGCTTTCGGCGCCACCTAGCATCGGCAGTCCAATTGAATGAGTAGTGAAAAAAGAAGAAAGGGAACCTAACTAACAAACAAACCTGATCTTCGAGAATGATTCCAGCGAAGCCAGCAGCGATGAAACCCTTGACGGTTCGCTTGACGTTCATGGCATTGCCGTAACCGTTGTCGGCGTCGCCAATGACGGGGATGGAGACGGCCTGAGTGATGACACGGCCATGATCGAGGATTTCGCCGTAAGAGATGAAGCCGGTGTCTGGGAGAGCCAGCTTGGAAGCTGAAATGGAGAAGCCGCTGGTGATGCAGTAGGAAAAGCCAGCCGATTGAATGAGTTTGGCGCTGAGAGCGTCGAAGCAAGCGGGGCCTTGGTGAACCCCCGGCGACTCCATGATTCGACGAAGCACCTTCGCCGGTTCCTCTCTCACACTCGCCATCTACAAGATTCGATTGCAACTCAATGGAGGAGAACCTGATTTTCAGTCTCTGTCTCTCTCCCTTTGTTTATCTCATTCATTTATAACTGTTAAAGTGAAAGACTCGAGACGTCAACGCTCGACGCTGATAGGAGGATAGTCTTTGCAAAATATATATTTTTATTATTTAAATAAACTTCTTAATAAATGTATATACACAAATTAAATTAATTTCCTTTTATAAATTAAAATTAACTTAATGTTATTCTATTTTTCTATGTATAAAAAAACTCATTTAACTTTGAATTTTATTTTTAAAATTTACGGTGGATTAATTAATTGTAATTTATAAAAATATTATGTTGATTTTAACTTTTTTTGTTATCTTATAAATACTTATTTATCAGTTCACGAGACATGATAATAAAATTAGGATATTTGAGAATTAATTTAAATTCTTTTAAATTATTAAATTGATTAAAAAATAAATTTCATATAAATTATTATTTGACAAAAACACATTTTTATTCAATTTGTTTTGATTTTCATTATCATGTTCAAAATTAAATTAAATTACATTGGACTTTGAATTTATATTATTTTTTAATATATTTTCAAAGACACCTCAATCCACGTGGTGTTCTTTGTTAATAAAGTATCTCAAGTACCGTTTTAAATTTATCTAGGAGGGGGGGGGGGTTAGGAGGAGAGGATATTATTCATATTAGATTCTTTTTCTCATCTATTTCTTTATGTAAATTATAATATCAGATCATTGGCACCATACTGACTAAAATATTGACAATTAATTTCCAAAATCAGAAAGAATTTCTCAAAATTCTGTCTAAAGAAAATACTGATCGTTCTCTAAACGATAAGACAGGGGAGCAACAGCAGCTATAATAAATTGTTTGCTTCTTGGATTGCTGTCTTGAAGGAGCAGCTAATACAAAATAAAATTAGAATAATCTCCTTTGTTGAAGGAGACTCTTCCTCACGTTGTTCCCTGTACAAATCTGTAGATCTATACTTTCTTAAGCTACCCAAGTTTTTGAGCTTCCAGCCACAGTTCCTTTGCTGTGATTTGCTGAATTGGCTTCCTCATCCTGTTTGCTTGGGCGAAGATCTTCAGCAGCATTAGGAGGGCGCTGATCCTCATCTTTGTCACCTCTGCAATAAATTGTAACCCCAAAGGCAAAATCCTTTATATATTAGAGACATTAAAGGATATTCTACACACGAAAACTAGATTTCGAACTACTGCTTCTGATAAGCACAAGCTTAAACCTACTACAACTGACTATTTGCGAATTGTGAGGAAACCTAAATAATATAGAATTAGGGGCCATTGAAATTATCCTTTACCTTGAGCCAATGGTACATTAGAATAGATCCTTTTATAAACTAATAGACTCAATATATCAAGAAAGCAAAATAGAAGTTCATCATGCAGGAAATCCCACCACAAACGGATAAGTAATAGATCTCGTACAGAAAATAGCTGAGCTATATGATCAGAAGAGTCGCATAGGGCACCCTGCTGCTCAACATAATTTGACAATGGTGCCAAGCCATGCCTACGCTTTTGGTTTAAATGCATAGTTAATGATCATTGACATTCAATGCAGAGGTTAACCCATGAAATAGCATGCTAAAATTAGCTGAATAAGTTTTGAAATCAATCAATTTTAGAAAAACCTTGAAATGAAGTCCTAACAGAAACAACAGTTTCATGAGAACTGAGAAGAAAATTAAATAATACGGACCCAGAGTAGATAACGAGCCCAACAGCAACAGCACCAAAGGCCACAAAGTACATCCAATCAACCTGGAAAGCATAATTAGCCCAAGAAATGTTAGCACACCGAAGATGTGGCTCACATCTAGTAGGAATTAGTGGGTGAGGAAGAAAACCGTAAGATTACTGTCAGACCTTCTCATGGTAAGCAAAGATGCGAATTAAGACAGCCCACATGTCAGAGGTCAACAGTGACAGATTTAGCATGGTAGAACCATTGATCTGTGACAAACGAACAGAGCATAATTTAAAATGATACTTGTCAGTAAAATCTGGATATCATATCAAACGTCTATTTTTGCCACGCTAAATTATACCAAGGCTAAAAAACACCACCTGCCTCTTTAACCAGGTAACTGAAGCAAGCAAGATGCCATTGCTAGTTGGACAATAATAGACTATAAGTAAAAGTTCTTCCATACTAAGAATATCAAGAAATTCGATGAGTGATAATTTTTTCACATTGCTTCATCATATTAGATATTTCTGGTCCAGAAATAAAGATCAGCATAAAAAATTACCAAACACTGAGAGAGAGAGATAAATATCATAACCAAAGAACTGCATTCATTCCATCATTTTATGATCCCCAGTCATAATAGCAAATATGATTTCGAAAAGAAAAATTGCTGAAAACTTGATATAATTTGAATCCACACCTTAAGCAGAACAGGGACTAAAGAGTAAAACATAAACATGGCCACTGCAAATCCAACAAAAGGAAGCGCCTGAAACCAACATTGAAAGAAATGAACATAGATAATAATGCTTACAGACACTGACTCGCATATTGTGACATGACACACAATTGATGTAAATATTAAGACAAATAATAAGAGGATGTGGCAAAATATAAAAACCAAAAACAAAGAAATATCAATAACCATTAAGCGCACAGATCAGCAACCAGTTGAGAGACGGGGTGGTAGATATTAGGCAGCTAGTAAATATATATATTTGTAAGAAATGGAAAGATAAAATCCCAAACAGAAGATACAGTCGTCCAACTTTATTGAATTCACGCCTTTCTGTAAGTAATCACAATATCTTGAGTTCCAAGACTGATAAAAATGAAATCATTCCACACATGCAACAACATCAACAATAAAACTCAAGCTTTTTCTCACTAGGTGAGATTGGCTAAATCATTTCACACATGCATCTACAGACAATTCAAATATTTTATGGAAGAGAAAAATAACAGGTATGGTGACGACTGAATCCACTAAACTCAGCTTGGCTATAACATCTAATGTTCACCATCCTTTCTCATACAATTACCATCAATTTGTTCTTTCTTGAGGGACAAAGAGGAAGGCAACACGAGTAACTATTCATCTTAAATCTATTGAAAAAATGTCAACTGAAGGTATATGTTTGAAAGAAACTTATAGCCATGCATTGCAGGCATTAAGTTAAAGTGGAATCTGGTCAATTACTCAATTATAGTGGAAATGATAGAGCTTACCGCCTCTGCTGACCAATGAATAGATTTAAGTTCATTGCGCTCAAGTATACTTCTGTAATAATCATCAAGGCTACAACAGGAAGAGAAAACTGAGGATGCAATAATTCAAGTCAATGACCATATCTCGTTTTATTTTTCCTTGATTAAATCAATGCATATTAGGCCTGAGCTCATAAAATAATCAGTTCCAAGGATACATTTGAATAGCACTAATAACGCCACCAAAGAAACCTAACATTCCCATGAGCTCAACTCTATCAGCATTTTTCACAAGAAATTCCTGCCATAAAAAAAAAATAATAAAAATGACACAAGGGATATTCCATATAATGAAACACTAATAAGAGCAGTCAAGTGTGCATGTAAGATTTGACCACATCTCAAGAAATTAAGTGCCACGTTACATGACAAGACAGCTCCCATAACACTGCCAATAAGTTAAAGCTACATGTGAGTGACAGATTAAAACACATTGGATATTAGCAATAACACATATTTTAAAATCATATACAGACAAAAAAAATTGTGTTTCAAGTCATGCTAAAACAGTCTATACAAGGAGTTTCTCAGTTTCTGGAAGCAGCAAAGCATAAAGTACAAAACTGAAAAAAGAAAACGAGGTGGGAGAGATAAGAGATGGGAGGATCAAAAACAGGAATCAGAGTCCAGATTCATTATGTAAGAGTGAAAAAATTTGAGATTCAGTGGAAGGAAAACAGTGAAACACCTAACAAAAATTTACATTTAGGACAGAAACCGCAACCTTTGTATAGTAATCAATATTTTCTACAGTAATTAGCGAGTATGCATTTGTTGTGTTGTGCCACTGTCGATTGCAACTTTGCAAGAGTGTTGGAACATGCATTAAAGCAGAAATGTAATTAGCTTACCTCGCTAACATTACTGATTGCATACAAGGTAGCACCAGCAATAACAAGAACGTCTCCTTTACGGGGATTGCTTCCACCTATGACGGGTGAATATGACATCAGACAACGACCATAAATGGAATGATATATGCTACCGATGATAATTAAAGATAGGATCAAAATTACTACTTGCATGATTTCCAGAAATAAAGATATGAAGCACTTGCACGCACACTTTTTCAATGTGCTTGAGTGGGTTTATATATGTGTTAAGTACAAATAAAAGATAACAATGCCAGTATGCATTATAAAAAAAGAACTGCCTACCTGCACGGTCACCTGCATGAACGTCTGAAAACACAACCAGGACAAGGCCGGCAATGCAAACAACTACACCAGTTACCTTTTTGAATCGATACTTTGTTTTCAAGAAAAGCCATGTCAGAAGCATGACTGATGGAATTGACCAGCAGTCAAGCAGCATCACACTTGTAAGTGAGGTGTATTGGTATGCCTTCACAACTGTTCATCAGATGAGAATTAGTTTAGCTGTCATTGCAAGTAAGATCATCCAAGTCAATACATGACTTGCTTCATTTGAATACATTGGAAGAGTCCAATAAATATGCAAGAAAGGAAAATACAATTTAGTGACTTAGATATGAATATTTAAATTTGGGGCATATAGGTTGGTCATTATATTTTAATTCTGTTCTGCCAGCCGGTTGTTTGAGCACACTGCTTATAAGTGTATCAATTCAACCAATGTTTTCTACGTATAACAGTCATTAGGTCTCCACCATTATGAAACACTTACCTAGAAAATTTGCTTCTACATCAACCAATCCAAGAAGTATGTAATAGTACCATTTTGCCTGTGTTAGAATCATATAAAGTTAGTGAAGTTGTCACTAAATGTTAAACATTGAAAGGAAAAACAGAGTAAAATTAGCAGAACACTTGATCTTTCTGAAAGGCAGCACTCTCACACTCTCTTCTGCTCAAAAACCAACAAGTCATTATAAAATAAAAGACCATGTTTTTGTAGTTTGCTACCCACCATCCCAAAAAATATTGTGAAAATTTGCAGATTGCTGGAATAATTTGGCATCTTATGGCAGGCATCTAACGAATCATTCTTTGGCACCAAAATTTTTAGTATCAGTATCGGAGTAACAGAAAGATAGGGATATTTAGACAAACACTCCACCAATCCCAATTGATATCCATTCATTGAATGAACAGCACCAGTTGACAATGGCAGAAGAATCATAACAAGTTTAAACTTGTGCTTGGATGAAGTCATCTAAATTACTAGATTATATGTATTTAGATGGTAAAAAAAAGGTGTTTATAGAATACTACAAAATGTTAAGTGCATAAATTTTATATCAAATGGAAGGAATTTCAAGTAACATGTTTAAAAATCCTTTTGTTATGCTTAACTTTTTATAATTATCATTCATAATTTCTCACCTATTTGATTCTCACTTAAATCATTCCTTATTATTGATTTCATATTCTCCAAAAAAATTTAAAAAATACAGGGAGACCATGCATAAACTGTTGAAATATGTTCTTGCCATCAATCTCTTTCAATTCAATAATGGAATTAATCTTAGAAAAGAAAAGCAATATTTCATCCTATTGACAATATGTAGAGCACAAAATTGGGAAGCAACAATATAGTATATAACCTTGAGTGCTTTCCTTCGGTATATGAGAATACTTCCATAGACAACCGCCAATAACACATAGTTGAGAAACGACTGCGAAGTTGGAGCATTAATTCCTATGATAATGAAAGACAAATTTGTATGAGGCGTTTAATAACAATTAAATTAAATCACATATTCAAAACGGAAGCGAAGTGTTAATATAAGATTGAGCAGAAAGTAGTAAAAGAGAAGAGGAAATAGAAGCGCGCATGGATGGAACCTCTTTTAGCCAATTCAGAAGAAGTGAAGCCGGTGGAAGTGATGAGAAGAGACAGAAACTGGCCCAATCCGAGGCCTATTAACGTGTTTTTGGTCCAAAACCTGTGAAAATCGATCGTCATATTTTCCTACTGAGAGAGAGAAAGGGATTGTGTTGGTGATTTAATTGAAATTAGACGGAAGCGAATGTTTGTCGTGGTGGGGTTGGTGAGAACTGAGAAAGCATTCGATTATTGCTATGTTGTGTTCCGTTTCAGCCGTCGATTATTGCTCACTCTCACTGCAAAGTCCAATCAATCGCATTCGCTGCCCAGCCGCAACTCCATCATGCGCCATTGACCTTTTTATATAACTCTATCCTTGTTATTATGCAAATTAGCAACAAAGTCAATCTGAATTCTCTTTATGAAAACAGATCAATTTAAAAAGTTTTTTTTACTGACCAAAAAATTAACGAGTCATGTTTTCCTCATTAAGAAAAGTACTTTCTATATTTTTTTGCTATTAAATTAGATAACGAATGTCATATGCATAAAAAGAATTATACCAAGTAAATAATCAATTCTCTTTAGGCAAGTCTTGATTGGCCAAGCTTCAATTTGAGCGTGACTGCACATACATACGTAACATATAAAGTCCCTTTAGAGTGTGGAGTGGTCAAAAATTGTATCATGGGTTACTTTTTGCTTTTTGATAAAACAAAGTTATGCTATTCCTTTAATGGTTAACAACTCCTTTCAGCCGCGTAATGTGCTTTTCCTTTTTCGTTTCGGCCGTTTCGTTTTACTTTACATTCCACGGCCAGCAAGGTACAGAAATATCTTGGACCATTATCGAATATGGTTAATTAATTAACTTTGCTATATTATTGGTTCATAGGTAATATTTAATGTACTGTCAACAATGTGCTTAGTGGCAAAGACCATTCAGTTACGAGGGGGCAAGTGGACAACTTCTGTGACGTTGCAGACTCATTTTCCAATGCCCCATCTCAATCATTTTTATCAAGTAAACAGGTCATTCAATTAATTAAAACACTATTTAATTATTCACTCATCTAGTTATAATTCTATTATAATAAAATTAATGGTAATTATATCTGTTTTTAAATAACACAATTTATTAGAAATAAATGTAAAAGTATGAAAATTAAATTATTTAAATTTGAAACTAATTTACACACCATTTAACAATTTTTTATTTCATTAAAAATCCTCAATATAAATATAAGTCTTTATAAAAAAATATTTACAGAAAATGCGTGCGTTATTCATCTTTGTTTTGCTTGCATGTTAAAAAATGCTTTAAATTTAAATTTAAAATTTTCTTTTATTTTAACCAAAATTTAAAATATAAATATAAATTCATTTTTTTATTTTAATCAAAATTAAAATTGAAACTTAATTTTTTATTTTCTTTTTATATTAATTAAAAGTTTAAATTCGAAAATAAAATTTATATTTCCTTTTTACTGTGAGGAAAGTTTAAGTTTAAAAAGTTTATACAAGTCTTTCGTACTAATTCCTGAATCAAGTTTCCACATTGGCATTTTGCGTTCCATTTGTCTGGCCAATTATGCCCTTGGCTCAATGTGATAATCAAACTCTACCACCACGTGACAATATAGAAATAAAAACCAAAAAAAACATATTTTTAATAAAATGAAATTAAATAGTTTTTAAAAATATATAGAGTAAATAAAAAGTTACGTCTGTCTTAACTCGTGTCTTGTTCACTCTAACTTATTAAATTAGAGAATGATGTTATATCAAAATCAAGAACAGCACAATTCAATGAATTCATTCTTAATTTTTAAGTGTGTTAAAATTCAAGTCTTTTAAAATAATTACACCATAATTTTATTTTATATATGCCCTTTTTTCATTTACAGTTTTACGTTCAGAACAAAATATTTACATTTTTAATTGAATTTGAAGAAAAAAATTTTTTAATATATTATTAGAAAATACAATAGTTTATAAAATTTTTCTTATAATATTTTTTTAATAATATTTATAATTATTTAAAAACTAAAAAATTATGTGCGTACAAAATATTAATTATCTTTTTAAGAGTGGTAAGAACACACTTCTAATTAGTTAAAGTTTATTAAAAATTACAAAAATATAAGTGAAAAAGAGAAAAAGTAAAATTTACGTTATTTTTATAAATTTTAATAAATTTTAACTAATACATAAAAGTGTTAAAGAGTGTATTATTAATATTTTTTTAAAATAATAAGTAAATCAAAAAAATTTCATATATTGTATTAGTTCATAAATACATGTGAGATGTATGATATATAAATTTAAAAGTTTTTAAGAAAAAAATAAATATTTTTTATTTAATTTAACCAGTTAAGTATTGTTTTAATGGTAATTTTTAAATATTTCATTGTATTTACTATTGATAAATAAAGCTAATCAAGGTATTTAAAGAAATTAAATATCTCATTTGTTAGATAACCAATCAAAAAGAAAAGAATATTTATTTTAACTCATAAATTTTTATGAAAAATGTGTCACGAAAAAAGTAAATTATAATTAATTAACTTTTGTAAAAATAAATACTCAAATATATATATCATAAAAGTTGTCTGTAGATTAAACTTTTGCACTCCTTGAATAGTTGACATTTGCATCCCATATGGTTGACCAATTATACATCCTTTCCTTGTCGTGATAATCAACCTACTACTTGACAATATATAATAAACTTGCGTAAAGAAGTTTTATAATTTTAATAATAATAAAAATATAAAGCAAATAAAAAGGTTTCATCCATCTTAAGTCATGTCTTATTCACTCTAACTTAATAAATTAGAGAAAGATTTGGTACAAACAATGAACGTATCATTAATATATTTAAGACATAAATTTTTTAAATGTATACTTTTAAAGTTCAGAAAAAATATTTAAAAATGAAAATTCATCTAATATAGCCGTTAAAAGACAGTAATAGTATTTTTACAATAACATTTTAATTTTTGTAAGATACTAAAAAAATTATTTAATGCATAAAAACTGCTATACAGGCATAGGTCAGATGGCTCAGTACAATCAATTAAATTGCCTCATTTGGTATATTTAATAATTTCACAATTCACATGCCATAATAATATCCATTGACGACTAACGCCATATCAATCGACACCAACGATTCCTTTCTCTTTTTATTTTGTTTATCACACAGCGCTTCCCATTGCGTGAATCCTGCTGTGGTGCTTTCTCCATTCTGAATATTGAAAATTAAGATTCTACCCTCACGCAACACAACACAACACAACACAAATAGAGGTTGATATTGTACTGTTCTATTAACCTTAAATATTAAGCTGCAGTCCTAGGTAGATAGATAGATAGATAACATAACGCAGCTTAGAAGCAAGTTGTGAGAAGTCAACACCAACCAGAAACATGTCTCCGCATCATCTCATTCTATCCTCAAAGTTGATGACTACACCCTGTCTCAAAATCATCACCTCCCTATTCCTTTTTTCTCTCTTCTACACCATTGTTTCCACCTTCTTCACCTCACCTTCATCTTCACCTTCACATGAACTCCATCAACACTTGCAAAAATCTCACTTTGATTTCTGCCCAAGTAACTACACCAATTACTGTCCATGTCAACACCCCAAAAGGCAAAAACGCTTCCGCAAAGCAAAACAATTCCGAAATGAGCGTCACTGCCCTCAAAGCACTGAGAAGCTGAGGTGCCTCATTCCAAGCCCCGTGGGCTACCAAAGCCCGTTTCCATGGCCTAAGAGCAAGGAGAGTGCATGGTTTTTTAACGTGCCTTTTCCTAAGCTTGTGGAGTATAAGAAGTCACAGAACTGGGTCAAGTTGGAAGGTGACCGTTTTGTGTTTCCTGGAGGTGGCACTTCGTTTCCCGAAGGAATCAAGGGTTATGTAGGTGCTCTAAACCGTCTTCTTCCTGTGCCTTTGGAATCTGGGGCTATTAGAACAGTTCTTGATGTTGGTTGTGGGGTAAGCTTAGCTTAATTATGCTTTTTGATCTCTTCCTTTAAAGTGCTTCAATGCCTTATCTTTATTTTGTCCTCTCTCTTTTGGCATGTTATGATAGTGAAAAGTGAAGTTGGTTACTTATTCATATGTTTTCTTATCTTGTAGATTTTTAGACTGTTTTTTTAATGATTACTAGGGAAAGAAAAGGCACTTTTTCCTTTTATTTGATTGTCCATTCATGGTGTTGAAGCTGTTTAGTTCTACTAATTATGACCCATTAGTCACAAACTTTGGCTAACTGCATGATTGTAGGTTGCAAGCTTTGGAGCTTCTCTATTGGACTATGATATCTTGACAATGTCAATTGCGCCGAGTGACGAACACGATGCTCAAGTACAGTTTGCTTTAGAAAGGGGACTTGCAGCGATGCTTGGAGTACTAAGCATTCATAGGCTAACATTCCCTTCAAGATCATTTGACATGGTTCATTGCTCTAGATGCCTTGTGAAATGGACTTCTTACGGTACTACTTTAATCTCTGATACTATATGTATGCATTAGAAAAATATCTAGAACTTGGTTTTGACTTACGATGCTAATATATATTTGATAGATGGACTATACCTAAGAGAAATTGATCGGATTTTGCGTCCTGGTGGATTTTGGGTACTGTCTGGGCCACCCATAAATTGGAGGGTAAACTACAAATCGTGGAAAATAGAACCTCAGGTGTTGGAAAAGGAGCAGAACATTCTAGAAGAGCTTGCTATGCAACTGTGTTGGGAAAAAGTTGCTGAGAGAGAACAGATTGCTGTCTGGCAAAAACCCATAAATCATATCAAATGTATACAAAAGCTGAAGACTCGGAGATCCCCCAATTTTTGCAACTCATCTGACCCTGATGCTGGATGGTAAGTTTCTTCTGTTCAAAATTACCATTGTTAAGACAACACTATAGGCAAATTACTATTTTACTAGGATTTTATCAGGGTTATCATAGGCATTCACATTGTATACATAGATACAAATATATTTTTGTTAAAATATATTGCTATACCCTTATCTTAATATTTTAAAAAAATCCATATTTGTGTAGCATACTGTACCCAATACTTGTATCCACACTCTCGTTGTCCGGAATTTAAGCCAGAACTTTGAATTTTCTGTTTTGCTATGGTTTCTGTTGACAAATTTTCTCATAGTATGTTTATTCCAGATTATTGTATTGATACTTGATAGATATGAACTATTCAACAGGTATACCAAAATGACTGCATGCATTTTTCCTCTTCCAGAGGTGAAAGGTGTCCATGAAATATCTGGTGGAGTTCTTGAGAAATGGCCTCTGAGGTTGAACACTGCTCCACCGAGGGTTAGAAACGAAAATACTGATGGTGTCGCACTCAAAAGTTATATTGAAGATAATCAAACGTGGAAAAGGAGAGTATCCAAATATGGGATGATGCTTAAATCCCTCTCTTCTGGTAAATATCGAAATGTTATGGATATGAATGCTGGCTTTGGTGGATTTGCGGCTGCAATGGTGAAATTTCCAGTTTGGGTTATGAATGTTGTTCCCTTTGATGCAAAAAGCAACAATCTTGGCATTATCTATGAACGGGGTCTTATAGGAACTTACATGGATTGGTATGCGCAGCTTGTCATCTTTACTTTCTCCTTTTTAATCTCTGAAGAATCTTCTCAGGTTTTTTTTTTTTGTTTTCACTTTCTGTTTTAAAATATCTATTGTATACTGATTTGGTTTGTTATAAGGATTTCAAGATGTGTTTACTCATTTACTGTTTAGTGTAAAATATTTCACTATAATCTGCTTTTTTGCTCTGTTCTTTTCTCATTTCCCCCATTTTCTTCAATCTAAAATTGTTGCATTGTCCTTTGAGACATGTAGTTTCTCTTATTTTGGACGTCTTGACTGGTTATTCGTTTTTATCTTCATGCGTGTACTTTTTCTGGGTATCTGAGTGTGTACTTTTGAGCTTGTAAATAATGAAGGAAAAACATTGTTTTGCTTGCAGGTGTGAGCCCTTTTCAACATACCCACGAACTTATGACTTGATACATGCTAGTGGTGTATTCAGTATGTATATGGACAAGTAAGCTTAAACATACCAGCATAGATTATTCGGGCAATTTTACTATTATTACAAATGCTCATAAACTTGTATTTATGGTTCAAACAATATCTCTAAGCTCTGACCTAGGAAATAAAAAATAGCTATTTATGATATATTAATATATAATAATGTCTCGTGCAGGTGTGACATTACTGATATTCTTGTGGAGATGCATCGAATTCTTCGTCCCAAAGGAGCTGTAATTATAAGAGATCATGGAGATGCAATTCTTAAAGTAAAAGAAATAACAGATAAAATAAGATGGAAAGGAAAGGTGGTGGCTGGTGATGAGGATGGAGCTTTTCATACAGAAATGATCATGATTATTGACAATGCTGATTAAAGTAATTATATTGTTAGTCCTATTAATAGTAGAACCTTTGTTCATTTCCTCTAGGCTAGCTTTGGATAGATCAATTTTGCAGAATCATTATTTTAGTAGTTTCTTAAACTTTATTTTATACATTGAAGGCCCAAGCATGCACATGGATAGAGGAGGACATGTGGCCATATAGAAAATAAACCTCACTCGGGCTTTATTGTTTTGATAAATGATAGATTATCATTGATTCAAGAAGTGAACGAAGAAAAATACGGCATAAGAAGCCAAACTACCAACAATCTCTATTATAAAATGCATAACATAGTGACACCTTAACCAAGAAAAAACATGGCTGAGATTTACCATGTGCCAAGGTTATACAAGTTTGGTTGCGACTGGAACATGATTTTAATAAATATATGGGATACTTGAAATTGAAATTATAAAGTTGACATTTGCTGATCAATACAAGATAAGTTATAAAACAAGAAATAAAAACTATAAGCCATAAGGAGGTTATAGACAATTTTTTTTACCCTAACTTGTCTCTATAATCACCTCGATTACTACTTACTCTATTGTTAAGTTCGAGTTTTTTTTTTTAGTTTAAAAGCAATTACAAATTCACATAATTAAAATTCAAGGTTCTAAAAAAAATTTAAGTAGCATTCAATTTTATTATTCAACATATAAGTTTTTTCTTGTATAGCAAGGATTTTCTATACCTGAAAATTCAATTATAAGGAATCTAGTTTCCGTCACCCCCTTAATTATGTAATTTATATAAAATATATGATGTACTCTATGTTATTATTTGTTAAATTACCTTACAAGCATTACTTATCACCTAAGATAAATATTTAGAATGTTTGCATCCCCCTCCTATCATATTTATTCTTATCGCGGCATTATCACTAAATGAATTATAAATAATAATCACAAATTATCAAAGTAAAATATATTTTAATATTATTTACTGTATTTACATAAGGTAAATATTAATTAATGTCTCTACTAAAATAAAATAAAAAATATTAGAGAAATATATAATATTGAGAATATAAAAGTTACCTAACACATATTTTAAATGATTAAAACATATGATGCACATAAAGTTCTAAAATTGTTAGAAAGCATTCCTTTTCACAAAATTAAAATCTCATTTGTTTAAAATTTCACTATTTTTTAACTTTAAAAAGTCACCTTTAACTTTTGTAGTGTTTACATTTAAAATAAAAAATATTTATTATTATTTCGAGTAACTTAAAACAATAAAAAAACTAAAATTATAACAAATTTTCAGAATCAAAATTATATTTTACGATTATAACTAAACGAAAAGAAAATACATTATCTAAAATCTTTTGAAGAAAATAACTTTTTGAAAATTTAAAAAGGAGCCCTAAATTTGAGATTGCGGGCAAAGCGTAACCCGTGTTTGTGCGTCTTGCTTGCACTGGTGGAGTAGACAACATACGCGAGGAAGGTATTATGTAACTCTCATCACTGTAATATCAAAATTAGTTCCATTGAACGTTGTTCTCTTCTGCGGCGGCGCGTAGCATTCCTTATCCCTGTGACGCTGTTGTGTGGACTGTGTAGTTATAGTTATTCATTTATAGTGTAATATTGCTACTTCCTTCGTTTCCTCGCTTCACGTTGTTGTGTTAGGGTTTATGGTATGCGCAAGAGAAGAAAAGAGAAGAGAGTGTCTGATTCGTATTATTCTTATACTTACATTAATATTATTTTCGTTGATAAGTAGAAGGCGTAATAACTGAACAATTAAGGTATGGGGTCACACTCGCATTCGCTGAAGAGGAAGTCGCCGGAAGAGCCATCGACTTCAAATTCGCAAATAGTGCATGATTGTGTGCATCACGTCTCATATCCAGATGGTTACGCCCACCCTCCTTCTTCATCACCTCACGCTCACACTGAACCTGCTAAGAAGTTCCCTTTTCCGCTCGACCCTTTTCAGTCCCAAGCCATTGTTTGCCTTGAAAACGGTGAATCCGTCATGGTCGGTATCTTCTCTCTTTCTCTGTTTTTAACCGTTAATTCAAATTATAATGAAACATAAAGTTCTTTAAAAGATAATAATAATTATGTGGATGATTGGCTTTCTCAGTGGTTTTTGTTACTTAACTTAGGTGTCTGCACACACGTCTGCTGGGAAAACCGTGGTGGCGTTATATGCGATTGCTATGTCCCTCCGCAATGGCCAGCGCGTTATATACACTTCCCCTATCAAGGCACTTAGCAACCAGAAATATAGAGAATTCAAGGAAGAATTCTCCGATGTTGGTTTGATGACGGGAGACGTCACCATTGATCCCAATGCTTCTTGCTTGGTAGGTATGCTGCTCTTTTTTACTTTCATATTTAGCTTCTTAATATCGTGTTGCCTTTTGTCTCATAAGTCATGATTGGAATATATTTGTTTCAGGTCATGACTACGGAAATCTGGCGTAGCATGCAGTACAAGGGGTCTGAGATAACCAGGGAGGTGGCTTGGATTATTTTTGATGAGGTGCATTACATGCGAGATCGTGAGAGAGGTGTGGTTTGGGAAGAGAGCATTGTTTTGTCGCCCAAGAATTCCCGTTTTGTCTTCCTGTCTGCCACCGTCCCGAATGCAAAGGAATTTGCTGATTGGGTTGCAAAGGTGGTATAATCTTTATTATTATATTGAATTTGTTCTTTAATTGGGGAATGGGGTGATAAATGGTTATCTAATGCTTTAGGTTACTTGCAGGTGCACCAACAGCCTTGTCATATTGTTTATACTGATTACCGGCCAACTCCCCTTCAGCATTATATTTTTCCTGCTGGAGGTAATGGTCTATATTTGGTTGTGGATGAAAAAGGAAAGTTTCGTGAAGAAAGCTTTCAGAAAGCTTTGAATGCTCTTGTTCCTGCCGGTGATGGTGATAAGAAAAAAGAAAATGGCAAGTGGCAAAAAGGTTTGGTGATGGGCAGAGTTGGTGAAGAAAGTGACATATTCAAGATGGTGAAAATGATCATTCAGCGTCAATATGATCCTGTGATACTGTTCAGCTTTAGCAAAAGGGAGTGTGAATTTCTTGCAATGCAGGTAAAGTCCAATTTGGTATTCATTGTTAGAAGTATCTGTTCATTTTCTTTCCATTTTCTCGTGTATACTATATCACTGATATCCTTTTTGGTTTCTGTAGATGGCAAAAATGGATCTTAATGGGGATGACGAGAAGGACAATATAGAAAAGATATTTTGGAGTGCTATGGATATGCTTTCAGATGATGATAAGAAGCTGCCCCAGGCAAGATATTTCCTTAACTGTGGTGTTTACCCCCTTTGGGGCACATTACCATTGCTTATGTAGATTTATTAGTTTAGTGCTTCTCATTTCTCAAATTGTTTGACAAAATTAAGTAGAGGTTCTAATTGAATATTGATTAAAGGTCCTTCTCAATTGGGGAGAGTTGAAACCAAACTCAATTTCCATAGTATTTATCAGCTTGGTTATTTGGGAACTTTACCTAGTCTCTACTGCATAACCTTTGCTGCTGTTGTGGTTCAAAACTCATCTTCGGATCTTCCTCTATTGCCAGGGGAATGAAAATTCCAATTTGATTGAGGACATTGGGAATTGTTTATGGGGGGAATTATATAGATTTTATAGTTGAGGAAAGCCTCTAGCAAATCATTGCTGCCCTAGAATCCTCCCAAAACTCGCTTGAGGTTTAAGCTTGTCCTTTCTTTATGCTATTTCTTTTTGAGTTATTGTCTAGAAATACAATAATTTCATTCTAGTTGAGCATGATGCTGTTTGTCACATTTTAGGTATCTTTTATTTTTTGTTGATTTTTTCTTTCATTTTTCAGGTTTCAAACATGCTGCCCTTGCTGAAGCGTGGAATAGGAGTACATCACTCTGGTTTACTCCCAATTTTAAAGGAAGTGATTGAGATCTTATTTCAAGAAGGGCTAATCAAGGTTTGTGGAAGAAATGATGACATAAAATACTTTCTTCATCCGTGTAAAATGCGAATCGGTGATATAACTGGATGCTCACACCTTAATTAAAAGGATAAATTATTTACCTCAAATTGTACTTCCTATTGTCTAAACGATAAAATATTACATTATCAACATGAACTTCTTGCTGGTGAAGGGATTTAACAATAGTAGGTTAGCTAGTAGCAAATAGCAATTGTAGCAATCGGTTAGCAAGCATCACATGCTACTATATGTTATATCCTTGCTTTGATTTCTTTTTGGAAGAAAATATTGTTAAAAAGGAGAAATAATTACATCTTTGGGAAAATAAGATATCCTCCTATACAGATAAAGTGAGAAACAAATAATCATCAAGCCCAAATGACTCCAAATTTCCACAAATTTTGTCAATTTCTTTTCCTTGCATACTTATAAAAATTCCCTTGATACAACAATCAGCAGAGTGCCAAAGAAAGGCAGTGAACAAAATTCTATCATTGAAAATACAGGAATTCCTTCCCAGCCAAATAAACCTGATAATTGTATAGGCACACTCTATCATAAATTCGTAATTTTCTTGTTCCTGTCAAAATCTGGAAAACTAACCTGAGGAATTGCTCTGTGGGGAAAGGATGCACCCAGTGTTTACCAACAAAATGTGCCTTCAGAAATCTTTACTTCCTCATCCATTCTTCACATTCTAATGAAGATGAAAATTCCAAGAAACACTATGAGCTTGAATAGATCCTTATATGAATGATTGAGCATAGAAGATAAATATTATAGTCAAGGAAAAGCCTTTTAAATTGATTATTGCTCCAAAACCAAACCCAAAAAAGTTTGTGGTTTAAAACAAACCACTACAAATTATTGTTGCTTTAAAATCTCATTATACTATTCAGGGTTTCCTTTTTCTCATTTTTGCTCAATTGTTTTGTTCTCAACTTTTGATTCTTCTAAGATTACTATTGTATTTTAGTAGCAAATATATTTTCATATCATCTTCTCTGTTAATATTGATACAGTAAAAACTCCCTGTTTTATTAAAGTTACACTTTTCCAAGAGCTGAAATATTTTTCTTTAGTGTTTGTTTGCCACAGAGACCTTCAGCATTGGTTTGAACATGCCTGCAAAAACTGTTGTTTTTACAAATGTCCGGAAATTTGATGGGGACAAATTTAGGTGGATATCCAGTGGAGAATATATACAAATGAGTGGTCGTGCTGGTCGACGGGGGATTGATGAACGTGGAATATGTATCCTCATGGTTGACGAGAAGATGGAGCCTTCTACTGCTAAAAATATGGTTAAGGGGGCAGCTGATAGTTTAAACAGGTAAAATGTTGGTTTAATTTAATTTTAAAGATTTTCATATCATACAACATGCTGCCAGGTAATGGTTGGCTCATTCATTTTGTTAGTGATTTACATAGTCTTAATGAGAAAACGTTTAAAAATAAAGAGGAATCCTAACAACACACTCTTAACACACATTTTTTAAAACACTTCCAACTATTAGCTAAAATTTATTATAAACTACACAAGTATGAGAGAGCAATATTAAATTATGAGTGAAAAAGAGTAAACCTAACTATTTTTTAAAATTTATTGATGGAAATATTGCTATACATCTCACACTCTATTGCAGATGCCAAGATTTACTTATCTGTGACAGCTTAGTGTGACTGAACTTGTTTAGTAACTCAATCTCAAGTTTACTGTAGGTTTTATCAGGAATTGGAAAATCATACATGAGTGACTGTGATGGTGATGTAATTTGTGACATAATATATGATGCCATGGTGAAGACTGTTCAAAATCTAATGCATGATGATATAATGGCTGTCTTATGCTTGGTTAGCTTTCAATAATATGATATTATGATGATAGTCATCCACCAAAAGAAATGTATTTTCTATTTTTCATATTGTAGCTTGCATAAATAAACTGTTGTCTCTTACATTTACCTTGCATTTCAGTGCCTTTCATTTAAGCTACAACATGATTTTGAACCAAATGCGGTGTGAAGATGGTGATCCTGAAAACATGCTCCGTAATTCTTTTTATCAGTTCCAAGCTGATCGTGCCATTCCTGATCTTGAGGTTTGTTTAAATTTATGAAAGCTGCAAAATATGAGTGTTTTGTGTGTGTGTGTAATCTATAGTTTGATGAGGTTATGAACATCATTTTTATATCTTTATAATATTTTGGGCTACCTCTTATCCATATGGTATTCTGTACAATTGTGGGTTTAATAAAACATTTCTGGTGCTCATCGAAAGTCAAGATTGGTTAATTTGTTTCAGACTGAAAATAGATGAAAATTCCCCCTCCTCCTCCCCAATAAAGTAAATCCTTTCTCTGACTTGAAAAGGGAATATTTCAGCAGTTGACCCCTCCCTTCTCCAATAATTTTAATGTCTGTCTCCCATTCTGAAGCAGTAAATAGCAGTCACTAATTCACTCCCGAAACTAACAGAAATCAGCCCATTGGGTTTACATTATGCAATGTTCTGCATCCCAGGGTGTGATGTGCTACATTGTTCTCCAAGAGCCCTTGTCAAAAGGGGGAGCTATACAACAAAAACAAATAAGCTTCTCAGCTTAAAGATTTAGGGTCTGTGGCAACAATCTGAGTTGTATACTTCTTTTCCCACTTTAGACCTGTTAGAATTAAGCTATTAGTCTATTAGGATGTCTATAACAGTTTTAGTTAAAGGTTTTTAGTTGAACTTGCTTTGTCCATGCTTAAAGTCCAAGGCATTGTTGTGTAAAGAAGCATACTAGTTACATAAAAAATAAAACAATTGATGTGCCTCTATTTTCAGTTGGTTCTTGAAAAAAAAATAATAAACTTTCCTTTTATTGATGATTTGGAAATTATATCCATAAAAGAATGATCTTTCTTTCTTTCTTGTGTTTTATGTACAGACACAAATAAAGGCTCTTGAAGAAGAGAGGGAATCGATTGTAATTGAAGAAGAAAGTAGTTTAACAGATTATTTCAATCTGCTGGAGCAGCATAGAAGTTTGAATAAGGAGGTTCGTGACATTGTGCTCTCTCCAAGGCACTGTTTACCTTTTCTACAGCCTGGGAGGCTTGTTTCTCTTGAACGCACTTCAAGTGATGAGGATCTTTGCCCCATTTTTGTTGATGACCACTTGACTTGGGGCTTGGTCATTAATTTTGAAAGGGTTAAGAGTATTTTTGAAGGTGAGAATTCATAATGGCTTATGTTGATTTATATATAGTCTTGTATATTAAAATTTTAGTCCGTTTATCATAAAAGTCAAAACAATTTCAGATGATGCAAGCGTAAAACCAGAAGATGCATCTTACAATGTTGATGTTCTTACAAGATGTGTGGTGAAGAAAGATAAACTTGGAAAAAAATCGGTTAAGATTGTCCCTCTGAAAGAACTTGGAGAACCTTTAGTGGTTTCAGTTCCTCTCTCTCAGGTAAAGTCTCTTAAACAGTTAAACAATGCTGCATGGTTGTTACTCCAAATTTTGACTTTATTCAGATTGCATTTCAACATATGATATTTCCAAATCTGTTGTATGGTTTAGTTATGGTTGAATAACTAACCATTGTTAAAATGTTGTAGGCCTTTTAAGTTTACTTATGATTAGTAAATTATGTTGTTTTACTGTTAACAGATCAATACAATAAGCAGTCTGCGTCTATACATACCAAAGGATCTTTTACCCTTGGAAGCTCGAGAAAACACGCTGAAGAAAGTGTTGGAAACACTTTCTAGATTTGGTGACAAAGGATTGCCACTTCTAGATCCTGAAGAAGACATGAAGGTGTAGTGCTCATCAATTAATTTCTTCTGTATCTTCCTCTTGAATCTTTCTTGATTAATTTATCCTTATTTTGATTCTTTTTGCTATCAGATTCAGAGCAGCTCGTACAGAAAAGCATCTCGCAGAATAGAGGCCTTGGAGAGCCTATTTGAAAAGCATGAAATTGCAAAATCACCACTTATAAAGCAGAAATTAAAAGTTCTACAGAGGAAGCTAGAACTATCCACAAAGATAAAAGCCATTAAGAAAACATTAAGATCTTCAACTGCTTTAGCCTTCAAGGACGAACTTAAGGCAAGAAAGAGAGTTCTTAGGAGGCTAGGGTAATGAAACTTATCAAGTACTTCTGTTATTCTGCCAACCCTTGCTATTATTATTACTTTTTGCTGCAAGACCTTCAAGCGTGGACATGGATAGCTGTTTGTTTTCCTCCTGAGCTGTTTTATGCCAGAAAGTCTATACCTGGCACATTATGATGTTTTTTTGCGCAAACACAACATAATACCTTTTGATCCTGTTCTTTTTTGTCATTTTGGAATCTTATATCTTCTATCTTGAAACGTTATAATGTTTTTTTATGCAAATACAACATTATACCTCATTATACCTCTTGATCCTTTTCTTTTTTGTCATCCCTTACTTTCTTTTTTCTGCTCTTGTAATTACTTTCTTTTGCTTTAATATCATTAATTTAGAGAGACCAAATCATCTTTATATCAAAAGTTTCCATGTGTTTGGTGGTAGAATCTTAATCTTGCGGAGCCAACTATTAATAACCAATTTGTGGATTAGCAAATTCTTTATGGATTTTATATATGCTTCGTTCTATCATAATTTCAACAGCCCCTTTTGATTGACACTTGTTGATAGGAATGATATTCACGTGAGGTTTTCATTGCAGATATGCTACAAATGACAATGTGGTGGAGTTGAAAGGGAAGGTTGCTTGTGAAATTAGTAGTGCAGATGAATTGACCCTAACTGAACTAATGTTCAATGGTGTCTTGAAGGACATAAAGGTGGAGGAGATGGTTTCTCTCCTTTCTTGTTTTGTCTGGCAAGAAAAAATTCATGATGCTGCCAAACCTCGAGAAGAACTTGATCTGCTTTTTGTGCAACTACAAGACACAGCTCGGAGAGTTGCCCAACTTCAGCTAGAGTGCAAGGTAATGGCAGAATATCAATTCATTACATATTTGGCATCTAACTGCTCAATAGACGGTGCTTTCATCTTTGATGCACTTAATTTTGAGTTAGGTATTTAGTTTTCTTTCTCATGTATTAGCAAGTTTATTATATATAATCCGTTTTGCTGTACTTGGTGTCCAATAGACGGTGCTTTTCCTTGAACACTGTAGATCTTGCCCAACTCGTAACCTTTCACCATATCTGTTTGCTGTCTTGTTGCTTTTTAAAGTGTATTCATTTTTTTAGTGGTATAATGCTTTAACGAGTTCTTTTTTCTTTGACATTTTTATCAACACAAAAAAAATCAGGTGCAAATTGATGTTGAGAGCTTTGTTAAGTCGTTTAGGCCTGATATTATGGAGGCTGTGTATGCTTGGGCGAAAGGTTCAAAGTTCTATGAGATCATGGAAATCACACAAGTCTTTGAAGGTAGCTTGATTAGAGCAATTAGACGACTAGAGGAGGTTCTTCAGCAGTTAATAGAAGCAGCAAAGTCAATTGGGGAAACTCAACTTGAGGAGAAGTTTGAAGAAGCTGTATCCAAGATCAAAAGGGATATTGTCTTTGCAGCATCACTGTATTTATAGTTCCTTCTAGAAATTGATTTATTTACATAAATTTGAACAGGACACAGTAATTATAGAGGCACATGCGGAGATTCATGTGGAAGGGCACGAACCCTGTGGAATCAACCTTGTTTCTCACTTTTTGATCTCAGCTGATTGATACCTAGAAACATAAAAATCATTGTATTGATAAACTCATTCCTCAACAATGAGAAAAGTATATGTTGGATATTTGCTCCTTTTAATAGTGTGAAATTATAGAGTATACTGTAAGATTTATGTTCATTTCAATCTTAGTCTAGATGAGCAAGAAATCATTCTTAAAATTACAGGTTCCTTGAGTTCAACTATCCTATACTTAACCATGTATTTAGTGAGTTAGGAGGCACTAGACCACTCGCACAGGAAGCCTAGCTTGAAATTCTCAACGGTGAAAGTTCAGGTTTTGGACCACCTTTAAAAGGGATGTTGGTAAGGTATGAAGCGTATACTATGTGAGGAAACTTAAATTTGAGAGAAAATTAGAATAAAAATAATTTTTTTTAACTTACAATTAATATATTTTTATTATTTTAAAAATTTGGAAAATTCTCATTTAACTGTTTTAAAAATTGATAAAATAAATTAATTTAAGTTATAAAAAAATATTTTTTTATAATAACTATAAATTCTCATTAAGTCTTAATAAAGGAATTCTTTACGAATTCCCCCCTCGTAATCGACAACATACTGTCGGAGTAATCTACATTCTAACACATTGAAGTATACTTTCCTTTTTAAAATTAAAAAAGTTACTTATAATTCTTTACGTAAATATAAAGATAACATGAATCACCCGACGTCATTACGCTTGATACAGTTTTTATGTAAGTTCATTATATTTTCTATTACATTTATTTACAATTTGATTAATTTTAAACATCTTTGATTTTAACATTAAAAGATGAAATATAAATTTGAATAAATTTTTTAAAATACTTATTTTACTTTCCAAATTGCTAAAATAAAAAATAGAACGTACAATTTGTTCATAATACTCTTTTGTAGAAGAATATCATTGGAAATACTTTCATAATTATTTGTAACTGCTAATGAATTTATATTGAAATGGTTTACTGTAATTCATCCAGGAGAGAATAATTGAAGCATTTTTCAAAAGAGAAAGTACAATTTACTTGATATTTTATTATTTATATTGCCTACAAAATGTGTCGTAAAGTTATAATTCTCCAGAAGAAACTGAGTTAAACATTAATAGAAAGAGAAGTAAAATGAACACGAACAGTGACATACCCGTGAAGTTTTTTAATGCCCTCCATGGGTAATGGGTAACAGCATACAAAAGCATATCCCAATAAACGAGTATACCCCGCGAATGGGAAGGGAAATTATAGTTAATATTAGACCCTTTATTCACAATGAAAGATATCCATACAAGTTTTTTTTTTTATTAGACTCGTCAGGGAAACAATCTTCAAAATCATACAAAAATTTTGATAGAACCTACATATACATATTGGAGGAACATATAAAGCTAAGCTGTATACATCAACAGCCACATCCCCCAACCAAAGAACTTGTAATGGATTGGGAGGGGGGAAATACAACTATATTACTGGCAAAGATACAATTCCCTGCTTACACAACTAGCTTTAAACAAAGAGCAAGTTATATATAATTAACGCAATTGAAAAATATATAATTTCACAGTCAACAAAATACTTTGACCTCTAAAGGAAATCAGCATACTGTGCGCCCATAGCACAAACAAGCAAGATAAAGGTTTTTTGACCATTTTTCCTGAACATAAAACAGAACCAAAATGTAAAAAATCAGTTATGCTATTGACTTTACAAAATCAATTAATTCGTTCATCGACCCTTACCTTAACATGTGTGCTAGGAAATTGAGACGTACGCAGAGTTTCCTGGGTTTCATCTCCTGGCCTGCGCCTTGGAATGCTTAATATAAGAGCAGATTGATCCCATGTAGCAGCAGTTGCTGTAATCCTGTACCCATTATCCCAACGTCTGTGGATTCCCTCACTAGGATAGAGAAAATCTAGTTCAACAACCTACATTTAAAAGGTGGATGATGAGACAGTAAGGATTATGCATGTCATGGAGCCAATCATTGCAGTGCAGACAATTTCATCCAAAAAGAAGAACTCTATAAAGTTTGGAAACATTAGAAAAAACAATGGAAAACTGCTCTATAAAGTTTGGACACATTTTAAACTCTGACACAAGATGAGAGCTATTAGATAAGTAGCACTAATACAAAGAAAAGAGGATTTCAGGGTACACGTTTTGGAATATCACTTTGAAACCAAATCTAGGCCATGCAATGTTAGATATACTCTAGAATACAGAACATTCTGAAAGTAGGGAGAACAAATCTCAAATAAAGCAAAAAGGCTTGGTTACAAATCATACAGTAGAGTTCAAAATAAACAGCAAACCTGATCACTGAATCCAGCATTTCGAGACATAACAACACCCCAGCGACTTCCAGCAGTGGCCATTGAGGTCACATGAAACCCTTCTCTCCACTTCTTGTTTATCCATTTGAAGGGGAATGAATCACTTACTTTGTATGATTGTTGCGTATACTGTGTGCCTGCACAGATTTGACAAGTTGCACAAAATCAGATATAGCAACACCAATCTTTGTATAATGTAAGGCTCTACATAAACCCAGATCTTTATCCAAATTAAAGCACCACATGAGATCTTTATCCAGTTTCATTATTTGTAAAAACCAACTTAACAAACAGACCTTTTGACATCACCACAAGAGAGCTTCCATTATTAGCTCCAGCAATAGAAGTTATGTAATAGTTCTTCTCCCACTGCTCCATAATCCATTCCTGAAAAGAAACAGAATCACATGGGCATGTTTCTTCAAATGAAAAAGATAACGAAGTACATGACATCTAATGATGTGATCATACAATTTCACCTTGTGTAAGAAAAATGGTGACAACTTATAAACTTGAGTTGTAAAACCAGTTCCAGCATCCATAATAAGTGCCCACAGATTGGAACAAGAAGCCACACAACTAATAAGAAGGCCATCTGCAATCCCTCTCTCCACATGCTGTGCTAATCTTGTATCCGCTACATTGTAATGATACCTAACATAAAACCAATGCAAAAATCATAACAAAATGATCATACAAAATACTCCAAGCAGTGGACAATTTTGCCTTCCAGTTAAAGCTGTAAATTTGTGCAGATCAAGCACTGCACTCTTGGTAAAATCAGCACTAGATCCACTATTCTAGCTTCAAGAGTTGAGCAAGATGAACTTTGCTACTATTGATACTGCAGCATTTAGTCTATTGCATGTATGAAAATCATAACCACTGCCAGGAAGCTTGACATTTACATGACTACATTATCATGGAAGGACCCATTAAGTTCAACAACTTGAAGGACTCAACTTTTGTATAACAAAGAAAACTGCCAGATCAAAAATGGCTTCAAAATACACTAATAGAGAACAGGGCCTGGATCATTTAGATGTAATTATATGCTGAAATATGATATTGAACAAGTGAATTGATATTAAAGGTTGAGACAATATAAGAGTAAAAACATTTCTTTGATTTGAAAAACATTTTTTACAATATTAATATAATGTAAAGTGCATAGAGATCTAATTGCTCAATTATAAGAAACCACTACAAAGAGTGAAAATGCAGCTCTACCTTTGCTTCATTGGTAGTCTTGCATTATAAACTGAAATCCATTGTGTAGCAGGAACCCCCAAACGAACCTTCTTTTTGGGCTGTGAATCATCCTCTTCCTCAATGTTCAATCTACCCCTCTTTTGCCCAACCTTATAAATTTTGTTCACAGGAATAAAGGATCATGAGAAATACAGAGACCAAAACATGATGATAAGAATAGAGCCAAAAAATAAGACACCTCTATGTTTGTAGGACAGGCAACAACTGTTATCAGGGTTGCTCCATGTCCTACTAGCAACTGCACAGCATAGTTTCAGTATATATATCTTACTATATGTTTGTAACAAATGTAAAGCTTAGTAAGCTTTAACTAAAGGGTCAGTACCAAAATATAAAAAAATATCCAAAATTTTGACTGTATATTTGAGTAATTTAGAGTATCATAGGTTATCTCTAACAGTTAATTTCGATATTGACTAATATTGCTTGGTCCGCTTGGATTGGTTTGCCCATTTCCTTATATTTCATGATTTATTTCCTTATTTAATTTAATTAATATTATGATCTAGTATGTATAAATATGGGTCTTTATACTTTGCATCACATAGTAACACATCAAATCAAATAAATATCAATAACAGAGTATTCATATTCTTTTATCTCCTGTTCCTCTCTCTATATCTGGAACAAGAACTACTGCAACTTCAGCCCAGGCCCATTAAGCCTTGAGGCAGTTTCCTAATTATCTGTGTGCAATACAGTGCAGCGATTAGTAGGATATTTGACCCTAATTAAGGTTACAGCAATTTCTGCCCATGTCCATTATGCCTTGTGGCAGTTTTCTAGTAGTACTTGTGTCAGTGCAGTGCACCAAGTCAGCAACTAATTGTCATATTTACTGTATTTATTGTGCATAATTAATTTTCCTAAAATGGACCACATGGCTTAAGAAAAATAACCAATTTGTTTCTGTACACTGCAGTATCCATATTTTGATATAATAAAAGACATGAAGACTTATAGAAAAACTGACTCTAAAATCACATTAATGATTACCTTTTGAGCACCTTCAGTATTAATTGGCCGCAATGCAGGATTCGGTCCAAGCATACCATCAAACAAAGATATTAGCTTCGAATAATTAGGTTCTTCATCGAATTTCATGTTCACTACAATCTCAAGGAAATGTCTAAAAGGAGGAGGACAGAAACAGCATAGCATTTCAGGGGATGTTCCCATCTTCTTTTTGCAAACAAGAAAGGATTTGTTATCACCCTAAAACAAAGATAATATCAGATTAAAACAATATGTCAAGAAATTCAATCACCGTAGTAAGCATCAGAACAGAAGGATTAAGTAAATCCTAAATTCGAAAGAACATGACCATATGACTAAATTATTCTTTTCTAGAGTGTATATGTCATTAATAATTAAAACTTCATTTCTTGAACAAAGAATAGTTACCTAGCACTAGTTTAGAGGGAGAAGGACAAAGTAGGAAAAAGGTAATGTGTTTACCTGGCACTGTAAAACAATACAGTTTGGAAAAAAATTTGCTAAAATGACACTTGTCTCATAATGGAGGCAGTACATGATGATAATATAAAATATGTATATACCTGATAACCTTGCCAAGGTAACCGGCCTTTATGAAGGAAGATGAGTGTATACGCAAGAGATTCAAGATCATCCCTTCTACTAGCAGTTCTTCCCAAATGTGCATGAACACTGGCATATCGAACAGTCCCTCTACAAAAATTTAGAAAATAAGCCTCAAGAACAATGATACCAATGAAATACAAAGAAAAAAACAACATAATAAAAAAGGAGTGGAAAAGATAATAGCAACCAGTAGCATTTAAGAGAAAAACAACGAGGAAAAGAAGGAAAAAGGTTACCTAAACATATCAGGGCGTTGATCATAATCCACATGCTGCCCACTGGAGCTGTCTCTCCACTTTGTTGCTGCAAAACAATGCTTACATAAGAAAGGTAAAAAAGCAGAGTGAAAATACAAATGAAACTTATCATCCTTGAATTCAAACTACTAACCTAATCCAAGGTCTACAAGAAACAATTTCTTCTCTTGTGGTGTCGCTGGCTGACCTAATAAAAAGTTCTCTGGTTTTACATCTCCATGCACATATCTATGATGAACAATGGGAACCAGAATATCATGTTCAGAAACCAAAAAATTCAAACTAAATCAATATAAGAACTTACAACTCACTCAAGGTATGAAAAATCCAGTAGAAAAAGATTGAATATAAAATATGTTTTGCAAATAGCATACCCTCTTGAGTGCATCTTCTCCAGGATTGACAGGGACTCAACAGCAATACATGCAACCATTTCCGCAGACATCCTATGCAGTCAAAAGACGAGCAATAACAGAATTTCAAAGAAAAAACAAGGAATAAAGTAATCACTGCAGAAAAGGAAAAGCTAAAAAAAAGTGACACACCCAGAAGTAATGCAGTAGAAGGCATAAACACAACTTTGAAGCAAAAAACTACGCATCTTATATGTCATTAATGGATATAATGGATTCAAGTTAAGTTTCATAAGTATTCCATGATGCAATCATTTACATCAAAAAAGGAAATCAATATTTGCTCCCCAAACTTAATGGAGAAAAGAAAACCAAAGGTTGACACCACAAAGAATTTAGTACAATCAATCATCTACAACTATTGCAACTCTAACTTTTTTCTCTCCAGTTTTCTAGTATATTTAGTTACCTATGCATGTGGAAGAAAATGAAACTAAAATTGGAATCACCTAACTTCAACATACACCTAAACAAAGAAAGCTTATAAACACACAAAATCAATCACAATAGCCCTTGTTTTAAAACACAAGACCTATAATAAAATAGCAGATAGCCAGATACAATATACAGGTTAGCTAATACTCACGCCTGGCTGGAGGAATTCCATACGTCCCACAAGCTTGGACCAAGCATGTCCATAACCTGCATGTATACCCCCAAAAAAAAAAAAAAAGTTTAATGGTTAAGTTGGCAATGAGAAAATACAATTAATGTTGTGTGGATCATACCATTACGTAATATTCTCCTTGTCTCCCTTTATAATGTACTTTAGGTATTCCATGACTGCCACCAAGGGTGCTTTAAACAAAATATTAAAAAACAAATCTCAGGCAAATTTATTACAACACAAATCTAGCATATAATCGCAAGCCAATCAACAATAACAAAACAATAAACAGATCACCTACTTGTACACTTGCCACTCATAAGGAGGGCCATAGTTACAGCCTTTACTGTTTCTATGTTCAAATTTCAGAGCCACCTGAAATACAAAAGATAGCAATCAAGTCAGAGCAACACAAAATTCCTCAACATTATACAATCCTACGGTAACAGGAGAAGCATACCTCAGTGGCGCCAGGACCAGAAGCACGGTCATTACCACCGGTAACTCGACGGCCAACAAAAACCTGTCCAAACCCACCTTTACCCAGCTTTCTCTCCACTTTGTACACAGGTGATCCTCCTACTTGAACCTTTCGGATATTTTTAAAAAATTTAAATTAAACAATTAATAAATTAATCCACTAATTACGTATTAAGGAAAACAAAAAAGCAAAAAAATGAAGCAAATACCCTCTCGGGAAAAGGAGCAGCGTTGGTATCATCTTCTTGAGCAACGCCTTTGTTAGCACTCAAACCGCCACTATCATCGCCCATCGCGCCTTCAATTTCTTCCTTATCCTTCTTCGTGTGGCTGTCAGGCTCCGATATCACGATCACCGGCTTTTCCTGTTCCAATTTCTTCGTTGCCAACCGAGTCCTCGGCCTCTCTGCCGCCGCCGCTGCCTCCCTGGCGACTGCAGCACGAGTCTTGACGTATTTTCCCGCCGGAGACGGTGGTTCGGAGCTTCTACGACCTACCGGAGCACGACGTCGTCGCGGTCCACTACGAAGCTCCGGCATTCTCCAAACCCATGCAATCGATTCACAGCGCCGAAAACGAAGTCGATCATTCTATGCCTCACGATGATGGATTCATGGCTCAAATTGCGAGTGAGTTTGAGAAAGAATGAGAGGATTAGGGCTAGGGTTTGATGGATGAGGAAAGTAAGAAAGTGTTGAAGATAATTGAAAAATGAATAATCCAAAGATGAAAACAATTTTACATTTTTTGTGACCCCACCACACTTCTTCTTCCATATTTATTTATTTATTTTTAGTCAGAGGTACGTAGCCGACATTCACATTGCATGATTGTTAGATCATAAAAAATCTATACAACTGTTTATTCATTACCTTAGATTGTCCCATCCCTGTCATTTAATTATTCATCTTAAATTAATTAATTAATATATCTCAGTAACTTCACTTCATTAAAGTATTTCACGCTTTTTATTTTTCAAATTTTACTAGAAAAAAATCTTGTACGATACATAAATAAATTATTATGTTATAATATAATATTATAATTAATAATTATAAAATTAAAAAATAATTATAATAATATTAAATTATTTTAAATTTTAAAACTAATTAATATATATTAATATTATTATTAATAAAATTATTTTATATATTGCATTACAATTTATAATATATTTCTAAATATTTATAAATTAACTTTTAAAGTAAAAAAAATTAGACTCAAATATTATTTTAATTTATAAAATTATAAATTTAATTCTATAAAATTTAAAAATACTCTTATGTAATAATATAACATATATACAAAAATTCATAATAAAAATAAATAAATTTTAATATATTTAAAATTTTTTAAGATAAAAAATTATTAAAAAATAAAATTATATATTCTATCTTATAAAATTATATAACACATAATTTAAAGATAAAAAATATTAATTCTTTTATTGAATAAATCTATTTTATGTTTTTGAAACCATATCATGTATTATAATTCAAACTTTTATTATTAAATTATATATTTTTTATTTAATTTATTATTTTAAAATTTAAAATATAAAATATTTTATATATTGTATTAAGACTTATAATATATTAAAAAAATATTTCGTAAAACTAAAACTATTAAAGGAATAAAAAAATATTCACTATATTTATAAATATTGAAAACATATTTTATTTTATAAAATTATATAACATATAATTTAAGAATAAAAATATATTAAATTCTCGTATTTAAATATAAAATTAATTATTTTTAATATAACAAAAATATAAAAATATTAAATACAAATTTTAATTATTTTTTAAAATAAATTATTTATAAAAATAAATATAACAGTTAAAAATAGTTTATATGTCTTTAAATATTATAAATATTATTAATAATAATTTAATTATAAATAAGTAAATATTTATATGTTACAGAAATTTATTTATATTGTATATTAAATTATTTTATTTTAAAATAAAAATTATAATTTAAATATAACAAATATATAATAATAAAATTATATAATATTGAATAATATCATATATTATTTGTTCACAATGATAATGAAAGACTTAAATTAAAGTGTGTTAATAATTTTTTTAAAAAAATTTAAAAGTTAAATTTATATATTCAAAATTTTGTCCATTTACATTACATTAGTAGAGAATATTATAGTTTAGATATATTAAAATATTAATAAATAACTTGATAACTAAACTTTAAAATAAAAAAAAGTCATATATAAATAAAAAGAAAATTAAATCTATAAAAATTAAATATTTAATTTATTTTTAATGATTAGATTACTTGTATTGTTGTATGACAAATGGCTGTATTAATGACATAAATTAATAGTATAATTTGAATAATAATACATTTAATTTTTTTTATGAAGAATAATACATTAGGTATCACTTCAATATGAGAAGATATTTATTTTTTTAAAAAAATCTTAAAATTTGATAAAAATAAATACATAATTTTTTAGAATAAAATAAGCCAAATGATTTTTTTTTTTTAAATATTCTTTATATGTTTAACTTACAATTACTTATATTTGGATAACTAATGTGATTAGTATAATTGTTAGAGAATTAAAACATAATTTTTTTTTAACAATGATAGAAAAACATTAATAATCATAATGTTATACTCTTTTAGTGTATATATATGTATAAATGTTATATACATACATATTTTTATTAACAATGTGATGACTCCCTCTCTTTCTGAACCCTTACCCTTGCTAAGGGTGGATATTGTTGTTTGATTACGTGACGATTTCCTCTCAATTTGGAGGCCGTATATTTCGCAACTGCAACCTTATATTTTCCAATGCCAACTCTTGTTCCATTATGTAATGACTCCCTCTTATTCTCAGCCCTTTCAGATTCTACAAATACAAGAAACAATAACACAAGACAGGTGGGACCAAGAGTATACAAGTTGTTTCCACTTGCATATTTTCTGTATCGATCCATGTCATCGTTTGTAAGTTAGCTCTTCCATCTAACAAGTCTTTTTGCACAAGTTGATATCCACTTGTCAAAGCTCCCACAAGGGTACATTACCATTAGCATCTGTATGCATAAGAATAAAGGTACAAGAAATAATTAGAATTAATTTGCAGTATTCAAATCACACTTTACAATTTTGCAATGAATTTTTGTCAAAGAATTTTTCACTAACCTATTTACAACGAATTTTTGTAACTAAATTTAGGACTGGGCAAAAAGTCCAGTTCTATAAGTCTAATCTATAATCAATACTAATTTAACTAAAGAAATGAATGTTACTTAGAAATAGTAGATTAACTATCCTCAACTGACTTAAGGAACATGCAAATGGTAAGATGTTTAACTGAAACTAATAACATTAGCAGAGGACGAAATGAAGTCCAAGAAGAACCAAGATTTCATGTAACTAATAACAATTTTACTACAGTTGAGAACTAATGAACGGGTGTCTTTTTCAATATATCCAGTGTTAAATTTGATTATTATATCCAAATAAATGAACACTCAAACAAAATCGCTAGTCCACTCCAACCAAGGATAACGCTTCTCTCGAAACGTCATTATGAATAAGACTATCCATCCAAGGTAAACTCTTACGATACTGATAAAACTTTCCCATTCATACTTGCAAACGAAATTTGTAAACGCACGATTAACATCCAATATAATATAATATTATGTCATTTAACACGTCAAATTTCTTAAGTTTCTTGCTTAGAAACACTGTTAAAACTTCATAATTTTGCGACAGATTTTTGCCAAAGAATTTGTCACTAACCTATTTGCGACGGATTTTGTGACTAAATTTACGACTAGGCAAAAAGTCTATTTTCATAAGTCTAATCCATAACCAATATTAATTTAACTAAAAAAATGAATGTTACTTAGAAAGAAATACGTAAATTAACTCTTTTGGGAAGAAAACATGTAAATGGTAAGATGCTTAATTGAAACATAACACTAGCAGAGTCTAAGAAGAATCAAGATTTTATGTAACTAATAACAATCCTACTACAATTGAGAACTAACGAATGGATGTCTTTGTCAGTGTATCCGGTGTTAAATTTGATTATTATATCCAGGTAAATGAACACTCTAGCAAAATTGCTGGTAAAATACATTTCATTTTTAAAGAACGTAAAATACTTATCTTCAAATATAACAGAATACATTTCAAACAAAATTTCTAAGCACAACAAGTTATTCTTGTGTTCTCTGATGCAAAATATATTTCATTTTTAAAGAAAGTAAAATACTTATCTTCAAATATAGATCAAACAAGTCCTCTAATAAGATGCACCATGGCATGAACAATATCAACTAGGGTGAATTATTTTTTTCCCAAAAGAATCATATTAACATTCAAGAATCTAGGTGTCTTGATAAAAATCAAATGTTTGTCACTGCACATAATGAAATTCTCATAGCTTGCATGAGTCACGGAATGTTAATTTATATAAGGAATGAAGAGTTGCTAATAAACTTTTTACCTCTAACAATGATACATAGCCACCATAAACACCAGTTATACCATACTCAATATATTTTCTTAATTAAGTTTCTTTACATATAAACTATAAACCATGCAAACATGTAATTTTTAAAGTTACACCTAAATTTTTATTGATCAACTACAAGATTAGAATTGTCTTCACCGCGTCTACGGCCATTTCGAAACTCTGCGATAACTCTCAAGAAATTGTTATTTTCACTTGCGTTTTCTCTATATATAAACTATTAGCCCTGCAAAAATGTAATTTTTAAAATCACACCTAAATTTTCATTGATCAACTACAAGATTAGAATTGTCTTCACCGGTTCTACGACCATTCTCATACTTTGCGATGTCTCTCAAAAAATTATTATTTTCACCTGCATCTTTTCCGTATCGATCGATGTTACCGTTTTCAAGTTAGCTCCTGCATCTAACAAGTCTTTTTGCACAAGTTGATGTCCACTTGTCAAAGCTTCCACAAGGGTACATTACCATTAGCATCTGTATGCATAAGAATAAAGGTATAGGAAATAATTAGAATTGTTTTGCAGTAATCCAATCAAACTTCACAATTTTGCGACGGATTTTTGCCAAAGAATTTGTCACTAATCTATTTGCGACAAATTTTGTGACTAAATTTAGGACGGGGCGAAAAGTCCAGTTTTATAAGTCTAATCCATAACCAATATTAATTTAATTTAAGAAATGAATGTTACTTAGAAATGCGTAGATTAACTCTCCTCAACTGACTTAGGGAAGAGAACGCATAAAACATGCAAATGGTAAGATGTTTAACTGAAACTAATAACATTAGCAGAGGATGAAATGAAGTCCAAGAAGAACCAAGATTTCATGTAACTAATAACAATTTTACTACAGTTGAGAACTAATGAACGGGTGTCTTTTTCAATGTATCCAGTGTTAAATTTGATTATTATATCCAAATAAATGAACACTCAAACAAAATCGCTAGTCCACTCCAACCAAGGATAACGCTTCTCTCGAAACGTCATTATGAATAAGACTATCCATCCAAGGTAAACTCTTACAATACTGATAAAACTTTCCCATTCATACTTGCAAACGAAATTTGTAAACGCACGATTAACATCCAATATAATATAATATTATGTCATTTAACACGTCAAATTTCTTAAGTTTCTTGCTTGGAAACACTGTTAAAACTTCATAATTTTGCGACAGATTTTTGTCAAAGAATTTGTCACTAACCTATTTTCTACGGATTTTGTGACTAAATTTACGATTAGGCAAAAAGTCTATTTTCATAAGTCTAATCCATAACCAATATTAATTTAACTAAAAAAATGAATGTTACTTAGAAAGAAATACGTAAATTAACTCTTTTGGGAAGAAAACATGTAAATGGTAAGATGCTTAATTGAAACATAACACTAGCAGAGTCCAAGAAGAATCAAGATTTTATGTAACTAATAACAATCCTACTTACAATTGAGAACTAACCTATCTGCGACAAATTTTGTGACTAAATTTAGGATTGAGCAAAAAGTCTTGTTTTATAAGTCTAATGCATAACCAATATTAATTTAACTAAAAAAATAAATGTTACTTAGAAATACGTAGATTAACTCTCCTCATCTGACTTAGAAAAGAAAACATGTAAAACATTTAAATGGAAGATACTTAACTGGAACTAATAACAGTAGTAGAGGGCGAAATAAAGTCCAAGATATCCAGGTAAATGATCACTTTAACAAAATCGCTAGTCCACTCCAGCCAAGGATAACGCTCTTTGTGGAACGTCATTTTGACTTAGATTATCCATACAACATAAACTCCGACGATACTAATAAAATTTTTCCATCCACACCTGCAAATGAAAGTTCTAAACACAATTAACATGCAATATAATATAATATTACATCATTTAACAAAATTTTATGGTAATATACCTGTACCACCATTTATTAAGATCCAATGGAAAATAATTGAAAATATATATATATATATATATATAAATTTTATATTCTATATAATAATATATAAAATAATTAATAGAAATCAAATAGTTTTTGCTTAGAGAAATCAAATAATTAATAGAAACAAAAAAATTTTTTTTGGTCTAAAGATACTATTAAAATTTTACAAATTTGTGACGTATTTTGTGACTAAACTTAGGACTGGTCAAAAATCTAATTTTATAAGTTTAATCCTCAATATTAAATTTAAAAATCTAGATCTATATTAAACTAGTTTTTTTTATTAACTATATCGGTATAACCGATTTATATTTATATTTAAAAAATTACTTATGTGTTGATAATTGTTAGAGAATTAAAAGATAAAAAAAATTAACAATGATAATAAGAAAATATTAATAATCATAATTTTATACTTTTTTAATGTATTATATTTATATATATATATATATAAAACTGTAAATATTATGCAAATACATGTTCTTTAAGAAAATAATTTATAAATTTAAAATATTTACTATTGTTTCTCAAGTTTATTTAAGTAAGACTGGAAACATAAATTATGAGTATGCAAAATTTAGATTTACTTGCACTCTATCCTTTTTTTTGTTCTCTCCCTTCTTTTTCTTTTTATTGTTTAGAAAAGTTTTAAATCATACTATTTGTTATTAACACAAAATTTTATAACATGCAAAGTTGATTACATAGTAAAAAATTGTCTAACATACTTCGCACAAAAATAAGCTGCTTATAGGTGCTCCAAACAAAATCTATCTTTTTTCATTTTAATTCCTTTTTAACTCCATATAGCTACTTTTGTTTTTTTTTATTATAATACCACTACCATATCTCTTCATTCATGCCCAAACAACCGATAGCAACAATAGAATGTCAATAAAAGATTTTTCTAAAAAAATAATAAAAAACCTTAGGTGCATCACATTACCCGTTCATTTGCTTTATAATATCTACGAAAGTTTTATAATATCTACAGAAGTAAAACTTCGAGGAAAGATTATATAGAGAATAAAAAAAAAAGATTAATTTTATCTCAACACACATATTTCTTTATTGGAGTCGCAAAAAATTAATTTTATCTCTACACACGTATTTCTCTATTGGCATCGCAGAAAAGTTTAGATTTTGTTTTGATCTAACTATATTTTAGAAGCCCAAATGCATATTTACCCACTTAAATATTACGTGGATGAGAACTAATAAGATGCAATATGATCCATATTTGAATTATGTGATATGCCAATTCTTCCATTTCCCAGCTAACAAAAATACGATGAAGTTTATATTTATTGGTCAAAGCTAAAACTTTAATGTATAATAAGTTGTATCGTTGACAAATGTTAAAAAAGTATGGCAGTTTTGTTAGATAAATAACAAAAAACATAACCCTGGAAACATTTTCTTTCGAATAATTCGTTCTTATTTTTATTAAAAATTGATTATTATGCATCTACTTACGGAAGCAATTACAAAAGTCTTCTTTGGATTAGCGATACAGGTCAATCGCGATATTATTATATAAATAAGGTCTTCAGAGTTGATTTTAAGGAGGACGAAGGGCGAACAAATAACAAACCAACACCAAATGGGAGAACAATGCTGCAAACTAATTGCAAGTGTTTCACAAATAAAGTCACGATATACCTTGATCTGTTTTCTTGAGAAATGATTACTTGAAAATGAATGAACCCATCAGCATTTATGCCTTTTCCAATGCATTGTATCAAATCTCATATTTTATGAAAATTCAAAACGTGACACTAACGGGCATTGTTTTTTTTTAAAAAGGGCGACATAAAGGAACTTGCTGATAGAGTAGACTAGTTCATTGCTGATAGAGTACTCCCACAAACCAGAGTCACGAGATATTTCAAGCACCTTTAATGTTAGTAGCGAACAATTGCAGTATTTTGGCGGCGTTGAAAAGAGGTTGCTATAATTTGAGCATCATATCATAAAAATCATTCCACTAGCAACCATGTAACTCCTACAAAACAAATTTAGCAACTGGTTAAATACATAGAATGACACAAATTCAACCCAGTAAAACAACATGTATAAACTACATAAAATGGGCACAGTGGGCTATGACTTCAGATACAGAACACATGACTAGAGAACTAGCAACTTGTCCATAGACTGAACTCAATTCAGCATTCAAATGTAGTATTACTTACTAAATACAAGAATGTAGAAGCCTGAACCCATATATAAACAAAAAGGACTCATTCATCTCTTGTAGCCGGATCCAATCCAGTAGAAGGGCTATCAGCAAAATATTCTTGATGCCTTAAATTCACGCCATACTGTTCATAGAAGATAAATAAGCAGATTCAATGAAAGGAAATGTTAACATACCAGCAAAATTAATGAAAAACTAACAATATCTTTTCTTCTGGTCTTGGCTCAATTAATACCATAGCATTGATCCCAGAAGCAGCTTAAAAAAAGTGCAACAAAAACAGGACCAGAACACCTGCATGGGATGGCAGAAGTGATTATGGTTTGTGTCTGCTGGGGTGATGACCCAAGTTCATTCCCTTGGATTAGAATCCTTTTGGCAGAGGAGTTTACCCATTGTTCTCCCAGCTCAATGGGGAATGGGATCCTGGAGCTGGTCATGTTTACCCATGTCAAATGTCTGAGACTGACCTAAACCCTTTGTGAAGAAAGAATCCACCCAGAAAAGAGAAAAAAAGTCTAGCCCAGTTGGTTAGACTGGGTCAAAAACAGGGAAACTTAAAGACCCAAAGAACTAATTCAAACAGTTCTTCTACCCACCGTGCCTAGTGAGTATTAGCTACAGTACAATTGCCATCTCTAAATTTGCAACACAGCAACAAGCTAAGAACAACTGAGCAATAGAATGTAAAGGGAGTGGAACCATTGATATTAAGAGCCAAAGACCAGGGCTGCTGACTGTATGCAATAGCTAGGTTAGCTAGCAAAGAAAGCTTAAAAAGACGAACAGGGTGTTACAAACTGATCTACACACACACGCACACATAGCGGAGTGTCATTTTGAGGGTCTGTGTAAAGCATAAAGAATACAAATAGTAGATTGCAAGTGTTATACACTTACAATGATGAGAGAGGAAACTTTTGTCCATTCAAAATAGAGAACTATTCTTACCTCTCGCAATGCCTTTGATAGGTCTTCCATGGTCAAAACTAGGCGCTTATCCTGATATAATGAAATGTAAGTACCCGAAATATACAATGAATGTATAGACAAAACCAATTAAAAGTTGTCCAAAACCTTCTGCTGTTTGTCCCTTTTGTCTTTTGGAATTGTTGCCTGTCTTGCTTTGCAGTGCCTACAGTTAACATCTAGTCAACTCATCATGCCAGTACAGACATGTGAAAGAAAGGCAGGGCAACTAAATGCCTAATAACAAAGCACTTACGACTTAGCAAAAATAAATGGTAATGCACTCTTGTTAGATTTGATAATTGTCAAACCAAGAAACAAAATCAATCAGACACAAAAAAAAAAGCATTCAAAATACAAAAGTCAGCTACTGAATATTTAGGACAAGCCAAGTCAAGGAGGGGGGCATGTAGAGTCAGTCAACAGCCTTAATATTATATTTTCTAATTTACATTCTTCCTCTCATTGTAGTGTGTACATTTAAAGACCTTTACAAAAGGGAATAAAAGCACAAAAACCAAATGCAATTGTGCAGAAAATTCAATTGAATTATATCATTGAGTGAAACAATTTTCCATCAGGCACTCATCAACTTCACCCGCATGCATGAACTACCTTTTATCAAAAATTAAATACTGCTTGGGAAACTACAAAGAAAATTCTATCGAAGAACATTTCCCAAATTTAATATGCACATATACTCTGCTGTATGCAGAGATTCAGGGTTATTACTTAAAATAAACCAAAACAGAAGAAAGAAGGTAACGATTCAATAAAAAAGATAGGTTAAATGAACATACTGAAGTGCATCTCCTGCAACTTCAGCAACAAACTTCTGAGTGGCAACAGCTACCAGCCTAGTCCTGAAATAGTGACAAGCATTTATAGTCAATCACACAATAGATGGATGAGAAAAACAAGGGCTAAGAATCCAACTTAAGCAAAAATAAACCAATCAATAACACTTAACAAAAATGGAAGAAATGTTGATCCCTGTCAATTTCACAACAAAAACTTATTTTCAACTTTATTACAAGTATGAAACAACAATAAACAGCATGAAATTCAAAATAATTCCTCGGCAAGAGTAAAAAGAAACTGAGCCTAGATCTAATTTGATTTAGGTATAATGATGTCACCAGTATCATACGGATTCCATTTAGATAAAAGATTAACAAAGAAACAGCAAGACACATTAACATAAATAAAGACAGGAGTTAAAGTCTTGCATAGAAAGCATAAAAGAAATATAAGCTGTTAATCTCTTTATTTGTTTTAGATAACATATCTTCTATATCTCTAAACAACTTAAAAACTCTCAGATCAACATTTACAAAAGATTTGATGGGGTCCATGGCATAACTGGGTTCAAAGACCATATTTTTTCCCTCTCCATCCAGAGATCTATAATTTTTAGAGCAAATATGTAGAGATATCCAATGAGTTTATCACATTGATTGATCTAGCACTCAACATTTTGCGAAAACTTGAGTTAGGAAAAAACTCCCTAAAGAGAGAGAGGGAGAGCAAAATGATAGGCATATGAGAGGCATTAAAAAGTAGAATAATAAGGACGATACAACCCATGATAGAGTAGCAGAAAATGTGAGTCCGATCAGCTCAAGACAAGAAAATGGATTCAAATAAATACAAGAAGCCCAACAAGCACGATGGCTTAATCAAACTGCCACACAGGTGTAAATTTCATATGCATTAGCTAAAAGTCCAAAGTCCAAACTCCAGCAGAATGCAAAATGCAATTAACCAATCTTTTTTGGTCTTTAGAACTTTCCCTCACACCCTCTGGGTGTTAATTACACCCTTAACCCATCTTTTCTTTTTTAATGTTAAAAGAGAGACAGAGAAAGATGGAAAACAAATTCAATATCAAACACCATCTGAACAATTGAAGCCGAGACAGCTTGCTCAAGGGTAACTAGTATGAAATCATCACACCGCAGGAGAAACTCAATTGAAAGCATGGTAAAGAACTTGTTAACCTTGCATAAAATCCAATTCCACTTGTTCTTATTTTCTGAAACTAGCGAAGCAGCTAATAAGCATTGGTACGAAAATAAAAGAATAATAATTATAGGGGTACCCACAATCGAACATCAGGACATTGAAAACCGCTCTTGGCTAAGTAATGCTCCACCAATTCATCAGGTATCTAAATAAAGGGAAAAGGGGTCGTTTAAAATTAGGAACATGTGAAAAGAAGAAAATTAAAATAAAACAGTGAATGATAAGAGAAACTGACAGTGGGAGTATAATCCATTAAGGAAGAGAGGAAATCAGAGAGAGCAGCATCATCATCGTGCCTTCCTTCACTTGATTGCGGGTTGTGGTTCATCTTCGTTACCAATCACTACTGGAAGCACCGTACACAATAATAATCATTCAACAAATTCATAATTATAATATTGATAATGAAGCAAAGAGAAAAGAAAAACAAACACGATAGTGATGAACTTGGAAATTGGAATTCAAACCTACACTTACAAGTTCTTCTTTAGCTCCAACCCACTCCCTCTGTTCGTGCTACGATTATTCGATGGGGTGAATGGTCATGTTGGCAAATTTTTGGGCTTCGCTGGATCAACTCGGGCTAGGTCATGGCCCACTAAAAATTTAAACAAAAAAATCACTAAAAGATAAATTTCATTTAATGTGATTTGTATCCATATATAAAAAGACAATTTTTAAGTTATTTTTTAAATATTTTTTTTTATTTTTAATTGTAATTAAAAATTTGTCTCAATAATTTATGATAATTTTTATTTTTATTTTTTTATCAAAACAAAGTTTAAATTTTAATTAAAAATATTTTTAAAAATACTTAATAAATTGTACTTTAAGTTTTATTGTATATATAAAATTTATATATGAGAAGCATTTAAATCGATAAATTATTTGAACATGGAAACGTGAATACTTTTTTCATCATTCTCTAGATATTGTAATTGTTGTTTAATCTTATTATAAAAGTCATAATATGTCCAACATATATCGCAGCTTATTAAAGTAAAAAAATGGAAAGAAGTAACTTTCTTCCATGTCTACCGATTCATTCGGTTATCATTCAACAGTTTAAGTTAAATTGCCTGAAGGCCATTGCTTTCTTTAGCTAAAATATATATATTGATTTTTGTATCCACATATAATGATAAATGAAAACAAAAGTATATATGATTATAACAATCTTTTAGCTGCTACTTTTAATTATTAGAATTAGTAAACCGCAAGAATGTAGATTATATATTAGGATTAATTAACTACTTTTGTTGAAGACAAATGCATAAAATTAATTTTATAATTATACAGCATTGCTTAATTGGTGAATAACATTATTGAAGTACTTTATGAAAAATTTGAAAGTGAGAATCTAGTTTCTGTTTCAGTAGGTTCACAGATTCTGAGAGTCATTCGTATATTGTTAAATATTATCTTTGAAGTGTATATTTGTAATCAATCCAATATATATTTTTAAGTTCGTGTATAATAGTAATGTGTTGTTTTTCATTAGTTTAAGAATTATAAGAGAAGGCTGATAAATATACAAAACAAAAATAGAGGATTATCACGAGAAGCTTAAAAACAAACCAAGTTACTGACGATGTTATGTCACTGCAACAAGGACCTCTTGAAATAGATACAACGTTCATAGAAGAATATGTAAAATTGGTAGGTTCTCCCTGAATATGTCAGTCAGTATGAATGTGTTTCCTAGATTAGAAGTGGATGTTGAGGCTACTTATGTGGATTTAGACAAGTCATCCTAGGAGGGGTATTTACTTAACATTTCATAGTTAAGGCATGGTTTATTTCTATTTTCCAGCGCTCAGTTTGCTTATGGTGTGTTCCCAGTTTTCAGGATTAATTCATGACTTTATGGTATTTGCATTTTAATGTAAAAGACATTTAGACTGTCGACACAGAAAACGGTGCCAGTTACATATTTAGGAAATTGTTGACATAGTTTGCTGTTCGAAATGTTTTTGTAGTCAATGATGCATAATTTTTTAGTTAAAAATAATAATAAATTTTTGTCTAATGGGTTTTCTTTTATATGAGAGATCATTAGCTGAACAAAGAATAACAACATGTGAAAATACTTCAGATCAAAGTGTACCGCTATCATGTAATCTCCATTATTTACAGGATGGAGTTATCAAGTAGAAAATGGACATTAAGTTAACTCAAACATCATATGCTCACTTTTATGTTCAGAGTTTTTCATTTTTATGCACTGCCATACACGTCAAAAACTAAAAAGAAAACTCTTACGAGCCATAGCATTAAAAAATAAGTATTTATTGACTATACTCTTTGAGATATTCAAATCTTGTATCTTGTATGTAATTCTTTATTTGGTAGACATTAAATAGGTGAAACTTATTTAACATTTAATAATAGAAAAAAAATACAAAACTTAATCGTGATAATCTTTTATACGTTAGAAGATCTGTTGTATTCTTCTAAATGTTTTTTAAAAATTTGTTTTCACAGCAAGTGTGGTGCCAATATTAAGATGGAACTATTTACAGATGCAACAACAAATATATAATTCACAACTTCTTTGATAGCATAAGACTAGTTTTACTAAATAAATTCAACTTATTTGTCATTCTGACACTGTTAATTAAAGTTATCATTCATTGAGTTGTATTTTTTAATAGTATTATAATAATAGGGACCAAAACATGAATATTAATTATAAAAATTAAATATATATTTTAACATTTTTAAAAATTTATTAGTCATTTTATTTTATTTATGAAAAATATTGGAGCAATTGTTCTTTGCAAATTTGAACTTGATTGCAAGTTATAATTGAATAAGCTATTTTAAAATATTTAAGTTTCTTATACAAGAATGACTAACAAAAAATGATTCATGATTTATACAAGGGACCACACCTTAAATCCAAAGCTTGGGGCTTCTACAAACTAAAGTCGTGGAGCACCGACATAGTAACTACCCTTGATAGCAATTAGCAAGTATATAATTTGTTGGATCAATTTACCATAATTAAATAAACTTGTACCATTGCTTTCATTTAATTCGTGGCACCGTTTATTTGCATACCCTTTTTACCCGCACCCTCTCCTACCGTCAGATTTATATTCGGAGTCTCTGGAATCAACTTTTTCAGCCAATATCTTACGTATTTTTAAATTCCGGATATACTACAAGATTTGAATTGAGCCTATTAATACCATATTGATTTGCCAAAGAATGAAAATAATAACAATAATTAGGTGTTGAAAATGAAAAAAAAGAAAAAAGCACAGCTGTGAAGCACGAAGAGTGGCAGGAACGTGATAAGTAGGAAAATTTAGTCCCTTTTGGGCACACCGAAATTGCAAAAGAGGGAGTGACCCCACGCTGAATACAGAAGACAGTAACATCGTGGTCACAGGAAGCAATTAACTAATAACCAATAAAGAAAAGGAAAGAAAAAGAGAAGAAAAGAAAAGCGTTTTGTACGAGAGTGCGCTTGTATCCGGAACTAGCAATAGTAAGAGTAACTCACTCTCCTTTTCTTACTTAGCTTCGAAGTAGCTTGCACTCTTACTCCTTCACGCACCACACGGTTCTCTTTCTCTGCTTCTGCTAGGGTTCCATCGCATTTCATTGTCACTGCTACTGCTGCATTTCAACTTCCTCAGTGCAGATGCCAGAATTTTGATCAGAATCGGAATCTCCACTTTCCTCTCTTTGTCGGCGGTACTTTTTCTCTTTTTTCATCGATGCGATTCAGCTTTGTGCTTCTGTTTTTTATATTAGCGTTCATTTGTTTTGCTTTTGTAGGATAAAGAAGAGTGAGGGAAAAAGAGTTTGATCGGAATGTCATCGTCGTCGTCGTCCAGAGGAGCGGGGCCTTCGGAGCCTCAGCCGAGGCGGATCACGCGGACGCAGACGGCGGGGAACCTGGGAGAGTCGATATTTGACAGTGAGGTTGTGCCATCCTCTCTCGTCGAGATTGCTCCCATTCTTCGTGTTGCTAACGAAGTTGAAAAGACGCATCCCAGGGTTGCTTATCTTTGTATGTTTCTTCGCTTTCGAGCTCCGTTTTTTGTTCTTTCTATTTTTAGCATCGAAATTTGTTGTTATGTTTGCTGCTGATCATGCAGGCCGTTTTTACGCCTTTGAGAAAGCTCATAGGTTGGACCCCACTTCCAGTGGTCGTGGAGTTCGCCAATTCAAAACCGCCCTTCTTCAACGCCTTGAAAGAGTATACACTTAATTTCTTTCTGCCTATACCCTAAAACATCTCCTTGCTGTTTATTGTCGTCCATACACAAGTTCTGCATTGCTTTATTGGTCTTTTGAGTAGACCAACTTTATTCATACATTCATGTGGGTTGCCATCCTGTATACTGTAGTTGGGTGTGTCCTTACCCGTTCTCCTTACTGTAGTATGGCAGTGCGTGAACCATGGAAAATCTACAATTCAGAGTGAAATTCAGTCATTGTTGATGTGATGATCCTCACTGTTTTCTAATTTGTGATACCATAGAATCGTGATTGACTTAGGGTGCAGTGTTTTATTCTTGGATTAAAGAGGTCTCAGATAAAATATTTTCAATCTTGCTCCAAGATGACATTGGCATAAATTCAAACTGCTAAATATAGAATGAATAGTTGCCTCTGATAACATTTGATAGTCTCTATTTCTGTATCTTAATTTATATTATTTCATGCTAAGTCTCTCTAATTTTTTTTTTGGGTCAATCTGTTCCATAATGGTTAGGAAAATGATCCAACTCTGAAGGGAAGGGTAAAGAAAAGTGATGCTCGTGAGATGCAGAGTTTTTATCAGCATTACTACAAAAAATATATCCAAGCTTTAGAAAATGCTGCTGATAAAGCTGACCGGTAGATTCTCCATTTAATATTCTATTTGACATGTTCTCAGCCTATCGTATGACTAAAAGTTTGTCCTTCTTTCAGTGCACAGCTTACCAAGGCATATCAGACGGCTAATGTTCTTTTTGAGGTTTTGAAGGCTGTTAACATGACACAGTCTATGGAAGTTGATCGTGAGGTTATTTCTCCCAAGATGTTATCTTCCTGTTGGGGTCCCCTTCTTCTATTTGAACCTTTATTGTTTATCCATATTCAAATAACTTGCTAGGTTTTTACATGCTGTTACATTACTCATAATTGTCTTGCTATTGCCATTGTCATAGATTTTGGAGACCCAATATGAAGTTGCTGAGAAAACAGAGATCTTAGTCCCTTATAATATTCTTCCTCTTGATCCTGACAGTGCTAATCAGGCTATCATGAAATTTCCTGAGGTAGGATTTTTAGTTTTATACATTGTAATTCTGAGCATCTTACTTTTAATCAGAATACTTATTCATAACTCTTTATAGATCCAAGCTGCTGTTTATGCTCTTCGTAACACTAGGGGTCTTCCTTGGCCCAAGGACTACAAGAAGAAAAAGGATGAAGACATTTTGGATTGGCTTGGGTCAATGTTTGGATTTCAGGTAAAAGACAATCAAGAACCGCAAGGTTATTTATATATTTTAATACTTTTTTTTTTAAAACCAAAAGTTGACCTCTTCATAACTAAGTTATTGAATTGAACTTGTTTGCCTCCTCCTGGTTTTCATATATTTGTATATGCAATGCAGAAACACAATGTTGCAAATCAGAGAGAGCATTTGATCTTATTACTTGCTAATGTTCACATAAGACAATTTCCGAAGCCTGATCAGCAACCAAAGGTTAGTATTTAATTGAACTGATGATGCATATTTTCAATTTTAGTTGTTATAGATAGCATTATTTATTTTTGTTTAATATAAAAGGAAATTTAAAACAGGAAGGAAAACATGTTTTAGTTGGTTGATCCAATGGTATTGGGTACTATACAGTATTCACTTCACTTACTGTGTCCCTTCTTCTGTAACATCAAAGTATTTTGCTATTTAGTTACAGTTTATCTTGGAAGGCTGTTTCTGTCTGTTCCATATTAATACATAAATTTGAATGCGTTGTTAAACTTTTATATAAATGCACTTTGTATGGTTTGGAGGGTAAGGGAAGCATGTAATAGTAAAACTTAATGTTTTCAAGTTATAGTGTTATTGTGCATGGTGATTTCTTTTGTTGATATGATACTGTGCAGCTAATTATTTCTTTCTTCATGCTGGACGCCTTCTTGTTGTTCCTTTTTTAATGAGTTTAAAGGTCATACACCTTTCATAAACTTTCCATCCTGAATCTCGGATATCTATCTTCATTTGTGAATCATGGTCTTATAAACTAAGGTGACATTTGAATTGTTTTTTGTTTTCATCTTCAGTTGATATGATTTTGTTTATAAAAGAAAAACACATCCTTGTTTTCACATTGTTTCTTTTTTCCATGATATTGTGAAGGAAATGGTGAAAACTAAGGGCCTAGTTTGAGAAAATGTTTTTTTTTTTTTTTATATTTACCTTTCTCACACATAATTACAAATTTACAATATGCCACTTTTTTTACTTTGGTTTCCTGTTGTATAAGATTTGTACACTAGTTGGTGAAAACAAGGTATTTCTGATTTTTATTTCCTTGTTTCCTGCATATCCCTACACATCTTTGAAAATAGTAAACAAAGTGAGCACATGGTAACAGTTTTGTAATTATTTGTGAAAACAGGAAATAAAATAACAACAAAATAGGAAATTAAAACCAAAAACTGTTTCTCAAAGCAAAGTGGCCCTAAATTTTGTTGATTTCACTCTTCCCTTCCCTTTGGAAATTCTTGATAGGAGGCACAAAATGAAAACTAGTTGCATTCTTCTAATTGTTAGTGAAAATATATCAAACAAAAATGAAATCTAAAAAAAAATCAAAATTACCTTTTTTTTTTTCAGTTTTCATAAGTATTATATGTATAATACAATAATGTGTATCATATCAGCTTTTGACTAGTATATTTTGTTTGATTAGTTGGATGAGCGTGCTCTGACAGAAGTGATGAAGAAATTGTTCAAGAATTACAAAAAGTGGTGCAAGTATTTGGATCGGAAAAGTAGCCTTTGGTGAGTGTTTCTGTCCTAATGTTGAAAGGTACTGTAGTTATCTTCTTGCGGACTAGCAGCTTGGTTCTGTTCTATGCATTGACAAGAAATATTTTGAAACTTTTTTTAGTTTTACTGTTTAACTTGTATTGGTGTCAATCTGTATATTGGCATTTAATCTGACATGCAATAAAATTGACATGTCAGTTTTAATTGAGCCTGGGTTCTAATTTGCGCCATGTTTTGTCTCTCCTATTTCGCTTTGTCGACAAAGATATATGTTTTTCAGTTCTCCTTGTATTATGCCTTGTGGATGCATAAGTAAAAGAGACTAATTATCAGGGTGCGAACCACAGCCTTGGTGGTTACTACACCAAGGGTGTAGTCATGTTTGGATCCCTTTATTAAGATTCTGTAGTCGAACCATTCCTAAATGGATACCATGGGCAGGCCATGGTTACTTCTGGATTTGTGTTTCTTGCTGTGTATGAACCATGGCTGTGGTGGGGGCCAAGGGCTGGTCATGATTGCTTCTGGGTCATCGTTTTCTTCACCAAATTGCTAGTTTTAGGTCTATTTGGGTCCTCAACTTTTCTAGTCCTTGCTTTTCCTTGTTTTGGGGGGGAGGGGGGGGTTCATGCTTTTCCTTCCCTTAAAAAGAATAGCATATTTCTTCGAAATTCATCCACCTACAAGATAAGCAGACAAAAAGTGATTAAAGTTTCTAACAAACAAATGCATGCTATATATAATGAGTACTAAATGCATGAATATAGGAAAATTAGATGCTCATCCATGTATGAATAATATGCAAATTACGCATGCAACAATGTTGCAGGTTACCAACCATACAGCAAGAAGTACAGCAGCGCAAACTACTATATATGGGTCTTTATCTTCTAATATGGGGTGAAGCTGCCAATCTAAGATTCATGCCAGAATGCCTTTGTTATATATATCACCATGTATGCTTTGTAACTTGAACCTATTTACAATGTTCATTTACATTTCCAAGAATGTTTGTTATTTTTGTTGTTTCAGATTGTTCAGAATTTTAGGGATGTTTTGATGCATTTGCAATGAAAAGCTAATTTTGGATATACATGATGTCTGAATCCCTTATCAAACTAATTGATTCCTGCATTTGTGTGTTTCTGCATGAGCCTGTCTCTATAGTATTCACCTAGGAACAAAAATAACAAACTTATTCTGCTGCATTTATTTGCCTATTTTGCTTGTGTAATCTGTTGTTTCCATAGTTGTCAATAGTGCACAATAGCGGTGGTATGTGGCAGAGCGCCTTCGGCTGCTACAGATCTGGCATACCAGAGCGGCTGTATTCTTGGCACAATAGTGCCACCATAGGGAAAGATACCAACTTTCCTTTTATACCTTCAAAATTTTAGGGTTTTTTAAGGGTAAAAAAAACTTCTAATTTTTAGAAATAAGCTCATTTTTCCTTTTTGTCCTTATGATGACAACCTTTAGGTTTTTTCAAGGGTAAAATAGTTTTCTCTGTTTTCAGACCTAACCTCACTTTTCCCTGCATTTTTCTTCTTCCTTTCTCTCACACCCCTTTCTCTCATCTCTATTTCTGTTCTGCTTTGCTGCTTGAGACACATGACAAAACCCCACTTTTTCTTCACTGTTTTTCTTATCCCCTTCTTTGTTCAATGCTCTCTCCTCTCATCTTTGTGACTTATTTGGTGTTCAATGTTTGGCTATGCATTTTGAAGCTGTATTCTTGGATCCTGGTTGGGAATTGTTCCTTTCAGAATTCCACCATTGAGTGGGACTGTGGTGGTGTGTTAGATGAATTTGCAATTAAATGCAATTATCTAGAATAAGTTTTAGGAGAGCTTATGTTTATGCTTTGTTGGTGTTTAAACCTAAGCAAGATGGAAATTTCGAGGATCAACATCTCCCTATCCTGCATGGGTTGCACATTATAAAACTAATGCATGTAAACTTTTTTTTCTGAGAAGATATTTTTTTAATTGTTGTTGTCTGTTGGTATCCTAGTGATACATAATATGCTGTTTGTATTGGAAGATTAAGTTCTTACATATAGATATTTTTGCCATTTTGTTTCCTGGTGTTGCTTAATCTTCCTTTCATGACTGTTTATATGACAATGTGTGTGCATTCTTCCTAGGGTTTTGGCATTTGTTCACATTGTGGCCTTTTCCATGTTGGTATTAAATGAAACTTTTTGATGGTAACTTACTTTTGTCAAATATTGGTGTGTTGGGATCTTTTCATTATGGCTTCTGTAGATGGCTTTTGAATTGTATGGTATGCTTGCTGGGAATGTCAGTCCAATGACTGGAGAGAATGTCAAGCCAGCATATGGAGGTGAAGAGGAGGCTTTTCTAAGGAAAGTGGTCACTCCTATCTATAACGTGATTGCTAAGGTCTTTCTCCCATTTTTATTTCCTTCTTGTCCTTTTCCTTTTTGGCTTGTTTCCATCACACAAAAATTTCTTTTCTTTCATTTTTCACGTTGATAATATGAAAATAAATTGATATTTCTTTGCTCAAAAGGAAGCTGCACAGAGCAAAAAGGGAAGGTCTAAGCATTCACAATGGAGGAACTATGATGATTTAAATGAATATTTCTGGTATAATTAATTCGTTTACTTTTTTCTTGTATACATTGTTAAGTACAAGTTTGGTAGGGATACTATTTTCTGGGAATTAATCACTTACTTTTCAGTATATCTTTCAGAAAGCTAGCAAAAATAAACAATTGTTTCTTCAAAACAAGTTGAACCAAACACACACTAATATGTGTCTATGAATTAATTTTTAACAACATAATTGTAGGTCTGCTGATTGTTTTCGGTTAGGTTGGCCAATGCGTGCTGATGCTGATTTCTTTTGTCAACCTCTTGAGAAGCTGGGTTTTGATAAATCTAACGTAAGTATTAATTATTAATCTTTCATTTTCTCTGCATAGGTTGGCTATAAGAATTTACTTTTCCTTAAAACGTTCTAAAATGATATTGCATATGTAGTTTTTATGGGGATTCATCACTTTCCTGCTCATTGAAATTTTGAAAATAGCTGCAATCCTTATGGGGTTCATCAGTCTCTTGGGATTTTTATATAGCTCCAGGTCATTTGTAGATAGTTATTATTATTATTATTTGGGATAAAACAATAGATCATTGAGAAAGAAGAGAGATAGAGAGGAGGATAAGTTGTACTCCACAAGAATGAAAATGAAAGAAAACAATACAACAAGACTGAAGAATCAGAAATTAAGATTTATGAGGCATTGATGCACAATGATTTCCCAATCTTTATTCAAATCTTTAATTGTTCCATTGAAATCATTATCGGCTGTTGATTTTGTGCCAGAGCATACTGGGATAATGATTTCTCCTGTGTGGATGTAGTAAAGAGTCAGCCTTACTTCTACTCTGACTATCTGTTAGGGGCTTGAGTCTTGAGATTGAGCATTCCTCAATTGTTTACTATTTAATGTATTTTACTTGTGCTTTTGTTTGTATGTAGAGTTTTCCATATGTAACGATGATGGACTTAAATTCATGTGCCTTTTTGTTAATGGTGTTTTGGTAATTGGTAGACAAGAGGCTTCAGGTTTTTCATGAAGTCCAGCTTTTGGGACAAAAGTCCAAATTTTTGCATTTAATGTGATGATGGTTTTTAACAGAAACTACCATTTTGGTCCTCAAATAATTCATATTTGCTTAAATTGGCTTCTCAACTTTTATTTTTAGCAATGGCATACTGTGATATATTAGCATTGTTTTGTTTTGCCATCCGCATTTATGGAGTATTAAATGATCATAAGAAACATTTGGCAACTCGATCACATCAAATCATGAGAGAGCATATTATGGAAACGTGTAGTTTTCATTGACCATATTGTAGCTTTAAACTCTCTCCTGCCCGATTAAGAAGGCACTCTTATACTCTATTTTGTAAGATTGATTTTCTTTTGGTGTTTATTTATGATTTAGTTATCAGAACAGAAAAATCTTGTAGAAATTTCCTTGTATGCTGTTATTTGGACTGGAAATGATAATTTATACAATGATATGTTGGTTAGACAATCTTTTTTTTTTTCTTTCAAGAAACAAAATCATTATATGCACTAGCTCTATGCTTGGAATGATTATAGTTATACATAATGCTGTGCCCTTAAGCCTTGCTGTAACTTGCATGTACAGGATGACAAGCCACCTAACAAAGACAGATGGGTTGGGAAAGTGAATTTTGTTGAGATAAGATCATTTTGGCATATTTTCAGAAGTTTTGACCGTATGTGGAGTTTTTTCATTCTGTGTTTACAGGTATTAAATATTTTCTGCGTTTTCTTGCTCCTTAAATGTGAGCATTTTTTCCCGTTAATGCTTTGCAAAATAGAATCAATCTCTGAAAATGGTCAATTGGTCTTTTAGGCTATGATTATTGTTGCCTGGAATGGATCTGGGAATCCAACTGTAATCTTTAATGGTGATGTGTTCAAGAAGGTGTTGAGTGTGTTTATAACAGCAGCTATATTGAAGCTTGGTCAAGGTAGGTAATAGCCAATTTCCTGTAGCATGTATAAGAATAGGAACGCTTTGTCATTTCATAAACTGGTGTTACTTATGCTAATCTTTTTTCCCCCACTTGGGCAGCTGTTCTTGATGTGATCCTAAGTTGGAAAGCCCAACGGAGTATGTCGCTGTATGTTAAGTTGAGATACATTCTAAAAGTTGTTTCAGCTGCAGCATGGGTGATTGTTCTGTCAGTTACTTATGCGTATACATGGGATAATCCTCCTGGGTTTGCTCAAACCATTAAAAGTTGGTTTGGAAGTGGTTCAAGTGCTCCTTCATTGTTTATTTTGGCTGTTGTTGTCTACCTATCACCGAATATGCTTGCTGCTATATTCTTTCTGATCCCTTTTATTCGGCGGCATCTTGAAAGGTCAAACTATAGAATTGTGATGCTAATGATGTGGTGGTCACAGGTAGATGGTAATCCAACCCTTTTTCTCTTACTGTATTTTTCTGTTTGGTACATATAAGGACAATGTTGTGTCATTACAGCTTGAGATATTTAGATTCTAACTCAGTGTTTCTGATGCCTTGTAATTGCCAGCCTCGTTTGTATGTTGGTAGGGGAATGCATGAGAGCACATTTTCCCTTTTCAAGTAAGAACATAAATTAAGTGTCTATTTCATGTGAATGGTATAATATTCCTAGGCATCTGATATTAATGTAATGTGTGATGTGTCATTTTTTATAATGTCAGGTACACAATGTTTTGGGTCCTCCTTATAATTACGAAGTTGGCTTTCAGTTATTATATAGAGGTGATGCATTTTCTTTTCTTCCTGTTTTGAAACCCAGTATAAGCTATCATATCTTTTAGATGACTCTTATGGTCATATGCTTTATCATGTTCATTGCCACAATTTCTCACAATTGTGGTTATGGATATATTCAAGGTTTTTTTTTTTTTGGGTGGGGGAGAGATTTCTTAATTTAAATCCTTTTGTCTCGTTGTCACAACATAATTATTTAAGTGTAATTTTCTATTTTTATGAACTACTGGTGTAAGTTTGACTAGTGTTCTTACTGTCAGGGTTGTGTCAATGAAACATCATGGGCCGATACCTATACCTTTTTTGTTTAGAAATATCAATTGATTTTATTTAATTTCATCTCTTTTTTTGTAGGAGGATCTCTTATCCTCCAAACCTTCTCTTTTATCTTATTGGACTGCTCTTTTATCATAATTTCTTGGTTTAACCTTCTTATATTCTTTCTCTAGATAAAACCTCTGGTGGGACCTACACAAGCTATAATGAGTGTAAAAATATCGACTTTCCAGTGGCATGAGTTCTTTCCTCATGGTAATAAGCTTGAATGTTCAGAATGTTATATAGTTCATTTTCTTAGAGAAGATTTTATAAGTGGTTTTGTGTTTTGCAGCTAGGAACAATATTGGCGTTGTAATTGCACTTTGGGCTCCAATTATTCTGGTGTGGGTCTATGATGTACCTCACTTGCATCTTATTTTTAATATCAGTAGTATGATCATGTAACTTTTTTTTTTTTTTTTTTTTTCAGGTATACTTTATGGATACTCAAATTTGGTATGCCATATTCTCAACCTTATTTGGTGGAATTTATGGTGCCTTTCGTCGGCTTGGGGAGGTTAGTAGATTGTCCACACTCCTATTATCACTTTTATAGTCATTTCTTTTGGAAGGAACTTATATTTTTCTTGTTAATTAAGTATTTTTATTTTATCCATGTAATTTGGTGGGAATTTTAAGAAGCTTGAAGTTATTGCTGCTTTCATAGATATACTTATTCTTATTCCTTCCCTCTTGTTGCTTGTTTTGGCCAAATTTTCTTTCCTTGTTGGATAGTACTTAAACATTATGTGGCAGTACATATAGCAATCTTGTTCTGACAAACTTCTGGTCTTCCATCAATTGATTAGACCCCTAATTATGGGATTGAACTTTTCTGTTCTTAATTAACTACAGGACTATAACTCTTGGGCAGTTCTAGGCTTTTATGTATAGAACAATGACTCTTGAATACAATATCTATTTCTTCTAAATAAATTTTTTTATGCATCACTGCTTATCCGTGTTTCAGATACGAACACTTGGAATGCTTAGGTCTCGTTTTCAATCATTGCCCGGTGCCTTCAATGCCAGTTTGATTCCAGAAGAAACAAATGAGCCAAAGAAAAAAGGCTTAAAAGCCACTTTATCTCGTAGATTTGCTCAGGTCTACTGTTTCACGTTTATCATCACTTACTTGAGCTTGTAATTTAAAATTTGAGCATTTGTAACTTTGGAATACATTGCCTTGGCTGATTGATACAGATCCAATCTAACAAGGAGAAGGAAGCAGCAAGGTTTGCACAGTTGTGGAACCAAATAATTACTAGTTTCAGAGAGGAAGATCTTATTAGTGATAGGTAATGTGAGGGAAAGTTTTTTGTTTACAGTTCTTTACCTGCTCTCTATCTTGATAGGCAGCTGTATTTTTCTAAAGTTGCGTGCTGAGGTGGTTATATTATTCAGGGAAATGGACCTTTTGCTTGTACCATATTGGGCTGATACTCAATTGGATCTAATACAATGGCCCCCCTTTCTACTTGCTAGCATGGTTTGTTTATTGTCACTTTGATACAAGACTTTGCTACTATCATTTCCATCTAATCATTCAATAATTGTGTTTGTGGCCCACATGCTCTTTAGATTCCAATTGCACTAGATATGGCTAAGGACAGCAATGGAAAGGATCGAGAGCTGAAAAAGAGAATTGCAGCTGACAACTACATGTCTTGTGCTGTTCGTGAGTGCTATGCTTCCTTTAAGAGCATTATTATGCACTTGGTTCAAGGGGCACGAGAGACACCGTAAGTTATTTGAAGCTGCTTGATGTAGGTGTTTATATAAGTAGTTGTACTTTGTGAGTGATGTTCCAGTGTAATATTCCCACCTAGCTCCAAATATTGGACCATAGGAAACAGCTAGCTTTATCACGTTTGACAGTTTATCTGATCAAGTTCAAAACTCAAACTGTCTTCTGAAAGGTTCTTTGTTTTCTGATTCATTTTTTACTTTGTTGTTATCGATCATTTCAGGTTTATAGAGGCCATGTTCAAAGAAGTAGACAAACATATTGAGACAGGTACAGTGATAAGTGAATTCAGAATGAGTGCACTTCCTAGCCTCTATGGACAGTTTGTCCAGCTAATCAAATATTTGGTAATATTTCAGAACTCTTATGCAATTTGGTACATTTAATTTCTCTCTAGCATGGTTGTCAAAATCTTACCCAGTTATTTAAATTATTGCAGTTGGAAAATGATCCAAAAGATAGAGACCAAGTTGTGATTCTATTCCAAGACATGCTGGAGGTTGTGACTAGAGATATAATGTTTGAGGATCAGGATCCTATATTCAGGTGATGCATGCGTAGATTCTTTTGTGTCTCCATCTTTAGAGAGAACCTTTTTTGTCCTTTCCCTGATTGTATCAATATTGTTTCAGTAGTTTGGTAGATTCAAGCCATGGTGGTTCTGGACACGAGGGGATGCTTCACCTTGAGCCAGAGCCACAGCACCAATTGTTTGCATCTGAAGGAGCTATCAAGTTTCCAATTGAACCAGTTACAGCAGCTTGGACAGAGAAGGTTTGTAACTAATGGTATTATTCTGCTTAAAGTTTGAACAGTGAAGTGCACTTTTAATGACTTGTTTACTTTTTTTTTTTGGGTAGATTAAAAGACTTTACTTGCTGCTTACAACAAAAGAGTCTGCCATGGATGTACCTTCTAACTTAGAAGCCAGAAGGCGCATTTCTTTCTTCTCAAATTCGTTGTTTATGGACATGCCTATGGCACCAAAAGTTCGCAACATGCTTTCATTCTCGTAAGCTCTCTTTTAGTCCCAAATCCTGTGCCATGTTTTGTTGTTGAAATTTGTGAATCATTCTAGTTAAAGATTGCAGAAATCTCTCCTCTTAATACATGATTTGCATTATCTTAATCCTTTGTTCCCTGCATTCTTGTTGTTTGGAGATTCAAAGCTCTGAGATTTTGTTAACTTTTCACAGTATGCATACTTAATCAGTTGATATGTGAAGCATTTAACATTCTAATTTTATGGAGCACTAAGTTCTAGTTGTTAAAGTTTATGGAATGTTCTAATGTTGTGCAACACTTGATAGAATTGAACGTTTAGTTTTGGTTTCTCAAAGTTTTCATATTTCTGGGGAGGATTGGCAAGGAAGAGTCAGAGCTATTATCTATTAAAGTGTGTCTGGCTAAAATCTGCAGAATTTTATTTTCTAGTATTTCTGCTTGAAGTTCTACCCCATAAAAAAATATTAATAGATTGAGTATATGCACTAGGTCAAGTGTTATTTAAAACTATTTAATCCCCCAGTTTTGGTGTATTTGTCTTCTGTTAATTTTTGGTTATTTTGGATTTTGGTTATAGGGTTTTAACACCATACTATACAGAAGAGGTTCTCTTCTCCTTACATGATTTGGATTCACAAAATGAAGATGGTGTTTCAATACTGTTCTACTTGCAAAAGATTTTTCCTGGTTCATCGATACTCCCGAATCTCTTTTGTTACATAAATGTGAAAAATTGATGACAATCTAATGCATTTCTTCATTCCCTTTTTTGATTATCAATGCACAGATGAGTGGAGCAACTTTCTTCAGCGAGTGAAGTCTACTGAGGAGGACATTAAAGGGAGTGAATCTGATGAGTTGGTAGAAGAACTTCGTCTTTGGGCATCATATAGAGGGCAAACTTTGACTAGAACTGGTTCTCTCTATCTCTCTTTCTTGCATGCACACACATACACACACACGTGTGCGCGAGCTGGAACAATGCACTTTCAAATGCTTATATATTTGCTATTTACTCTATATAGAATTATTTTAGCCTCTGTTTAGAATGTAACTTATCATTGCGATCGACTGAAGTATTCTTCTTGATGCAGTAAGAGGTATGATGTATTATAGAAAAGCTTTGGTACTCCAGGCTTTTCTTGACATGGCCAATGACGAAGGTAACAATTCCTTCTCCTGGGGATGATAAAGTGAAATTTCTTTTGTTGCATGTGCATGTACTTTGGTTATCAGTTTGTTGTTAATTAAACTTTGTTATTTTTTTTTGGGTTTGTATGGCTGAAATATTACAAATGGCAGATTTGATGGAAGGTTATAAAGCCATAGAAAATTTGGATGACAATTCAAGGGGGGGAAGGTCATTGTGGACACAATGTCAAGCAGTAGCTGATATGAAATTCACATATGTGGTATCATGCCAACAATATGGCATTGACAAGCGATCTGGTTCTGCTCGTGCACAGGACATATTACGGCTTATGACAAGGTAAGCTTTGGAGCTTTGGTAATTTTAATAATAATAGGTAGTGTTTAACCCAACTAATTTTGAGTTTTTATTCTCTTTAGAAGGAGAAGCTGCATACAGGAACTCTATAAAGTATATAAAAGGAGCTTATATTTTACTCTAGTAAACCAAAATCGAAAGAGCTTTTAGGTAAAGATAGTTTTAGGAGTTTTTTTTAATTCCAAATCCCCAAGACTCAACAGCATGCCACCAACTAGAAAATCATAAAATCACCAAAGCATTTTTAACTTTAGTCTTAAAGTTCTTATTTAAATTTAGTGTAGCTTTTAAGATTTAAAATAGTTAGGCCAAATGCTGCCTTAACGCTTGCCTGTTCTTTAAATTGAAAAACACAGGTGAGAGAATCTGTGCAATGCATGGGCTAAAATGAGCTTTCACTAACTTTTCATATGCCATTATTATTTATTAATCACACAACACTTCTTTTACAATAAAATACACTATTACAATTGTTGCCCTTTACAGCTTGCTACTAGCAAAAAAGATTTCACTTCCTGTAGAAATGTTCTACAACTTCAAACTTAAAAAGCTAAACATGAAATGGACGGGAGTTCCATTGTGAAGTATTAACATAGAAAGCATCAATTGAGGAATTAGAGTGAATAAAGAAAATTACATGGAAAATACTATTAAGAAAAGTGGTTGAACATACAAATGACTATGCTAGAATATTTATACAACTTTAAAAAGTCTCGATGAACTGTGTTATTATATGAACTTGGTAATGTTTTAGAAGACTACGTGACTGAATGAGGGGTAATTTGATTAAAGAAAGAAACTATTTGGGTACTTCCATCCCTTACATTCTTAAAGTGTTCCACCTCATGTTTGATTGTGAAAGGAAAGGATTAGTTTTGTAAGTTTGTGCAACACCTATTCATAAGAATTTACCTTCATCAATTTACATCACCATGGATTGTAATGAATTGAAGCTTTTCCTCAACAACCTTCTTGTAACACTCAATGGATAAGATTCACACAAACCTAATGGCAAAATAATCAATTAAACTACGCACTGTGTTCAAGGACAATAAACATTCAAAAACATTTTATTTTTAATCATTAATTTGACACATATGTGAGAGTATTACAGATTGCTTTCTTATTCACATAACCTATAGTTCATGTAATATATAAACCTACAACTTTTGAAGCTATTTAATAATATTTTTTTGTCTGGTCTGTTGTCTCTTCAATTTAAATTACATGTTCTGGTTTGATGGGTTTGCGAGCAAAGGGGAGGGTCGGATGATTGGAGATGGGGAAAGGTGAAGGTAGGATGGTTTGTTTTGATCAGAAATTATTTAACAAAAAAATTCTTTTAATTAGGCAGGATAACAATTAATGTAGCATGGATGCAAGTAGGAGAATCATTCTCCTTTATATATTGTATAAATTGATAGATTGTTTTTGAATAATTGGTCTACATATTTTCATTTGTCAGATATCCTTCACTTCGAGTTGCCTACATTGATGAGGTAGAGGAACCTGTCAAAGACTCTAAGAAAAAGATCAATAAGGTTTACTACTCTTGCTTGGTGAAGGCTATGCCAAAATCCAGTAGTTCTTCAGAGCCTGAGCAGAATCTGGATCAGGTATTTGGATTTTGATAAATGAGGCCTATAAATGTGTGTTACTGCTACTTTTTCCCTCCTAGTGAGGTTTTGTTTTGATTGGAGAAATTGACAGTAGGGAAATGCCAATTGGATGGATGATAGGAATTCCTATACAAAGAGGAAATATATATACAAAAAGGAACCGTGAAACTAGGAATGTTGCAAGGTTGCTCTATCCCTACTCCCTCTGATGTGAAGGATGGAAGCACCGTTGAAGTAGTCTTGAGTAAAATTCGAAAGAGGATTGATTTCATTCAATCCTATAACATGTTTAGGTTGCAGAATAAAAAGGAGGTGCTGAAATTGGAGTCATCTAATTGTATGAATATATCAACATATGTCCAGCTGACTGCTGACTAATACCCATCTTAAAACACATTTTTAAGCCATCACCTCAAGTCGGAACATCTTTGGCTTAATTAAGTTTTTGGTCATTAAAAATTGCATTTCCCTATTTAGTCCCTCATTTTTTTATTTTTTTTCAAACAAGTCCATAATATGTTCTTTACTAGATGGTTCTTGTGATTTTTGGTTCTCATTTGACCCCTTTAAATAGTTTGAAAATTTTCATTTGGTCCTTCTAAATATCACAAATTTTCCATTTGGCCCACATGAATATTATGAATTTCCTATTTGGTCTACTTAAAATGCGGCTCTAAATGGAAAACTCATGATATTTTGAGGGACCGAATGTGAAAAATAAATGAAAGGGACCATTTTGTAACAAAAATTTATTTTCTGGGAGACTTGTCTGGAAAAAATTAAAAATGAGGGACCAAATAAAACAAATATACATTTTTGCGGGACCAAAATGACTATTGTCGGCGCTTTGTTCTCTCACGAATAGTGGTTTTGTAGAAATATGCTTGTGTGGCTTGATTATCTTTGCCCCATAATTTCATTAGGTAGCCCTTGGCAGCCCTACTTAACATAGAATTCACTTGTGTTGACAACTGACAGAAACTGTATATCTTATTAAGAAGAATTAGGGGTGAACCCCAATTAACTAGGATAAAACACTGAAAATTTTCAAGGGATTGTTCCTCCCAAGCCAAAGGCCCTAACTCACACAATTGACAAGATCTCCCTCCTCAAACCCTTATACTTATCTATAGATAGCATGCAACATATTGTAACTAACTCCTGATGGGTAACTGACATATTGTAACTACTAATGTGGGTTACCGGTTACCTAACAGTAATGCACTAAGTCAAGTATATGTTGTTCAGAAATATTGTGATGAAAAACGGTGATTCATTGCTTCACCATGAAGATATATTTTTTCTCTGTGAGCATTATACATCATAAAATTTCCTTTTGTTTAAACATAAATAAGCTCTTGTATCAAGGAACAATGATTTCTTTTTTAGTTAATTGTAGCTTGGAAGAAACATCTTTTTCTTTCTAACACACTCCATCAGAATAAAATTGAACATACTCTGACTTATATAATGACACCGTTGTTTTATTTAATTCAAGATAAGAAAAGAATTATCATTCTATTTTTCTCTTTCCATAGAACTAAATGCAATTCTTGACTTTAACTGTTGCCTAAACTATCATTTATGTTCTTAATAATATATTCTGTTGATTCTCTGAATCAGGTCATATATAAAATAAAGCTTCCTGGACCAGCGATTTTGGGTGAGGGTAAGCCTGAAAATCAGAATCATGCCATAATTTTCACACGTGGAGAGGGCTTGCAAACAATAGATATGAACCAGGTATGATGGTTAATGGTTATGTATGTGAAAAGAGCTCATCATTGTAAGGTCTCTTTATGGCATGTGCTGAAGTTGCACCATTTATAGGATAACTACATGGAAGAAGCTTTGAAAATGAGAAATTTGTTGCAAGAATTTCTAAAGAAGCATGATGGTGTTCGGTTCCCAAGTATTCTTGGACTTAGGGAGCATATATTTACTGGAAGGTAAATCCATTTTTGTTTATTTGCAACTAGACATAATTTCTATGTTTCTGAGTTTGTCTTGCTCTGGTTTCAGTGTTTCTTCCCTTGCATGGTTCATGTCAAATCAGGAGACAAGTTTTGTGACAATTGGTCAGAGATTGTTGGCTAATCCTCTGAAGTAAGTTGTTCTACTGTTTCAGATGAAGGATAATGTGGACAAAACTTTGGAATAAATGCACTACTTTCTAATATAAGAGAATTGCTAAGTTGCAATCATACATATTGTGAAAGAAAGAAATTTTTAAAAATAAACATAAAATGAATATTAAAACTGTCTGAAATTGGTGGATTGACTTTATTACAGATTTGGGTTTTGTTCTTTGTCAATGGGGGAGTAACAAATTACTCTCTATTTTAATTTAAAGCACTGCTTTTGACTGACTTTTGGTCTACAGTCTACCAATTAATACATCAGATTTCTGCAGGAGGTCTAAGTTATCATTTTCTTGGGCAGTCTGAGTAGTTAAAAATAAATAGAAATGTCTGATCTTTTTCCTTCTTTCCTGTTTATTATGTAGGGTTCGTTTCCATTATGGTCATCCTGATGTCTTTGATAGGCTGTTTCACCTGACAAGAGGGGGTGTCAGTAAAGCCTCCAAGGTTATCAATCTAAGTGAAGATATTTTTGCTGGTACAGTGCCTTTTGATTCCTCATTATTTTTTTGTATATAATTGTATCTTCATTGGACTTTTTTTTTATTGTTTCTAGGCTTCAACTCCACACTCCGTGAAGGAAATGTTACTCATCATGAGTACATACAAGTAGGGAAGGGAAGAGATGTGGGTCTCAATCAGATTTCTATGTTTGAAGCTAAAATAGCTAATGGCAATGGAGAGCAAACACTAAGTCGAGATGTATACCGACTTGGGCACCGTTTTGACTTCTTCAGAATGTTGTCTTGTTATTTCACCACAATTGGATTTTATTTCAGCACTCTTGTATGTTATTGCCAGAGTTACTTTTACTTGCATATTATGTAGTCTGTTTTTTTTACTAGGAACCTATTGGGATCAAAAAGGGAGCAAATATGGCAGTTTTTTTTTTTTTTGGGGGGGGGGTACTGTGTAAACTAGACTCATTTTTTTAAGCTTTTATATCTTGGGCTTTTGAACTTCTTTTCCCCCTGCTTCCATTTTTGTGCAGATAACTGTGCTCACTGTATATGTATTCCTATATGGTCGCCTCTATCTTGTTCTCAGTGGGCTTGAAGAAGGTCTGAGCACCCAAAAAGCCATTCGAGACAATAAGCCTCTTCAAGTGGCTCTTGCTTCTCAGTCATTTGTTCAAATTGGGTTTTTGATGGCCTTGCCCATGTTGATGGAAATCGGTTTGGAAAGGGGCTTTCGAACTGCACTTAGTGAGTTCATATTAATGCAACTACAGCTGGCCCCAGTATTCTTCACATTTTCGCTTGGGACAAAGACTCACTATTTTGGTAGAACATTGCTTCATGGAGGTGCAAAATATAGACCCACTGGTCGAGGGTTTGTGGTTTTCCATGCTAAGTTTGCTGACAACTATAGACTTTACTCTCGTAGTCACTTTGTCAAGGGTATTGAGCTCATGATATTGCTTGTTGTATATCAAATTTTTGGTCATACTTACAGAAGTGCTGTTGCATATGTCTTGATTACCATATCAATGTGGTTTATGGTGGGTACCTGGCTGTTTGCTCCCTTTTTGTTCAATCCTTCTGGGTTTGAATGGCAAAAAATTGTTGATGATTGGACTGATTGGAATAAATGGATTAGTAATCGAGGGGGTATAGGTGTACCACCCGAAAAAAGTTGGGAATCTTGGTGGGAAGAAGAACAAGAACATCTCCAATATTCAGGAATGCGGGGAATCATAGTGGAAATATTGTTATCATTGCGATTTTTTATCTATCAGTATGGTCTTGTATACCACTTAAATATTACGAAGAAAAGCCAAAAAAGTTTTCTGGTAAAGTTTTGACCTATGTTCCCTTTTCCTGCATTCTTATATCTACTGATTATAATTTGGCAAGTTAAATGGAATGATGGATATCCTTTCTGTGGCTAACAGATCTATGGCATTTCATGGTTGGTGATATTTGTAATATTGTTTGTGATGAAGGTTAGTAACAACCTACTAATGTATTTTCTACGAGCATGTTATAATTGTACATGTATGTATGCTTCCACAATGTACACATTTTATTGTCTCACTGGAGCCTTTTCTCATTGATGTAGGGTGTGGATGAGTTTTCTTATACTGAATTAAAATAAAGATGGTTATGTTCATTTTCTTTCCTAAAAAAAATTAACACTATCCTTTGCTTTCCTTGTTGTCTCAGACGGTGTCTGTTGGGAGGCGTAAATTCAGTGCAAATTTTCAACTTGTCTTCCGATTAATCAAGGGTTTGATATTCCTCACTTTTGTCTCGATTCTTGTCACTTTGATTGCCCTTCCGCATATGACATTGCAGGACATAGTTGTTTGCATTCTTGCCTTCATGCCAACTGGTTGGGGAATGCTGCAGGTGAATTCTCTTTCCACTTCTTCCCTACTAAATTAATGAATATTCTTTTGGAGGGGAATGTTATATCCCCAGATAATTTTATATTTATTAATTTGTGAAAAAATTTGGAACTACCAAGGGCTATCAAGAGGGGGTAAAGATCCCCATAACATTGCAGATCATGTTATCTATTTTGGAAAATGTTTGAATGTGAGCCAGAGACTGAACTTGTTGACATGAATTCGTTAACTATTGATTTGAAAGTGATAGATAACAAATTAGGGCAATGTTTAATATAATTTTAGTTCAGTGTGGTTCTGAGATTATTCTCTTTTTTCTTAAGTTTCTTGTTTAGTATCTTGGAGCATATATTGCATTATCTTTGTTGCCATCTACTTGTTTTTAGTTTTGATTTTTTTGTCGTTATTTATTTTGCAGATTGCTCAAGCATTAAAACCTGTAGTACGCCGGGCTGGGTTTTGGGGATCAGTAAAAACTCTTGCTCGCGGTTATGAGATTGTAATGGGTTTGCTTTTGTTCACTCCTGTTGCTTTTCTGGCCTGGTTTCCATTTGTTTCAGAATTTCAGACCCGCATGCTGTTCAACCAAGCATTCAGCAGAGGTTTGCAAATTTCTCGTATTCTCGGGGGTCAACGGAAGGAGCGCTCTTCTCGCAACAAAGAATAGTTCGTCCATCTGAAGGCTTAATTATTAGGAGCTCGAAATTCTTGGTTGCACTATTAGCTGCAGCAAGATTTTCTGTAGCAATTGTAAGTAGTTGTAGCTACGAATAGACACATTCTACGCATCGCTTTCGATATAGCATTGGATTATCACTGTCAAGCATTAAAGTTAATTTGGTTTGAATTTGGCTTCACCTTTCGTATTCTTCGACACCATCTGACGCTAATATATTTTTTCATCAGCCTTAGTTTCATATTTAAGCTCCAAGCGATGCACATCTTAGAAGGGATTTTGATCCGTTTATGTTCTTCCTCCGACAAAACAACTATAATAGGATCCATTGAACTTGCTTTTTTGGTGTGCAATAACGTTAGGGAGAGAAGTATTACATGAGAGGATTTAAATCCGATTTGACTATGGACTAAAAGTGATACCGATATTGTTTGGAAAGATGAGCGGATTTAATTGTCGAGATCAAAATTTAAGTGTCCGCGACATGATATTGCTTTTACGTAATGGTCTATTTGTTTCCATTTTTACTGTATGTACATTATAAATTTACTTTCTTATTTGGATTAGACAGAATTGGGATAGGATAGTCTTTTCCTGCTCTTACATTCATTCCCAATCTTCCTCAAACTCAACCCCTATTCTTGAAGGTAAAGGCAGCTGAGGCATCATGGACTCGGGGAGAGCGTGTCACAGGCCTAGTTGAGTTGACCTGATTCTAAAGGGAAATTTTCGGTTTGGTTTATAAAGGGTCTAAGTTAGTAGGTTGGTTCTTAGATTAGGGATTAAACGTTTGTCTTTTGCTTTATCCTTTTTAAGAACATAACTCAAACATGCTTTTAAATTGTTTATTAAAAACAACAAATAACAGTGACAGTTCGTTTTTTCAAATAGTTTCAACATCGACTCTCTTTTTACTCTTGAATAGCAATGACTACCAATAAAAACTTAAATGTTTTATTTTGTACATTTCTTTTTGTGCAACTATTTTTTTGTCTTGCTCATATTTGGTATTATCAATGTCTTGCTAGATCAAAGCGTTTCGAGTACAATAAAAGAAAGAGTTGAAACATCTTGTGGAACTGAGTAAAACAAATTTAAATTTCTTGTATTTCTATTCTTGCTTATTTCATGTTTTATGCCAATAACCCTTGCCTTTAAGGCTTTAACACTTAACTTTATATTAAAAATTAGTATTTTTTTGTGCACTTTGCTCTGTACAGAATTATTAAATAAAAATAATTTTAAAAATAATTAAATAAATATGCTGCATGATTATTTTTAAATTAAATTATTTTTAAAATAAAATATTATAATTAATAAATAATTTACTGCAACAAATAAATTAAATAAAGATAAAATTTTAAATTAAAAAAAAATTATGAAAAGTTTAAAATTTTAATTAATGTTGAAGTAAAATTACAAATGCTTGATGTTGAAAAAGATTTTTGGCATGATAAAATGAGAACAAACTTCTAAAAGTGCTCCTATTTAATAAAACTTTTAAAAGTACTATCATTTAAAATTCAATACTGACAAATTATCTATCAAGATTAATTAACGATAATTTAAATTTAAAAAGTGAAAAGGGTCAAAGAATCTCATTAAACTTTATATTTGTATCTGTAAAAAAAAACTAATAATCTCACATTATTTTTTAACCAATTGAAAAAGAGATAAATGTAAGAAGAAAGTGAAAAAAAGTCATTTTAAAAAAATTTTATTTTGAGAGAAAATTTTATTGCTTTGCGTATTTGATAAAGATTATTTTATACTTATTGACGCCGGTCTTGCATCGTATTCGTCTTCCGTATACTCTACCAACTAGCAATTTGATTATTTTTATTTTTTATGGTTTGAGACTGGACAATGGACATGATATTTCCACGTGTAACCTAGACAATGTGGAAAGCCAGTTTGGTGGGACCAGTGAGAAAAAGGTGGCAGTTGAAGACAGTTAGCGGTTAGTACCATTCCATTATTACTAGAGAAATGCTGTTTCCTAATTCCTATTAGCATAAATTAATATGAATATAGCTTTTATATTCTAAAGCCTGCAAGGCTGCAAATACAAAATACAGAAACTATTGATGAAGGAAACGACAATGTTTACCGTCTTTGAAACATTCAAATCTGAAACATGTTTTGCAAATGTCCAAAGTCTTCTCCTTCTTTCATTTGTCTCCTTTCACTTGTCCACTGCATTTACCTTGTTGCCAATGCCAATTGTTCTTCTTAACTTCATTTTCGGTTTGTTAAATCAGCTTCATAAACTTTCTTAATATTTATATATATATATCATGGCCTTTCACCCATCAACGTCTCTATCATTCTCCTTTTGTCTCTTTCCTGATATTGTTTCATTTGTCTAAAAAAGACTGAACCACTCAGTTGGAGATGTTTGTTGAACAAATTTGATTCTTGTGGCGTTTAAACCATAATCAACGAGGCAAAAACTCAGGTAAACTGTCTGTTACTCTGATTTACAAGCACATAACTGCATATGGCAACATGCTCAACTTAAACTTATATCAGGATTGTTGTCATCATTCATTTTTCTTTCTTACTTCTCATCTGGTTTTCTACTTTGAACCTTTCTGATCTTTGCCTGCAGGAGGAGTTGCATACAACTTTTGAAATCAATTCACTTTCAACTAGGATTAACCTTTGGGAAGCCATATAAATGGCTTCATCTTTGGAGGAGCTTCTTGCAGAGGAAGGGTTCAAAGGAAGAAGAGTGACAAGGTCTAGATCCTCCTTCCACTATGGCGCTTCAAGTGACCCTCTTTACTCTTTGGAAGGAAGATATTGTGTATCGGGCGAAAGAATTAAAACACAGAGAACAAAATCTGATGCCTCACGATATCAGATTACAAGTGGAGAGTTAAAAGGTGACAATCTTACTGCTAAGAAGCAGAGGTCAAGGGACAATCTTTTCCTGAGAGACAAAATGGATGAACGGTTGAAGAATGAAACCGAAAAGAAATCTTCTTGTGATACAAATTCAGGCAAAGGATTTGAGGTGGTTGAGATTAATGAGGTGATTGAGCAAGAAGCTAGAAGAGTTAAAGAAGCTCATTCAGAAGAAGAGTCTAATGCAAAAAGAGGAAAAGAAAAGAAGTCCAGTGTACATATGCTTAGACACTCAAGTGAAACCAGAAAAAATGTAAAACCACAGGAGGACTCGTACACTAGATCTAATAGCAAAGGCTTTGAAGATTGCATCAGGAATAAAAATAGTGATCATGCTATGCAAGCAGCCTCTAGTCTTGCTCTTGATGACGTTGCTGTCCAAGCAGTTGTTTCCATTCTAAATGGATACATAAAGCATTTTCTAAAAGATGAGGATTTTCGGTCTACATTGCGTCACAAATGTTTCTCCTCCTTGAATTTTATTGAACTGGAAGAAGAGAACATTAGTGAGACCAAAGTCATAGCAAGTCTTGAGCAAGCAATTGAGACCATTGAGCAAACTGCTGAGGAACCTATATCCGCTGCGTATTTGAAAAGAACCACAATGAAGCTTAGCATTATTACAGGTTTGAGTTTAAATGATTTGAAGTATGAGTGCACATGTGGGATCCCAAATTATAAGTTGTCAGCGTGTGCTCATCTTTATCTCAGTGTGATATACATGATGCAGAGAAAAAATAGGGTCTCAGCAAAGCATCTCTTGCAAGTGTTTTGTGATTCACCTTTTCAGGCACGGACTATATTGATGGCTGAACTGTGGGAGCATCTATTTTCTCCACAATTTTCTCATTTGAAGGCATGGTACGACAGGGAAGCAGAGGTTCTAGTAGATGCACCAACCAAAACAAGAAAGCTAAAACTTCTTCAAAAAGTGTATAATGAACATTTGGATTCTGGAACTCATATATTTGCTTTATACTACAAAGATTGGCTCACTGAAGGAGTAGAATCTCCACCTATTCCTTCAATTGGAATTCCATCAGTTTCTGTCAAAGGAAGTCATGATGGAAGTTCACTTGATCATTCTCCTGAGTCTGCTAGCTCCATTGACCCATTCTCACCACAGTCAATGATCAGCAAGAAACTGTATAATTCTGTGTTTGGCAGCTCGAGAAAATCTGGAGTTCATCATGTCAAAGATATTAAGGATGATGACAACCTAGAAAACTGTGTGAGAGGTTCTTATGGTTCTACTATTGTTAAACAGACATTAACTTATGAGTCTGAAACTGTTAAATTTACAGATCAAGATATTGAAGGTTTCGCACAACGTGTAGCCATTGATACATTCAAGCCTGTAAGAAGTTTCTCTTTTCTGTATATTTTTTGCCTGGATAATTACAAACAAGGGATGCATGGTTAATTAAGTCAGTAAGTGGTTATTTATTACCTCTCTTTCGACATGGTTTAACAGTTGGGTCATTAATTGTTCCTAAACTGAACATAATGTTACCAAAAAATTCTTTCGGTAATTTTCGCTCTCCCTTTTCATCTTATCCTTTGACCTGGATTACTACAGTGGTTTACTCTTTTACATCATTTGATTGGATTGATCCTCTACAACATCAAAGAAGTAAGAATGAATAAAAATGACTTTTCTGCTTCAAATTAATTACCATGAGTCTCTTCAATACTTGATATGAAAAAATTCTGAATTATATATTTATGAATTGTATATTTAGTCATTTTGTTTGGAATCATTACCTTTACGTTGGTGGTGTTCTACCTCTTGAATCAAATTATGCACTTTATAGGTTTGGAGTCATATAATTTATAAAAATTAAGTAGCATTAACATATTTGTTTCTATTCTTCTCTTGTTCTACATGTCACTTATGTTTATATTGTCAATGATATTTGACAGCAGAAAGGAACTTCAATAACAGCTAAAGAAGAATGGCAAAAGAGGAATCTCAACAATGACATTCATAACTCTTTCTCTATGCAAAGTAATTTAAACAGCCACATCATTGACGATCTTCCACATGAAAAAGCAATTGAAGTTTCTTTCAGAAAGGTACAATGTCTGTTTTAGGAATGTAAAACGTGTTCTTTCATCCCAGTCACACTACTGTTTCACTGTTCATGTAGTGTTTATGACTTCATATATATATATGTGTGATCATGGATCACCTTCTCTGATTTCTCATCTTTCATGTGCAGCCAAATAAGATAATTTCTGCTTTTGAAGGTGAGAAAAATAGTGTTTGATTGATGTACCTTCCATCGGGTAGCATATTCTATTAAAATTGTATTTCCTAAAGGCTGTGCATTAAAAAACTGGTGCAGGACTATATTTTGCAAACATTCCGGATGAATTTATTTGTCCTCTTACTGGAAAACTCTTTGAGGAACCAGTCACCATAGAGACTGGTCAAACCTTTGAAAGAGAAGCCATTAAATCATGGTTTGAAAAGGGAAACAGAACATGCCCAGTAACAGGAAATACTTTGGAATGTGTGGCCATGCCATTTACCAACCTTATTTTGAAGCGTTTGATTGATAATTGGAAGTCAGAACAATTTGATTACCTTCTGTATCTTGCTTCTCAAACAGTGGATAATTCAAAGGAGCTTGAGTTTAGAGCGAGGGATGAGGCTGCCAGTTTCAAGTTAGAGAGTCTTGTCTCTTCTTTGAAAGAAGAGGAGAAATCAACTTATGCTAAGCATCTCATCTCTTTAGGAGTTCTTCCATTTCTTTTTAGGAGGTTTGAACACGGAAATGTGGAAGAAAAATCACACGTGGTGTCACTCTTGCTAAATTGTATTCAAGCAGACTCTGGTTGCATGTATCAGATAGCAAGAAGTGTTGACAGAAAATGTCTTCTTGAGCTTCTTCATAGCAAGGAGGTTACCCCCGCAACAAATGCAATACTATTCCTTACTGAACTTTTATCAATGAAGAGGTGAATGCTATCAAATTTTGGTAGTCAATTTCATAAGTTTGATTTATAGCCTAGTACAACATATAGGTCAAATTTTTTTGAAAAATCATCCTTTGTTCATCAACTTTTAAGTATTTTCCTTACTCGTCATAGACATGCTATCCAACATTATCAGTTACCTGCACAAAATAAGTTAGAGATACAACTCATGCATTAAACAGAATGATCTAATAGCTGAAGTAGTTAATAAACAGATTCTATTATGGTTTTTCATGACCAGTAGAAACCATTTCGGTCAGTTGTTTATCTGCAAATTTTGGATATTATAATTTTTCAGAAAAAAAATTGTTACAAGGACAACTAATATAGTCCTCTTGAATTATTATTTACTTGACTACTTTTTTGTGCAGGAGAAAGGATGTTACTTCATTCATAAGTGACTTGGTGGGTGAAACAATGTTTAACACAATGCATATTCTACTCATGTATCTTGAGAATTCTTCTCCATTAGACAAGCCCCTAATTGCTGTCCTGTTGTTACACTTCGATCTGCTGGTATGCTCAAGTAATGTTGAAAAAGTAACCTCGGTTTTCACAATATAATCATTTCATGTCAATTTTCTTTTATCATCATTAGAAATAGTCTCATTTGGCCTAACATGAAGGGGAGATGAGTTAATCTGACAGACCTAACAAATGGCTCCTCTAAAGTAACAGATGCACTTTGGAGGGGTGAGGAATTATAACCTTTCATAGAAAATTCAATGGTTAAAATTTTATAATTTCTTAACTTGTTATATAACACACATTTTATCTTAATGACACAATCTGAACAGCTGGTTTCCGAAGGTTATAACTATGCAATTGTACCCTCTAAAGTGAATCCTACTTTAGAGACATTTTCCTGTCTACCAAGTTAACTGTAGGAATCTTGTGATACACAATTGTCAAAACTCCCCTTAGTTCAACATATTTTTTGTATTAAATTAATTCTAGAAGTTAGATTACGACAGTAATGAACAATTTTTTATGTGTAGTTTCTTACCTCTAAATATTGGCATATATAATTGTAGTTGGTAATTGCTTACTTTAGAATGAGCTTTAACATATAAAATGACTCCTATAATTACATGTGACATACAATTAATATTAGCCAAATCGTCTCATTTCAATGAATCTAAAGGATGCTGCTGCATTTGAACATCTTGAAACCATAACATTAGCAGTTTAAGTCTATGCACTTCTTATTTACTACGCTTAATAATTGCTTGTATGTATATTAAGATTTTTTATATAATATGATAACCTTAAATAAAATCTAGTAATTTGCTTCATTATTAACCTTTGCTTTTCAGTGGAAATAGATTAACATATTCTGTAGATTTGTCATATGTAACTGTCTGTATAATATTTAAAGACCAAATGCTTGCATTGTTTTCTCCAACGTTGAGCACTCTTTTGATCTCTTTCGTAAATAAATTTTTATTTAAATTAAAGGTAAATGAAATTCAGCTTCTGCCTCACACTCTTCTTGACTAGAACAAATTTGGACTGCAGGTTGAGCCTCAAAAGTTTAGTGTATACAGAGAGGTGGCAGTGAATGCAATTGCAGTGGCACTTGATGCCAGCTTAAATGATGAAAAGGTCAGGGAAAAGTGTTGCAGAGCACTTTTAATCTTGAGTGGACATTTTTCTTCCACTGGAAAGATACCAACCAAGGTTAGCATCTTAAAACAAGCAGGGTATAATAATGAGAGCTTAGAAGTGAAACCTCCAGGCCATGAAGAGGAGGTTCAACAATCAGGTGTAACCATTTCACATGTAAGTTTTCTTTACTGGGGACTTTGTCATCTCTTAAGGACTTTCTCATTGAATGATAATGTTAAATGAAAGCTATTTTGCCACACATTTACTTTTATAATATCAAATTGCACCTACTTCTTTGTTAGGACCGATGCCACAACTAAGGTTACAATGGTTTTTCATTTGTGTGCATAGACTAGTAAAGTGTATATGGTGGTTCTCAGTATTTTGGATTTATGAAGTGAACTGTGTTGTGTCAAGCTCAGTAGCTGGTCAAATGAAAAATTTAACTCTCTGAAAGGAAAGAGTAGCCTTGGTGATATAGGCCATTTGTAGGAAAGAAACATAATTGATCCAAGGTCTTCTGGGGCAAGGTTTTTGTATCAATGCAATAATTATCAGTCCATTACCAAGTTTCGTCATTTCTCAGTACTTTGTATCTAAATTTTCACAATCGTATGTTTCTTGGTTGATTGTTAACTTTTAATCTACCGAAGCATAATTAGTTATTCTTGTGTACTCTGGATACAACCTCTTGACATGTAAAATACATTTCTTTTACAAAAAGTAAGATACTTATCTTCAAAAAATATAGATCAAACAAATCCTTTAATCAGATGTACCATGTGAACAAACATCAACTAGATTTATTTATTTTTTTCCCAAAAAAATCATATTGACACTCAAGAATCTAGGTGTCTTGACAAAATTCAAATGTTTATCATTGCACATAACGAAATTGTTGTAGCTTGCATGAGTCATTGAATGTATTTTGCTGATAATTTAATTAAAATCATAGGAAGATGAAGAAAAAAGGGGTGAAGAGTTGCTAATGAACTTGTTAGAGTCATTGATTGGTGATGGAGAAAGCCCATTTTTGAAAACCATGTCCAGATGTTTAGATTCTAAGCACCTAGAGTTGGTGACGGCGTGTCTAATGACTGTCACATGGTTGAGCTCTTCATTATCTATGCTATTTAGTGCTGGATTGCATCTTCCCGCCTTCTTAGCCATCATCTCTCAGTTGAAAGGAATCCTGAAAAATGGAGAACTTGAACTCAAGACTCTTGCTTCTATTTCTTTGCTTAATTTCAGTAAAATAGCAGGTTCGGCACCTTCTGCATTTTTGGTTTACCTTTTGTATTTTTGTTAAATATACTGCCATTTTTGGAATGCTTCAAATTACCATAAAAAGTATGTATTGAATGATTTTTATAATTTTGAGGAGATAATGTTTTCATTTCCAATGAAAAGTTTCTATTTTTAACTATTTAACATGTGCCCTTGCGCACACACTAGAAAAACCGTTCTTATTAGTTATTAATACTAACAACTTTTGCCAACCTTCTGCTTCTGGCACCTTGAATTGAAAATATCCATAGGTTTTGTATATCTTAAATCTAGTAACCTATTTCTTCTTTATAATAATGAAAACGACATTTCTCTGAAATACATAATGATATTTCATGAAGTTGTTCTTCTAGAACCTTTGAGCAAGACATTAATATTTTAAACTGCATTTTTCTTAACTAGTTTTTTGAGAATCATCTACGTAAGATAATATTAAGCAAGTTTGTTTTAGAGACCCTCTTTCTCCATTTTCCAATTTCTTTGAAAAGAATTAATCGTTGCCCTGTTTTTAGTTAGATAACTAATTCTGGAATCGGGGAATCCAACAGGAGTGATCAGGACATACTGTGTGAAATATATTCAAAAGGATGGTGCATATGAACATGCGACTGCATTAAGATTATGTCGTGTTGTTTAGTACCTTGTAAATTTTTTGTTACAGAATGCAGAACGCTTTTGAAGACTATGGCAGAGGATATTTCTCCCCTTCTTCATGGACTTGTTGATGTAACATGGACAGCAAAGCAGCTACATGAAATTGTGTCTAGGGAGAATCTGTAGTAATTAGAAAACATATCTTTGTCTCCTTACTTCTAGAGTTCCAATCTTGATGGTATCCAATTTCACATTTTAGAAAATTATGCTTCTAAGATATGAAAAGCCCCAGCCTAGATTGAGTTCTAGAAAAAGCAAATACTTCAACATTGTACATTCTTGTCTAGTAAAAAAATGTAAATTGATTTCATTAAATTATTTATGTTTTATCAGGGTGAATAACCGCAGGATTTGTGTCATTGTCTAAGATTTAAAGTTTCCAAAAGGTTATGATGTGAAAAATGATGAGTGAATCTTCCAATGAGTGTGTAACTGATTATTTGGCTAACATGGTTTGATTTATGGTTACATGTGCAACTAATAACCAATGCATCCCGGTTAGACAAGCACACTAACAAAAAAGAGAAATATTGAATTACTTAGAAAGTTGGCAATTTCTAGAAATCAACTGACTAATCACACCAAACTTCTTTGCTTTGTTGTTGCATTCCATCCGTGTAACTATTAACTACTTTAAACTGTTTTACTGCAAATACAATACCCCATACTAAATAATATACCATCAAGATGGTAATTAATTTTTAAAATTAGTCGAAACGTGCCTTTCTAAACCACAAAAACTGAAGGTTGTTGTTTGTTGTATTTAAAAAATGCTCCCTCAGAATTGAGATGCAGCCACTTCAATCCATCAATGTTTACAGAAAATGAAAATAATCATTTTTAAGTTCAATTTTATGTGATTCTATTTATTAAAATGAAAATTGAAAATGTAAAACCAATTCTAATTCAGATAATATCATTCCTCGTCCTTTAACACGATTCCTGTCCCAATGTCAGAGCCAAGTCCTGAACATTGGATGTCAAAAAGCCTAACGAGTAAATGGATAAATTTGATCCTTTCTCACAAGCAGGCATGCTTCAAAATTCAGAATCAATAAATATAAACAAAGAATTCCTACTAATTCATTTAAATTCACTAAAGCATTTTCAGTGATACAAAGACTAGCATAACACCAAACCAAAACTGCCATGTTATCAAGAAAGCAATCACCCATCAATATTTTTCAATTTTCTCCAATTGTGCTGGTCACGCAATCACCCGAAAGGCCAAATGCTTAGAAAGAAAGAAAAGAAAAATTCAAAAACACCTAAAGCTCTCAGTCAAACTTTATCAACCATTTCATCTTTCTCTTGGCTTCCCTTCTCACTGTCTTCAAGGTTGATGCTCTTGTACCACCTAGCACAGAACAAGTAGAGCACAAAGTCAAGAGCAGTTAGCACTGCAAGGAGGAAGAAAAATCTATCCATGTGCCCCATATTCAAGTTATTGGGAATCCACCCTGCTCTCCCTCCCCTTGCAGTGATTCCCATCACCATGTACACCAACACGCTACTCACATAGTTTCCAAGAGAAATTGAAGCCATGCAAAGGGAGCTCCCAAAGCTTTTTATGCCATCTGGGGCTTGTCCATTAAAGAACTCCAATTGACCCACATACATGAAAACTTCTGAAGCACCAACCAGAACATATTGTGGGATTTGCCAAAATATAGTCAAAGAACTAGTCTTCTCCCCAGGTTTAACCCGTTTGAGTCTTTCAAACTCTGTAGCACCAGCTGCAAGCATAGCTAACATTCCAATAATTAGGCCAACTCCCATTCTTTGAAGCTCAGTTAGTCCTCTTGGATTGCCACTAAATCTTCCTACCACTGGAACAAGGATTTGGCGATAAATTCCTGTGCATAAAAGGACACTGCAGATATCAAACACTGACATGCTGGCTGCTGGCAAGTGAAAATTTCCAATCTTGTTGTTCATCACATCTCCTTGCTCAACGAAAAGAGAAGCCATTTGTGTAAACACAACAGAATAGATAATAGTGCATAGCCAAACTGGTAGCATTTTCAACACGCATTTTGCTTCCTCAACTTGAGTTACAGTGCAAAGCCGCCAATGATCCTCAAGATCATTTGCATCTTTCTCTGTTTTTGTTGCTGCCTTGTCCATGAATCTGCTCAACATCAACAAAAATTAAAACACAACAAGAATATCAGATATTGTTTTAATCAAAATCATATAGCTGTTTTACTCAGTTCTAATCCAAATCATGACATGACATAGAAAGATTTGTTTGTGTTACCGAAAATTTTGGGTGTGCCGAATCTTTCTGCTTCCTTTGATGGCAGATTCAGGACCATCAACCTCAAAAAGAAGGCCTTCCTTGGCAGGATGAACCTTCCACTTCCTAGCAGTGGCCACAAACACTTGGGCTACCCTCACAACCGGATTCCCACATGGCTTTACATATCTATACTTCTTACATCCTGATAAGAATGAAACTAAGGCAATTACAGCAGATCCTAGAGAAACCAAGAACCCCATCGTCCACATCCCCGAATCCTCGTAGTACACTAATATTGTGTTGGAGAACAGAGATCCAACATTGAGTGCAAAGTAAAAATAGCTGAAAAAGGCTTCTCTTGAATTCCTATGTTTTTCGTTCTTCTCATCAAATTGATCTGCACCGAAGGTTGCTAAGGTGGGTTGGTGTCCTCCATATCCAAAAGCCACCAGATATATGGACAAGTAGAAAATCCCAACACCCACTGAGGATGGTTCCATGCATTTTGTTTTCTCATTGCCACAACCATGTGGTTTGAGCAAAAACCGCCAAGATGTCAGCGACAACAGCCCCAAACCCTGTTCAATGAAATTGAAATGTCTTTCAACATGCATCTTCTAATGCCATCAAATTTAATAGAATAGAATAGTATGAATAGAATACCAGAACAAAAATGAGCTGAAATATGGAACATGTTAAATATCGACCCCAGTAAGAATCACTGAGGAAGGCTCCAATGAGTGAGAATATGTAAACAGTTCCTGTCCACTTGCTCACATTATTAGCAGCCTCAGCACTGTCTTGATCCAACACTCGGATCAGAAACAGAACCAAGTTCACTCCAACTCCAAAGAATGCTAGTGTAGCTAGTGCTTGATTTCCTGCATCCATTTTTCACAACAATATTAAATAACACCCTGTTTCATGCATCTATGTTCCAATCCACACTTCAACTTATTATTATTTCAAAAATAAATGTTGAGGAGATTGTTGATCATTCGTTTAGTACCTAGCAAAATCATTGCGGTGTTCCACCCTCCTCCACTCTTCTCATCATTTGTGGCTACCTCTTTTCTGTCGCTACCATTTCCTTCTCTCACCTGCTTATTATATTTTTGGTATATCAAGCACATTATTGTTCATAGTCATAGATAAAGAAAATAACAAGTTTTGATTGTATGTTGTCTACGTTTGATGAGTGCAACAGGTGTAGAATTTGACTAAATCTTAACAAGCTTAAGTGCAAGCTCACACAAATAAGATGCTTGTATTTGTATGAGTGACTCAATTGATCTTATGGCACGACAAGACAACAAAAAATCAGTGATAAAATATTAAACTGTCAAATTGTTTTTCTATTTAACAGTAACACAGAGAGCCCCTTTCACTATGTTTGCCATCGTCTACTAAGAATAACTGACCTCAACCGCTTCAACATTCAAGGACTCGACGGTGTGTGAATTGGCGATTCCTAGTTCCATCTGCGACACGTAAAACTCTGTTTAAAACCATTATTGATATAGATAATGACACAGAGAGTGAGAGAGAGACAGAAAGCATGAATGTTATGCTATAGCATCACTTTGCAAACAAATTTACAATATAAGAAAATCCATACGTGAAGTTGTATTATTTTCAATTCATGTTATACGCAAATGTCATGAGAAGATATCTAATATAAATATTTACTTATGGAAACGAAACAAATGGTGTTGGCTTATTTATACGTCATTGGCGTTCTGTTATAGCATTACTTTTTTAAACAATTGACACAAAGCCTTGGTGCCCAAACATGCACGAACAAAAGAACGAAACTTCAATAGGAGCAGATAGTGAACGAGAAATTTTTAAAAGAGGATGTGAAAAATACAAAATATTGGTGTAACCTTTTGCGAAACTTGGTGACAGATGTAGTGAACTCTTCAGGAATTGTGTCAAATTCTGGTGAAGGCGAAGAGCAAGAAGCAGCAATTACAAACGCCAATAGTCCTTCCCCGTTGAAACTTCTTGTCATTTAGGTTGAAACTTTTTAGCTCAAAAAGATGCCACGAGTTTTCTCAATCTAAGCTCTCATGCAAACAATTTTGCATGCAAGTTTAACTCTTTCTTTTCTGGACCCACCAACCTTATTACCTCAAACCTCACACACCTATTTTTCCTGTCAAAACTAGGTATGTTGCCACAAACACTTGTTTTTCATAACGCTAAATTATAACTTTTTTCTATATTAATTAATTTAAATAGTGTAATTAACGAAGGACTAGGATCTTAACCAGTGTGTTCAAACGAGAGTAGTTAATTAACTCATGTAAACAACCCATTCTTAATGAATGGCCAAGACGAGGTTTTGCATGTTTGAAACTATTTTAACTGTAACTAAATTACGGAAAGTTAGGAAATTTGAAATTCAAGTGGACGAAGGACTTTCTTGATGCGGTATTTTTGGTGTTTTCCCTGAATTTTATTTGTTATTTTTTTAATTAATAAAAAGTCTCTTTTTTTCTCTTTTGGTTGACTTTTTCATTATTTATTAATCAATTGTGATCGATTAATTATGAATGCAAATATCTGTAACTAAGATATAAAAAGTTACATTATTTTGTTTACTCTATTATATAAATTAATAAATAACTAGCTTTTAATAAGTAATATTTGAAATCTTAAGTTTGTTTGCTGTTGTTGAAAATGAGTTTATCTCATTTTTTTCAATTCAAATCTCAATATCACTATTATCTTGAAAGGAAACGGCAAAGGGTTACACTATTTTTTTTGTTTGTTGTTTCTCGCTTTCTGATGAACGAATGTGGAGATTGATGTGTTGTTAATAAATCATCACAATTTCGAGCATAAGGCTACGTCATATTTTTTTAAATAATAAAAATCCTTTTTTTTTTCTTTTGGTATACTTTTTTAATTTTTTATTAATTAACGATCTAATAATTATGAATGCAATTTTCTGTAACTCAGATAAAAAGTTACATTCATTAATTTACTCTCTATAACTAAATAAATAGCTTCTAATTATTTTGAGCAGGATGATACTAATATTTGAAATTTTAAGTTTTTTGTTGTTGAATACAAGTTTATCTCATTTTTGCAATTCAAATCTCAATATTTCACTGTTATCTTGAAAGGGATTGGCTAAGGGTTACACTATTTTGTTTGTTTGTTTTTTATGAAGTATCATAATTAGGAAGGCTGCGTCAAGTTCGAAGAAGGCTGCACCTTATACGTGTTAGTGTAACTATAATTAGTCATAATTGAGACCGTAATAATTATCGTAAAAATTGCACAATGCCTAATTGTGAAACTAAGAACATGAGAAACTTGTAATGTAATTATCAAGTTAATAGCAATTGCTAATAATTACTTTGCCAATTTACAGTGAGCAAGTTGCGTTGAAACACCGGAGAATGTGATGGCGGTTCACGTCAGAACAAAGGGAAAGATACGCACAGGCGTTGAACATGTATTATTGATATGTCATGAGTCCAGAAGGTTGAATGGACTCTCCATTCTGGAAATGTTGCATGCAAATGGCGCAATCATGTGTGAAGATTGTAGGTGCATTACACTTGCTAGCAGCTGTGTTGCTCTTTGATTATGTGATCTTTCCTCTCATTCTGAGGCCCTAACACATTTGCTAACCGTGGTGCTATTTGATTATGTGATCCTCCTCTCTCATGACCAGCCCTTACACTTGCTGACCCTGTTGCTATTTGATCATGTGATCTTTCCCTCTCATTCCGAGGCCCTAACACATTTGCTGTTGCTCTTTGATTACCTGACCTCTCAATACGAAACCGTGCTTCTCTACGTCTTTCCCTCTCAGACTTCGATCCTACCAGTGCTTCTTTTTCCCTTTCATTCCGAGCCCTTTCAATCTCAGCCCTTACTTTCAGGGCTGCCCCATCTTCTTTTTGCAACCAAGAAAGGATTTGTTATCACCCTAAAACAAAGATAATATCAGATTAAAACAATATGTCGAGAAATTCAATCACCATAGTAAGCATCCGAACAGGAGGATTAAGTAAATCCAAAATTCGTAAGAACATGACCATATGACTAAATTATTCTTTTCTATAGAGTGTATATGTCATTAATAATTAATACTTCATTTCTTGAACAAAGAATATTTACCGAGCACTAGTTTAGAGGGAGAAGGACAAAGTTGGAAAAAGGTAATGTGTTTACCTGGCACTGTAAAAAATAGACAGTTTGGAAAAAAAATATGCTAAAATGACACTTATCTCATAATGGAGGCAGTACATGATGATAATATAAAATATGTATATACCTGATAACCTTGCCAAGGTAACCGGCCTTTATGAAGGAAGATGAGTGTATATGCAAGAGATTCAAGATCATCCCTTCTACTAGCAGTTCTTCCCAAATGTGCATGAACACTGGCATATCGAACAGTCCCTCTAAAAAAATTTAGAAAATAAGCCTCATGAAGAATGATACCAATGAAATACAAAGAAAAAAAAAACATAATAATAAAAAAGGAGTGTAAAAGATAATAGCAACCAGTAGCATTTAAGAGAAAAACAATGAGGAAAAGAAGGAAAAAGGTGACCTAAACATATCAGGGCGTTGATCATAATCAACGTGCTGCCCACTGGAGCTGTCTCTCCACTTTGTTGCTGCAAAACAATGCTTACATAAGAAAGGTAAAAAAGCAGAGTGAAAATACAAATGAAACTTGTCATCCTTGAATTCAAACTACTAACCTAATCCAAGGTCTACATGAAACAATTTCTTCTCTTGTGGTGTCGCTGGCTGACATAAAAAGTTCTCTGGTTTTACATCTCCATGCACATATCTATGATGAACGATGGGAACCAGAATATCATGTTCAGAAACCAAAAAATTCAAACTAAATCAATATAAGAAATTACAACTCACTCAAGTTATGAAAAATCCAGAAGAAAAAGATTGAATATAAAATATGTTTTGCAAATAGCATACCCTCTTGAGTGCATCTTCTCCAGGATTGACAGGGACTCAACAGCAATACATGCAACCATTTCCGCAGACATCCTATGCAGTCAAAAGACAAGCAATATCAGAATTTCAAAGGAAAAACAAGGAATAAAGTAATCACTGCAGAAAAGGAAAAGCTAAAAAAAAGTGACACACCCAGAAGTAATGCAGTAGAAGGCATAAATACAACTTTGAAGGAAAAAACTATGCATCTTATACGTCATTAATAGATATAATGGATTTAAGTTAAGTTTAATAAGTATTCACTGATGTAATCATTTACATCAAAAAAGGAAATCAGTATTTGCTCACCAAACTTCATGGAGAAAAGAAAACCAAAGGTTGACACCACAAAGAATTTAGTACAATCAATCATCTACAACTATTGCAACTCTAACTTTTTTCTCTCCAGTTTTCTAGTATATTTAATTAACTATGCATGTGGAAGAAAATGAAACTAAAATTGGAATAACCTAACTTCAACATACACCTTAACAAAGAGAGCTTATAAACACACAAAATCAATCACAATAGCCCTTGTTTTAAAACACAAGACCTATAACAAAATAGCAGATAGCCAGATACAACTATACAGGTTAGCTAATACTCACGCCTGGCTTGAGGAATTCCATACGTCCCACAAGCTTGGACCAAGCATGTCCATAACCTGCATGTATACCCCAAAGAAAAGTTTAATGGTTAAGTTGGCAATGAGAAAATACAATGGTTGTTGTGTGGATCATACCATTACGTAATATTCTCCTTGTCTCCCTTTATAATGTACTTTAGGTATTCCATGACTGCCACCAAGGGTGCTTTAAACAAAACATTAAAAACCAAACCTCAGGCAAATTTATTACAACACAAATCTAGCACTCATGTGTGAAGATTACACTTGCTAGCTGTGTTGCTCTTTGATTATGTGATCTTTCCCTCTCATTCCGGCGCCTTATCCGTGCTTCTCTTTCCCTTTCATTCCGAGCCCTTGCTAACAATGCTGCTCTTCTTTCCCACTCTTCCTCAAGCCTTTCGATCTCACTTTGAGCCCTTATCTCTGCCAACCGCAACCTTACATTTGCCAACGCCAACTCTAATGCATTCTGTGATGACTCCCTCTCATTCTCAGCCCTTTCAAATTCTGCAAATGCAAGAAACAATAACACAAGAAATACGGACCAAGTACACAATGAATATATCATAATCAACTTTATGAGGACTTTTCTTATATAAAAAAATAGAAGCTCCAACCGTAGTAACTGTAACCCATCCAATAAAGAATTGAAGCACTAACATAGGCGCCTCAGGTGAGATATGGCTAGACCTCCAAATCAAATAAATTAACAGATGCATCAGTAACCATAGGCAAATAATGCAGGTAGCATAAGCAATTTCATGTCTTTTCTTTCTTGACAGAAAGATTACACATGTTGGGAATTTATTTGTCGTCTTGCTGGAAAACTCTTTGAGGGTTAGTCACCATAGAGACTGGTCAAATCTTTAAAAGAGAAGCCACTAAATCATGGTTTGAAAAGGAAAACAGAACATGCCCAGTAACAGGAAATACTTTGGGGTGTGTGGCCAAGCCATTTACCAACCTTATTTTGAAGCGTTTGATTCATAATTGGAAGTTAGAACAAGTTGATTACTTTCTGGATCTTTCTTCTCAAACAGTGGATAATTCAAAGGAGCTTAATTTGAAAGTGAGGGATGAGACTTCCATTTTCAATTTAGAGAGTCTTGTCTCTTCTTTGAAAGAAGGGGAGAAATCAACTTTTGCTAAGCATCTCATCGAGTTCTTCCATTTCTTTTTAGGAGCTTTGAACAGGGAAATGTGGAAGAAAAATCACACGTGGTGTTACTCTTGCTAAATTGTATTCAAGCAGACTCTGGTTGCATGTATCAGATAGCAATCAGATAGCAATAAGTGTTGACAGAAAATGTCTTATTGAGCTTCTTCACAGCAAGGAGGTTACCCCAGCAACAAATGCAATACTATTCCTCACTGAACTTTCATCAATGAAGCGTAAATGCTATAATATTTTGGTAGCTAATTTCATTGGCAAATTTATTATAATATTGTAAATTAAAAAAACAATTTATTATTTTATAACAAATCTGAAATAATTTTATAATCTGGAGTTTTTTTCGCCACGTGAATTAATTTTTTGCCATAACAGCTGGCGAAAGTAATTAATTTTTAAATTTATTTACGAAATATGAAATATGACTTCTTAGAGCGGTTACCTTAAAACCACTCTCATAACTCTATTTTAGAGAGCGGTTCCTTATGAACCGCTTTGAAATTTCAATATTAGAGAGCGGTTCCATTTGAACTGCTTTCAAAAGTCATTTTAGTGAGCGATTCCATATTAACCGCTTTCAGAAGTACATATTAGAGAGGTCCTGCCGGAACCGCTCTCTTAGATTTAAAATGACGGCTGAGGAGATTTTGATACATGTGGCAACATCTGAGATGATTCGCGCTGCTACTGGCGAAAGATTTTGATACATGTGGCAACATCTGAGATGATTCGCGCTGCTACTGGCGAAAGTTTATTTCGCCCTGTAGTTAGCGAAATCGTTCAACTTTTATTTAAATATAAAACTCTACTTACTGCATAAAATTAAATTACATTTTTATTAAGTGGGGGTGAGTGAAGAATTTGCTGAAAGTTTATTAAAGGTTAGTAAAAGGAATTTAAAATTTAAATAGTTTTTTATTTATTTATATATAGATTAATATGTTTTTAGAAAAAATGAAATGTGATATAGTTAATTAAAATATAAAATTATAATTAATTGTTAAGAAGATAATTAAGATTTATAAAATTTGTTTACAGGAATTATTATAGATATTTATTAAAATACAGAATAATAAAAATTGAGTTAAATAAAATAATTATATAAAACTAAATATAATAATTTATACTTAGTTTGATTGTAATAAATAATTTTTACACCTATATTGAAGTAAAATTTTAAAATTGTAAAATTTTAAATGCAGTAATCATAATTTATATGAAATGTATGTATACAATTTGTATGTAAATAATAAAATTTTTTACTTTTAAAAACGTAATATTATTTATATGATTAAAAACTAAATGTAATATATGTAAATTTAAATTAGAAAAATGAAAAAAAAAATACAATTTAATTTTATGCCAGTAATTAGAGTTTTGTATTTATATAAAGTTTATGTAGATTTAAATTAGAAATATAAAAAAATAAAAATGTAATTTAATTTTATGCAGTAAGTAGAGTTTTGTATTTAAATAAAAGTTGAACGGTTTCGATAAACTTTCGCCAGTAACAGCGATTTTAAATCTAAGAGCGGTTGATTAGGAACCGCTCTCTAAAATGGAGTTATGAGAGCGGTTCTATTTGAACCGCTCTCTAAAATAGAGGTATGATGAACCGCTCTCTAATATTGTTAAATTTACAGATCTTCCTATTGAAGATTTCGCTCAAAGTGTAGCCATTGATACATTCAAGCCTCTGAGAAATTTCTCTTTTCTGTATATTTTTTGCCTGGAAAATTACAAACAAGGGATTCATGGTCAATTCAGTCGGTAAGTGGTTATTTATTACCTCTCTTTGGACATGGTTAACAGTTGGGCCATTAATTGTTCCTAAACTGAACATATGTAACCAAAAAATTCTTTTGGTAATTTTTGCTCTCTTTTTTCATCTTATCCTTTGATCTGGATTAATGTAGTGGTTTACTCTCTTACATCATTTGATTGGGTTGATCCTCTACAACACCAAAGAAGTAAGAATGAATAAAAATGACTTTTCTGCTTCAAATTAATTACCGAGTAGTCTTCAATGCTTGATATGAAAAAATTCTGAATTATATATTTATGAATCGTATATTTAGTCATTCTGTTTGGAATCATTACCTTTATGTCGGTGGTTCTACCTCTTGAATCAAAGTATGCACTTCATAGGTTTGGAGTCATATAATTTATAAAAATTAAGTAGCATTAACATATTTGTTTCTATTCTTCTCTTGCTTTACGTGTCACGTGTGTTTATATTGTCAATGATATTTGACAGCAGAAAGGAACTTCAATGACAGCTAAAGCAGAATGGCAAAAGAGGAATCTCAACGATGACATTCATAAATCTTTCTCTATGCAAAGTAATTTAAACAGCCACATTATTGACGATTTTCCACATGAAAAAGCAAATGAACTCTCTCAGAAAGGTACAATGTCTGTTTTAGAAATGTAAAACATGTTCTTTCATCCCAGTCACACAACTGTTTTACTGTTCATGTAGTGTTTATGACTTCATATATATATATATATATATGTGATAATGGATCACCTTCTCTGATTTATCTTCTTTCATGTGCAGCCAAATAAGATAATTTCTGCTCTAGAAGGTGAGAAAAATAATGTTTGATGGATGTACCTTCCAAAAAAATCATATTAACATTCAAGAATACAGGTGTATTGACAAAAATCAAATATTTATTCTCATAGCTTGCTGAATGTATCTTCGTTTGTAGTTTAAATAAGGGGTGAAGAGTTGCTAATAAACTTGTTAGAGCCTCTAACAATGATACACAACCACCATAGACATCAGTCAAAGCATACTCAATATATTTTCTTAACAACATTTCTTTACATGTAAACTATCAGCCATGCAAATATGTAATTTTTAAAGTCACAAATAAAATTTTCATTGATCTGCAAGATTAGAATTGTCATAACTATGTCTACGGCTAATCTCAGCAGCTATGGCTATCAACAAATTTCTATTTCCACTTGCATTTTCTTTATATTGACCGAGGTCACCATTTTGCAAGTTAGCTCCGGCACTAGACAAGAGTTCTTGCACAAGTGCATGTCCACCCATCAGAGCTCCCCACAAGGGTACGTTACCATGAGCATCTGTATGCAAATTAATAATCAGAAGTAACGAGAATAAAGGTACAATAAATAATCAGAATAGTTTTGCTGTGATCCAACCAAATTACCTCTGAGGTTCGGATCAGCTCCGTGTGTCAACAAAGTACTGACACAATTCATGTTTCCTTTTGAGGCTGCTGCATTCTGATTTTTCAAACTAATTAATCAACTTGGTTAAAAAGAATAGAGAATTCAAAAGATAAGGTATTTTACTTACTAAAGCTGTGTCTCCTCTCTCGTCCAATTTATCTTTATCCCAGCCCCATTTCAGCAATTGTTCTAATAATGAATCATATCCCATAGATGCAGCACAACAAAGACTCAACGGTAGGTCCATCTTACCACAAGTTAACTTTCCATCCATATCCAGTATACTTTCCTTTATGGTTTCCCTTGCTGATAAGTTCTGTTACATGGAAACCAAATCAGTTTAAAAACTTATGACATATAACATGTGAGTGGACTATATCTACTCTTGGCTCTCATTCTTACCTTAAAAAAATTATTCATCATTGCATTTACCTCTGCATCTTCCAAGTAGGATTGAATGAATTTTAAGAAACGTTTACTCTTTACCTTCAATAAAGTGGTCGTTACCGTTGTTCTAATAGTAAAAGGCTGCAGCCTGTTCAACAACACACCAATATCGCCACAAATGTAACCAGGAGCTATGGTTTCTGTCACGGTTGTTTTAGTTCCATTAGCTTGGGTTATCACAATTTCCTGACAAACAATTTAGAATTTAAAAGAAATCCTCATAACAAACCAAACTTAAGAGTGCATGAACACATCAAAATTTGATATTATATAAAAAAGGCTTCAAGCATCTCAACGAACCAAACCTACCACATCACCATCGACTAGTATGAAGAAGGTCTCAGGCATCTCATTACGTAGTATTATATCTTCTTGCGGTGGAAAAGACTCAACTTTCAACCTCGAGAAGACCTTGTAAATATAATTTAAACAGTAATTAATAAAATTGAAACTGATATAAAAAAATCTAAATTATAAATCATAAGATGAGATGAAATTTTATAATTACCGACGGAAAAATCAAGTCTAGGGACATTCCTTCAAATAAGTAAACAGTGTTCATCGTCTCTTCGAACCGGCGTGCTAAAACACTGGTTCTGAGTGTTCTTGGAAATGAATTAACGATTCCTTGGAACTCCAATCCCTTGTATTTTAAATCTAAATGTTGGATCATGGGACGTGATACATTATCTTCTACATTGTTGATACAAGTAAATCTTGTAATTTTTTCCATCGCACGTCTCTGAGAGTTAACAAGAAAACTAATTTGTTTAATATAAAAATACAACACAGTTAAGTTATTCAAAACGATTATTGTAACAAATGAATATTTTACTTACAAGTTTTCGAGTTTGACCGTAATGAAACAATATGCTCATGCCACCAACGATGTACGTAGTAAATACAATATTAAAAAGCATAAACAGACTACAAAAACACCATTTCTTCTCTATTTGTTGGATGTATGTCTTCGTAACCAACTGTGGTTAGAGTAGACAATGACCAATAAATTGCTGCTACATATCTTGTTGCGAAACCTTCATGATTTGACACTCTCATCCATATTCTAATTGGATCGTGAAATTTGGCAACAATACGATAAAATAAACATGCATTTAAGTGCACTACAAAGTATGTAATCTGTGAAAAAAAAAAATTCAGCATTAATATTGGGTTGCAAGTATACCTAATAAATTTAAACTAAAGAACTTACGTGTAAAAGTTTGATCAGTTGAAGCCAGCCATAATCAAAAACAGTGTTTGTCTGGAGCCTGTGTAACATGACAGTAATATCCTTTAATAATATATAATTAAAAATAAAATTATATGTAATATGACAGTAATATCCTTTAATAATAAAATTATATGTAATATGACAGTAATATCCTTTAATAATATATAATTAAAAATAAAATTATATATATAATTTAAGTAAAGAATTGAATGTTACCTGAAGATATGTAGATTAACTCTTCTCAACTGACTCACGGAAGAAAACATGTAAAATATATAAACCCCAATATACATTACTGGTACAGAGGCGCTAGTAACAGCAGCAGAGGCAGAGATGAAGTCGAAAAAAAACCAAGATTTCAGATAAGTAAGAACAACCATGCGACGATGGAAAACTAACAAACGGGTGTTTTTGTCCATGTATGCTGTGTTAAATTTAATCATTACATCCAGGTAAAGGAATCCTCCAACAAAACCGTTGGTCCACTTTAACCAAGGATAACGCTCCTCATGGAACGTGATAATGACGGGGACTATCCATCCAACGTAAACTCCTACTATAGATAAAACTTTCCCATCCATACCTACACGTAATTTGTAAATACATGTAATATATAATAAACGTAATTTGTAAACACATGTAATATATAATATAATGTAATATTAAGTCATTTGTATACCTGTACCACCATTTGTTAGGATCGAATGGTTCAATTTGAAGCAATGGTTGAATTAACGTAAGCAATGGTTGAAGTGAATTTATCAAGCACTGAAGTAAATTTATCACGTTCAACCCAGCTCCCAGAGTGGCGGTGAATGGCATGTTGAGCTCTTCTCTTACGCAGAAAAACAGAGTAAAGCTCCTCTCTTACGCAGAAAAACAGAGTATTGGAATGGTCGAGAAAGAAAATGGAAAGCTTCCTCTTGTATGTACGTATATGTTGTCCTTCCCCTACACCTGACAGAGCAGAGCAGAGTCGGATTGCTGGCCAGCCCATTTTCTCTGTTGCGCTGCGTGCGTGAGTGAGTGACGGTTGAAGAATGTGTCCTTTCTTCGGTAAAAACACTACAAACATGGCCGGTAGAAGACAAAAGAAAATAAAATAAAAAATTAGAATTATATATATATATATATATATATATATATATAATTTTTATATTCTAAATAAGAATATATAAAATATAGAAAAAAAACAGAGAGAATTTAATTAATTTTTTTTTGTATTTTAAAATTTTAAATTTGAATAATGTATTACATTTATATATTTATATTTAAAAAATTACTTATGTTTGGATAATTGTTAGAGAATTAAAAAATAAAAAAAAATTAACAATATTAATAAGAAAATATTAATAATCATAATTTTATAATTTTTTTAATGCATATTATATATATATATATATGTGTGTGTATGTATGTATAACTGCAAATATTATGCAGATACATATATTTTAAGAAAATGATTTCTAAATTTAAAATATTTACTGTTATTTCTCAAGTTTATTTAAGTAAGACTGTTAAGATAAATCATGGGCAAATTTATTATAATATTGTAAATTAAAAAACAATTTATTATTTTATAACAAATATGAAACAATTTCACGTGAATCAATTTTTCGTTAGAACGGCTGACGAAAGTAATTAATTTTTGAAATATGACTTCTTAGAGTGGTTATCTTAAAACCGCTCTCATAAATCTATTTTAGAGAGCGGTTCAAATAGAACCGCTCTCCTAACTTCATTTTAGAGAGCGATTCCTAATGAACCGCTCTTAGATTTAAAATCGTGCCCGCTGCTACTGGCCAAAGTTTATCGAAACCGTTCAACTTTTATGTAAATACAAAACTCTACTTACTGCATAAAATTAAATTACATTTTTATTTTTTTATATTTTTAATTTAAATCTACATAAATTTTATATAAATACAAAACTCTACTTACTGCATAAAATTAAATTACATTTTTATTTTTTTATATTTTTAATTTAAATCTACATAAATTTTATATAAATACAAAACTCTAATTACTGGCATAAAATTAAATTGTATTTTTTTTTTCATTTTTCTAATTTAAATTTACATATATTACATTTAGTTTTTAATCATATAAATAATATTACGTTTTTAAAAGTAAAAAATTTTATTATTTACATACAAATTGTATACATACATTTCATATAAATTATGATTACTGCATTTAAAATTTTACAATTTTAAAATTTTACTTCAATATAGGTGTAAAAATTATTTATTACAATCAAACTAAGTATAAATTATTATATTTAGTTTTATATAATTATTTTATTTAACTCAATTTTTATTATTCTATATTTTAATAAATATTTATAATAATTCATGTAAACAAATTTTATAAATCTTAGTTATCTTCTTAACAATTAATTATAATTTTATATTTTAATTAACTGTATCACATTTCATTTTTTCTAAAAACATATTAATCTATATATAAATAAATAAATAACTATTTAAATTTTAAATTCCTTTTACTAACCTTTAATAAACTTTCAGCAAATTCTTCACTCACCCCCACTTAATAAAAATGTAATTTAATTTTATGCACTAAATAGAGTTTTGTATTTAAATAAAAGTTGAACGGTTTCGCTAACTGCAGGGCGAAATAAACTTTCGCCGGTAGCAGCGCGAATCATCTCAGATGTTGCCACGTGTATCAAAATCTCCTCAGCTGTCCATTTTAAATCTAAGAGAGCGGTTCCGGCAGAACCGCTCTCTAATATGGAACCGCTCACTAACATGACTTTCGAGAGCGGTTCAAATGGAACCGCTCTCTAATATTGAAATTTCAGAGCGGTTCCTATGAATCGCTCTCTAAAATAAAGTTATGAGAGCGGTTTTATGGTAACCGCTCTAAGAAGTCATATTTCATAAATAAGTTCAAAAATTAATTACTTTCACCAGCCGTTATAGCAAAAAATTGATCCACGTGGTAAAAAAAATCCCAGATTGAGAAATTGTTTCAGATTTGCTATAAAATAATAAATTATTTTTTAATTTACAATATTATAATAAATTTGCCTAAATCATGAGTATGCAATTTAGATCTCCTTGCAGTGCACTGTGTTCCTTTTTTGTTCTCTCTTTTTTACTATTGTTTAGAAAAGTTTTAAATACTACTATTTGTTATTAACACTCAAAATTTTATAAGATGCGAAGTTTATTACGTGACAAGAGTTTGTCTAATATGCTCCTCACAAATACGTGCTTTTATCTTTTTAATCTCTTAACTTTTTTTTCGAACCAAATAAAATCTATCTTTTCTAATTTTTTTAATTCTTGAATTCCATATCGCTACTTCTTTCTTTTTCTATTATAATGCCACTGTCATATTTCTTCCTTCATGCCCAACCTGTGGTAGCCACAATAGAATGCCAATAAGAAATTCTTCTAAAAAAAATAATAAAAAACCTTCATAACGTGTACCATGTTACCCGTTCATTAGCTTTATAATATATACGGAGATAGAAGCAAAAAAAAGATTAATTCTAACCCGACACACACATTCTTCTATTGGAGTCAAAAAAAAGTTTCCATTTTGTTTTGATCTGACTATATTTCGGAAGCCCAAATGCATATTTACCCACTTAAATATAAAGTGGATGAGAACTAATAAGATACAATATGATCCAAATTTAAATTTTATGACATGCCAATTCTCCCATTTTTTCAACTAGCAAAACTAAAATGAAGTTTATATTTATTTTTCAAAGTTAAAACTTTAGTATATAATAATTTGTATCTTTGACAAATGTTAAAAAAACATATGGCAGCTTTGTTAGATAAATAACAAAAAACATAACATGGAAAAAATATTTCGTTCTTATTTTTATTAAAAATTGATTATTATGCATCTACTTACGGAAACAATGACAAAAGTCTTCTTTGGATTAAAACGCGATATTATTATATAAATAAGGTCTTCAGAGTTGATTTTAAGGAGGACGATTTTAAGGAGAACGAAGGGGGAACAAACATCACACCACCAAATGGGAGAACAATGTTGCAGACTAATTGCAAGTGTTTCACAAATAAAGTCACGATATACCTTAATCTGTTTTCTTGAGAAATGATTACTTGAAAATGAACACATTAGCATTTATGCCTTTTCCAATGCATTGTATCAAATCCCATACTATATGAAAACTCAAAACCAAAGGGAAAACGTGACACTAACGGGCATTGTTTTTTCAAAAAAGGACGACATAAAGAAACAGTAGACTAGCTCATTGCTGATAGTGTCCCACAAACCAGGGTCACAAGATATTTCAAGCACCTTTAATGTTAGTGGCGAACAATTGCAGTGTTTTGGCGGCGTTGAGAAGAGGTTGCTATACTTTGAGCATCATATCATAAAAATCGTTCCACTAACAACCATGTAACTCTTACAAAACAAATTTAGCAACTAGTTAAATACAAAGAATGAAACAAATTCAACCCAGTAAAACAACGTGTATAAACTACATAAAATTGGCACAGTGGAATGACTTCAGATACGGAACACATGACTAGAGAATTAGCAACTTGTCCATAGACTGAACTCAATTCAGCACTCAAATGCAGTATTACTTACTAAATACAAGAATGTAGAAGCCTGAACCCATATATAAACAAAAAAGACTCATTCATCTCGAGTAGCCGGATCCAATCAAGTAGAAGGGCTATCAGCAAAATATTCTTGATGCCTTAAATTCACGCCATACTGTTCATAGAAGATAAATAAGCAGATTCAATGAAAGGAAATGTTAACATACCAGCAAAATTAATGAAAAACTAATAATATCTTTTCTTCTGGTCTTGGCTCAATTAATACCATAGCATTGATCCCAGAAGAAGCTTAAAAACAGTGCAACAAAAACAGGACCAGAACACCTGCATGGGATGGCAGAAGTGGTTATGGTTTGTGTCTGCTGGGGTGATGCCCCAAGTTCATTCCCTTGGATTAAAATCCTTTTGGCAGAGGAGTTTACCCATTGTTCTCCCAGTTCGATGGGGAATGGGATCCTGGAGCTGGTCATGTTTACCCATGTCAAAACCCAGCTGGTTAGACTGGGCCAAAAACAGGGAAACTTAAAGACCCAAAGAAATAATTCAAACAGTCTTCTACCCACCCTGCCTAGTGAGTATTAGCTACAGTATGATTGCCATCTTCTCTAAATTTGCAACACAGCAACAAGCTAAGAACAACTGAGCAATAGAATTTAAAGGGAGTGGAACCATTGATATTAAGAGCCAAAGACCAGGGCTGCTGACTGTATGCAATAGCTAGGTAAGCTAGCAAAGAAAGCTTAAAAAGACGAATGGGGTGTTACAAACTGATCTATATATATTTACTGACATGTGAAAGAAAGGCAGGGCAACTAAATGACTAATAACAAAGCACTTACGACTTAGCCAAAATAAATGGTAATGCACTCTTGTTAGATTTGATCATTGTCAAACCAAGAAACAAAATCAATCAGACACACAAAAAAAAAAAAAAAAAAAAAAACATTCAAAATACAAAAGTCAGCTACTGAATATTTAGGACAAGCCAAGTCAAGGAGGGGGGCGTGTGGAGTCAGTCAACAGCCTTAATATTATATTTTCTAATTTACATTCTTCCTCTCATTGTAGTGTGTACATTTAAAGACCTTTACAAAAGGGGATAAAAGCACAAAAATCAAATGCAATTGTGCAGAGAATTCAATTGAATTATTTCATTGAGTGAAACAATCAGGCACTCATCAACTTCACCCGCATGCATGAACTACCTTATATAAAAAATTAAATACTGCATGAGAAACTAGAAAGAAAATTCTATCGAAGAACATTTCCCAAATTTAATATGCACATATACTCTGCTGTATGCAGAGATTCAGGGTTATTACTTAAAATAAACCAAAGCAGAAGAAAGAAGGTAAGGATTCCATCAAAAAGATAGGTAAAATGAACATACTGAAGTGCAGCAACAAACTTCTGAGTGGCAACAGCTACCAGCCTAGTCCTGAAATAGTGACAAGCATTTATAGTCAATCACAAAATAGATGAATGAGAAAAGCAAGGGCTAAGAATCCAACTTAAGCAAAAACAAACCAATCAATAACACTCAACAAAAATGGACGAAATGTTGATCCACTACCAATTTCACGACAAGAACTTGAAGTTTGAAACAACAATAAACAGCATGAAATCCAAAATAAATTAACAGAAGCATCAGTAACCACAGGCAAATAATGCAGATAGCATAAGCAATTTCATGTGTGATAACAATACGATGTATGTTAGCGTCAGGGCAACGCGGCCAAACGCTACCCGAATCACCATAGGAATTAGGGAAGAAGGCGGCAGTCACGTGTCAAAGTTGCAGAGATAATCACAGGAGGTTGTTGATTTATAACAGCATTTTATAATTTAGATAGAGATAAATAAATATTATAAATATTATCACTTTTTAAAAATAAATATTATAATTGTTATCATACATAATTTATCATATCAAATAAAATTAAAATAAATATTGAATGTAAAAAAAGTAATTCATATAATAAAAACAATTAATTCTTTAAAATACTTTTAATTAAGAATACTGTTAACAATACTTTGAAAAAAAGGGAAAAAGTGGAAGGTTGATTGTACGGTAATATTAACTGCATCCTTAGCTGATTTTGGGGAAGGGGTTAATTATCTTCTACTATCTATATTAATTTATATGCAATTTTGATTTCCTTTAATTCTAAATGAATATATATAGGCATCATGATTAGATGTTCATAGTTTGAAAATTTAGTTAAGCCTTTAAAAAAAATTATTCTTAAAATTTGAGAATTTGTTTCATTTAAGTAAATATTTTTTACCTTTATTTTGGAAAATTTTTTCATTTTCAATTTTTGATAAGAAATCCTAATTGCCTTCCCAAGATCTTGGATATATCTAAAAATAGATATTTATTTTAATATTTAAATGCCACAAAAGAAGTATAATAGATCACGTTTGCAATTAACCAAGAGAATTGCACTACATTTTTATTGTTATTTCTGAAATTTAATTTTTAAAAATGAAAATTTGAAAGTAATCATCACACCATAGGAACAGTAGCCTTAGCAAAGTGAATTTAATTTCATGCAACAATCATTTGAGATATAATTCTTCAGCTGCTAAATCTGCTAGAACACTATACCTTGATTCTGTATTTGATTTAGAGTAGAGACCAGTCTTTACTTCTTAAATGATCATGTATGAGCGTTTCTCCTAAGAAGCCCCTTTTTTATCCTCTGTATTGGTTACACATTCAAAATGAAATTATATCTTTGTCAACAACACATGATAATTTCTTCAATTCCAAGATTGGTATGGTTAGAACCTCCACCGTCTTGCGAGGGAGTGTTGGAATACAGTGTTATCATCCAGATTTTGTTTGTTATTTGTAACCGATTGATTTAAGTTGTTGTTGCTTCATATACATACAACACGGTGATGCAGGATATTAGAATTCAGAAGTGATTTCTAGTAATTGACATTGTTAGATTACTTAGTTAGATTTGTTTGTAAATTCATTTGAGTCAGTTAGTTGATTGTACACGTGTAATAAAGATATTCAATGAGTTAGTTAATTCTGTTAGGGAAACCACCTGCTAGATATAACAGGTTTTTGTGAGAAGCTTGGTAGTTCAAGTTTTCGGTTGTGACTCTTGAAATTCTCTTCCATTCAATAAAGATTCTCAGTTCGGTATCCATTCCCCTCCTTGGATTCCCTACCCTATTTTGGTTGTGTTTCGAGATTCATTGATCTTCCTAGAAGAACCGCAACAATTGGTATCAGCCTGTAACCTTCCAAATTGAAATTTGCCATGGCAGATAACACAAGGAATCAGACTCAGATTCGCGACGCTGAGGATCGTCTCAATACGCGGATGGAAGAGCCTTTCATGGAGCTTGGTTCTTCTCTGCAACAAAATCTTGCAGCAATGTTTCAGCGACATGAACAATCTTGTGCCACTGGTTCTGGTAATTCTCCTCGTCCATATTCTTGTCATACTCGTTTGGCACGATTGGATTTCCCTCGTTTTAATGGTGATAATGGGCAAAACTGAATTATTCAATGTGAAACCTTCTTTTCTGTTGATCAAACGCCGAATGAGTATAAAGTAAGGTTGGCAATGGTTCATTTCGAATGAAAGGCTTTGCAATGGCACAGTGCCTATGTGAAAAGTATAGGGTTAGAGAAATTTCCTTCGTGGGAGCACTATATTCAAATCTTGATAAATCGGTTTGGTGCGGTATGTGATGATCCAATGGCTGACCTCATGAAGCTTAGGCAGAAAGGAAATGTGACTACGTACCATGAGGATTTTGATGCTATTGTTGCTCGACTGGATTTGCCAGAAGCCCATCAACTAAGTTGCTTTTTAGGAGGATTGAAGATGGAGGTACAGATGATGGTGAGAATGTTTCAGCCCACCACTGTCATGAAAGCTTTTTCCTTGGCCAAGATGTATGAATCTGCCAATAACACTATTTCCCAGTCTAAAACCTTTTCCAAGATCCCCACACCATCCACAGTATCCAAACCGCCCTTGTTACCTAACCCTCCCAAAACACCGGCCACCAAAAGTTTAACACCAGCCTATATGAGTGAGAGGAGAGCCAAGGGCCTATGCTACTTTTGTGATGAGCCATTCACCCCTGCCCATAGCCTAACCCACAAAAAGTTACAAATCCATGTTCTCGAGATGGAGGATACCACTGATTCTGATGAAGACACTCCACCAGATACAGAACCGAGGGAAAGCAATCATGTGGAACCCTTGATTTCAGTTAATGCCTTGACTGGAGTTACTAGTTACAGAACTATGAGAGTCACTGGTCAGTTTAAAAAGAAGCCTCTTCATATCCTCATTGACAGTGGTAGCACTCATAACTTCTTGGATATTCACATGGCTAAGAAGCTAGGGTGTAAGATTGATAGCATGGACCCCCTACATGTCACTGTCGCTGATGGTACTCGGGTACAAATCAACAGCATGGTTAAAAAGTTTTCTTGGCTCCTACAAAATGCTTCTTTCAGATCTGACATAATGTTGTTACCTTTGGGTTGTTGTGACATGGTACTTGGCATAGAGTGGTTAATTACATTAGGGGACATCACTTGGAATTTTGAGAAATTAACAATGGAATTTGTTTTGCATGGCAGGAGGCATGTACTGGGAGGTGCTTCATTTACAGGACTTAAGACAATCCAGAAGCAGCAATTGCAAAAAACCCTATCTGCGAGAGTCCACATATCCATGCTGCAATTGTGTGACAGGGAGGAAGGATTATTGCTACATTCCTTATCCACTCATGCTGATTCCATTTCTATTCCTGACAGCATTGACAAGTTGTTGCTGGATTTTGAAGATGTATTCCAAGTACCAACTAATCTTTCACCTAAGAGAGCAGAACATGATCATAGAATTCCATTGATTCAAGGCACAAACCCTGTGAATAAAAGCCCTACAGGTATGCAAAGCAGCAGAAAGACATTATTGATGGGATCATACAAGAATATTTGAAGTCTGGCATCATTCAAAAACAGTGGCAGTCCTTACTCTAGTCCAGTAGTCTTGGTGGGTAAAAAGGATAGCACCTGGAGACTTTGCACAGATTACAGAGAATTGAATAAAGAGACAGTGAAGAACCGGTTTCCTATTCCTCTTGTAGATGACCTATTAGATGAGTTGTATGGTTCTAGAATCTTTTCTAAGATTGACCTTCGCTCTGGCTATAACCAAGTTAGAATGGCTAATGAAGATGTACACAAAACAGCATTTAAGATGCATTCAGGGCACTATGAATCAGTGTTGTCAAATGTCGGTTATGGCAGCGCCATGGCGTGGCAGAAATGACAGATGTCGTTACGAAGATGGCGTGGCATGGCGGAATGATGTGGCGGCGCCATGACGGCCGTTACATGCATGGTAGTAATGGCCGGCCATGGCAGAAATCGTGAAAAATGGCGTTTTTTTTTTTTTTTTAAAAAAGAAGGATTTTCTGCACTTTTGGGCCAGATCCGACCCAACCCAGTTCAGAACCCAACTGCCTATAACCAGGTTTTTTCTCTCTCTTCTCCTTACGATCTCCCTCTCTTTGCAATCGCATTCTCTTTGCGATCTCACTCTCCACTCTGCTCATCTCTTTTCTCTCTGCCCTCTATCTCTCTCTCTCTGCGACTGCTTCTGACATCTCTCTGCGACTGCTGAGATCTTTCTGCGACTGCTGAGATCTTTCTGCGACTGCTTTCTCTAAGATCTCTCTGCTGAGATCTCATTTTGTTTTGGGCTCTGTGTTTCTGTTTTGGTGCATTTCGGTCTATATTTTTGGCGACTGCAGCTGCATCTCTGGCTACTGCCCCATCTCCGGCGACTCCAACCTCCATTTCCGGCAACTGCACCTCCATCTCCGGCGACTCCATTTTTCTGGTAACTATTTTTTTTTCATTTTTCCTCTCAATTTTTTCTTTATTTCCTCCATTTAAATTTTACCCTTTCCATCTTTTAATTTCTACCTCTCCCACATCTCTATTTTTCTCTGATTTTCCTCAAAAAAAAAATTCTATTTATTTCAGCTACTCTTAACATGGCTCAACATGAGTCTTCATCAAATTGTTCAAGAACTTCTAATCATTCTGACCCGGGATGTAAATATGCTCATTCGGTGAAAGATGGAGATACAAACAACATTGTATGTAACTTTTGCGAAAAAGTTTGAGTGCTAGAATCACTAGAGTGAAACAACATTTAATTGGAAAGAAGGGTAATGTGAAAGCTTGTCCCAATTGTCCAGAAGAAATTAGAAAAGAGATTGAGACATCAAAAGAAAAAAAAAGAATCAAAATAATTTTGAGTTGCCAAATGTGAGAAGCTTTAAAGGTATAAGCTATGGTGTAAGTGAGGATGAAAAGGATACCTAAACCCGTAGCGTTGCCATTGGAAATCAGAAAGGGCCAATGAACTTGTTTTGTAGAAAGCCTGAAAGTGCAATTGAAAAAAGAAAAAAGGAAAAATTGAGACAAACAAATATAAGAGAACAATGTGACAAAGAAGCTAAGGTAAGGGTCCATCAATACATTGCTCGATTTTGGTATCAAGCTGGCCTTTCCTTTAACCTTGTTAAACTAAAGAACTTTCAAGAAATGCTCACAGCTGTTGGTGCCTTTGGTCCAAATTTACCGGCTCCAAGTTATCATGATATTCGAGTTCCACTTCTTAAGAAAGAGCTAGAATATACTGATTCTTTGATGAAAGATCATAAAGAGCAATGGAGCAAACATGATTGTTCTATCATGTCAGATGCATGGACAGATCGAAAGCAAAGATGTTTGATTAATTTCTTGGTCAATTCTCCTGCTGAGACTATGTTTATGCGGTCCATTGATGGATCTAATTTTATGAAGACTGGTAAAAAATTATTTGAGATGCTTGATGTTCTTGTGGAGGAGATTGGAGAAGATAAAGTTGTGCAAGTGATAACGGATAATGAGAGCAATTATGTCTTGGCTGGTAAGATGTTGGAAGCAAAAAGACAACATCTTTATTGGACTCCTTGTGCAGCTTATTGCATATATCTTATGCTTGAAGATATTGGAAAGCTTCCCTTGATAAAGAAGACAATTCAAAGGGGAATATCTGTTGTTGGCTTTATCTACAGTCATTCAAGTACCTTGAGTTTGTTGAAAAATTTTACAAACAAGAAGAAATTAATGAGGCATGCAGTTACTAGATTTGCAACTTCATTTCTATCATTAGAAAGACTTCATCAAGAAAAAGCAAATCATAGAAAGATATTTACTTCTGAGGAGTGGTGTAAAAACAAATTGTCAAAAGAAGTTAAAGGGAAGCAACCAACCAAAATTCTATTAAATCTTGTATTTTAGAATAATGTGGTATATACTTTAAAAATCATTACTCCTTTTGTTCGGGTGCTACGTTTGGTTGATGGAAAAAGAAGACCAGTCATGGAATATATTTATGAAGCAATGGAGAAAGGTAAAGAAGCTATTATGAAGTCATTCAAAAATAATGAAAGCAAATACAAAGATGTGTTTGAAATCACTGATAATAAATGGACTTATCAGCTTCATCGTCTATTACATGCAGTTGGTCACATTTCAAACTTAGAGTTCTTTTATGACAACCCCCAAATAGAATTTGATTTGAAAGTTACAAATGGATTGTATGATTGTATCAAGAGGTTAGTGCCAAGTCGGGATGTGCAACAAAGCATACTACTTGAATTGTCAATTTATAAGAGTTGTGGTAGTCTCTTTGGGTCCGACTTTGCAAAATCACAAAGAGAAAACATTGATCTTTGTAATTCATCAAAGTCTTCAACTTTTTAATTTTAAGGTTATAATTCATCTTTAGAGTTATACTTTATCTTTCATTTTATAGCTCAATGGTGGAGAATGTATGGACATTCAGCTCCACATTTGCAACAACTAGTTATCAAAATTTTGAGCTTGACATGTAGTGCATCCGGATGTGAACGCAACTGGAGTATTTTTGAACAAGTAATTTCTCATCTATCAAGCCTACTACTTTCTTCTAAAAATTAAAAAGAAACTAATTAATATTCTTTTAATTAAACTCATGTTGCAGATTCATTCAAAGAAGAGGAATAGGCTTGATCACAAAAAATTACATGATTTGGTTTATGTGAAATATAACCAACAACTCAAAGAACGTTACAATCTTAAAGATATAATTGATCTAATTACACTCAATGACATTGATGAGTGTAATGAGTGGTTGGTTAGAGAAATGGATGATGATGCTCATGATGAGGATGCTGGAAATGACTTAGTTTTTAATGGTGATAACACTTTAAATTGGCATTTGTTTATGAAGCTTCTGAAATTGGAGAGCCTACAACATATACTAGGCGTCATTCTAAGAAAAGAAATAGTCCATCAAGTGGTATCACTATCAAAGCTGCAAAAATTTACAAAATCAAGGCATGTTCAACAGCCAAAGAAAAAGAGAAAATGGTTTTTGAGGATGATGATGAAGATTTAGAAGATGAATAGATGTCAGAAGAAACAGAAGATGAATTAGAAATTAATCTTCCACAATCTGAGGGAGAAGAGGAGGAGGGATATGCCTTGGTAGGTGAGAAAGAAGATGATTATGTTGGAATTGAAGAAGATGATTAAAATGATCATCTTTGTTTTTATTGTTAATTTGACATTTGATAATTGCATATTTTGTATTGAATTATATTTTGGATTGTAGGTTATGCTACATATATTTTGAGTTAATTATTTTCTATCATTTTCTGTGACCTATAGTATTTTTTTATATATTTTATTATATACGCCATAATCTGTCATAGCAGCCGCCATAACTTTATGGCAGTTTTTTTGGTTTCCGCCATGAGCCGCCATCCGCCATTGATAACATTGCTATGAATACCTGGTTATGCCTTTTGGCTTTGACAAATGCCCTTGCCACCTTTCAAAGACTAATGAATACTGTGTTCCAGGATTTCTTGAGGAAATTTGTATTAATATTTTTTGATGATATCTTAGTTTATAGCAGCTGCCTTGAGGATCATTTGAGCCATTTACAGAAGGTATTGTCCACCATGAAAGCCAATTCTCTATTTGCCAAAAAGTCCAAATTCTACTTTGGTGTTAGTAGGGTGGAATAACTTGGTCACTTCATAACAGGAGAGGGTGTTTCGACAGATCCGACCAAAATAGCTGCTGTAGAACAGTGGCCTTTACCTCAATCTGTGAAACAGCTGAGAGGGTTCTTAAGCTTAGCCGGCTACTATAGGAGATTTGTGAACAAATATAGTAGCATAGCCAAGCCCTTGAATGATATGCTTAAAAGGGAGAGTTTCTGTTGGTCAGAGGAATCCAAGTCTGCTTTTCAGAAATTAAAGGATCAGTTAAGTCAAGCACCAGTTCTGGCCTTGCCTAACTTCTCCAAGGAGTTTGTGGTTGAAGTGGATGTTTCAGGGCAGGGAGTAGGAGCTGTACTAATGCAAGACCAGCACCCAATAGCTTACATAAGCAGGGCTTTTAATCATCAACAACAATCACTATCAACATATGAGAAAGAATAATTAGGAGTTGTGTTTGCGGTCCAAAAATGGAGACACTACCTCCTGCACAAGAAGTTTATTATCAAAACAGATCATAGAAGCTTAAAATACATCCTTGATTAGAGATTATCTACTGCATTCCAACAAAAATGGTTAGTCAAGTTGATAGAGTTTGATTTCAGCATTGAGTACAAACAAGGGTATGAGAATGTAACTACTAATGCATTGTCTAGGGTGGAATGGGCTGCTCTACTGGTTCATCAACCTACTTCCGAGATGATAGACAAAATTAAAGAAACTTGACAATCTGATACAAACTTACAGAAGATCATCACTGAGCTGCAGCTAGACATCACTACTCATAAGCAATTTTCTTGGCAGAGGGGAGAACTAAGAAGAAAAGGGAAACTAGTGGTTGGTAAGGATCTAGAAGTACAGAGACAGATTCTGATCTGGCTACATGTCACGGCTTGTGGAGGGCATTCAGGGAGAGACTCTACTCTTCAAAGGGTAAAATCAGTGGTATATTTGAAGGGTATGACTAAAGACGTTAGAAGATTTGTACAGCAATGTAATGTTTGTCAGAAATGCAAGTATGATGCTGCTGCATCACCTGGGTTACTGCAGCCATTACCCATTCCAAAGCATGTATGGCAACATATCACCATGGATTTTATAGAAGGGCTACCTAATTCTTTTAGCAAACAGGTCATCTTTGTAGTAGTTGATAGATTGAGCAAAGCAACCCACTTTATGGCTCTCCAACACCCTTACATAGTTGCAACAGTAGCTCAATGCTTCAGGGATAATGTTTTCAAACTGCATGGGTTCCCTATTACCATTACAAGTGACCGAGACCCTGTATTTGTGAGCCAATTTTGGAAGGAGTTTATGGCATTCTAGGGCGTCCAGGTCCAGCTTTCTACTGCATACCATCCTTAAACGGATGGTCAAACGGAAGTGGTCAACAGAGGCATTGAGACATATCTGAGGTGTATGTGCTGTGATGGTCCTAAGCAATGGTCCAAGTGGCTTCCCTTGGCGGAATGGTGGTATAATACCACATATCACAGTTCTATAAAAGCTAGCCCCTATGAAATTGTGTATGGGCAGACTCCTCCTGCCTATTTGCCCTATTTACCAGGAGAATCAAAAGTGGAGTTAGTAGACAGAAGCCTACAAAGAAGAGAGGAAATGCTTAAATTGGTCAAGTTTCACATGAAGAGAGCACAAGAAAGGATGAAGCTACTGGTAGACAAATACAGATCAGAAAGGGAATTACAGATTGGTGACTTGGTCTTTGTAAAACTCCATCCCTATAGACAAGTATCTGTAGCGTTTAGAAGCAATGCCAAATTAGCTCCTAAATACTATGGTTCTTACCCTATACTTGAAAAGATTGGTGTTGTGGCTTACAAGGTGCAACTACCAGCTAATTCATTGATACACAATGTATTTCATGTGTCTCAATTGAAGAAATCAGTAGGGGAAGCAAACACTTCAGCATACTGTCCGCTGTCAGAAGAGGAAGATGTCATAAGGGAACCTGAAGCTATTCTTGATAGAACAACTGTGAAGAGAGGCAACAAAGTTGTTACCAAAGTGCTTGTTAAGTGGAAGCATCAATTACCAGATGATGTCACTTGGGAGTTCTACTATGATTTGAAAAATAAGTTTCCCAACTTCAGTCCTTGAGGACAAGGACTTGCTTAAGGGGAAGGGATTGATGCAGGATATTAGAATTCAGAAGTGATTTCTATTAATTGACATTGTTAGATTACTTAGTTGGATTTGTTTGTAAATTCATTTGAGTCACTTAGTTGATTGTACACGTGTAATAAGGATATTCAATGAGTTAGTTAATTCTGTTAGGGAAACCACATGCTAGATATAACAGGTTTTTGTGAGAAGCTTGGTAGTTCACGTTTTCGATTGTGACTCTTTTGAAATTCTCTTCCATTCAATAAAGATTCTCTGTTCGGTATCCATTCCCCTCCTTGGATTCCCTACCCCATTTTGGTTGTTCTTCGAGATTCATTGATCTTCCTAGAAGAACAGCAACACACGGTATGTAAAGACTATGAGAAATCAATAAACACAAGCTATAGCATTGTATTTAAACCTAATGACTTTTGAGATCAATAAATTTTAAACCATTTTGGCCGTCATGTTGATTGGTCTTCTCGGATGCATCCTATTTTGCCTAATACCATTGAAACTGAAAATTGTACCCAATTTTTGTTGATGTTGTCTGAATGTAGGGTCTATTATGTGATTGTGATATTGGCTTTAACTACGAATATTTTTAAAATAAATAAATTAACATGATCACGTGATAATCATATATTGTCTCCCATTACTACAAGATATCAGTAACATTCACGTTATTATAAAAAACTTGTAATTTTCATGATTTTAAGTGGGTAGTCACTTCTGAAAGCAAAACCCTACGAAAAAAAAAAAGATGTTAAAATAAGCATGGAACTACATGATTTCAAGGATGGCGCCAAGCAACCCGAGAATTTACATTTATTTTTAGGAGTCAAGTAAAGAGGCTAACCAAATCCAACAAGTAATACATATAAATAATATAATATATAAAGTCATAAGATGCATATGTGAAATGTACCAAAGAAATGCTACTCGAGATATCTATTCATGGCAATGGCAATGACAATGGCAATGGCCACAAGCTTACACCTTAGGAATGACTTCCCTGCTCAAGAAGGCTGTGTGTGTTGGGGTTCTTACCCCAAGCTCTCTCCCTCCATATTACTTCCACTTCATCAAATGTCAATCCTTTGGTCTCTGGAACATACAGAAGCACAAATAGAAATGCAACCACAGCTATAACAGCAAGAATCAAGAAAGTAGAACCAATCCCTATACCCTCCGCAATTGAAAGAAAGCTCTCTGAGACGATCAAATTTGAAACCCAACACACAGTAGCTGACATGCCCCCACAGATACCTCGATATTCTTCAGGATATATCTCTGAACTAAGAGTCCAAGGCACAGGCCCCATTCCTGGCGAGAAAAAACCAATATACAAGGCTAAGCCTAAAACTGCAAGCCATCCATACACTTCATTTGAAGATGATGATTGTTTATAAAATGCCACGGCCAAGATGATCAAAGATGCAATTACTCCTCCCAAACTCGAAAGAGCTAACTTTTTCCGTCCTGCATGATCAATGAGGTAAATGCCAAGAATTGTTCCAGCAGCATTCATGCCGGCAACTATGAGGGATAGGAGAAGAGCCAACTCATTAGCATGGAATCCAGCCATTTGGACAATTGTTGGGCTGTAGTACATGACTGTGTTTATTCCTGTAAACTGCTGAAATGCCTGCACAACCACTGGATGCTATAAGAACACATTTCACATACATAATCTGATGTCATTTATGTTCAAAATTTCAAATACAAAACCAACTTCCAAAATGCACTTAACTGCCATTAACAAAAAAAGTAAAAGGAAAGATGTTGATTTTCTTTTAGGAATCAAAACCAGAAATCAAGCCAAAACAGGATCACGGAAAGGCTGAATCAAGAATACTAAGGGCCAGTCTGAAAACTCAATTCAAAGCTGAAATTAAAAGATTTTATACAAATTTAATTTAATGGTGTTTAGTTAATAAATTCAAAAATGAAATTAAGTGAAAATATTCAGCACATGAAAGATCAATGAATGTATTCGGAAATAACATTTACTTATTTCAAGCATCAAATGAAAATAGTTTCTTCAATATTGCATAATTTTCACACTAGAAGGTAACAGTGTCTGTTCAGTACAATTTCAGCTCTAGAAACATTATGATTTAGTGTTAAATATTAAAATTTTGGTACTAAATTTTCATTTTATTAAACAGACTATATAGTATTTTCACACAAGATGCTAACTTAAGTTTCACAGGGCTTGTTGAATAAGTAATCTCTATGGTGATGTAAGCAAGCCATGCTCATATAACTTAAAGCTTTCAAGTATATGCTTCTATTTTAGAGAAACTCTAAAAGTTTTCAGCGACCCTATGATTTCCCATAAATGGCATTCCAAATCTACAAGTTAACATACTGACAGAAAAGAGTATTCAGGTCATTTCACTATGAGAAAGTTAGGTTTTGTATGAACAGTCTTTGTAATGTAAACAATTTATTACCAGAAGTCCGCCTCCAACAAGGAATGCCAGTCTGATTTCTTTTGATTTAAAGACATCCCAGAATCTGATATTGCTCCTTCTTTGGCGCTCTTGCTCCGATTGAGCAGTTAGGAAATCGACTTCATCCTCTAAGCGAGCCAAGTCATAGATCTTAGAAATCACATCGACAGCTTCATTTTTCCTATTCTGCACACAAAGATAAAAATTTTAGATGGCATCATTAACTAGTAGCTTTTGAAGGTAACATTCTAGACATAATTCTTGAGAAAAGCAACAAGGTAGTTTTGAACCTTTATAAATAGCCATCTTGGGGATTCAGGCAGGAAGAGCATGAGAACAAACTGAACAATTGCTGGCACACCAGAAACACCAAGCATCCATCTCCAGGTCCCAGGAACCTGCAAGATTAAAAATGAGAAAAGGTGGTGTGAAATAATACCCAAAAGCAAACATGTAGATAAGAATAACCAAATTTTCAGAACTTTTGGGACAACAAGTGAAGATGGAGAACGATACTTCTACTACTACTATTATTATTATTATTAGAAGAAGAAGATACATTTACAACATCCAATTCAAAAGGAGAGCCTGGAATACTAACCCCTGTAAAAGCAAGGTTTACAAGGTAGGAAAGAAACTGTCCACCAGTTATCATGAGCACATTTGTGCTTACTAATGATCCCCGTATTTCAGATGGTGATGCTTCTGCAATATATACAGGAGCAGTGACCGAAGCTACGCCGACACCAAAACCAACCAGGAGACGTCCCAATATGAGAACATAAGGATCTGGTGCAGCAGCCATGAGAATTGCTCCAAGAGTAAATACAACATCAGCAAAGAGGGTGGCCTTCTTTCGTCCATAAGCATCATTAATCCAACCACCTATTGCTGCTCCAACAATTGCACCAGCAATTGCCATGCTCACAATTGTTTCCTGGGAAGATCCAACACGAAATAATAAGTAAGCAGTTTTTTCTTCAACATAAAAAGAAAAATCCTTAATCGATTGGTTTCCTTTAATTTGGTCAAACAGTTGCAGTCAATTCTACACTCACTGCCAAACTGCTTCAGATATCAATAAATGCTAATGTTGAGAACTAATATTGTAACTATAATGCCAACAATCAAGTAGAAAACAAGCAGCAGACAATCACTCTCCGAATGGTCACAATCATGTATGAAAGTTTCCTGGTAATACACAGGTTTTAGCACGCTAAGAACCGCATAACATGAAAAGAGAATAAAAAAGGACTGTACCTGTAGAAAATTACTGTTTCTAACTTGCTCAAAATCATCCTTAATATATAAAAGGGCTCCCGATATGACACCTGTGAGAAAATCCCAATTAACACAGGAACTGAACTAGATAAATTTGACAGCAGATAAAGATAAAATCCTTGGGGAATTGACAATGAAAAGAGTTAAGAAATGGTTACCAGTGTCGTAGCCGAAGAGGAGACCGCCGATGCCAGCGACAGAAGCGAGTCCGAGAATGTAAGGATTCTTAAAGAAGGACATCTTTCTCTCTGGATACAAATCCAAATACCCAGAGCTTCCCGGCGTCGACTGCATAGTGATCGTCATCTTCAATCACTCTGATTCTCCAATTCTCACTCATACACACCACACCGCAGGAGCATGTATCCAAAGTAAGGGACTTCAATACCATACCATTTGCCACCAATTTCTCGTTTTTATTTTCTCGCTTGCCAAGCAAATAAGAAAAAGAAAGACCCATCATTGATTGTGAGCCAGCTGGCGCTACCACCACCACTCGACGACGTGTTTCCAAATTACTTACGACTTTTATTTTATTTAGGTCTAGCATTTTTCATTTCATTTATACATCACCATTATTATGTTCCCTTATGCTCCCTTCCCTTCCCCTTCATTTTTTTTTCACTATAAATGTCTTCGAATTATAATGCCAATCAATAATTTCCAATTAAAGCGCCCATATTTTCTTCCTTTTATTTTTCTACAACAAAAGCAAAATTCCATGAGCTTTAATTCAAGAACCTAGGATCTCTTTGCTTTCTTGTCTTCTATAGTGTAGAATTTTTGGTTAAAACAGAACACCCGTCTTTTTCAAGATCTTGCAGATGCTGATAAGTATTAAAAATTCACAAGCTGGCAAAAATTAAAATTTAAAAATATTTGTTATTGGAGGAAAAATGGATGAACCCAAGTCCATAATTGAATAAGACTATTATTATGGCTTTATGACCAAACTATTATTTGGAGTTTGGTACTGTAACCGAGTACTGACAGACAAGAGGGCATGATAAAGTTGCTTGCAGATATGAAAAAAACAGGTGTATGGCTGGGATGAATGTGAGAGATGACATTCACGTTAACTTAATGTCAGTTATCACATGAGTCAAGAAAATGGTCCCCCAACAAAAACAATGACCCTCCATTTCAGTTTCAGATCACCTCCTTATTAATTATTGTTTTAGCTTTTTTAAGACTTTTAACTAAAATGAATTAATCATTTTTTAAACTACATTATTTCCACCCATATTATTCCTAGTTAAAAAAGAATAAAAGAATCAGTCAAATGATCACATGCTATAAACAGTTTGAGACATTCAAATTATGCAAAATTCATAATACTTATCCATTTGGTATGACATAACTAAGCCAAATTAATTTATTGTTCAAGTTACGTAATGTGGATAGCACACATTGCTTGACCTTGGAAGCCTATTACGGGTGTTCCATGTTTTTAATTTAAAGCTAAAACACCATGATTAGACAAGTTTAAGTCTTTGTCGTCTAAGAGCAACAACCTGCTTCTGATCGGTTAGTTTGGGTTATGAAAACCATATTTCATGTGTTTGAGGATTAGAAAGACCTATGCATTGTAATTTTTTTTTTATCTTCGTACTCGATCGGATTCCTTGTCACCAATTAAATCTTGTTTGATCTTCTTGAATAAAAATGAATTTGGCCAAAATTATTCTGAATTAATTTAAACACCCGCTAAATAAAACATATTTTCTGTCGTGCATTTATTGTGATTCATTTATATGTCTTTGTTTATGATCAATTTTAGCAATCATACTAACTCTGAATTATTTACTTTTTATTTTGTAATTATTATACATTAATTTACGACATATTCAAAACTACAAAAGATTAACAAGCAAAAGTAATTTTATAAAACAAATTAAAACAAAGTACACTTTAGTAGTGAAGGTTTGGGGTGTTGATCTTGAAGGACAAGCCAACATAGCTTACAAGGGAATAAAAAAGCAAAAAGGAAACAGCCAAATTGAGGTGTGTAAAAGGACAAAATCAAGTGATGTTAACGGCTTTTCACTGATGCATAGAAATTGGAACTCCTTCATAGTTGATATCCACCTGAGAAGCCTCATCTTAAGAGGAGAGTAAAAGGACGTTATCAAGTGATGCCGAGTCACCCAACATAACAAATTCACAAATGCTTCTGATTGCTATTTTTCCGACCCAAAGGGAACCCTGGGCCTAGCTGCCACATACGGGTCCAAACTTTTATTTATTCTTATATTATAAATTTTCATTTTTACTTTATAATATTTTTAAGAGCTTTTTTTCCCATTAAATTAAGTATCTTTTCTTTTCTAGACGAGTAAGTACTCATTTAATTTCTTTTTTATTTTTTATTTTTTCATTACTATTACTTTAATTTAAATTATTTTTATATTTTAAATCTTAATATACCATATAAAAATGTTGTATTCAAGAATTGGTTAAACCGACCTCTTGAATATAATTACTTAAATTATGAATATAAATATATATATTTAAATGTAAATTATGAATGTAATATTGTAATTACTTAAATTTAGCCAACCTGATCTAATTTTTTTTTATAATTTAAATATATTATTTTCATAATATTTTTAACAGTTTCAAATGTATTATTTGATTTTTTATACAATAAAATAAAATTTTATTATTAACAATAAAATTATTTCTTCTTATTATTATTATATAATATTTACATTTTTTATCATTATCTAATTCGAGATGACATTTTTTTTATATTGTTTACATATATGTGTACACACGTACGCTCAATTGTTTAAGACCACAAGATAAATGCACAATGTTTTATAAATTTTGATTATCCATACATGTATGGTCTATATTCGATAAAATTTGAGAAATTATATAAAACGTGAAATTGAAGTTTAAAGAGAAAAAAATTGAGATTTTGTTATTTTGGAGAAAATTTGATGTTATTATTGGTGAGTTTTGAATAGAAAGTTTAAAAAAACTTAATTAATTTAGTTTGTGGATACTTTTAGTAAAATAAAAATAAAAATTTGAGATTTTTAATAAAAAAATAAATTTGCTTAATTTTAAAATAGCATAAACAAAGATAGAATAACTTAATTAACCAAAAATACTTGGAGAACAAAAATTATACTTAAGATATTATTTTGTTATACTTACAATGTCAAATAATTCTAAAGCATAATAATAAGCATTACAAGAAAAAAAAATGAAATTTTTAAATAGTTAAAAGTAATATATTATTTTGTACAAATATAACAATATCACATTAGTGATATCTAAGATTTTTTATGTGGTCTACCTTTCATTTGTTTATTATCTTTCGCTTCAATGAATATTAATAAATAACTTACTAGGTGATTAAAACTGTGATTTTAACAGTTATAAAAGAAAAAGTGTGACTTTTACAACTTTATAATACTTACAAAATGCAGGGTATACATGTATGGTAGAATTTATATCCTATAAATTGATATTATTGATTAATAGAATGAAGTTTAAGTTAATAATTGTAATATTAAAAAGCAAAAATGGAAGTATCTGGCCAATAACGCTACGCGGCTATATATCTAGTTCATCTTAACGTTGTTTGGTCTTCTGACATGCATCATATTTTGTGTAATAGGATTGAAGCTGAAAACTGGACCCAAATTTTGTTGATGTTTTCTGGATGTATATAGATTCTGTCATGGGATTGTGATATTATTGTTTGCGACTTTAGTGGTTTGGCTCATGTCCACCAATCTCTGTAGGCTTCGTCATAAAATCATTATTATCGTATGAATCCCAAATCCCATATATAGATGCACTTCACATGAGCAATTCGTGGCTACCATTATCGTATGTTAGGTCGGAATTTAGATATAATCGTATTATTCTTCATTTATTTTTAATTATTAAAATAAAATAGCAGATTCTATATAAATTGAAGTACAACATTATAAAGAAAATCTAAACGCTGAACTTAATTGATAAAATTAAGATGGTTGGTAATATACTGAAGTTTATATGTATATATAGTGAGACCATATATAATTGATTTGATAATATAAAAATTGTGTTGAGAAGGGTATTTTGAAAAGAGTGAATTAGAGTGCACATAAACATAACATTGTGATAGAGGAAGAAGAAGAAGAAGAATAAGAAGAAGAAGGCATTGATTCATTGATTCATTCATCACGATGACAAGAGGTTGATGTCATCATTATGATTGTTCAAAGTGGATCCCACCCTATATTTCCCCACGCCTCCATTTCAACTCCCAAATGTCAGACCCAACTAAGGCAACCCATATTTTCTGCGCCTTCATCTTCTCTTTCCACATTCTCAATGATACCTATATATACACATCATATCCAGTCCCACGCAAAGACACCCAGCTAGCTTATGAGAGCTATAAGACACCACCTTTCACCGCTGAATTCCAGGATCACTCGCCCACCATCTCTTTTTTCTTTAACAAATATCATGTCAGAATCTCATCATTCCCCTGCTTTCAACACACCCAGATTGGTCCTCAAGAAGGTTTTGGCCAAATCTCAACATGAAGGCGATGGAGCTGTTGTTAGAAGAGGCATTGGAAGGTCTTTTTCGATTTTTACTTCTTATTTTTATTTTGCATTTAATTTAATCAACTCTCTGGCCTTCCGGGAATTTGTTTTTCCGTTCTTCCATTTTGATCCAACTAGTCTCTTAACATCTCTTATGGTATTGATTGATTGGCCTTGGCATCTGATTCTCAGAAGCGAGTTGAAGAACTTGGATCCCTTCCTAATGTTGGATCACTTCTCAGGTACAACCTACGACTAACTGTGTTAGTGGTCGAAGCGTACTTTTGTTGACTTCCCTTCGTACCATATTTGTTGTTAGTTAGACATCATTTCTAGTATTTTAAGACAAGGTTACGTGTTTGACTTTGCAGTATCTCCCCCCGGAGGATTCCCTGATCATCCACACAGAGGTTTTTCGCTCGTGTTTTCGTTGTTTATTAGATTCTGTTTCCTTGTGTATTATTGATTTGCGTCTTATTTACAGGTTTTGAGACAGTCACCTACATGCTAGAGGTATATTATATACAGTCACATTAAATTAAACGTTGATTGTAATTTCCCATTTGGCCAATACCTAAAGTTTGCTTTAATGGATTTCAGGGAGGCATAACTCACCAAGATTTTGCTGGGCACGAGGGCACAATAAGAACTGGTGATGTTCAGTGGATGACCGCAGGCAGGGGAATAATTCACTCTGAAATGCCTGCAGAAGCAAACAACAAAGGATTGCAACTATGGATCAATTTAGCAGCCAAGGACAAAATGTAACATATTCCTATCCTATTAACTTTACTGCCAAGTTTTTAACCATTCCATTAATCACTGTATTTATTTGGATTCAGGATTGAACCTAATTATCAAGAACTTCCAAGTGAGAACATACCAACAGCAGAAAAAGATGGGGTTGAGGTGAGAGTGATAGCAGGAGGAGCAATGGGGGTTCATTCGCCTGTCTACACCAGAACTCCAACCATGTTCCTTGATTTCTCTATGATGCCCTCAACTCAGTGGCATCAGAGTATTCCAGAGTCGTGGAATTCCTTTGTTTATGTGATTGAAGGAGAAGGAGATTTTGGGTCTCCAAGTTCATCACCGGTTATGGCACACCATGTCTTGGTTTTGACTCAAGGTGATGGCCTTAGCGTCTGGAATAACTCTTCAAAGCCTTTGAGGTTTGTGCTTATTGGAGGACACCCACTTAACGAGCCTGTGGCTCAGTATGGGCCTTTTGTCATGAACACGCAGTCAGAAATTGAGAAAACTATTGAAGACTATCACTATGGCAAGAACGGATTTGAGATGCGGAAATATTGGCGATCTCAATAGTAATCACTAATATATGATAGTGAAATCAAAATCTATGTATCTGAAAAAAAATAAGAAGCCTGGTTTCCCTATCCTTTTCAGTCACAGGCATAGCTATCAAAGTAGTAGGAGCTGAAAAGAAATATTGCTTATTCTATCATTTTCATTTCCATGTACCAAAAAGTTTCTAGAAGATCAAAATTGCTGCCCGCCCAACTATTGGTTGTGCCTCAGGTCATCATGGGTCAGCTTATCTTGATTTTTGCTCTCGCACTTGTTCCCTTTCTCCCCTTTGTTCATTTTCATTACATTTCGTATTTTGTTGAGATATTTCTTTTTTGGGCTAGTTGAAATTATAAAGAGTATATATATAAATTTATCTTGAACCTCCACTTAATATTCAACTTTTTTTTTAATATTTAATATCAAAGTTTCTATGTTCATCTGTAATGAAATATGGATTGTTAAGTTTTCTTTTTTATGTTAAAATAAAAATTTACTACAGAAGCAATTAAGTCTGTTTTGAGTTATCAGGAATATCATTAGTAAAAATTGACATTTTTAAGCCTTCCTTTTAGATTTTATTGCCATGAAAAGGTTTTAGATAATGGTTGTGGGATTGGAAACTGTGATAGGGATGGGTGGGTGACAGTGCTTGTTGGGTTCACAATTGTGTCTTAAGGTTCTCCACCATCTCAAATTTTTAAGATTTTCTTATTAAACTGATCTTGAGTTGATCCCAACTATGGCATGTTGTCAAAGCCACATCGCTGAGGATGATGTTTCGTGGGAACTTTTCTTGTATGGTGTATAAAATGGCAATTTGTTACTTTTTTTTTTTTTTAATGTAACCACTGAATAAAGCTTTTAAGTTCATGAAATATTACAAAATTGCGTTGTCAAATATGCTTTTGCAAGTGTTAAACTACTTATCAATATAAATTTATTTAAAATAATTTATATTCACCCCTTTGAACTAATCATGTGAATATAATTTTGTGAAATCTTAAAAGATATAAATAAATATCTTTTATTTATTCATCTTTATGTAATAATTTAAAGTCATCATGTGATCTTATATTCAAAACCTATTTTCATTATTCGCTTTTCAAGAACATATACTGCTTATATTAAATACTAAAAATATCTTTACAAAAATAGAATATTAAGTATATGAATTATATACATAATTATATCAAAACAAGATATAATCTCTATCCTTACATTTTCAATAAATTTAAGTTGACATAACTCTAATCTTCATTGACAAAAAGAAAACCTACCAATAAAATGGATAAGTCTTGAAAGATTAATAAAATTCAAGAACTTACTACTCAGAACGTGTGAAACTGGTTGAAGAGAAATATAAAGACTAGTCTCACAAATTTAATAAAAGCATAACATGTAAAGCTCAATCAGACACACTAAACCTTCACGTTACTATCTACTAACACTCATTTGATTTTTAATGTTAAACTTTAACAATAAAATGGTATTCATATTATTATTCATCAATATGGGATTGAAAAATCTGAATAATTGACTCTTAAATCTAGTAAACTAATCAAAATTGAATAATTATAAAGATCTAATCAAAAGATCTTTATTTTTATATATTTTAAAAATATATATTACAATATTTTGATAAATGTGAATAATATATTAAATAATTTTTAATTTATCTAAAATTCTATAAATATGATCCATGTGATTTGAATTTTTAATTTAACACTAGATTTTAGAATTAAATTATCTAATAAAAAATTATTAAACCAAGTAAGAATAAGTATAATCTACATCAATATAATTTAAAAGATCAATTAAATAGTACACTCTTAAATCAAATATCTAAGCATCAGTTGACATAATTATTGATATGATTATCCAAATTTATCTCATAATTTATAAAGTAATGAATTGTAAATTTATAAAACCATTACCGATTAAATTAAAAAGATGCCAGCCAAAAATTTTAATTGTGTAGTTAATACATGCACCTTTTTATGGACGTCGTTTATGAAATCATAAGAAAGTCATTACCTTTTACAAATATCCGTCAAATCAAAAGAAACTCACGAACTGAAGGCAACTTCTGGTCCTAGAAAGTTTCAAATTACACACTATTACTCTTACTGCTATTCCGGAGGCAAATGAGCTGAAAAATTAATCTAACAAAGTGCATATTTATTTTCGTTTATTTTGAAAAAATAATCACTTATTTCTTTTTTTTAAAAATTATCTAAACATGCAAGAGTAGAGACAAAACTTAGGCAAATGACTAAGAAAGTGCAACTGTTAACAACAAACAAAACACAGCAAACAGGGAGAGCAATTTATGACCCAAATCAAATGCTCAAGAAACAAGGGAACGATTCTCGGGAGCGAAAATGGTGGAAACTGGAAAGGAGAGAGCAAGAGGAGCCCCAAAATGAAAAGTAGTAGGAAAATAACAATCAAGCCACGAAATGAAATTGACATTTGACAAGAATTGATGTCCACTTTGATTTGCTGCAATGCAATTACAAGCTCTTTGTACCCCAATTATACAATTATACCCGTTCGTTTTCTTAAAATTGATGATAACATTTTGGTTACTATATATATGTCTTGTAGTTGTAACGGAAGAAGACCAAATCATAGCCAGCCAAGCCACTCATTTAATTAATCAAGCAACGAAAACCAAATTGAATGTAGAAAAAGGTCATCTTGAACAGCAAGAAAAATAGCTTTGGCTTTGCTTAGATGTGGCGGCCCCATTGTTGACGAGGCTGACCCTGTTGACAGACAACTCCGCCTTGTACGTTTCGGAGTTGAGGACCTTCCTGCTGACGTTGTTGTATATCTCTCGAATAACCATCTCAAAAGCCGTCTTCACGTTTGTGGAATCTAAGGCAGAGGTTTCCATGAAAAACAACCCTTCTGCTTCAGCCAGGCTTTTGCCTTCCTCAACGCTCACCGCTCTTATATTCTCCAAATCACATTTGTTCCCCACGAGCATCATCGCCACAGTCGTATCGCAATGAGCTGCATCATCATAAACACACTTTTCAATTTCAATATTCTGTGAGTAATGAGCATGAGATTTACTTTCAGGACAAAACAGGTTCAGTTACTTTACTTGATAACATAAACATGTCTTGCCTCTATTAGTTTTTATTTTTATGACCTTCTTTCCTCTATTCTTTCAATCCTTTATAGAGAGTCACAGACAATGATTCAAACACAGTCACACCAGCTTAAAGCACAAATACAGCTTGAAAACAGAAAATTGCAATCCACTGTTAATTTCTAACACTGTTCCTAGGTTAATCATGAAGGTGATAGCAGATAAAGCTAAACAAGTATAAAAAAGCGCACAGACACAGACACGCTGCTAATATAAGAGCACAACTACACTCTAATAATAGCAATCATACAAGAAATTAAGAGCGGAACTGAAAGAAAGGAAAAAGAAGACTGGTGAGGACGGGATCGGAGCACGAAACTTACGATCAAACAGAAAAGTTAAAGAAGGTGAGAGTGAGCAAGTGTTAGTAAAAGCAACGGTGTGTATGAGTATGATGAGATCGGAAGCTCGTAAGGAAGGGCAAAAAAGAATCTAGAAAGTATAGGAATGTAATAGAGTGAAATAGAAGGAGGAGGTGATCAGATCTAGAATGTATAGGTGGAAGAAGAAAAGGAGTTGGAAGTACTTTTAAGCTCGTCAAGCCAGCGACCGACGCTGTCGAAGGTGGTGCGGCGGCTGATGTCATAGACAATGAGAGCACCGACAGCGCCGCGGTAGTAGGCAGAGGTGACGGCACGGAAGCGTTCTTGGCCGGCGGTGTCCCAAATCTGAGCCTTGACTTCCTTGGAATCGATTTCCAAGCACTGAGTCTGGAACTCAACGCCTATGGTGGCCTTTGAGTGCATGTTGAACTCGTTGCGAGCATAACGAGAGAGCAAGTTGGATTTGCCGACGGCGGAGTCTCCGATTATGACGATCTTGAACAGGTACTCTTCTCCTCCCTCGTCCTCCGAACCAGACATTATTGCAACAATTTCAATTCGATAAGAAAGAATGAAAGAGGGCAAACGAGAAGTGCTCTGGATTTTCGAGGGGAGCAGGCGTGCTTCGCTGTGATGATGGATAGCCCACAACTCCGCATTACAAACTGCGCTTCTAGTGCTATTCACTCATTCCCCATTTTGCCCCCCGCCCCCCTTTTAATTCAATTAACAATCCCACCCCTTTATTTTCTCTGTAATTTTACATATTTTATACTGCTAACACCATTCATTTTAATCATGTTTGCTTTAATATATATTTACAAAGTAATATCAACCAAATATGTATGTCTTTTAATTTCATCAAAAATTATTTTTCTGTGAATTTTAAAATGATTCATTTTTATGGGCTTTATTTGATTCATTAACTTGTTTCTACTACAACTGGGACACTTTTCTTTTTTACCTTTTAATGCAACTTTTTTAAAGCTCAAATTTTTGGTAATAAATGTTTGTGTGAATAAATGCTAATATCCTCGCAACATAAAAGTGTACATGCTAATATATTTATCTTTTCTAATTCTTAAACGCACTATATTCTGTCGTGACCCTTTTTGTTTTGTCATCTCTCAAATGATAACTACTTAACATCATTTACTTATGTTTTGATGTTATCATATGTTAATCTTAAATACAGCATAAAATAGTCGTGGTTACATGTACTGTAATTAAGTAAGGTGAGTTGATTCAAGTGGCTCTAAAATTGTAGATAAGATTAGGCACTCCTCAAATGAATGAGTACGAAATTTGAATCCTCTCAATTTATTTGTCAAACTTCATTGTTATTTTTTATAGAGAAATATTGAATGCCCACAATTACCGATGACGAATTTATAATATTAAGATTTAGGGTGAAGGGTACTTTATGATAATTTTTTAAATGAATAGTTGACTAACAATATCAATAAGACTTGACATAATTAGAAAATAAGGGAGTTATTTAAACATGATAATCATGATTTGATCTCTATTTAGATATTTAGGTTTAATGGGAAAAAGATTTTACATGTTTTGTTGATTTTTCCCTCTAAAGAGACTAGTTTATGATTGTAAGCCGATAAATACCTTAGTGTAAAAAAAACTACAAACAATTATTTTAAAAAGACCCTTACTTGTAATACTTCACATGTATCACTAAAATTAATCGACAAAATATAACATAATTAGTAAACAATTGAATCTCTTTAAGATGATTAAAATTTGATTTTTAATCATGTTTACGAAAAATATTTTATTGAAAGAAGTAAAATTCACTTTAATAATTCTTTTACATATTAAAATTATTAGTTTTTAACTATTAATAAAAAATTACTTTTAATATACACAAAAAGTATTACAACAAATTATTTATATTATCGTTTTGAAAAAAAAAAAAGCAGTTATATTTGGTCAATTGGAACATGTGGAAAATTTATTGCCAAAATGAAACAAGGAGTAAACAGTATGATTTATGCAAATGAGAATGAGAGTGAAGCTAAGAAAAGAAGGGAGTAGCGAATTTGCGTGTGATTGGACATATTGGATAAAACTTAATTGAATCGTAGCCGTTGGGTCGTGATAAATCCAGGTATGGTGACGATTGACGCATCGCGGGCAAGTATTAATTAATGATTATAAATTGGAAAATAGGAAGAGAAAAGCGAAAAATTTGTAATTGTAGTTGCAGGTTAGTTGAGTTGAGCTGGGGGTTGGAGGTTGCAGGTTGCAGTGAAGAGCAGTAACAGTGAGTAATTTGGTTTTTGGGGTGAGTTGTATGATTGAACCCCTCGTCCCTGCTCTGTTAGTGTTGATTGTTCCATGTGTGTGTGAGAAAACGTAGAAGAGAAGAGAAGAAAAGAAAAGAATAAAATACAAAGCGGCTAAGAGTCTTCATCAAGTGGCAACGCAACGATGGCGTCGTGTTCTTCCGCTGGCCTCCGTGTGTTGCTGCTGTTGCTGCTTGTGATTGCGGCAGGCGCTGACGATGCGAAACGGGACGACGAGAGGGCTCCCAAGTCCGAATCGTGCGATAACCCCTTCCAATTGGTATTTCTATCAATTCCTGTTTTCTTTGTTGGATCTGGATTTTGTTCTTATCTCTTGCTGGTGCAACTACTCAGCATCCGACTTTTCCTTTTCAATCTCGTCTATTGTTTGCAATTTGTTTCGCATCTGTCGCATCCAAAATCGCATTAACAGACACGATCACTATTTTATTTACTGCAGGTCAAGGTGAATAACTGGATTGATGGCGAGGAAGGTCATGTTTACAATGGCGTCACTGCTAGATTTGGCTCTTTATTGCCTGAGAAAGCTGAAAATAGCGTCAGAACTCGTGCTATTTTTTCTAATCCTATTGACTGCTGCTCCACTTCAACTTCAAAGGTTCTTTTCTATCTTCCTTTCTTTCGTTTGTTCCTTTTGCACCTGCTTCCCTTGATCAACGTTCTCGTCTTTTTCATTAATTACATATTTTAGCGAATCAGCAGACTTTTCCCCCAAGGATCTCAATGCTTAGTTTGAATGAGGCTTCTTATTTTGTATCTATCGCCTTCATATGTGCCAAATTTCCGGACTAGTTAAACGTTCTATCGTAATAGAGGGGCTGATGGATTGAAAATGTTTTCTGTTATAGTCTTGTCTTTTTACCCTTGAAAATGTTTCTCATGATGTATTCTGAGTGAGTTGTGCATTCTAATTCTTACAGTTATCTGGATCAATCGCTCTCTGTGTGCGTGGGGGTTGTGATTTCACAACTAAAGCTGCATTTGCACAGTCTGGAGGTGCTACTGGCATGTTGGTGATAAACGATGCAGAAGGTTCATTTTGGTGCTTCACACACTGTGTTTCCATTTTTGTTTGATTTTTAGAGGGTCTGTAAGACTGTACAAGTGTCATATGTAGGCTTGTCGTTCCCCCACTCTTTTATGGTCAACGTTAAAGTGAGCTGCACAAGCACTTCTTTTATACCGAAGCCTAGTCATGTATCTTAAACTGTAGATAAAACTTGAATACAATGTTGATTGTTCAATACATAATGAAAAGATGAAATCAGAGTAGTAAGGCAACGCAGCTAGGCACAGACAAAGTGATACGTCCTTTTTCCCACCCTTTCTCTCATCTTGCTTTATACTAACATTAAATATCCAGATGTTTTAGCATTATAATTTACTTTTTGAAACATCGCTTTCATTTGTAATTAATGGCTTACTCTCTTTTCTTTTATATGTTATTGTTGATAAAGTTTTATATGATCATATTATATCATATATGTAACTATTTTTTGTTGTCAGATCTCTTTGAGATGGTTTGCTCCAATAGCAGTGAGGCAAACATTTCAATTCCAGTTGTGATGATAACAAACTCAACAGGAGAAGCTTTCAACAAGTCTTTTACATCTGGAAGTAAAGGTAAGTCCTTCAATTCTTAGAACATCTATTTGTACTATTAATGTTTTCGAGAAAAAGTATTCAGGCTTATATATCTATTAAACATGGTCATATACTTCTAAAATGCACATAATTTTTTGTTTTGTTTTGTTGTTTCTTCTTTTTTGCCCATAGTAAGATGTGGTTTTGAGTTCAATGGTGTTGCTTGGGACTATAAACCTGACTGGGTTAAGGGGATGATGCCTGATTGTTTGTTGTTGTTAGTAAGGTGTGTATGAGGATAGTTATTCTCCTCTCGTACTCATTGAAGAGTTTATTTCCTGCCTAGTTGGAGAAGAAAGAAATGGTTCAGTGCTTATGCTTTTACACTCTAAGAAGCTCATGAAACACCCACAGAGTAGACATTAGAGCTTTGAACAAACCCCTATGACAGGTTCTTAAGCATTAAGAAGGTAGTTAGAGAAGAGAAAGTTCAGAAGGTTTGGAGAGTGTGTACATGGTTATATAGGAATTCAAGTTTCTCACCTTTAGATTTTCAAGTTGAGATGCTTTTTATAATATTCAAAATATAGCCGTTGGACCTTTGATTTCAAACTGTTCATCTCTGAAACATAACTAGCCATCTAGCTGTTGTAATGAATAGCACCTTTACTGAGTCAGTATGCTAGTATATTTTGTTCTAAAGCCACTTGAGTTGTTCTGCTAATGAACTTTCTCAACTAACTTTCTTAGGTCTTTAGTCTTCTAAAATTTGATTTCTTACACTTTGATGATTTAAGCTTGATGTTGTAGGCAAAAAATATTCTCTTCTGTTAGAGATCTTCATTATTTATATGAACTATGAAGATGCGAGTTTTTCTAAGATTTAGCATACTGGTTTCTGGACCAACTTTTTCAAGTTGTTGCAGGCATCCTGCATTCTTTAAGGGATTATCTGATGATTATTTTGAAGGATCTACACATCAGAATTTAGAAGAAAACTTTATAGAAACACATCAATCCATTCTAGAATGTTAGAGAAATAATCTAGGATTTTCAACATTTCATGTTCAACGTAGTTTGTTAGCATCAAAATGGTTATAGGAAACATTTTCAAATGGGATTTGAAGTTTATAGTGAACTGGTTCTTGGCCAATGTGCTCAGGCGTCCAAACAACCAAACCAATTGTGTTGAAAACCATCTTCTAAGCTACTACACTGTTTACAAACCAACCAAACCATTTGAACCAGTCACAATTTGACCAGTCAAACCACCTCAATTTCATTCATAATTTGCGTCAAAATGGCTTAACCAAGAGTTGACTGAAATATTGAACCTTGTATTTTTATTCATGTGCACACAATTTTGACTGCTGTACACCTGTACGAAATGTTAATATATGTTGTGCTGCTTAACATTTTTGTATTCAGATTTATATTTAAATTATTTAGTTTTGGATATATTTAAATATTCTTATACGTTGTAATATATTTTTAGTGTACTTATGAAATGTGTTGATTTATTTTGTGTCATGGACCAAATTAATTTACCATGTTAGATGTTTATATCATGCGTTAATAACACCACCATGTGTTGTTTTAATAGGGCTGTGCTCCTTTTACATACATGTAAACATGTGAATGTTGGTATGCACATGCACTCATACACAACCTTTGAGTAAATGGGACAAGAAAGAAAAGGCCGGTTTAATAAAATAATGCTTATTCATTGTAGATGTCAGGTCTATTTTCCACTTGACTTACAGATGGTTAATTTTGAGTTGTCTATTGCAGTGGAAATTTTGTTATATGCTCCACCTCGCCCACTTGTAGACGTCTCAGTTGCATTTTTGTGGCTTATGTCTGTGGGAACAATTGTATGTGCTTCACTATGGTCAGATCTAACTACTTCTGAGAAATCTGATGAGCGATATAATGAATTGTGTCCCAAGGTTTTTCCTTGCAACCTTTTATCATCGTCAAACGTTTATTATATGTATTTAAATGTATTTTTGTGATGCCTTAAGCAAGCACTTTACTGGATGTGAGTACATGCTTTCATCAAGAAAAAATCTCCAAATATTTGAACAGTGGTGAAATGGGTAATGTATTAAAGACAGATTGACATGGCATGTGTACTAAACTACTAATCTATATTTCCTTGTATCTTTGATTTCCTTTGTTGTAGCCCCTGATGATATCCTATAGAGTGTCTTTGTTTCATGTTTTGCAAAACTATTCCTGAGAATGAACTTGGGAATGTAATATTTGAATATTTCCATGTTATATAGGTTTTAAAAGTTTTGCCTCAGGCATAGTTGATTCCCAGGAATGTGTCATTGTCAAAATTTTACTTGACTTTCATTCCATGGTGGTGACATGTGGGTATATTATGTTCCCATGGGAATATTGGAATTTTTAATATACCTCAACTAGTAGCTTCCTCTGTTTTTTTCCTTCTAATGTTTGAATTTTGAAGATCATTCCTATAAATGTTAAACTATAATCAAACGTGTTTTTTAATTTTCCTAGGAATGGCATTTCTGATAATAATACTCCTTGGAATATAACTATATTCCTTGAAACAAACACCACCTCCTAACTTTTACAAATTTTAAAATGGAGTAAAAGAGTATCCCTTCTTTTTTCCATTTAATTTACTGATAAAAATTTATTCAAGTTTGCTTTAGTGCATCTTCAAGTGTATTATTTTGTGCATATAAATTTCTTTTCTTTTGCCAGGAATCTTCAAATTCTGAAACAGCAAAAGATGATTCTGATAAGGAAATTGTTAACATTGATTCGAAGGGTGCTATCATATTTGTCATAGCAGCATCTACCTTTCTTGTGCTATTGTTCTTCTTCATGTCATCTTGGTTTGTCTGGGTGCTGATTGTACTTTTCTGCATAGGTGGTATTGAGGTATGTATCTCATTTCCATGGATTAAACTCTTACTCTTGCTTATTAACTAAAGATCATATTTCATGGTGTGCATGAAAGGGGTATTGGTTCCGAATCATCCATGATCAAATTTGCTGTCTATATAAATAAACTGAAACTTTATTTTATCAATTTGAGTATTTGACACATACGAATAAGATTATACTGATTTAGCCTTGTTGGATTTCATATACAAATTATGTAAAGGTGAAAAAGGAAAGGAAGAGTGTGAAAATGTCTTAAGAGCAAGGCTTTAAGAGACACTAATATCAGCATCATCATTGTCATCAAGATTCGCTACGTAAAAGCTTTAAAAGTCCTCTGTGTGTTAATTTAAATTTCTTTTCATTTTCAGGGGATGCACAATTGTATTGTAAGCCTTACTTTAAGGTACAATCAATGTCTCCTTTTCTTCTGGCCATAAAATGGGCTTAGTTTTCTTTCTGCACGCCTTGTGTTCTGTTAATTTCTCTCTCTTTCTAATTTAAATATGAGCAGAAAATGGCAAAATTGTGATCAGAAGACAGTGAATTTACCTCTATATGGGGAAATTTCTATTTTCTCGCTGGTAGTGTTGTTATTCTGTGTGGCATTTGCAATTTTCTGGGCTGCTACTCGACTTGAATCATATTCCTGGGTTGGCCAAGATATTCTTGTAAGTTTTAGATTCTAGAGCCTGCAATAGCATCTTTCTATTATTATTATTTCAGTTTTTAAATTCAAACTTACATTGTTCAAGATGCTTAGAATATGAATTTCTCTTCTTTGTTAGAAGTTGTCCATGATTACTGACTATCATTAGAAGTCAAGAAGAAGCCAGGAATTTTGTATGAGGAACTAGAGCAGAAGTTGCAATGGGTTCTAGTCTAGGTCTTCCTAGAGTTTATTCCTATACGTATATTATTTCACTTTCAAATACATTTAATTGAATTCACTTATATTCATGCATACATCTGCAAACACCAGTGTGTATATGTAGTCATTGGCACATAGTGTATGTTTGTAGAGAAATCACAAAAAACAAATGTTCTTGATAACAAATCTTCTACTTTAGGAACAGTGAATCTATCAAGAGGTTAATTATGTTAACTAGCTGCTACTCATTTACCATTCTTTGAGCATCGTTAACCACCTGAGTGGTTAGTAGTTCATAAACTAGAAATATTTTTAATTATACTTCCTTGTAATCTTTTCTATTGTGAATCTTCAAGTTAATTGTTGTCAAATCATTAATAATGTCTGTGAGTCAGCACATATGGGCCAATGCAACATTGGGATCTTGTTGGTTGGTTCCTTTCTGAAGTATTGTGCTAGAAGGTGGTTTGTCATCTCAATTATGTTGACACCATTAACTGATGATAAGCTGTCTTAGTCTCATCTTTCACATACTACTTTATTCTTAACAGGGCATCTGTTTGATGATAACAGTCTTGCAGTTGGCTCGATTACCTAATATTAAGGTACCTGAATGGCTTCCTTATGTGTACAATCAACTAATTGTGCTTCCCTTACAATGTTATGTATCTATTAAAACAGCTCTAATAATTTCTTATGCATCTGATTTAATAGGTTGCAACTGTACTCCTTTGTTGTGCCTTTGTCTATGACATTTTTTGGGTATTCATATCTCCAGTGATATTCCACGAGAGTGTTATGATTGCAGTAAGTGTTTATTAGTACTACAGTTCTTTTACTTTGATTATCTCTGCTCTGTTTGCATCATTAAAGGTAGACTATCATAAGTTCTTTCTTTTACTTTATAGAAAGGAAAGTTTAGCAGAAAAGGGAAAAGAGAAAGTAGAAACTTAGTTTGAGGATACAACATCTTTTCTGAAGCATATAAAAAAAAAAAAGTGAAACAGAAAAATACAATAACACACACACACACACACACACACACATATATATATATATATATATATATATATATGCATAATTGATAACATGAAATAATGGAGTAATTCAGTTAAAACTTAAATGCATGAAAATCTATAACTATGGAAGGCAGTAGTTATGAAATTCTGTATCATGGCATCAAGTGTTCAGATTCAAATTGGGCAAATAAAATAAAATGTGTTTTTGGGAAAGTAAGTGGTGTGTGGACCATAGTAGTCAATCCCGGATAGCGGAGCGGCCGACCTCAAAAACACTATAGCGGCATAGCGGATAGCGGGATGACCGCTATTTTAGGTATTATAAATATACTCATAAACTCATAAATTAAATTACACACATATATATATATGCTTAGATGTCAATAACAAGTAACAACAAAATATAAAAATAAATTTAACTAACTAAATTTAAGTCTCTAATGCTTAGATGTTTAAAAATACTAAGTGTTCAATTCAAATACAAATATTTTAATAATTATCATCATCTTCATCTCCAAGATTTGCAATATCCTCTTCATTTTCACTTTCATCACTACTTTTGTAAAGAACCTCCTCCTCCTCCTCATCCTCTTTTTCAGAGTCTTCGTCATCACATTCTTCTTCTCTTCTTCTTCTTGTACAATTTCTTTCCCTTTTCCCTTAGATTTAGATGAAGAAGCAATTGTAGTTGTCTTGGATTTTGATTTAGCTTGTCGCCTAGTGTAGGTTATAGGCTCACTAGCCCCAATTGCATTAGCAACAGCTCCCCAAGTCAAGTTATCATCATCAAACACTAATTCATCTATAGCATCTTTATCATCTCCAGCTATTCCTTCTAGCAACCAATTATTACTATCATCAACATCCTTTAAGATAATAGGATCCACCACGTCAGAACACTCAAAACGTTCATTAAGAGCTTGGTTATATTTAATAAAAACCAAGTCTTGTAACCTTTGATGCTCAAGTCTGCTTCTCTTTTTAGAATGAATCTATTTTACCATAAAAAAAAAATATTAGATTTTCACTTTTCATAAAAGAACTTTAAATTGAGGATTCAGATATTTACTTACGTGCTCAAAAGTACTCCAATTTCGTTCACATCCAGATGAACTACAAGTCAAACTCAACACTCTAATAGCAATATTTTGTAAATGTGGTGTACGTACTCCATAATTCTTCCACCATTCAGCTGCAAGTTATGCATCAACTTATTAACCTTTTGTGTTATATCTACATAATTACATTACAATAAAAAAATTAAACAAATCTCTTACCAGGAGCCATTGTAGCCCTTTGTCTTTTTGCTCCACTTAAACCAAAGAGACTTTCAGCTCTTCTATATGTTGACAATTGAACTGTAGCATTGTCTACATCATCTTCACTTGTACATAGCCTCTCAATACATTTATACAAGCCTTCCACAACTTCAGGATCATTCTCAATTTGTTTATTGCTATAAAAAAATTGAGGATTCAGATAATAACCTGCAACATGTAATGGATGATGAAGTTGACACTCCCATCTTCTATCAATTATAGCAAAAATCTCTTTATATTTGTCTACATTTCCTTTGAATGCATTTTGAATGCTTTCTTTAGCTCTATCAATTGCCTCATATATATAACCCATTGCAGGCTTTCTTTCATTATCAACAAGTCTCAAAACTTGCACAAGTGGCCCCATAGCCTTAAGACAGAAAACCACATCATTCCAAAAAGAAGGCAAAAGTACAGTGTCTGTTGCCCTTTTTCCTTTAGCTTCTTTGGCTGTTTTGGACTTTAACCACTCATCGGAAGTGAACATTTTTCTAAGGTTGTTTTTTTTATTATGCAACCTTTGTAATGTGAGGAATGTTGTGGCAAACCTTGTCACTCCATATCTAACCAATTCAGCTTTATTGGTGAACTTCCTCATAATATTCAAAGTCAATGAATGATTATAAATAAAACCCACAAGAGTAACTCCCCTTTGGATTGTTCTCTTGACTCTAGGTATTTTTCCAATGTCTTCTAATATCAAGTCAATACAGTGTGCAGCGCATGGAGTCCAAAACAAATGTGGTCTTTTAGATTGCAACAACTTACCTAAAATTAAATTGCATAGTCTAAAATTAGAAACTAATAAAATAATTAGTAACTGAAATTAATATAGGGAGTTAAGAATAATTCTTACCGGCTAATACATAATTACTTCCATTATCAGTAACTACTTGCACAACATTTTTCTCTCCAATCTCTTCAACAAAGCTATCCAAGAGCTCAAACAACTTTTCTCCAGTTTTCATATAAGCAGATGCATCAATGCTCTTTACAAACATAGAACCAGTTGTACAATTTACTAAGAAATTGATCAATGTTCTATTTTTTTTATCCGTCCACGCATCTGACATAATTGAACATCCACATTTTTCTCTTTCTTCTTCACGACTTTTCAACATTTCCTTTGTATACTCTAACTCCTTTTTAAGAAGAGGAACTCTACACTCATGATAACTAGGAGGCTTTAGATGTGGACCATAGTTTCCAATAGCTTCAACCATTAATTTGAAACTTTTTGAGCGCACAACGTTGAAAGCAATTCCATTCCTACAAAGGAATCGCTCTATGTATTGAACTGTTCTTGCTCTTGCCTCTTTGACACAAGCATCATTTATACTTGTTTGTCTTTTTTATTTTGCTAATTTGATGCTTGTTTCTGGACTCTTTAACCATAATAAATCCAATGGGCCCTTGACATTTTTTCCTTTTTTGGTGGCATTACAACCACTAACATAAACTGATGCAACACTTGAGGTTGCAGGTCGTTTTCCACTACAAATATTTTGAATTTCTTGCACCTCTTCTTCATCATCATCATCTTCATCATGCTGAAGTAAATATACCTCTTTTTCAATTCTCTTCTTCTCATGAGCTACTATTAGTGTTTCTTTTATTTCTTTGGGAATCCTTGGACACTTATCAACATCTCCCTTCACTCCCATTTGGTGCCTCTTTGCTCGGGTAATACCGCCTGTAGTCGTTTTTCCACAAAAGTCACAAGTAACAGACTTTTTATTATTTATGTCTTTCAAACTATTCCATTGCCAACCTATTTCCAAATTATTTCCTGAAAGCTTCACTAATGCACAGGATGAAATTGAAACAGAGCCGATTCCTTGTGACAGATTGGGAGGAGTAGCCATTACTTCTTTAAGCTTTGAAATTTCGAACAGAAAATAATAGAAGAATCAAAACAGAGAAGAGAAAAAAAAAACAGAGAAAAATATAGGAAAAAAAATGTTCAGTACCGGAAAGTTCGCTGGAAGTCTGCCGGAGTTGGAGAAGATGACCGGAAAGTTGTGCTGACCTTGAAGAAGATGAGAAGAGATGAAGAAAATGACTCAAAATAATTTGGGTCACCTTAGAAGCTTGCCGGAGACGAAGAAGATGACCGGAAAATCAAGTGGAAGTCTCGCCAGAAAAACAGAGCACAGCGAACAGAGGATGACTAGAAAACTGAGAACAGAGGAGAGAGAAACGAGAACAGAGGAGAGAGAACCGACGGGAGAAGAGAGGAGAGCAAACTGATGGAGGCTAGGGTTGAAGAAGATGATTCAGAAAAATAAGGGGGGGTCGAAATTCCAAAATTGCCCCCCCTTAAAGGGCCCTAACGGTAAAAGATAAGGGGCAAAAAGGGGAAACGCATGAGAATGAGATAGCGGCCGCTCCAGCCGCTATTTTCGGTGTTTTCTGCTGCGAATCGCGGCGCGACAGCCGCTACTGTGAAACGCGACGCGACAGCGTCGTCATCGCGGGAAAGGGCCGCTCCGCCCCGCTCCGCCGCAATTGCGGCCGCTATTTCCGCTATTGACTACTATGGTGTGGACATGCTTTTGAAGGATAAGTGTGGTGTAGGTTTTACTGTTTTTGTATGTTGGTTGCTTTCCTCATCTTTATTACATTTTGACATGTAGGAAGATCCAACATAGAGAAGTTGGAAAGAAACTGGTATTCCCCACTGGAAGAGAGAACAACAAATGAAAAAAGGAGTGTATTTGTCAAAAGATGTTTTTGGAGCTCACATGAGCAGTTTATCACCAATTTTTCTTTTTATAGAGAACAAGTATTATCAAAGAGAAAGGAGGCAGACTATATTTGGGACAAAATAAGACAAAAAGTAACATGATTGAAGAAGATAGAGAGACTGTGTAGTGGTAAACAAAATAGAATTCAGACTTTGATGCGATAAATTGGATGAGCACATTCAATTAATTAACATGTAATAAGGAATAAGAACATCTCCTTAAACAATTAGAAACCATTATTAAGGAAAAGTAAAGTATGATTAGTCTGTTTGACTCAAACTCACTCTGTTCTGAATAAATGATAGCAGTAATATGGTCTTTAAGCTAGGTTTGAGTACAAACAGCAAGGTTTCTCCCTAACAAAGAGCTTCCTGCTTCATAGCACAAGGAAGAATAATCTGACATCTTAATTACCTTTTACAAGGCTGTAACACAATTTGTATATCTCTCTAACTATCACATTCTGACCTGTAACTGCTGAATACGAAATTAATATAAAAATAACTACTTAATATCTTCCTAATCCTAATACAAAATTATAAACTTCCTAATTCAAAACTTGGCCTATCATAGTCTCAATCACTTGTTTTCCATGCAACAACTCCATTTTGTTGAGGTGTGAGTGCACAAGGATCAAGGAGGGATGCATGCAAAGACTTAAAGTAGTAAAAGAAACAGAAATGTATGCGGACATTAAAAATGTGGAATATGGACTAGAGTATTGAATTGAGTACGAATCTTCGCATAAAAGATTAAAAATTGTTAAATACCTCTAAAACTATAGAGTATGGACTAGACTCTAGAGTACTACACTGGTTTAAGTTGCTGTTCTGGGGGTTGTACGAATCAACATCTTTTGATCCTTGTGCTTATAGAGACATTGGGATTGTATAGATATAGTACTAACAGGGTACCAGCCTTGCATGGCCACAAAAAGAAAAGGTACACTGGGAAAGATTCAGTGTGTCAAGTAATACACAAAACGGAAGTGTACCACTGAAAAGGGTTAAACGTTTCTCTGTTTCACAATGCAGAAAGAGAGGATACAAAGCAAAAAGTTTTTTGGAAAATTTATTTATTTATAACTAAACAGGAGGGCTGTATACAACCCATGGTACAAGTTCACAGTGTAAGAGTTGACTGGCCCAGATTTATGTGGCAAATAATCAAGTAGCTACTCTTTTACACACATTATTTTTTTAATGGACGTGTGTTTTCTCTCTCTAATATGATTGCTGCTCTATTTCAAAAAGAAGAGAAATTTGTGGTATCTTGTAGTTCTGGGGTTCTCTTACATGAGCTTTCTTTTCTAGGTTGCTCGAGGTGACAAGGCTGGTGGGGAAGCAATTCCTATGCTTTTAAGATTTCCTCGTCTTTTTGATCCTTGGGGAGGTTATGACATGATTGGATTTGGGGATATTCTCTTTCCTGGTTTGCTTGTATCCTTCGCTCATAGGTACTGAGTTCCTTATTAGTCAATGTCATATATAAATGCAAGATTTACAAAATTGATGCATACATATAGCTTCAAATGAATTATATTTTTCCTACCAGAAAGGTGAAAACATGAATAAAGCTTATTTGTAGTGGATCAGTGGTATTTGTTAAGTGATTTTAAAGTTTCATAACTTTATAATTTTCCTTTTCCATGTTGCATTCCACTGGGGGAGCCACTATTTGGTTAAGTAACTTGTGGGCTTTTGAAATTGTTCATAAAACTACATAGCATATAATTCATGTTTCACTGCATACAATAAATTATAATGGTGTCATGGACCAACTCTCCCAAGTCCCAATAGTTTAAGTTGATGAGTGATTTTTTTCTTTTTTCTTTTTTTTTTTTTGGGGGGGGGGGGTGTTGGTCTATGGTAAGTGAAGGCTTATCAATGGCTTTACATAAGATATAAGATGTCCCCTAAAGCGAGGACAATTCTCTGGCCTGTTTACATTATGCTGAAATTTAGCTTTTGTTTTAAAAAATAAAATGGAAGCGACAAGGATTGAACTCTTGACCACTTTCCTGGAAGCTTAAGCTATTGTACAAAGGCTTATCGATGGTTTTATATCTAACAGTTTGGATATGTCTGTTAGAATATAATATAAATATCCAATCATATTATATTATATTCAATCATATTTAGCTTTTATCTTAAAGTAATTTATACTATTTGAGAATTATCTTGTAGGATTAGTTTCCATATTTTTTTTTTTATATTTCAAGATTTGTTTCCTCATTTAATTCACATCAAGAGTCTGAATATTTGATGTCAATTAGAGAATTCTTTTCTTTTTAATATTTGCTTTAGTTGATTTTTTATTTGTGTACATTGCACAGAATACTTTGTTTTAAGATTTGTTTATATACTTTGTTTTAACATTTTTATTGTGTCTTTTGGTTGTCTTAGATTTGACAAAGATAATAAGAAGGGTGCATCAAATGGATATTTTCTTTGGTTGGTAATTGGCTATGGCATTGGTAAGTTCTTTGGTTCCTTGTTTGTATTGAAGACTTGTTAGTTTCCCCCTTTATGGAAACTGTTTGCTAAAACTGTGTTGCTTCTTTTTTTCCTTGTACAGTGGTGTTTGCCAATTAGAATTAGTCTTACCTTGATATCTCATGACAATATTAAATGCAGACCTCTTATCAAGATAAATCTAATTTTAAACAGTGCCAAAAGTACCTAAGAAATTGCACCCAAGTTTTGTCTAGAAAAAAATTAAGAGGGGTATAAAAGCTACATGAAAACCTTATGAACTAAATCAAGAAAAGAAAGAGAAAGACAAAAAAGGTAAGAGTAACCTGCAACACAGCACGCCTGTGTCTCTGAAGATCTAATAAATATACCCCCTTAAAAAAAAAAACAATTAGCAGAACACGGCAAAGAAGCTAGGTGAATGCTCAATCCCAAATAAACTCACAGCAATTGACAACCAATGAAAGATTCTAAAATTTCTTTCTAACCAGACACACTAACTGAGGTGCTGCAAACTGAGAGCGGCATCAAAGCCTTCTAGCATCCTTACTGGAACCAATCTTCACTAAAAATACCAAACATGTTATTCCATAAGAGGGAAACGTGAGAAATGCATAAACAAATGAGAACTAGTTTCAGAACTCGATAAGATCATCACAGAAGTCAGGGGACAAACAATTGGAGGTCTTCGACTTGGTTCTTTCAAAAGTTACTTTAGTTGCTTTTAAAAGTTGTATGGTTCCACCCTCCGATGCTCCTAGTTAATAGATCATATGATGTTCCATAAACTCGTGATCTGGATTCTATGCTATTATTCTTCTATATCATGACAATGGGTGTTTTTACTGTTTTAGGTCTCGTTTTCACATATTTGGGGCTATATCTGATGAACGGAAGTGGGCAACCTGCACTCCTCTACCTTGTCCCATGTACACTAGGTAACTGGTTTTGGGCTGAAATTAAATGTGTAGTGGTAAGTTAAATCTATCTCATGCCCGACTATTGTCTGATTAAATCAACAGGTGTCACTATTATATTGGGATACATAAGAGGTGAGCTGAAGAGCCTTTGGAATTATGGCACAGACTCATCCTTGTCCACAGAAGCTTCTGAAGTTTAAAAAATAACATTCATCTTTTGAGAATTGAAGAAATTGAACTGGAACTTGGGAAATGATCTCAGCTTGGTATGAAATGATGCATGGTTGGGAAAGACAGAAGGTGTACAGACAACTCTTCGCGGGCCTTCATAACTACTTTTGTGTGAATGATTAATTTGTGTTTCTTTATTGCTTTATGTCATTCATAGTTCTCTTGTAAAAAGAATGAAAAGCAGAAGGAAAAGTAGTTATTCGAAATTTACCATTGAACTTCATTCACATTTCTAACTGCCATAGTGAAAATTGAACCGAGGCTTATCATTATTGTTTTTCCTCGTTCTATTTTCTGTCAATTCCTTGTCAGTTGTCAAACTAAAACTTGGTAAATGCGGATACATGCATTCACAAGGCTAGATGGGCTAATACACGCGTAAAAAAGTTTCGCTCAAGTTTTCGCAATATCTTATCCTGGAACTTTTGACTAAATGTCTTTTTTTTTTGTTAAGGTGGCTTGACGATGATGATGATGATGATTGAAAATAGGTTGAGTGATTTCTGATATATCCTTTGGGCTGTAGAACTTACGCTGATATTCCTTGCTGTAAAGCTCTAAGTTGCGATCTTGAAAGTGAAACAGCAAGATTGTGATTAGGGGTTAAAAATAGACTAAGGGTTTGGTTAGATTTACGGTCCAAGTATGTTACATATTTGGTTAAAGCATTCTTAAGAAACTTTGGTGTCTCAAAATAAACTAAGAATTCAATAATATTATAAAACCTATAATAGAACAATTATGTCCGATGGTAAATATTCTGAATGTTTCCTAGAGATATTTTTTAATTATAAACTATTTTGACATTCAAAAGTTAGATGAGAAGGTTAAAAAATTTCATTCCTGTCAAATACATGACTATATTTTTTTTTACCTTTGCACGTTGAGAATTTGTAGTTTTTCCTTCAGGAGTGCTCGCTTACCCACTTGCGTCACGGTATCAAATAAAGTTTGAGCCAATAAAATAAGGTAAAATCTAACGCGTTTTAAAAATTTCTCTATAAGTGTACTAAACAAATTTACTTTAGAGGCTTATTAAATTTTAATTTGCTCATTAATTCTTTCAGAGTCTATCTAATTATTATTGCTATTGCTAAATAATCCATTGGACTAATGCGAAGAACAGAATGAAGTCTACTCTTGAATGGTCTTGAGATTTCTAATGAGATCATTACTGCTAGGAAAATCATACTCATGACGCGAAGGTTCATGTGTATTCCGAAAAACATATGTTTCGATTGCATCTACTCGTCCTTCTTTGGCTTTTTGGATTAAATCAGGTCAGATCTAAATATATGATTAAATTGAGAAAATTTAATGTCAACAATTAGCATATATACAAATAAAATACTACAATAAGTACGTGCCTCGTGTGCTTCTAGGATAATGGATTGATCTAGATATGACAACTCTATGCTTGCCATCAATTTGTATGGCCTTTCTTTCCATCATGTGAGAGACTTCAACAACATTTTTTGTGTAAATGTATCAATTTTCAAGTGATAGTGTAAATTGGTCAAAAGTATATTGAAGCTTGTCTTCGAAAATTATTGCCATACATTCTTTTTTGAGGTGATATGTGCCTTTGGTGACTTGCTCTCTGTTATTGCATCATTACTTTTCATTTGATGAATTTTTCTTTACATTGAATTGCAAAACTTCCAGGCATTAGGTCGCTTGATTTCCTTCTCAACCGATAATTGAAACGAGAAAAGGAAGTAACGGTACACACAGAAAAATCACACTAGAGAGTACATTAGCACCATTTCTTGTAGAACAGACACAAAAACACACTTACAAACATGTCAACGAAAACTTGCAATGTCATTGTGAGTAAATGTTATTGCAGATTATATGAATTTTACATGTTAAAATGCCTTTAAACCGAAATTACCTTAAAAAAAAGTCATTATAATAACATTAAACTGAACAATTTCCAAGCTACATTAGATGCCCTCTCAAATCCTCAGCACCAAACCAAACACCATAAAATAATATTGTGTCTTTATGTAAGTTAAATCTGATGTGACTTGATTCAGCGAAAGTTAAGGTAAGCCCTATTGTCGAGCACATTAGAATGAAGTTTCCTCAATATTAAGGTTAGTCATTCATTACATCCTCAATACGTCATGCAGGGTCTCTTATCAATTACAGTGCTTCTAATCAAATTACTTCAAAACAGATTGTACCAACTTGTCTTATATATCCACAACTGTTTACGAAAATGATAGAAGCGTATCATTTTATTTAATGTGCGCAAACTGGTCTCTCGATAGCATAACTAATATGTGTATCGCATGCGTGGACTATAAGGCCGAACTATGGCGTTCAAACTTATTATTATGCAAGAAAAATGAAATTAAAACAACTTACATAGTAAAAAACTACAATTTAACCTTTATAATTTCAGAAAAAAATTGTGGCTTTATTGTTTATACAATTTTATTTATGCTGAATTAAATTAAAGGTTTAATGAGGGCATATGATAGGAATTATGATTAATTAATATTCAGTCAGATGCTTAATTAGTTATGTTTGATTATTTGAATAAATGGTACTTCAAAACAATTCACAAGATAATTCTTTTGACAAGTAAAATTCAAAATCTTATTAAAACTAGAAATTAGGTCCTCTATTTCAATTATGGGTGATCACATTGTGTTAGGTCAAAATTAAGAACGTGCTTATTGTTATCTTTAGTTATCAGAGATCCCATAAATTAACAAGCTAGCTTTCACCATAACGTGCTTATTGTCTAAAATCCCCATTATCCAATAATTTGAAGACACCCAAATACAACGTGTCTTCTGCAGATCTGGCAAGAGCAAGTTAAAATTTGCACTTAACATTACAGATTTCCCCGTTATCTACAGTCACGTCTAAGTCTAACTGGTTGAACATATTCGCTTGACAAATGGCATAGAGCATGAAATTAAATTGCTCTAAAATATGTGTCTGTGTGACCCAATGCGCTTTCTTCCCATCAATAATAAATAAAAATACAAATGAACCTGACTATATGTTTTGGTATAATGACCTTCCAAATCTCTGCTTCCTTGCCAACCATATTCTGCCAACACCACCTTCACATGTCTTTGTTTGTAGTGAATACATTTAACAATTTTAGCTCTCTTATTGTAGTTGGTCCTACTACCACTACACACTCACGGGTTCCTTCTATGTACACACCACACTCTCTCACTATAAAATATTGTTACACTTGCACTCACTTGCCACTGCCAACCATCACAAAGATGTTTTAGTTTTGTGGAAGCTTCTTCGCCTTCACTCTTCTGCTTCAATTCCTTCCATGGATCCACTTGTTTTCCATCTTCTTATTCTTCTTCTCACATCTCTTTTTAGTTGCCCATTTGTGGTCATTGCGCAATCTCCTAATATCTCACGGATCAGTGTAGTGGGAGTTGTTTATTGTGACACCTGCTCAAGCAGCAGTTTTTCTAAAGAGAGTTACTTCTTGCAAGGTAAGGCAATGAAAGCTTGGTAGAGTTGGGATTTTGAAATGCAGTGTTTCATTGGTTTGTTCCAATTAATCAGGTGTTGAGGTTCACATACAGTGCAGATTTAGAGCAACCTCACCAAAAACCAGCGAGCAGATAAGCTTCTCAGTGAACAGAACCACAGACCAATATGGAGTGTACAAGTTGGAGATACCACCAGTGGATGGAGTTAATTGCATGGATGGTTCAGCAATTGTGTCAATGTGCCAAGCAAGCTTGATAAGGACCTCATCTCCCATTTGCAACGTTCCCTTTCTAAAGAGCACAACACGTGAGATATCGGTGAAATCAAAACAAGACAACTTGTGTGTGTACACCTTGAGTGCTTTGAGTACAAGCCACCTAAGAAGAACACTACCTTATGTGGTACAACTAGGAGCTCTTTCAACTCTTCAAAATTCTATTTCCCTTATCTTCCACCTTATGGATTCCCATGGCCACCCATTCCTCAGCTACCGTTGCCTCCTTTTCCATCATTACCAATCCCTCCCTTTCCCTCACTGCCATTCCCAACCTTACCACCATCTTTACCTTTTCCATTTCCACCACTCCCTTCATATCCTCCAACACCTTCTCCTCCATTCAAATTAGGAGACCCTACCACTTGGGTACCTCATATACCTTCTCTTTCTCATCTTTCTCCACCACCACCACCACCACCTGCTTTGAATTTAGGAGACCCTTCAACTTGGATCCCTCATTTTTCTCCGTCACCTCCTAATAATATACCCCAAAGCCAAAATCCGTAAAATTTGCTGCAGCTTTTTTTTTTTTTTTTTTTTCTTATGATAATTATATTATGTAATGCAAACATATGATTGAGTGGTGAAGAACAACACAGTATAGAAATTATAGTGCAATGCAATTCAGTAAATGGAACTCTGTTGGGGGATAGTATATATAGCCCCAGTTGTGTACACTTCTATTAATGCTTCACTCTCACTCCCGAGTCAGAAGGGAAGCATCTCATCACGAGAATATTTTGTCCACTCATCACAAAATCGTATCTTGGGATTTTCCTGCAATCAAGTAACTTGATGTCCCAATTTGTATTTTTTTTTTAATATGTTTATCGGTTTCTATCCCCATATCGATTAATCATGTCTTTCTATCTCCAAATCGTATTAGTTAAATAACCTAAACAAAGCCGAAAGTCTGCTAGTTTAGGAACCATGTTGCCATCCAAAAGACTTTTAGTCGGATTTATGTCGCCATGTGCTGGTAGTGTAGTTCATGTGCTGCTCCTATGCAGATCTTTAGCCTCCGCTTCCATGTTAGTGGTTCCTTTTTTAACATCACCACAATATAGGTGCTTACCGTAAAAATAGGAACACACTCAAAGGCATGACTCTGTTAAAAAGGACTAGCTTACCTACTAAAACTGAATAAGTATATATTTATATTAGATATATTCTCATGACCTTTGCGTGTCACATGAATTGAGAACAATACAACCTCCCGTATGGATTTTATTATATAAACATATTTGCACGGTGATTTTATGACAGAACATTCATGCTTTGTGTTTTCTCTCTCACTCTGTGTCATTATCTATATCAACAATGGTTTTAAACAGAGTTTTACGTGTCGCAGGTGGAACCAGGAATGCCATTTCACACACTGTCTAGCCCTTGAATGTTGAAGCGGTTGAGGTCAGTTATTCTTAATAGATAAAAAGTGTTGCTTTCAGAAAGGGGGGCTGTGTTACTGTTAAATAGAAAAACAATTTGACAGTTTAATATTTTATCACTGATTTTTGTTGTGTGCCATAAGATCAATTGAGTCACTCATACAAATGCAAGCATCTTATTTGTGTGAACTGGGTGTGATTTAATATTGTTGTGAAAAATGGATGCAGGAAATCAAGCACTAGCTACACTAGCATTCTTTGGAGTTGGAGTGAAGTTGGTTCTGTTTCTGATCCGAGTGCTGGATCAAGACAGTGTCGAGGCTGCTAATAATGTGAGCAAGTGGATGGGAACCGTTTACATATTCTCACTCATTGGAGCCTTCCTCAATGGTTCTTGCTGGGGTCGATATTTAACATGCTCGATATTTTAGCTCATTTTTGTCGTGGTATTCTATTCATACTATTCTATTCTTTTCTATTGAATTTGATGGCATTAGAAGATGCATGTTGAAAGACATTTCAATTTCATTGAATAGCGCTTGGGGCTGCTGTGGCTGACATCTTGGCAGTCTTTGCTCAAACCACGCGGTTGTGGCCATCTAAGGCGTGCCCATTAAAGAATTTCAATTGACCTACCTAAAGAATTCTGAAGCACCAACAAGAACATATTGTGGGATTTACTAAAATATAGTCAACTAATTAGCCTTCTCACATGTTTAACCAGTTTGAGTCTTTCAAACTTTGTAACACTGCAACTCTGCCAGCATAGTTAACATTCCAATGATTTTAGACACCCCCATTGTTCATAATTAATTTTATCAATTATTTCATCTTCCTCTTGGCTTCCCTTCTTACGTCTTCAAGGTTGATGCTCTTGTACCACCGAGCACAAAACAAGTAGAGCACAAGGTCAAGAGAAGTTAGCATTACTAGGAAAAAAACCAATCCAGGTGACCCATATTCAAGTTATTGGGAATCTATCCTGCTCTCTCCCCTTACTGTGAGAAATAGCAGAATGCCAATAAATTGATTGATAGTTCACTATGGACCTATTGGCCTAAAAAAAGTAATCTTTCTCGATAAAGTCAATTGATTAGGATTTAATTTTACACCTTAAAGAGCTGTACATGCACCTTTTGATGCATACAGTTCACTAAAAATCATATAAACAAAAAGGAATCAATGTGTCTATTTCAACCCTCCTTTTCATAATGGACTCTTTCCCTAAACTGGTAGCATTCTCAACACACATTTTGCTTCCTCAACAAATAATAATGCTCTTGTTTTGTCCTTTTCATGCAAAGAAATTTATTTCAAATCCTTGTTTCGGTGGTAGGAAGATTTACCGGCAACCTAAGGGATCAACTGATCTTCAATGAATGAGAGTTTGCCTGATTATTGGAATGTTAGCTATGTTGGCAACTGGTGCTATTGGGACAGAGCTTGAAAAACTCAAACGGGTTAAGTTGGAGAGAAGGTTAATTCTTTGAAATATTTTGGTAAATCCATGTATGTTTTGGTTGGTGCTGGGAAGTTTTCAGGTATATCGGTCAATTGGAGTTCTTTAGTGGACAAACACTACATGGCATAAAAAGCTTTGGAAGTTCCTTTTGCATGGCTTCAATTTCTCTTCGAAACTATGTCAGCTAGTGTACGTGGTGACGGGAATCACAGCAAGGGAGAGAGAGCAGGATGGATTCCCAATAACTTGAATATGGGGCACATAGGTTTTTCTTCCTCTTTACCGTGCTAACTTCTCTTGACTTTGTGCTCTGGTTCTGTGCTCAACAGCACAAGAGCATCAACCTTGAATGGTGAGAAAGGAAGCCAAGAGGAAGATGAAATGATTGATAAAGTTTGATTGAGAGATTTAGTTGTTTTTGAATTTTTATTTTCTTTCTTTCTAGGCATTTGGGGTGATTGCATGTGTTGAGAAAATTACGCTGAACTTTCTTGTAACGTCAGATTTGTGGAAGTAAAAAATAAATGCGGAATATTGCACACACAAAATTGATAACGGAGTTCGGCCAATAATGCCTACGTCTCCGGACTACTGCAGATATTTTACTAAAGAAAGGGAATACACTCGGTGTTTACAAAACACTCAAAAATGACTCACAACTATTCACAACCCGTAACCCAATTGTACCCAGAAACTAAACTATTTTCTCTGTTTTTTTTCTCTGAATATTTTCAGTTGTTCTGCATATTTTGCCTTTCATTGTTTCCTTTATATAGGCAAATGAAACGCTCAATTTTCAAAAACGCGTTAGGCACCGAATTTTCAAAACGCGTTAGGCACCGAATTTTCAAATTGTACACGTTTTTCTTTCTTCTTCGCATGTGCTTTTTTTTTACTTTTCAACAATCTCCCATTTGAAGACTGATTTCAATCTGTCTTCACACCTCAATCAATGCAACACAACTTCAGTTTGTCAATGGTCACCACCTTTGTTAGCATGTCTGCTGGGTTCTTGCTTCCTATAATCTTTTTCGATGTCAGCACTTCATCCTCAAGCAGAGATCTGATGAAGTGGTAACATATGTCAATGTTCTTGGTTCTAGAGTGAAATGCTGAATTTTTTGCCAGATGTATTGCACTCTGACTGTCACTGTGCAAAACACTCCTTTCTTGGGATTGCTCATGTTGAATATTTGCAAAACACGGTTGATGTACTCCACTTGAGATAACTGCAAAGTTCCCTTTTGCTTATCTCTCGTGATTTGCATTCCAAGGATCTTCTTTGCTGGACCCAAGTCTTTCATGTCAAACTCTTTTGACAGCTGCATCTTCAAATTTCTGATCTCGGCCATGTCTGGACCTACTACTAACATATCATCAATATAAAATAGCAAAATGATATAACTGGAGTTATACCTCTTGAAGAAACAACAGTGGTCAGCATTGCACTTCTTGAAGCCTTCCCTGTGCATGAAGCTTTCAAACTTCATATACCACTGTCTTGGCGCTTGTTTTAGGCCATACAAACTCTTCTTTAATCTGCACACCATATGCTCCTTCCCTTTCTCTAAGAAGCCTTCAGGTTGATGCATGTAGATCTCATCTAGATTTCTGTGAAGAAATGCAGTCTTCACGTCCAACTGCTCCAAGTATAGCTCTTCACTAGCAACAATACTTAACACAGACCTGATAGTATTGAGCTTCACAACTGGTGTAAAAATCTCTGTGTAGTCGACTCTTTCCTTTTGCTGAAATCCTTTGACAACTAGCCAGACTTTGTATCTTTTGGAGCCATCATGGTCCTCCTTCACCCGATACACCCATTTGTTGTGAAGTACCTTTTTTCCCATAGGTAACTCAGCTAGTTCCCATGTCTGATTAGAGATCAAAGACTTCATCTCATCTTTCATAGCAAGCTCCCACTTGGTGGCATCTATAGTTTGACATGCTTCTTCATAATCTTCAGGCTCTCCTCCATCAGTGAACAACATGTAGTGCATGTATCTCCTGTTAGGAACATGAGGTCGAGAAGACCTTCTCAATACAGGAGTTGGAGTAGGAAGCTCTGATATTTCAGACTGCTGCTCACTGCTTTCTCCAGTTGATTCCTCTGGTTGAGGATTATAAACTATAGAACTTTCAAGGACATCGTCAAGTTCTACATGCGCTGGCTCAATTTGTTCTGAATTGTTAGCACCCATGTTATGCTTGTCCTTGTACATCACTCTTTCATTAAAGATTACATCTCTGCTACGGATCATCTTTCTATTTTCATCATCTCATAGGCGGTAGCCAAACTCATCCTCACCATAACCGATGAAAGTGCACTTCTTTGATTTGGGATCAAGCTTATTCCTTCCTTGATCACTAAAGTGCACATATGCTACGCAGCCAAAAACTCTAAGATATGAGAGTTTTACCTCTTTTCCGCTCCATACCTCTTCTGGTATTTTGTGCTCCAATGGTACCGATTGACCTCGGTTGATCAAGTAAGCTGCTGTGTTGACTGCTTCTGCCCATAATTTCTTTGGTAAGCCTGACTGTAAACGCAAGCTTCTGGCTCTTTCAGTCAATGTTCAATTCATACCCTCAGCTACACCATTGTGTTGAGGCGTACCTGGCACGGTCCTCTTCATTCTGATCCCGTGCTCATAGTAAAACTTCTTGAATCTGGTGTCTTCATATTCACTACCATTGTCAATTCTGATCTTCTTAATCTTCAATCCTGTCTCAGTTTCTACCATAGCTTTCCACATCTTGAAAGCCTCAAATACTTCAGACTTATATTTTAGAAAGTATACCTATACCTTTCTGGAGTGATCATCAATAAAAGTCACAAAGTATCGTTTTCCACTAATGGATGGGACAGTTGTTGGACCCCAAACATCAGAGTGAACAAGCTAAAGTCTTTCTTTCTTTGGGGTTCTTCCACTTGTTTGAAAGCTGACTCATTTCTGCTTTCCAAGTATACAGTCTTCACACATGTCAATTTCTACTGACTGAAGACCTGGTAGTTTTCCGTTTGAGTGCATGATTTTTATCACTGTAGAAGACTGTTGCGTAACCTTCACTGGCCAATTGGCTTACTGAGATTAAGCTTTTCGTTAGGTCGGGAATATGTCTGACATTTTTCAATTCCCATACAGACCCATTCAACTTAATCTTCACTATACCTTTGCCCACAATCTCACATGATTGGTCATTACCAAGATAAACTTTACCAAGGTTTCCGGAAACATAATTCTTGAAGAATTCTTTCTGCGAAGTGGCATGAAAAGATGCTCCAGAGTCTAACACCTAAGACTCCTCCTTGCTCTCTAAAGAACATATCAATGCATCATCTCTTCCAGAGGTGGAAGCAACATTTGCCTCTTCTTTCGCCTCCTGATTCTTCGGTGCACTCCTGCACTGATTTTTGTAGTGTCCTGTCTTCCCGCAATTCCAACACTCAATAGTCTTTGAGTTGTTGGAGCTATGATGATTTTTGGACTTAGAACGCCTCACCTTTGATTTACTGCGTCCTCTTCCTCTGGTTGAACTTCTGCCTCTTGACTCTGTATGCAATACTGAAGAGGTTGATGATTCACCCGACTCTCTACGGCGGATCTCTTCACTGAGAACCAAATCACGAACATCATCAAATTTCAACTTATTGCTTCCCGATGAGCTACTCACAGCTGTGACAGTAGCATTCCAACTCTCAGGCAAGGAAGATAAGAGAATTAAAGCCCGTACTTCATCATCGAAATTGATTCCAACTGAACTCAATTGGGTTGTGACAGTGTTGAGTTCATTTAGATGTTGCGCCGTTGAGGCGCCTTCTGCCATCCGTAAGTTGAACAACCGCCTCATCAAATGAACTTTGTTTGAGGCTGATGGCTTTTTGTACATGCTTTCAAGAGCCTTCATAAGATCTGCCGTAGTCTTTTCTTTTGCTATATTGAAAGCAACATTACGGGATAATGTTAATCGGATGACTCCAAGAGCTTTTCTGTCCAGAAGTTTCCAGTCTTCTTCCTTCATAGACTCTGGTTTCTTGCCTGTGAGAGGTTCATGCATGCCTTTCTGATAAAAATAGTCCTCTATTTGCATTTTCCAAAAGCCAAAGTCTGCACCATCGAACTTATCGATTTTCACCTTTCTTTCGTCTGCGGCCATCACTTCCACTCAAATTTGGCTTCTCCTTAGGATCGTTTCTGACAATTTCTGTAAACCACTGTGTTTAGAACATGTCTGTAAATAAATTTGTAACGCCGACAAATTTTTTACTATTCACGATTAACTATTCATGAACAGTAATTTCACTATTCATAAATAGTAATCACAATTTGCAAATCAAAATTTTTTAAACAGTACTATTCGCATGAACAATAATTGCAAAATTAAATTTACTATTCACATGAATAGTAATCACAAATTTGCAAAAAATTTCGAACAGTACTATTTACATGAACATTGCAAAATTAAATTTACTATTCACATGAATAGTAATCACAATTTGTAAATCGAAAGTTTTCAAACAATACTATTCGCATGAACAGTAATTGCAAAATTAAATTTACTATTCACATGAATAGTAATCACAAAATTGTAGAATTTTGGACCAGCTCTGATACCAGTTGTTGAGAAAATTATGCTGAACTTTCTTGTAACGTCAGATTTGTTGAAGTGAAAAATAAATGTGGAATATTGAACACACAAAATTGATAACGGAGTTCGGCCAATAATGCCTACGTCTCCGGACTACTGCAGATATTTTACTAAAAAAAGGGAATACACTCGGTGTTTACAAAACACTAAAAAATAACTCACAACCATTCACAACCCATAACCCAATTGTACTTAGAAGCTAAACTATTTTCTCTGTTTTTGCTCTCTGAATATTTTCAGTTGTTCTGCATATTTTGCCTATCATTGTTTCCTTTATATAGGCAAATGAAACGCTCAATTTTCAAAAACGCGTTAGGCACCAAATTTTTAAATTGTACGCATTTTCCTTTATTATTCGCATGTGCTTTTTTTTTACTTTTCAACAGCATAAGCATGACCAGCACAATTGGAGACTATTATAAAATATTGATGGGGTGATTGCTTTCTTGATAACATGACAGTTTTGGTTTGGTGTTATGCTAGTCTTTGGATCACTGAAAATGCTTTTGTGAATTTAAATGAATTTAGTAGGCATTCTTTGTTTCTATTTATTGATTCTGAATTTTGAAGCATGCTCGCTTGTGAGAAAGGATCAAACCTACCCATTTACTCGTTACGCTTTTCAACATCCAGTGTTAAAGACTTGGCTGTGACATTGGGACAGGAATCGTGTTAAAGGACGAGGAATGATATTATCTGAATTAGAATTGGTCTTACAATTCCAGTTTGCATGTTAATAAAGAGAATCAAGTAAAATTGAAAATTAAAAATGATGATTTTCTTTTTACTGTAAACATTGACGGATTAAAGTAACAACCTTCGGTTTTTGCGGATATTATACTCAAAAAATTGTACTAGTTAAAAAAGAAAAACACATAAGTTATAAAAAATATATATTATTATATAATTTATTATTAAATAAAATTATCTCTTAAACCTATTTCTAAGTATTATCGGGCGAAAATTTTAAAGTTTTAAAGGTACCACGTAATTTACTTATAAAATATCCTCTTAGGTTTAACGACGCCGTAGGAATCACTTAGATTAAACTTACCTCTCTGGTTTCGTTTTTTCACGTAATCCCACGTTTTTCACTACACTGCAACCTACTTCCCTAGTTCCTATGGTGACTCGGGACCGTGTTGCCCTGACGATAACGTTAGTCGTATTGTTCCCAACATGTGTAATCTTTCTATTGAGAAAGATCACACATGAAATTGCTTATGCTATCTGCATTATTTGCCTGTGGTTACTGATGCTTCTGTTAATTTATTTGATTTGGAGGTCTAGCCATATCTCACCTGAGGCGCCTGTGTTAGTGCTCCAATTCTTTATTGGATGGGTTACAGTTACTGCGGTTGGAGCTTCGATTTTCTTATATGAGAAAAGTCCTTATAACGTTGATTATGTTATATGCATTGTGTACTCTTGGTCCATATTTCTTGTGTTCTTGTTTCTTGCATTTGCAGAATTTGAAAGGGCTGAGAATGAGAGGGAAATATCACGTAATCAACGAGCAACACAGTTAACAAGTTTAAGGGCTCGATATGAGAGGGAAATATCACGTATTCGAAGAGAAATACAGTTAACAAGTGTAAGAGGGGCTGGGGAATTACCCCGCTGTGAAACAACGACGCTGCAGTTTCAAAGTGTAAGGGATGAGAGGGTAACATACAGACCAACATTGCCACCACCTACAATCTTCACAGATGATTGCACCATTTGCATGGAACAACTTCAGAATGGAGAGTCCATTCAACCTTCTAGAGTGTGTGTTCATCAATTCCACTCCTCTTGCATCCGCACTTGGTTGGAGATGGGATACACTACTTGTCCTCTCTGCCGCAAAAATTTTATCTATTAACGTCATGTCATGACATATCAATAACACCACAAATGCAATTAATTTCATCATGTGTGCACCTCATTTCATGGAACTTGATCACATGATATATGATTTGTGATCTTACAGCTCTGTTATTTTAATCTAGTATTTTTTTTTTTAACTCTATAATTTGCTCCGATCATCTTAATCACTTTAATTATAAAACTAAATAACAAAATTCAATAACTTGTTTATATAAAAAAATTCATTTTTTTTCATGAGAATCATGTTTCCAATTTCTTTCTTTTAGACGTGTATCTTTCTTTTGCTCTAGTGTGAACCGCTCTTATATTCATATTATCTGGTGTTTTATAATAAATTGCCGAAGTAATTCTTAGCAATCGCTATTAACTTGATAATTTCATTGGAAATTTTTCATGTTCTTAGTTTAATGGGTAGACATGGTGCAACTTTGATGATAATTAATACGGTCTCAATTATGATTAATTATAGTTACGCTAACATGTATAAGGTGCAGCGTCTTCTTATTATGAAAACTATAATTGTGATTAATTATAGTTACGCTAACATGTATAAGGTGCAGCGTCTTCTTATTATGAAAACTATAATTATGATTAATTATAGTTTTATTATAAAATCTTGATGCACGTTAACTCGGTTTTTTTATCAACTATATTTATGAAAAACTAGTGTTTGTGGCAACATACAAGTTTTGACAGGAACATAGGTGTGTGAGGTAACAGGTAGGTGGATCCAGAAAAGAAAGTTAAACTTGCATGCAAAATTGTTTGCATGAGAGTTTAGATTGAGAAAACTCGTGGCATCTTTGTGAGCTACAAAGTTTCAACCGGGCAGGACTATTGGCGTTTGTAATTGCTGCTTCTTGAATTTGGCACAATTCCTGAAGAGTTCACTATATCTGTCACCAAGCTTCGCAAAAGGTTACACCAATATTTTCTATTTTTCACATTCTCTTTTAAAATTTCTCGTTCATTATCTGCTCCTGTTTTAGTTTCGTTCCTTTTTCGGTGCATGTTTTGACACAAAGGCTTTGTGTCAATTGTGAAAAAAAGTAATGCTGTAACAGAACGCCAATGACGTATAAATAAGCAAACACCATTGGTTTCGTTTCCATAAGTAAATATTTATGTTAGATATCTTCTCATGACATTTTCTTATAACATGAATTGAAAATGATACAACTTCACGTATGGATTTTCTTATATTGTAAATTTGTTTGCAAAGTGATGTTATAACATAACATTCATACTTTCTGTTTCTCTCTCACTCTCTGTGTCATTATCTATATTAATAATGGTTGTAAACAGAGTTTTACGTGTCGCAGATGGAACCAGGAATCGCCAATTCACACAACGTCGAGTCCTTGATTTACTTCCACAAGCCATCACTCTCCTCTTCCTAGAATCATTTGCTTTTGCCATGTTCCATAATTTTGCAATATTGTCAATGAATACAGATCCATGGTGACTGATCCGTATTATCGTATACCCCCACGTAGTGGAATAAGGCCTGATTAGTATTGTGTTTATCATTACTTGATATAGTTGTGAAATAGGGAAAAAAAGCTATGCTTTTATGATTATTTTGACGAACTTATAATTCCATAACTATCCTAAAAATGATGAATTGTCTGTGTTTAAATATCTATATCATATATGTATTATTGTGTTGGGCAAAGTACTTTATATTCCCAAGTTAGTATTTCACTGTTGTGTATGCCTAGGAGGATGATAAGGAAATAAAAGCTAATGTTCATACATTTAAATTCATGTTACTTCTTGATCAGATATCTTAAGACATTGACCCATCCCTAATGCTTCTGCCTCTCTCTCTCTCAATGTCATTTTGGGAGTTTTTTATTTTTTGTTGTGGCCATATTGCCATGCATATGGTTTCCTGAGTAAAAGGGGTAGCAGAATAAAAACTTCATATTTCAATGAGAGAAGGCAATCCTTAATCTTAAATGCTCAGAATTTGTGTGGTTGAGACCTCTAGTGACTAGTGAGTCTTAAGATTTCTTCATTTACCTTTGCAGATAGTTGCTGTTAAACAGTTAGACAAAAATGGTCTTCAGGGGAATAGAGAATTCCTTGTGGAGGTTCTCATGCTCAGTCTTCTACATCACCCTAACCTTGTGAATCTCATCGGATACTGTGCAGATGGGGATCAGCGCCTCCTTGTTTATGAATTTATGCCATTGGGATCATTGGAAGATCACCTTCACTGTATGGTTGTGTTGCTCTTTATATCTAATCCTTTGATTATAATTTCTTTTAGGTTAATGTTTCTCAGATATAAAGAAACTGGGAATTCCTATTCTCTTCTATTAATATCCTGAACACCAAAACCAATATGGAAAATAAGAACAAGATGCTTTATTACTGAACTCTATTCCTCTGGATGTTAGCTTCCCAGAAAAGATAGAGGAAGAATCAAAGATACGATGATCCATGTTGTTTGAGACTCTGGTCTCTACAACTCCATAACTGACTTTTCCTCATAAATTCTTTTTACTTATAGCAGCTGTAAATCTGTAACAACCTTTCACAGTTCCATTTTTCCAAACATGCGCTTAGATTGCAGGTTGCAATTTAAGTTTCTTAACATAATTTTGAGTGTGTTGCATAGATGCTATAAAATTTTGTGCATAGGATGGCATGAACATAACATTAGATTGCAACTTCCTCAATAAAATCATCACCAGCTATAATCAGGATGTTTTCTCGTAGATTTCTTTGTGAAATATGTTCTTCTTAGTCTTTGCATGGTAGCACCAATTGATTGATAGCTGCAAACTCTCTCTTATGTGTGGGCAGTCTTTCCACCATGTATAATGCAATGAACTAGAGGTAACCATTGGGTTGAGTTTCAGGTTATGGATACAATACATATGGCCTGCTAGAACTAAAATGGGAATGCCTAAAGCTCAGCTCAAAATTCCATAAACAGGAATTCAAATAAACAAAAATGAAGACTTCTTTTACACAACAATATATTTTAAAACACTATTTTGCAGTTTAGGTTGCCAAAAAGCACGGTATAACAGTGAGATAAGAGATTTTGTTATTAAAAAGATTATATACATTGGATCAACTGACCTTGGTGTCAAACTTGGCAAATTTACACCTTCAATAACATTTTACAAACATTAAATTTTATGAATTCAACAGTGAAATCTTGTGATATTATCCTGATAATATATATTCTGAATTTAAAATGATTTAGAGATTCTTACGTACTTAATTTAATAGTAGAAATTATGTATATTTTAAACAGCATATTACACGTCAAAACTAATGCCTTCTTGAACAAAATGCAATTGTCATGATAACAACTGATGCTTTAACATTATTTATTGACTACTGTGCAGATCTTCCCCCTGATAAGGAACCACTAGATTGGAACACTAGGATGAAAATAGCTGCGGGTGCTGCAAAAGGATTAGAATACCTGCATGATAAGGCAAATCCTCCTGTCATTTATAGAGACTTCAAGTCATCTAACATATTACTTGATGAAGGATACCACCCAAAGCTTTCTGACTTTGGTCTTGCAAAACTTGGTCCTGTTGGTGACAAATCACATGTTTCTACACGTGTCATGGGAACTTATGGTTACTGTGCTCCTGAGTACGCAATGACTGGTCAACTAACTGTGAAGTCAGATGTATATAGTTTTGGGGTGGTCTTCTTAGAGCTGATCACTGGCCGTAAAGCAATTGACAGCAGCCAGCCCCATGGAGAACAAAACCTTGTCACATGGGTTGCCCTCTATTTTTCTTGTCATCTTAGTTAGTTTGGCATGTGTAGGCTCTTGTACATAAAAATGGAGAGGTAATGGTGATTTTATGATGTTTGTGCAGGCACGTCCATTGTTTAATGACCGCAGGAAGTTTTCAAAGTTGGCTGATCCAAATATGCAGGGACGGTTTCCCATGCGGGGTCTTTACCAGGCTCTGGCTGTGGCTTCAATGTGCATTCAAGAATCGGCTGCCACTCGTCCTCTGATTGGAGATGTGGTGACAGCCCTCTCATATCTGGCCAACCAAGCATATGACCCCAGCAATGCTGGGCATGGTCATAGAGGGTCTAGTGATGATAAAAGGAACAGAGATGATAAAGGTGGAAGAATATTGAAAAATGATGAAGCAGGAGGATCTGGACGCAGATGGGATTTGGAAGGATCCGAGAAAGATGACTCCGCACGAGAATATTTATTAAGTTTTATTATTTTATTTTTTTAATAGATAGATTTTTTAAAATTTAAATAATATTATTATATATTTTAATTTGTAAATTTTTATTTATAATAATCTTTTTTATATAAAATAAAATTTATTATAAAAATTTACATTACTTAATTTTTATTTTTATTTTGCTAATAAATGAGGCAGAAGTCCAAGAAACAAAACAAAACTAGGCTACCAGCCTAGACCTCAAGATCCCTAAAGAATCCATGTGCAAAAAAGGCTCAAGAGATAGAAGAGTCTTATCAAAACAAGAGAAAAACACTCCAAAATCATGGCCTAATTTAGCCAACCAATTAGCACTTTGGTTAGCTTCCCTAAACACATGACTAAACCTTGTAATCTTAATCCTTGTAATCAACTCTCTTATTTTACTAATAACAAAATAAAAGGGATAATTACTATTCTGAACATTTACAATCAAAGATAAGGCAATTTTAGAATTAAATTTCACCCAAATGGCCTGAAAATTTTTCTCAAAAACCAAATGGAGGCTCCAAAAATTACCTCAAAGTTCTGCAACAGTAGGATGGCAGGGATCAAGATTTCTACAGAAACCCACAATAAACGCACCAGCAGAGTCTCAGATTAATCCCCCACAACTAGCACCCAAAGACTGAGACATAGAACCGTCTGTATTAAGCTTAAAAAATCCAGGAAGGGCAGGCAGCCACTTCACCAAGCAATTGGTTCCCCAAACATCAACATTTTGCTTCTGCCCAGACCTGCAACAAGAAAGAAAGTAATCAACATCAAGATAGATTTTTCTAGAAAGGTCATGGTCATTAAGATACTTATTCTAAAAAACAAAATTATTTCTAGAAATCCACAAATTCCAAGCAACAAAGCCAAAGATGATGCTCCAATTTGGATGGAAAGTTATGTTTGGAGATATTAAATTCCAGCCAACTGGATAAACCTAGGCTGAAAAATTGCACCCAGTTATCAGGAGGGAGAAAATTACTCCAAATACTATTGGCTGCCCAGCAATCCCTAAGGACATGAATGATAGTTTCAGGGGCCTCCATGCATCTAGGACACAAAGGAGAGACAGCCATATTATAGGAAAATCTTTCCTCATTAGTTAGAAGCCTACCATTGGCAATTTTCCATAAAAACATAGAAATCGTAGGAGGGCCCTTCTAGTCCCAGACCATCTTAAAAATCTTATTATGAGCAAGCGGATCTTGACTAGGATTAGACACTAAATCATAGGAAGATTTGATTGAAAAACACCCCGAATTAGTTAAATTCCAAAAGAACTTATCTTGACTATCAAAAATTCTAGGGAGATTAATAGAGGACAGAACAAAACAAATAGGCCTAGGAAGCAAATCCCTCAATTTATCCCAATCCCAATTTCCCTGATTAGTGAAAAGAGCCACAGGGATATTGAGATCTTCTTCAGGAATAGAACTGGTGACACAGCTGGATAGAGCAGGAAAATCAGGGACCCAGTTATCTTTCCAGAATCTAGTAATTAAACCATTCCCTAAACACCAGCCCAGACCAACATAAAAAGACTCCCAAATAGAAACAATCTTCCATATAGCTGAAGTATTTAGACCAGAATTAATCATAGGGTCTTTCCCAAGAGAAAACCTATATTTAGCATGCAAGACCTTAGCCCATAATTCATTTGGGGAAGAAATCAGTCTCCAACAAAGTTTCATAATAAAAGATTTATTAACCAGATTTAAATCTCTAAATCCTAAACCCCCTTCACTCTTAGGTTTACAAATCTTATCCCAACCTATAAGATGACATTTTCTATTATTCAAAGACCTCCAAATAAATCTCTTACAAATTGAGTTAATATAATTACAAACAGATTTAGGAATAAGCATAGCTTGCATAAAGTAATTAGGAATGTTCATAATGCAAGCTTGAGCAAGGGTGACTCTACCAGCAAAGGAAAGAGAGTTCATTTTCCAAGAAAACAGCTTCTTTTTAATTTTATCAATTATGAAAACAAAATCCTTCCTAGTGGGCTTAGAATTACTAATAGGTACCCCCAGGTATTTGCCAAAGTTAGAAGAGCTATTAATGCCAAGGATGGTAGCTATATCATTTCTAACAATAGGGTCACAATTTTTGGAAAAATAAATGGAAGATTTCTCTTTATTCACAGATAGGCCAAAAGCCTGTTCAAAATTATATAAACTGGAAAGAATAGTCTCAGCATTATACAGATCAGCTTTAGCCACTAGAACAATATCATCCGCAAAAAAGAGATGGGAGATTTTTGGCGCAACATTATTAAAAGAAAAAGGAATCCAATTTTGACTATTAACATGGTCCTGAATTAAATGAGGAGTCTTTCTAAACAAAAAACAAAGATGTAAGGAGAAATTGGATCTCCTTGCCTAATTCCCCTAGAAGGATTAAAACTCTCAGATCTGTTATTGTTCTAATTTAAGGACATGGAGGAAGTGGATATACATTGAAATATAAGATCAGAAAACTGATGGTTAAAACCAATTAAATGAATAGTTTCAGAGATAAAACTCCATCTAATTTTATCATAAGCCTTCTCCAAATCAAGCTTAATAATCATATAACCAGACTTATTCCTACCTTTATCAAAAGAATGAATTAGTTCCTGAAGGACCATGATGTTATCTATACCCTGTCTTCCAAGAATAAAACTGGTTTGATTGGGAGAGATAAGGCAAAGACCCCTTAATCCTATTAGCTAGAATTTTGGTAACAATTTTGTAGCTAACATTACAGAGAGAAAAAGGTCTGAATTGCTTAATATGCTCAAGATTATCAATTTTAGGAATGAGAGTAATAGTAGTATCATTGATAGCAGCCACCTCTTCAGGATTGCTGAAAATGGCAGAGACTAACTTAAAAATATGGGAACCTAACAAATCCCATTGACTTTTAAAAAACAGAGAATGAAACCTATTAGGACCAGGGGATTTGAAACTGCCAATGCTAAATAGGGAAACCTTAATTTCCTCTAAAGACAGAGTAGACTCAATGACAGACCAATCAGAATCCCTAAGAGGAGGAAAGGAAGAGACAGTGACAAGGGGCTGACCAGAAGGACAAGGATCAAAAAATAAATTTTTAAAATAGCTCACAGCAAGGTGTTGGAGGTTAATGAGATCATATTCCCAGTTATTATTGTCATCTTTTAGAGCCTCAATTATCTTATGTTGTCTGCGAATGATCACAGATTTATGAAAAAATTTATTATTCCTATTACCTAAATTAATCCAGCTAGACTTGTACTGGTGAACCAGTAAATTTCCTCCTGGTCCAGGATATTTTGGTAATCCTTCCACAAAGTTTTCATGAGCTGGTTAAGAAAATGATTATCTTTTGAACCTAATTGCAGGATATACCCCTGATTTTATTAAGTAATCTTCTCTTCCTTTTAAAAATATCCCCAAAAATATTTATATTCCAGCTAGAAATGCTATTCTGGAAATCAACAATATTATCATTCCAGGATCTAGAAACTAGCCAAGCTTTACTAACTTGGTTATAGGAATCTTTATGAGCAGCCAAGGAGCTAAAAATTTAAAATTCTTATGATGAGGTCTAAAATAGTCCTCAGATCTAACTTTTAACCACAGACCCATATGATCAGATTTGAGGAGGGGAATATGAATAAGGAAGCTATTAGAAAAATTCATTCTCCAAAGATCATTAGCAACTACCCTGTTAATTCATTCCTTTATACTACCTCTTTGCCAAGTAAAGGGATTCCCTTTAAAACCCAAATCTTGAAGGCCATAACTATTCAAATAATCAGCAAATTGATTAATCAGAGTCAGATTATGAGGTCTACCTCCCAACTTATCTTTCTCAAACAAAATTGAATTAAAATCACCAACAACACACCAAGGACCTTTAACAGATAAACTAAAGTCAATAAGAAGCTTCCACACTTCAGCCGTCTGGTTTTCTTTAGGACTAGCATAAATGGATGAAAGGATCCAAGTTTTCGGGCCATTACTAATTTTAAGATGAATTAAATACTTGTTTTTATCTAGAATATCCACTTGAACCTTCCTAGAGTTCCAACAGCACCAAATTCCCCCAGAAAAACCTATAGCATCAAACCTGACAGAACTATCTAAATTAAACTTCTTAGTAACCAAAACCGCTTTATTAGTAGGGATTCTAGGTTCAAAAATTGAAATAAAATCAAGATGATGGATACTGATTAGGTCATTTATGAGTCTAGGGAATGTTTTACCCCCAGCACCCCTACAATTCCAAAATAAGCAATTCATAACAAATTACCTTAGTTTTGACACAATACCCATATACTTGGGGTCACTAACATTATCTAGGCTATCAATATCTAGGCTATCAACATGCTCATCTAAAATTCTTGGACCAGTCTTATCCACCTCCATTTCTATAGATTGCCCAGGGGGTCTATCAAAAGGGATTACAGGCACAGACTGGGTTTTCCATAATGTAGTAGAGGAAAGACCTAGAAGGTCTTGAATACTACAACTACCCTAACAGTTTTTAGTGATATTATCCTGAAAATATGACATTAATTTTAGAACATCTTTACTTTCATGCTACGGACAAATATTGTGTATATCTAGATGACTTTTATGATCACTAATGGTTTTAGCCTGTAGCACTTTAGCTTTATCAGGTTCAGCTTTCTTTGGTTTGGAATTGAATTTAACTTTAGTGTTTTTTGTAACACCTTAAATTAATTCACTAAATAGATAATTTCACAAAATTCAGAATTTTAAAGAAAACAACTATTTTAATTCAAACAGTAGTTCAGAACACGATTTCATAAAACGGTTCTTAATGAAAAAGGTTTACAAATCTGTATCATGACTTGCTACAGGACTCAATTAATACATCAAATGTTCAAAAATGAATTCCTAAGTCCTATAGCAGTTTCATCCTTCCTTCAATGGGTCTGATGCTGATTGTCTTGGTTACCTGAAAGGTAAATGTAAGGGTGAGTATTTCCCGCCACACTAAATCTCTAAATTAATATAAGTAAAATATTCACATACAAGGCCCAACTCTCAATGGTATCAACTAACAGGAACTGATTCAACAATATAACTCAATCACCTATTTATGTACACTCAAGTCATACAGTTCATCAGCATAGCATAACACACATACGGCAGGCAACCAATCACATTCATACACTTCCCTGCATGGTACAATGCAAGCATTATACCACATCGATCGATATGTCACAACACGTGTCCTAATGGCACTCGTCGATGCATTACAACACATATACCGTAGCAACATCAACCGTTGCATTATAATGTACGTAATGTAACCACACAGTTTGTACTAGTTCACACACATATCACATTTCACCTTTATTTCACACCCACACACACACGTGTGCTCACTGCACATAGCCACGCTCACTGTGGCACTGTGACCACAGATTCCTGATGCCCTCAACCTCAGGGACTTACTCAGTTATACTATGGATCGTCGTCCAAATAGCTTCCGCAACACGGATAGAACGTGTGCGGCACTGAGACCCCAGGCAAAGGTGTCAGTCAGAGGCCGGGTCAGGAGGAGAGTGTGTGGCCTGTGGTGCACCCACGCTCACTGTTAGTGTCACCACCACCCTCTCTTCCCTAAGATATTTCTACCGCCCCCTTCTTCCACACCCCCAATGTATCTCTGAACCATTCATAGTCTCCACACCCAACACATCACAACATCGTTCAACATGCCATTCACATCTGTTTCTCATTCTCTTTATAAAACAACGTACCGTAATATAGAGGTCTCGATCATTAATTTGGTGTATTACAATACATATACTACGAGTAGACCCTTTGGGTCATACTGCAATACCTGTATTGCAATGACATCCGTTCATCTACCTTGACTCCTGCATTACGATTAATCTTTCTAGCATTTATTCAATCGTCATGAATGGCACGTTGAGACATTCACAACCACCTTCGTAATCACAATCATCACACATCATGTTCCCACACAATTCCTACCACAATCCAATCACCCTATTACCTTTTACATTCAATATTCATTACATCAGTTCTGACATGGGTTTCTATCAAACCTACATATTCTACAATTATCATCACAGCATACAGCAATTCATAGATTTATCAATCATTTCACTAAATCAATACAATGTGCTGGGAGTCAGACACCCCCAGACTCAACCCAATTCGTGCAATCCATCATCACGTCTCTCAATAATGATATTAAGGTCATCTATCCTAAGGTTTAGCACAATCCCTCATCCCAAAGGCAACAATAGCATATTTCCACTACCTCTAACAATGCCTATAAAATGAAACTCCAATCTTCCTTGAAAACCATTTCATTTAGAGTCTCTATTACAGTGTATTATACGGATAATTATTAAAGTAATTAGGTTTTTCCCCTTTTTTACACTACTCAAGAGAAGTTAGGGTTTAGGATTTACTCGCCTTACCTCAAAATGGAGATCCACTGCAAGATTAATGGTAGAACAACTCCCTCACGCAGGTCTTTCGTCCCTAAACCACAGAAATCGCATGAGAAACCGAGAATACGAGGAGAAGGAACAAGAAACCGAAAACCCTAACCATAACTTACCTCCAAGCGCCCCAAACTTGATTTCAACCTTAGATCTAGCTTCCAAACGTCCTTGGAGGGTCCCAAACGGCCGGAGTCAACTTGTGGGAGAGAGAGTCATGGAAGAGGGAGAGGAAATCCATGAGAAATGATCCCATTTCACTCACTCAACCCTTCAAATACCCTTCTGTCGCGACACGCTTGCTACAGCGACAGATTCTCCTCGCTGCAGCGACACGGCCTCTCGCTACAGCAAAAAACTCAGACAATTCTGCACTCTAGGGAGAGGGTCTCACTATAGCGAGAAGGCGACAGATGCACAGCCTTCTCCCAGGGTTCTCTCGCTACAGTGAGAGTCCTCTCGCTACAGCGAGAACGCCTTGTACCAGGACTTAACCTATTTTCCTCATTTCAACACCATCCACACCCAACCAATACGTATCCATGTACATTCAGAAACCTCCGCACACATGTTCACATACATTTATGTCAATTAAACTATAATAGCAAATTCGGGATGTTACATTTTTCTTGACAGGCTCACCTAATTTGGTATTCTTAGAGGATTTCCTAACCAGCTTATTGGAAGTATAGACCTCCTGACTACCATCATAATCCCTACCAATAACAGGAAACTTTTGCTCAACAGATTCCTGATCAACCTCCTTCTTTGTATCCCCTAAAATCTCATATCTAGATCCCATATAAGTATCCTTAGATTTTCCAGATTTAGAATTAGGACCAAAGGATTGACTATGAGAGGGTTTTTTCCTAAATTGCTTTTTTGCTATCATCCAGGGACCAAAAGGTTCTTCCATGCACCCGTTCTCCCTTTCTAAATTTTCCCCCTGGATATCTTTGCTTAGATTTTCATTATTAGGTAGCTCTACCTCATCCAATTTAGAAATTCTAATTGGAGAAATCTCTAGATCCATATCTACCCTATTACCTTGCTCATTATTCCCACACAGCTCCTGTCTATGGCCATACTTCCCACACTTAAAACATATTAAGTGAAGCCCCTCATATTCAACCTTAAATTCATGCTCCAAGACTTTAAAAGCTGGGACTAATTGCTTCCTAAGATCGATTTCAATGCAAATCCTTGCAAATTTTCCTCTAGATAATAGAGAAGTATAGGGATCAACTTTAAGCATTGATCCCAGACAAGTACCAACTTGCCAAAGAAATTTGTTATTATATAATTCTATGGAAAGATCAGATATACGAACCCACACAGCTATTTTTTTAAGGTTAAAATCCTTTGTTCTAAACAATGGTCTCTACCTCTGAATAAGGAGGTAGTGATCAAGGATAAGCCATGGTCCTTCAAAAAGAGCAGTTTTATAATCTTCCATTTTTTCAAATTTAACCAAGAAGAATTCGTTATTCAGATCCAAGATTTGTAGGGAACCATTCTTTCTCCAAATATTATTCAATCTCTGACTTAGGAAATTAAAACCTACTGACTTTCCTAGCAATTTAACAATAAGGGTTTGCTTCCAAGGGGTACACCAAGCCTCACAATCATCCAAAGGGATTTTTAGTTCAAGGCATAGGTTTTGAGTATCTGACAATATTTCCTCATTCTCACTATTCTCATGATTGAGATTAAAATCTTCTAATACTGATTTTAGGATTTCATCATTATTAAGAACTAGATCTAGGTCTTTAGCCCCTAACACTGTGTCTTTATATGTACGAGAAACAGAAGGATTAAGGATCGCATGCACCTGTGACGGAATCTGATCTACAGAGCTTTGATCTTCTTGCATGTCCACCTGTGGCTCCTCCAAAACTTCCTCATGCCTTATTTTCACTTTCTTCATACTACGATCTACCAGATCTGCTTCTTCCTTTGAACGTTTTTCCCCTTCCTGTCGATCCATTCTGCTACAGCCCCTTGGAACCAGAGATGACGACCCAACACACTCAGCTTGCCTTGTTCCTTGAAACCCTCTGGCGACGTTGTGAAACTCTTCCTCGTGCCAGCTAGGACGAGAACCCTAGCGGCGCTGCGCTCTCTCTTTCTCTCGAGGTCTAAAGATTCTATCTTGGAGCGCAAGGGAACCCTAACTTTTTAAAAATTTACATTACTTAATGTACATATGAAAATATATATATTACATAAAAAAAATATTTACATTAATAAAGTATTTATTTGATAAAATTAGCAAAATATATATAATATGTATATTTTAATAAAATTCATCACAAAAATTATTAATTTTTTATAATAATCAAAATGTTATTTATTATTTTTTTGTTTGTTGAATTAAGCTAATAAAAAATAATAAATATATTAAATTTAAATATAAATTATAACTTACAATATATAAAATTTAATTTAATTTAATTTAATTTTAAATATAAAAAAATTAACTGAATCATTTAAAAAATATGATTAACAACAAATTAATATTTTAAAATAATTTAGATTAATTTTTTAATATTAATCATGAAATAAATAAAATTTTATGAAAATATTAACATATTTATTTTTTAAATTCTATTATTTTAATTTTTTGATGAATAATTTTTTTAAGAAATGAGAGAATTTATTATAAAAAAATTATGTCATTCAATATATATATATATATATATATATATATATATATATATATATATATATGACCCAAAGAAAATATTTATGTTAATAAAAATATTTATTCAATAAAATTAGTATAATATATATAATATGTATATTTAATAAAGTTAATGACAAAAATAGAATAATTTATGTGATTATAATATATACAAATTTAATTATTGAATAGTTTAAATTTATTTTATAATTTTTTAGTAATCAAAATTTTAAAATATAATATTATAAGTTAAACACTAATATATATATATATATATATATATATATATATAATAAAAAATGAAAGAAATATAAATAATAATAATTAAAAAATAATATAATAATAATAATTTATTTATTTATTTAAATTTTAATTTTATAATTTCAAAAAGGAAAGAAGAGTGTTTGTTTGGCGGTAAATTGTGTTCAGACTTTGAACAGTTACTCAGGCATTTCAGTTTCCCCTTTAATGCTTCCATTACTGAGCATTATTCACACCACTAACAGAACTTTCCATTTTTTTTAAACCTTTTCATCTGGGTTTCTCTTAGGGCGCTCCATTTCTTTTTCCGAACTCCAAAATACATTGTTTTGAGCTTCACAAGGTAGCTCAAGGTAGCTCTTTTACGCTTTAAACTCTGTTTTGAAATGCAATTCTTGTTCTTCTTTCTTCTCATTCATGAATCTCGTGTTTGTGCTCAATGTTCCTTTACTCTTTCACTTGCTTTTTTTATTTTTATTTTTTATTTTTTTTGTGAGTTCTTTATAGCTTGGATGTTGCATTATTGTTCTTATGCCTATCTCTGCACTGTTGAGTTATTGTTGAAAGGCGATGCTTGTTGTTTATTGCTGGATGCATATTTTGCACATTTTAGGGCACAAACTCTCTCTTTTCTGACTTTTTGCTTCCAACTGATTTTTCCTCTTGAACCCTGCTCCCAGTTCTGCAACACTAATTCTCTCTTATTTCTGGTTTCATGGCAGATGAGGAGGAAAACCTTGGCCAGCAGACCAAAGAAAGCCATGATTGAAATCTCTGATTCTGAAAGTGAAGAAACATTGACCAAAGCTCCATTCCGCAGTCCCTTCCACCAGCAACACCATAATTCCAACATAAAAGTGAAGAAAATTATTGAAGATCGGGCTTTTAAGCTCAAAGAGGGCGAATATGAACCTATCCAAATCACCATCCAAGTGAGAAACTGGGAATATTTTTGTGAGTTGACAGGCAAAGGTTTTCAAACTCTCGTGCAAGAGTTCTATGCAAATGGAAAAGTTGATTCTCAAGCTGACACCAACCTTTCCCCATACCATACAATGGTGAGAGGTACTAAGGTTTCATTCACTCCTGAAATAATTAACAGAGTTCTAAGAATTACAAGGGTCCATTCTAAATCACCAAGGTATGACTACACCAGTCTCCTGGAGCGCACACCAGATTATGAGGCAATAATCAGAATCCTATGCAAACCCTGTTCTGAATGGAGGCCCTTAGGAAGTGCTAAGCCACATAGTCTGCTGGTAACTAATCTACTCCCCATACCACAAGCTTGGTTCCAATTCATAATTGGATCTCTCACCCCCATACTTCATGAAACCACGCTGTTGTTGAGGAGGGCCCAACTCATTTACTGCATAGTAATGGGTCTGGGAATAAATTTGACGAAATCATCCACCAAGAAATACCCAAATCATGGATGATGAAAATCAGAGATCTCTTGCCTATCCCTTCTTGATTACAATATTATGTGAGGAAGCCAAGGTTCCTATTGACCCCAATGACATTCCAATACAAAAACCGAAATGGATCACCTCAACCACCATTTTTGCCTTGGCTGAGCATGCTGCAAGGAGTCCATCAGCTACCTCCTCTCCTTCGGGACCCTCCACTTCCACCACTTCTCACATCACAAGCAAACAACAACTCAATCTAGTTCTCACTGGAATTACGCAGCTGAAAAAGAGGACCATCAGGCAAGCCCAATTGCTAATGCAAGGCATGGTGTGTTTGGAGGCAAAAATGAACCGCATTGCCCAAGACTTGCAGGTCAATGATGCAAAGCAGGACGGTTCTTCATGTGCTGAGTTGTTGCACTTGCTATGTGATGAAGAACCTGTGGAGGAAGAAGCTGAAGTAGAGGAGAATATCTGAATTTCCTGCAAAGCTGTCTTTTTGCTTTACTTCAATTTTATTGTTTTTTCCTTTAGTTGTTATTTTCTTTTCCATGTTTTAAATTTCAGGACAAGTGTTTTTAATTTTGGGCCACTTTGTTGCCTATGCACACTTTATTAATTTCCAGTTTGTATAAATATTTTGCTTGCTTTTTGACATGTCCAAGTGCTGTAACAAGAGAGCAGGAGGCAAGTCACATGCCTCTTATTGCTCCATATACCCAGGGGAGTCACTCATACAAATGCAAGCATCTTATTTGTGGGAGCTTGCACTTAAGCTTGTTAAGATTTAGTCAAATTCTAAACGTGTTGCATTCATCAAACGTAGACAACATACAATCAAAAGAGGCAACCACAAATTATGAGAAGAGTGGAGGAGGATGGAACACTGCAATGACCTTGCCAGGAACTAAAAGAATGATCAACCATGTCCTCAACATTTATTTTTGAAATAATAATAAGTTGAAGTGTGAGATTGAATATTGTTGTGAAAAATAGATGTAGGAATCAAGCACTAGCTACACTAGCATTCTTTGGAGTTGGAGTGAACTTGGTTCTGTTTTTGATCCGAGTGTTGGATCAAGACAGTGCTGAGGCTACTAATAATGTGAGAAAGTGGACAGAACCGTTTACATATTGGCCCAATATATAGAAACATCCCTAACAATATGGCCCAATATCTAGAAACATTCCTAACCATATGGCCTAATATCTAGAAATATCCTTACTTTAGACTTATCCATTCTCTAGAAACATCTCTAATCTAGAATTATCTTATTTAATATCTACTATAAAATAATCTATGTTCTAGAACCATCCTTGTAATACTATAAATATCCCATTGTACTCCTCATTTTGGCATAAAGTTGAATAAGCAAATTCTCATTCTCTACTAAGAGTTTCAAGCTTTAGTTTTCTCTTGTCCTATTTGAGAGTTCTAAGCACTACTTGGTCACTTTCCCTTATTGGTTTCTGAGCCATTTGGTATCAAGAGCCAGGTTCCCAGCTTCCTACACTCTTGGTCGTTTAGAATTGACCTAAATTCTCTTCGCTTCTTTCCTTATTAAAGTTAGTTTCGGTCACTCTTAAGAAGCATTTTGAGTCATTTCTTAACAAGCCAACACCGTAGACGCGCTCGGGAGAAGGTTGAAGACAGTGACATCATCAGTCGCATGAGCACCATGCATTCAACATTGTTGTGCCAAATATTGTCCCAAACCTTTTCATAATTTTATTCCCACCCATACAACAAAATGCCACCAAGACGCCAAAACTGAAGGAATGCTCAAGAGATCGAGATGGACGAGTTACGCCGACAAATTCAAGAACTACAAGAAATTGTGGAGGAACAACAATCTCTACTCAATCGTCGAAGGAACTCCAATTCAGAAAATGATTCTGAAGAAAGTGACTATTCGTCTAATACCAGTCACCCACGAAGAAAGAGCACTCGAGGCTACTTCGACAACATCAAGATAGACATTCCTGAATTTGAGGAGAGACTACAGCCAGATGAATTTGTGGATTGGTTACAGACAGTGGAGCGTGTGTTCGAATTAAAAGAAATTCTGGATGAACAAAAGGTCAAGATCGTCGCTGTTAAATTGAAGAAGCATGCATCCATTTGGTGGGAAAATATAAAGAAGAAACGTGAGCGGGAAGGCCGAAGCAAGATAAAGACATGGGAGAAAATGAAAAAAGAACTCACACGTAAGTTTCTTCCTGACCACTACTATCAAGATAATTTTATTAAGTTCCATAATTTACGCCAGGATTCTAAGATAGTAGAGGAGTATACTAGAGAATTTGAATTATTGATGATGAAATGCGATATACAAGAGAAGGAAGAACAAACAATTGCTAGATTTCTTGGAGGGCTAAATCCTGAAATTTCCCAGCTTGTCCAACTACAACAGTATTGGACCCTAGATGATGTCATCAAGTTAGCCATTCGAGTCGAAAAGCAACTCCCTAAAAGATCAATATTCCAACCATCATCCTCACGAAGCCCTTTTACCCCTCGCAAAGCTCAACCATCGCAACCTACAGCTACAAACAAAACCCTTTCCAACCCTGTTAAAGACACTAGCCCCAAACAACCAACCCAATCCAAATCGCCCAAATGCTTCAAATGCCAGGGTTATAGGCATATTGCTTCTGACTGTCCTAATCGAAGAGTTGTCACTATCATTGAAGGAGAGGCCTACGAAGCATTTGAAGAAGAACTTGAATTCTACCAAAATGATTTCAACAGTCTTCCAGTGTTTGATGAAGAGTTGACCCCAACAGATCATGGAGAAGCCTTAGTGGTTAGACGCAGTCTTCACACAGCTGCTGTTATAGAAGAACCATGGATGAGACACAATATATTCCACACTCAATGCACCACTCAAGGTAAAATTTGTGATGTCATCATCGATAGTGGAAGTTGTGAAAATGTTGTGTCTAGCTACATGGTGGAGAAATTGAAGCTCCCTACTAAGGATCATCCACATCCCTACAAGCTACAATGGCTGAATAAGGGTAATGAAGTCAAGGTTAGTCAACGTTGCCTAGTTGCTTTCTTAATCGGAAAAAAAATATCAAGATGAAGTATGGTGTGACGTCCTTCCCATGGATGCCTGTCACCTCTTATTGGGACGTCCATGGCAATACGATCGAAAGATTGTGTATGATGGGTTTAAGAATACCTACTCATTCGTCAAAGATGGAGTGAGAATCAAGTTGACTCCATTGGGTCCAGAAGAAGTCAACCCGACCTCACGCAAAGCCAAACCACTCGTATCCCTAATCTCTAAACCACAGCTTAAGATGACGCGAGAAGAATCTCAATTAACAAGCTTATTACTCATGGTCGAACAAAACGTTGGAACACCTATTCCACAAGAAATAGAAAAGCTCCTTGCAGAATACCCAGATGTGGTACCTGAAGAAATTCCTCCTGATTTACCACCTATAAGGGACATCCAGCATGCCATCGACTTCATCCCAGGAGCTGTTATTCCAAACAAACCTGCTTATAGGATGAGCCCACATGAACATGCTGAAGTACAACGTCAAGTGGAGGATCTTCTCAAAAAAGGATTGATCCAGGAGAGTGTCAGTCCATGTGCAGTCCCTGTCATATTGGTGCCCAAAAAAGATGGAAGTTGGAGAATGTGCATGGATAGTCGAGCCGTGAATAAGATTACTATAAAGTATCGATTCCCGATTCCACGACTCGATGATATGCTAGACCAACTACATGGTGCAGTCATATTTTTGAAGATTGACCTTCGCAGCGGCTATAATCAGATTAGACTACGTCCTGTTGATGAGTGGAAGACCGCTTTCAAGACAAGAGATGGGCTATATGAGTGGACCGTCATGCCATTTGGCTTATCCAATGCACCTAGCACCTTCATGCGATTGATGAATCAGGTACTACGCCCTTTCATTGGAAAGTTTGTAGTTGTTTATTTCGACGATATTTTAATCTATAGCAAAAGCAAAGGAGAACACCTAGACCATATTCACCAAGTGTTGGGCATTCTCAGGGAGCAAAAGTTGTATGCCAACCTCAAAAAGTGCACCTTCTTGACAAATGAAGTAAATTTTTTGGGCTACATTATTATGGGTGAAGGTGTCAAGGTTGATCCTAGCAAGGTTGAAGCAATCATCAGCTGGCCTACCCCTAACTCTGTGCAAGAAGTACGGAGCTTTCATGGATTAGCCTCGTTCTATTGAAGATTCATAAAGAATTTTAGCTTCATTGCTGCCTCGCTTACAGATTGTATTAAAAGAGATAAATTTCAATGGTCAGAAAGCACTCAAAATAGTTTTGATGAGTTGAAAAGACGACTAACTAAAGCTCCAGTTTTAGCAGTTCCTAACTTTGATCAGGTGTTCGAAGTAAGCTGTGATGCTTCGAATAGCGGCATTGGCACCGTTCTCAGTCAAGAAGGAAAGTCTATAGCTTTCTTTAGCGAGAAGCTAAATGATGCTAAATTCAAATACTCCACCTATGATAAGGAGTTCTACGCTGTTGTGAGAGCACTGCAACATTGGAGTCACTATCTGCTTCCTAAGGAATTCATCCTTTATACAGATCATGAAGCCTTGAAACACTTGAATTCTCAACAAAAGATCAGTCGTAGACATGCATCTTGGAGTGAGTTCCTTCAAGCCTATCCGTTTCTGCTTAAACACAAGTTGGGGGTTCAAAACAGTGTAGCAGATGCGCTAAGTTGACGGCGTGCATTACTATCTACAATGCAGATGAAGGTAGTAGGTTTTGAAATTATTAAGGAATTGTATCAAGATGATCCAGATTTTCGAAACATTTGGAGCTCTACAGAAAATCAACATTTCCAACATTACCATCGACAACAAGGATTCCTATTCAAAAACAATGTCTTGTGTATTCCCCAATGCTCCTTAAGAGAAGCAATCATTTTGGAAGCACATGACGGAGGATTAGCCGGACACTTTGGACGAGACAAGACAATAGCCTTAATCAAAGAAAACTTCTATTGGCCGAGACTTGAAAGGGATGTTATTCGTCATATTCAAAGGTGTCGAATATGTCACCTTGCCAAGTGCACAAGCCAAAACACTGGGCTATACCTACCTCTTCCAGTACCAGTTGCACCATGGGAGGATATCGGCATGGATTTTGTGTTAGGATTACCTCGTACACAACGACAGAAGGATTCAGTAATGGTGGTCATGGACCGATTCTCTAAAATGACCCACTTCATACCTTGCCAAAAGACCAATGATGTTGTTCACATTGCCGATCTATTCTTCAAGGAGATTGTTCGACTGCATGGAATTTCCAAAACTATCACTTCAGATAGAGATGTTAAATTCTTAAGCCATTTTTGGAGGACTCTATGGAAGAAGATGGGAACTAAACTACAATTCAGCAGTGCTAGCCACCCCCAGACTGACGGACAAACAGAGGCAATAAATAGACTTATGGGAAATCTACTACGAAGCTTTGTTCAGAAGAATCTTCGACAATGGGATCTTATCTTACCTCAAGTTGAGTTCGCCTACAACAATTCCAGTAATCCTGCTACTGGAAAATGTCCATTTGAGGTCGTGTATGGTACTAGACCTCTTAGCCTATTGGACTTGATCCCTATTCCCACTAATAACCAGTTCAGTGCCGATACTGACCAAAGAGCCAAGGAGATTAAGAAGCTTCATGAGCAAGTTCGAGCACAAATTGAGAAGCAAAATACCAAGTATAAAACTCAACGAGGTAACCATCGGAGACATGCTATTTTCAAAGAAGGAGATTTGGTATGGATTCATCTACGGAAGGATAGATTTCCAAAGCAGCAAAATGCTAAATTGTCTCCGAGAGCAGATGGACCATTCCGAGTAGTACAAAAGATCAATGACAATGCTTATAAGATAGAACTGCCTGAGTCATACGGAGTTTCTCTGGCTACTTACTTGCATATGCTCATGCTTTATTCAAGTTATCAATCAATTAGAATACCTGTTAGCGTTAGGTGAACAAGGTTCATACTTGAATCAGAATCCAGTGAGGTTTTGGAATAGAATAGAATAGCAACTTATGAATCAACAATTCTTTCTTGTATTGAAGGAGCAGAAAAGTTACGGTCTAGAAGCAATGGAGGTTCCAAAAGGGAACTGCCTGCTCCCAAGGATGGACCTGCTGTCCAAATTGCTGCTCAAACTTCTACTTTCCGTGAACTTGCAGCTGCAACCAAAAACTTCAGGCCAGACTCCTTTGTAGGGGGAGGTGGTTTTGGAAGGGTCTACAAAGGGAGGCTCGAAAGCACTGGTCAGGTACAATCTTCTTTCCTGTATTCATCTGCTTGTGTTCTGTTTTACTTTCGAGAGGAAAGGTTTCAATCTTTTAGAGTACTCCGGAGAACAGATCCGGGGAAGAACCAAGATGAAAGAACATCGTGCTTTGTTGGAATGGTTCTTTTGCACCCTCAATAAATAAATAAAAACCTTATCTCATACATTATCTTTGATTTACTTCCACAAGCCATCACTCTCCTCTTCCTAGAATCATTTGCTTTTGCCATGTTCCATAATTTTGCAATATTGTCAACGAATACAGATCTATGGTGACAGCCCTCTCATATCTGGCCAATCAAGCATATGACCCCAGCAATGCTGGGCATGGTCATAGAGGGTCTAGTGATGATAAAAGGAACAGAGATGATAAAAGTGGAAGAATATTGAAAAATGAAGCAGCAGGAGGATCTGGACGCAGATGGGACTTGGAAGGATCCGAGAAAGATGACTCCCCACGAGAAACTGCGAGGATGTTTATTATATTTTTATATTTCTAATATAGTGAATACTTATTTTTCTGATAAAATATTACAATTTATATTACAAATAATATAAATTGGTCATTGATATATAGTGAGATAGATAATTTAATTTGAAGGGGTGATGTATTAGTTGTTGATTAGCTTAGTATACACAAGAAGCTCTCAAGCTTTTGAGAGAGTTGGTCAATTTAGTTATCTTTTTGGTGACTGCTTTGTCAAGAGAATTAAAAAGCGTATTATAACAACTTTTATTTAATTTTGTTAACTCTAATTTTAAGTATTCAAAAATATTACAATTTTGTTAAGAAAAAAAGGATATTTATTATATTTTTATATTTCTAATATAATGAATACTTATTTTTCTGATAAAATTTTACAAATATTAAATGCTTAGAGTTAATCTAAATGTTGGTGCTAATATTTTTCATGTTTTTGTGAAGAAAAAGAAGCATTATTTATAGAGAGGGAGATTTATAATGCGAAATTTAATTGGTTAAAATTCAAAGATAGAATCAGTGGCACATGCAGGTAGCTACAACTTAATGGAAGAAATTAAAAAGAAGATAGTTGTGGGTCAATGGCCATCGTAGTGCCCACGAAACAGTGACATACATGCATGCATTTAATTAGACCGCGCAATCGTTAGGTTCCTCACTTTTCTCCTTCTCCTCTCTCGTTTCTTTGATCTTCTTTCCTTGTTGGTTTTCCTCCACAGGAAACACCTCACCAGTTCCCAAGGGGTTCTCTACAACAACATTTTTCAGTGGTTCTAGCGGTAGCTTCGTTTCCTTTGTATTAACCTTCATATAGCCTTTCCTGTAAATGCCATAGAGCAGCATCTGAAGCAACCCCAGTGCAAAACCAAGTACATTTGGGAAACGAAAATTTTGTCAATGTCTGGTTCATTGAGTAAGTTTGTCAATATTAAATTATTAAATTAATTGAGTTGCATATTTGTGCAACAATATATACTTACAGCAATGCAAATGTCCTTGAGAAAGAGACCATAACCAAACCACATTACGGCACTCAATGTGAGTGTAAATGACAAATTGAAAGGCATAAACTCAACACTCTTTGTCCGAACAACTTGTGCCTGCAAAGTGCATAACGCGCGAAATTGAAAATAATAATTAGTTCAAAGAAATACGCATCAACTTAATAATAATTAAGCGCATTGAATAGGGACTACGTACCACAATGCTTAGTGGTGCTGCGAAGACACTAACCGCAATGGAAACACATATCCATCCAAGGACTTGGACGCGAAGGGGACCGTGCACAGCGAATTGCGTGACTAAGACGATCAGAGCAAAGGAGCTCACATTCATTGCCATAAATAGCTTAAAAGTTATGTTCTGCATGCAGTTGATAAGTGAACAACTTAAGTGTCATAAAAATTGGAACGAAATATATGGATATATATGCCCAATTATTAAATTAGCAAAGTTTATATATGTTATAAATTTCACGAGGTTATTGGTGGTTAATTAGGCTAAGGTTGCATAAAGATATACCCTTGCATCCCTGGAAGCATAGATGATGAACAAGATAATGTAGATGATCTCTATGACACATCCAAATGAGTTAATAGTGAGGAGGAGAAAGGCGTCTTTTTTGAGTAAAGCATAGTACAACCAAAGCACGGAACTGAACAATGCCACCAGGTAAGGCAGTGACTGAAAGCCCTCGGTCGATTTCTTCTTGTATATTCGGTAAAATGTTGATCTGCAATATTCATCGTTGTAAATATATTCATTAATTAAGTGAAACTGACACGGGTTGATTCATATATATAATTAATCATACAGATACTTACATTGGAGCCAAGAATACTAAGAATGAAATGACGTTACCTGTGCGTCAAAATAGAAAATTAAAATCATTAATTCCTTTGCTTAATAGACAGCATGCAAGGACTTAAGAAATATTATATTAAGAGTAAATACGTGACATATATACATGAAAAGCTTAGAGATGCGTTAGATTTATAATGCAATTACACTACACGACTAAAAAGAAAAAGAGTGAGCATTTGCTGATCAACATCCTTTATTTGATTTTAAATTAAAGCTTGTTGCACGTTACATGTATCCCCGGCCATACGCAGCATATGAGAAAAGAAAATATGGACAAAATTTAAGTGAAGATTTTCACGTATATTTTTTTATAATAAATAAATTTGTATCTTAATAATCTGCAATAATTTAAATTTTGGCTAAAAAAATAGTATTACAAGTACTTAAAATTTTGTAGCTACGTTTTGTCTTGAAAATATAAATATTGCACAATTTTGGGGTAACTTTAGTTTAAAAAAATTATATATAATGTTAAAGTATTAATTTAGTTCTTTAAATAACTTCAAATTGATATATATATATATATATATATATATATATATATATATATAAATAGAGGGGATGATAAACTAAATACTTCAGAATAAATATAATAGACAAGCAGAACCAATATCAAAATAAATATAATAGATAATCAGAGACGCCATAAAAATGGCGGAAAATTTGAAAAACAAAAATTTTCTAACTAATATCAAAATAAAAATATTAAAATCTCATAATCTGATAAATTAATATTTTGGGAGGCATCTATTTGGAGTAAATAAAATTTTCTAAGTTATAAAATTATATTGAAGGGTCTACTTTTCGAGGAGTTTTTGAGGGCCTAAACAAGCATCTTTGCATGTTGGAAATGGCAATTTTTGAGAGGCCTTCCAAGGGGTTTTTGGGGTTTTGAAGCCCCTGACACTCAAAATTGCTCAAAAGACAGACTGGAGAGTAGTCAAAAATTATTCCAAGTCCACAAGACTGAAGGTTCTTTTTGAGAAGTTTTTGAGGATTTTTCTAACCCCTGGACCGACAATAGCTAAAAAATTGCTCAAAAACGAGATTGAACATCTTTTCGAAGAGTTTTGAGGAGTTTTCCAAAGTCCCTTACATCCAAAAACTACTCGAAAAAAGGATTAACAAGAAATTATTCTAAGTCTACAAAATTGGAGGTATTTCTAAGCATTTTAGAGGGTTGTCAAGTCACTTCCACCCAAAACTGCTCGAAAAATAGGACTGGCCAGTAATTATTCCAAGTCCTCAAGACTAAAGGGCTTTCGAGGAAAGTTTAAAGGGGTTTTCAAGCACCTAACCACCAGAATGTGTCAAAAACAGGAAATGGTCAGAAAATATTCTAAGTCCACAAACCTGACTGAGCCTCCCAGATCTCCTCTAGAATTGCTCAAAAAATAGGAAGGAGCAGAGGAAATATTCTAAGTCCACAAGGCCAAGACAAGCTTTGACTCACAGAATTAGTAAAATAAAGAAGTCAAGGGGAAAATATTCTAAGGTCATAATGCTAGATGAGCCTCTTAAGTTTTTCCTAGAACCACTCGAAAGATAGAAAACAAAAGTCCTGATAGGACTCAAAGCTATTGCAAGGTTCAAAAGCGGTTACCAACAGTTACCAGCAGTCACCACCAGACGAAAGTTCAACAACATAAAGAAAGATCGTAGGCGATAGCAGTTATAGAAGAAGCCCCAACCTATAGCACGATCACAAGCAATCGTGGTAACGGGCATCAGCAGTTGAAGACAATTACTAAGAAAGTGCCCACAAAATAAGGAGAGCGTTGGTGATCCCCCTGCCTATAAATACCTCAAAATTGCATTCTATAGGGGATGACTTTTTGCACCCAGACTCCGCACCTAAAAATCTCTGCACGCTGAAACCCTACACTGCGCCAGATACCAGCTACTAGGAGACTCACGGTGATCGTTGCTGTGAGGAGTCGTAAGTTTACTTTCTGTGTAACGCCCCAAATTTTAGTAATATTAATTATTGGTAATTATGTGTATACGAACAGTAAATGGATATTAGAATTGTACTTAAGTGCGTAATGGTGAAATGAGAATGAGGAATCGCATTGAAAATGCGTGATAAATGATGTTTGTATGCTTGTGAGTACGACTGGACTGAGTTTTGGCTAAGTGCCTAAGTGCAGAGTGCTCTCGCTGTAGCGAGAGAATCTTGCTATAGCGAGAGGGCCCTGGGAAGAAAAGGGCGAAATTGTCGCCTTCTTGCTGTGGCGAGAGAGTGACAAAAGGGACTGCATTTCTGGGTGCAATCTCGCTATTGCGAGTTTCTGCAGAAACCAGAATGCAGTTTGGTCTAAAATTTTCGCTGTGACGACAGAAGGCGTCACTGCAGCGAGAATTGTCACTGTAGCAAGAGTGTCACGATTTGAGGGGTTTTACAAGAGGGTTTAGGGATTTGAAAGTTGTTTCTCAAATTCCCTCTCTGATTTCTTCGATTCTCTCGACCCCAAACCCTTTTCTCACATATTAATTACCTCCAAAGCCTTTGCGTGAGCGAGATTGGAGCTCAGATTCGTGTGGGAAACACTTGGAGGTGAGTTTTAATGGTTAGGGTTTCGTTTTTCTTCTCCTTTCTCTGTTTTGGGGTGATTTCGGAGGTTCTAATGAAATTAAGGCCAAAATCTGTGTGGAGGATGTTTCCAAGGTTGAATTCAAGTGTGGGTCTTCAATCCGAGGTAAGGGGGGACTCTACCCTACTCTTTTGTGTATGATTTGCGGTTATTTTGTGTGATATTGTGATTGGACTGAGTTAGAAGGTAGAGAATTACTGAGAAATGTAGTGTGGGCCATGTGCCGTGATATATGACATTATGTGTATTTACCCGAAATTGTTGAAGGGGGATTGTATAGTAAATGTTGTGTGATAGAATGAAGGCTTGCATGCCGAATATGCCAAATATGGTCTGAGGATTTCTTTACTTGCCCTCCCTATATATACTCACCCTCGACGAGTGAGCAATTTAAAATATAGCAAAAGTATCTGCATATTAAAATATAGATAGCAAACGTACGGGAGGTTGGGATCAACGTTATTCTACAATAAGAAAATATATTTGTACATAAATTTTGTACAAAAAACAATTATAACTAAAAAAATAAACAAAGAAGCACTACGCCAAAAATGAGATCTAAGAGCGGTTCTGCTTGAACTAAGGGAGCGGTTAGTGGTGCTTTAAAATGACGTGCTATCCAATGTAGTTATTTTTGGAGAGCGATTATTTAACCACTCTCAAATGTACATTTTGGAGAGTAGTTACGCGTTTAACCGCTCTTAAAAGTTCACTAAAAAGAGCGGTTAAGCGCATAACCGCTCTCCAAAATGTAGCACTTTGGAGAGCAGTTAATACAGAACTGCTCTCAGAAGTTAGACTAAAGAGAGCGTTCAATAATAACAGCTCTCCAAAGTGCACTTCTGAGAGGGTTAAAATTGAATCGCTCTCCAAAGTTTACTTGTAAGAGGGTTATTGCTTGAACTGCTCTCCAAAATTAAAAAAAAAATTGAAATATTTTAATAAAACTGGCATAAAACCTTTTTTTTAGCATACCTAGTAATTTATATAGTATTCAAAACCAATTCAAACAGAGTCTGATATATAGCAGAGCTATTTGCAACATTCTATTATTGAATTACAACTCACATGTACAAATTACAATCAAATCAGAGTCTCATATTTACACATTTTGCCTAGGATTGAAAGAAAATTGTCTAAATATTGTAAAAGAACACTAATAATCTATGGTGCTTAATATGTCCTTTAAATATCTATGGTACAGATATGCACACCACTCCTTTTACAATTGATTAATTTTTTTGTCAGGAAAAGTTGACATCTGCACCTCTGGAAAGTACTGAAAAACAAGGACAAGAAAAACAAAGCTTAATTAATTAAGTGAAATAATAAGCATCATATAAAACGAATTGGAATGTGTAAGATTATTACATTTACTGGGATTATAGTTTGTCCATGATGCAAGGCATCCCCAATGAATAGGAACATAATATCCACAGTCGTCATTATTTGTTTGCTTAGGACACTGTGTGGAAGATGAAAATCAAATAAAACAGCATTAACTATTCTTGATATACAGTGCAATTACGATTTAGCTAAAAATTAAAAACATGAGATATGATCTAGTCTTACCTGTACAGTGACCCATTTTGTTTGACTCATCTTTGTACTAGAGGGCTGCACTCCCCTCTCTGCTCGATACGTGACAAGAGCACTAAGAGTCGTGAACCAAAGAAATTATATACATTTGAACCACTTAACATTAATCATAGTTGATTGACATAAATGAATGCTTACTTATTAAATAGATTCTGCATGTGTGTTCTCATCTTCAGCTGCTTGCGTAGAGGGTCCATATAATAAATAATCTCGTTAGCAGTATTGATGGCAACCAAAACCTAATGTTGCCTACCACAAGTATAAATATCATTTTAAGATTACTGAGTTTAAAAGTTAGTTACTAAATTATAAAACATAAAGCAGAATCTCAATGAAATTGACTTACCACATTATAAGGTGCAAAAATCAAGTGATCTTCACCCATATACGCTTCAACATTTCAGCTATATGTTAATGTGGGTTCGGATTGAGCGCTTCGTCTATTTCATACGGAGATATAAATGAGAATCTATTTGCCATTGTCCCATGCAAATAAGCTTCACACAAATATCTTATTTTGCAAAAGTAGAATTGAACATTATTTAATAAAGGAGGTTATAAAAGTTATAAATTTACCATGAATTATATAATTTGAAAATTAATGTACCGTATGTAAAGGTTAATGCTAGAGGCACTCAACCAATGTCGACGTATGACCTTTATCATGTTTTCCTTCCCCACAATGTCGCAAAACTCTTTACCCTAGTGCTCACTTGTCAGTTGAAATGTAGTTGTATCAATGGCTTGATCTCTTCTCACAAACAGCTTCATCATATCCAAGCATGCAGCACCTTGGGCTTCTGCCAACTTCAGAATCTCTGATGACACACAACCCGTGCTACCTTTATTGGATGGACCAGCAATGGACTCTTTTGAGTAGGCTGTCTCTTTCCCTAACCCTTTACCTGATGAAGGGGCAACCTGAAATAAACAAACCCTTATAATTGTAACATCTAGCAACAGGAACTATAAAGAAACACGTTTACATACCTTGGGTCTTAAAGTGAAGGGACAATAGCCAAGCAACATAAGTACCAATGGCATCTCTCAGGGAATACAGGTTTGCTTGTTCATTTGGGACAGGCAATGCAGAGTCCTCCTCATGTCGTTGCACTACCTCTATAGAAATCTTACCATGCTCTAGAAGAAGAGCCATATTATGTAAGGAGTCTCAGCCACTGTATGATATACTCTACCTCTTGCAACCAGGTGATAAGGTTTGTTCAAGTATAGCATACAGTCATGATCACCCTACAAATGAAAGATTGTTATAATACACAAAAATTATATCAAAAGCATTAAACATGGTAAGGTAAATGATGATTTACTGTAGTTTACATACCTCTGGAATCTCAACAGAAGCTATTGGTGTGCAACTGCCTCTATGGCTGGTAGAAGGTGCATCTACAGGCATTTGGAGACCAATATCCGCTGTCGGTTGCATTTGAGGAGCAATATTGAAAGGGGGTGGCATACATGGTGGTGGGGAATGAGTAGGGTTGAATGACATCTGACTTGACATGAATGTGGGTAGTCCCTGACCCCCTGCCAACTGTGTGACTACATTGGTCAAATACGCAACCCAATGCTTCATGTTTTGCCACTCGGTAGATAAAGGATGTGGACATGTACCTGGCCCAAATGCAGATTTTTGGGTCACCCCAAAACCTACAACCCGAACGCAACCTGGATGCTCTCTTACACCAAGTGCTTGAGAGAGTATGTCATTTCGGGCTGTTGATTCAGTCTCAGCGTCTAAAGTGACTTATGAAAGGGTTTCCTACAATCAACATAACAATTAACCATTAGGTAATTATAGGTAAATTCAAATTAAAACTTAACGTATTTAAAAATACTAACACAATAGTATTAAATACTTACAAATTTATTGACCAATTTTTTAACTCCTTCGTCATCAATGCTACCTTCTTAATTTACCCTAGCAGCTTTCCAAAGAACATGTCGAGGTACTGAGGTCAAATTAGACCCAGATGTAGCAATCTACACAAAATTTAAGATTAAATGCCTTTGTTAATAGGTTTAACATAAGATAACACATTAGCATCACATTGTTACATAAGACACAAATATACATACGAACTCTTGCTCTAACTGAGCATATCCCTTAGCTGACCTCTTGTATCTGTACGACATTCCTTTCGCTCTTTGTGCATTAGCCTCACTTTCTTTCTGAAATTAGGCATTCAAAAACGTACCAAATCAATACCCAGTTGTGATGGTGACAGTAATTTGAAGAAATAATGTGTGACATGGTACCTTGAAAGTTTCTGTGCAGTTTTGGTTGACAAAGTCCATCCAGTGATCAGTGACTGTGATGAATCTCTAATACTTCTCCAGAGGATGGGGGACACAATTTTCATCTTTGTCACAGATATGTTTCCTCAAACGTGTCCGGAATGCACAAAGGCGCCGTCCAGCTAAAGACAGAACAAAATCTTTGTGAACAGGAGCCATCTTAAAAGTTTGCTACATTGGAAACAAAAAATAATATCCGATAAACCCTCATGGGTAAACCAATATAAAATAACTGAAACGATTGTATTTGTGTACCTCAACTTGCTCCCATATGTGGTCTTTAACATTAGTAGGGACATTTGTCCAATCAGAATAACTGATTGACACTGTACTCCTAGTAACAAAGCCAATAAAATGTGCAAATTTTGATCTGTTAGGGTCTATCGGTTGACCCTTTCCATTCCAGCCAACCTATATGCATTCATAAATCATAAAGACATTTTAGTGTTTGATGATGTTAACATAAAAGATTCCTACAATATCATTACAAAATTTATTGATGGTGACAATTTACCTGTAGCTTTTGTCCTCACTTTCTTGATTTGCTAATGGACTTAAGTTTGGTAATCCCTCTACCCTTTTTCTTATTTGCCTCAGCGGAGTGATGAGGGGGACTCCCGTCCATGTTATCTAAAGAAGTCATCTCTATAAGAAAAAAGGTAAAGGTTAACATTAAATAATTACATTCAAGGATAAAGTAAAATAATAAAAACAAAATTTAATCAATTCAAATTTAATAATAGATGCACCTTTTTCTTTTTTTAGGAGCCTTACTAAGTTTCCTATGACCTTTTATTGAATGAAATGACGAATTTAACCAAATGCCCTCTTCATGATCATGTCTTGCATAAATATCCTCGTCATCTGTTAATGTATCTGCAATTGACATGTGTTCAACACTCCTCAAAGGATCGTCCTTAATATTAACTTCTTCTTCTGTTAATTCTTCATCGATGAAAGCATTTATTTTATTAGATATTAAGACAATTGACCATGACTTGTTAACAGGATCTACGACGTAGAACACCTGTCGAGCTTGTGATGCAAGGATAAATGAATTATCTTGGTAACCGACCTTTTTAAAATCGACCCTTATAAAGCCTATATCGTCAATTCAAACACCACTGTTGTTGTCTACCCACTTGCATCCAAAGATTGCTACATGAAAGTTAGTGTAATCCAACTCCCATATATGTTCAATGAATCCAAAGTATGACATATTTGCATATATTGGATTTTTATCCTTTGCACTGGAGATATGCAATGATTCAGCAATCAGAGTGACCCCACTATTATGCATTGTGCTTTGGTCGTCATGCTGTTTTGTGTAAAATATGAACCTATTGACTAAGTACGAAGTGTATGAAAAGACATCAATACAAGGACCCTTTGACAACCATCGAATCAATTCTGAAACCGAATTGTTATTCTATTTCAACTGTTCACCAACATGTTCTTGTAGCCATCCAATGAATTGCACATTATGTTCTTTTGTTATCCAATTCTCACCTTTGGTAGGATTTCTACGCTTCAGTGTCTCTTTGTGGAAGCTTATGTATAGTTCAATTTCAGGGGTGTTTTATAATACATACAAGTGTGTTTGTTCCCATTGCAGTCTAGGGACCTCTATTTGTTGACAACCACTGCTACCTTCCCCTAAAGTCCTTCTTGTGTGACGTGATTTTGGAATGCCACATGATTCAACATTTGACAGATATTCAGAACAAAATTCCACTACTTCTTCCACTAAATATCGTTCAGCAATACAATCCTCTAGTCTGCTTCTATTCTTAACATACCCTTTTAAAATCTTCATATATCTTTCAACGGGATACATCCATCGCATATATACAGGGCCACACAATTTTGTCTCTTCCACCAAGTGAATAGTCAAATTAACCATGATATCAAAGAATAACGGTAAAAAATACATTTTCAGCTCACATAAAGTTTCAGCTATTTGGTTTTGCAAACATGGTAATCTCTCAGGATCAATCACTTTGCTACATATTGCCTTGAAAAAGAAACATAACTTCGTGATTGCTATGCGAACCTTTTTGGGTAGAATAGACCGTATAGCAACATGAATTAAATTCTCTATTAATATATGGCAATCATGAGACTTCAATCCTTTTAACTTTAGGTCCTTAAGTGATACAAGACTTTAATGTTTGATGAATATCCTTCTGGAACCTTAACTGAATATAGAGTCTCACATAAAGCACTTTTCTTATTTCTAGACAGGGTACATGTTGTTGACGGTAAAAAAGTTCACTTTCCCTTCTTCACTGGAGCCAAATCGAATCGTATTCCCAACTTCACTAAGTCAAGTCTTGCATTGATGCCATCTTTCTTCTTTCCCACGATGTTTAATAATGTACCAATCACGCTTTCACAAACATTTTTTTTAACATGCATAACATCAACAAAGTGTCTTACATATAAAGATTTCCAGTATGGTAACTGAAAGAAAATTGACATCTTCTTCCAATTTGCGGTTGGTATTTTTTTGGCAAAAGATTTTCTAAATGTTGTTCTTATATGTTTAACCTCATCAAATATTTCTTCTCCACTCTTCAAATAAGGACATTGTCGTTCTTCACAACTTCCATTAAAAGTTTTTTTCATTTTTCTAAAAGGATGTTTTTTTGACAACCACCTACGATGCCCCATGAAAACATTTTTGTGACAATGGTCTAGTCTGATATAATCTATTTTTTCTTGACATATTGGACATGCACATTGACCTTTGATGCTATAACCAGAAAGATTTCCATATGCAGGATAGTCATTAATTGTTCCATACAACATTGCCTTTACCGTGAAATTTTCATCTCTAAATCCGTCATATACTTCTATGCCATTATCCACAACAACTTCAAATCTTCAATTAAAGGAGACAAGTACACATCAATGTCATTTCCAGGTTGTTTAGGACCAGAGATTAACAAAGAAAGCATCATATATTTTCACTTCATGTAAAGCCACGGAGGTAGGTTATACATTATTAAGATCACGGGCCATGTACTATGGGTGCTACTTTGTATGTCATGTGGATTCATTCTATCGGTTGCTAATGCAAAACGTATATTCCTTGTTTCATTTGCAAACTCTTCATGGTCATCGTCAAATTTTTTCCACTACAGAGAATCTGCTGGATGCCTAAGCTTTTCATCTCTAATTCGGCCTTCAGCATACCAAGTCATCTGCTTTGCATTATCTGCACTGCGAAAAAGATGTCTTAACCTCGGTATTAGTGGAAAATACCACACGACCTTCGTAGGTGTTGTGTGTTTCTTTAGGTATCGTGATACATTACATTTTGGACATTTCCTTAGTGATGCATACTCATTTCGGAACAAAATGCAATCATTAGGACAAGCATGTATCTTTTCATGGGTCAATCCAATGGAAGCAAGTACTTGTTTAGCCTCATATGTTCTCTTCGGTAGCACATTATCCTCCGGCAGCATCTCATGTAATAAACTTAGCAGCTCTGTGAAGCTCTTATCAGTCCATCCATTCGACGTTTTTAAGTTATAAAGCTTTAAAACAGAACTCAATCTTGTGAACTTTGTACATCCATTATACAATGGTGTTTCTGCATCATCTTTCAGCCTCTCAAACATCTTCAAACAATCTCTAAGATCTTCTTCAACAACATTTGAAATTTCTTCAGCATGATCACTCTCATTTGTTCTAAATGTCTCTGAGTAATTGACACTTGATTCTATGTTAGTTGATGTACTTCCACCTTGTATCTCATCGTGTTTTGTCCAACAAGCATATTTTTCATCTATCCCTTTGCACATTAGATGTTCTTCCAATTCTTCTGCATTTACTTGTAACATATTCAAACAACACCAACAAGGACAGGGAATAAGGTTGACATCAGTTGCATTCTTAATCGCAAGTCTAATAAACTCTTTGACTCTGTCTTCGTATTCTTCACTTAAACGATCAGCTACCATCCAACTTTGATCCATATTTGCTCCAACTACGGTTACGATCATTATAAATGTGAATGTCTTATTAACTCTCACATGGTAGGGTCCTATCCCATTTGAGAACAAACTTTTTCCAACCTTAATTAACAAATGCTACTTAAATGTTGTATTTTTTACTTGACAAAATTTAGGCAGCATTTCGCATTAGTCTCTTAGTACACAACTTGAAATATATGAGAGGATTTACCTCAATCAAGCATGCACCAATAGACAATGAGAAATGTTTCAAACTCAAATTTTGTTAAGCATTAAATACAACATTATGAGAAGCAAATGCCAACAAATTAATGAATAAGTTTGTTCACAAACTGTCCAACTTGGACAATTTGAGATTCAAAATAATGATTTATTAAAATATTATTTTCAATCTCAAACGGGAAACTATGGTTTCACTCAATTTTACATTTCAAATCATAACCTACAAAGTTTTATCACTAATAATAATCATGCATTCATCACATTCTACAATACAACATCAAATTCATTCATACACAAAGGAAATTTACATTTTGGGGGCAAAACAAACAACAATATCAAAATTTTAAATTGCCTAATATCATAGGTTAACAAACACAACAACATGCTCTTGCATTATAACTAACCAGCTGAGTCCTAATATCATGTTCAACAAATCTTAAAAAACCATTCCAAACAACATTTCAGAGATTAACAAACTAAGATTCAACCTGCCCATATCAACTCTTACAAAATCAAAAGTAAATTCATGCTCTTTGTTCACGCGGCAGCAAGGTCAACATTTTAACAATATTCAGTTTTTCAAGCTTGTAATTTATTATTGGATAATCTATAATATTTTATTCTTATTAGATCTTCATTGAAAGGATTATTTGGTATTGGAATAAATTTAGATGGAGTTTAAAATTATTTTTAAAAAAATGAATAGTAATACTGCCATGCTACAGTAACTGACATGCTACAGTAAAACCGCCTTGCTACAGTAACTTCAAAAATTTTCTATAAATAGGGGGTTCCATATGAAATTTTCAGTTCTTTACTCCCACACAAGATTCTCAAAAGTTCTAAGGCCATATTCTATCATAACAAACCTCTTAAACTTAGATTTCTCTTCAGATTTGAGGTTCTACGTCCGTTTTGAAGAATTTGAAGTAAGTTTCTTTAAGTTTGGAGTTAGATTCATCGTTCGTTTCTCTTCTTCTTCTCTTTCTCATAGAAGTTCATGATATTCTTAAGAGAAACTTCGTTCTAAAGTTAAATCTTCGGTGAATCTTGCTTTAGATCAAATAATATTTGGTAGATCTGCTGTGAAATATCATTCTAAGGTAAGAGGAGTTTACTTTAGCCTATGAACTATGTTTTGAACGGTTTAATATGTTATTATAATAAGTTTTGATATGATCTTGTTAGATCTTTTGAATAAAAGCTATTTTCTAAGCTATAACTGCTGTTAATTGATCTAAAATGCTGAGATTTTGGCTAATCTATAAAGTTTGTCTTAGCTGAGCTGTTATAAAATTTCTATTGCTGAACACTGCTGAATTAGCTGAGCTGTTGTTAAATTCTATCCATGTAATTGCTGAAATTGTTAATGTGCTGATTGGTGCATCATACTAGAGTTCAATATGGCTGTCATGATAGGCGTTGTGTCACATGCTAGGTGGGTAGTCATGTGGCTTTAGAAAGTTGAGCTGTAATATCTGGATCTAGATACCGGAACGAGTCGCTACTGGACCAGCACAGTTCCTCTGGACCTGATGAATGTGCTGATAAAGGCTAGACGAATATTGTTTCTCATTTGCTGCATGAGCATGAGCTGGGCTGGGCTGTATGGGGTGCATTTGTTGTGTCTTGCTGATTCGCTGAGATTATTTACTTTGATATGTTGTTTCTTTTTGTAAGCTTACCCTTGCATTTCTGTCTATGTTGTTGTGTTGTTTGTGTTGCGATGATCGTACCTTGATACGTCAGCAGATGTAACAGGTGTTGCATCTACTTCACAGGCTGAGGAGCCAGTGAAGAAGTGTTAGAAGGCTGGAGTCGAGTCAATTTGCATTGAAGTCCTTTCTTTATGGTCTGAGACCTCATATAGAGGGAGTTATGTAATATAATTTTATGCATTTTAAGCATTATAGACTAAATGTAATATTAAGCTGTACTGTTGCATAATTGTTATAAAAACTTTGTGGTTTAGAAATAATGTTCTCGGTTCCTTATAAAAAGGGGTCGTGACACACTTCGTACAAATTCTAAACACAACAGCATGCACTAACCTGGAATTAAGAAACGAGTGCAAATTTGTCGCAGTTCAGCACTAGAGCAGAAATGGAGGAGACGTTGTCACTGTTCAACGACAAAAACAGAGGTATGTCTCAGTGAACAGAGAGAATGAGAGAGTGGGAATGTCCAAAAATAGCCATAAAACAAAGAAAAGATTATGAATATACCTTCAATGTGCAATTACGATATCAGGTGTGCTTGTTCCTCTGTAAAAATTTCTCAAAGAACACTGAAACACAGAGAATTTTGAAGTACAGACTTGGCAGAGCGACAGGAATAACCCAGTTAGGGTTTTAAAAAAATAACTTCTGAGAGCGGTTATTTGTGAACCGCTCTCAGAAGTCTATTTTTGAGAGCGATTTCATATGAACCGCTCTCAGAGGTCCATATAAGAGAGCGGTTCCATTTTAACCGCTCTTTTATAGTTTTATACAAAGCGGTTATTATTAACCACTTTTTAATTAGGCACTCGAAAAGCCAATCTCTGACGTAGTGAAGAAATTTTTTTTGCATGTTATTCTATATCATATGATGCAATCATATGAACTAGCAAGATTTTTTTCATAAAGAGGTCACAAGTTGCAAGATTCTCTTAACGTCGGTGAGATAGCGCAAAACTAGGGGTATGGGTACTGTAAAGTAGGTACCGACTAGAATTTTACCTTTAAGAGGTCAGGGCTAATAAATTCAAATTTAACATATATATAAACTTGTGAGTGAGTGTGTGTGTGTTAAAATGTTAAGCAAACAAACAACTTTTCTTTAGTTGAAGAATCATGGCAGGACCGCCCCCTTCATGTAATTGAAGTTCTGCATTAGTACAATTTTGTTAAAATTATGGAAGTGCGATAGTTTTTGTCTAAATAAAATTATGAAAGTGCATCAGTACGAATTGAGACAAGGAACCAACATACTCTTTAACACGTACTATTTACTAATCATACAGTGAATGCGGAGACGCACTTGGTAGAGGTTACCACTGGTATTGGCTAATGAGGTGCATCAGCATCCCAAACACTCCTAATTTAGACTTAACTCATTGTTGTTCAGTGGCATCAAATCATCTATTAAAACAATGCTAATTGATGCCATATTTATCTATACACAAATTATATAATATTATGTATTTGTGTTTTCTGTCAATGATCTATATATCTTCATTTTTATTTTTATTTATTATTTGACAAATTATATAAAGACACATGATATTTTCATTTTTTATGTCATGATTTCTCGTATCATTCAGTATTACTGTGAAAAATAATAACTGTATTTTTTTGTGCCGAAGACTTATGGTTCCGTCCCTTTTCAAGTCCTCTACAACGAAAATGTTTAATTTTAATGGTCATCCATTGCAGTTTAAATGCCCGAAGAAAAAGAACAAAAAATATATTGAGCAATAAAACGTGACATGTAGAAAAATATTGACAAAAATGAAAAATTTCAAATAAATGACCACACTGTTAAACTATCTATAGATCATAATTGCTTTCACAATTCTTGCATTTGAGTTCGGGCTAGAAGTTTAACGATTTATTACAACTTTACAACAAAATTATAATTTTTTGTCTTCGAAGTATTAGTTAAGTTCTGGGTTTTTCCCTTGATTTAAATTTAATTTTTAATCTAGTCTTTTAATTTTTTTAATTTAATTATCTAAGCTAATTCTTATTTTATAACTTTGTGTCCTCTTCCAAAGTTAGAAATGAAATTTAGTTAACAATGATAACTTTATAATAATTGTTACGTGCTTAAAATAGAAAACATAAACAAATGGCTGAGTAGAAACGGTTTGAGAGTAATTAAGGTAGTATTTATGGTGGTTTGAGAGTTTAGATGGTAATTTAATAAGTAAGGGATAGAAAAAAAATGTGAAATAAGAAAAAAAATTAACTTGAAGCATTATTATTTAGAAAATTTCTTTAAAATTGAGAAATGTAGGGAAAAAGACCTAAAAATATATAAGAAATAAGAAAATTTTTAAAACCTAAACCAAAATTTAAATTAAATTTAGAGAAACATATATACTTTTGCCTAACTTTATATATGCAAATTATGTAATTCATCTGTTCTTCCTCAACGTTAAAATGCGAAATTCACATACTTCATATTTAGTTTCTTTAACCTTAATACTTTGTTTGATTTAAGAAAAAATTGTTAATAAAGTAATGAGAAATAGGGTAAAATTTTAGGCTGTTTATGATAAAAATATATATAAATTGTAAAAGAAAGAAAATATTATCTTTCTTAAATAGATAATTAAATTTAATATAAATTAATAACACATAACTATTTATTATAAATACTTTTTTTTATACTATTTTATGTTGTCTCCCTTTCTTAGCTTGAATGGAGAGAAACTAAAATATGTGGCCCTGTTTTTTCTTTTTTTTATTTCTTTCCTAATTTAAAATTATCTCTTAAACCTACTTCTAATGATTATTGGCCGAAAATTTTAAAGTTTTAAAGGTACCACGTAATTTACTTATAAAATATCCTCTTAGGTTTAACGACGCCGTAGGAATCACTTAGATTAACGTACCCCTCTGGTTTCGTTTTTTCACGTAATCCCACGTTTCTCACTACACTGCAACCTACTTCCCTAGTTCCTATAGTGACTCGGGACCGTGTTGCCCTGACGATAACGTTAGTCGTATTGTTCCCAACATGTGTAATCTTTCTATTGAGAAAGATCACACATGAAATTGCTTATGCTATCTGCATTATTTGCCTGTGGTTACTGATGCTTCTGTTAATTTATTTGATTTGGAGGTCTAGCCATATCTCACCTGAGGCGCCTGTGTTAGTGCTCCAATTCTTTATTGGATGGGTTACAGTTACTGCGGTTGGAGCTTCGATTTTCTTATATGAGAAAAGTCCTTATAACGTTGATTATGTTATATGCATTGTGTACTCTTGGTCCATATTTCTTGTGTTCTTGTTTCTTGCATTTGCAGAATTTGAAAGGGCTGAGAATGAGAGGCAGTCATCACATAATCAAGCAAGGGCTGAGCATGAGAGGCAGTCATCACATAATCAAGCAAGGGCTGAGAATGAGAAGGAGTCATCACAATATCAAGCAAGGACTGAACATGAGAGGGAGTCATCACATAATCAAGGGCTGAGAATGAGAAGAAGTCATCACAATATCAAGCAACAGAGTTGGCGTTGGCACAAGTGTTGTGCTATTCTCCAAAGTCCCATATATGTGATGAAGAGAGGAAGAGAAGATGTGTTGTTGTGCCTTTGGAGAGATACTTCCCAATATATGAGACTTTGGATGAAGGGAGGATATGTTGTGCTATTCCCCAAAGTCCCACATTGTGTAGTTTGGAGAAGTGAGAAGGAGGAGACCACTATAAATATGTGGAGGTGGTGTGAGAATTCCTCACCTCAACAAACAGAGACCCTTCATTGATGTAAGGGGCATGAGTAAGTTGTGAGTCATGAGAGGATTTGCAATTGCACGTGAGAGTTTGTAGTTTTCATGTACTTAAAATTTCATGGAGTGTATGAAAGGTAAAATGTATGAGGAGAGGGTTTTCAATTTTCTTGTGAGGTGTTGAATCACGTTAAACTTTACTGGTGTGTGCTTCTGCTATTGAAGTTTTTGTGCAGATTATTGTACTTTTACCCAACAACAAGTAAGGTTGGCGTTGACATATGTAGAGCCTGAGAATAAGAGGGAAATATTACATGATCGAACAAGACGGTTAGCAAGTGTAAGGGCCGAGTATGAAAGGGAAATGCTCTTGGGAAGTGTAAGGGCTTTCCCAAGACCTCAGAATGAGAGGGAATTATCACATGATGAAAGAGCAACACTGTTAGCAAGAATAAGGGCTCATTATGAAAGGGAAATGCTGGGAAGTGTATGGCCACAGAATGAGAGGGAAATATCACATAATCAACGAGCAACACAGTTAACAAGTGTAAGGGCTCGATATGAGAGGGAAATATCACGTAACCAAAGAGCAATACAGTTAGAAAGTGTAAGGGCAACACAGTTAACAAGTGTAAGGGCTCGATATGAAAGGGAAGTATCACGTTATCAAAGAGCAACGCAGTTAGCAAGTGTAAGGGCAACACAGTTAACAAGTTTAAGGGCTCGATATGAAAGGGAAATATCACGTATTCAAAGAGCAATACAGTTAGCAAGTGTAAGAGGGGCTGGGGAATTACCCCGCGGTGAAACAACGACGCTGCAGTTTCAAAGTGTAAGGGATGAGAGGGTAACATACAGACCAACCTTGCCACCACCTACAATCTTCACAGGTGATTGCACCATTTGCATGGAACAACTTCAGAATGAAGAGTCCATTCAACCTTCTAGAGTGTGTGTTCATCAATTCCACTCCTCTTGCATCCGCACTTGGTTGGAGATGGGATACACTACTTGTCCTCTCTGCCGCAAAAATTTTATCTATTAACGTCATGTCATGACATATCAATAACACCACAAATGCAATTAATTTCATCATGTGTGCACCTCATTTCATGGAACTTGATCACATGATATATAATTTGTGATCTTACAGCTCTGTTATTTTAATCTAGTATTTTTTTTTTTAACTCTATAATTTGCTCCGATCATCTTAATCACTTTAATTATAAAACTAAATAACAAAATTCAATAACTTGTTTATATAAAAAAATTCATTTTTTTTCATGAGAATCATGTTTCCAATTTCTTTCTTTTAGACGTGTATTTTTCTTTTGTTCTAGTGTGAACCGCTCTTATATTCATATTATCTGGTGTTTTATAATAAATTGCCGAAGTAATTCTTAGGAATCGCTATTAACTTGATAATTTCATTGGAAATTTTTCATGTTCTTAGTTTAATGGGTAGACATGGTGCAACTTTGATGATAATTAATACGGTCTCAATTATGATTAATTATAGTTACGCTAACATGTATAAGGTGCAGCGTCTTCTTATTATGAAAACTATAATTATGATTAATTATAGTTTTATAATAAAATCTTGATACATGTTAACCTGGTTTTTTATCAACTATATTTATCAAAAACTAGTGTTTGTGGCATCATACTAGTTTTGACAGGAACATAGGTGTGTGAGGTTTGAGGTAACAGGTAGGTGGATCCAGAAAAGAAAGTTAAACTTGCATGCAAAATTGTTTGCATGAGAGTTTAGATTGAGAAAACACGTGGCATCTTTGTGAGCTACAAAGTTTCAACCGGGCAGGACTATTGGCGTTTGTAATTGCTGCTTCTTGAATTTGGCACAATTCCTGAAGAGTTCATTATATCTATCACCAAGCTTCGCAAAAGGTTACACCAATATTTTGTATTTTTCATATTCTCTTTTAAAAATTTCTCGTTCACTATCTGCTCCTGTTTTAGTTTCGTTCTTTTTTTCGTGCATGTTTTGACACAAAGGCTTTGTGTCAATTGGGAAAAAAAGTAATGCTGTAACAGAGCGCCAATGACGTATAAATAAGCAAACACCATTTGTTTCGTTTCCATAAGTAAATATTTATATTAGATATCTTCTCATGACATTTGCTTATAACATGAATTGAAAATAATAAAACTTCACGTATGGATTTTCTTATATTGTAAATTTGTTTGCAAAGTGATGTTATAACATAACATTCATGCTTTCTGTTTCTCTGTCACTCTCTGTGTCATTATCTATATCAATAATGGTTTTAAACAGAGTTTTACGTGTCGCAGATGGAACCAGGAATCGCCAATTCACACACCGTCGAGTCCTTGAATGTTGAAGCAGTTGAGGTCAGTTATTCTTAGTAGACGATGGCAAACATAATGAAAGGGGCTCTCTGTGTTACTGTTAAGTAGAAAAACAATTTGACAGTTTAATATTTTATCACTGATTTTTTGTTGTCGTGTCGTGCCATAAGATCAATTGAGTCACTCATACAAATACAAGCATCTTATTTGTGTGAGCTTGCACTTAAGCTTGTTAAGATTTAGTCAAATTCTACACTTGTAGCACTCAGCAAACGTAGACAACATACAATCGAAACTTGTTATTTTCTTTATCTACGACTATGATCAATAATGTGCTTGATATACCAAAAATAATAATAAGCAGGTGAGAGAAGGAAATGATAGCGACAGAAAAGAGGCAGCCATAAATGAGAAGAGTGGAGGGAGAGTGGAACACTGCAATGATCTTGCCAGGTACTAAACGAATGATCAACCATTTCCTCAACAATTATTTTTGAAATAATAATAAGTTAAAGTGTGGATTGGAACATAGATGCATGGAACAGGGTGAGATTGAATATTGTTGTGAAAAATGGATGCAGGAAATCAAGCACTAGCTACACTAGCATTCTTTGGAGTTGGAGTGAACTTGGTTCTGTTTCTGACCCGATTGTTGGATCAAGACAGTGCTGAGGCTACTAATAATGTGAGCAAGTGGACGGGAACCGTTTACATATTCTCACTCATTGGAGCCTTTCTCGGTGATTATTACTGGGTCGATATTTAACATGCTCTATATTTCAGCTCATTTTTTTTCTGGTATTCTATTCATACTGTTCTATTATTTTCTATTAAATTTGATGGCATTACACGATGCGTGTTGAAAGACATTTCAATTTCATTGAACAGGGTTTGGGGCTGTTGTCGCTGACATCTTGACGGTTTTTGCTCAAAACACATGGTTGTGGCAATGAGAAAACAAAATGCATGGAACCAATCCTCAGTGGGTGTTGGGATTTTCTACTTGTCCATATATCTAGTGGCTTTTGGATATGGAGGACACCAACCCACCTTAGCAACCTTCGGTGCGGATCAATTTGACGAGAAGAACGAAAAATATAGGAATTCAAGAGAAGCCTTTTTCAGCTATTTTAACTTTACACTCAGTGTAGGATCTCTGTTCTCCGACACAATATTAGTGTACTACGAGGATTCGGGGATGTGGACGATGGGGTTCTTGGTTTCTTTGGGATAAGCTATTATTGCCATAGTTTCATTCTCTTCAGGATGTAAGAAATATAGATACGTAAAGCCATGTGGGAATCCGGTTGTGAGGGTAGCCCGTGTTTGTGGCCACTGCTAGGAAGTGGAAGGTTCATCCTGCCAAGGAAGGCCTTCTTTTTGAGGTTGATGGTCCTGAATCTGCCATCGAAGGAAGCAGAATGATTCGGCACACCCAAGATTTTCACTAACACAAACAAATCTTTATGTCATGTCATGATTTGGATTAGAACTGAGTAAAACAGCTATATGATTTTGATTAAAACAATATCTGATATTCCTATTGTGTGTTAATTTTTGTTGATGTTGAACAGATTCATGGACAAGGCAGCAACAAAAACAGAGAAAAATTCAAATGATCTTGAGGATCATTGGCGGCTTTGCACTGTAACTCAAGTTGAGGAAGCAAAATGTGTGTTGAGAATGCTACCAGTTTGGCTATGCACTATTATTTATTCTGTTGGGTTTAGACAAATGGCTTCTCTTTTTGTTGAGCAAGGGGATGTGATGAACAAGAAGATTGGAAATTTTCACTTGCCAGCAGCCAGCATGTCAGTGTTTGATATCTGTAGTGTCCTTTTATTCACAGGAATTTATCGTCCTTTTATGCACAGGAATTTATCGCCAAATCCTTGTTCCAGTTTAGTGGCAATCCAAGGGGACTAACTGAGCTTCAAAGAATGGGAGTTGGCCTAGTTATTGGAATGTTAGCTATGCTTGCAGCTGGTGCTACCAGAGTTTGAAAGACTAAACCGGGTTAAACCTGGAGAGTTTGAAAGACAAAAACGGGTTAAACCTGGGGAGAAGGCTAGTTCTTTGACTATATTTTGGCAAGTCCCACAATATGTTCTAGTTGGTGCTTCAGAAGTTTTCATGTATGTGGGTCAATTAGAGTTCTTTAATGGGCAAGCCTCAGATGGCATAAAAAGCTTTGAGAGCTCCCTCTGCCTGGCTTCAATTTCTATTGGAAACTGAGTAGTGTGCTGGTGTACATGGTGACGGGGAATCACTGCAAGGGGAGGGAGAGCATGGTAGATTCCCAATAACTTGAATATGGGGTATATGGATAGGTTTTTCTTCCTCTTTTCAGCGCTAACTACTTTGTGATCTACTTGCTCGGTGGTACAAGAGCATCAACCTTGAAGATGGTGAGAAGGGAAGCCAAGAGGAAGATGAAATGATTGATAAAGTTTGATTGAGAGCTTTTGTTGTTTTTGAATTTTTCTTTTCTTTCTTTCTAAGCATTTGGCCTTTGGGGTGATTGCATGACCAGCACGAGACAATTGAAAAATATTGATGGGTGATTGCTTTCTTGATAACATGGCAGTTTTGGTTTGGTGTTATGCTAGTCTTTGTATCACTGAAAATGCTTTGGTGAATTTAAATGAATTTAGTAGGCATTCTTTGTTTTTATTTATTGATTCTGAATTTTGAAGCATGCCTCCTTGTGAGAAAGGATCAAATCAACACGTTTACTCGTTAGGCTTTTTGACATCCAATGTTCATGACTTGCTCTGACATTGGGACAGGAATCGTGTTAAAGGACGAGAAATGATAAACAAGCGTTTAGTACACCTCTAAACGCTTGTTTATCCTTCCTAATATGACATGTGGGATGTGGCTGTAGTTGTCAACATCTGAATTGATCTATTATGGAAGTCGATGAATATGACCGTGACACTAACTTTATTCGTCTTAATTAATTAAACTCTTTGAAACAGTCAACCGAAGATTTTGTGATACAATATCGTCACCAGTGAGTGAAGGATTCTCCTACAAAACAAAAACGTCACTCTTTTTCTGCTAAATATTGAAACTTCCAAGTTTCACAAAAATACAATATTATCATAAACCTCTTATCATCTATCGTGCCACCGCCCATTAGAGTCTTCGTCATGTCACTTTTAAATTAATCAAAACACAATTAAGTTACACAATTTCATCATCCATCCATTCGTGTTTTATTATAAATGTTGATAGAACCAATTATGTGTCCGGTTTCATCAACCTTTTTTAGTCTGCTTATTCATTTATTTTCCTTTCATAACATTTAACTTGCGTTTAAATTTAAAAACAAATTTTGTCAACTAATAAAAAATTATTAATCAACAGTCGAGTGATACATAAATCTCACTTGAATTCTTCATATGCATGCCATGACGACTAATACAGTTTATTAGTTTTATCATTTAAAATAAAAATTTACGAAAAGTCAAGAATAGAGAATCACAAAAACAATAACAATGATGTAACGAGTTAGGTCTAAATACACAGAGAGAGAGAGAGAGTTTTTAAATTAGTTATATGAACAATTTATCTAAATAATAACATTTATACAAAAAGGAGTTTTAGATAATATTTTCTACATTGAAAATAAAACTAATTGATCTAAAAAATTAATACTACACTGATTCTATTATTAACTAATATAGTAAAGTGTGCATTAACATTTTTAAATTTTCATTGCTTTTCTTTTTACATCGCTTAATATTTAAATGGCCCAAAAAGGTAGTTGTAAAATTCCTACCAGTGAAGCGTTTTTAATCCAAAGATAGAAGAAACATCGATCACTGTAGGTAGGTCGTTCAGCCCTGGCTATGGAGAAAGGATGATTTGAATGCAAAAAGAGAATTTTCAAAATTTTAAGTAAAATGGAAATCGAACGACAGACCAAAAATTTCGGGGCATTATAAGCTTCTAGTTAATATATATAACATGCAAAAACATGCTTTTCTACATAAAAAATTAAAGATTTGAGGGCAGAGTTGATTTACTTAAGCAAAACTATAGGTTATTCAATTAATTGCTGCTGAAGCAGTAAAGCTTATTCCTAACGTCATGACTCATGCATGACCATCATGCTATCCAACAGCTGGTTGATGTATCCATCAAACAACATTTTCAATCTACTTAATTTCTAATTCTAAGCTCTAGTCCAGCTCATCGTATTATAATTCAATTAGTATTTAACTGCGTCCCAATTAATATATTATTGGTTGATTAATTAAAGCCTCCACGGTAGCCCGTGACCTCATAGGCCACCCGATTCTAAAATTATTATGAATTTCTTAATTACGATGTATTAGCTATAACCTATCCTTATACGTACGCATCAAACCATATATCAAACCATGTGTGGCTTCTACTAATACACACAGTTATTCATAATTTTTTTATAAGGTCGTGCAACTGGGCAATTAATTAATAAATATTTATATTTATTAAAGATATAATTTAATAATCTATGATTATAATTCGTGGCTGATTAACACTTTGGCTTTGCATAAAACAAAATCAAGATATACTGCACTTGGAAAATAATTGGAGAAGATGTAATCCAATCCCATATGCATAGCATAGTCAGCGAAATCCGATACGCCACTAATTATTATGGTTGTGATAAGAAACAGTATGCATAAACAGAATAATATATCTATGATACATAAATTTTATTTGCAGAAAGGAAAGTATAAAGGGGGTGATTACATTATTGAGGAATATGATACGTAAGAATGAAGGAAAGTTCAAAAGGGGTTAATGGAAAGCATGGGGGGAGGGGTAAGAAGATGATAAGAAGAGGAAGAACGTTTGAGAAAAGCGCAGCCCTGAGGAGTTTGTTGGCAGTCCATTTCCATCAATACTTTGTAGAAGATGTGAACGTCACAAGGAAGGGCTAAAGGGCCTTGGCTGTTATAACCATATTCAGATTCTGCTTCTTCAAGCAACATCTTGAACAAAGGATGGTTTGCGTACTCAGTTTTGATGACGAACCTCTGCATTTGAGGTCCCACGTAGACGGAGAAGCAACCTTGGGGGGCCACACTTGCACTATCCTTTGCATTTGGCCATGATTTGCTCCTTATTGTTGTTGTTCTCAGTGTGAGCGAATCAGCAATTGCCTTGCGCCCTCGCCCTATGGACATGGACTTGCATCGCTCCCATGTTCTTGTTATGAGCCCTCCTTTTTTATTATTCTTGCTCCTCCTAGCGTCCTCCATTTTTGTTATCTCGATCTCTCTGCAACTGCAAGTATCTAATCAGAAGCCCAAACCACACACACGTACGTACACGCAACACTTGTGACTGTCTTGGATGGGAGTGTCAACCCCTGTCGTATACCAAATGGAACATCACTTTACTCCTTGGCCTCATTGTGTTGCTCATTTCTACGTTTGTAAGACCTCAGCAACAAAGGCAGAAGCAGAACAACGGAGATGGAAGAAAGATGGGCATTAGAAGACTATGCTCACACACCTAATATTTATGAAAGATGGAAGAAAGAAACTCCATCAGATGAGGGCCTCACAGGTTGTTTCTACGCCACACGTATCTAACATCCACTTGCCATCTACACCCGCTCCCACCTGTTGCCCTTTATATAACACTTTCTTTCGTCTTTCTTATATTTATTCATTATTTCCAGTGGACTAATCACAGTTTGTCAACGCTGTATTTTCTTTCCCTCAATTATTATCTTTTTCCCTACAATGACTTCAAGGGTCCAGTTTCTATGAATGAGAAAATATTTGGGTGACTTTTTCCCTTCATTTTGTCTTTTATTCAAAAAAACACAATTTTTTTTTCTCTTTCCCATATATCATACTTTCAATAACCTTTAAAGAGATCTCTCACTTCAACTATATCAACCAAACACTACTCCAATCAATCCACATACAAGAAAAGACAACTTGCTGTTCCGTCTCATGTATTCCTCTCTACTACTATCATTTTTTTATCCACACTTTAATTTTATATCTATTTCCAATAGCAACATGTTCGTAATTTTTTTACTTAATAATTTAACCACTATTGATACCCTTTTCTCAATTATTAATGTTCATATTGAATACATATCTAATTGTCATCTAAATTTATTTTATTAAATATTTTATGAGCACAATTTTAAGTCAATGACAACTGCCAATTGATTTATTATTTTTTTACGATATTACCTCCTTATATAAAGAAGAAGAAGTTTAGCTTCCTCTGCAATTATTATTAAGCCAAACTCCAATAAATTTTGCGTACACATTTTTTTTAATAATATATAGTTGGACAATAATATAAAACAACTGTAAAACATTTTTTTTCTTACAGGAAACCTAAAATGTTATTTGAGGAAAAGCAATTGTCAAAAGATTGGCCACGTGACTACCCCATATATAGTAAGTTTTTTTTTTTTTTTTTTTTTTGTTGGATTCTCCATGGCTTCCCACTATCAAGGGTTCCAAAGAGTCAAATTGAAAATTCCCTTAACTTTTAATTACATTAACAATTATCTCAACTAAAAAGAGAAGAGAAAATATGAAAACAAAATTATAAAAGAAAAGCAAGAGGGAATGATAGGGATAAAAGGCAGTGGAAGCTAATATGATATATAACCACATGCTCATTCCTAGGGAATATATATTTACTTATTTTTCTAATTGCAGTATTTCCAGTTAAAGAGGAGTTATATAAAATAAATAAAGGTGATAATAAAAAAATTGAATGCTTCGATGAGAGATTGTGACTTCTCTACTGTGGATGGGTTGGTGAGGTGGAGCAGGTGTAGCGATTAGGCAAGCACAAAATTGTGTTGAAAAATAAATCTTGATGAACGAACAAGTGTACCTATAAAAACTTAGATTTATAAAGTTAGCAGAAGTGCAAAATAAATAGTACATTTCCACAAATTTATAAACTCGCAAGAAACAAGGTGTTTCGCTTCTATTTTGGTCACTTTCGTTAAAGTAATTTTTTATGAGCTTAATGCTAAAAAGCATAATTAATTAATTAAAATTTTTAGATAAATATTAGAATAATTTTAACAAATTATTATTATTTTAATATAATGTTAACTTTTAATTTATTGTATTTAAAATATTTCTTTTATTTTTACATTTTGTTTGATGCAGTGGTTGTGGCTGATTGGTAGGGGAAAATATGTTTTGTTACTAGAGTTTAGTGGGAAATCGCATTTGAACACACAGAATGCAAAACTACTATTGCTGCATATGCAAGTCATGTTTCCATTTAATTAGTTTAACATATGGAAGTTATTGCTGCAATAATTTTTTGTATTTTGAAATATAAAACTACTAATAATTATCAAGTTTGTAATTTTGTTAAGTCATTAATAATAATTTAAATATTAATATCTAAAAAATATAAATTAAAATGAAATTATATATTTTGACATGGATAATTATAAAATAATTACGCCATGAGAAATTACACATAAAGAAATAATGTGAATATTATTTTATTATAATTTTTAAAAATATATTATCTATATGCATTTAAATTTCTATTAGTGAATTTTTGGTGCATTACACATGTATTATTAAATTAAATTAAAAACTAAAAATATATTACATGATATTTTAAATTTTATAAATATTAAAATGAGTAAATATTTTTATTATTAATAATAAATATTTATTATATTGGAAAACATACAATGGTACGTAATAGAACATGAAAACCATACTCTCATTTTATAGAGTTCTTTCAATATTTCAATATATATATATATATATTAAAAAAGGTCCTTGCAATTGCATGCATCAGGTCTGGAATCGAGTTTAGCCAATCAATCACCACATGCGTTTGCTTCCTTTGCACATGCACTCGTTTCCCTGTGAAAAAGGAATTATTGTTAATTTAGATTACAAATATACATTAAAAAAACATTTTTTCTGTATATTTACAAATGAAATGTTAATGTTCTTGAGAGTAATGTTTGTTTTGACTTACAACAAAGCCAAGATTATTATTGTTATTATTATTATTATCATTTACTTACGTGTATTTTTAAAAATATTTAATTATATTATGATAACTATTTAAAGTGTTATTTAATTAGTTGATGATATAAAAACTTTACATTAATAATTTATCATGACTAAACTTTTAGTTATTAAGACATAACTTTTTCTTATGTAACTATGGTAGTGGTTGCAATTTGATTTAACTCTTCTTACACTATATTTGGTATAGAAGAAAAAAAAGAATGAAATGAAAAGAACTACGTAAGATTATAAAATCTTGTACGATTTGCTTCAACAAAGAAAGCAAAATGAGAACACTTTGCGCAGAGAGAGACAGTTTTTGTGTTATTCCCTATTGCCTTCATGTTTCTAGACACCAAAGCAGTATTTTTATGACTAAAGAACAAAAATTATCTTTGAATTGTCATATCGCCTTCGAGGGTGGAAGAAGCAGCGTGAGGTGGAGATGCTGTTGCTGTAAAACTGGTGTTTACAACCTTAAAACAAAAAGTTATATACTGAAATATTACAAACTCTTACTCGTACTTTTAACTATTCAACTGTTGCATTTTTTTTAAAATAAAGTGAATGATGCATATACTCAATTTGGTACATCTATGACTTATTTTAATATATAATAATAGAAATGAACTCTATAATTGAATTTTTAATTCTTAAAAGATGGGCAAAAAATCATAATTAGGAGAAAAAATAAAGAAAAATGTGAAAGGAAATTAAAAATAGAAAGAATTGTAAAAAAAAGTAGAAAGAAAAACTTGCAACAAATAATGTGTGTGGAGTGTAGATGGTGATGAGGATGAGGATGAGGATGATTGGGTGTCGCTCCCACTAGTGGTGTTTGGTGAACTTGATTCTCTTAGAAGAATCTGTTTGTCGATGGCTATGCTTTTCCCTTTCCCTTTCCCTCTGTTTGTAAATAGGAATTGTAATAGTGATATATAAGCTCTCACTCTAACGCGGTCGTTTTTCTTGCAGTTGCAGTTGCAGTTGCAGGTTATATTAACTGTGAATTTCATTCACAAAACTTTTGCTTTTTTTTTTTTATTGGGGATACATAGATGGGTTGCTTTTCGTGTTTCTCGAGTTCGAGGGAGGATCACAACCTCAATCCAAGGCACCGCCAACCCAATCCACCTATACCTTCTCAAATTTCCAGATTGCCCTCTGGTTAGTATTTTCTATTCAACTCAAAGCTTATTAATCATTTTCTATCTAACTACTTTTAACATGTCAATCTGATTATCTGAATATCAATTCAAATGGATTTCTGGCTACTTACTTACATATGCTCATGCTTTATTCAAGTTATCAATCAATTAGAATACCTGTTAGCGTTAGATGAACAAGGTTCATAGTTGAATCAGAATCCAGTGAGGTTTTGGAATAGAATAGAATAGCAACTTATGGATCAACAATTCTTTCCTGTATTGAAGGAGCAGAAAAGTTACGGTCTAGAAGCAATGGAGGTTCCAAAAGGGAACTGCCTGCTCCCAAGGATGGACCTGCTGTCCAAATTGCTGCTCAAACTTTTACTTTCCGTGAACTTGCAGCTGCAACCAAAAACTTCAGGCCAGACTCCTTTGTAGGGGAAGGTGGTTTTGGAAGGGTCTACAAAGGGAGGCTCGAAAGCACTGGTCAGGTACAATCTTCTTTCCTGCATTCATGTGCTTGTGTTCTGTTTTACTTTCGAGAGGAAAGGTTTCAATCCTTTAGAGTACTCCGGAGAACAGATCCGGGGAAGAACCAAGATGCAAGAACATCGTGCTTTGTTGGAATGGTTCTTTTGCACCCTCAATAAATAAATAAATAAAAACCTTATCTCATACATTATCTTTGATTTACTTCCACAAGCCATCACTCTCCTCTTCCTAGAATCATTTGCTTTTGCCATGTTCCATAATTTTGCAATATTGTCAATGAATACAGATCCATGGTGACTGATCCGTATTGTCGTATACCCCCACGTAGTGGGATAAGGCCTGATTAGTATTGTGTTTATCATTACTTGATATAGCTGTGAAATAGGGAAACAAAGCTATGGCTTTTATGATTATTTTGACGAACTTATAATTCCCTAACTATCCTAAAAATGATGAATTGTCTGTGTTTAAATATCATATATCTATTATTGTGTGTGGCAAAGTACTTTATATTCCCAAGTTAGTATTTCACTGTTGTGGATGCCTAGGAGGATGATAAGGAAATAAAAGCTAATGTTCATACATTTAAATTCATGTTACTTCTTGATCAAATATCTTAAGACATTGACCCATCCCTAATGCTTCTGCCTCTCTCTCTCTCTCTCTCTTTCTCTCTCTCACTGTTATTTTGGGAGTTTTTTATTTTTATTGTGGCCATATTGCCATGCATATGGTTTCCTGAATAAAAGGGGTACCAGAATAAAAACTTCATATTTCAATGAGAGAAGGCAATCCTTAATCTTAAATGCTCAGATTTTGTGTGGTTGAGACCTCTAGTGACTAGTGAGTCTTAACATTTCTTCATTTACCTTTGCAGATAGTTGCTGTTAAACAGTTAGACAAAAATGGTCTTCAGGGGAATAGAGAATTCCTTGTGGAGGTTCTCATGCTCAGTCTTCTACATCACCCTAACCTTGTGAATCTCATCGGATACTGTGCAGATGGGGATCAGCGCCTCCTTGTTTATGAATTTATGCCATTGGGATCATTGGAAGATCACCTTCACTGTATGGTTGTGTTGCTCTTTATATCTAATCCTTTGATTATAATTTCTTTTAGGTTAATGTTTCTCAGATATAAAGAAACTGGGAATTCCTATTCTCTTCTATTAATATCCTGAACACCAAAACCAATATGGAAAATAAGAACAAGATGCTTTATTACTGAACTCTATTCCTCTGGATGTTAGCTTCCCAGAAAAGATAGAGGAAGAATCAAAGATACGATGATCCATGTTGTTTGAGACTCTGGTCTCTACAACTCCATAACTGACTTTTCCTCATAAATTCTTTTTACTTATAGCAGCTGTAAATCTGTAACAACCTTTCACAGTTCCATTTTTCCAAACATGCGCTTAGATTGCAGGTTGCAATTTAAGTTTCTTAACATAATTTTGAGTGTGTTGCATAGATGCTATAAAATTTTGTGCATAGGATGGCATGAACATAACATTAGATTGCAACTTCCTCAATAAAATCATCACCAGCTATAATCAGGATGTTTTCTCGTAGATTTCTTTGTGAAATATGTTCTTCTTAGTCTTTGCATGGTAGCACCAATTGATTGATAGCTGCAAACTCTCTCTTATGTGTGGGCAGTCTTTCCACCATGTATAATGCAATGAACTAGAGGTAACCATTGGGTTGAGTTTCAGGTTATGGATACAATACATATGGCCTGCCTAGAACTAAAATGGGAATGCCTAGAGCTCTGCCCAAAATTCCATAAACAGGAATTCAAATAAACAAAAATGAAGACTTCTTTTACACAACAATATATTTTAAAACACTATTTTGCAGTTTAGGTTGCCAAAAAGCGCGGTATAACAGTGAGATAAGAGATTTTGTTATTAAAAAGATTATATATATTGGATCAACTGACCTTGGTGTCAAACTTGGCAAATTTACACCTTCAATAACATTTTAGAAATATTAAATTTTATGAATTCAACAGTGAAATCTTGTGATATTATCCTGATGAATATATATTCTGAATTAAAAATGATTTAGAGATTCTTACGTACTTAATTTAATAGTAGAAATTATGTATATTTTAAACAGCATATTACACGTCAAAACTAATGCCTTCTTGAACAAAATGCAATTGTCATGATAACAACTGATGCTTTAACATTATTTATTGACTACTGTGCAGATCTTCCCCCTGATAAGGAACCACTAGATTGGAACACTAGGATGAAAATAGCTGCGGGTGCTGCAAAAGGATTAGAATACCTGCATGATAAGGCAAATCCTCCTGTCATTTATAGAGACTTCAAGTCATCTAACATATTACTTGATGAAGGATACCACCCAAAGCTTTCTGACTTTGGTCTTGCAAAACTTGGTCCTGTTGGTGACAAATCACATGTTTCTACCCGTGTCATGGGAACTTATGGTTACTGTGCTCCTGAGTATGCAATGACTGGTCAACTAACTGTGAAGTCAGATGTATATAGTTTTGGGGTGGTCTTCTTAGAGCTGATCACTGGCCGTAAAGCAATTGACAGCAGCCAGCCCCAAGGAGAACAAAACCTTGTCACATGGGTTGCCCTCTATTTTTCTTTTCATCTTAGTTTGGCATGTGTAGGCTCTTGTACATAAAAATGGAGAGGTAATAGTGATTTTATAATGTTTGTGCAGGCACGTCCATTGTTTAATGACCGCAAGAAGTTTTCAAAGTTGGCTGATCCAAATATGCAGGGACGGTTTCCCATGCGGGGTCTTTACCAGGCTCTGGCTGTGGCTTCAATGTGCATTCAAGAATCAGCTGCCACTCGTCCTTTGATTGGAGATGTGGTGACAGCCCTCTCATATCTGGCCAACCAAGCATATGACCCCAGCAATGCTGGGCATGGTCATAGAGGGTCTAGTGATGATAAAAGGAACAGAGATGATAAAGGTGGAAGAATATTGAAAAATGATGAAGCAGGAGGATCTGGACGCAGATGGGACTTGGAAGGATCCGAGAAAGATGACTCCCCACGAGAAACTGCGAGGATATTAAACAGAGATCTAGATAGAGAACGTGCTGTTGCTGAAGCCAAGATGTGGGGAGAGAACTTGAGACAAAAAAGGAAACAACAAAGTGTGCAGCAGGCCAATTTGGATGATTCTAGCACTTATTAGTTTCTTTCCCAAGCACCATATTTTACATCTTGGCTTCCTCAGTTTTCTTTCTTCTGGCTACGTTTGGTGGAAACTATTGGGAGTTCATCTTCCATTGAGCAGATGTTGAGTAATTCGTATAGCCATTTTGGCCAAAGACTGGGTTCTAACTTGTTTAGAATCTGGTTAGCTGCCATTTCTTGCAATGTCTGCAACTGGAATGAACCTAATTACAAAATCTATTCTAACAGAACCTTTTTGGGCACTGTTTTCCCTTATTTCTTTACTGTACTTTCTGCCTGAATCTCTGTAAATCGCTACACGGATAAAATGCTGCTTCCATATGTTTATGCCAATCTAAGTAGTCAGCGATTATTGTAATCAACTAACGTGTAATAATCGTAATTATAATGTAGCCTTCTACTTCGGCTAATGATGGAAATTTTTTGCGTCTTCATTCTTTAATGAAAGTTGACCAAAAAAAAATTTCTTTAGTGAAAGAGTGGGAACGATTGTCGTTTTGCTTTTGTGAATTAAGCCACTTTGACAATGTGATAGCCATGGATGTCGCTTATAATCGATCAATCATGTACTATGGTCTAAGGTATCCCATCTGTTTTGAGGTTCAATGACAGTAGCTTCTTTGGATGATCTTGCTCCTTGCCACATTACTTCCGTTTCAGATTTTATGTTCTTTTTCTTTTTTTGATTGATACTTATATCGTATTTGTTTGCTCAATAACCTAGCAATTTCTGACCTTAATACTTTACGACACTCTGGATTATTGCATATTTAAGTATGCTTTTATCTGTTTTGATTATCATTAGTATCTCAGTCTGTAAATTAATTAAAAGATTGAACTTGGTGCTCTACCTGTTTAAGGGAGTACTTGGGTAAGTACTTATTAAGTTATTGTTACATAAAAGTTTTTGTTTTAAATTTGACTGTGAAACTAATTAGAATAAGTTAAAAAAGTCGTTAAATAGTTTCAATTAAATATTATAATTATATTTGATTTAATATTTTTTTGTATAAATATTTAAAATATTTTCTCCATTAACTGAACTTCTATATGAGAATAACATACGTTAAAATTTCTTCATTGATTTTTTAAAAGGATGAATAAAATGAATTTATTTAAAAAATTATAAATATTTTGAGACATGGATCTTTGAAAGGAATTTGCATCGTTATCATTTCCATTTATATAGTATATTATGGTATTCTAGGTTTGGTAATATGTAATACCAGCTAATTTCTGTAATATATGCATATACATCTACACCATATCTTTGACCCTCCTATCTCTTATTCTTCTTTTTATTTTTTATTTCATTTAAATTTAAGGTTTATTTCATTTAAATTTAAGAATACTTGTTAAAATTATAATATAGTTAATTATTTATAATTTTTTCTAACAATTTAAGGTTATAATATAAATTGGTCATTGATACATAGGGAGATTTAATTTGAAGTGGTGATGTATTAGTTGTTGATTAGCTTAGTATACACAAGAAGCTCTCAAGCTTTTGAGAGAGTTAGTCAATTTAGTTATTTTTTTTATGACTGCTTTGTCAAGAGAATTAAAAAGCGTATTATAACAACTTTTATTTAATTTTGTTAACTCTAATTTTAAGTATTAAAAAATATTACAATTTTGTTAAGAAAAAAAGGATATTTATTATATTTTTATATTTATAATATAATGAATACTTATTTTTCTGATAAAATATTACAAATATTAAATGCTTAAAGTTAATCTAAATGTCGGTGCTAATATTTTTCAAGTTTTTGTGAAGAAAAAGAAGCATTATTTGTAGAGGGGGAGATTTATAATGCGAAATTCAATTGGTTAAAATTAAAAGATACAATCACTGGCACATGCAGGTAGCTACAACTTAATGGAAGAAATTAAAAGAAGATAGTCGTGGGTCAATGGCCATCGTAGTGCCACGAAACAGTAACATACATGCATGCATTTAATTAGACTGCGCAATCGTTAGGTTCCTCACTTTTCTCCTTCTCCTTCTCCTCTCTCTTTTCTTTGATCTTCTTTCCTTGTTGGTTTTCCTCCACAGGAAAAACCTCACCAGTTCCCAAGGGGTTCTCTACAACAACGTTTCTCAGTGGTTCCAGCGGTAGCTTCGTTTCCTTCGTTACCTTCATATCGCCTTTCCTGTAAATGCCATAGAGCAGCATCTGAAGCAACCCCAGTGCAAAACCAAGTACATTTGGGAGCTACATAGAAACGAAAATTTTGTCAATGTCTGGTTCATTGAGTAAGTTTGTCAATATTAAATTATTAAATTAATTGAGTTGCATATTTGTGCAACAATATATACTTACAGCAATGCAAATGTCCTTGAGAAAGAGACCATAACCAAACCACATTACGGCACTCAATGTGAGTGTAAATGACAAATTGAAAGGCATAAACTCAACACTCTTTGTCCGAACAACTTGTGCCTGCAAAGTGCATAACGCGCGAAATTGAAAATAATAATTAGTTCAAAGAAATACGCATCAACTTAATAATAATTAAGCGCATTGAATAGGGACTACGTACCACAATGCTTAGTGGTGCTGCGAAGACACTAACCGCAATGGAAACACATATCCATCCAAGGACTTGGACGCGAAGGGGACCGTGCACAGCGAATTGCGTGACTAAGACGATCAGAGCAAAGGAGCTCACATTCATTGCCATAAATAGCTTAAAAGTTATGTTCTGCATGCAGTTGATAAGTGAACAACTTAAGTGTCATAAAAATTGGAACGAAATATATGGATATATATGCCCAATTATTAAATTAGCAAAGTTTATATATGTTATAAATTTCACGAGGTTATTGGTGGTTAATTAGGCTAAGGTTGCATAAAGATATACCCTTGCATCCCTGGAAGCATAGATGATGAACAAGATAATGTAGATGATCTCTATGACACATCCAAATGAGTTAATAGTGAGGAGGAGAAAGGCGTCTTTTTTGAGTAAAGCATAGTACAACCAAAGCACGGAACTGAACAATGCCACCAGGTAAGGCAGTGACTGAAAGCCCTCGGTCGATTTCTTCTTGTATATTCGGTAAAATGTTGATCTGCAATATTCATCGTTGTAAATATATTCATTAATTAAGTGAAACTGACACGGGTTGATTCATATATATAATTAATCATACAGATACTTACATTGGAGCCAAGAATACTAAGAATGAAATGACGTTACCTGTGCGTCAAAATAGAAAATTAAAATCATTAATTCCTTTGCTTAATAGACAGCATGCAAGGACTTAAGAAATATTATATTAAGAGTAAATACGTGACATATATACATGAAAAGCTTAGAGATGCGTTAGATTTATAATGCAATTACACTACACGACTAAAAAGAAAAAGAGTGAGCATTTGCTGATCAACATCCTTTATTTGATTTTAAATTAAAGCTTGTTGCACGTTACATGTATCCCCGGCCATACGCAGCATATGAGAAAAGAAAATATGGACAAAATTTAAGTGAAGATTTTCACGTATATTTTTTTATAATAAATAAATTTTTATCTTAATAATCTGCAATAATTTAAATTTTGGCTAAAAAAAAGGTATTACAAGTTTGTAGCTAAGTTTTGTCTTGAAAATATAAATATTGTACAATTTTGGGGGTAACTTTTGTAAAAAAAAATTATATATACTCTTAAAGTATATATATATATATATATATATATATATATATATATATATATATATAGACTCTTGCTTTTTTTTTATGAATTTTTTGTCTAAGAAATTCTTGGTCTCTTAACAATTTTTTGAAACAGACATATATATATATATATATGAATGAGATAGTATATATAAATTACATGCATAGGAAACTATAAATAGAGGGGGTCTGTAAACTAAATACTTTAAAATAAATATAATAGACAAGCAGAACCAATATTTCTTAGGAATGGGAAGAGATAAAGCGAAATAGCTGTTCAATTAAACATTGAATTCTAAACACATGCGCTAAAACAATGGAAGAAGAACATATATACAACGGTAGAAAACTTGACCAAAGAAAAGACCGGCAGAAATCGAACAAGGACACATCAATTGGCTCTGGTAGGATATAACTGTGTGTGACGAGCATTATCATCGTGTAGATTGTGCATTACGAAAGTGAATATATGTAGACAGATATATAGATAACCGAAAGGGGTGCTGACCTAGGAATTGACTTTGAAGTAAAACATGCATATTTGTTTCAAGAAGTTGTATTCGACAAGAAAAAGAAAAGTAGAAAGAGATAAGAAAAGACTTGTAGCAGCTGAAAGAACGATGGTGATTATATCATTGTATTGTATTGTTATCCTACGTACCTAGCATGCCAAAGGTAAATGCCAATGTGTTGTGGCTGATTGCCATGCTCTCTCTCTTTTACTTTGGGCAACTACAACAACACAAGAATTAGGGGCAATGGGAGAAACTATAACTTTCTTCCGAACTCAACCCCTAAATCTCATGCAGGAATTGACGCTGCTGAGGATTTCTTTACTTGCCCTCTCTATATATACTCACCCTCGACGAGTGAGCAATTTAAAATATAGCAAAAGTATCTGCATATTAAAATATAGATAGCAAACGTACGGGAGGTTGGGATCAGCGTTATTCCGCAATAAGAAAATATATTTGTACATAAATTTTGTACATAAAACAATTATAGCTAAAAAAATAAACAGAGAAGAAAATTTTGTTGCATGATATTCTACACCATATGATGCAATCATATGAACTAGCAAGGTTTTTTTTATAAGGGGAAGGTCACAAGTTGCAAGATTCTCTTAACGTTGGTGAGATAGCGCAAAACTAGGGGTATGGGTACTGTAAAGTAGGTACCGACTAGAATTTTACCTTTAAGAGGTCAGGGCTAATAAATTCAAATTTAACATATATATAAACTTGTGAGTGAGTGTGTGTGTTAAAATGTTAAGCAAACAAACAACTTTTCTTTAGTTGAAGAATCATGGCAGGACCGCCCCCTTCATGTAATTGGCCCAAGTTCTGCATTAGTACAATTTTGTTAAAATTATGGAAGTGCGATAGTTTTTGTCTAAATAAAATTATGAAAGTGCATCAGTACGAATTGAGACAAGGAACCAACATACTCTTTAACACATACTATTGACTAATCATATAGTGAATGCGGAGACACACTTGGTAGAGGTTACAATTGGTATTGGCTAATGAGGTGCCATCAGCATCCCAAACACTCCTAATTTAGACTTAACTCATTGTTCAGGGGCATCAAATCATCTATTAAAACAATGCTAATTGATGCCATATTTATCTATACACAAATTATATAATATTATGCATTTGTGTTTTCTGTCAAAGATCTATATATCTTTATTTTTATTTTTATTTATTATTTGACAAATTATATAATGACAGATGATATTTTCATTTTTTATGGCATGATTTCTCGTATCATTCAGTATTACTGTAAAAAATAATAACTGTATTTTTTTTGCCCCGAAGACTTATGGTTCCGTCCCTTTTCAAGTCCTCTACAATGAAAATGTTTAATGATCATCCATTGCAGTTTAAATGCCCGAAGTAAAAGAAGAAAAAATATATTGAGCAATATAACGTGACGTGTAGAAAAATATTGACCAAAAAAATGAAAATTTTCAAATAAATGACCACACTGTTAAACTATCTATAGATCATAATTGCTTTCACAATTCTTGCATTTGAGTTCGAGCTAGAAGTTTAACGATTTAGTACAACTTTACAACAAAATTATAATTTTTTGTCTTCGAAGTATTAGTTAAGTTTTGCGTTTTTCCCTTGATTTAAATTTAAGTTTTAATCTAGTCTTTTAATTTTTAATTTTATTATCTAAGCTAATTCTTATTTTATAACTTTGTACCCTCTTCCAAAGTTAGAAATGAAATTTAGTTAACAATGATAACTTTATAATAATTGTTACGTGCTTAAAATAGAAAACATAAACAAATGGCTGAGTAGAAATGGTTTATGAGAGTAATTAAGGTAGTATTTATGGTGGTTTGAGAGTTTATATGGTAATTTAATAAGTAAGGGATAGAAAAAATGTGAAATAAGAAAAAAAATTAACTTAAAGCATTATTATTTAGAAAATTTCTTTTAAATTAAGAGATGTAGGGAAAAACACCTAAAAATATATAAGAAATAAGAAAATTTTTAAAACCTAAACCAAAATTTAAATTAAATTTAGAGAAACATATATACTTTTGCCTAACTTTATATATGCAAATTATGTAATTCATCTGTTCTTCCTCAACGTGAAAATGCGAAATTCACATACTTCATATTTAGTTTCTTTAACCTTAATACTTTGTTTGATTTAAGAAAAAAATGTTAATGAAGTAATGAGAAATAGGGTAAAATTTTAGGCTGTTTATGATAAAAATATATATAAATTGAAAAAGAAAGAAAATATTATCTTTCTTAAATAGATAATTAAATTTAATATAAATTAATAATATAGAACTATTTATTATAAATAATTTATGTTTTTATACTATTTTATGTTGTCTCCCTTTCTTAGCTTGAATGGAGAGAAACTAAAATATGTGGCCCTGTATTTTTTTTTTTTTTATCTCTTTCCTAATTTAAAACTATTATATAAACAACAAAAGAGATTTGGAAAAATACAATTTTTATTTCCCTTTTTTATTTCTTTATGGATTATTGCTTATTAATAAAAGTCTAAAGATTATACCAATAATTTATAAAACTAATTTATGATTCATTTATTTTATATAGCTTGCCTAAATTAGTTATTTCCATCTTATTTTTATAAGTTTTACAACTAAAATTATTTAAAAATATTAAATAAATACTTAATTAAACTGTGTATTTAAATATAGTCAAAATATGAAAAAAAAATTTATTAATGTTCTTATCCACTAGTTAAAGAAATAAAAAAAATAAAAGTGTTGATTATATTAAGAATCAAAATAATAGAATATTATTGTTTTAAATTATTAAAAGTATTTAATAATTTATATTAAATGTTTCGTAATTTTAGAATTCTTGTTAGCAAGACACAAATTTGCCATCATTCTTTTTTATATCTCAGCCACTCAAAATACTAAACTAGATGATCATTAAAGGCATGACTTTCCACGAGCTCTTAAATATAAAGTTTTAAGATATATAAAGTTATTTTGAGAAACAAGTGCATTTTTAACATAATGCTAAAGTTGCCTACCGTTATTAATTTAAGAGTTATATTTATGATTTCTTTTAAATACTTGATGATATAAAATAATAATAATTTTGAGTAATAATTGATGATAAAAAAAAAAGTTGAGTTAGTATAACATTTGAGGTAATAGACAGAGATATGAAGTTGAGGGGCTTGAGAGGAGCGGCATGGGAGATAATGTTAAAGATGGGGAGATGGGTCCATTGTTTTGTTTTTCTAAAGGGTGGGAAGGAAACAAGAGAAGACAGAGAGTATTGGTTGGAGAAATATAGACGGTTCATATTTTTAATTTATTTTCCTCACAAAATTTTAAGGTCGCCTTTTCCACCATCAATGGAGAGAGACTTGCTTGTTTAAAGTTTCTTAATCAGCATCATGACCACCATTTTGACGCAGAAAAGCTGAATAACTCAGGTTCACTAATCATGCTTTACTTTCACAACTTAAAAGGAACTCAGGATTAAGGAACAATATTATAAATTAATGACGAACATATTGAATTTTGCGATGTTAGCAGTAACACGCAGCCTTTCATTTAGTGGTAGGCACAGGTTAGTTAAACTAGTTGCGTCCAACATAAATCTAGATACCAGAATAAAATCAGGGGTTTAGAGTTAAACAAGCATGAATCATAATACTTTTTTCGCTGTAAATGAAGCATGATTCTTCAAAGAATAAAATCTGTGGTTACTAATTAATACCTGTATTTGGGGACTAGCTAAGAAAAAGGTGACCATTAAAAGTTAGAAAAGCTCAGCGAATCCTGCATCCGACAGTAAACAACAACATGAATGTTTATTTACATATAGCAATGTATGTTTACTTTCCCATAGCCGACCACTACCATTGATTTCATGCTTTCACCAGTGCCTATCTCATTCGTAATTAGTAGATTCGTAGGTGCTATATCGTGAGCTAGACTGCACTATACTATATCTTGTACAAATTTAATCGCAACCAAAAGCAAAATGGTTCCCACATGTCGAGCCAGTCAAGCAGCACACTGGTTTTCTTTACTACCAATTGGGTGTACATATACCACCTAGCAACTTCCCAGTCATTACTTGAGAGGGCTGTTCTCAAGTTTTATACTTTTTAATAATCTGCGGATGATTTTTTCATTTAGTTTGGATTTTCTTTAACTCTCACTGCATATTTGCAAATTACATTTTTGACAATTCCATGGTTTGGCTCGTGACAATGCTTTTAAAGAGGCTTCATTGGTTATATAATTTGCATGCTTATAATCAATTTGGATGGCTAAAAATAACTTCTTGTTTTATAATACTATCTTTGACGAGGAAAAGGCTATAGCTTACATTAAATTTTGGTCTTGACTTTGCATTAAAGCCAATTATAGTGGGGTATTCTTTTCTCTTTTACGATTGGAATACTAATAATCCTATTATATGTTTGGCTTAATGTTGCAAATGGACACGATGTATTCGGGTTAGGATATTCCCTCTTATTCCCTTAATATATAAAATTTAATTTTGTATTACAAATATATATAAAATAATTCAGAGCATTATTTATAAAATGAGAATTCTTACAATTTTAAAATAGAAGTAATAAAATATTTTAAAAATATGAACGCATCTAATTAACCCAATGACTGGAATCAAATCAACCAAAATATATTTATATTGGTTTGGATTTTTTATTTTATTTTTCATATATAAACGCACCCGGCCTCTTTTTAAGCAAAAAATAATTTACTAAAAGAGTACAATTAGTGCTCCAAAGTTCTAAAAAAAAAAAACACGTAATTAAATTGGTAACCCTTCAGACAATGGTACAACTAGAAATTGTCCATTTACCCATAAACTGAACTAATATAAAACATTTGAAGAAAAGAAAAATGTTTATAATCCGTCTGTGATATATTTTATTATTATTGATATTTTTTGTTTATATAGATAGTTATTTATACCTGTTCTTGATTATCACAATTTATAAACATAATAAAGACTATAAATTGGGCATCTAAACAATAAAAAATAATTTATAAAATATAAAATTTAAATGTCATTATAAAAGAAGACAAAACATCCAAATAAATAATGTTAAAAATAAAATACAGGTCTTTATCATGAATAATTTGTATGATCATCATCTGAAAGAGTATCATCATTAATAGACGAGGAGTTGAAAAAGGAATGATGCATAGAGTTGAAAACCGGTGATGCTAGAGCTGGTGGAAAAGGAGGAAGAGGTGTGGAGCTGTTTGCTCTCATGAGCTCAAAATAAGCATACATCTGCATACAACCTTTTTAGCCTAGAAATCAAAGGCAAATAATGCATTCTAGTTTGCGGTACATCTTTATATTTACCACTTCTACCACCTCTTCTTGGTTTAAACTTAGGCTCTCCACAGAATTTGCAATTGGTCAAAACAGCATCATCTTTGTAATACAGCATGCAACCTTTAAAATAACAATCAATTTTTACTTTTTTTAATCCAAGTTTGGAAACTAATTTTTTTGCTTAATAAAAGTCTTTTGGGATAGAGTCAGGTTGGGGACTAAGCTCACTAATTAATGTAGTCCATTGATCAAATGAACTCTGATTTTGATTGTCTTCTTACTTTATGCTTAACATTCTTACAGCTAAAGATAAGTCTGAATATACACACACATCCCATAAAGGCTTGTTTGCTGCTTCTAAAACATTATAAAATTTTGCAGTCTCTACATTAGGCTCTTGTTCAGCTTCAAAATTACGAAAAATTTTAAATTGAGGACCAACAGCATCATAAACCATTTCTTGATAACGACTATTGCTTTCTTCCCAACTTATATTACCTATATCCTCACCTGATTGTAATATTTGAATTGCCTACTTGATTTTCCACATTAACTACTTTTCCATGCTCAATCCATATCCAATAATCATGTTTAAATCCCAAACTTATACAAATCATATATAATTAAATCAATATCCAAAAACTTTCTACACTTGCACTTAGAACATGGACACCTAACTTTTTAGTTGGTGATGAATTGCTGCGAATTATAACAGACACGTATGAATTTCTCTACACCCTCAAAGAATTTAGGTTTTATTCCCTCCCGACTTGGGTGCAACCTATCATACATCCACTGATGATTTCTCAGAAACATTTGGATCAAGAACTATATTAACCTAATACAAATACACAATGTGGTATCAACCTTCTATTATACATTACACAAATTTTTAATATAAATTTTACAGAATCTTCCCTAATACATGTCAATTTCCTTACATTTGTTTACCACTTTTTTACAAAAATCAAAATTTCACCACACATAACTAATATATTATATAACAATATATTAATCGATACATAAAACACAAATACATCACAATCCTAAACCATTCTAGAGCACATCCCCTTGTAACTCCACAACATGCATATTCTACAAATTCCACAAATACAAACAATCCCACAACACACAATAATCAGGTTCAGAGAAGGACCTCTACACCCTTCCCCCAGTCATACAATCTCTAATCCTACAACTCTATCTTAGAAATTTTAAGTTTCTAAAATACATCAAAAATAAAAAAATTAAACCGATTAAAAGTTAAAGTATTGTATCAGGAACACAATGATGCAAATTATTTGACAAACGGATGTTCCAATTACTCACAAAGGCCAAAAAAATAAGCTCATAGAGAGAGAGACAAAGAGAGGCGAGAGAGAAAGAGAGATTTATGAAAAATGAGGAAGGGGAAGGGGGAGGCGAGGTTTTATGGGTTTCAGATATTACAGACAAAAAAATCTATTTGTAAATGATTTAATGAAATGGTGCGTTTTAAAAGTCTATTTACAGACAGATTTTTTCGTCTGTAAATTTGTCAAAGGAATTCTAATAGTTGACTTCCCAAACACACTCTTCCTTAGCTTAAGCTTAGAGGCATTCTTCTATGTTTATAGAGATTGGCTTCTATTGATCTCTTCAACTACTAACTAGATCAGAGCAGAGGGGTATACAAGTAGCTTAACTCCTTCGGAACCTATGGTCTAGCATTACGATATACGATAGAATAAGAATTTCATAATATAGAAAGAATCTACCTTCCGCGCTTAAGCCAACTCCTGCTTTTGCAGTAACCATTCCACATGGGAATAGGGGCTATGTTGAAAGGGCTTGACTACTAGTACCTCAAAAAAAAAGCCTATGACACCAGTAAAAGAAAGGCGGACATTCATGGATGTCAGTAGCTTGGACAGAATCCACTTACGACTAGAGGAGACCGAAACGGAAGCTATCCAAACACATGAGAGCCCTTGCTCTAAACTAAAAGGTAGGGTTCAAAGGAAAGGAGGCAGGATGACGAAAGACAAAGACACGGGGCCTAGGGGGAAATAGCTATTGGATTAGTAAACTTCCATCTAGAATAGAAGGCAAGGAAGTAAGCAAATCAATATAAAACAAGGAAAAGAAAGCTAATCACTGACTGAACCAAAGGCAAAGGAAAGAAGCTAAAAGTCTTATAACCTTCGGGAATCGAGGGGAACAGAACTGACTCTTTTTATATATTTATGAGAATATATAGTGATATCTTTAACCCCAAAACTAAAGATGCGATCGCATTTAGAGGGATTTGTTCTGCTACTATTCAATTCTAGTTAAAAAAGACTTGGAACGAGGAGAAAGTCAATGATTTAACAATAGCTACACTTAAAGATGAAATCGTTTCCCAGATAGTTCTAGTTTTCGATCTTAGGAGTTATCTATTACATGAGTTTACCCCATGTTCCGTTCTTTCATGTATGTGCTTTCTGGAATTCAAATTTGCCTTATACCATCGCTCGAAGGGCAGATTCTGCGGAGCGATTTTAAGATATAATGAAGGAGAAAAAGAAGTAGAAAAAAGCCTATTTTATTCATGAATTGGATCTTAAACTTAGCTTAGTCCATTTACAAACAGAAAAATCTGTTTGTAAATAGCCACATGAAAAGTAGCTTAAAAAGGATAACATTTACAGACTAAAAAATCTGTCTATAACTCTCACTCCCAATTTCCCTCCAATTTTTAAATTACAGACGGAAAAATCTGTCTGTAATTTTTGTCTGTATAATTTCGCGCAAAATAGCGAACAAACTACACACGAATTTTTATACGTCTATATTACAGACAGATTTACAGATAGATTTTTCAAAAATTAAAAAAAAATCACAAATCTATCTATAATACAAACAGATAAAAATTTATCTATAATATTTGTCTATAAATAGTGCTTTTTTAGTAGTGAAAATAATCTAGCCTATTAAATTTTCTGATGCCATGAACGTAGTCCCATAGCTTCTTTTTTTTTTTTTTTTCCCGATGCCATATAAACAAAATCAGTCTTATAACCTCCCGACTCCAACTGTTCAATTTTGGCCATGAGGATGCATGTTGAAACCGTACGTCTACTACTTCGTAACCAAAGTATAAATTGTAAAAATTAAAGCAATTCTTCTTCTTACAAATTAGTTTTTGCGAAAGTTAGACCTAATTTCTTAAGAAATTATTTTCTTAATTCTTGAGCAAAACTTTAAAAGTGAAAAAATAATATATTTTTCTTTCTAAGATATTACTTCCTATTTTATCTTTCAACTATTATATCAATTAATATTTCAATTATTTATTGTCTATAAAATAAACATAAATTATTAAGAGAAAAATATAAAAAAGAATTATTTATTAATTTTATAAAAAAAATAATTAGTAAGAAGATATATAACTTATGATTAAGAAGGGAAACAATACTATTCTCACCCAACAATTACATAATTTACCAAAACAACAAGGGTATTGCTCTCCAATCCTTAAAAAGTAGGATATTATAGCATCCTTGCTACGTGACACAATGAATTTGGGTAACTTTGTTGCTTATGCAAAGTTAATTTTAAAATTTCTTAATCAAATAGACCCCTTGCATTTTAGTATTGTTCTTATTAAGTTTTGTAATATAATCCTTATGTACGAGCAACATCATCTTCCTCTATCCTCTGCGAACCAACCCAAATCGACAACCACAGTCTAGCCCCTATTACAAATTATTTCTGCGACCAAAATCAAAAGCCATTGTAAGCCTTGCAATGCTCAAAAATGTCACCATCGTCTAGATCCAACCACCACACTATGAATTGTCACCATCGGCCCCTAAATCATGCCTCCGCAGGACAGTGTCATTGTTTTCAATCAAGGCATGCAGAAGCGATCACACCTCCCTGTCTGCCTGAAACCAACTACCACACTGCTAGTCAAACCACAATCTCTCAATTGCGACTTAGGTCAGTACAAACTCAACTCATGCACCGCATGCACATCAAATCTCCAATACTGCTAAGCCATACAATTGCACCATCATTGCTCGCAATGTTGACGTTGTTCTCCAACAAGTTGAGTCCCATCTGAAATCAAGACTCCTCACCATTGCAAACATTTGCCATGCCTTTAACCACCACTGATTCCCATGAACATGTTTTTTACCCTTATAATTTTTTAGGGAAAAAAAAAACACTTAATCACTTTCCCTTTATGTGTTTTTATCTTTTATTTTTATTTTTGAATGAACTCGAACTATCAGAAATTATGTTGAAGCCATTTTTGCAAGTTTTGATCGATGGAGCTATTTTATTTATTAAAAAAAGTTAAATTGGGTTAAAAAATATTTTGTAAGAACAAAATAATATATAATTTGTAGCAACTAAATTAAAAATATAAAAAATTAAGAAGTAAATATTTAACATTATGACAGAGCATCTTTAAGAAACACATCACAATTCTATTGGATGCTAATTGGAGTTTCCTAATCTCCCAATTTATAAAGGCACTGGAGAAATTTCCAAACAATAACGCGCCCACACGCATAATTTTGGAATCGCTGACACGTGCAGGGAACTACAACTTAATGGAATAAAAGTAGATGCTAGATAGTCATGCATGACCATCGTAAAGTTCACGAAACAATAGCACACAACATCAAATTTAGACTATGCAGTCGTCGGGCTCCATGCCTTTCTATTTCTTGTCTATATCTTCTTCACTCTTTTTTGTTTGTTCATCTTCCTGCACAGGAAACACTTCTCCACTTCCCAACGGGGTCGATACAACAATATTTTTTAGTGGCTCTGGCGGACTCTTTTCCATTGCATTAGTCTTCTTATTTCCTTTTCTGTAAATTATGTAGAGCAGCATTTGAAGTAACCCCAGTACAAAACCAAGCACATTTGGAAGCTTCACAACCCAAGAAAAAGAAAAACGTCAACGTCTGAATATATTAAACTATAATTCAGTTGTGTATTTCTGCAACACTACTTACAGCAATGCATATGTCCTTGAGAAAGAGACCGTAACCAAACCACATTATGGCACTCAATGTGAGGGTAAATGACAAATTGAAGGGCATAAACTCTACACTCTTCGTACGTACAACTTGTGCCTGCGAAGTGCAATATAAAATAAGATCAAGTAGGTGTATATATAAGAAGTGAAACAACGTAATTGAATAATTTATAATCGTATCAGATAGTGTTTTGTTGCGTACCACAATGCTCAATGGTGCTGCAAAGACACTGACTGAAATAGAAACACAAATCCATCCAAGGACTTGCACACGAAGGGGACCATGCACAGCAAAGTGTGTGACGAAGAGGATCAAAGCAAAGGAGCCCACGTTCATTGCCAAACATAGCTTAATAGTTAAGTTCTGCAGTAAAGAAATGAATAAATCTTAGTATTGACATTTTAATTAACTTACAAATGTAGATATGCGTTATTAAATTGGTAAAGTTTATGTATGCGTGGATTCTAGGCTAACTATAAGGTTGTACATATAGGCATACCCTAGCATCCCTGGTTGCATAGGTGATGTACAAGACAATGTAGATCATCTCTACAACACATCCGAATGAGTTAATGGTAATGAGGAGAAAAGCATCTCTTTTGAGTAAAGCATAGTATAACCAAAGCATGGAACTGAACAATGCCACCAAGTAAGGCAGTGACTGAAAACCCTCCGTTGATTTCTTCTTGTATATCCGGTAAAAAGTTGGCCTTCAATAATCAAAGATAAAATACCTTCAGTTTTCGTTAAAATTGACGGTAACTAACTAATATGGCTTAATACCCTTTTTTCTTTTCATAATACCATTAATCAAATGTAAGTAGAAATGATGAGTTCGTTGATAGATATATATACTTACATTGGAGCCAAGAATACCAAGAACGAAATGACATTACCTGTATGTGCATAAAAAACAGAAAGAAATTAATCCCTTCTTTAATGCAAACAAGAGGTAATAATATTGTATTAACTATTGCATGGCATAATGAAAAGTGTAAAGATATTTTAAAATCAAGATTATTGAGTATACAATAAAAAAATGAACAGGAATATTAATGTGGACGCATTTAATAACAAGCCGCTAAATGCATAAATCATCATTCAGCAGAGACTATTTTAAATTAATAAAAGATTTCCAATTAAAACTCCTAAAAATATAATAGTGTGTAAATTTTAGAGCTATTTTACTTGACTCGATTTAAATGAAATCAAAATATAATAGCATTAGATATATGCTCAACGTAATACTTAAATACTGATAGTCTTGCACCAAAAAATTAAAATAAGAAATCATAATTTGTTTGCCTAAATTTGTTTCATACTCCCTTTTACAGTCATTAAAAATGATGCTTAATTTCTCTTTTCTCTTAGTCAAAAATATTTAACACTTACTATATATAAAGCGGCCTAAGAGATATAAGACCAAACATTTTCCCAACATAACTACAAGTAGAAAAGATCCGTCCACTCAGTCATTCTAAAGACACGAGTAATAAACAAACCCCATAAATAAATATTAATTAGGTAAGGAAGAAATAAAAAGACATTCAGCTAAGTAAATACAAACTGGCATAAAACAAAGAGACGTCGCAATTGGTATTTGGCAACAATTGATGGTGGTGTCTAATGTATATTGCGTAATATAATATTTTCAAAAGTGGTGGAAATGTAAATATTCAATCTTGTTTTTAATCCCTTTAAACATATAAGTTGTTTATTTTAAAAAAAAAAAATGCAATTCGTTTATTGCAAATTTTTCACTTTTTCATATTCGTTTTGATTTTTTACTTATTTTATCTTTTAATGTCTTTTTTTAATAATAAAAATAATTTTAAAAAAGTAATATTTTAAAAAAATAGATAAGAAAATTGATAATAAATAAATCAATAAAAATATAAAAATTAAAAAATAAATTATATTTTTTAAAAATAAAAGATAAAATGTAAAAACTGAAATATTTAGAAAAGATAAAAGCATATTCAAAACAATAAGAATGAAAGGAAGATAAACCATAAAGCTGGTGGCAGCTTGTTAAGATAATAAAAGAGTCCAATAAGGGATCACTGTTTATGAGTTGATACCCTACCTAGCATGCCGAAGGTAAATGCCAAAGTATTGTGACTGATAACCATGCTCTCCTTTTGACTTTGGGCAACCCCAGGAAATAGGAGAGGAAGAGAGACCTTAACTCTCTTCTAAACCCAACCCTTAATAAATCTCAATCAGGCGGAGAAGCTGCTGAGGATGGCCTCACAAGCCAACTCTATATATATACACACTTAAAGAGAAAAGCAATTAAAAATAAAAGCATAATATTGATATATTTATAACAGGTGTATATGGCTAAGGGAAGATACGAGAAGATGAGAAAAAAATATATGATAAATAATATAACGTGACAGAAAAATAAACAAATAAATTATGTAGAAAACATATAAATATCATAATCTTATAAAAGTTACAAAAAGAACTGCAAAAATAAAATATAGTATAGATACTATAATACTACTGATATAATATTATGCTACTGCATAGTGAACTGATTCACGAGGGGTTTAACGCTTCAACTTTTTAATTGGTAGGGTACGTTCCATGATGGAAGCTCATTTTCATTGGTGTCATTCTGTCATGAGCATTAGTCAAAGACGCGCCTATAGAAAACGTACTTGATCCCGGAATCAGCATTATTCCATATTCGATCTGCATTCGCCAACAATCAACATAGGACGCAAACTTTCGAGATTCATTTAACGTTACTAAAACTAAGGTAGTTCAAAGCTAGGACTGACTTATAAATTAAAGAAAAACTCAAAGCTAGGAAAGGGGTCATGTAAAGCAGGTACAAAGTCGAGAGTAATTTTGACATAATAACTAGGAGGTCAGGGCTATCAAATTCAAATTTTTCGGTAATTGAAAAATCATTGCATGACCAACCTTTTCTTCTAGTGGGCACAGGTGGTCTGTGCCCTATTATTGATCCAAGTCCTTCTTCATACCTAAGCTGTTTTTCATTTGCATCTACAGCCTGTGATATCACGAAGTTACATTGCTTCACTTCATGTGCAATTACCGTTTGCTTGTCACATACTCTTAATTTTAAATTCTTTCATCCAAGCTATGTATGATATTACACTGTTCTAAATAAGCAATGCAAGACTCAGCCTCCCACCCTCCAGCTAACGGAAATTAACGGGTTCACTTACTTCAACCACATTACCTCCATAAATTTATTTGTTTAGCCAGAATTTGTGATTGAAAAATATAAAAATGTTTATGAAAATTATTATCAATACACTTTTTATTTATTGATTTTAATTGTTGTCTTTAAAATACTTTTAGTAGGATCTCTATTTATATATATGATTTCTAACTATTATACACAAATTTATAATTTTTCAATTAATCCTGGAATTCATTTTAAAAAATATAAATTTATGGAAAAAAAAAACAATTTTATTGATAAAAGTTACAATTTCATGAATAGAAGTTGTAAATTTATTGAAGTCTAGTGGACCCGTAATTTTTAATAGTAGTTATTGTCTTTATTTTTAATATTATTTTTTCTACCCCAAATTATTTTGATCAGTGCTCGTTAAATATCCACCATTTAACGGGAAAGAGACTTGTCTGTCTCAAAGATTCTTAGCATCATGACCATCATTTTGGCGCAGAAAAGTTTAAGTTAGTTCGGTTCACTAATCATGCTTTACTTTTACAACTTTTGATTAACAAATGCAAAGAAAAGGAAACTATGATTAAAAAAAACAATATTACAAATGAGGAACGTATTTAACTTTGTAATTTGAACACTAACACGCTGGCTTTCAACACGTGGTCGACATAGATCCGTCAAACTAGTCTCGTCAACCATAAATCTTGATACTGGAATAAAATCTGTGTTTACAGTCAAACTAGTACTCTCAACCATAAATCATGATACTCTTTTGCTGTGATGAATCACGATTCTCTGAAAAATTAAATCTGGGGTTACTATTGCCTGTGTTTTGGGAATAGCCTAGAAAGTGTCCAGTGTCCACAAAATGTTAGAAAGGCGAAGAGAATCTCGCATCAAGCACAATAAATAATACTTGGGTTTATATCTATATATTAAAGTAGTCATGTTTTCATGCCTACTTACCCATAGCGGACCACATGTACCTGTAGCGAGGATCATTCGTATAAGCAGACACGTAGAAAGCTATATAATAAAGTTGAGTCTCTACTAGACTACCCTGTATATATTTTTAGTATTCTATCTTATTGGTAGATACATATGCATGATTCTGTTACGTACGTGATGTGTGATCAAGTGTACTGAGTTGCAATAAGTATGATAAAGATAAATGAGTCTCATTTTTATAAGAACTGGAACTCAATTTATAAGTTGAATTGAAAAGGAAAAAAAAAAACTAGACGAATATGAATGTATAAGTATTAACTAAGTGAAAAACCAAAATTATGAAAAAAAAAAAAAAACTACAGAAAAAAAATGCACAATCAAGGGAAGTTTAGAAAAATAAAGTAATTTTACTATTTAATGGGAATTAATATTCAATTCATCTCAATTTTTTTATGCAATCAATCCTACTTTGAATTTATATTTTAATATCCAATTAATTATCACTATTGGCCGCGTTCCAGCCCCTTGGTAATCTAACTCAATTCCTCGCTCCATCAAAAGTCTTGATTCTTAATATGAACTCAATTGAGACATATGCATTTAAGTTGTGAAATTCAAAGGCAATCAACTTCTATCCTTAAGTAATTAATTATTGTATTAATTTTCTTATTTTGGATAGCTCGCTATTTTTTTAAGAGTTTTATTAAGTAATTAATAATAGTAAAATTTTATTTAAAAAAAGTATTTCTTATATTTTTATAATTTTAATACAATAATTATGTATTTTTTTTCATTAAATTTAGTCTTAAAAGATAAAGTTAACAAAACTTTTTTTTTAACTGTGAAAAATAGTCCTAAAATATACAAAGACATTAAGAAATTAAGGAAGTAAGTATGAATCAAAAGCTATAAATTGAAATTGTAAGAATTATATTGCATGAGTTCAAATCGAAAATCTTCTTTTCCTAATTAAGAATTAAGGAAAACATAAAAAAAATTAAGAGAAATTATCCAAATCATCGTGAATTTGGAGATTAAATATCTCTTGTTTTCGTAGATATAGTCCTGATATTAGAAAAAATGAATTTCTCTCTTAATTAGCTCGCTCAAAAATATGACAAAATTCAATTGGAACATCTATTTATTAATTAATAGCAAGAGTATGCACCATGGTATTTTAATCATGTACACAATAATACAAAAGAAACTAAACTTAATAAAGTGAGATTGGCATGTACACATACATTATTACTTCAATAATTAATTTCATCCCTTCGGGTTTTTTTTTACTCTCTCTTTCTTAAATTCTTCTTACATCAATTAAAAGTACAAGATTTTGATGATCATTAAAATGACAAATATAGAAATTTATACTAAGTTAATGATGATGGTGGATTATTGAAACTAGTATTTTTCTATCAATCTTAACAAATGAAAAAAAAAATGTATGGGATTAAGCTTTATTTATCTTCTAAATGTACTTTTAAAATAATTTAAAGGTTGGCAAATTAGTATAAAACTCATTTCACAAATATTTATTTATTTCTAAGTTAGCAATTGAGCTCCAACTTTCAAATGTGTCACACCACCATTAAACCATGCAATTATATACACTGTTAATCAATGGTCAGAGCATGTGTAAGTATTTTCTTATTTCTTTTTTAGATGTACACTGATTTGGTCTAATTTTGATAATAATAAAAAATTCATCAATCAAAAATATTTCTGGTCCAAACTATAAATATTTTCTATAAGAACAATCTTATTGAGTTAGGTAAAATTATGATAGGAAGCAAACTTATTTTTTCAAGTATTGAGCGCATCTATATTCAATAAAACCAAAATTTGATATCAATAAAAATTAATTAATTAATTTAGTTTAAATTAAATTTTAAAAAATAAAAAATTCAAAGAAAATAAATTCAACTATGAATAAATTGATTGAATTTAATTGGATCATCGGATCGAAAAATTATACATACTTTTAACATTCTAATTAAAAAAAATATAATTATCATAAAAAACTAATAACAGTCCTAAACTCAAAATATCAATTACAGTATACTTATTAAGGTCATAACTGCCTATAAATGCACGTAGCTTCAGAAATTAAACTATGGTATTGATTTGATACCTTTTAAAATATAAATTCTGAAAACTATATACAAATTTTTTTTAGAATTAAAATTTTTTAAATGAATTTATATATTTTAAATATTAAATTTCAAAATTAATTTATAAATAAGCTTCAGAAGAATTTAAATATTAAAATGAATTAAACACATAACTGAAAATTATATTCTAAAAATGACAATGATGATGCAAACAGTAATCCCTCTATTCTAAGAGTGGGCCTGCTGGTTATTAATTTTCAGCTGTTTTGTTTATACACTTTAAAATAATTGAAAATCGTTAAAAATGTTAATAACAAATAAGGCTTTTAACAAAATAAAAATTTTAAAAACTAATAAAAGTAAAATTTTGGGAAAATAACTTTTAAAAAAAAAAAACATCAAAACCAACGGTTAACGCATTTTAAAAAGGTTAAGATAACTCGTAGTGAATTTATTTAAAAAGGATAGAATAACTCCTAATCGGTTTTAGACCCATTGGTGAAATGGATTGGCCCCTAACATGATAAGCTTTATTAAAGTGTTGGTTTTTTATATAACACTTGAACTTCAAGCCCAAATTACCTATGTCCATAGCACTGCCTGAGTCCAGACTAAAACCCATGGGCCCAAACCCCTTCAACAATATAATGCATTGTATCAACTCTGTTACATACTTGTACCCAAAAACAACACATCAACTCTGATACTTCTCACTCTCTCTCTCTCTCTCTCTCTCTCTCTCTCTCTCGGTCAAGGATTTATCTTTTTAGTTCCATTATTCGAATATAAAAAGAAATTGGCACCATATAATATTATATATAATTTTTAAGATATACGCATTTAAAAAATATACTCTAAAATCAAAGGGACACCAATTTGTCATCTCAAATTTGTTTTAAAAAAATATTTTTCTTATCATTTTCTAATAAAATCAAATAGGTTAAAACTATGAAATCGCGACAGAATTACTTTTATTAAAAAAAATAAAGAAACTAAAGTGAACCTAGAATTATAATTTACATACATATAATGTGTTTGGATTAATTGTGAGAAGTATATTATTTCAATAATTGATTATAGATGTAACTAATTATTTTTGTGATTAATTATATAATAAATTTTATGTTTAGATACGTAAAATGAAAAAAATACTTCATTTGAAGTCTATAAAGGAATAGTTTTTAGAATAAAATTATAGATGAGAATGTATAGATATTTGTGGAATTCAAAATTTGATTTACGTATTTAAGCGAAGATGTGATGATTAAAAGGCTGACCAAAAAAGAAATATAGTGAAGCAATGTTATATTGGCGATTGTCTGATGTAAGTGCGGCGGGGGTAATGTTAATGATGTTATATTTGATTAAAGAAAAAGAAATAGCACGATGGGTACTAGTGATTAGTGAACAGCACAACATATGCAGAGGCCTCTTTCTCTTTAAGCCTTGGTGATACGTTGGACATAAGCATAGGTTCATTGTATTTGAAAATTGAGCAGCGACAAGATTTGCATAATAACTCCAATGCCCTGGCGTTAAATGTTGATGGTATTCAATTAATCATGTGTGTTAATTGATTGGGATGCAGCAGAGGAGAAGGAGAAGGTGAAGGTGAAGGTGAAGGTTAGAGTAGAGCACTAAGAGCAGGGCATTGGAGGATTGAGGTGTCGTCACTTTTGTTGTCTTCACGGTTACGCTACCTATTTATTTTGTGAGAATGAGGAATAAAGTTGGAGCATGTAATTTGCTTAGATATTGCTTAGATAGAGAAAGTGGAATCTGTACCTTGTAAGTTTGTTTCGTAGGGTTAATTGTAAGAGAGAAAGAGAATGAGGGACCAGCTCACATGCCCAAAAAAGACACACCCCAATCTCTTTCCTTGTTTCAGGAAGTTTCTTCGTAGTTCCTGCTGCTGCTAACTGTGGTTGGGAAAAAAGAGAAACTATTTTGTAATTCCGGTATCTGCCAAAGGTACTTTTATTTCTTCTCCCCCGCCCCCAGCACTTGCCTCTTCCTTTCTAGTCTCGACAACCTATTTTGTAATCATAACTATAATTTTATTTTAATTTATTCAATTCAATCAATACAAAACAAGTGCCATTAATCATCCACAAAATCCAACCCAGTTTTGTAGTCAAATACACGTATGAGAACAATTTGTGAGGCATAATAGACGGCTGAAACACCCCAACATCATAAATTGGCAATTGCAAAGCCACTTGGGATTCGTTTACTTTTGTTTGCATGATGAGAGAGAAAGAGACAGAGAGGTTCCAATTGGGTTTTCAGGAGATGGTAAAGATGAATGCTATGCAACCTTGCGGTCACGGGTGGGATACCCATACATGTGATAAATAATTAATAAATCAAGCTTCCGTGACGAAACAAGTAAAATAACTTGAGACAAGGACGCCTTCCTTCTTAGAACGACACAGCTACAACTACATGACACCCACTCTGTATGATGTCCCATAAACAATTATTAGTTAGTCACTAATTTGATGTTTAAATCATATATAAAAATGAGATTATACGCATAATGTGTCACTTTTCTTTAATTTTGTTTTGGTGGGCAGTGAAGAATGGCTGCTATCTTATTCCATCGCCATTTTGAAAAGTTTGGCTTTCCGGGTTGACAAATATTTGGCTTCAAAATCAAGGAACTTGCTTATTTCAAGTGGCCAATCACAAAAGCAAAGGACCACACTCTCAAGGCATCTCTATGCGTCCAACATTAGAATTGAAAATAAATAAAGAATACCGAGGTCAACTTTGAAATCAATGTACGCTTTTGAATTTCTATTCATCCTTTTTGTTCTAGAAACTGCATTCATTGGACATGGGTTACTTGTAGTCTTACTTATTTCAAAGAAAATTACGCGTACATATAGATCCTATTTTGTACTTGGTTACTCCACATCAACGTAAATATCCACGGGCTTATAAAAATATTGCCACTATGAGTTTAATTTCACTAATTTATATTATATATAAGCGACTGCCTCCACTCTTCAAACACACTCAAACAAATTTCATAACACAATCAATATTTTTATTTAGTATTAACTTTCTTCCACGCTTATTTTCAAATAATAATAATAATAATGGCATCATACAAAAGCGTAATGCTCGTCCTTAAAATAAAAAGTAACAGTGAACCCTACAACACACGCACGCATGCACACTAATGAAGGAATCTAATAAACAAAAGGCTCGTCTAATCTTTATGGCTTCTTAATTACACATGGTGCAAATTCTGTAATCCTATCCTAAGAAAGTGAAGAACTATAACCCACCAGTTCAATGAATTCATAATAATCCATATGATTTGCGTACACAAGATGATGATGGGTATGATTACACGGGACTTGCAAACATAGCAAATGATGCCTAAAGAAAATTTTCCTCTGAATCGTAAAACGGGGCATCATGGGTCAATGATTGACGTATACGGTGAGGTGTCACGCACCGTTTCTTGCTCAACATCAGTTTCACATTTATTTTGTTTGCACCTCTTTTAAGTTAAATAAGATACCACCACTAATTACAGTTTGCAAACCCAAAATTTTATGTAAACTAAGTGTTGTTCATTAAATTATATGTTGGGCAAAACGATTGATTTGTTTTTAAAAATAATTTATAATTTGGATAGAAATAAAAAATAAATTCGTTAGATCAAATCACGATTTACCAACAATAATCCAAATACAGCATTATTTGTTTCCTTAAAGGCAAAATCTTAGCAATGTTAGTTCCACGTGTGAGCCAATGAGTTGATCTATAATCGACAATATTTTGCTATAATGACAAAAGTATATTATTAAAAGAAGAAAAATTGAAAGGGAGAGAGAAGATATATTAGATGTTTTCATGTTATTCGGAAACATGCTAACATTACATTTTCTGTTTTTACAAGCATGAGATATGGAGCCTGAGTTTAGAAAAATAAATAAATGAAATAAGTAATATGATAAAATAAAAGAGAGGAATGTAAAATTATTTATCAGAAATATAAGATAAATATTAATAATATAGTGTGAATAAATAAAAAATTGAATTGAGAAAGTCATCTAAGCAGAGATGAAGAAGCTTGTAAAGACGGCAACATGAAAGGAAAAGGGGATGGAAAGAGTGGAGGTTGAGCATTCACGAACACCGAAATCCGAAAAGGTTTTTGATTTTTGGCATAAACGATTTGCACTTAATTACATATTTTACTGAAAACACAATAATTGCAAGCTTTGACGTTTGTGTTGTAGTATTTTAAAGGGCGGAATGAGAATGCCCACACGCAAACACCTTTGACCCTATAACGAGAGAGAGAGAGAGAGAGAGAGAGAGAGAGAGAGTAGCGAACTAGAAATAGGAAAAAAAATCAGAGCCGCAATGTGGCATACGAAACCCTTTTTCCCTACTCATTTGCAATGCAAGTGGGCTCGCAATATCTTGCTTGTGGGAATCTCATCTCATCCAAATAAATATAATCACTGCTTTGCTTTGCTTTGCTTGCTATGTTCATTAATTTTCTAATTCCCATTTTATTTGCTTATTTATTTATTAAGGGGAACAAGTTTCCCTTCTCCCCACGGAACTGGGTTCTTCAAATGTCAATGTTTGAGGCTCAGTTTAACAACAATCTCAACCGTCCCACGTTTCCACCACTCACCATCCCCTCCCAGTCCCTCCCCTTTCCATATTCCTCAACCACCCCTTTTCCCATTCTCTTTTATTTCTACTTCTATTTTAATTTACATTTTATCATCTCCTTTTATGCCCTTTGTTCTCCTCTTACCACAATACCATATTATCTTTTTATAAATAAATAACTAATTTTATTCGTATAAAATGAGAGATACAATTTAAAGAATAAATGTTTAATAATAAAAAAGTTAGAATGAAATGATCTAATTTATTTGTTTTGACGGGAAGTGGGTGGAGGCATCAAACTTGCGTTGACTAGGAAGGAGAAGAGATATATTGAAAACTGTGAATCCCTCTGGTCCGTTGATAACCTTTTCATGGGGCAGATGATAGGGTTATAATTGTGATTGAGATGAGAGGAGAACATAATTTGCATAATGAGATGGAAACAGTGAGACAAGAAGATCGAGGAAATCTTGAAATGGGGCATTACTTGAAGGTACCATATTTGTCACTTACCCTTACTCTCTCCTCCCTGCCCCTCGTTTTTGAGCCAACTGGGCCCCTCTCCTTTATTCTCTCACCAACCCTTTCTCCTATTGTCATAATCTTCTTACTAAAATTATATAATCATAAAACCTCTTCTTCTTTTTATTTATCTTCTAAAGCAAATTACATTTAATTATACCCATGCTTCCTTATCACCTTCAACATAACCTTCTTACTCCCTCCCTTTGCCTTTTCCACCCTTTCCTCCTCATTTATCCAAAATCATTGTTCAGTTCGTTAAACGCCCTTCCCCATGCGTGCACAATAATCAACCATTAATTAATTAATTAATATTCTTCAAAGATTCCTACCTCTCTATGTAAATCAATTTTATATTACTATTTTGACCTATCAATACTTTTACTTAAAATACATACGTTAAGTTCAAATTATTATTTAATCATTCTATATTTAACACTCCCTCCTTGGTTAATCCTTAGAAAATTTCTATATATAAAATTAACCTTACTTTTTTTGTTTCTATTGTCTGACTTGTCCATTGCAACAGCGTTAAAAATGTTAATGCGTGCGATAGAAATCCAATTTCGCATGTACATTTTCGAATGAAGCCAACGTTTTTAATCCTTATTTAAACTTAAACTTATATTTTCAATCACTATGGACGGAAAAAAATTATAAATTATTTATTAAAATATCGCATAATATTATTATACTATTTTAGAATATAAAAAATTTAAATCAATTCTTTAAATATGAAAATGTTATTAGGTAGATACTTTAAAATTTTGGATTACTAAACTAATTTTGCATCTTTGGAGGACTGAATTTGAAACTTTTATCTTTAGCTAGGATTATTAATATAAATAGAGTGATCACTTTAGATATTATAATTAGAAAGTTTTACAAATGAAATTATAATCTCTGTTTTTTCACTATTTTTCTTCTAAAGTTACACCTTATTATTTTTTAGGATATAGTTTATTATTTTAATATATTTATAAGTATAAGTTTTAATTATAAATGGTATAAAAGAGAAAATAAATTAATTGATTATTGTCATCTAACAAAATTAAAATTAATTTATCTAATTCAAATCATTTTTAATTGCATCATATTAAAATTTTATTCACATCAAATTATAGTGTATTTTTTTCTAGATTTATAGTGTATTTTTATTATTAGATTAAATAACATTTTATATAAAAAAATTTATTTAATCTAATCCATCAACACCTTTATTGTCTACTAAATCTTATTGTAATATATCATATTACAAAACTAAATTGTATTTAAAGTCTCTTTATTGTTTATGATCTCCATTAATACATGTATTCTTATCATTTTGATACTATTTTGTATTTCTTTAAAGTGTAAAACTCTTTTAATTTTATATATATTTTATTTTTTATATTCATAATTTCAGTGTGTTACCTTTTTTTACTATTGATTTAAATTTACTTTTTGATTTTTCATCATTCTATTTTTATTTCAGTTTGAATTGAGCTCTTCTATATTTTTAGATCAATTTGGTATAATTTTTCTTTCTCTTTGTCGTCATTATATCCATAATGTAGTAATTTACATAATGTTACACGTGAGTTAAAAATAGAAATTACACTAAGAGATTCACTAAATCTTTTTCACTGGAGTAATACATATTATCTTTATTTTCATCCTTTATTGTTGATAAGTCATAAGTGTTCTACATTTATCATAAGCCTATTTATTTATACTACTGGTCTCTATTAAATATGTGTGAATGTATAACCTTCATTGTTGGATATCTAACCGTTATATGGACACATGATTAGTCAAATGTGTGAAACCTAGTCCACTCAATATCTTATACATGTTTGTTAGAACTATATAAAGGATTTATTTGTAGCAAACTTAAAAGTTTGTATTTTTTGTACTACAAGTATTCTCTTTGGAGGCAATTTTGTTCAAATTGAAAAAGATTATCATGGGAAACAAAACTCACTTCAAATAGTTAACATAATTACATTCATTAAGATTCAAACTTGATCCTACATGTTAAGATGGAACTATCTCCTACTAATTAATGTATGTAGTTGATATAAACTTAAGGCTTAGTTGGCTTAAGCATGAGGGAGAATATTGAAATATCTCATAATATTAATATTATATCTTAAAATATTTGAGAGCTTCTTAAAAATTATCCCTTTAACTTTTCTATTTTCTTAGTTCATGTTTTCTACCATTTTATGATTTGTTTCCTTATATAGTTAGAGTTATTAGTATAAGGGACTTGCTAATCAAAGATAAAGGAATCGGTAATTAATGTCTTATTTAAAATAATTAAGATCCATTGAAAATTATAGGTATGAGTTATATTTTTAAAAACATACTTTTGATTCTTTGATTTGTGTCCTGAAGGTAAGGTTAGTATTTTTCTTAATGTAAATAAGGATGGTGCTTTAGTTTTATTATCATATTACAAATAAATATTATTTTATGTCTATTTACTCTTAATTATCCCTCTGAATACTTAAAACTTCATAATTTAAAAAAGATTCATAAAATTTTTGTGCTACTTTGCATAATGCCAAATCTAGTTGTACTTATTTGTAAGGATGTTTGATTTGATCATAAATGATTTAATGTTATGATAAAGTGAAATGTATTCCCCCTTCAAGTATGACTAGTTACTATTGCATTCTTTTAATAGATATTGTTAAAGGAAGGATAATTGAAATTCCAAAATTTTTTATGAATAACAAAATATTAAAACTTAGATAAATTCTAATTATTGTCCAAAAGTCTCTTGAAAATGTGTATAATGGCGATCTAGAATTAACAAAGAAAATACATGGAATCAACAGTATTATGAAGTATTTGTTATTCAAAGTGTATATATTTATAAAATTTATTATTTCTTTAAAGCATAAGTGTTTGATAGTGAGAGTTAACCGGAAAGAGTTAGATCTGCCTTAAAAAAAAATGTTAGTTTTCTAAACTAAGTAAAGATAAACATACCCTTATTTGCCATTGTTTGAGATGGAAAGAGATCTACATTTTGATACCATGGTCCAACATAGGCTTAAAGTATATTTATATCAAGCAAAATGGTTATTTCATCTATGGTAAATATCCAATCTAGTGTGTGTTGTCATTCAAGGTCTTGTACTAAGTCCATTTGCAGTGGTGTAAGGTTCATCTCAAATCAACAATCATCAGCTTGACCTGTGTCTATTTTGAACTTATCAATAAATATTTATAAGAATAAAAAATCTAATAGTAAATTGAATCAAACATTATTTAATAGTTAAAATTAATTTATACTTTTTTATAGAACTTCTTTCATTTTTAACTTCTTTAAAATATGAAATGTAAAAATTATTTTTTACTTACAAAATAATTTTTATTTATTTTTATATTAATTTTTATAAATATTTATCCAAAAGTTTATTAAAATTATGCCATTATTTTTGCAAATCTTCTTGCTTCATACAATCACTTTAAGATACGTTGACTCCATATGTTTATGCTATTTTAGATTTTACTACAATTATTAGTCACCTAGTCAAAAATAAAATTGAAGCGAACTGAATTTTGTAACAAACGTCACTAAAAATTATGAAACAATTATGTATTAATTTAGGTAATAATATAATTATTTGATGATATAAACAACTGTATGATAGCAACTAACATAAAATTGAAAGAGTTTGAACTTAGTCAAGGAAATAGAAGATCAGACCTTGTTACATACAAAATAATAAAAAAATCAGAAAAACGTAGTAAAAAAAAAAAAACACATGTATTTATTTTTAGGACACAAAAAGAAAATATGGTAAGAGGTAGCGTGAACAATGTATTAAGGGATTTGTGTCCCTCCGCCGAATCATATATATCTGTGTCCGTAGCTTCTAATTAAAGCATGGAGATGTTATTGTCTGATATGGAACTTTGACCAGTCATTAATTCAGGCCTCGCCAGATGCCTATGTCCAACTCAGAATGAAGTTATTTAGACTAGTTTTTTTAATATTTATTTTATGAATTTCTTATAATAAGTATTTTATTATTAACTGATATGATATTAATATGATAATGATAATTATGTATATTAAATTTGAAAAATAAATATTTTTAAAATATATAATTTATAAATAATATTACTTCTAATCTATTTTATAAAAAATAAAAGACTAAATTACTGGGATTAAGAAAAATAATTAAGTCAGTTATATTTTTTATAAATATAAATTTTATTTTAAGAATACCTATAATATTAAATGATGTAATTAGTAATTTATATATTTAATTATACTAATAAAAGAAAATTATAAAAAAAAATTAACAATTAATACATTTTAAATTTATCATTTGTTTCTTATAATAAAGAAAAAAAATGTTTTATTTTATTTTTTATAAAAAAGATCAAAGATAATATTTAAATATTTAAATAATATATTATATATTAAAATAAAATTATTAGATGAAATATTTATTAACTTTTGAATTGTATAAGTTTTTATAATTTTATTTATTTACTTTAAAATTTCAATGCACTGTTGAATGTAAGTTTTTTCAAACATGTCTTCAAGGTTATCTTTCTTTTTTATAAAGAACTTTAGTAATAATTACTCTGAGTAATATTTAATACGACTATGTTTATTAGAACTCAAATGTTAAAATTAGAATAAACTATTATAAATTTATCTACTCGTTCGATAATTATAAATATATGAATATCGTTACCCTTCTTTAAAATTCACTTATGTAACATTCAACTTGACTCACATTTTAATTTTAAAAGTCTTAATTTTATAACTTCAAATTTTATTAAAAATAAAAATAAAAACATCCTTAATGACACATCTTGTTCATGTTATATCTTAATCAAATTATATGAGTTAATTCAAATATTATATATAAAAAAATAACAAAACAAGATAAAGAGATCATATGAAAATAAAAATTAATTCTTAAGAGACTATATTAAAAATAAAAAAAAGACTTAATAAAAAAATGCAATTTTTTTTTAAGATCGAAACCTTATTTTTAGCCTTATATATAAAATAGCATCGTACACTAAAATAAAGTGAAACAATAAAATATAAATTAAATTTAAATATAATTTAATTCTTATAAATACCACTAAATTTAGTTTTAAATTTCAAATAATTTATTAATTATTTTGATTTTTGTAAATTTTTAAAATAATTTACGATAATATAGCATACACTTAATCATGACATCTCAATGACACTTTAAAATAAAATAAACCTTGTCAATAAGTGATAGCAAAAACTATTTTCATAAGTTTATAGTTTATGAGAATTAAAACTGGTAACAAATTTTTTTGTTGGAGAACTTAAATTAAATTTAATCATATTCAATGAGACAACATATCATATCCTATTAATTAATTTTATTTATTAAATTTGACATTTTATATTATTTAATTATGTCTATATGCAAGTATAAGAGAGAAATTTAATTTTTTTAAAACTGATGATTTTGTAACAACATAATATTATATATTGTAATAAAAAAAATAAATGATAAAATGGGTGATGCAATGGAAAGAGATAGAGAAAAATTTATTGTAAAATTTGCTATAAGAAAATAATAAAAGGTTGTTCACATCAACTGCATAGTATGACTGGTCTACTATGTTTAGTAATTAGTATTGACTGGCTGTGACCTCGTTGGTTTTAAGTGAGGTTTGTATTAATCATCAGTCATGGGCTTGTATATATCTCCTATGTATACCACTGCATTGAACTTATCTCAATTCAATTCATTCTTCGATTAGTTAATAAAGAGTTCTTTTCATTCAAATTACTACCATGCAAATTCTATTACAAACAGGTATCCATCTTCCATTCAAGAAATAGGGTACCATTTTCCTTTTAACAACGTTGAGCTTTAACCAGTACCAATTACTACCCATTAGTGGACTATGCACACAAAAGTCGCCTCTGTTTAAGTAAATTCCATCACCCAATGAACCCATAAAGTATCATTTTTTTAATTAGCCACTGACCAAAATTAATTCCATATGGCAGCAATGTTCCAATCCTTGAAAGATTTGGAACCAAACTATTTTCCCTTTCTAGAGTGATAGATATATTACTCCAACTCGCAAGAACAATAATGCTTCTCCCCCTTGCTGTTGTTCCACGTAGGAACTCCCTGTACTCTCTTTCAATTGCCTAGGTAATTTTCTGTGGGTAAGATAAAAATAAAGCTCTTATCTATATGGAGTTGGTTATCAATAATGTATTAATCTCACCGATTAGTATTTTAGTCAATGTGTAATATTTATTTTTGCTATTTTAATATCTCACATTTAATTTTTATGATACTTTTAACTAATAAATGTAAGTCTTTTATGTCACATTCGTATAAATAATATTGGGAATATATTGAAATGGTGACATAACTTTGATTTATATATTAAAGGTGGTCCAAATATTTGGTATCGGAAGTTTCTAAAGAAAGTTCAGAATAATCTTCCATTCACAGTCTTACTGTTTATATTAAAAATTGTAGATAGTAAACAAAAAAATTTAAGATTAATATGAAGATTAATTTTTTTGTTTTTTTTTAAATTTTTTAAGTGTGTTGTTAAATGTAATGACTAAATTGATGTTATAAAATAAATAATTAACATTGTAAAGCATCGACGCAAGTAGAAATAGTGGAACAGTGTAATAGAAACAACACTAAATTGAACGTGAAAAGACTACTGAAATTATAAGAATAAAACAAAAAGCAAATTAGAAGTAACAAGCTAAAATTAAGATGTAGAGATATAAACGTACAACTTCAGCAACAATGAATAACAATAGTTGTGTGACTTCTGGTAGCTAGTGTCTGGTTTGGTGTAGAATTTTAACGAGTAGAGAGTTTCGAGTGTGGTGTTTGGGTACAAAAAGTCGTTCTCGAAAATGTAAAATTTCTTAATATTTATAGGCAATGCTCCTCAACTACTTTCTTTCTTTCGTGAACACTTTCCGATAATTGCCTTTTGTACGTGTTTTTTTAATGCATGTTGTCCACAACCGTTTCTTCGTACTGTATCTATAACCTTTGACCTTCAACTAGTGTTAATTATTGATAATCGCTCCTTTGATAATGGCTTCAAACTTGATGGTATTCGTCATGTTTCCTCCCCTCTTGGTCTCCCTTTTGTGTCTTAGCCTTAGGATAAATTTTTTATGTTTTGACGATTCTGAGGAAGCCTGTCAAAAAACTTTCATAGACTCAAAATAATTTTCTTTATCATTTTATGTTTTTGACTAGTTTTGAGGGAAATCTGTGAGTTCATCTTCATCTTGTAGACTTAGAATAATTTCTCTGTTCGTTCATATTTTTTGACCATTTTTTGCTACTTTCAATCTAGGGTCTTGAAAATCTTCAAGAAACTCCTTGAAAAGCCACCCTTTTCTTGACAAAAAATGAGCATATTCATATCCTATCAAAACTGCTCGAAATATGACCTTCTTTATGAGGCTTTCTTTATGATCCTTCAAATCTTCTTGAAATGAACCCTTCTATTTGACAAAGAATGAGACTCTTATAATCCTTCAAAACATATCGAAAGGTAGCCTTCAGAATAAGGCTCTTCTATTAGTCTTTATAGAAATGAGTCAAAAAAGTAATTCTTTTGATACGTTTTGAACTTAGATTTTTATAGTCTCTTAGTTTATCATGTTAGATTATTTTAATAATCTTATTATAGTGGTCTATGTAACTTATAGCATAATTCTAATTAATGATTTAATGTGATGGTAGTTAAATATAAAATATAAAGTCATTAAGGGTATAATTGTAAATACAATTATAAGAAAATATTTCCCTCTCCCTTCATATAAATTAAAGAGCGGTTAACAAATGAAGGTTAGGACATTCCTTATTTTTCACTTTCACTGAGTGAGTGAGCTTACGATAAACGCAAGAAAGAAATATTCTCTCAACCATCCGAAAGGAGCTGAAAGAGGAAGGAAGAATTGGAAAAAATATCAAGGAATCAACGACATCAAAGAGAGAGGTAACATCAAGGAACAATGGATTCAGTGCTCTTTAAACCCTTAATTATATGAGAACCATATATTGTGTTGTGAGAGTAACGTAATTCAAGATCTTAATACAGAAGAGGTAATTTCATAATAATCATTGCATAATGGAAATTACATAATAGATTAAAGAAAATTTTATAATAATCAGTTATATTTGTGTCACTGAACTTCAAGGCGTATTTCTACTTGAGAAAGCATAATTTATTTCCTCCAATTAAAAGTTTGGTAGGAAATTTTGTAACTTAAAAAATTTTACTTTTCTCAAACACTTACAAAGTGGTGCTTTTACAAAAATAAAAAAAATACTACCACAATCTAGTCAATAAAAATTTGGTTAGAATATAGGTATGGATTGTGAGATAACATACCAGTGACAAGAAACTATTTAGTATAAAAATGTGCTCATGTGTGATGGTTGGAACTTTAGGATTATAGTCGAATATGAGACAATATAAGATATATGATCGTGATGGGTGATAAGTCCTGTTAAGAGGAACATTCTCCCGAGTGAGAGTAATGTAAAGATTTGATGAGGTCAAGTATTTGAACTCAAATTCATATAGATTAACAAAGAAAAATATGTATAAAATATTTAAATTAAAAAATTATAAAATGTAATTAAAAAGTTTTCTTATTTTTTTTCGGAACCAAAAATGGAGTTTTTGACTTTTATTAATTTTTTATAAGTTCTTATTTTTATGGTCAAGAATATACTCCGATAACTTTTTGTCACGACTATTTTTAGTGTTCTTCTGAAAACGAAATGATTTACTCGAAGATTAGATCATCATGGCTCTCTAATTCGAGTAGGATGTAAATATTCGAACCTAAACTCTTCTCTGCAAGTTTTTGGTTCCAAAATGTGTTACACTTATATATCTATTAAGAAAAAACGTATAGAAGTTTTTCAATATATTTTAGATGTACATAATCGACAGCCAGAGAATACTAAATAATAATGAGCTTAGTTATGTGGTGTTTGACTAATACTAAATTTAACTTAAAAACTCTTGTTCTACTCTCCCAAGCAACTTCGACGTTGGCATTATTTTGAGAATAAATAAAGTGGGAAAATGAACAATTAATTAGGCCCACGTAGAAATATAATATGACAATTAAGACTTCAATTCATACGATCATGTCTGAGATAGAATAGATTTTCTCATTGGTTTTATTTGGCCATAATTTTTATGCACGTAGCTTTAATAAGAATATATGCCAATTTGTATGGTTAGTCGATTTCAGCATGATTTAGACCCTTAAGTTATTGAAAAGCTAGCAGAATATTTTAATTGATTTGAAAATGATTTGGCGAGGGTATGTTTACGTTCACGGCTCCTTAAATCAATATGGTATCAAAATTCCTAAATGACAATCCAATAACTTTTCAGAAGAGTCTCACAGACATAATTAATTACTTGTCACCTAAAAAAATATTGAGCAAGGCTAAACCTTAATCATAGTTAAAGTGTGTTTACATAAATGGCTTAATTAAATATATAAATTTAAATAAATAGTACATGTAGTAGGTCTTTCTAATAATTTATAGATTTATAAAATTCTGGTAAAATAGTATCATTTAGAAAATAAAGTTGAGGAGGAGAAAGTGTAAAACCAATACCGACAGAAAGTTACGAGTAGGAAACGGCAGGGAGCGTTGGGTTTCCGTACAAATGAACTGTTGCTTCTTTGAAGAAAACAAGTGTGCTGTGCTCTAAAATCAATTCATTTTATTTGTTCCCCGTTAAGGGATAGAACTGAGAGGGTTACTTGTGTACTTTCACCAAAACAAAAACTGGCACTGATAAAGTTCCTTTGCCTTGGGTCAGGTCACCTCCAGCTGTAGCCAATGACATAAGCTGACTTCACATCAGCTTACAATTTAACAAGAAATGCCATATCTTCTACCATAGCCCTCCTTCTAAAGTATTTTTACGTTTCAAAAAACCATCTCTTTTTGACAACTTTATTCTTTCTTTGGGATAAAATTCAACTCAAATAAAATCAACTTTAATAAAAATATATTTTTGATTAATATGGTCTTAGAAAATTCATTTATTTTTTCTTTCGTTTAATGGAAGGAAAGGACAGAGCAGTGTTTTGTTTGGATAAAGCGATTCCTCCAATCTAATTGTAACCACAGGAGAGAGGGAGAGAGAGGTGGAGCAGAACTAGGCTTGTTATTAGCAGCAGTTTTGTCCATGAACTCAACAGTTTTCGCACAAACCAAAATACTAAATGACTTAAACCATAGTTAATATAACGTCAAAGTAAAAGAAAGGTTGAGTCTGGTTTACGCCAAATGTGTCGTCTTATTCTTCCCCTTCCTGTCAGACCCATTACTATAAAAGAAGCCACACTGCACCCTTCTCCATGCCCTTTTGCTTTCTTTATCCAATAATAATAATAACCCCCTTTTCCATCTTTCTTTCTTTCTTGTTGCCCTCTAATTTTCTTTTCTTTTTCCTTTTCCTTTTCCTTCTTGTTGAGCTCCTTTGTTTATACTTTATTCTTCCCCTCCGCTTTAATGGACTTATAAGAAGTTCCCACGAGTGGTTCGAATTGTCACCCAACTGGATACACACATATATAAATTTAAATTTAAATATAGAGAGAAAAGAAGAAGAGGGTGTGTTGTGGTGGGTATGGAGAAGGTGAATTTGGTGAAGAATGGGGAGCTGAGATTGCCCCCTGGGTTCCGCTTCCATCCGACTGATGAGGAATTGGTTGTGCAATACTTGAAGAGAAAGGTCTTCTCTTTCCCTTTGCCGGCCTCTATAATTCCTGAGGTTGATGTTTGCAAGTCTGATCCTTGGGATTTGCCAGGTTTGTTTCTATTTTATTAGCTCTTCGTTATGACAAGTAAGGTAACTAAATAGTTAATAACATAAGCAAATGGCAATATGGTTTGGGTTCAGGTGACTTGGAGCAAGAGAGATACTTCTTCAGCACCAAAGAGGCCAAATATCCTAATGGGAACCGATCCAACAGAGCCACAAATTCAGGGTATTGGAAGGCAACTGGGTTGGACAAACAAATTATAACTTCAAAAGGGAACCACGTTGTGGGGATGAAGAAGACTCTTGTTTTCTACAGAGGCAAACCTCCTCATGGATCAAGAACTGATTGGATCATGCACGAATATCGCCTCCTTAGTTCCTCTCAGTCTCAGGTCAGTAATTCAACTTCAATCAACACAAACAACATTTATTTATCTTCACACACGCATTCATTGAATCTTTCTTTGTCTTTATTATTGTTGATTTTCCAGAGCTCCATGGAAAATTGGGTTCTGTGTCGCATATTTTTGAAGAGGAGAAGTGGTGCTAAGAATGGCGAGGACAGTCTCGATAACATGAGTAGCCGCAAGGTGAGGAACTCTCGAGTGGTTTTCTATGATTTTTTGGCACAGAACAAGACTGATTCCTCATCCTCGGCCACCAGTGGAATCACGCATGAATCAGATGAACATGAAGAGAGCAGTAGCTCCAACAGCTTCCCTTATTTTAGAAGAAAACCTTAGCAATTATGCTTTCCCCTTTTGTAGTTGTTATTTTACTAGCACCTGCACTTCCTTTTCCTATGGGAATGGTCATCCATCTCTAAACAAATCAAGCTTTGGGTCTTTCTCTTATGTTCTGTCCTTCGCTGTAATTATCGTCACTTGTTCAAAGCAAGTATCCCAAATGAGATCGGCATTAAGGGTAGTCAGAAGAGTATGCTACTAATACTACTGTCTAATGTCATGTAATGCAATTCTTATTTTTCCTTCAATTTCCCTCACAATTCCACCTTTTTCTAGATACTAGTATTGCCCATCATCACCATGCAATCGTTCTTTTGCCTAAAAGCTACTGTTTTTCGGTTTCAAGGAGATGCTTTGACAGAGCAAAAGTGGGGGGAAAAGAGAAAGGATACATGGAAAAAAGCATGACAAAAGAGGATCAAAATATGGTTCTGTACAATCTAATAATATATTCTCCAAAAATAAAACAACATTTTTTAGGAGAACATACAGAGAAAATAAGAACCTAATCTTTGGAAGATCAGCATCACACTAGTTACTTGCTCTTTCAAAAAAAAATAAAAAAATGAAGAACCCAGCTCTTCAACGTTGAATTTTAACGTATCAAAATCTCCAGAACTTTTTTGGGGAGGGGGGATATGCAAGAATTGTTATTTATATATCTTAATCAATTACAACTTGGTAAGAAAAACACCTATGAGAAAAGCCTACAACTCCGAAAACATAATTTTGTTTTTCTTTTAAAGGTATGCAGACACTAAGGGCATATTTTCCTAACATCTTTTGGAATTTTCATACTATTTTTGACTAATTATCAGTAGACAGCAGTAGGCGGAGAAATAGATGGGGGTATGTTGGTCGAGGGAAACATGGTTAATGAAATTGAGACTAACCTGTTTACAAGTGCAATGATATATATAAAATGTTTTATCTATAAAAAAGGTACATATAATTTTAACAATTAATTTTATTTTCAAATTTATACAGATTACCATATTAATTTTTACAAACCTAAATTCAATTGCCACATCTTTTTCACAGGGAACCATATTTTGCTAAGGAACCCTTCAGCTTGTTCTAGAAATTGATTAATGACCCCATCTCAGACTTTCATGAAGTACTATGATGTTTTTCCACCTTCTCAAGTATGCGTATCTTATCCATATCTCCTTTCTTCTTCTAATTCTTAATAAATCCGCTAGTTGATTTTTTCAATTTTCCGAAACACCAATATTGACTTTATTAAACGTATGATAGTTGCTTGTCTAACATATCACACTTACTTCTACTCAATCATTCACAATTGCTTTTCTTTGTCAGGTCAGGTAACAAGAACATATATACGGAATCGAAATTGAGTTAATCAAACATTGAGCAATATTAAAATTTCAAAACAAGTGATCAAGCACTTTCGACACAATGACTTTTATTTATTTATTTTTTAATTGTCGAGGTTTATCTATATCCTTCTGTACACGATGTATTAAGACTTTTCTTCTCCACAAGTATTTTAACACAATTCTGAAGGAGAGAAAACATGAAAGCAACATTTCCTTCTATGTAAAATTGTCTGCCATAAGCATACAACAAATGTCGTACACTATAACTGGCCAGCTTAGAGTTGACCAGGCCTTGCACAGTACAACTCAAACCAACTGATCCAATTTACACTTTTTCGGAAAAAAAATTATTTAAAGGAAAAATTAAGCGATTTGCAGATTCAAATAGTTTAAAGTTATCATCATCTCTGATTAAAAAATGTATAGACCTCATAAAATAATAACGTTTGTCTCTCCATTATATGCATCGATAATAATTTAATAAAATTTAAACAGTAAAAGACATCAGTTTATGGGCCATTTACAGTATGTAAGACCGAAAATAAACTACAGCGAAGAGTACATACAAACCCTGCCTAGCGGATTCAGAGAAAATAAGGGCTGACATATATAAATAAAAAACTTAATTTAAATAGCGTAAAGGTTTTTTTATACTATTATTAAACTATAAATTGTTATATTAGCAAGAATTATTGATTTTTGTAATAATTAATATAAAAATAATATTCCCAGTATATTTTAATTGATTAATAGTTACACTTAAAGTACATATATAAGGTGATTTTTTTTACTAGATATTCTTATAAGCATAATTGTAAAATTAACTTTATAATAATATTACTTTTCTTCTTATTTATCTATCTAAAGAAAAAAATTACACACTAAAAAATTTAATTATTTTATTAAAATTAATTACTAATTTTCTTAATATACTCTTTAATAATAATGTTCTATATGACTATTGAACTACTTAAATAATATAAATATTTTATATGCACAATATTAATAAACCAATAACATATTGCCTTAAACTTTTTCACTAGTGAATAAAGACGAATAAAATTATTCTCTAAACATGTAAATAAAAACAAAAGTGATGGTAAAAATAATGTTACTACAGTAACTATTCTAAAATTTAAACTTCTCACATTATATATGTAAATTTTGTACAAAGTCACGTTTTACTTTCACATTAATCAAGTGTGTTTAGAGACACACTAGAAGATTTACATAAATTATAACTAATGGTATTCAAATAAACATAAATCTATCAACATTTAAATGTAAATTCAAACTTGCTCTAAGTAAGAAAAAGATTATATATTTATTCCTTTATTTTAAAATTTATACCATTTTATCTCAGTTCTAATAGCTAAAATTGTTAGCTCTATTTGAACATTAAAAATTGTAAAAATCTTAAGGATTGTTTATATATTCATCAAACCCTTATTTTCTTAGAATAAAAAAATCTCCTCTCAATAGACTTTTGTTGAAAATTAGTTTTGCATCTCTAAAAATGTGTAAATTTAGTTCTTAAATATAAATAAAAATAATCACTTAATCTATCATTCATTCAATTTTTAAAAGTATAGATATTGTTATTATTTTTACCATCATTATCATAACTATCATTACTATTAATGCTACTACTATAAATGTGATCACTAACACTTTCATTATTGTATTATGCTTTATATTTATTGTAATTATCATTGTTACTATTATTATTATTACTGTAATCACATCTATGATAATTCAATAATTATCACTATTGTTTACATTATGACAACACTTGACACTATTATCTTTATCATTGATATAATTAACATCAATTATTTAATCACTACAGTTATATCGAGTTACATAATTATTATATATTTTATTATTATTATTAACATTATCATTACCACTCCTATTACTATTATTACCATAATCATTATCACTAAAATTACAATTAATATTGTTTTCACTATCATCGTTGTTATTGTCTTCACTACACCATTATTATTATCACTGTTATTTATGCTACTATTATCACCGTAAACTTTATTACATTATTGTGATCCATTCTACTATTATAACTTTTTTGAAGAATAATTTATATTTTTCATAATATTCTTATACATAAAATAATTTTTTATATCAAATATAAGAGTGGATAAGAATTTATCATACTCACATGTTTTCTTTTGTCTCAATGGCTTGTCTTGTCCATTTTGGACCACGAACCAAGCCCTATATTCTTTATATTCAAAATTCATTATTATATTAAAAAAAATATTGTCGAATGAAATCTTTGCATTGGATGGTTAACCATATTTTAAAAAAAAACTAAACCCTTTGCTTATTAACCGATGATTCTTTAATAAAAAAAATACTTAAAAACATTTAAAAACCTTTCTTACTAACTCTACTGAAGAAAAAGGGTAATATTATAAACATACTATAAAAAAACTTACCAAGTCACGGACTTAAACTTTTAACATCCATAAAATTGAGTAAGGCTCACTAAATTTTAATCAATATAAAAAATAATATACTATTAACATTCTTGATATAAAAGAATATGACACACTTTAGATTGTTTGAAATGAGATTTTTAGAGTGTAAAGAAAGGGGTAATTTTTTTAATTTTAAATTAAAAAATTACTTATTATTTATTATAACTACATAATTAATACATTAAATTTATGCTAATATATCATTTCATATCTTTTATTTTAAAATATATAATTTTTCTCCCTCTTTCTTTCCTTCCAAAATCTGTGTTCCAAACAACTCCTTACATATCTCAAAATCACTTTGTCAAATAAACTTAATTACAATTGAGAAAAAGTTAAGCATAAGAATTTAATTAGATCAATTATAATATAATGGAAATTAAAATTAGAGATCAAAAGATGAATTACAAAAACAAGGAGAGACAAAATTGCAATAAATCAAAATTTTTAAAAGATTAATTGCCGACCAGAGTTTCTTGTGACAGTGGCTTAGAATCATCTAATAAGGCTGTTAGAGTTCTTCACGTCACCTTTTCTATTAAGTTTCACACTTTCACGATGGAAATAAAGGATGAGAGAGAAAGTTGTATGAATTGCTGACTTCGAGCAACACTTTTGTCAATCACGTGGGCAGCCTATCATGGTAGACCACACATGACCAACTCACTTTGAGCTAAACTAGGTAGGCTCACCTGATTAGGTCAATCAGATAAAGAAGGTAACAGGCCTTGCTCTTCCATCTTTTTATTATTTTTTTCTTCCTAAAAATTGCCTTGCGAAAAAGGAGTGTGTAATCATCCATCAATTTTGACTAGTTCCAAAACCAACAACCTTTTAATGTTGTTTGCTTGAACGAAGTTTAGTTTATATGGGTTGCTTAGTATCGCTGCAACAAAGACTTGTCATTTTTTCCCTTTCTTTCTCATTCATATGATACAAAACTAATGAAATGAATCTAATTACGTGGGCCCCAAAAGAAATCGAAAGGCTCGAGCCTTTGGCAGTCTTCTTCCATGATGTATGAAAGACAATTTGAATTTCATCACCTCTTCTAGTTGAGGGGCCACAACTAACGAGTCCCACAAGTCCACAACACAAAGCCCAATACAGGGCTTCACTCCTTTAGATACAAATATTGGGTTTTGATCAAAAAGAAAACTAAGATTGGAGGGAGGCCCTCGCCGCTTCTCATGTTTTCTTTCACAATCTTAAAAAAAAAATATTAATCTACATCCTGAATGTACAATACAACAACTAAAACTACAAAGGTCTTAGCTAGGTCAGTTTCATGGATCATAAGATGTCATTGGTCATAAAACTTCAACCAGTTTTAGGACAAAAAAAGTAAACCAAACGTAAAATAAAACGACTAGACTAAACCAGACATCCCAAATTTCCAAAATCTTCAATTACAGTGATAATATTCAAATTTTAGGATATGTTTGGCTAAACAGCTTATGCACTTAATAATCATTTTCATTCATGTTTGATTCTGGTGCTTAAGGAAATAAGCCCAATGAAACTTATTGAAACAGGTTTAAATTATATTTTAGAAAGGTCATAAACCATGTTGATATGCCCAAATAAGCTCTTTCAAACATTCCCTAAAGCATACTTAAAACCAAAAGAAACCACAGCAATTAATTCGTATGGATGCCCCAGAAATCATATTAACCTCAACTTGGAACAAGTATGTACCTAGATTCATGAAGTAGGCAAGAGACATGTACAGCAAGCAAGATAATAGCTGTCACGGGATATCTTCAAACATCATTGATATTACTCATGCTTTTCATGTAGCTCAACCTCTAAAAGTTGTCATGGAGTAACATTTTTGGTGGTCATGCACCAAAAAAGGTTATAAATCTATTTTTTTTTTCTTAATGGAAAAGAAAGTGTAAAAACAGTGGCTAATTAAAGAATCCTGCTAAAATTTGACAACGACTAAATCAGATGGGGCTAATGTGGTTGAAGATGCCCTTCAACTTAACAACTCTAGGCAACATCGTGACAAGCATTGTTGGCAGTTGCAGAAGAAGTTACTGAAGGAGATGGTTCAGAACATGCCTTTAGGACAGCTTCATTCTTCCAAGAGACATGCCATAACATAACATTAGTCATTGGAAAGGGAAGAAAGTCCCAATTAATTATCTTTGTTTAGGAACAAAGAAGATATGAACATCATAGATGAAATGAAACAAAATAGGGATGCAGCTGGTGAAACAGATCACGTGATGAAGGAACAAATTAACATCTCTAGACATTTTCTCCAGTTATGATAAGCCGATTTAATCAATTAAACCCGACATGACACACACATACTAGAGAATATGAATCTGAATGAGAAGTAAAATATTATAGCACATCTTTGGCAGTGGAAAGTGGATTTGGAATGTACCTGCCAAACGCGGAGGAGACGCTTCTTAGCATTGGCTTTGCGAGTAGAGGTGAGCTTGATTCTCTTCCAAACGAGTCCTCCAGAATCATGCTTCTTCACAATCTGCATCACCCGCGTTCCCCAAAATGCACCCACACCACCCATCTAATCTGATTTTGATTACAATTTGCAAACACAATCAATCAATAAGATTCAATAAACAAAACAAACATCACTCACCAATTTTCTTACTTCTTACTGCTCCGCTTGCCCTTCCCTACTTGCAACCCTCCTCTCCTCCTCTCGCTGGGGTTTTGATTCCAGCCTTCGCTTTCTCCTTTTAAATTTTTCCGCTTTGGGCTCAACCTACCCATTTGGGCTTTCAATTCTGTTGAAAAAAAAAAATCTTTTCAATCCTTATAATTTTAAAGATTTTAAACTTTAATTTTTTAGTTTTTGAATTATCTAAATTTAATATTTTTTGCCTCTATTAATAATATGATTAAATAAAAATTAGTACATGTCAAATTTTATGTCATGTATTAAGTTTTTATAGAACCGTGTCAATGACAAAAACTAAAACTACTAAATAAAAAAATAGTGACTAAAATAAAATAAATATTTTACAAAAACATAAAAATAAAAATATATTTAATTAAAAATATTAATATAAAATGTCATAATGTGAATATTTTTAAATTTAATTTATTTAAAAATATTTATTATCTATAATAAAAAAATTAAATTATCATATATATATATATATATATATAATTCAAACATTTTAAATTTTAATATTTTAAAAAGAAATAATGACATGTTTTAATTTAAATTTAAAATAGGAGATTTTCCTTTTTGTTATTCTATTATTTTTTTAGTCAAAATTTCAAAATGACTTTTATTGGGGTAAGATTTTCTCAAGGTTGATTAATGATATTATACTGTTGTAGTGTTATATAAATTAGACTTTTTTTTTTCCTGTTATTTTTTAGTCTGAAAATTAGTAAAGATTATGGTTTAAAATGTAATTGACAAGTTAAATTTTGATATTTGTTTTAGACTTGATTCTATAAATTTTTCTAGAAGCATGTGGTATTTTAGAGTTAATTCTATAGTATCCTCTATTTATGTTGTCCGTTTAAGAATTTTAATAGTTTTAATAATCCTTGGGACCTTTTTGTGCTATATTTTAATTTAGGAGAAGGTCTAAATATTTTCTTGAGATGAGTTTAAAAATATTATTTATGATATTAATTCTTCTTAGGATTTAAAGGAATACCTTATTCTTGGTATAGAGGAAATTTGAAGGAAATAAAAGATAAAGCTATCATAAATGAATTGTGGATAAACTTTTTTTTTTTTAAACTCTTTCTTAATATATGTTGACTTTATTAAATCTAATAATGTTACTCTTTGATTGAAAATTAAATCTTAACTATCTACAATAAATAAATGATTCTTGCAAATTGATGACCTTTGGATTAGTTATTATGTTTTTTTTTATCAGGTTAAGTCTTTATAGAATTTAAAAAATAAATGGTAAAATAACATGAACAAATTTAGAAAAATATTTTTTATTTGGAAAAACTATTTTTTTTAGTTTTTTTAGAAAAGAAAAATCTTTAATAGAATTGCTAGAATTCATAGAAAGCTTAATGATAAAGAAAATCAAATTTTTTGTCTTAATTGGTAAAATCTTTTTAGGAGAAACATGAAAACATTATAGATCAAGAAGAATCATTTTGATTTCATCAATACAGGGTTAGATGGATTAGCTTAGGTGGTAGAAATGTTTTTTTTTTTTTATTTCACAAAGCTACTTTAATTCATAAGAAAAAAATAAAATAGAAATTCTTAAGGATGGTAATAATATTTGAATTTATGATATTGGTGTTTTGAAAATTATGGTAAATGATTAATATTTTAATCTATGTTACGAATTTGAGTTTGTTAGGGAGAAATTAGATAATATAATTTTTTTTCTAACTTAAATATTAGTGTGGGCGAGGATTATCAAGAGAGGTGGATATTAAGGAGGTTAAGACTGTAATACCTTATTTTGTAGTTTTTGTTGTTATTATTATTGTTGTTGTTGTTGTTATATTTTATGTTATTTATTTGTGCATGTTGATTGAAATTAGAAGATTTTAAGTGGTGTAAACTATAAGATATCTTATTGTAACGAGAAATATAATCCAGAATTAGGCTTTCTAGAGCGCTCTCATTGTAGCGAAAGAGTCTCACTGTAGCGAGAAAGATAAAGATGACCTAACAATCCTCTTATTGTAGTCAGGATTCTTGCTGCAACGAAGATTCTTGTTGTAGCCAGACTGATAGATAACAGGAAAAAAATGTTGTCTAATTTTTTGCTGTAGCAAGAGACAGCTTGATGTAGTGTGAATGTCGCGAGTTGAGGAGTATTTAAGGTTTTTAACCTATAAAACTTATATCACAATCCTAGCAAGTTACAAACTTCTCTCCATTCTCTTTGATCTCTCACTTTCTTCTCTCATAAAATCTCCATTAAATGAGAGGAAGTATATTATGAATAAAGGTGGTGAAATGAACTAGTGTGAATAGTTGCAGAGATACATTAGAGGTATAAAGTTCGTAGACAATTTTAGAAATATGGTATAAATGTAGGATGATAAACGACATTCACGTATGTGTACATGATAAATGCTTTCTATACTTGATTCTACATTGTAATTCATGAATGATAATTGAGAGTTTTAAGCTATTCATTGAGAAAATTTACTATTATTAATTTTATTTTATTCATATTTTAGGAAAAAAGATCAAGAAGTGAAAGCCTTAAAGATGTCAAGAATTAAAGAAAAAGAAACCAGAGATATACACGGGCAAGTACATGCCCGTGTATATGAGCGTGTATCTTACTGGTCGCGTCAATTGAAGTGTATCATCAAGACCAGAGATGTACACGGCCAGATACATGGCCGTGTACTTTTATGGAAAGCTTTGAAAGACGTCTATTAGAAAACAGAGATGTACACGGCCAAGTACATGGCCGTGTACTTGGGCGTGTACTTTTACGCGCGTCAGAAATTTAACTTTTGCGAGAAAATTAACCTTAGGATAATTTCTATAAAAGGAGAACTGAACTCAGAGACGGAAGAGGAAGAGGTTTTTGGAGACGAAAGACTCAAAGACGGCAAGAGGATGGGATTAAGCATTTTATTTCATCTCTTTTGTAATTTTAATTTGAAGATGTTTAGGTTCTAATTTTCCTTTGAGTATCTAGACGTAATGAATCCTAATTGACTAAATTTTCTGGAATTCTTCTAATGCTATTTCATGTTCTTTACTCTTGGGTTTAATTGAGTAGTATCAATTTTCTCTATCTTGTTTTCTTGTTTGAATTTGAGTAAAATTCCTGCATGAAATTAACATTGCTCAATTAAAAAGACTTGAATGTATTTCTAGAGATAGAAAGACGTGAGTTTTCTGTATTAGGATTAACCCTAATTATGGAATTCATAATGAACTTAATGCAACCTAGGGGTATTAATTAAGGAAGAGATTCCGATTAATCAACTGAGGGTTAGGAATCATTATCCTTGAGAAAGGTATTGATTTAATTTGGAATTTCCTATAGCGATAAGGGTTTGGAACTAAGTAGTTGAAGAAGAATTTCAGTTATTTGGACACTTAGGGGGATTTACAGTCTAGATACTTGCCTTTTTACATTGAATACCTATATTCATAATTTTCTATAATTTATTTTCACTAGAATATCTGTTCCTTTTAATTTATTATTCTTTTACTTTTAGCAATTTCATCAACAAGGTTTATTTTTCATATTTATTAACAATTACGCAATTAAGGAAAAGTTTCTTAATAACAGTCCCTGTGGATACGACACTTGATACTTTAATTTTAATTTTAATAATATTACTTCGACAACGGGTACACTTGCCCAGTGATCAGATTTTTACACATCAATACACACTTTATCTGAGAGCGAATGTGTCATATGACCTTACACTTAGACTTCTGACTATACCTTTGCTAAGAAGTTCGTTATTGTACATGTTTTATCCGTGTACATGTATTAATCAGCGACTATTTATCTATCTGTGTAAGACTTTAAAAAATATTGGAGACAATGAATATTTGTGATCATAGTACACGACAAAATGCGTATTTGAGAGAGAATTGTAATGATTTGTGTTAGAGTGTGTATGATTTGTGGGAATTGCTAATATAGTTGTTTCTGTAATTGTCATGGCAAGACTTTCTTTTAATTTGTGATTAAAGTTTATGTTGTAATATTTAATAATGAAATTATATTATATTTAATGGTGAAAAAAATATTCATACTTACTAAACATTTCAGAGAGTACGGATGACTGAATCTCAAGGAGTAATTAGATAAGTAAACTACCTTATAAATTATAGGTTAAACTATGTATTTAGGAAGTATCAACGTATATGTTATTTTAAATTTACTGTAGAATATAATAATGAAGTAAGAGACATTTGTATTTTAGAAATGACATTGGACTACAATGTTTCCTTTGATTACCACGTAAGTAATTGGATTTGCCACACTCTTAGTCTCTATATCTATTGAGAGATTGTTAGCACTTTAATGGTTGTAGAGTATTTTTCTTGATAATGACTTCCTTGTAAGACCAACTCAGTTTACCTTTGAGCGAGTAACAGACATTGAAATTGTGCTTAATTTTGAAAATCTTGGAGAGGATGAGGACCTGACTCCAGAGGAGCTGGCTAAGATAGAAAGTTGGCACAATGATGATGAATAGGACCGAGTTCTCATTGTTTTGGGTGTAGATAGGGACTACTCTTAGGACTTAGTTTATTTGTGATATTGTAATTATGTAATCTAAGTCCTAATGTATTTTGATAATAGTATATAAATATTAAACTTTCATATGTAAATCAAAATTAAGTACATGTATATTTCTCTAATGTTTTAGCATAATGTAATTATTAAGGTACAATTTATCTTTTATCTTTCTAATACCTCCATAAACTTTTGTGAATGGACTTATTTATAAAAAAGTTTTTAATTTATCGCATTTTCATACTACTTGTCTTATGAAAAATTCATTTTAATTACTCTATCATGTCATGAATTTTGATACAATCCCAAATAAGAAAATAAAGATGTTACAAAGACAAACTTTATTCAATATAGAAAATTATAAATCTCCAAATTTAGATGGTTTTCCTTAAATCAACATATGAGTTAATCAATAAAACTAATGACAACGTGGCTTGCTAGGAAGATATTTTCAAATTGATTTGAAATTAGCCAGATTGTAAAAAAAAAAAGAGAGATTTTTTTGTTTAAAAAATAGTTTTTAGCAAACTTTTGGCTAATGAAAAAAGAAATGTTAGATATTCAACTCAATTTAATCTTTTGAGGGATTGTATGGTAGCCTCAAAAGTATGAGATCATTTATAAGTAATAAAAATTGAAGTGCTTTGTTTAGCTTGGGTTTGAGTAAATGATTGAAATTCAACTTGCAACATTAAAGGTTATATGTATGGTTCCAATTGTTAAAATGTGTTATTTAGAGGTACCCGATAGATATTTTGAAATAATAAGAATTCTAGAATATTTGAAAATAAAGATGAAAATTCTTCTTTCTTGGTGAATAGTGTTATTTCAACTTTTGTTATTTCAAACAATTTCCTTCTTCATTTTCCTAAATAGGAATCTATTATTTTTTAGAGAATCTTTCTCCTAAAGATAAGTTAAAGCTATTTATGACCTAGCTCTTTACAATAAAAGCATTTGGCATTACTCACGTTGATTGTCCTTTAACAGTTTTATCACCTCGTTTAGTTGCATTGTGTCATGATCTTTTTTTATAAGGAACCGAGAATATTATTTTTACACTACTTACTTATTCAATATAGATAAATAATGGAGAATATAAATATAACATTCATTTTTCATTCAAAATAAATAAAGTTTCTTACAACAAATATCTAACAGAACAACATAATATTATATTTAGTTCATAATATTCAAAATACACAAAAATTATACTATATAACTCCCTCTATATGAGATCTCAAAACATAAAGAAAAAGACTTAAATGTCAAATTACTTGACTCCAACCTTCTAACATTTTTTCACTAGCCCCTCAGCCAGTGAAGTAAATGCAACACCTACTACATCTGCTCACATACCATCATATAATTATGGCATTACACACGCACACAACAATATAGATAAAAATGTAAGAGTGAACTTACAAAAGAAAAATCATATATATATAGGGCAAAATATTACTCACAACAATAGCCTTATACATTCTCAGGCAATTTAATGCATAACATGAAAACGATTTCCAACTGATTTCATAGCCTAAGTATTTCAAAAGGAATCAAGTCAGTCCGAGAGCGACCCATTTCAGTATATGAATCTAGACAGCACAGCACAGCTCAGCATGCTCTATTGTTACACGTCTACCCACCTAAACATTTAACTCGACTCTATAATTATGCAAGACATAAATCTTAATATGGTGTAGCTTAAACAAAATCATATTTTCAACAGCTCAACTTAGCTAAAACAATTCATAATATTTCAGCCAAATCTCAGCATTTTAAATTAATTAACAGTAGTTACAACATAGAAAATAGCTTTTATCCAAGAGATCTGACAAAATTAGCTCAAAACTTCTTGTCATAGCATACAAAATTGTTATAAACATTATTTAATAGTTAAAGTAAGCTCCTTTTATCTTAGAACAGCGATTCACACTAGATCTACAAAATATTACTTGTTTTACGGTAAGATCCACTGAAGATTTTGCTCTACAACGAAGTTTCTTCTAAGATATCATAAACTATTTATAAGAAGGAGAAGAAAAAGAGAAACGAATGGTAAATTTAACTTTAAACTTATTGAAACTTACTTCAGATCTTTCAGAACAGACGTAGACTCTCAGATCTGGTGAGAAATCTAACTTTAGAAAAGTTCAGTATGAGAGAAAATAGTGATATATGGCCTTGAGTCTCTCTAGAACCTTTGAAAAGTATAAAGAAATGAAAATTTTATGTAAGGCCTCTTATTTATAGGCAAAATTTGAAAAAAAAAAAATTGGCACTGTTCACATTGACTTTACTATTCATATTTTTAAAAATAATTTCAAACTCATCTAAATATATTCCAATACCAAATAATCTTTTAATTAACATTTAACAAGTATAAATTATTAGAAATTACTCAATAATAAATTATAGGCCTGACACATTGCACTTTTTCTAATAAGTGCTAATTGCAATGATAGTTTATAGGATTTAGACAATAAAGCCAACAAAAGTAGTGTCACTCTTCATCTTTTATGGTCTCTTGTACATTCATTAGTCTAGATACCAACTTATTAAACTTATTAATATGGTCAATAACTTTACCTTTTTCTTCAATTTTTAGTGAATACAAGTCCATTTTCATATCAATAGACTAGTTAATGAATTTGATGCAAACTTATTTTCTAATAGTTCTCACAATTTTGTTGATGAAGTTTCTTTAGACATAATTACTTTAATTTGTAGATCTTATGCCAATTAAATGGACTATATTCCATTCTAAATTCTTTATCTCACTTGGTTTTCATCTTTTAATTCATAAACAATATCCTATTGGACAAGATAATTTTAAATTGTGCAAAAATAATACAAAAAAGTTATATTCCTTGATATTCCAAAATAGTATGAAAAGTGTGATATGTTATTTAAGTGTAAACATTCTCCATCTTTAAGTGTATTGCTTAATACAATTTTTTTATTATTTTGTCATGATAAAAAATTACGTTCTTTCTTTCATCTTGTTTTCATTCTCTGTCAAAATTCTATAACTTCTACTGCATAATAAGTTTGTATTTTGACATATTTTTGTAACTTATGTATTTATGTGTAGCCGTTATTTTATTTAATTTTTACACTACTTTATACATTAATTTTCAATTTAGCATTAAAGGACATAATTGGATTTTTTTTGTCCAAATTGGATGAGAAATAGGGTTTCGCTACAGCCAGCACACCTTACACCAGCTAGTAGCACAGGGGTGCATCGATCCACATACACTTGTTGGGCAACGACAGAGACATATCTTTTTTACACCTCTCACCTTTCTAAAGCTTTAATCTTGGTGTTAGCCAATTATTGATGACTATTAGAGCTTTGAGAGTACATTTGAGATTAAGAACTTTTTTGTTTCTTCTCTATTGGAGACTCCTTTAATTTACATTTACTTTTCAAATAACTATAGATTTGTTTAATATTATTTTGATTCTCTTTTATATTATGTCTAACTAAATTCATAAATAGGGTTATGGTGGATTCTTTGTATGATTCTATGAAATTTTTATAATTTATAATAATTTTGTGTTTTCGTTCTTGATTGGTATTTATATTACGATATATTTGTATATCAAAATTAACAATTTTTAAATATATCATAATTAATTATATTGCAAGTCATCATACCACATATAGTTAATAAATTTATAGGGTAAAACGAGACAAAGAATTAAGTGGACCAAACTTAGTTCTTCTTTTTCAATCGTTATTAAATTAACAACTCATAAACTCTTTATGCTTTCTCTTTCTTTTACCTTACATAACTATTGATGGTGATAGTTTAGAGAAAAAAAATATTAACATTGCATAATTATTAGATGTTAGTAGATTTAGTATAAGTAGTTGATAATAATAAAGAAACCAGAATTGGAATTAATATAAAATTGTACATAAAAAAGTGTAAAGGTAAAATCATACACCTTAGGTTCTTCTCGATTAGTTTATTGTCATATGTTATACTATTTTAGTTTATTGTTAATTACTTTTATATTTAAATCCCTGTTTTATTTAATTTCACATCCTTTAAGTTCAAACAATTAAATTAAAAAAATTTTGATAATTAAAAATAATCTTTGTAGGACGATATTTTAAGAACTTATTTTAGAACTTTTTTACTTTTTAACAGGTATACTTACCCACGAACAATACCTACCACCCTTATAATAGCTACTTGTTGGTGATTTTGTCCTTCAAATACGGCAAGTGTACTGAGTCTGTTGCAAGTAATAACCAGTAGAAAACTGGAATATCGTCCTCAGAAAACAACTTAAAATGTATTAATTATTAAGATAAAAATTGATTGAATTTATATACACTAGAATTGATTGATGATTTTCATGAAATTTTGAGTAATAATTGTAATGTAAAATATAGTAAAATTCAAATTAAGAAAAATAGGATTGAATTTTATCTATCTCCCTCTTTGTACTATAGTAATTCAATGATAAACATAATCATTTCCAATGAATTCGATGCAAAATATAGAAATCATATATTTCAATTCTTTAAAAATATATTTCTAAAATAATTTCTTAAATATTGATTCCTCAAACAGTTAACAAACTATCTAGCATTAAAATTAGGATTTAAAAGCAATCAATAACTTGAAATCTATTCTTAAAGTAACCAGTTATTGAGTAATCTCAATCAGATCTAAATCTAAGTAATACCTTTTCAAATATAATTCAGATCTAAGCTCATGAAACTTTCAAATAGACAAATTCAAATATTAATATAGATTGAAATCACCAAATCAATAGAAATGAAGAAGAAACATGTTTATATAAATTACTAAGAATACATCAAGTTTAAATATTTACATTCAATCCTGTACAAATTTTAGTTGCTCATTGCAACAATAATAACAAGAAATGAGATACAAACAATGTAGAACATCAAAACTTCAGTATTTCTACCCTTTTTCTCTGCCCTTCACTACTCTCTCTTTTCTAAAATCATGAAATGGAATAGTAACCCCCTTTAGCAGCTCAAAAATCGCATTTTATACTGGTCTAGACGAAGTTTCTCTCGCTATGAGAGGTCATTATAGCGAGACATAGAGAAACAAATTAGATTATTATATCTGCCTCTCGCTGCAGCGACATACTTTTGGCTACAGCGAGACCAAAACTCTCGTTACAGCGATAATGTGTCGCTGTAACGAGAAAAGTACAAAATCACCCTAATTAAACTTAAGCATTCTCGTTGCAGCGAGGGTATCTCGCTATAGCGAGAAACTTTCAAAAGCTAACTTTTTCTGTAATTTCATGCTTTGTATAATCTTTTTCTTACTTTTTCAATTTTCTTCAATTTTGAGTGATGTTTCTCTTTTGATTCTAACTACAAAATAGTTCAGAAAGGAATCAAAACATTTAAAATTGTGCTCTTTTCTTGAAATATACAAGTAATTGTAAAAATTTCAAGTTTAGGAGAAATTTAACAAAATAATTCAAACTTCTAATATGAAAAGTGCTCAAGTCTTCATCTAAAATTACTCATTTTATACATTTAACACTATTAACCATCCCATCTCCTATCTCTTAAGTGCTTAACTCCTATTCACCTCACACATTCACATATAAACACATTATCTACTTCTCCTTGTCGTGCTTCATTCATCTACTCGCGACTTATGTGAATGAGTAGCCTTCCTCCATGTGTTATCCTTGTCTATCATTTGAGTTTAAAGTTATAAAGTCATAAGAATCTTGGATCAATAAAACATAGTAGATCATGTGATTTAAAACAAGGATATGATTAACAAAAAAAAAAAAAATAATGGTTAAACTTAGCATGTAAATTATTGGCTTAAATTTGTTTGAACTCATCTTAATCACCTTAAACCTCTCTAAACAAAGACTTACTTAAACTAACAACTCAAATGGACATGAATGGTTCTCATTTGCCTATATTCGATTCAAATTGGATGGGATTTTATAGGCTTAAACTTGCCTAAAGTCTAATCCCAACTTTTTCAAACAAGAATGCTTTTATGGGTTTTTTTTTATCATGCAATAATATTATCTTTTCATTATTTTTAATTTAAAAATTTATGTTTTCATTTTATTTAATATGATAATATATTTATTATTAATAATTATTTAAATTAGTGAAAGAAAAATTACTAGTTATTATATGAATGTCCATGTTGACTAATAAACTAATTTAATATAAAAATTAAAGCTAACTTATAAAAACTTATTTGTTGGTTGTGTTTTTAGTGTGAATAAAAGTGGGTAGAATAAAGAAGTTTATTCAAAATTGTGCAAATCAAACAACATCTAGCAATTATAGTCAAATCTATTCAAATGACTAGTAAAATTGTTTGAGGAAAATAGTTACATGCAATTAGAGTTGGAGTTTGATCACCAAAATGTTTTTGTTAGTCTCTAAACTCAACTGAAGTTGTGTAAATCACAAACCCACACATCGTTGATCACCAAAGTATCTTTGTTGTTGTAGTTTAGCTGAGAGTCAAAATTTTCAATATGTAAGGACATTAACTATGAAGGATGGGCAACCAACATTAACTACCTACTTGTCTAAAGTATCTAATTTGACCTACCTGTGTATGTGATGCATGATGCAAAGGGATCCAAATTCTCTCTCGCTGTTACTACAAGAACTAAATTTACTTATTTGAATTTTAAGAAAATGAAAAAAAAAATATTAAGCAAAAGTCTCTTAAGTAATTACTAACTTTCATGTACATAGAAAGGAAAGGAGCGAGTGAGAGGCTAGAGGCAACGAAAAAGAAAGGGAAAAAGGGCCTAAGGAGGGAAGGGGGGTTAAGCTAGGGTTAGTGGGAGAGTTAGGGGTTGAGGAAGAAGGGAATTGAGTATGAGAGAAAAACAATGGTTAGGAGGAAGAGAGAGTCGGAGAGGGAGAGCAGACGGTAAAAATTCATTTAAGGATATTTTGTGTTCTTTTTATTATTTTTTATAATTAGACAAATTTATTTTTGTTTTTTAAAAAAATTAAGCATTCAATTTTCACTATAACTAGAAAAGATTCATATATGATGCAGAAATGACATTTTTTTCAGTTTATATTTGTTTTCTTTTTTTTGTCTTTAAGATCAAGTGCAGTAAATTATGTTTTCAAAAAAGTTAAACAAACTATTTATAAAACAATACCTTTATTTGATAAATATAAAAAATATAAAACTTTGAAAAAGAATTTATTATCCAAGATTGAAAAGTTGGATGGATCATTTTAATGGTTATGTATAAAAATATATTTTTCTATATTAAATTTAGAGTATTGTAAAAATTATTTTAAAGCAACAACTATATTATCCAAAATATAATGAACATGAAGTTTTGTTTATAATAAATTATAGTTTATTGTGCATAACTTTGAGCTAAGAATACTAATAAATGTCTTTATTTTGTTAAGTGGAGTTATGTTATCAAGTTCAAACTTTTTGATATACTAAGACCGTGTCATTATAGGTTAATGAATACTCAAATGTTGGATAAATTTGTTTGGTTGATGATTAATAATTTGAACAAATTTTAAGTCTAAATTATTATAGATATATATGAGGTAAGTCAAAATAATTTTATTGCTTCCAGTAAAAGTACTTTAACTTGCTAGAATTCCATCAAACGGTTATGACTTTTAAAAGATGTGTGTAATTATAGAACTAACAATAGAAAAACTTCTTTGGATGCATTCCAATTGGATTAATAATGGTCTAGTTTGTTAGAAAGTTTATTTGTTCATGTCAAAGACTTAGAATTATGTATAAAGAGACAAAAGTAATAAGAATTTCAAGATAATCTACACTATTCTTTCTTTTGATAAAAAAAATGATAAATTCTTTTAATTTCTTTCTCAAGAAAGTTACTTCAAATTGCCTAATTTGAAGTCTTAATATTAAATAGTTTTGTTCAATCAATGTTGGATATATATAGATAACAAATTATTTTTTTTCTTCTTGAGCTTAGCTTTAGAAACTCTATATACATGAAAAAAAATCAAATTTTTTTTTCTATTTATTGGTACTAGATTCAATTCCTTGTAATTTTACCATACTCTAAATTTTTTTAACTTTTTATTATGTTAGATATTATGGGGATCACAAGAATGCTTTTCATTAAGAGGTTCTTATTTACTCAAATAAGTCCCTTTTTATTTCTTAAATAGACTTCTAGTTTTAGTTGCTTGAGTTTCTCATTGATTATGATTTTTTATTTATTACCTTTTTGTAGGTCATTTGGAAAGATTGTAATGATCTTTACCATTATAGTACAAATAATTCTTTGCATAAAATTTTAATTGATATTTGTCATATTTATTTAAAATTTAAATATTTTTATTCTCATACTTTTTTCTTTGGCTTTTTCAATAAGTTTCTTATATTTTTTCTCCAAATAGAATAATAATTCTAAATGGATAAACTTTTCAAAGATCTAATAAAGTAGGTTTTAGAGATAATTTTTGTAACTCTATAGGTTAATAAACTAATGATTTCTTTTTGTTTTCATATATATAATTAATTTCTTTATCTTGCTACTACTTTAAAGATTCACATTTCTTGTCATTTATTAATCAAATTATCTTATCATTCAACTTATTCATGATAGGAAGATTTATTGACTTAATATTAAGATACTTATCTCATTCATACTTAGAGAAACTTATTTTTACACTAATAATCTTATTTTTACTTTTTGAACATGTGTATTGTTAAGAGTAAATCTTTTTTTAAAATAATTTATCTATTAATATTTATTTAAGACTTAAGCATTTATTTACTTTTATTTTTATTTTTATACAAATAAAAAAATATTGTCACATTATTCAAATATTTTTTTTTATATTTTTCAAAATCTATCATTTTTAAATATAATATTGTGAATGTTTAATATTATTAGAATTTGAAAAACATAGTTCAAAGAGATTAATTAAGTGATATTGATAAATTATAAATTTAGTTATTAGTTATTTTACTTAAATAACTTTATGTTTTTTAAATATTATTTTGTTTTTTACTTTAAAATGAGATATTACTTTTTATTTTAAAAGTTTTTATATAAAATGAATTTGACAAACGTTTGAAATAATAAAAAAATAAGATAATTTTCTAAAGATATCAGTGTGGACATTTAATATAGTTAAAAATTGAAGAACATAATTTAAGTGATTAATTAAGTGGCTTGTGGTTAATAAATTAGAAGTTTAAGTTATTAATTTTTTTAGATAAATTTAAGCTGTTTTAAATATTATTTTGAGTTTATTTATTTTGTTTACTTTGGAGTGAGAAATTACTTTTTCATTCTAAAATTTTATATAAAAAATTTGAAAATCTTACTAAAACATTACAAAAAATAATGATGAGTATTAATAACTTCTATAACTTAAATATTAAAAATTTGATATATGATAGTAAAGCTGTTTTACAAAATTTTTTACACGTTATTCTTTTGAAATTCTTTAAATTTAATTATTTCGTTTTTTTAATATATTTGTGTCTTGATTCGAATTTAAGATAGAGATATTAAAAAAAAATACTTTTGGTTAATAAAAAATATATTTTCTGTAAAAATTATTTGAATAAATACATGTCATAAAATGTCTTTAAATAATAATTAAAGTGGAGTTATGTAAAATAAAAATAAAAAAATTGAAGGGAGAGAATAGGAGCTAGAGCATGATTATAAATAAGATATAAACCAGAGGGTGGGTTGTTGGTTAGGATCATCGTGTATTGTTAAGTGAGGGGCGATCGGATCCAGCTATAGCTACAGGTGCGGATTCTTCTTCTTCTTCTTCTTCTTTCAGATATTTCTTTCAATCCACCTGCCTCTTAGTCTTAGGGTTTCTTTTATGCACCGTAGATTTTGTTATATGATTCTTATGAGCGTTGTCAATGATTTTTTTTAAAATTTTTAAAATTTTTAATTTTTTATGGATTACGGCTTTAGTGACTGACTTGTTTCGCTTTGTTTGATTCAAGTTGAAGGAAGCAAGATGTGGGGTGTGATAAGGCACAAGGTACGGCATTTGTCCGCGTCTGGTTCCGTTCTGTGCTTCAAATTCATTCCATTTCAAATGATGAACAATTTTATTTGCTGCAGAGTATTCGTCCTACCTTCTCCGCATTCAGACATTTCTCTTCTGCCGCTAAAGAGGTATTGCTTTCTTCTCTTTTCATTTTCCCAATTAAATATCTGATTCTGAAACGAAATATGCAGATAACAGTGAGAGAGGCTCTCAACTCCGCACTCGATGAGGAAATGTCAGCTGATCCAAAAGTCTTCTTGATGGGTGAAGAGGTCATCCTCTCTCTTTCGATTTTCAGAATGAACTGTTTTGAGGGTTGGCCTCTACCTACCCCCTCTCTTTTTTCTGATGTTCATTTTGGTTGTATTTAAGTGCAGGTGGGGGAATATCAGGGTGCATACAAGGTTAGTTGTATTGGCAAGTTTGCGGATTTAAGTACTTGCTTAACTAGTACCTGTTAACCTTCTTTCTTCTTTCATTTTAGATATCCAAGGGACTCCTGGAGAAGTATGGTCCCGACAGGGTTCTCGACACCCCAATCACCGAGGTCATTTTTCTTACACACACTCCTTTGATACTTCATACCTTTGCAGCCACTGATTGCGACTTGTAAATCATGTCCGACTACCGCTTCTTTTCATTCTTTACATTTTATAAGGGGATGTTTGGATCATCAACATTAATATTGACTAACACTTGTCTATCTTATCACTACTAAGAGTGGCGTCTCTCTGATGGATGCGTGAATGATGGTTCTGATTGCAAATTCAAACATGCTTTAAATTTTCTCGCCACTAGGTTTAGTTTTATGTAACAACGCTTGCAAATTGATACAAATTTGGTAGTTTGGATGCCTCCTGCACCCTCCCAGTTTCAGTCTTTTAGACCTAGTAATTATCTTAGAACAAGAAACACAATTTTTTGCATTGAGAAATTCATTGGTATTCTATTTTCAGTTAAAGACCTATATGCTTAAAAAATTTGCTGAATCCAAACTATCGCTTAAGCAGTCCCTTTCTTAGGAAGGTGTTGGCATGACTTTGTAACTGGCATAAGTAACCGAAGCACAGTGTGATAAAGATTTTGGTATCTAAGCACTTTTAATTTTCTCTCTGAACTTGCCAAGGGCCAAATTTTAAAATGTTCAACAAGTCTTTAGGGGAAACATCCAATAAAATAAACAAACTAATGTTTTAATAATGTGACTGCTTATCCTGTCATCCTGTGATGGCATGGGGATATGCATCCTTGGAAATAGGCATGGCATATTATGTTGGGCTGTGTTCTTCATTCTGAGCTCCTTCTAACTTTTTGTAATGGATTACTTTTCAAACATAGAAAATTGATATTTTCAGTTTCTCATCATAAAATTGATACTCTAATGTCCCATGCTTGATTATATTTTCAATTCCATATATAGTAGTGTACTTTCCATCTTACAAATTACATTAGCAGATATTTTCTTTTATGAATTAAATTTAACTGATTATTTCTAGTGAAAATTGAAAAGGATTTATTCATAGTTGGTGGCAGATGTTGGGTTGACATTTTTTTTATCTGTTAAATATAATACAGGCTGGGTTTGCCGGGATTGGAGTTGGTGCTGCATATTATGGTCTAAGACCTGTTGTGGAGTTTATGACATTTAACTTCTCCATGCAGGTTAGAGTTTATCTTGATTGCATCATTTCTTTCTTTTACTGGGTGTTTAGTTTTGGTGTGTTATTTTTCTTACGACAATACTTAATTTATGTATTATGTTATATCTTGTAAATTTAACTGCCCATGAAGATTATTAGATGGCATCTTATGAGTTCTGTCTTGTGTGTGATAAGAACCAGGAGTGTGAAGTTCTGAACAAATGATGATTGGTTCCACAAGGGACATTAATCCCTTTTGATTCTGTGTTGGTGTTGATGATTACAGTTGACAATCAAGGATAGAGGTGTGAAGCAGCCAACCCCAAAATAGCTTTAGTGGGATAGTAAAATGACTGCTGCTGAAGATTATGTATATAAGATAAATAGTTTACTGTAGTCACATAAGTGCTAAAACTGTAATAAATCGAATTTAAAAAATATTCATCATTGATAATCAGAAGTCATAGTGATATAGTGTAGACATACAATCATCGTACATCTTAGGCATAACTAAAAAGTTAATCACAACAAATGATCATAACGGAAAAAAAAAAAGTACAGTGCCATACTTCAACAATAAGTTTGAGTCACTAAGGTGTCAAAGTCAGGTGGATAATGCCATGGGCTACGAACTATGATGTGCAAACTACACAAAGCCATAGGAGAAAACAACCAAAAAAAAAAAAAAAAAAAAGCAGAGGAGGACTGCTAGAATACACTGCTGACCTTTGAAAATCATGAGAACTGAGAACTGTGAAACAGTATGAAAGTTCCTATAAAGAGCACAAAATGACCATGGGTTGCTGGAAAAACAACAGCAAACAATAAAAATTGGTGAAGCTCAAACTAAAGTGGGAGGTACAGTGAAAACCACAAAATTAATCGGAGGGGCACATATGGAATTCAAGAAATCACCAATAATGGTTGTGATTTGATGGGTTTTGAGGTTCTGATGGCTGCTTAGTCAAAGCCCGAAGCAATACTCTGCATTGCAGGGAGGACATACAAAATTCTGTGATTGACTACCCTGTTAACAATATAAAACTATGGAATTGTGATTTGGGTCAAGCTTTTGTTCTGTATATTGGAAGGATAAATTTGGTTTATTGTTAACAGCATCAAATTGCCAATCATAGTTGACTTAAAAAATAAGCAATTCTGTGATGTTTTACTGATTGTTAGAATGTCATATCAATGCCATACGAATCAATCAAGTTGTTTAGGTGACAGGCCTTCTGCTGGAATTTTTTTACTTGTTGACTCTTATTACTTCTATGTTCAAGTATTATTCGTAGGTATGAATTATGTTGGAAGGAGAATTCTCTTTGGCCCATATGTTTGCAATCTTAATGTTGAGCATTACCTTGAATATTGTAATACTTATAAATTATGAATAATATTTTGTTAGGATGATTAGTAACATTTAGTTATGAATTTGTTAGATAAACAGCTGCATCATCTGGCTCATGAGCTTGCCAATTAATTATTCATGTTTATCCCTCTCAGTTATATTTTAATTCATGTTTCAGGCAATAGATCACATTATTAATTCTGCTGCAAAATCAAATTACATGTCTGCTGGCCAAATATCTGTGCCTATTGTCTTTAGAGGACCCAACGGTGCTGCTGCTGGGGTTGGTGCTCAGCACTCTCAAGTATGGTTCTCCAGGCTTTTATTTTATATACAAACTTTCTTTAACAATTTGTTTGAATTCTACATCAAATTATATTCTGGTTATAAGCTATTGAGCACTGATAATTTAGGCTTTGTCTCTCTTTGTATGCTCTGCAACTTTGCTTTTATGCAGTGTTATGCATCTTGGTATGGTTCATGCCCTGGGTTAAAAGTCTTATCACCATATTCATCTGAAGATGCTCGTGGTTTGCTTAAAGCTGCTATACGGGACCCTGATCCTGTTGTTTTCCTTGAAAATGAGTTGTTGTAAGTTATGCTGCTTGATTAGTATATGAAACTGAGTAATTGAAGATTCTTTACATCACTTCTTGTTTTAAAAAATAGTTAATTTGATGAATTATGTCCTCTAGATATGGTGAGTCATTCCCTGTTTCAGCCGAAGCTCTTGATTCCAGCTTTTGCCTATCCATAGGAAAAGCAAAGGTAGTTAATTATTTGTAGTATTTGAAATACACCTTATGATTGTTAGAGCCACATTCGCTATACAATAAAGCATTCTTATTGACTCCTTGTTTACTTCATGCATTGTACCAATTACAGATTGAGAGAGAAGGAAAAGATGTGACTATCACAGCCTTTTCAAAAATGGTTGGCTATGCTCTCAAGGTTTGTTTACTATGAGATCCTTTTTTATTATTTGCTTGATCCAATTGATCATTTGCTGAGAAGTATGTGAAAGAGATATACATTTTTTTTGCATTTAACTATTAAATAATAAAAGAAGGATTGAGGATAATAAATTTTTTGGTTGGGTTGGCTTGTGGCATCTTATAATTTTTTTTAATATATATATATATAGGTTGGAGATATATATATATATATACATCTCCAACCTCTTTCTGTACTCCCAAAGTAGAGAACATTCATAAAATCTCTTCTGCTTGGTGTTTAGGCTGCTGAGACACTGGCAAAGGAAGGAATCAGTGCTGAGGTACAACTTGCAATAGTTTCCCCCTATTTTCAAAACTTCACTTTGGTTATGATAATGTTGAGTGATGTTTTTACCTACAATAGGTTATTAATTTGCGGTCAATCCGGCCGCTTGATCGATCCACAATCAATACTTCTGTCAGGAAAACCAACAGGCTGGTGACAGTTGAAGAAGGGTTTCCTCAGCATGGTGTTGGCGCAGAAATCTGGTTTATCTCTTTACATTGACTTTCTTGTATCTTTTTGGTTTACCCAGGGAAATCATGCTATTTTATACTTCTCTTGAGCAGCGCATCTGTCATTGAGGAGAGTTTTGGTTATCTTGATGCTCCAGTTGAGAGAATTGCTGGGGCTGATGTTCCCATGCCCTATGCAGCAAATCTGGAAAGAATGGCTGTCCCACAGGTATCAATTCTTCAATGTTAACTTTGTTTTTCGTGAATTTCTCAACCTGGTTTGGATGATCTGTTTTCTTAATTTGCAAATTGATCCAGAAATGCATTTCTATTTTGAATGGGTAAAATGCTACCCCTGGTGTCGTGACTTGGTATGACCTGAGTTGGTATCAGATACGAAGCCAGATGCTAATATGTTGAAGGTTTTGATACATGTCTATAGATCAATAAAATCTGGTTTCTTACTGGTTGGTATTTGTGGATGTACAGGTTGAAGATATTGTTCGTGCTGCAAAGAGAGCTTGCTACAGATCTGTGCCTTTGGCTGCAGCTGCTTGAACATAAATCTAGTCCTGAAAATTTTCATGGCCTGGTTAGTTCTTTGGAAATCTTTGATGTTACAAAAAACAAAATTTCCCAAACTTCGTCCGTAAAACAGCAGGAAGAAATTGCAATTTGCAACCCATGAAAGCTGGTTTTACTCATGGATTATGTTAGTGTTTGATTTAAAAGATTCTGATAGTTGCATAATACTGCTGTCCAAATTTTCAGGAGTCACAGATGCTACACATTTTTTATCCTTCTCAGCATAGCTGGGAGGAAGTTCATGTTTAATAATAACTTGGATAACAATGGCACAAGGCGGGAACTTTTATGTGCTTTTTTGGTTTGTGCTAGGCAATAAGTAGTCGACTTTTGTAATACATTATCGCGTTTACAAGATCTAACTTGCTGTTTGAGTTCATTCTTGTTTAGTTTTCATTGGCAAACTTGAGATATTTTATCCGATGTGGGTTCCGTACCCTTCAGAAGAACGATGCCGTGTGTCCTTGATTCCTTGTGGATGGTGTCTGGATTAAAATAAAAGACTACGCTCTATTTGTTTTAACGTTGTAACCTCCGTTGACTGAAATCGATTTTGAAATTTTTTTTTTTTATTAAAACTCCAATCTACGTACCTCGTAAGTTGGGATTTATCTCTAGACTTGGTTTCGTGGGATATCCATACAGGCTCGTCAACGTTCCAACCTTAGTTTATAATAATAAATTCTACCTTGGCTTTGTTTCAGTTTAGTACCCCGTAATTATTTTGGTTGCGGTAAGTGTGGAGCAAGAGATGAATGAGGATAGATAGAAATAAGGAGAGAGGTGGTGGTGGAGGGAGAGGAGGGTAGATAATTGGGTATAGAATAAAGAAGGGAATATAGGTATAAGGTGAGGTGAGAATGAGAAGAAGAAGAGAGGGGTTGAATATGGAGTGGGGGGAAGAGGAAGTTCGGAGAGGAACATAAGAGTTAGGAATGAGAGAAGGAAGAAAGTTGAATATAGAGGTTAAAGAAAATTGAATATGAAGGTTAAAGAGAGTTGAATATGAAGGTTGAGGAGAAAGTGTTAGGTATGAGGAGAAGAGAAGGTTGAGAGAAAAAACGTAAAATTTGCTTCAGCCAATTACAAAAAAATTCGCTTCAACTATCTCATAATTGCACAAAGTTAAGCACGTTTAACTTTGGTCTGAATCCTCTCATTTTGGTATAAGTTTGATTCATTAATGTGTCCCTTATCGTTCGGAAGAGTCACTTCTTGTTCGTGCGACACATTATACTGACGATCACTCCTCGCTCTCGCCTAGTGTCTGGGTGTCACATGCCCACAGCTTCTGCTTGATTTCAATGTGCTTTGTTTTTACTCACACACTTTCTGGGAACTTCCCATAAGGTCACTCATCTCCCACCGAAAAGTAAATGCATTTTGTTGGTATAAGTAGTTCTAATCAATTCCTTTAAACTATCCTTAACTGTATATACAGTCTCTGAATTTCTTTCATTTCGGTGTAAGTTCGATTCATTCATGTGTCCCTTACTGCTCGAAAGCATGCTAGGAGCTGCTCCTTGTCTGTACCACACATTGCACCTGCGATCATTCTCTGCCCTCGCTTGGAAGCCTGTCAGGAGTCGCTCATTGTCCATGCCACAATACACCGGCGATCACTCTCTACCCTCGCCTAGCACCTGAGTGTTACGATTTTCGCTTTAGTGAAAATGAAACTAGACGTCTAATTTTTGTGTTAATTAGATTCGAATCCTAAACTTGGACTGCAATTTTACATTTGTTTTTACACTAATATGATGTTTTACATTTAATAGTTTCTCCATCTAGTACCTAAGTTTAAGTTTAAAATTAGCTGTTAAAGGTCCATGTTAATAAAATTGTCTTAAAATGTATTAGTCTTTCAAAATTATTTTTAAGGGTCTCCATTTCGCATATTGTTTGTTAAAAATGACATCATAATGGTCTCTAAGGAGAGAGGAAGTTGTTGAAAAAAAAAAAAGATAGAGAGAAGGGGAGAAGTTATTATATGTAACTTAAGGGTTATATAACAAAAGAAAAAAAATAGAAAAATTGTGTGCTAGTATGCACATGTGTGTGGGATCTAAATTAAATGTTTAAATTCATTTTTTATTTAGACAAATTTTAGAAACAATTCAAAATTTGCATAAAATTTGCTTAACTTGTCTATATTTGCTTAAGTGAATATTCTTTCAATTTCTTAATCTCATAAACTTCTGATTGTGTCATTAAGGGTAGTCAAGTTTAAGCCTATTATCAGAAGGTGGGTCTAAACTCACCAAACCAAACCATTGTCACTTTGCCATATCTTATGTTACTTGTATAGCTCCAAATTAACATCTTTAGCATGTTTTAGAATAAGTATTTTTGCTTGAAAACCATTTTTTTCTTATAGAAAACATGCCTATTTTTTGGTTAAATGATAAGTGCTAACCATACTATTCTTGGCTAGAAGGGTGGTTGTCCTCTGGTTGAACAATGTACTTCTTATCGTGTTTCTCTTATCTAAAAGGAGTAAACCTAAACCGTAACTTATAGTTATATATTTTAGAATTGAAAATATTAAGTTTTCCTACTAGAACTATAAAATCTTTAGGTTTCTTATAATCTTAGTGTTAAGAATGAAGATTTTAAATATGAAAAATTCATGATTATTTTAGAATTATCTAAATATATTTTTAAAGTAAAGGCTCCGAATGAAATTATTTTAAGTAGTATGATTTTATTATGGAAAATTATTCATAAATAGTTAAAAAGTTCTATTTGATACTTTGGATAATAGACACGATGTAAATATTGATTGATGTCAAACTTTAGAATAAGTTATCTATTTAAGACCAAGATAGTGTAATCTGCGGCAATATATTTTTGAATGGTATGGTTGGTCTGAGTCCAAAGGTGTTCAACCTTCGACAAATTGTATTGAATTGTATGATGAGGTGCTTCATGATTTCACCAATATGTGCTTGAATGAAATCTTTGACTGTTATGTAGAGTGAATGATGTATGCTTGATTGATCTAGAATGATTAAAATAATTTCCTTCAATATACGTATGATGTGAACTGAATCAATGTGTACTTTAACTTAGACATTATTCATTGAATTGAAATGGGAGAAAAAGATGAAAGAAGAATGTATTAATAGTAAGTAGATGAATGAAATAGAAGGATGATGTAAATGATATGCATTAGAAAGAAAATGTAATGTGAAATGTTGATAAAGTAAGTGTCATGAAAAATGTTGAAACATTGTATAGATAGTTACAAAGATACACTAGGAATATAGAATTTAAAAAAATTTAAAAAATCTTAGAGAAATGAGGGTGGTGAATGCTAACAGTAAATGAGTGTATAATAATTTGCTGAAAATAAAAGCATTTACAGGTCACATACACTTATTTTCTGACGAGACTCCAGACTACACCTTTGTTAAAAGGAGTCGGGTCAGCACATGTTGTATCCATGTTGATGTAACTATCTATACCTATAGAAGACCTCAAGGAATCCCAAGAGCAATAATTATTCTGTATGCTTGAAAATAACTCTTAAGAGTTTCTATTAAAATTGAATGTGTATTATTTTGAGAAATATATTAGGAAAAAATATTTAGAAAAAAAGTAATTTAAAAAATTTAAAATAGATGAAAATGAATAAACATAGGAAGATTAAAGGTAGTGATCATTAATCATTTACATGTAATTAAATGCCTTAATTATAAGTATACATAGGTAGATTAATTGTGAGTATATTTTTTTGGTTTAAACATATTTTTTATTACTGTATTTGAACTAATTTTAGAATTGTTTCTTACATTAAAAATGTTTATAAAATAGTCTTTATACAAAAACAAAATTATTTTTATAATGCTTTGAGACATTACTCAACATTATAACGAATTCATATTTTTTTTATGTTATAGCACGAATTAAATGTTTAATTTTATTTTTATTTAAATAAATTTGGAATTATTTAAGTGAATATTTAACAAATTCTGCTAATTTTAACAAAATTTACTTAAACAAATTTTATTAAAATTAGAAATGATGGCACGTGGAGTGATAATGTTTTGGAGCATAAAGGAAGAAATTTTTTTGAAGAAGGGTTGCTATGAGCTCTTCCCCCTAAATCCTTTCTATTGTGAGTTTTGAGCTACTTATTACTATAGTAACAAAAGTCCCATTGATGTAGCATAGACTGGTGAGTTAGAAGCGCTAGAAGATCTTTTCCATTCTTGTTGGAATGAATACTTGAATAGTCCTTTTCTTTAGCCAAGCTAGTCAATTACCTCATTCTAGTATTTTTTTACTTGAATTTTTTTAATTATTGTAATTTTGACTAGACTATTTTGTTTATATAATCACCTTATTTTGTTGATTTCATCAATTCAAATAAGCTCTATTAAAGGTTTAGCATTTAAGGTTTAAGTTTATAAAAAAAAATATACTTTTAAACAATATTACAAGAATGAATTGATGATAACTTTTAATTTTAAACTCGTTTGGGTAAATTTAAACTCTTTTAAGAAAATTTTACTAAAATTAATAGAACAAATTGAAAATTCATTTAAATAAATTCAAATTCATTTTTAAAAAATTAAGATAAAATATCTAATTTGCATTATAACATAAAAAAAGTAGATCCGAGTGAGTTAAAATTATTATTATTATTACGTACATAATTAAATTAGGCTATAAGGACCCAAGTGCTACATTTTTATGCTTATTTTTAAGCTTGACGCAAGTTATGAAACTCCTCTCCCACCAATGGGCGCGAAAGGTGCTAGCTTCTCAAAAGTTAAGAGCCCATTATATTGAAAAAATAATTTTTATTTCAAATAAAATATTTTAAAAAATATTTCATATTCTTGTTTATGCATATATAATTTCTTAAAAATTAGAATTTGACAAAAAATTATTTTGAGTAGCTTCTAAAAGAAAATAATAATTATAGCTGTATTTTAAATGACTATTTATTTAAGTTTTTTTTAATAATTATAAGAATGTATTAAAAAATAAAGAAGTAAAGATGGTATGTCCTTATTTAATATTTTGATTATAAATTATCGTTTTTATTTTGTGATATTTAATATGCTAAAATATTTATTATTTTATTTATAAATTGTATTTAAATCTACAATATTCATTGAAAAATTTAATCGATCTGTAAAACTGAATCGCTACTATAAAAGCTTTTGAATCTAGTAATATAGTATAATTCTTTTGATTTTATTAAAACATTGCTTAAGAAGTTAAAATGATTTTTTATTAAAAAAAGAGAATGATGCACTTATAATATTTTTAATACAAATATTTGATTCTTAACTTTTAACTAGTACTACAAGAACATTTGTTAGTATTTCCCTAATTCTTGTTTATTCTTTCTAGTTTTGAGAAAGAGTTAAAAGTTTCAATTTACTGAAGGTAATGTCTTGACCAAGGCCAACGAATAGAAAGGTACTCGTGGGAATAATAAAAATAATAATAATAATAATAATGGTTGAGTAATGAAAATGGAGAGAATTGAAAGGAATAAAGAAGGGGGAAGAAGAAGTCAAGAAAGAAGAAAGTTAGGGAAAAAATCTGATTTGAATTTGTAGAATAATAATAATAATAATAATAATAATAAGAATGTGAGGGGTGGTGTTTGTGTGAGTTGGTGGCGTAAGCAGGGGAAGCGGTTGAAGAAAGAAATGGGGATTTTGACCTGGTTGTTGTTGGCCATTGTTCACTCACTCTAATTGTAATATGCAATAATATTATCGAGAAGAGAAGAGAAGAGAAGAGAACGCATATCTTGATGAAGAGCTCTCTGAAAAAGTTGCGAGGTCTGGCGCTTCACAATCACAATCACAAGCATGCCTCCTCCAAGTCTATTCAGCCTCTGGACCAGCTTGACGAGCTGGCTCAGGCCACAGAGGCACGCATTCGCATTCCTATTTCTTCAACATCTCATACAACCCAGGTATTAGGGTTTGATTTTTATTTTGATTTTGATTTGGATTTCGATTTGGATTTGGATTTTGCAGGACATGCAAGACATGAGGGACTGCTACGACACCTTGCTTTCCGCCGCCGCAGCAACCGCCAGCAGTGCTTATGGTATATAATAATTATATTCATTTAAATATTAATTAATGCCTTTTAGTTTATGATCTATTATTATGCTCTGCTTACAGAATTCTCCGAGTCCTTGCGAGACATGGGCTCATGTCTTCTTGAGAAGACCGCCTTGAATGATCAAGGAGAAGAAACCGGTATGCTACTGCTACTCCTACCACGCCTTATTCATCGTCTCCTCATCTTTTATCTCTTTCTATTTTATTCTTGCAGGAAAAGTTCTCCTCATGCTTGGCAAAATCCAGTTCAAACTTCAGAAACTCATCGATAACTATGTCACTCCTAGTTCCATTTCTCTTTTTCATTTTATCCTTCCATTTTTTTTCTACGTTTTTCATCACTTTCTCTTTCCCATTTCAGCGTTCTCATATATTCCAGACTATTACCATTCCCTCAGAGTCTCTCTTGAATGAACTTCGAATTGTCGAGGTTTCTAGCTTCTATACTAATTTCATCCTATCTATCAGTTTTTTTTTTTCCAGTTTACTTATACATCACCCCCTTTCAATTTTGAAATTCAAATATTTGTTATTGCTATAATCTTAGAATATCTTTATTTTATTTCATAAATTTAGGTAGTCTACTCATTCAGTAAATTATATCTTTTGCATCATTGTATTTGGAGGACCTTTTGTAATTTTGACTTTTTTTTTTTGTCTTAATACCGGAGTAGGAGATGAAGCGACAATGTGATGAAAAGAGGTTTGGAATGTTTTGTTGGATCTAATTTTGTCTTTGAGTACGACATATGTCTTACCATTGTGTTATACAATCTGCAGAAATGTATACGAGTATATGGCAACAAGATATAGAGAAAGAGGTAGGTCTAAAGGTGGAAAAGGGGAAACATTTTCGTTGCAGCAATTGCAAACTGCTCGTGATGAATATGATGAGGAGGCTACATTGTTTGTTTTCCGATTGAAATCTCTGAAGCAAGGACAATCGCGTAGTCTTTTAACACAGGCAGCACGTCACCATGCTGCTCAGGTTTTTTTCATTCCCCTGTTTCTTTGTGAGAACTAGAAGTTCCTACTTTTTTTATTTTTGTGTTGATTACCATTGCTTTACGTTATGCCTGAAAGCAGTTATGTTTCTTCAAGAAAGCAGTCAAGTCTCTTGAGACAGTTGAACCACATGTAAAATCAGTAAGTGAACAGCAACACATTGATTACCACTTCAGTGGTCTTGAAGAGGAGGATGGTGATGAAGGTGACTATGGAGATGATGATGATGTTGGTTATGATGAGAATGATGATGGGGAGCTGAGTTTTGACTACGGAGAAATGGAGCAAGACCAAGATGCTTCTACATCACGGAACTCAATGGAGGTGATTACCTTGAGTAACTAGGAATTTGTAATCTTTTTCTTTCATATTTCTCAAACTTCTTGAGAAATGTATGTCTAATGAAAAGATTGGGCAACTACATCTATAAACAGGCATAATTTAACAGGCAAATGATTGTGCACTTGTGGTGGTGGTTGAGGGGCTTGAGTCCTTCTGCATGCTAAAAAGGAGTGGAATCAAAATTATTTAATGAATGAATTCTTGGTGGAAAAATATTATGTTGTGTAGGCCTTTAGTTTGGGTCCTAAGTCCACGGGCATCATAATGTGGCTAATTTCTCTATGCACATGATGAACATAGTTTAATTAGAATGCTAGGCAGATGGATTGAGCTAGAACCTCTAGAAGAAAACTATGGAGTTTTAACTTCTCTGGTCTATGTATACAAGTTTCATTATTGAACTTCTGTTTGTGAAGATTTCTGATCAGAACCATGCATATATTTTTAATTTTCAAGTTTAAAAAACACTTCAGTTAGTTTATATTACTTCATTTTGATGAAATACTGCTCGACCATATTTGCTTCTTTACAGCTGGACCAGGTGGAACTTACCCTTCCTAGAGGTTCTACAGCTGAAGCTGCTAAGGTGAAAAAGACGTTTCAGTTTTCTTTAGTTTCCTTTTTAATATAAATTTTGAAATATGTAAGAGCAGACACAATGAATACCTTTTGCTTTATTTGCAGGAAAACTTAGATAAGCTTCAAAGAAATTTGTTTTCCTTTAGGGTTAGGACAGTAAGCCAATCTGCCCCACTTTTTGCTGATAATAAACCTGATTCAAGCGAAAAACTGAGACAGATGCGCCCATCTTTATCACGGAAGTTCAGTTCTTATGTGCTACCTACGCCAGTTGATGCAAAGAGTTCAACCTCTTCAGGGTCTAATAATCCAAAGCTTTCCAAAATGCAGACAAATTTAAATGAACCTACGAAGAATTTGAGACATTCATCCCCTTTGGAACAAAAGAAACATGAAAAAGACATTGGAGATGAGTTTTCTGGTCCAACTGTCAGAAGTGCACAGTCTGTTCTCAAGGAAAGTAACAAAACTACTACCTCCACGAGATTGCCACCTCCTTTGGTAGATAGTCTTTTATCCGCAAATCGTGATTATGTATCTGCTTACTCTAAAAAGATTAAAAGACATGCCTTTTCTGGTCCATTGACAAGTAATCCTTGGCCTAGCAAGCCTGTTTCGGCAGAAAGTGTTCAACTGTTCTCTGGACCTCTTTTGCCAACTCCAATCCCTCAGCCTCCATCATCATCTCCGAAAGTATCTCCTAGTGCATCTCCTACTCTCATGTCTTCACCTAAAATAAGTGAGCTACATGAACTTCCGAGGCCTCCAACCAGTTTCCCATCCAATTCAAGGCTTTTAGGTTTGGTGGGTCATTCAGGTCCATTGGTGTCTAGAGGTCCCAAGGTTTCTGCTGCAAATAATTTGGTTGCACCAAGTGCAGCATCTCCACTACCAATTCCACCTCAAGGGATGGCTCGCAGTTTCTCCATACCTTCTAGTGGTGCTAGAGTTGCAGCATTACATGGGTCAAGAACATTAGAATCATCTCATAGATCATCTATATCTGAAGATATCACTTCGCCTCCTCTGACACCAATTGCATTATCTAGTAGTCGGCCATCATCAGATGGCTGAGACTGTTCTTGATGTTTAGACCAGGTTATTTTTTTAAAACTTTTTCTCATTTACTATTATTTTGTTTTCCTGGATTTATTTAAGCATTTATGTTAATTGTGAAATTTAGATAATGTAGAAAGAGTTGAAGTTTCATATATAAATGGCAAAACCTTTGTCTCAATTTGCCTGGTCTGAAATGGGATAAAATGGAGATTAGGGTTAGGACCTAATTCTATAATATCAAGATCCTGAAGTGTCATTGGTGTATGACTACTATTGTTGAGCAAGTACAATCTTTAAAATTGTTAGAATATCTGAAAACTATCCAACTCTCACCTAGTGGAAAAAAGTTTAGTGGTTGTAATTATATGAACAATATCTAATAATATCTTGGAGTAGTTTAGAGTATCTTAGATTCTCTCTTAGAAATTTTTTTCTTATTAATTAGGATTATGATATAGTATTGGGAGAAATAATGGCACTCTGTTTTGTAAGATGACATTTCACATCATATTAAGACAGTATTAATTTTTTAATTTCATTATGTTTTCACTCTCTTAGAGCCTCTATGACCCAGTGATCTAGAGTTTACTCCTTGCCACTCCCATTCTTCTAATGAAGAGTTGAATTTGATTATAAGGCAGGTGGGCCTATGCATAACCCACACTCCAAGTCCACAGGGCACTTGCATGAGGGGACATATTAGATATGTAATATAAAATTATTCATGTGTCTTCAGCTAACAGTTTAAGCTTTTGGAATTGCTGGTTTATGACAAAATAAGCTATGTGATCTTCATACAAATACTTCCTAGAAATTCACATTAGGATTGAAAATATTTACGGCGCATGCATCTGATCTTTAATGGATTTGACATTTAACAATGTCCAATTTAGTTTCCAATTTCAGGTAATACATGTAGAAACTCACTTCATATCTATTTTGTGTTGTTTGCTTGGTGACATTTTTTGAAATCCAACTAAAATTTTATTAATGATGAATTTCTTCAGCAGCTAGATTACATAAAATGTTCTCCGGTGGCGAGTCCCACCATATGAACTGATCAACATGAATAACTTCAGAGGCTAGAATATGAGCTATACCATTGGCATTTCTCCTAGTGATGGAAAAACACGGAAGAAAACTGGGTAGCTATCTGTATACAATCCTGAATGATAGGTTAGGGAACAACACTTCATTTACCCCCCTTGCACAGCTGTAAAAGTGACAGAAGAATCAGCTTATGTTTCAATGTTTTCCATAGGCTTGGTAACATAACATGTCCAACAGGTGGGGCTTCTGTTTTTAATTGGCGGGTTACATAATCTAGGACATGATAGGTTAGTTTTAACATAGCCAAGAAATATTTTAATTCAAAATTGTTGGTTATAAGATTCGTTGTTTCAAATGGTTAAATACTATATTGTTACCATTGTAAGATTAATTTAGAAAATGCCTTATTATTGCATTTTGTTCCTACTACTAATCCTTTGAGAAATTTTATTTGAACTTAAAAAGATTTTATCTTCTCTTTCTGTTTTCAGGAATGTACATGTTTTTACCAATATTAAGCAATGAACCCGGATATGGTCAATGGACTTGTGCAGATTAATTCCACTTACGTCTGAAGTTAGCCTGTTTACGACCTGGCAAATTAAGCTTAGATCAAGCAATCTTAGATCAAGTTTTGCTTGCTTAGTTGCAAATCTGTAAATATTCGTTTTACTTTATCGTAGGCTTGTCTTATTGAAATAAATGTCCATCGGTTCTATTGTTGAAATATTTATTCAAGCAATTGACATTAATACCAATCAATCACGCCTCCCCTTTCCAACAGATCCAATTGTCTAATTAAGTTGTCCTTTCAGTAAGTGAATTTTGCTTTCGTATGATTTTACTTCAATTATTTCTAAGAACACGTCCGGACAATCCTCGCAGAATTTAATTCATTTCTGGATTTGAGTTCCAATCATGCTTTTGATTTATTTGCACTTTAGTCGAGTTGGTTGAAAAGAGAGTAGTATTCATGTAAATGTAAATAGAATTTCCGTGCCTTGCTAATGTCATGCGGTTATGCAATAATGAGTGCATAACCCAGTGACCTGTTGTGCAATTATGAGTTGAGAGTAGAAATCGAGTGAACTGTTGTGCAATTATGACTTGAGAGTGCATGGAACTGCTAAAATTAGTTTGGATCATGTACCATAGCATTTTCATCACTGGACTAGCAAAATTGGTTTCGATCATCCAAATAGGCACTCTTATGGTTTTGTGGATGGTCTATTTACCCAAACTTGATCGGCCTCAATTAGTATCATTATCATTAATATTAACCTATGTCTATATCTATCTATCTATCTATCTATCTATCTATATTACAAATAGACATCCCAAACCATCCGTACTAACTGTACAGATCTGGAAACCAAGAAAAGGATTACCAAGGTCCTAATTCGAACGCATACTCGCATAATGTTGGTAATTTGGTACAAGCAAGTAATTTTGAAACGGATATAAGAAAAACAAACATAGCCTATGACCCGCCATTGGCACGAGGATGGGCTTCCTCCTGGTCGTTATTTGATAGATATAATCGTTCATTTACAGCTTCCTCCAATATCATATCTGACGAATCCCATTAATTCTGGGCCTTTCAGTCTTGGATTGTTCTTGAAACTGTTGGAAAATTTAACAATCAGCTAATGTTCTCACACTTCTAATCAGCAATGGATCATGGAGAGTTAAGAGAAGCATTATATCATAACAGAGGAAAATAGCTAAATTCTGCAAACGAACAGCAATGAAAAGGTATAAGAAAGACACTTTCCTATTATGTTGCATTTGAATTCAAGTGATCCCGCTTTATTGTTGTTGTTATTATTATTATTATTATATTTAGATGTAGCTCATTTGACAAATAGTACTAAAGTCAAGGTACTATTATTGAGATTCCTCACGGACATCAAGAGAACTTATATTGTTTCCACCTTTTTCTTTTCTTCTTTTTATGGTTTTGGCTAATACTGGGATGACTCACCTTTCTTCAGAGAACTTGGAGAAGGAGCCAGATGTGGGGAACGTACCACACAGATCATTGCTTGAAAGGTCTCTGCGCAAAACAAGAAAACCAAATTTAAACGGGTGAAATTAGAATAGGTGAAGAATAAGAGAATTGTGACAGTGAAACTGCAAGAGAGACTCACAGGATCTTGAGGTTTCCCAATTTAGTAAGTTCCCTCGGAATTCTTCCAGTGAGCTTGTTGCTGTTGAGTCGTCTGCATTATAAAGGGTTAGGTTAGGCTTGGTGAACGGCTCACTCACTATTTAGTTCATTGATCACTGTAACTTACAAGAATTTGATGTTTGAGAGGTTGGAGAGGGTGGCAGGGATGGAGCCAGTGAGGTTGTTCTGGTAGAGACCCAAGCTAACAAGGTTCTTAAGGTCCCCAAGTTCCTTTGGTATAGGACCCGTCAAATCATTCTTGTACAATTCTCTGCACAATGTCAATCCAACTATTTGCATAAAAAAGAAGAAGAGAAAGGAGCACCCAAAATCAGCTTCATCCAAAAAATAGAAACTTTGCTACGGTGCTTACAGAAACTGAAGGCGCTGGAGCCTCCCTAGCTCTGGAACCAAATGGCCTGCTAGTTCTGCGTGTCCGAGGTCTCTGTGAAATAAAGGAACTACGGTAACTGTAATTGTATCCAATGTACAAGAATGGTCAAAAGCCATTCCCAGGAAATAACACTAATCAAAAGTCTGTTATTATGGTCGACATGGAAAGCCATTCCGAAGATTTCAACATAATTTTCCTCTTATTATATATGGCTATGTGGAAAGTGGAAACAAAACAACATTAAAATAATAATACACCTGAGTTGAGTTAATATTAAAAATAAATAACTGAAAAATTAAAAGGATAAAATGGTGTGCATTACAGTCGGGTAACTCGCTTATCATCATCACAGGTAACATGAAACCATGTACATGGATCCACCAAAGTTGGATCCCAACTCTGTAGAACTTTATTTGGGTCTTTCACAGCTCTTCTGAACGCGTACAGCGCATCACCTGTTCGTTTTCAAGTTCAACAAAGCAGAAAATCGTGACAATATTCTTCAAAAATACTTGAAAGAATATATATTAAAAGGGATTTACCTTCAGAGTTTGCATTTGCCACAGCAAAAGGATGTGATAGGAGAAGAAAAACGGCAAGAACATGCAAAAGCGCCATCATGCAAAAGCGTTATTTGGGACTATGTATACTTCTTGCAGTCAAAGTGTGCCTAACTATCAAAAACATGAAACAGAGATGAGAACTTAGTCTTTCTTCAATGCGATTAAGCTTTTGGAATGGAATCCCAATTTTGTATGCCGAGCGGAATTTTATAGAGCCCGCAAATGGACTGCTGCCTCTTTAGTTTATGACTTTTGACACACAAATAGCAATTAACAGTGCAATCCTACGTGTAAATATCATCACTTTTTTCTAAAGTTTTTATTTTTTAATTTAATTTTAATTTTCTATTTTTTAATTTAAAATTTTATATATTTAAGTTTGTTTTATTTAACATAATAAAAATATTATTATTGAATTATTTTTAATTAATAAAACTTATCAAATTTGAAACTAGTAATATAATATATTTTATTTTTTATTTAAAAATTATTTTAAATTAATAATATCTGTGCAGCCCATACAAAAATCTTCAGTTATTTTGTATGAATCAAGTTTTACTGTTAAACAAAAATAAAATATACGAAGTGAAAATATATTTTATTTTAAGATTGTAAATATTATAATTTAGAACCATATAACTACATATAAATATTTAAGATTAAAAATTAATTAATAGCCACATAATTATGTAAAAAACTTATATTAATTTTATTTTAACATTGACCACCAAAATAAGATCTAATAGTTTATATTTATTATTATTATTCTAACATTAATAAAATATTTTTATTTTATTCTTTATTTAATTTATTCAAAATTTGACATACATATAATTATCAAAATGATATCATATAATTTAATATAAATAATTTTATATTTTAAAAATATTAAATATGTATATATGCGTGTGGGAGAGTATCAATAGCAAATTGTTATTTTTATTATCATAAAACTTATACATTCTAATCATACAATTATACAAAAACATACGATATTTTTGATAATAATAAAAAATTAGTTGATTTTATTTAATATAAGAAGTATCTATTATAAATAATAAAAATATATTTAAATTATAAAATTTAAAAATAAAAATATAATATACTTTTAATAATTTGTATTAAAAATTGTAATAATTTAATAACACACCCGTACAACAAACGATTCTGAAACATATGTTAGTTATATCTTAAAATATTTTAGATTTTATTTTAGGATTAACTTTTTTAGGTTTTTTTTTTAAATTATTGAAATTATTCTTGTATATCACAAATGTACGAGCAGGACAAGTGAAGAAGAGTGAAATATGAGTATCATTCTCACACAAATTGGTTTTCTATTAAGATTCTAATTAGTTAGCTATTGACTAATTGAGTCTATCCAAGCAATTGTAATTAAGCGAGGAGCTGATAAAATAATACAAAAGAAAAAACACACACCATGTAGACTTTGAGAACATTAATCAAATATTGAAGATTAAGAGTTTATATTTACCTCCTATTTTAATTTGATATGCATATAATTTCTTAGACATATTTTTTTTTAATAAAGTTCTGTTAGCAAGAGTGTTAATGTATTTAAAAATCCATGTCCAAGTCAATTAACCTCATTTTATTTACCTAAAATACAAGGTGAGTAGATATATTTTTTTTCGGTTTAAGTAATTAATATATTCACAAATTTTTAAAATCCAAACTCACGTTACTTACAAATATAATCTAAAATATATTTCTCCATGTCTAGTGATTTCTTCCAATATTTAATTAAATATTGGCCGAACAATTAAAAAGTATTAAAAACAACACAAGTAATTGATTAAACTCAAATGCATTAACAAATTATAACATCGTCAATCACAGTCCTACGCGTCAAACAAAATTTCAATACGCTCTACATGATCCTTATTCTATAAAGCTGCTCAATATTCCAAAAGCCACGATGTTGGCGTTCAAGAAGAATTCATCTCCATATCATGTTTTTCCAACAAACTCAAATGACTGACTATGTCAACATGTTGATATTCATTTACTTTTTCTTTTATGACATCTTTCATATTTCTATAATTGAATGGCCTTTAGTGCCTGAATCACAATTTCTCAAGCAACGAAACCTTAATTCTAAAGAACATCTACCGATCAAACCTCAACACCATTCTCATCTCCCTAACTTTCGAAGCCACAACTACATAGATATACACAAAACAATGGGTGGTGGAGATGCCAAGGAAACCTTTAATGTCTTCTTCATGTGTTTGAGGAGGAATTGTGGTATGGTTCTATATTTGAATTGCAGTTTGATGTTTGGAATAGATCAATTTTACAAGGACATTACTTATGTTCTACCCAGCCATCCCCACTTAAGGGATGGTAGAAGATTTGCTATATAGGTTATGGATGTTGAATAAAAAAAGAAGAGAGTGATTTAACAAGGTTCAAGATATAGATCGATGAAAGGAGGTAGGAGGATCTAAACGATATTTGATATGGGGCTGAGGACGGAGAGAGGTGAAGTGTAACATTGTGCAGTGGACCTACTCATATAAATATGTCCTTTTTGAAATTTTGCTTGACAGGTAAGACTGGGATTAACGATGTTATAATGTCTCTTTAGCGTAGGGACAAAAAAATTTGTTTGTATAAGGTTGAATTTACAAACTTTTTTCACACAAGAACAAAATTGAAAACCGGTATGATGTATATTAACAAAAAAAAAAAAGGATTTAAATCTTTTAAAAATTATTGTATTTTGTAAATATATCCTTACTAAATTTTGATACCATACTTATGAACTATAAGGATCTTATTAACCATTATGTACTTATGCCATTAATTATAAAGGATTAATCGTTGGTGTATACGCTAGAAGTTTTTATATTTTATATTATATATATATATATATATTTTTTTTTTTATTTTGATATGATTATTTATTTTAATAAATCGAGATATTTTAGATATATTTTTTTCTAAAATATATGATGTCTTTATAATATTATAACCATGTATAATATCAATGATTTGATAATGAGATTTTATTTTATATTATTCTTAAAATATCCTTATCAAATATTAATATAAAAAAAATATAATATATTGAAATTAATATGTGAGAAACTTTATGATTAAATTTTAGGAATTATACATATGAGATATCAAGTTTCACACACATATATATATATAGTAATGCTGCACTAAATTGATCTACCATTAGAAAGTTTTATGAATTGTTACATGAGTATTATAAATGATTTTCAATGTGATAATGATATATGTGATCCTTGATCCTTTAAACTAAAGTTACAACAATTTTTACATGAGAAAATTTATATTTTGATCTTATAAAACATCATCACTTGTAACAAGATAATCATTAATTGTTCTATTTGTTGAATTAATAATTAGTCATTCTAGAAACCAACATGTCTTATATTTGAATATGTTGGAGACTAATAGAACTATTGTTTTTAGATTAGAAAATTTTCTAGTGACTAGTTGGCAGACAAATATAGTAGTTTTATATTTAATAAAATCATCACATACAATAGTTGATAAAAAGTCTTTTTACATCAATTAAAAATGACTTTTGACAAAATCAATGTAGATATAGGTGATATAATAAGTGAGGAGATTTTACATTGATTAACCAACTGATGTTAAAGAATGTACATATTTTACGTTAGTTTTTAAACCAATCAACATAGAAAATATTCTTTCTAATAATGTTTGTCAATGACGTCAATGTTCTCCTTACAATTTAGCAAACACTTTTTTTAATAATGTTAATGTTCGTTAATGTCAATAGCGTTAATATTTACTTGGAATTTAATCTTATGTAAAAATATACAATGTTCATCGCCAATGTTTGTTAATATTTACTTGATATTTTATCTTTATTGAATGTGTAAATGAAAAATATGTGTGTGTCAATATCGTGTACCAATAAGTTATTAGAAAAGAAAATACATGATGAAGCAAACTAAAAGTATTGATGTACCTAACGAGGGTTCATGTTCGTCAGTGATGTAGGCAACAACACTAACAAAAATTTGAGAATGTGAGAGCTTGTATTTATCAATGATGTAGCCAAAATCCTAACAAAAGCTTGAGAATGTAAGAATCCATATTTGTTGTCTCGAATTTATGTTATTTCAGTGGCGCATGCCTTTGGAATGATTCATTTTGAATTAATTTTATATCGATTTCAATAATTACTCATGTAAAAAGTACATTTTACATTGGTTTTGAAAAACAATGATATGTAAATCACTTTTATTAATATAAAAATTTCTGCAATTTCTTGCCTTTATAGTTATACTTTTTACATCGATTCCTTCATCAGTTATTTAGTAACCGACATAAAAAGTTTGACAACTTTTTGTTTTTGGAGTCTAAACTTTAAAGATGCATTATTTTTGTACAAAATTATGATTTATTTAAATTATATATCTATTTCATATAACTTTGAAAAGACATAACTTTTGGATAATTTCTTTTTTTAAAATTATAACATTTTCTTTACTTTTCTTATTTTTTTGTATTTCTTACTAATTTTTATCTTTTACATTGGTTCAGCTTAATAATTGATGTTAAAAAGTTTTTGATATTTTCAAATATGTCGCAACACTTTTTATTAGATAAATTATTTATTAACTAATGTAAAAATCTATTATAAAAAGTATTTTTTTTCTACTCATAATAAATAAATTATATAAATTTAATGAATTATTTAATATTTAAATAATAATAATATATTATAAGATTTTGCTCACTGATATTTTATTTTTAATATCATAATCAAATATTAAAAAAAATTAGAATGGATACAAAGAATAAATTTATTAAAAAACTCAAATTATAATTAGACTAAAATAAACTCAATATTAGAGTTATTTTTCAAAAAGCATCGAATGTGAAATCTTAAATATGTGTGATTATATTCTCTCCTTTATTGCTACTAGCGTGATAACAAAAAAATTTCTAATAAAAGTATTTATATAAAGAATCTAGAAAAATGTAATTATCATAATCATATTCATTATAACAAAGTAACCTTAAAGTTAATAAATGTTTGACATTTTGAAATATAAATCTCGTATAAAAATTTAAAAATTATTGACATTGCACTTCATTTTTATACATATATTTTCTAACATTAATAATAAATAAACTTCCATTAAAATTAATCACATTAATTATAAAGATGAATGTATTTTTAATACTGTTAATAAAATATTTTTATTTTTAATCCTGTAATGAGACTTGAACAACATTTTCTAGCATTTTTCTACATATAACTATTAATAACCTTATTAATGTTCAATAAATTGTTTAGTCATCTACGATAAGTTAGTTAAGCGAAAACATTATCCTAATCTTTGTGATTGGACAAGAAAAAGTAGCCCATTAGAAATTCAGAAAGTAAATGGAAAGATTGTTTGTAACTAGTGACTACTATCTACTTTGCCATTGCATGTGAAATGTAATTGAAATACTCGTCTTTTAATGCATGTTAACGGGACCAAGTCCAGCACTGGTTTTGACTTGGGACGGCTCAGTTGAATTGCTTGACAGCACGAGGCATGCTGGCTTGTTCTCTTTCAAGTTACTGTACATTGTGCTCTTCTATCTTCTTTTTTGATAGTGGAGGGACACCAACAGCATGAAAAACTCCTTTTGTAGTCTTGGACAGATAATGCTATGATCTCCTCATTAAAAGAAGTGACTTAGAGATTTCAGAACTAGACCACACCACTGTCTCTGTCTCTTCTTATCCACGTTAACTCCTTTTCATTCTTACCATATGATGGGGAAAAAGTCACAACATCACTGTGCAAACCGAAAAGCCGTCTCTATGATCTTCCTTTCCTCAGCTTCTTCCACTTGTTCAAAGGTTAATAATCAACACCTCACGTGTAAAAGAAATTATATTGGTTGTTTGACCGTTGACCACCAATATATATTCAAATTTAAAAAGATGACAATAGAACTTTAATATTGCCCCGCCACTCATTCTACGGTTGTCTTTAGAAGTTGAAGGAAAAGGGAATGGTGCAAAGAAAACTTTGTAATTCCAAAAAAGTATAGAATGAGTTGGAAAAAAGTAATTAACAGAAGACAAAACGTAGAATAAATTGTAATTTAATTTATATCTCACATAAAAAAAACATATTTATATTTATACTTTAAAAATATTATGCTTTATTATTAAAATAAAATTAATTTCTTCTAATTAACTCATTTAAATATCCTTTGCAAGCTCAATTCCATTTTAATACTAATTTTTTAAAATGAAAATTATTTTAGATTAATTCAAAAAAAAATTTAAAGTAAACGAATCTTTAATCTTTATTATGTACCACTCAAAATCTCCATTATGGGTGAAAAAGAAAATTCAAGATAATATCATAAACAACAAAATTGAACGAGACTGGAGTGGTTTTGGGGTGGACAGCACCGTTTTTATTTATTAATTTTGACAGGCCTGGACAGCACCATCATAAGTTCGGACAAAGAAATAATAGTATAAGAATAATTCTTAGATTCAATAAACGTTTACATTGTTGACATTCAAGGACCCAAATTCCCGCCATGCTTTCCTTCAAATTCAATGCAACGCTTTATCGAAAGCGACGACTTTTTGTTAGTTATCAAAAAGGGCTACGCAATTTAGGCATTTTAATATCATCATCGTGTCTCATCTGACATTGGATTTTGACAAATGAAAGAGAGAACAATTTGGAAGATGCTGGCGCTGCGCTTCAAAGTATAATCCATTGTTTTTCATATATTGATGATATACAGAATATCTACTTTTCTAAAAGCAATATACGCAAGATTTGGATAAATTCTTCGTACGAATAAAATTCGGGAACGAATAACTTAAAGCCATTTAAATTAAATAGATTTACCTCAAAACTAAAGGGAACAAAAATTAGAATAATATGTTGTGATCACGTTGAACGAACACAAGCGATAGTTCACTTGACTTCTTTATATTATTCTCTTTAACATATTAGTTGACATTAGCTGGTGAAATCAATTCTTGCCATGTTGAAGATCCTCAACTCCGATAAAGCTTTTGCCCAATTGCTCAAACTTGAATGCGATAATTCTAGTGTTAAATATCGACGACTACAACGTCTTAAATTAATATTATTAATCAATTTAGTTTTTAATATTATAAAAAAATATTTTAATCTTTAAAATTAACACTACTTCTTAGTTTACTCTTTAATATTGTAAAAAATTAATTTTAATTCTTGATTTCAGTAACTATAAATTATTTTGATCTTGACATTTGTGTGTATCAGTTAATTTCAGTCATAAAATTAGCGTGTGTCAATAATTAAATTGACTAATAATCATCAAAATTTGGAAGTTTATTCTCGTAAGTTTAATAATTAAATTGACTAACAATGTTTATGTCAACTTTAGAGGCAATATATTAACAATTTTAAAACTAAGATAATGTATATGGCAGAATGGTTTTACAGCTTAAGAGTAGCGTTAAAATTGACGTTGAAAATTTTAAAATAAAATAAATAAAGTTGTTTAATAATTTTCACTTTTTTAAGTTAAAAAAGATTACAGAAAAAATTATTGAACATAAGTTTAACTGAATACTTCCTAGATGATGATGATGATTATTATTATTATTATTACTCTTTTATGATTTAGTTTTAAATTTTAAAAATTTTATCTTTTGGGCTTTCTGCCCCATTCAGTATAATTTTTTTTAATCTTTTTAATTTAGTCTTTTTTATTATAATAAAAATATGTATTATGATGATTATAATATTTTAAAAAAGTTATTAAAATTTTAAAACAATTATATAATGTATTTTTAATTTTAATTTTAATTAAATAATATTTGGGAAATTCACCATACTAGTTAAGTAGTATTTTAGCAAGGTAAACATAAATGGCAATGTTTATCTAGAGGCTCTTTAAAGGTTGTAGATAAAAATTTAAAACAATTGGTAATTAATTGATTAAAATGGTTAAAAAAAAAAAACAGTATATGAACTGCAAAATTCATCTTGAATAAAGGAAACGTATGATAGAATGAGATATGTAAAATAAAAAATTAAGAATTATATTTTTAATAAGTAAGATCAAATTAAGTTATTTAAGAAATAATAATAAATTCATTTTTAACCATTATTTACAAATGGTACATGATGTTAATATATTTTCAAATTTTTTACCACTTTAATATAGATTATGTTTGGTAAAATAGCTTGTAGCTTATTTAGAAATTTCTAACTTATTTATTTTGTCAATCAATTAGTAAAATTGTTTGATAAATATAAAATAAGAAATTTTTTTATAACTTTTAGAAGTTAGCTTTTCAAAAGCCATTTAAAATGGCATTTAACTTTTAAAACTTATCTACAATATTTTTATTTTTTTTATTTTTTTTAAAGACAGTTTACAAGTTGTAAAATAAAAACTTAAGTGGGTTAATCTTATTGTTTAATGTTCTTTTCACATTTTAACATACTTGTTTATTATTATTATTTTATTTGATTTCTCTCTATTCAATGTAAATGTATTTTATATTAAAAAATAATGATTTAGAATATTTTGCGTTTAAATATTTATGAATTTTTTTATTTTAATATATAATTAATTAATTAATCACAAATAATAAAATAAATGAGAATTAATTATAATAGTGCATTAATATAATATTATATATTATTTTTAAGTTATTTAACACAAGTCAATTAGTTGGCTTAATGATTAAAATAATATTTTTTTAAAAACTTATTACCAAAATAAATTAAAAATTAAACTAATTTTCTGTCGGACAAATTTTTGCCAACTTAGTCTATATTTCGTATAAAAGTCAGACAAAAATAATTTTTTTTATTTTTTATTTAACTATTTCATTTAAAAGTGAGACAAAACACCCCATAATTTGACATGTGTTAATAATTTTGTATGAAAGTTGGACGAAATTTTAAGAGGTCGACACTTGTTTAAATTTCGTTAAATTCGTCTCAATTTTAGAGAAAACGAGATGTTAATACGTGGCACAATCTTATTATATTTGTCTTGATTGTAGACAAAATCATATCTAAATTAAATTCTTTTGAATTGTCGGTTCCTTCCCTGTATTTCCTTACAATGGTTCTCATTTATCCAATAATGACACAATTAGAAAGCCAGAGCAAAAAATTGCTCTTAAATCTAACAAGTACACCTCACCTCTCGTGCTTCCTTTTTCTTTTACAAAATTTAGATACAACTTTTTTTTTTTTTTTACTTTTTAAAAAAATTAACTTTTAATTTTAAAATTATATTAATTCTTTTAGTATTTCACTCTTGTAAAATAAAAAATGTTATATATCAATTTTTTTAAAATTATAAAAATATGAGAACTAAAAAATCACCAATAATAAATTAATTAAATTAAAAATTTGTCTTTTTTATATAAAATTAGTTAATTTTATTCAAAACACATTTTGAGTTTAACTAATTTTATTCATTGGTGATTTTTTATTTTCATATTTTCATAATTCTTTTCAAAATTTTATATTACACTTTTGTTTACTATAGATGAAAGAAATTTATTTTTTCAATGCATGACTAATAACATATAGTAAAAAATTAATAAATAATAATTTTATAATTATAACGTTTTATCTGATAAGGACAATAATAACATAAATTAAAAAAATTAAAAAATTAATAAATAACATATACCTGTACACCTATGGCTAAAGTAGTTGTTCTCCTTTTTCTTTTCCTTACCGTCTTATCTGTCTCTTCAGGTTTGTGTCAGATTTTTATATATTTTTGCTCCAATGCAATAATCATAAGTCATCAACATTCGTCTCAGTTTTGGTTTTTGAACTTTGGTTTGTATTGTACATTTACTGCGCAGGGAAGTAACCGACAATTCAAAAGAATTTAATTTAGATATGATTTTGTCAAGATGAATTTAACAAGATTTAAACACGTGTTTACGTCTTATAATTTTGTTTTAGTTTCATACGAAATTATTAATATGTGTCAAATTATGGAGTGTTTTATCTTACTTTTAGATGAAATAGTTAAATAAAAAAAAAAAATTAATTTTATCTAATTTTTATACGAAATATAAGTTGAGTTGACAAAAATTTGTCCCAAATAAAGAATTAATTTGATTTTTAATTTATTTTAATAATAAATTTTTAAAAAAACATTATTTTAATCATTAAGCCCAATTAGTTGTACATTTAATTTGCTAAATAATTTTAAATATGTAAACTACTTATACAGATAAAAGTTTTTGGCTATAAATCATTTCAGCTGGCTTTACATTTAGAAAATAAAAATTCACTACTTTCAACTCGTTTTACTAAATATAACCACTTTAGAATGGTTGTGATTAGAAATATTAATGATGCAATATATGTTATTAATATTTGAACTCAATCAACTCATCACTATACAACACTATTAAATGAATAGCACGTGACTATTTATGAACATTTATAAATATTTATTAATTTTTTACTAATTATGAATATTCATTGATATTTATTAATTTTTTTTTACTAGACTATATATAAAGATATTTTATATACATAAATGCTTGTATGTTGTCAATTCTAATAAAAAGAAGAAGGGTTTTGTTTAAGATTATTTTTAAAAATATTTTTTTTAACAATTAAAATTCACAAATTGTATATAAAGCATATAAAATTTATAATTTTTTTTAAAATAATAAATATTCTATTCTATTAAATAATATTAAATTAAAGAGATAAATGTTTTAATGTTATAAATAATGAAAATTTAAATATAAAATTTAAATTGAGATTAAATTAAAAAAATAATATTTAAAAAATTCTCTTCTGCAATAATTTTTAAATATAATTTTATTTAAAAATTAGAATTCAAAAAAGAAAATTAAGTAAAAATTCTTTTTTAATTTAGTATCATCACAATATTCACATTGTTATTTAATTTCAAATAGAGTTTTGTTAATTTTAGTGTAAAGGTTTAGAATAAGTAGCTAATAATAGTAAAAAAATATGAAGTTATAAAAGTATAATAAATACTTCTTTTTCTAATAAAATTTTATTATTATTAACTGTTTATCTTTACCCTAAAGACTGAGGTTAATAAAATCCTTTCAAATATTACTCAAAATCTGCATTTTAATTTCTTTGTTTGATTCCATAGGCGACATGCAAGAAATTTAAATGTTGTAAATGTTGTCCTCATTGTAATTTAACAAAAATGGTAATAAATTTTAGATAGAAGCATGTACATATGTATCTTATTTTGATAAGTTAGTCCTAGAGTGAAGAATTATTTTAATTTCTAACTTTATAAAATCTTTTTCCTTCAGTTTTTAACTTATTAACATTTCATTTTACTCTTAGACATAGTTAAAAATATGTCACTTAAATCCATCCATGCATAGTTTAGCATAAACAACTTTTGTATATCTAAAATAAAATTCAGTTTATCAAATTCATCAACATTTAGATAATTCAGTTTTAATTCTCTTTATTTTTTACATCTAGAATGCCATAATGTAACCATAATTTATAGCATTTTATAAAAAAATGAGAATAATTAATTAAAAATTGTCTCATTCAACTTTGAAGTCTTTTAACCTTTTTTCCTAAATTAAATTTAGGATATGCTAATAAATATTCTTTATAAATTAATGTCTAATCTTTTTACAATAATTTAATATATTAAACTCTTTTATCAGTAATATTATACTCTATATGAATAATTAGTATATATAACAAGTAAATTTTAAATTATGAACAACTATTTTATATAAGTCAATTTCAAACTTTTAAATAATAATTAATCACATTACATACATTAAATATACAATAATATATTTTAACTAAGAAACAATTCACTATTAGACACGCTTTATCTAAAGATAATGTAACGTATATTTTAAATAAATTGAAAGCTTTTTCATATTATAATTTTAAAAATTGAGTTTTATCTCACACGTTTCTATATTTAAAATAAATTTTTTATTTCTTTATTTTTTTCTATCCAAAAATGCAATAACATGTACAATTGCATGTATAATATATATATATATATATAAAAGAACGTGTAAAAAAAAATAGTGAACCTTAAAATTTAAAGAAAGTGAAAAAAAATCTATTATTTCCAAGAAATAAACATGAAGAAATTCTAAGATAGATATAAAACAGAAACGACAAGTTGTAATTTTTAATTTGAATTGCAAAAATATTTTAGGAAGAACAAAGTATTTAGCAAATTGTTTTTATATAATAAAAGGGGCTAAAAAGCCCACCAACCACAAAAGAAGCTTACGAAACTTTAATGGGACTCCAAATACTTAAAGCATTTAAATTTAAGAATGGATTAAGAGGAAGATGAGCCTTATCAAATGAACACAACTCAACCCTTTTTTAATATCAATTTTGGTTAGCTTATTAGCATTTTGATTAGTTTTCCTATAAGAATATCCAAGTCTAATGAAATTGATACTCTTTAATAAATTTCTAATAAAAAAGAACATAGAATGAAAAATAATCAAAACAGATAAAACTAACGGTAATTCATTTTAAAATTACTCTCAACTCAAATAAACTAAATATCTTTATGAATAATCAACTATATTCCAAAAAATAACCTCAAAAGTAATGTTCTAAATTTTTATAAATACCAACAACTAGATTGTCACGATAATCACAAATTAATATTTAGCAAAACTTTTCTTTCCTTATGCAACATTAGAATTTTATTTTATACATGCATATACTTTATTATGAAAATAAAATATGCTAAAATATATTTAATCATATCATAAATTAAAATAAAATATTGACATACTAGATAAAGTTTTAAATAGACAATTTTGATAGTAGTTACTTAACAAGACTAACATAAAAGACGTTTGAAAAAGCAGACACTAAAATAAAATTTTAATTAAACTAAGAACTACAATGAAACTACATTAGAAAAAAATTGAAGACCATTGAGTCTATTTGCTTTGCCATTTTGTTACACCTCTATAAATCTAATTGATTGACAAGTGCACTCGAGAACTGCATACATTCGAAAACGATTGAAACTTGAGGTCACTCCAATTGCATTTGTTTCATTGTACTACTGTCATGCAACAACATAACAATGATAAAATAACAAGTATGTGTATCGAAAAAGAATATTTGCTACACGATTTGAATCGACGTGAAATAAAAGTGTCTATAATAGCTGACATATTTTTTAAGAGAATTTCGTTTATTTTTTTGATAATTATTTTAAGGTTACCAAAACTTCTATATAAGTTTTCGTTATTTAATGGCTAAAAAGGCTGTAGTAAACCAACACATGGGATATTCCATAGTAGCAATTAATTTGGATGTTTTATTTCAGGATGGAAGTTATTGATATAAAAATTACTTCTCAGTGTACAAACATTCACAGATTATATATTCATTAAATTTAATAGAAGTATGAGAGGTTGAATATCTCCTCATCACCAAACAACTGAGTTCAACTGTTCTCTTACCAAGGCCAAAACAAAGCATGCAGATTGTGGATGCCTGCGGTTCTCTTTAAATTATAATATTGACAAAACATGAGTGTATACAGTATTATCCCTATGCAAACAGATGTACAAGTAGATAACTCAAATTTAGATCAAACGCAGGAGCAGCAAGTAACCAGAATTTTTCATTGTCCCATGCACACATAACAGCTACTTCTTTAGATATGCAGAAAAAGCAAGTCCAAATGCCAGAAACAGAATTATCATCTTATCCAGACAATGCAAAGCTCTCCTGTGTCCAGTGTGGCGGATCCATCACAGCACAGGGATCTGATTTCTCAAAATCAGCAACCTATACATGAACATAACAATACTGACATTAAGTTGCAATTGGACATTTAGAGCAGTGATATCCATTAAAGGAGCTACTACGATAATACCTTTTCATGACATTTAGGGCAGTAGTGATATTTATGCCAGAGGCAGTCCATTGAAGGACAAAGAAAGCAAACTCCAAGCATCATTGGCATCAAGCATCCAACAACTGCTGCCAGACTGGGCTTTGATCTGTTTTCAGTTAAAACATAAGAAAACAAAACCCAATCAAGTTTCAGAAATCATAAAAAAAAAAGGTCAAAATGGATGTGCTCTTGAGCGAATTATATTACATATTATGCTTAAATCTTACTCTAGGGAATGAATAAATCAATAAAACAAGAAACGATTGTCTTAAAATTGACAAATTTGCAGAATGTAGCTGTGCTTATCAATCCCAATTTAACATTCGTCATGTAAGTGCCTCGGGGTGTGTAAGTAATTGCAAGTCAACCTAAATTCGACCTAGCCTTAAATCTCAATACTGAACTGATTGTAGCAAGTCAATTGAAACCTCAGACGCAAAGTAAATCTTTGACACCATAAATCTTCCCCTTACCCAGGCTAAAGATGGAAACCATGAGTTACATCATCTTTGGCAGATGCTTTCTGGTTACACATACATCTCAAACAAGATGTTCTTCTCCAAAGGCTAAATGACACTTCAATCCAGACATACAGCTAGCGAACACAAGTTTAATAGACAAACAGAATCAAAAGATGAACTAGGTAGCAAAAGCAGAACAAATGGTCAATTGCTGTGCTAGTGTGATGTAATTTTGAAAAGAAGATTCCTGATAATAACAATAACAGCCATCTTGATTGCAAATTCAATAATGAAAAAGTGAAACTCGTATTTTGTTTGTTAAGTTGGAGACGAGCTACCCAGAGCAGAGGTCGTATTTGTTATCTAACAGACTAGCCTAACAAGATCTCATGTTGTTGTTGAATAGAATTGTATATGTACACATGGATCCGTAACACTAGTGGAAGTGCAAGGGTGAAATAGAGTTGTGTTGACGTATCATCATTATAGTTGTTGAATAAAAAATGAAGAAGGATATGACAGGGAATTGAAGAGAATACCTGACGGTAGTGAGACCGGTGTTACCGCATAAAGGGCAGTTGAATGGAGCAGGAGTGTCCCTGTAAATGGTCTGCTGGATTGGGATGCCCTTCGGATCTCCCACCACCGCGTTAGGAGGGACCACTCCCCTTTGGTATTCGTTTTCGCCGCCGTAATACACTGGCACTCCCACAACCACTTCTTCTTTTTTCTCCATCTTTATTCAAAACTTTATTTTCCATTACTTGCATAAATAGGAAAATTATTCCTAACACGCTTCTTTTCGATAGACCCAAATACCCCTGCACGCCAAACTGGAATTTTTACGCTAATACCGTTCCACTGCAACCTACTTATTCTCGGTCAAATGAAAATTCTAGAGAAAACATATTCTTATAATATAATATTAAGACTTGTTTTAATGGCAAAACATATAAAATGATGATAGTTATCCTCTTATTATTTCTTTTTTAAAAAATTATAATAAAAATCATCAGTTTCTTACGTTTTACAAATAATTATCTACCAAAGTTCAAAGAACCATTTATGACTAACACAGGATGATCTAGAATATTATTTTTCCAACGTTCAAGTCTGAAATTCGGAATTAACGCCTCCGCAAGTGTTTGTGTTTTTAGAAAACCATTTCCCACTTTGTTTAGTGTCTCCTTTTATTACTCATACCTTTAACGTCATCAATATTTTATGTTCTTATTTCTCATTGAGTTATGTTAGAAAGTAATTCATCGATGTCATTTATCTTGTCACTTGTTACAAAATTATTTTGTTCTTCAATTATACGATTGGAAATTAAAATTTAGGAGTTGTATATAGTTTTTTATTTTTAATTTTAAAATGAACACCTCAATATCTTTACTTTTTTTTTTTCTTAGAAGTTCATTAGTCTAATGGGTAGTGATTAGAATACTCTGGTTCTCACAAACAAAAATTCTTGTAAATGGTGGCAAAAATGTGATAAAGACAAAAATATAAAATATAAATAAATGTAAGGACTACAGTATAAAGTTTTATTTATTTTGTAACGTCTATTAAGAAAAGGATTAAATTAAAAAAATAGAAAAAAATTAAGAATACAAAACACATCACTTTTTTTTTTATTGAAACTAAAATAAAAAAACACTGATAGATGTACGACTACTTTTATATTGTAGCCAAAAATTATTATTTTTTGGACAAAAGTGGTTAGTCATGATTTGTTAATTTAATCTTGTTATCTTGTAATATTAAATACATATTCATTTTTTTGTTAAATTAATAAAAGTAAATACTATTTATGACAATAATCACTTTTTATCATTTTATATAATCTATTTTAAAAATTATTAAATTGAAATTTATTTATTTATACTAAAAGTTGTTTTCCTATTTTTTATTTTTTCAAAATTTTCCTTTCCAAACTATTCATTAAGAATCTTTAGATTTATTTAATTTTATTTTTGTAAGGAAAATAGGTTAACACCCAAAAAAGAAAAATAACTATAGAAGAGATTTCCAAAATCATAGAGTGCAGATGTCCCATGGATGTTTACTAGTGATTTTGATGATGTGTTCTGTAAGCAAAATAAAAAATAAAAAATAAAAAAGTGGTGCTGCAATCAGCCAAAGAAAATGCAAGGTGTTCTCTAATCTTCTAATAAGTATTGTTTAATTAATGGACTGAGATTTTATGAAATCTTTCTTTACTTGAAAGGGCCTAATCTTTTATAGGTATTAACACATCTTTGAAAAACTTAATAGAGCCTTTGGATTGATGATGAAAGGATAAGATTCTTTGAAACTTTTGTTGACGTTATCTTAGGTTAGATTAAATGATTATTGTCTTATTTTAGTTACAATTCATGGCCAACGTGATATCCTTTGTAATAATCCTTTTCATATGAAGAATATGTGGCCCACCCATTCCAACATTTTAGATTATATTCATACAAAATGGTATATTTAGGGCTCACTTCGTGATAATTTGGTTAAATTTAAAAACTCTTATAGCAAACAACCTAAACTTGATCACAATCAGCTTATGCAAAAAGTATCAAGACATGTCAAATTAGGAAAAAAACTATCTTTACATAGCTTAATGATATTTAAAAGAAATAAAGTGGTAACTCTAGAAACTTCATCAAGATTTAGATAAATTATTGTAAAATACTAGTTTTTTTTCTATAAAATTAGAGACTTAAGTGAATATCCTATAAATGAGAGTGAATGAAATACATGAGCAATATCCACTCTCCAAGCCACCAAAATGCTAGCAAAAAATCTTTTCCCTTGATAATTCAAAAACATCTAAAAACTAAGAAGTTGACACTAAGTTACATTTTATAACAATCATAAAAGGATGAGATTTACCAACATGTTATTTACAATATCTAAAAATATTGGGTTAGTCACACTACAAACATTCTTTTTACCAACATATTGTTTACAATATCTAAAAAAGATTGGGTTAGGCACAACACAAACATTCCACAAAAAAATATTATCATTTTTGCTACCCTCAATCAACATTGTATAGTGTCTACATAGATTCATTATTTCTTGGGTGCAGTTTGAACTCTGAAGCACAAAATTCATATCTTCATTTTATAAATTTGAACCTACTTTTTCATGATTGAATTGTCTTTGTCCATGTCATCTATAAAAAATCAAAGGTGAATTTAAGGGCCCAATAAAGTGAGGATTTATCCATGGATCTTGGTCAGTCCTTGGGTCAATTGTGTCCTCACCAAAAGACTTTAGTTGGAGCTCTTCAAAAATAGGCTCAATAGGAACAACCTTTTATGAAAATTAATCATTTTATCATTAATGACTATATTTGAGTTTATTATTTTGATAAAGATCTCACTTGAAAATGAAACCTTTGCACATTCTTACATATGTGTGCCAACATCTCTTGTGATTAATAAATCTAGATTTTGTTAGATTTTTAGTTAGTTTTCTAATAGCTTTTGAATAGAAAATTGTAGTTTAGAATAATAAAATCTCATAAGAAAATGATAATTGTTCAAATAGTTCAATTTTGTTTTTAATAACTTAATTTGTTTAGATTAAATAAAGTTCTTATCTAAATTTAGTAAGAAAATGATAATTGTTCAAATAGTTCAATTTTGTTTTTAATAACTCAATTTGTTTAGATTTAATAGAGTTCTTATGTAAATTTTGTTGTTCAATTAGTTTTGTAGAAAATTATACAAAACACATGAATTAGAAGCCTTAAGAGGTCAAATAGGTTGAGTGTAATCACTTTCAGGGCAAAAAGTAAGCATTCTAGAGATTTAGAAAAGTGAAGTATGTGAGCATAAGCACTTTGAAGGCTTTGAAGAGAGCATAACTTGTGCGTATTCACTTTACATGTGAAAAGTGTTCACTTTGAAAGATTTTAAGAGGGTATTTGGTATGCGTGATCACTCTTAGTGCTAAGAGTGAGCCTTCCAATGAACAATATATGTGAAGAGGACTGCATGTAAGTAGTTTTTGTGTTAAAAATGAGTGTTGTAAAGCTTGAAAAGGAGAATTGTCCTCACGTAAACACGTTTAGTATCAAAAGTGGTTATGCTAGAAGCGGAAAAAAGTTATAAATAACCTAAAACTCATATTTTAAAGGAGCTTTTCTCAATTTTTTTTCCACACTCTTAAAGAGTTAGAGGGAGAAAGAGAGAGAGGATTGAAGACATATTTTAAGGCTCAATTCTAGAAGAATCAAACTTGGGATTTGGATTCATGAAAATTTTCTATACATTCTATTCTACTATTTCTTTATCTCATTTTTCTACAATCATGTTTTGATTTCTTTTGTTAGAGATTGATGGATCCTATTTTGAAATTGTAAATTAATTGTGGATTTGAGTTTTAGTTTCTTGATTATATTAAACATTTAATTCTTTCCTTAATGCAATTCTTAGATTAGCTATTCAATTGAATTAAACTTAGAGATTTTACATCAATAGAAGTTGAGTGAACATCTAAATTTGGATTGAATGTTAAGATTAATAATATCTTAAGAATAAGCCTTCATTATCTTTTGATCTCTTATTTTCTCATACTTAATGCAATATTTGATTGATTCACACATAAGGAATTAGGGTAATTGATTAGATATTAGGATAATTGAGTCAATGAATTGAACTTTGATTAACCTAGTGAAATTGATCATCAATCAATTAATAAACGTAGGAATTCAGATCGTAATTAGTTTTACAATTGACAAATAGGTGAAATTAAAAACCCTAAACCCTAATTTCAATTGATTAAGTAATCTCCTTGTGAAACATTTTACTACATTCTTTCTAATTTTCTATACTTTTATGCTTTAGGTATCAATAATTCAAATCTTCTCATATTTTGATTATGCTTGAATAGGTTTTAATCTTGTGAATTGGTAGTTGAATATGTCAATCCTTGTGAATGATACTTGGAACTCACAATTTTAAAATTTATTATTTACTACAATTACCTATTACACTTGCTAGATAGACTCCAAAGTGAATAGTGATCTTCACAACTTGTAGAATGAAATTCATGCACCCTTCTAGGAAATTTTTCCGTCTTCATACTCTGATTGTTTATTTGTGTCTTACTCGTATATTTTTTTCGTTTATCTTTTCTTTTGACAATAATACTTAGTGTGTTAGTGTTAATAAGTCCCTCATAATGAGTGGGAGCATCATCTTAAGTGGTACCTTCCAAATCAACCTAATTGTTTTGCTTATGTAGGATCACAAACCTCAATCCCTTACCTTGAGCACATTAAGCCACATCATCCCCTATTATACCTTAAACCTGACCCTAATTATTGCAACATTGTTTCATTGGGCTTTCTTTGATGGCATTATTGCCGTATTACCATCTATGAATCTAGCTTAGGACAATAATCTAGTTCTTTGACCACTCATTTCATGGCTTTCTTTCCTTTATCATTTCATTGATTTCTACTAATTGTGGCAGCTTCATCCATACAAGATTTTATGGATACCAAAATCTACCACATATTAGACGAAGCATATGTAGCCCTTTATGTTCCACTTTATGAATTTACTCATGTAATTCAAAAATGGCAAGTAAATGTTTAGTTAAATCTACCTATATGCATGACATGCATATTACCTTCTGTTATTACATAATATTCTTATAAATTTGAATAATCTTGCCAATTCTGTTACCTATAAACTCCAATACTTTAAATTTTAGTATCCAATGGACAAACCTTCAAATCGCACCCAATTAGTAGTGGTATGAAATTACGAGTTTATTTCCTTACCACTAAATAATGGTCATAGATAAGTCAAGGCCCCTCAATTAGAGTAGTCATTGGATCATCTTTACTACAAAACTTGACCAAATAATAATCATGGCCAAGTTCAATTGATGATATTATGCCTTTTTGTACCCACAACAACTTCAAACGTGTTTGATAATTACTCCACCATTTGAAGGTTTGCATATGTTCTTCTCTCACTTTATCAAAAAAGAAGGAAAGACAAATCCTAACATCTCACTACCTTTTCCACAATACTGATTTTAGAAATCTTTAACACTTTAAATTTAACCTTCTTTGTATCACCAACACCGTCTAAATCATCATACTTTGAAAGGCTCTCCTTAGAATCCTTAAGGTAATCATCAACACTATCTTTTGTTTGTATATGAATGCCTTATCACCATCACCTTATAGGAGTATCTAGGAGCCTTATCCTTTTTGTGATCCTCTTTTTGAATATTCTCATGAGAAATAGGAAGAGGTGAATCTAGTGAGAAGGGCATATCACCCACCTTGACCTTCGTACTCTAGCAAACTGGTCTTTTTCTTGCATAGATAAATCATTTTTAGACATATAAGGATGGAAACTTGTCAAATTTGTAACGCCCCGAATATTGTAATATTAATTATTGTTATTTATATAAATCTAAATGCATATGTATGTGTGTATAAGTGTAAATGAATGTTGTAAATTTGTATTGAATGCGTAATAATAGTGTTCTTCTGTGTAATGAGTATATATATATATATATATACATATATATATATATATATATATATATATATATGTATATGTGGATGTATGATTGATTGGATGAGACTGGTTGGGTTGAAAATGGGCTAAGCGCCTAAGTGCAAGATATAATACTGGGCTGTCCTTGCTGTAGCAACAGAGCGACAGTTTGGGATGTATTTCTGGGTGCAGTCTCGCTGTAGCGAGATTTTGTAGAAATCATGGTGCAATTTTATCTGAGATTTTCGCTGTGGTGACAGAGAGCGTCGCTGTAACGAGAGTGTCGCGATCTGAGAGGTTTTAAAAGGGAGTTTAGGGTTTGAGAAGTTATTTCTCAAAATCCCTTCGAATCCCTCGACCCATAACCTTTTTCTACCGATTACATTGCCTCCAAAGTCGTTCCGGAGCTTGATTAAAGGTTGGATCCTCGTGGAGAACGCTTGGAGGTGAATTTTAATGATTAGGGTTTTTGTTTTCATTCCCTTTCTCTATTTTTGCGGTTTCCCTGAGTTCTCATGGAGTTTTTCTATGTGTTTAGGATGAAATTCGTGAAGTGAAACATTTTTTAGTGGATTTAGTGTGTGGGTCTTCAATCCAAGGTAAAGAGGGACTTTACCCTACTCTTTTTATGTGTAATTGATTGAATATGGAGTTGTGGTTGTGTTAGAAGGTAGAAAACATGTAGAGAATGAAAGTTGATTGAGGAATGTGATGAGAGCCATATGTCGTGGGATGTGAATATTGTGTGTGTTTACCCAAAATGGATGAATGTGAATTGTATGCTAGATGTTGCATGATAGGATGAATATTGTGAACAAATGTGGGCTCGAGAACCGTGTAATATAAATGAATATTGGCGATGTGCCGTGTAATGTGAAATGGATGTGGGCATAGTGCCATGTATTTAAATGCAATGAGGGTTGTGAGTTGTGTGTAAGCATGCTCATTACATGCGTGAATGGAATATGTGTGAATGAGCGTATTAGCACCATTGTAATGTGTTGTGAATGGTTTAGCGATACATTGGAGGTGTGGAAGATAAAGATGGTAGAAATACCTTGGGGAAGAGGGAGTGATGGTGACACCGACTGTGGAACGGGTGCACCACAGACCACACACTCTCTTCTTAAATATTGAAGTTGTCTAATTTTTTTTAATAATCTTTAAAATATTAATTTTCTCTATTAAAATAACAATTCTTATTTCATATTAGCTTAGGATTTTAGAGGTACTTTATTACTAATAATGTGCAATAAAAATAAAATTAACTAGATATATATTGATAGTTAACTATACTAATTTTTAAATAAAATATACATCAATTTATATCTCAATTAATAATTTACAAATGGTAATATATAAATTTATTATTTCTTTTACATCAGTTAATTATAAAAAATTAAAATCCACAAATATGGCCTAACAACATTTTAATTAGCTAAATAAACATCATTAAGTGAACTTAATGTTCTAAAATATTTTGCTTATACACGCAAGTATAATATTGTAAAGTCACTTTTATTTTTTGATCTATCATCACTCTTTTTTATATATATATATTGCTTATTTTGCACTCCTTTATATCACATTTTAATATGTATAATAAGACAATTTAGAATTACATAAAATAAATTAATAGCACAAAAATTGTAAGTAAAATTGTTAATAAACAAAATGTGTGACACACTTTACATAAATTTTATTGTAAGAACATGAAAGAAATAAAAGAAATGAAAGATAGAATAGTTTAATCAATCTAAAAACCATTTTTGTTATTAAAAAAATGACTTTTTTTTTTACACAACACCCTTGGAAACCTTATTAAGTCAAGCACATATGATTGAAAGTTTTAGTAGTGATTAAATATATTTTAACTTACAATTAACCATACGTGAAAAATTAGACATACTTATATCATAGCAGTTAAAATGAATAAGCAAAGATTATCCATAAAATATTCCAAAGTAGTTTATGTAGCAAATATATGTGAAGATGAAAATCATTAAAAAAAATATATTTCTTTTAAAAATCAAAACACTAATACAAGAATACTCTTAATAAAAAAAAAACCAATGATTTTTGCAAAGAGCAAAGTCCATCATTCAAATTCAAATGATGAAACTAATTGCAAACTCTATTGATAAAATGAGAACAAAAAATAGAAATACTCTTTTATTCTTCTAGAACATCCAATAGTTTCTTTAATAAAATAAAGTGGAAATAAGTAATTTGTATGTACTTAACACTTAAGAAGTGTTTATAATTAATGTAATAAGCAATGCTATGATGTAAAGAAGAATTAACAAAGCAACTATACTCATAATTTTTAAAATTCTCGTATATCATGTATGACAATATAAGCAAGATTTAAATAAAAGCAAAAGAAAAATTACGAGAAAATTAATAATTACCAAAATGTAGAGTTAAAGATCAACAAATTCAAACAACTGCACAGCAAGAATCCCTCCTTAACTAAGGCTTACACTCTTGGAAAGTTACTAATTTTATATATTAGAAAACTAAAGATAATTTTTTTTTATTTCCTTAAAAACCTACAATAAAACCTCATAAAACTATAATAAAAGAAATCACTGCCAACAACATACTTAACATTCCTAAAGACAGAGTCTATGTATCTCTATGATCATGAGAGCTGTGTTTGTCTCACCTATCTTGTGCTCATGAGTGGAAAAGGCATCTCTATTTTGCAAAACTATCACAATCAATATATGTATCAATATTCTTCAGTAATGCAAATGGGCATAAAATAATCCACACCTCAAGTTCTTCAACAACCCGCAAAGCAAGGAAGAACAATATTGAACTAAAAATAGACATAAGTGAGATAACAAGAGGAACAGAGCAAAGGGAATGGAGGAAAGCAAATAATAAGGGAGAAAAGAAAGGATGGAGATCGATCGTTAGTCTCGTTTAGGAAGAGATTAAAAATTCTCCCCTAAATCTATTCTTTATTTTCTTTAGGAACACGAGTACCCATTAATATATTCAAATCAGTTTCTTATCTCTCTTCTCATTTTCAGGCATCACTGTAAATAATAAAAATGTAACAAAAATTACACTATTAATGTATTTTAATTAAATTCTAATATTGAATCATTGATGAATTTAAGGGTTATTGTTATGTTCAATCATACATATTTATGTTAAAAAGAGAATGAATTATATATTTTTCATTAAATATAATTATTGAGTCTTATAATAAATCATGGTAAGTCTTTAATTAATAAAATTATATTTTTTCCTTACCATAATTTATTTTATTTCGTTACTCGACTATCGGAAAACATTCCTATTCAATAATAATGTTCCTCAAATTTATGGTATTTTAAATAAAGTGTTACCGAGTGATGCTCAGAGCTTTACATTATGCAAAAAAGGAGGTAGTGTTGTATTTTATTGCGCTAGGGAGGAAATTTTGAATGTAACATTTGAGTACGAGACAAATACAGTAAATAATTTGTGAAGTAAGAAAGATCTTAAAGAAGTTGTTTTGCAATTGTTAAAAAAAGAATATCAATTAGTGCCTGAGCAAGACAAATTTGTTAATAAAATTTTAAGAATATTAATTAAGAAATAATAAAAATATAACATGATGATTATATTTGTTGTTTTATATTTAAAATATTTATAGCTAATAGTTTTTAATAATGAGAGTCGAAAACATATAAAAGAGTAAAAAGTAAAAAGAGAAGGGAATGGATGATCGAGGATTGGGGTGAGAGAGAAATAAGAGTGGGGGCATTACAGAGGCATTGCTGTCAGATGACCCGCAATAGTTCAGAACAGATTCCACAAACAGAATAAGTGCAGACGGATGTGCATTGGGCCTCCCCGCTACGCATTAGCATTTTGTGACTCATCGGACGGCCCCAACCCTCCCAAATTTCAATCCTCAACCTTTCCTTTCTCTTCTTTTCCTTTTAACAATAGTTTTCTTAAATCTATTGCTGAGCCCGGGTTGAGTCATGAGTGCTGTCACTGCTGTGCCATCTCGTGAGTGATGTTTCAATTCAAATTACTTTATCAATTAAGATGCGCCTTTACACAAATATTCTTTTTTATTTTTTCCCTCCTATCTAATTGTCCCATGTATTTTCTCTCTCAGTCACTCTCCATTTCTCGTGTTGTGAGTTTCTCAAGTTTACCTATTAGTTGCCACCAGCCACAGCAGCAGCAGCCCCGATACATTCGGCCATGCTGGTGTCCGTTTCTGTGCGTCCCACTCTTCTACTTTCTTATTCTCACACCCCCAAAATTCTCTCTCTAACACATCTCTGCACCTCATTTCCATTCTACATATTATTAGATATGATTGATTTTCAGTATTAAATTTTATTATTTTTCCAATAAATACCATATACAACAGTATTTTACCATTATGTAGTCGAACCCTAATATTAGAGAAAATACATTCACACTTTTTCTTAACTTCTTATAACTAAGAGAAAATAAAATACTAAATAATTTGATAAAGAAAAATAAAAAATATCAATCTGTAAATAGGGGATACAAAATCATGATTAAAAACACCCTGTTATTATTACCCATACAATCAACCTTAGGAATCTTCAAAATTACACGGACTTTTATCGTAATGATTTTATCATTATTTAGTATTTATTTTAATTTTTAAAAATCTTGAATTAATATTTATTTGCAAAACTTTTTTTTTCAGTTTTTAAAATATTACCTTCAATTGATTTAATTTGTAGTAATTTTTAATCTTAAATATTAACTACTTATATCTGAAATTAATTTTTTAAATGTATTCTTATTTTCTAAATATATGTCGCATATTATTTTTTCTTTCTTATTTAATTTGAAAAACACCTTTACATTATTAAGGATACTTGAATTTGCGGGATGATTATCAGTTTACGTTAGGAAGTTAAATCTAATGTTAGAACTGGTTTGATTTAGTTTTGATTTTTAATTTTTAAAAATTATATTTTAAAAAAATTCTATAAAACTGTTTTTAAGAAAAAAAATGAAAAAAACTGTTTGTTAGTTTAATTTTCAAAATTGTTTTTAATTATTAAAAAATGAAAAAATAAAATCCAAAACATCTTGAGAGCTGTTTTGTTTTCTAATTTAAAAAACTGAAAATAAAAATTATTTTTTAAAAATTGAAGTTGACAAAAAAAAAGTTCTATTTTCTTCCTTGTTTTAATATAAGTTTAATTATACTTTGATGTACAAAAAAGTAATTTTTTGAGAGTTATTTTTTATCTAGATTAATTCATTTTAATCTTCAAATGTTATAAAAATTACGTGTTTTTCCTAGAGGTATAGAAATTTTAAAAAAAATTATGTATAAAAAATAAATAAAAATTTTAAAAATGTCAAAATCACAAATATTACTAGGTGTAAGTATTTTTCTGTTCAAGGAATAAAGAACAACAATAAAGACGAGAAACGGTTTAAAGAAAGTGCTGGCATTCTTTTCGGTAATTGCGATTCTACCTCTACCTTTTTATTTTTTATTCTTGGATATCTCAATGTTTCTCAATCCCCTAAACTCTCACAAACAAATGTTTTTTTCTTTTCTTTTCTTTTCCCAATCAGATCTAGTTTAGTTATATACAAAAATATTAATACAATATAACACTCTTATTTTTATAATAGAAATATAATGTCGTCAATTTTAATTACATCAAATTTCAGTCTTTAAATAATTTTTTATTTTAAAATATAACATTTTAAAAATGCTACAGTGCATCAACTAATAAGATAAATAACTTAAAATAAATAAGTTATTACTATTATAAAAAATATTAACATTATTTTATAAGATTGAAATTAAATATATAAAACGATAAATTTTTATTTAAAATGTAAGTGTTTATTAAATTGTAATGTAATAAATATTTAAAAAAAAACTTTTAAATATTTAAAATCGATGTGAACAAAATCGTTATAAAAATGAGATATTTTTTTAAAAAAAAATTAAAAGTTTATTTATTTTTGTTTTTATTTTTAATTTTTAAAAATTATATTTTAAAAAACTGTTTTAAGAAGAAAATGAAAATAAAATTTATATTAACAAAATGAATTTGACTTTTTTTACTTTTAAAAAGAAAAAACTGCTTTTAAAAACAGAAAACAAAAATCTCTAAATATTCATTTAAATGTACATGTTTTTATTTTCTTTCCAGATAAAAAGTGAGCATTCTTTATTAAAAAAAGAGAGTTAATAAATTGCATAAAATAAGTATATACAATTAAAAGTAATATTTTAATAATTTTTATTATGCAAATTGGAATTTGTTGCTGTAATAAGCAAATTAGTGGTGCAAGTTACAACAATGTTTTCATTATTTCGATATCTGTTGAAAAATTATGAACTTCTTTGTTTTAAAATTGAGAATTTAAAATGTTAAACATAATGAAAAAATATATATTTAAATTAATTTTAATAAATAAATTTATATTAAAATATGTATTTCTATTAAATCGTATTGAAAGACGGTAGAATTAATTTTGTTAACTCCAAAACATATGGAGTGAAGATTATGGAGTAAAATTGTTAGTTCAATAAGTAAACATTTATAATGTTATTGTAGGTTATTTAATTTGTGAAGTAAATGTGTGGAACGCAAAGGCTCCTGGAAAAGCGCGTGAAGTTTGCAGCCAAAGCAGAGAAGCGAGACAAAATGCAACCCACAGTGGTTCCCTGGAGCTGACAGCTGCTACCCCACCCCGTTAACATGAGCTTTCCACACGCGCAAATGGGGGGCGTGTCCATCTATCAATATCTACCCTTAAATCAACAACAATGCCAATATTCCCCTCCCTCCCTAGCCTGCTAGTTTCGTTCTCATATCTATTGCTTGCAAAATCTCTCTCTGGGTTAGGTGTTTATTGTTAGTACAACTACTTTAGTGAAGCTGTTCATTCGATTTTGCTCTCGGTCGCAGGTAATAACGGCGTATCTTGTTATCCTATCAGATATAACAAATTTACATGCCTTGTGGTTTTCATTAATTGCTGTTGGCAACAATGACAGCTCCGAATATGGAGGCGATCACTGCTTCCTTAGAGAGGTCTCTTCAAAACTGTTCCTTAAACAACAACAACGACCATCAGAGCAGGCGGGAAGACGGCTCAGCCACAGATGCAGGCATAGGAATCTCATCCACCTCAGATGATGTCCCGGATAATAATCATATCTCCAACTCCGACACCACTTTAGAGCTCAACTCCCACATCTCACTCCCTTATCATTGGGAACAATGCTTAGATTTAAAGGTTCATTCTTCTTCTCCTTTTCTCTTCCCCCCTCCCCTTTTATTATTCAAATGTACAACTTTTCCTTATTGTTTGCTCTTCTCTTCTAAAATAAAATAAAAAATTATACACACCGTGCATGAAACTGGATCTTGGGTCTCCCTCTTTTCTTGCCTGTGTTGTTGTGTAGCCAATGCCTTTCTTTCCAAGAATGACAACAATGCACATGCTAAGACGACAACCCTAGAAAAAGGATTTTGCTTTTCATTTTCCCTTTCCTCTATTATGGAAGGGGCAACTTTTTTTTTGGCTTAGAACATCCTGAAGATCATGGATAGCATGGTTTCCGTTCAGTTATTTGGGAAGAGGGGAAAAAGTGGAAATTTAATTTGTAAATAAAAGATACATTCTACTCGTACCGAAAGAGAAGGGGAGGAAGAAGTACGGTTTTCCTTTAATTTATCTGTTTGTTCATATTCTGTAATTCTGATCCAGGCAAGACGGGTGTGTTAATTTTTCGTTTTCAATGTCCTTGAATTTGTTATTCGGTGAAAAAGATAATGTTTTGAAGTGAGTGTGAATGAATTATTGATTACTTAACATAACAGACGGGGGAAATTTATTACATAAACTGGAGGAACGGGATGAAAGCAAAAGAGGATCCCAGAAGGGCAACAGAATATAGTGTAAGTAGGGATTATGAATCTGAAGAAGAGAGCTGGTACGACAGCGAAGAGTCCTCATCGGAGTCATGCCCTTCATCTAAAGAGCACTATCAGGGTCAGATAGAGAAACAAAATGTTCTGGTGGTGGCTGGGTGCAAGGGCTGTCTCATGTATTTCATGGTGCCCAAACAGGTTGAAGACTGCCCAAAATGTAATGGTCAACTCCTCCACTTTGATCGATCCGAAAATGGCTCTCCATGATTCCCATTTCTCTTTTCTCCATTCCACCCTTCCTTCACCTTGTTTTTCTTTTTCTTTTTACTCTTTTTGTTCCGTTTTTCTGCGAGTGTGAACTTATACTTCTCTCTTTTTGTTTATTATTATTACCACGAAAATTTTCATCTTTTCAACTAAGAGACCCTTCTTCGTGTTTGGATTTTCAGAATAGGTTTTTATTTATTCTTTATTAAGTTACTGTTATTAATTTAACATTTAGTGGTTTTTTCTCGGTCCTAAATAAATAAAATGACATATATTCGGTCAAGTTCTACAGTGCTGGCAGTAAGGTCAGTTTTAGAAGAACGAAAGAATAATATTTGTAATGATTGCGACGTGTAGCGTTCGTGCCTTTTCATATATTATTTTAAAATAAAATTAAATCAATGTATTGTCTCTTCTTGTTTTTGTGTTTTACCGTTTAGGTCTAATTAAAATCATGCTTAGATTATTTTATTTTTTAAACATATGGATGGCTTTGTCTTTTTCTTCTTTCTCTCTTTCACCTTTAGTCAAACTCATATATATATATATAAAATATTATAAATATTAATTATAAAATTATATATTTATAAATATTTAATTAATTTAAAATTTGATATACATACTTAACATATGATATTATTCAATGGTCAAATTAATAAAATTTAATATTTATAAATAGTTATTGAAAAATAGTTACTCTTAGATCCTAATAATAATAAGTTTTTGTTAAAACATAAATTATTTATTACATTAGAGATATAAAATATGATAAATATTAATTTTTAATAAAATATTATTAATAATTATTATTTAAATTCAACCCTACAATGAAAGTTAACAAAATAAAAAACAAATTAGAAATCTTTTTTCTTTTCGATCTAAAAGGTATTATATCGGAAAACCAAGATTATTCGGCTGAAAAACAAGCTGACGTGTAAATCTGATTGTTCTTTAGGCATTTTAATCCTAATGCTTCTCTTGCAACAAAAGATGAAAATTGTCTTGGAATACCTGTTGCCAGTAACACACAAGAGAAGGAATTCATGTGATGATTCGAGCATGCGTGGGTTCATCATGAAAGTAATATCAGCATGTTTTCCCCGGAGACACACACATTACAATTATCTATTGAACTATTGTCTATTTAATAAAATATATGTACTTATATTATATGTTCATAGGTATGCATAATTTTTTATTTGTATGATTTTTTATATGTTTAATTTATTTAAAAAGAATTTTCAATTTAATAGTTGAATTATAAAATTTAATATTTATAAAAGGTTCTAGAGTAATTTTAAAAAAGTTGGCTGGGAAGTAACTTGATATTATTTATTATTATTAATCTTGAAAATTGAGTTTAATAAAATGGGTAAAAGAGAAATTATTTTAAGATAATAAAGGTGGAGTCTGAACCAAGGCAAAGTTGATGTAATCTGACCGAAGAAAACTATTTTTTATATTTATCATATTTCTTAATTTGAATGTTAAAAATATTCTGATTTTATATTGAAGAACTTAATTTAATGGCTTATAATTTATAACTAGATGATGAATTTCTTATTCTATTTTAGTTTATTTATTGATGTAGAAAATAGAACAAGACTAAAGATTATTTTTCTTATTAATACTTTTCATAGGAGATCTTTAACTTCTTTTTAACAAATTTGAAGCAATTCTTTATTCATTTGAATTGGCCTAATTTTGGTAAAAATTTATTTTTTCTTACAATTCTTTTTATAAGAGAAATTAACTATATATATTTTTTTTGTTGTCTATAGCCACATGGGAAATTTAAAAAAATAAATGATTGAATATGATTTAGTAAAATTTTTATGTTAATTTGGGTTGTTGGTTCTTTCAATTGAGTTTGAAAAATCTTCTTTAAGATAATCAATTTGGTAAGTTTATTTTGAAGAAGATTAAGGTGTTTGGTAATTGATTTTTATAAATTTAAAGATAATTTCTTTACTTTATTTATTATGTGATTATCCCATCATCATAAATTTTTAAGGAGAATTGTTGTTTGATAAAAGGTGTTTTTAAAATAACATCATTTTATATGTTTTACCAATAAAAATTGAATGTTTCGTTTTGAACTCTAAGACTTAGTCATGATGTTTAATTTTAATGAAAAGCTCGAAGTTAAAAGATATAGCTTCATGGGAAAGCTCTTTTCTAGGACTTTAGTAGTGTGATGTCAGATCTTGATGAAAATGTAGCCTAGAACTGAGAGATATTACCTTTGCAATTTGTGTCTACAACGACTACACCCATCTAGATTTTTGGCGTCTGTAACCTATGTGCACTGTTTTTATGATATCTTGAGTCACAAGTTGAGTTTTGAAGTGATTGCTACTTCATTAAAAAGCTCTTTTCCAAGGGTTTAGTCTAATGTCTGATCTTGCAAAAAGCAGATCTTTGAGCCATAATAAATTGCCTTCATAATTTTTCTGTAGTGACTGCATTCGTATAGACTCTTGCTTTATTTTGAAGCTCTTTTTTGGGTCTTCAGTATGATGTTTAATGTTGCAAAAAATAGAGTTGGAGTTGAAAGATATTACATTTGCAATTTGATATAAATTTATAATTTATATTCACATGCATGGCCCTTGTTTAAGAGATATTTTGTATTGATTTATATATTAATTATGTATTTTAGCACGAGAAGATCACAATTGGATTCTAAAAGTATTTTGGGCCCAAAATAGATGGAAAGTAGAGCCATGCTGTAACAAGCACGTCCTTGTTTCTAGCACATGAGTACTTTGTAGCCATATGCATGACCATGTTTATGAGCTTATATGACCGTAATTTTTAGCGGGTGATCTAAGTCTAAAGTATTTTTAGGGTTTTGGAATCCTATTTATAGAAGAATGAAGGTTGCAACTTAGGAATCTTGGTTGAGTTGACCTTTGACGACTTTGGGAGCTTAGAAGCCCATCTTAGGAACAATAACTCTTCTCATCTCTTCTTTAATGAGATCTCCTTTAGTTTGCGTTTACTTTTCAAATGATTATAGATTTGTTTGCTATTATTTCTATATCCTATTTCATTGTGTCTATCTAAATCCATAGATAGGGTTGTGATGGATCCTTTACATGATTTAATGTTATCTTTATGCTTAAGAACAAGTTCAGTTCCTTTTATTGATTAGTTTTTATCTGATTATGGTATATTTTTATGTTTGGAATTGATAACTCTCAACATGCCATAATTAATTATATTATAGGCAACCGTACCACATATAGTTAATGAATCTATATGGTAATGTGATAAAGAATTAAGTAGACTAAACTTAGTTCTTCTTTTTCAATCATTATTAAATTAACAAACTCAAACTCTTTATATTTTCTCTTTGATAAATCTACATTTTACTACATTTTTATCTTAGTTTTTAGTAGTAAATAAGTAGTTAAATAATCAATAAATCAGAAAATACCATAAAAATTGCATTTATATTCAAAGTTATATAAATAGTTTAGAGTTTTAGATTTTATCTCAATTCTGGAATAATTATGCTAAAAAGGTTAATTTTGTGCAGAAGTTTGAGTTGGAGATTTTGAAGTTAAGACCCAAATAAAGAAAGTGGAAGAATTGGGCTTAAAAAGTGAAGAATTAATTCATATATGCTGGGCATTAAAACTTTGAGTGCGTAAAGTGATAACTCTTAAGGTTTTCAGAAGTGTGGAAGTTCAAAGTGAACACTTTAAGTGTTCAAAGTAAACACTTTGGAGAAGAAAATCCATGAGGAGCCTGCACGTTACAACTTCTGGTGCTTAAAGTGAACACTCCAGCAGCGAAAATCCATGAAGAGTTTGCGCGTTACAACTCTAGGTGTTTGAAGTTATAACACACAAGGCAAAATCTCAGAAAAGGCTTGCGTGTTAACATTTTATGCACTCAAAGTGTTAACGCGCAGACACAATCCAGATAAAAGGTTTACGCGTTAATGCTCTATGCGCTTAAAGTGTTAACGCGCAACATCAGACATGGAAAAAATTACTCTCAAGTGACAACTTTGAGCGTTTAAAGTTCTCACTTCAGCCTTAAAAGCTTCTAGAAAACCTTATATGTTACAACTTTAAGTGAATAAAGTGTCAATATAGAGAGTGGCGAAAAAATTATAAAAAAGTGGTTGACAGTTCAGATTAGGAATCTTGTCATTTTTTTTATTTCCATTCATTTTAACTTCTTAGGAGAGTTAGAGAGAGAGAGAGAGAGAGATTAGAAGACTTTTAGGCTTCAATCCTTGAGGAATCAAGTTGATGATTGGATTTTTGAAGATATTCTTCTTCTACTGGTCTTTTTCTTCTTTTTGTCTTTTCCTTCTCTATTTGTAATGTTGTTTTAAACCTTTTTTGTTAGGGATTTATGGATCTAGATTTGATATTGTAATTTAATTGTAGATCTAACCTTGAGATTTTAATTGATTTAAGCAATTGATTCCATTTTTAATGCAATTGTTGGATTAATCATTCAATTGAATTGAACTTAGAGAAATTTTTATCAATAAAAATTGAGTTAATTTCTCAGATCTGAATCATATGCCAAGGTTAATGATATCTTAGGGATAAGTATTTATAACCTTGTAATCCTATAATTTCTAAGGATTAATGCAATATTTAATTGAATTACACCTAAGGAATTATGGTAATTTAGTTATATATTAGGATTAATGAGGCAATGAATTGTTGTTTGATTAAATAAGTGAAATTGATTATCAATCAATTAAAATTCTTAAGAGTCCAGAACATGATTAGATTGCAATTGAAAATATGGTGAAGTAATTCCTAACTATTCTCCACATAACATTTTAACAAAAATTCATAACTCTGTTTTACAACACTTTAATAACTTTCTATTGTTGTTGTTTCTTACCTTTACATGTTACAAACCTTCCAAATCAATTGTATGGCTTAACTAATTGTCAAATTATGAAGTGATAGTTGATAATTAAGATCCTTGAGGACGTTACTTGGGACTCAAAACTAAATTCCAAATTTTATTACTTGCTACAACTACCAGTACACTTGCTAGTTAATTTACTTTAATGCACTCATTGCGAAGGTACAAGTTTTTGGCGCCACTGCTAGGAATTTTTATATTTTCAATATCTTTACTAGTAAGGAGACAAATAGATTGAGCTTTTATTTTCTGTTTTTCTTATAATTCTGTTTTTATCGACTTGAAATTCATATTGCTTTGTGATAGTTTTCTGTACACCTTAATTTTTAAGTTTTGCAAAATCTTTGTAATATTGCATTGTGTGTTTAGTATATATGTTTACATACTAGTTTACTTTTTTAATTTCTTTTAGAATATTTTGTTATTAAAATTTTTCATTCAACTGTCTAATATTTTGATCATTTTCAAGTTGCTTTTGTACTTGTTTAGTTTTCTTTGTGTTTTATGTGAGGGAAAAATAAAAATAAATCTACTCTTGGGTTTGATTCAAATATTGACAGAACCTTGAGAAGGTTGAGAAATGAATTAAGATCAGAGAATTCAACAAGTAAAGAGCAAGAATTTGAATCTATACATTCTCCACCTAAATTCGAAGAATTTTAAATTCCTTCTCCTATACCACCAACACCTCAAGAATTCATGATGACTGAACAAAATAGGATAAGAATTCATGATTAATTGATGAAAATTGTGATATTTTGTGTAGACCATGTTCTCATAACACAACATTGAAGCAAATGAATTTTGACACTTGCACAAGCTGCCATGAAAATGGATGAATTTTGTAGCTCTTATTTTATGAGTTTAGCTTCACTATCACTGAAAATTTCCAGAAACACAAAATTTAGTAGATTAGATCATGAACTGATTTCTGTGAGTAGATTGCATTTGATTGCATTCTAATTTTCTTTAATTTCATAAGTTATTTTTCCCATTCTCAGAGAATCGTTACACTTGTAACTAAGTAACTAAGTCCATAGCTAGGACTATGGTAACTACTGTTTATGAATTTGTGGGGTTTTAATTTTTAAATTTAAATTTGATTTCCATTTATGATTAGATTTTACGCTATTGCGCTTTCCTCTTAATCCTAATTAATTATATCATTGGACGACAGTACATCGGTTAATTAATAGATCTATAGGGTAAAATGAGACAAAAGATTAGGTGGACCAAACCAATCTTTCTGTTCTAATCGTTATTAAATTAATAAGTTTATAGGTTTCTTAAGCTTTCTCAAATTGACGTCTTGTATGACCATTAGGAATGTTAATTTAGAGAAAAGAATATTAATATTGTATGATCATTGGGTATTAATAGTATTTGTATGAATGATTAGTAATCGCAAGGAAATCAGATTTAGAGTTAAACCAAAAAACAACATAAAGGATTGAATGAGAAAACTTATATGTCCTAGGTTCCTTTCCAATAAGTTTAAACAAGATGTGCATTATATCCCTTGCTCTTAGTTTTATAATTAATTTTATAAATTCTTGTTTTAATTAATCTCGTATCTTTGAAGCTCAAACAATTAAGTTAGGAAATTCTTAGTAATTGGAAATCAATCTTTGTGGGATGATATTTTGGGAACTTAATTTAAGAGCTATTTATTACTTCTCGATGGGTATACTTGCCCTCCGAACAAGTCTCTAGAACTTACTTTTTTTCTTGAATGAATATGTAATTTACAGATCTCACATATATGATGTAGGCCTTCTTTGATTTTGCTTAGTTAGCTTAAATGAACCTCTCTTTATGTTTGAGAATCCTAGTTCACCCCTTTGAGCCATTAAGCCTTTCTTTGAAAAACCTCAACATAAGCCTTGCTGAAAAACCATGAAACCTATCCAAAATAGAAAGAGGCAGTTTGAGTTTAATCAAAGATAAATTTTAAAACTAAGTTTTGGGTGGCATCTTGTTTTGTATTGCTTGAGGACAAACAAAATTCTATGTTTGGGGTGGGCAGCATAGGAAAGCCATCTGAGTTGTTTGAAAAGAAAAAAGTAAAGCAATGTGTTGAAAAGGAGGAAAAAAAAATGTGAAAAACAGAAAAGAATTGAGAGATAATTTTCTGCATAATTGATGCGGTAATAGTTTCTTAAATGCTGTAAAAATTCTATAAATTTCGTGCAGATTTGAATTAATGAAAAAGATAACGCAATCTCAATTTAAGTTTTGACATTCATCTACTTGTATTGCATCTTTTTTGTTTGGAATTAACCACATTGTTTCCCTAATTGATTTGTTACTTACGTGTCCTTCAACCTCATTTTCACCTGTAAAAGCCCTCGTGATATGTGATTTGTTGTATATTTGCAGAGGAGATTGAGAATATAGGCAAGCCTATGCTAGAGTGTGGTAAAAAATGATTTCAAGAGCAAACACTGAGCCTAAACACTATTGAGTAATGAGGGAAACATTGCCTGTGAGCTTTGATCATGTTTTTCAATATTGCTCACATGAAACTTTGCCGAATTACTTGAACTCATATGACAAGTTTTGATAGTAATGTGATTAATTTAGTGTGATTGTCATGATGATTGAATAAATAAAGAGCTTGACTGAATTAAAAGATCAGAAAACATAGAATTAAAAAATAGAAAACTTTGAAATATTCAGTTTTGTTGCTTGATTTTAATTAGTGGATACATCTTTCCTCTTTTATGTGTTTTGGTTTGCTTGAGGACAAGCAAAATTTTAAGTTGAGGGTGGTGATAAATCCACATTTTACTACATTTTTAGTTAGTTTTTAGTAGTAAGTAAGTAGTTAAATAATCAATAAATCTGAAAATACCATAAAAATTACATTTATATTCATAGTTATATAAATAGTTTAGAGTTTTAGATTTTATCTCAATTCTGGAATAATTCTGTTAAAAAGATTAATTTTGTGCAAAACTTTGAGTTAGAGATTTTGAAGTTGAGACCCAAATGAAGAAAATGGAAGAATTGGAATTAAAAAGTGAAGAATTAATTGATATATGATATTGAACAAGTGAATTGAAATTAAAGGTTGAGACAATATAAGAAGAGTAAAGTAAACATTTCTTTGATTTGAAAAGCATTTTTACAATATTAAATAATATAAAGTGCATAGAAAAAGTACATAGATATCTAATTGCACAATTATAAGAAACCACTACAAAGAGTGAATGCAGCTCTACCTTTGCTTCATTGGTAGTCTTGCATTATGAACTGAAATCCATTGTGTAGCAGAAACCTCAAAACGAACCTTCTTTTTGGGCTGTGAATCATCCTTTTCCTCAATGTTCAATCTACCCCTCTTTTGCCCCAACCTGGTAAATTTTGTTCACAGGAATAAAGGATTATGAGAAATACAATGACCAAAACATGATGATAAGAATAGAGCCAAAAAATAAGACACCTCTATGTTAGCAGGACAGGCAACAACTGTTATCAGGGTTGCTCCATGTCCTACTAACAACTGTGCAACACAGTTTCAGTATATATATCTTACTGTGTAACAAACGTAAAGCTTAGTAAGCTTTAACTAGAGGGTCAATACCAAAATATAAAAAATATCCAAAATATTGACTGTATCTTTGAGTAATTTAGAGTATCATAGGTTATCTTTAACAGTTAGTTTCGATATTGAATCATTGATTATTATCGCTTGGTCCGCTTGGATTGGTTTGCACATTTCCTTATATTTCATGATTTATTTCCTTATTTAATTTAATTAATACTATGATCTGGCATGTATAATATGGGTCTTTATACTTTGCATCACATAGTAACACATCAAATCAAATAAATAATAACAGAGTATTCATCTTCTTTGATCTCCTTTTCCTCTCTATATATCTGGAACAAGAACTACTGCAACTTCAGCCCAGGCCCATTAAGCCTTGAGGCAGTTTCTTAATTGTGTGCGCGCAATAAAGTGAAGCCATTAGTAGGATATTTAACCCTAATTAAGGTTACAGCAACTTTTGCCCATGTCCATTATGCCTCGTGGCAGTTTTCTAGTAGTATTTGTGTCGGCGCAGTGCAGCAAGTCAGCAACTTCATTTTCCTTATATAACATAATCAACGTTGTAATAATATTTTGAACATGCGGACCCTTGCTAATATAACATAATGGACATGGGGTTAATGGACATGAGCTAATAATAACAACTTCATTATGCCTCGTGGCAGTTTACTGATGCTTGATTATGTGGCAATAACACAAGACATGCGGACCAGAGTACAAAATGCATATAACATAATCAATTGTGAGGACTTTCCTTATGTAAAAACAAGCGAAGCTCCAAGAGCAGTAATTGTAACCCATCCGATAAAGAATTGGAGAAACAACACAGGTGGCCACAGGTGAGATATGGCTAGACCTCCAAATCTAAATTAATAGAAGCATCAGTGAATTTTATTCCATTTCTTTTTAGGAGGTTTGAACAGGGAAATGTGGAAGAAAAGTCACACGTGGTGTTACACTCTCCAAATTTTATTCAAGCGGAATCTGGTTGCATGTATCAGATAGCAATAAGTGTTAGACAGAATACGTCTTCTTGAGCTTCTTCACAGCAAGGAGGTTAACCCAGCAACATATGCAATACTATTCCTTACTGAACTTTTATCAATGAAGAGGTGAATGGTATAATATTTTGGTAGTCAATTTCACTAGTTTGATTTATAGCCTATTACAACATATAGGTCAAATTGTTTTGAAAAAGCATCCTTTGTTCTTCAGCTTTTAAGTTTATTCCTTACTCGTCATAGGCATGCTATCCAAGATTATCAGTAACAGAGAAAAATTAAGATATATAACTCAAGCTCTTAGGAGGGTTGGCCTTTCCCATGATATCACAGCCCTTAGTTTGCTATACTGCTCAGAAGTTCAGCACAGCACACAGAGAGTAGGTTGTATGAGTTTATACCAAAGCTTGTTTGCCTACCAAATCAACTTTATCTCCAACAATGATACACGCCACATAGACACCAATCAAATCATACTCTAGATTTCTTAACAACGGTTTTCGGTACATAGAAAGTACACATGTAATTGTCATAATTAACTATTCTAAAGCAACGAATAAATTTTCATTGATGAAACACAGTATTAGAACCGTCTTCACCAGGTCTAAGGCCATGCTCGTACTTTGTTATGTTTTCCAACAAATCGTTGTTTCCTCTTGCAATACTTTTATATTTATCAATGTTACCATTCTCTAGGTTAGCTTTTGCATGTAACAAGTATGTTCTCACAAGTTCATCTTTACTCAGGAGAGCTCCCCAAAGTGGTAAGTTACCTCGAGCATCTGTTTGTGCAATAACAATGTGAGGTAATAAAGATATAAGAAATAATTAAAATAGTTTTACTAAAATTCAACTAAATTACCTTTGATGTTAGGATCAACTCCGTATTCCAACAAAATCTTGACACATGCTAAACTTCCCTTCGATGCTGCAACGTTCTGATTTTCCAAAATAGTTTTGTTGATCAATCAGATTAACAACAAAATTAGAAAATTCAGCAAGAAGGTATTTTACTCACCAAAGCTGTGGCTCCTCTCTCGTCGGATTTATTTTTGTCCCAGCCCCATTCTAACAAATATTTTAACAACAATGTATGTTCTTTTGATACAGCCCAGCAGAGACTCAGTGGTAGGTCTATGGTACCACAAATTAAGTTTCCATGTCTATCATATATAGTTTTATATATGCTTCGTTTACGAATTCGCAAGCGCTGTTCCATATAAACCAAACAAGAATGAATTATCAATGTGTCATCCATCCTTCTAGAATTAGCTTGTATTCTTACCCGGAGAAAATTGTTCATAATTGTATTTGCTTCTGCATCGTCCATGTATCGAATAAATCTTAAGAAAAATTTTACTTTTCAACCTCAGCAGTTTACTTGTTACTCCTGTTCTAACAGTAAAAGGTTGCAACCTGTTTAGCATCACTCCAATCTCGCCACAAAGATAACCAGTAAGTGGCCTTTCATTGACAACAACCTCATGTCCATCATCACCGGTGAACACAAGATCCTGAACAACAATTTAAAAATTTAAAACTAGTCCTTAAAATGAATGAAAAACCAAATTTAAGAGTTGCATCAACTAGAGAAATTTTATAATTACCACGCGACCCCTGACTAATACAAGAATGGCTTCGGGCATTTCATTTTTTGATATTACATCTTGCCCTGGTTGAAAATGCTCAACTTTGAGCTTTGAGGAGGCCTTGTGGAATTAATGCAAACAGTAATCACTACAATTGAGATAAAAAATCTAAAGTATAAATGATAAGATAAGATAGAATTTTATAATTACCAATAATGGATAAATTAAGTCTTCTGACATTTCTTGAAATAAGTAAACCTTCTTCACCACGTTTTGGAAACAGCGTTTTAAGGCAAATTTTGTAACTTTTTCTGCCGCAGGTCTCTGAAAGTTAAAAAAAAAACCGACAAGATTAAAATTTACTTGATATAAAAACAGTCATTATTAAGTAATTCAAAACTATAAACTTTATTATAACATATTAATATCTTACTTACCAATTTTTGTGTTCGACTGTAGTGAAATAATATGCTGATACCACCCATTATGTATGCAGTAAATGTAATATTTAAAAGCATAAATAAGATTAAAAAAATCATTTCTTCCATGTTTGTTGCATTTACGTCTCCATATCCTTGTGTAGTTAAAGTAGACATTGCCCAGTAGAGTGCAGCTATGTATCTTAATCCCAAACTTTCATGAGTCGAGACTCCCATCCATATTTTAATTGGATCATGGAATTTACTCACAATGCGGTAAAACAAACAAGGATTGCAGTGTACAATAAAAAAGGTACTATGCAGAAAACATAACACAAAAATTAATTGATTAATACTGAGTCTCTCACACGTGTATCTAACAAATTTAAATTAAAAAACTTACGTAAGAAAGTTTAATAAGGTGAAGCCAAATATAGTCAACAGCAACGACATTCTTTTGAAGCCTGCATGTAAATTGAATATTTTTAGTTATCATCTTAAATCGATTTAATAATATATAATTACAAATAAAATTTTATGTATAGAATTGAACTAAATAAATTAAATATTACCTTGAAATATATATTATAACTCTCCTAAGTTGAGTGACGGAGGAGAACATGTAAAACATGTAAATTCTGAGATATTTGACAGCCGCGGAAGCAGAGATGCAGTCAAAGACAAACCACAATTTCATATAATTAGAAATGATGATGCTTCGAATGAAAACTAATGAATCATTGTCTTCGTCAACATATGCGGTGTTAAGATTGACCATTATGTCGAGAAAGAGGAAACCTACTGCAAAACCACTCGTCCACCTCAACCAAAGAATCCCTAATCTATGTCATCGATGTAGCAATCTGTCACGCAACAATACAAGTAATATTTAAAAAATAAAATTAAATGTTTATAATATTAAATAATTTTTTAATTTCTTATATAAATAATAATATTTTTTATAAATATATAATAATTTGAATAACATAAATTAATTTTTTATTTTTGTTTTTACAGAGAAGAAAAGGACAAGAAAAGTTCTTACCTGCAGGACCCGTTACAGGACAGAGCGCAACGAACTTTGCAACGTAGCACGCAGCACTACTTGTATCAGAAACAAATGCAGAATACCAGAAAAAAAAATTGTGTTCTGTGATTTCCTCTGCACTGAGTCCTTCTTCTTTCTTCTGCATCTCGTTTTTTTTGTGTTTTGAACACTGATATGGACTCTTGGTTGAATTTATTTCAACCATTCGATCCATCTAAGCGGTGGTACAGGTATTTCACTTCAAAATTTTGTTAAATGACTTGATATATCATTATATTATATGCTAACATGCTTGCAAACTGTACGTGTAGGTTTGGATGGGAGATTTTGATAAACATTGTAGGAATATATCTTGGGTGGATAATACCTGTAGTGATTACGTTCCATGAAGAGCATCCTCTTTGGTTGAGGTGGACGAGTGGTTTTACAGCAGGTTTCCTCTTTCTCGACATAATGGTCAATCTTAATGTTAAGACCAGAGTACCAGTATAATAACAGACAACTAAAATAAAGATGGGAAAAAATAAGAGCTAAAAGAGAGATAATACTGATGATAAAAAAAAATATTTTTTGGAAGAAAAAATATTACACCACTGCTCACTCTAAAATTTACTCCTCAAAATAGAAGACTACTACTACCAAGTACAAGCTCAGTGTAATACAAAATTAGTGGGAGAGAAGATTTTTGGGATAATTGTTAAGGGACCCTTATGCCTCCTTTTATAAGCCAAAGAGGGTCCCCTCCATTTTAACCCACACGATGTGGGACTAATGTGAGACTAACAATTCTCCCACTTGAAGATTATGATTAAGTTAATCATATCTTCACACATTCCTAATATATTACAATTATATGTTGTTTATATTCCTAATAGACCATAGAAGGATCGACACCATGTAAATTTGTCATTGTTCACTAGCTTTGTCATTATGTCTGCTATGTTGTCTTTGGTGTGAATCTTTTGCATATCCACTCTACCTTCCTCTACTACTTCACGAACAAAGTGGTATTGTATACCTATGTGCTTTGTTCTGGAATGAAAGGCTGGATTCTTTGCAATATGCAAAGCACTTTGACTGTCACAATACACAGTAGTAGTCTGCTGTTTGTGCCCAAGTTCCTCCAATAGCCTTTGAATCCAGATTGCTTCCTTGCATGCCTCAGTAGCTGCCATGTATTCAGCTTCTGTAGTAGACAAAGCCACAACAGTCTGCAACTTAGATAACCAGCTTACTGCCCCTCCAGCAAGTGTAAACACATAACCAATAGTAGATTTCCTTTTATCCAGATCTCCTGCAAAATCTGAATCAACATAGCCTTTCACAATAAATTCTGATCCTTCAAAACATAATGCAATATTAGAGGTTCTTTTTATGTATCTAAGAATCCTCTTTACAACATTCCAATGCTCTCTACCAGGATCTACCATGTACCTACTGACTGCTCCCACTGCTTGTGTAATGTCTGGTCAAGTACAAATCATGGCATACATAAGGCTTCCCACCGCTGATGCATACGGTACTCGAGACATTTCCATCCTTTCTGCTTCATTACTAGGCTTCATACTTGAGGATAATTTACAATTTACAGGAAGTGGGGTAGAAATTGGCTTACAATCTTGCATGTTGAAGCGCCTGATGAAACGATATTTAACTACTCGTCATGCAAAAGATTGTCGTTAATCCTTATCAAATATGCAAAGAAATGAATGCAGTACTAGGGTGTTATCCTAGGTCGTCTCCAAGGAATTTTTGGTTGGGAACATACATCGAACAAGTGTAAACATGTATTTTAAAGCAAGTAAATTGGGGGGAGGTTTGTCAATTTCCAGATTTTAATCAAGAGCAAAGTGTAAATTTAATGAAATTCAATCAATTAAAATGAGTAATCCCTAGTCAAACAATGAGTTCTATCATTATTCTTTCTAATGATTCAATAATCCCCTTTCTTTCCCTTGAATTAAGTTAATCTAACAAGCGAAAACTAACTTTAACATCCCAATTAAAATTAAGCATCTTAATGGGCTCCAATCTCTATCCCGAAGATTAAGCAACCTCAAGGATTAATCAAAATTAAGCAATTTTGAATTAGAATTTCGTTAAGTAAATTAGGGTTCATTAACCAATGTTCCCTTCATGCAAATTCCATTTCATTCAGAGATTGGGGTTAATAAATTCAAGGAAAGAAAGATTTGTATTGCAATTAATCCCAAGAATTCAAGATTCATGTGCATTGACTAGGAATTACAAGAAAGTTTAGCCCTCCATATGGATGGGCTTCACAAATGAGAGAAAGAAATGCAAGAACGTAAACATCATTAATGTAAACTTAACAAAAATCAAAGGAGAAATTGGAAATTAAAACCTATAGAGGACCCTTGGCTGTCACCCAAGACTCCAATGTCGTAAGCAATTATCCCAATTTGGCAAAGGAAAAATGTGTAAAGTGTCAAAAGTCTCGTACCCTAATTCCTAAAATCTATTTATAGTGGATGACATGTCACCAAAGTGTCCACTTTTGCCTTTGAAAGTGTTCACTTTGGGCCTTGAAAGTGTCCACGCGCAGAATGCAAGGAATGCCGCTTCTCTGGAGTTGCTACTATTTGTGCTGAAAGTAGCTACTTTGGATGGGCGTAGCTACTATGAGAGCCCATAGTAACCACGCGCAGGAAGACTTCAAAATCAGCGTCCAGGGGCTTCTGAAGTTGCCACTTTTGGTCTTCAAAGTAACTACTTTGGATGCGCGTAGCTACTATGAGAGCCCATAGTAACCACGCGCATCATGCTTCAAAATTGGCGTCCCTGGAGCTTCTGGAGTTGCCACTTTTGGACTTGAAAGTGGCTACTTTGGAACCTTTAATGCCCATGCTTGCTGTAGTTGCCACTTTTACTCCTCAAAGTAGCTACTTTGGGGGCAACTTTCATCTAAGGACCAAGATTTCTCAAATTTAACTTGGGCATTCTGCAAAATCATCAAGATAATTAAAATTGCAATCTATATCTATGTAATTAAATGCAAATTAACCAAAAATTAATAAACCTATGATATTTATTCAAAATGTGATTTCTATATTATTTTCACTATCTAAGTCCATTTTTTCTATCAAGAAGCATAAAAAAGGCAAGTAAAAATATAATAAAAAGTGGATTCATCAGCGCCGCAAGACTTTATAAAGATAATTCTTTTGAGAGAGCCAAATCTTCCTATCTTTTCTGTCTCGGTGTATTTGCATCCCTAAAATCTTGTTTGCTGGTCCCAAGTCCTTCATATCAAATTTCCTAGCTAATTGTGCCTTCAATTCTTGGATTCGATCTTTGCTGGGGCCTACCACCAGCATGTCATCCACATACAACAACAAAATGATGAAATCATTATCACCAAACCTTTTGTAATACGTACAATGGTCTGAACTCAGTCTGTTGTATCTGAGGCTAACAATGAAGGAATCAAATCTCTTGTACCAACACCTTGGCGCCTGTTTTAAACTGTACAGAGATTTGGTCAACCTGCAAACCAAGTCTTCCTTTCCTTGTTCTTCAAAACCTTCTGGTTGGAGCATATATATTTCCTCTTCAAGTTCACCATGAAGAAAAGCAGTCTTTACATCTAATTGTTCAAGATGTAAATCAAACGCAACACACATAGCCAACACTATTCTGATAGTGGTAAGTCTAACCACTAGAGAAAATATTTCATTAAAATCAATGCCTTCTTTCTGAGCAAATCCTTTAATCACCAGTCTTGCACGATATCGCTCCACTTGATCATTGCCATCACGTTTGATCTTGTAAACCCATTTGTTTCCAATGGCTTTTCGACCTTCTGGAAATGTTACAAGTTTCCATGTCTTATTTCTATGTAAGGCTTCCATTTCTTCCTGCATTGCTGCCATTCACAGAGAAGCATCTGAACTGCTCACAGCCTCTTGAAAGGTTGATGGTTCTCCTTCATTTGTTAGAAGACAATATGCATCGTGGCTTGCCATCATATAGTCTGAGTGCCAAGATGGTCTCCTTATCTCACGTCTTGTTTGTTGAGTTTCTCCATCATTGGCATCATTTGGTTCTTGTTCTCCGTGCTCTTTTTCTGCTTCACAGTTGTCATCTTCTTTAGCCTTCCTTTCTATCACTACTGAAGTAGTGTCTTTGGTAGTATTGTCATCTTTCTTCTCCTTTTGCAGTTCATTTTCTGCAAAGACTACATCTCTGCTGACAACAACCTTGCGGGCAGTGGGATCCCACAAGCGATACCCCTTAACATTGTCAGCATAACCCAAGAATATACATTTCCTGGATTTTGGATCCAGTTTTGTTCTTTCTTGGGAATTGTACATCACGTACACAGGACATCCAAATACATATAATGAAGAATAATTAGGTGGCTTTCCATTCCATATCTCCATTGGTGTCTTCAAACCAATTGTTGTTGATGGTGATCGGTTTATTACATAACAGGCAGTTTTCACTGCTTCTGCCCAGAAAGATTTAGCCACTCCTGTTGTTCTTAGCATAGCTCTTGTTCTTTCTAGAAGAGTTCTGTTCATCTGCTCTACTACACCATTCTGCTGAGGTATATAAGGCACTGTGAATTGCCTTGAAATACCCTCTTGCTTGCAAAATGCTAGAAAATCACCATCTATATATTCTCCTCCATTGTCTGTCTTTAAGCACTTAATTCTTTTCCCAGTTTCAAGTTCTACTAGTGCTTTGAATTCCTTGAACACTGGAAACACATCTGACTTCTTCTTGATTGGGTACACCCATAATCTCCTTGAGTGATCATCAATGAATGATACAAAATATTTTACTCCTCCAATAGATACTTCCGGTGATTCTCATACATCAGAATGAATCAAGTCCAGTATGTGTCCGCTTCTTGTAGTCACGTTGCCAAACTTCAATCTATGCTGCTTACTTGGTGGTATAGGAGAAGGAATTTAAAATTCTTCGAATTTAGGTGGAGAATGTATAGATTCAAATTCTTGCTCTTTACTTGTTGAATTCTCTGATCTTAATTCATTTCTCAACCTTCTCAAGGTTCTGTCAATATTTGAATCAAACCCAAGAGTAGATTTATTTTTGTTTTTCCCTCACATAAAACACAAAGAAAACTAAACAAGTACAAAAGCAACTTGAAAATGATCAAAATATTAGACAGTTGAATGAAAAATTTTAATAACAGAATATTCTAAAAGAAATTAAAAAAGTAAACTAGTATGTAAACATATATACTAAACACACAATGCAATATTACAAAGATTTTGCAAAACTTAAAAATTAAGGTGTACAGAAAACTATCACAAAGCAATATGAATTTCAAGTCAATAAAAACAGAATTATAAGAAAAACAGAAAATAAAAGCTCAATCTATTTGTCTCCTTACTAGTAATGATATTGAAAATATAAAAATTCCTAGCAGTGGCGCCAAAAACTTGTACCTTCGCAATGAGTGCATTAAAGTAAATTAACTAGCAAGTGTACTGGTAGTTGTAGCAAGTAATAAAATTTAGAATTTAGTTTTGAGTCCCAAGTAACGTCCTCAAGGATCTTAATTATCAACTATCACTTCATAATTTGACAATTAGTTAAGCCATACAATTGATTTGGAAGGTTTGTAACATGTAAAGGTAAGAAAGAACAACAATAGAAAGCTATTAAAGTGCTGTAAAACAGAGTTATGAATTTTTGTTAAAATGCTATGTGGAGAATAGTTAGGAATTACTTCACCATATTTTCAATTGCAATCTAATCATGTTCTGGACTCTTAAGAATTTTAATTGATTGATAATCAATTTCACTTATTTAATCAAACAACAATCCATTGCCTCATTGATCCTAATATATAACTAAATTACCATAATTCCTTAGGTGTAATTCAATTAAATATTGCATTAAGCCTTAGAAATTATAGGATTACAAGGTTATAAATACTTATCCCTAAGATATCATTAACCTTGGCATATGATTCAGATATGAGAAATTAACTCAATTTTTATTGATAAAAATTTCTCTAAGTTCAATTCAATTGAATGATTAATCCAACAATTGCATTAAAAATGGAATCAATTGCTTAAATCAATTAAAATCTCAAGGTCAGATCTACAATTAAATTACAATATCAAATCTAGATCCATAAATCCCTAACAAAAAAGGTTTAAAACAACATTACAAATAGAAAAGGAAAAGACAAAAAGAAGAAAAGGACCAGTAGAAGAAGAATATCTTCAAAAATCCAATCATCGACTTGATTCCTCAAGGATTGAAGCCTAAAAGTCTTCTAATCTCTCTCTCTCTCTAACTCTCCTAAGAAGTTAAAATGAATGGAAATGAAAAAAACGACAAGATTCCCAATCTGAATTGTCAACCACTTTTTTATAATTTTTTCGCCACTCTCTACATTGACACTTTAATCACTTAAAGTTGTAACATATAAGGTTTTCTAGAAGCTTCTAAGGCTGAAGTGAGAACTTTAAACGCTCAAAGTTGTCACTTGAAAGTAATTTTTTCCATGTCTGATGTTGCGCGTTAACACTTTAAGCGCATAGAGCATTAACGCGTAAACCTTTTATCTGGATTGTGTCTGCGTGTTAACACTTTAAGCGCATAAAATGTTAACACGCAAGCCTTTTCTGAGATTTTGCCTTGCGCGTTATAACTTCAAACACCTAGAGTTGTAACGCGCAAACTCTTCATGGATTTTAGCTGCTGGAGTGTTCACTTTAAGCACTAGAAGTTGTAACGTGCAGGCTCCTCATGGATTTTCTTCTCCAAAGTGTTCACTTTGAACTTCCACACTTCTGAAAACCTTAAGAGCTATCACTTTACGCACTCAAAGTTTTAATGCCCAGCATATATCAATTAATTCTTCACTTTTTAAGCCCAATTCTTCCACTTTCTTTATTTGGGTCTCAACTTCAAAATCTCCAACTCAAACTTCTGCACAAAATTAACTTTTTTAGCATAATTATTCCAGAATTGAGATAAAATCTAAAACTCCAAACTATTTATATAACTTTGAATATAAATGCAATTTTTATGGTATTTTCTGATTTATTGATTATTTAACTACTTATTTACTACTAAAAATTAAGATAAAAATGTAGTAAAATGTAGATTTATCAAAGAGAAAATATAAAGAGTTTGAGTTTGTTAATTTAATAATGATTGAAAAAGAAGAACTAGGTTTAGTCTACTTAATTCTTTATCACATTACCATATAGATTCATTAACTATATGTGGTACGGTTGCCTATAATATAATTAATTATGGCATGTTGAGAGTTATCAATTCCAAACATAAAAATATACCATAATAAGATAAAAACTAATCAATAAAAGGAATTTAACTTGTTCTTAAGCATAAAGATAACATAAAATCATGTAAAGGATCCATCACAACCCTATCTATGGATTTAGATAGACACAATGAAATAGGATATAGAAATAATAGCAAACAAATCTATAATCATTTGAAAAGTAAACGCAAACTAAAGAAGATCTCGTTAAAGAAGAGATGAGAAGAATTATTGTTCCTAAGATGGGCTTCTAAGCTCCCAAAGTCGTCAAAGGTCAACTCAACCAAGATGCCTAAGTTGCAACCTTCATTCTTCTATAAATAGGATTCCAAAACTCTAAAAATACTTTAGACTTAGATCACCCGCTAAAAATTACGGTCATATAAGCTCATAAACACGGTCATGCACATGGCTACAAAGTACTCATGTGCTAGAAACAAGGACGTGCTTGTTACAACATGGCTCTACTTTCCATCTATTTTGGGCCCAAAATACTTTTAGAATCCAATTGTGATCTTCTCGTGCTAAAATACATAGTTAATATATAAATCAATACAAAATATCTCTTAAACAAGGGCCATGCATGTGAATATAAATTATAAATTTATATCAAATTGCAAATGTAATATCTTTCAACTCCAACTCTATTTTTTGCAACATTAAACATCATACTGAAGACCCAAAAAAGAGCTTCAAAATGAAGCAAGAGTCTATACGAATGCAGTCACTACAGAAAAATTATGAAGGCAATTTATTATGGCTCAGAGATCTGCTTTTTGGAAGATCAGACATTAGACTAAACCCTTGGAAAAGAGCTTTTTAATGAAGTAGCAATCACTTCAAAACTCAACTTATGACTGAAGATATCATAAAAACAGTGCACATAGGTTACAGACGCCAAAAATCTAGATGGGTGTAGTCGTTGTAGACACAAATTGCAAAGGTAATATCTCTCAGCTCTAGGCTTCATTTTCATCAAGATCTGACATCACACTACTAAAGTCCTAGAAAAGAGCTTTCCCATGAAGCTATATCTCTTAACTTCGAGCTTTATTTTCATCAAGATTGAACATCATGACTAAGTCTTAGAGTTCAAAATGAAACATTCAATTTTTATTGGTAAAACATATAAAATGATGTTATTTTAAAAACACCTTTTATCAAACAACAATTCTCCTTAAAAATTTATGATGATGGGATAATCACATAATAAATAAAGTAAAGAAATTATCTTTAAACTTATAAAAATCAATTACCAATATTTTATATCTCTAATGTAATAAATAATTTACGTTTTAACAAAAACTTATTATTATTAGGATTTAGGGGTTAGGGTTTAGGGGTTAGGGGTTAGATTTAGGGTTTAGGGGTTAGGGGGTAGGGGTTATGGGTTAGATTTAGGGTTTAGGGGTTAGGGGGTAGGTTTAGGGGTTAGGGCTCAGGGTTTAGGGTTAAGGGTTTAGGGTTTAGGGTTTAGGGGTTAGGGGGTAGGGGGTAGGGTTAGGGCTTAGGGCTTAGGGGTTAGGGGTTAGGGCTTATGGTTTAGGGTTTAGGGGTTAGGGCTTAGGGTTATGGGCTTGGGGTTTGGGGGTTAGGGTTTAGGGGTTAGGGCTCAGGGTTTAGGGTTAAGGGTTTGGGGGTTAGGGTTTAGGGGTTAGGGGGTAGG